>NC_044305.1:27068990-28472740 GCF_007474595.2 Lynx canadensis | reverse complement strand
ATGAGAACTGAGGGAGTGCTAGTTGTCACTGTCACCAAGCCTCCGTGTGACAGCTGGGCTCTGCACCCAAAGAGACCCGTCACCCAGGGGCTGGGATTTCACTAACGGCCACCGCAAATGCTATCCGACCCTCACTGGGCAGCGGACTCTGCTTCGCCACCCTTCCCGTGCGAAGGCTCTCCTTGGACGTTAGGGAAAAACCACCGAGTGGATCACCTGGCAAAAGCCCTTCCAGATTCCAGAGAGGTGGGGCCTGATGCCAGCCTCCCAGATGGGGAGCTAAGGCTCGGCCAGGACTCACAGCCAAATGCTTTCAGCCAGTCCAGGAAGGAGGGAAACCTGGGGGCCGGAGGGGAGGGGGTGCAGAGGAGAGGTGTGAACAGCACGCCCATCTGAGCCCAGCCTAGGGGTCTGGGTGCAGAGAGGCAGCTCGGGACAGCACTTTGCACGTCACAGTCCGTGGCATATGGTGGGTCACAAGCAGCATGTTAAAGAGAATTTAGTATAGACTAGGACAGAAAAGCAAATATCAGAGTTCCAATTTTATCTATAGGAGTGTGGTACGTACGTGCTGGGTTGAGGCATGAAGTGTATTTCTACAACTTGAAGTCAAGTTAAGTTGCAGAAACGCTGGCTTAAAATGGTCTCCTCCAAGGGAGGCACTGCTCTACCCATTTTACGGATGAGGAAACCGAGGCTCACGGAAGCCAAACTGATCGTTTAGAGCATGTAACAAAGGTCTGGAGCCCTGGTTTGTCTGACTCCAAAGTCAGAGGCCTTGTCACAGCAGTAACTACCTGCACTCAAACAAGGGCATGATGTCCTAGATTTGAACTGGTGCCCTCCTGCTGGGGAGCCAGAGGCTGTGTGCCTTGCTGCTGTGAGGACAGCTTTCCAGGAAGGTGGCTCATGTTTCTGGGCTCATGTACAATTCTGACAACACTTACTGAGCACCTGCTGTGTGCCAGGCACTGTCCTCACATTTCACGTGACATCACCCATTTAATCTTTCCAATGGTCTTAGGGAAGGTGCTGGTATGATCCCCACTCCCTCCAGCCTCCTGCCTACGGGCTGGACGTGTCAACCTGGACAGGTAAGAAGAAAGCAGGAGTTTGCCGGGGTTACTGGCAAATACTGTTTCCTCGGGAGGCCCTCTTCACACCCTGGCATCTCCCCGCTCTTCACCTTGGCGGTGGTCCCGTGAGGAGGTGAGGCCTGGAGCAGTGACGGCTATCTTGCGCCCATGAGGCGAGGCCGAGGGAGGGTTCCCCCACCATTCCAGCCTGGTGATGGTGCTGCACCAGCCATGGCACCAGCTACTGCTGGGCTCTTTGTGGAAGAGACTGGACTTCCTCACGGCCTCGCTCTCTGGGAAGGACAGCCTCGGGGCGCAAACTCTTGGGGAGGAAGAGGAAAATACACGCACCTTTCTTCTGTCGGATTCGGAGGAGGTAGAGGGCTGCGATCACGAGAGTCACCAGCAGGGCACAAACCACGCCCACCACAATGAAGATGGTCTGGCTTTCATTTTTGTCTAGGGACCACACGGAACAGAGGCTTCATGTATGCAACTTAGAAACAGCAAAACTTAATACCCACCACCCCTTTTCACCGCGAGGTAGGCATCATGAACTGAGGACATCTGGCCGTACGTGTTGGGAGCCATGGGGGCACGTTCAGGGGTAGGCACACCCTTCCCGGCGGGGGCCACCGTGGGCACTGCTAACACCACGCTGATGTGCCAGGAGGGAAGATGTTTGTTGCCGACTGCTATGGAGGAACCCTGGCTTCAGGACGTGGGCAGAAATCTCACTCCCAAGGAACAGAAACATGTTCCCTTTCATCTGGAATGAGCCACAGGGTGGCCACCACGGCAGTGGTGAAACTCCGAATCACGACTACTCTACAGAGCTCTTCAGGAGCAGTCGACTCATCTGTGCCCGGGACCTGGGCATAGGAGCTCTGAACCCGGGACACCTGTAAGGGAGACTGTGTGGGCGGGGCTGGTGCCAGGGCACAGGTAGGGGATCCTACACTAGAGCATTGTGGGTAGTCAGGAGCAGGGCTCTGAGCCATGGACACATGGGTGCAAACAGTGCCCCTGGTTGTGTGTCCCTGAGTGAGTCATTCAAACCTCCCTCTACACACTGACTTCCTCTTGTGTTACTGAGGCCAATAGTAACCTCGACCTCATTGGATGGCTCTGAGGATTAACTTACTAAATGAACAATCAACCAACAAACTCACTCTTTCATTTGTTTTGAAAGCATTTCCTGTCTACTCTGTGCCTGGGTGTGTGCGGGTCCTAAAGCTATGAGGCCGAACAAGACAGCCACGGTCCCTAGCAGCTGAGTCTCAAAGCTGAAGGGTCAAGTGCCTCCTCTTGCATACTGCCATAAAGCAAGCAAGGAGGCCCAGAGAGAGGCACTGACTTGTCTGAGGCCACCCAGCACGTTTGCGACAGAGCCAGAGTCGAAATCCACGCATCCCAGCTCCCAGTATAGTGCTCATCCTATGGAAGCCAGGCATCAGTGACATCAACGGGACACCCTGGAGGGCCCCACGCCTCCTAAAGCTTCCCTGTTCCCTTACAGGATGCAGCGAGGAAAGAAATGGTCTCTACTGTAACCCATTCGAAAGGTCGGCCACGTACAAGGCAGAGCCAGGAGAACGGGCAAGTGATGGAACATTCCATAGTGGCACCAGAACGCCAACTGGGTGCTGCTAATTTGACGACAGAAGAGAGATACCCCGACAATGCGTTGGGAGGGGCTGAGAAAATGAAACCCCGACACCTTTCGTTCCAACACGGGGGTGGCCGTCTTAGAGGGGCATATGCACTTTGGCCTAGAAATGCTTTTTGGGAAATCGTCCCCCAGAAACAGCTGCACACGTCACAGAGCAGGTGCAAGGTCATTCATTACAGCAGTGATTATACGTGAGATAAGCTGTAAAGATTCTGAGGCCCTCCACCCCATTCCTGGGGTGGAGGCTTGCGAAGGCAGCCAGAGAGATCAAGGTGAAGTGCGAAAGAACAGGAGGAGGAGGTGGCTGGCCTGGCCTGGTGAATTAAGCTCTGGCAGGTGAAGGAGCAGGTGGCAGGAAGCTAGGGACAGTCCAGTCTCCCTCCCTCCCAACTCTCTTTAATGTATGTTTATGTCAAAAGATCTACAGAGACACGAACCAAACTCTTACCAGTGGTCACTCTTGGGAGTGTGGCCTATGGGGGAGGGGCACTCACTTTAAAATTTGACTGTATATCTATAGACTTCTAGATTATTCTATTATAGCCATGAATGACTGCTTTTCACATGAAAAAAGGAAAGATAGAATTTAAAGTGCCAGGTCAGTTGGCATCTTGACCTCACCCTGGGTCGTATGCGTTTCCTGGTCCTTCTGGTGGGCAGAGACCACAAGGGTATGGTTTTTGGTGACCGCGGGCTGCCCGTCATGCTGCACCTGGCAGGTGAAAACCACATCTTCCCTGTGGGCGGATAAATTCACCAGGAGCCAGCTCGTCCAGTTAAAGGTCCCATCCTTGTTCTCTATGAGGTTCGAGGCCGTCGAGGCCGTCGAGGCCGTCTCTGTTCGGGACACGTTTCCGTTCTCCAACCAGGTCAACTGTAGGTGCTGGGGGTAGAACTTCTTCACTTGGCAAATGACCTTCACCTGGTCCCCTGTCACGGGTTGCTGGGCAACCTCCAAGGTGGGTGGAACTGAAACAGCACAGAGCAGAAGCTCTGACCTCATGGAACAGACACATCACCGGGCAGGGGCTCGAGAACTTAGGTCCCCCCACGCAGCAAGGGAATCACCCAGATCAGTGCTAGGCATACAGCTGGTGCTCAAACACTGAGGGTAGGCTTTGCATGCGAGTGAAATCCCTAAGCACAGTGCCCAGTACACAGTAGGTGCTCAAGGTACCTACTGGTAGCTCCTATTAGGGTAATGATGAGTGAAATCGAGCCCCCAGCATGCATTTGG
The DNA here is from genome assembly GCF_007474595.2 of Lynx canadensis. Classification (NCBI taxonomy): domain Eukaryota; kingdom Metazoa; phylum Chordata; class Mammalia; order Carnivora; family Felidae; genus Lynx; species Lynx canadensis. The sequence continues at coordinate 28,468,755 of NC_044305.1, read as the reverse complement.
AATCGAGTAACTAGCAAAATCCATGAAGTCACCGAGCACACAGTGGCTGGATTACAGTAGGTGCTCAATAATTGGAGTGGCTATGCGAAAGTAAATCGAACTACCTAGCACGGTAGGTGTTCACCCGGAACTGCCGTTAAAACAGGAGGAGGTGACGGTACCCCTGGGTGCCCGGTGGTTGGGAGGGTCTGTCAGGAGGCAGGTTCCAGGGGATGGAAGGCTGGGAGCACGGAGTGGGGGAGGGGCAGGCTGGGAGGCTTGGGGGCCGGAGCTGGGCTTGGGCCGGGGGTGACGGGCATCTACCTCGGAGGGTCTCGGACAAGTTGGCAGTCCCACGAAGAGGAGGGCCCCCCTGCAGGGTCACGTGGGCCACCTCGCAGATGACCTGGGAGCGAACGTCCCCCGGGGCCAGCGGCAGCGTGGTTGTGCTGGAGATGCTGTAGGAAGCGCTGTCTCCCTCTGGGTCCACGGTGGTCTGGGAGGCTGCCAGCTCATTCCCGTTTTTGAACCATTTCAGGGTGACGTTTCTGGGGGAGAAGCCGTGGGACTCGCAGGTGAAGCTCACAGTCTGCTCAGGTGTGGCCCTGGCCGTGGGACCCGACACCACGGGGGGAGAGGGTTTGGCTACAAGAGGAGCATTTACGAGCAGTAAGCATGACTGTGGTCATCCTCACCAACGACAGGTATGTGACACTGTGCAGAACCCTCACGGATTATTTTCCAGCCCTGCAGGGGTGGAGGGGGCCCTGAGGAGAGCCGGAACCAGGTGGCCAGCTGCCCGTAGGCCTGGACGTGGCCAAGCCCAGCGCCCCCGTTGAGAGGGGACCGCAGGCCTTTCTCCTACTCGGGTGGGAGTGAGGGGCACGTGAGGCAAATACAGGCAGTTTTGCTTTGAATTTAACACTGAAAATGCTTCTCCAGGACCAAACTCGGATCTGTCTTTATCCCAAACTTAACTTACACCTGGAGCTCTCCCTTCAGGTATTTGTGAATTTACTCTAGTTTTCACTCTTTCCACAAACATTCCATAGGGTCTCATCTCCAATCCCTGAATCTGAGAGGGAGGGAATGAGGGGTTGTTTTTCTGAATCTGCGTTCTTCTCTTGGGTCAGTGTTGGGTTGAAAACCAAGATCACGGAGTGCTGAGAAAGCCAAAGATGGTTAATTTTTCAATCGTGAATCCATTTCAAGGACAGAGACACCGGCCTACCGAGCAGGCAGAAGCCCTCTTGTGTCCTGGGAACACACACATCAGTGACTCGAGAGGGAGGGCATTTCACCCACAGAAGGTCCTATAGGGTGTCTCCAAATTGTTAATTATTACCTAATGCCTTCCGTAACAAACATAGGAAATATTACAAATATTTACATTTGCAAATATTTAACTTGCTCTCTAAAACTCATCAGACATTTTGGGGACACAGAAAGGAGGTGTCACCAAATAAGACATGAAAACACCAGCAGTCCGGATGCCCTACAGGGACAAGGTGATCAGTTACCGGTTGCGGACAGCATTTTGGGCACCTGACACCAGGCTGATTCCTCCCCTCAGCTCCCTAATCCCTCCAGCAGACCTTTGAGGGGGGCCCAGTATGATCCCATTTATGGGACAAGGTTCAGGGAGGAACGCAGCTAGCCGAGGGCACACAGCAAAGGGCGGGACTCATCTCCCGGCACACACGAATGATTAGTTTCAGCTTCGCTGTTCTTTCTTCCGACACCTCCGTGTCTGTTTGGGTACCACGCGGATCAAAATACCACCTTGGTAACATGGGAGGAAACACAGAACCTGGGTGTAAAACACAGAACCTGGCACACAGTAGGTGCTTAATAAACAACACCTATGATTACTGTCGTGAGATCTGGTCGTGCCTACGTCTGAAACGACTTGTTTGTTAGGCAGTAAGAGAGCAGAACAAAAGCTTAGCAGAAACACAAGAAAAGTCCCAGAGCCAGCTCCCTGCAGCTGCCATGCAAAACCCCAAATGAGAAAAGCAGCAGAAACCAACAAATTATGATTCTCTCCCTCTTCTTTTAATAATCCCCTCAGGAAACAAGTTTGGCGAATTGGCTTTCAAAACACAAACGAGATCACAGGCGTTTTCCCGCAGATTAGCTATTTACAGAGAGCTGGGAGCGTTTTGAAAGAGGGAGGACAGATTTTGTCCGTGACATTTTGGTGTGTCGAGGCAGAGAGGGCTCTGGGGCTGAGCAGCGAGGCTTTGCGCAGATTCCGGCACCTGTTCAGACACACGTGTGGTTAAAGATGGGAAGGTCCCCTGGCGGGGCAGCTCGGATCTGAGCAGGGTGTCGCCAGCCCCTCTTTGGGCCGGAGGGCAGGAGACAACTCAGCCCCAGCCATGTTCCTCAGGAGGGTGCCCTGGCCACCCCGATCAGGCTCATTTTCCAAGGAGCTGTCACGCACACGGGTGATTCTGAAGCACCCACCCACTGAGAAGCTCCTCTCCGGCCCCAGCAGCACAGGGAGCCACCCTTATCAGGGGGAGAAGAAATTCAGCGTTTCCTCTGTGACCTCGGGGAGCGTCCAGCTCAGGGCGCTTCTGTGCTGGCAGTGAGCATCCCCCGGAGTCGTTAAATAATTCACCTGCCCAGACTCCTGTCTGACCAATTAAAGCAGAATTTCTAGGGTGGAGTCAGGGTCTGGGGATCTTTTTCAGCGTTTCCCAGGCGATCCCAATGAGCAGCCCAGGTTCAAAGGCACCCACCACCGTCCCCACACCCCCCTTACACTCGAGGCCTGGGAGGAACAGGGACCCAGCCAAGGTCCTATTACAGCTACATTCATGGGATACTGACCGCGTGCCAGGCCCTGCTGTTAGCACCTTAACCGCATTCGCTCACTCAGTCCCTGCAGTGGGGTTGTGCTGTCACACAGAGATGAGGACACGGGGCCCGATGTGGGGATGACTCATCAGAGATCACAGAGCTGGAAGGCAGGGCTAGGTGGGAACCCAGGCGGCGGGGCTCGGCCACTTCCGGAGCCGCTGCGTGCAGATACCCAAGAATCACCTAACCCCCACATCCGGGGCTCTCTGGACCTCCTCTCCAATCCTGAGACCCCTGACCAGCAGCCCGATTATCACCATAGCACAGATGGGACACGGAGGACCTGAGGGACGCCGAGACTGGCCCAGGATCGGACAGCTCTGGGAGGAGCACCCAGGGCTCACTGAGGGTCTGTCCGCTCACACGGATCACTGTGTCCCCCTCATGTCCTGCCGAGGTTGGTCTAATGATACACTTCCTGCAGGTGAGGAAACGGAGCCCAGCAAAGGGAGCCGGGTCACAACCTTGAGGGGCCACCTCCTCCGTGTCAGGTGACGCAGTCAGAGCGCCTCAAATCCTTCAGCTCTCTTAAAGGGAGTCCACGATTAGGACCATTTTACAGATGAGGAGACTGAGGCAGAGAGAAATGAGGACAGCTCATTTCTGAGGACAGCTAGAGTCTAGAAAATGAACTCTTGCTCACGGGGCTCCGGACAGTCTCTATGAACTGCCTCCCCGTCACCCACAGTCTGCAGAGCCAGGAATGGGGTGTCTGGGTGGTGTCGCTGGCATGGCGGGGGCCCCCCTGCTCCGCCCAGGCCCCTGCCCCAGGCTGCTCAGCGAAGGAGCCACATCCCCCAACAGGGAAAGACTCCTGATGCTCTCACGAGTGTGGGTGCGTGTCCTCCAGGAACAGGCTCAACACTTCATGAGACGTTCGCCTATCTGTCTGATCTGGGGGTGTAATGCTAGCCCCGCCTCCCCCCAAGGACTCTTTCTCGTTCATGCTTACTGCTGACGAACAGAACAAGGCACGATTTTCAAGGAGAGGGTTGTAGCGTTTCGGAACCTTTGGGGGAAATGATAAAAAGGAAAAACGCGGGCTCACTGTTCAAAGGTTCAGGGTAACTTGGTTTTAGGCCACACCTACTATGCGCTAGGCCCTTCCGTGGAAACCGAATCCAAAGCCGGCTCAGGAAGGAGTCTGCCTGGAATGAGATGGGTTCTGGAATGCGCTCCTTCCTCACGGGACACGTGAGCATGAGCAAGCCCCTGTCACCTTGTGACCTCAGGCTCTGAATCCGTACATGGGGGATCGGGCGGGATGGGCCCCTCAGGTGCCAACCTCCCAGGATTTTGGATCCTAGGCCTCCGGTAGGAAACCCCCAATGATCGTCTTTTGCTTCAAGGAGGCAACTCCTAACGTGGACATTCTGAGATGCCCCAGCTCTGCCTGCAGTCTTCAGAGACTGCCTGAGTGGGTCCCTGAATCCGGCGACAGATTTCTGAACAGACCCACAGCAAATCCCCAACCTCTGGCATCTCCTCCAGCCAGGGTGTCAGAGTAAACAGCGAGCCTGTGCCTCTCAGGACTTTCTTTCGGTGCGGTTTCTGAAAATGAAATAAACAACTGCATTCTCCCCCTCCCTGCCCTGGGTGCACTTGTCCTACCGGAAGGGAGGGGAACGTAAGCTTCATGAGAGAAAAGCCTTCGCCGGTTTTGTTCCCTGCGACTTCCAAAGCACCCGGAACAGAGAATGCACACAGCAGGTGCTTAGTAAGTGCTCAGTAAAGAGAACCCTGGCCACATCGAGCGGAGGTCTCTCCGGAGGCAGAGGTGTGGTTGGGCCTTGTGACTGGGAAAGTCACTCAGACTTTCAGTCCCTCATCGCTGGAGCCAGAGGGCTGGTCAGGATTGGAAAAGGGAAGAGCTGGGAGACTGCAGACCGCGGTTCTAGATTTTCCCACCGTTTACCAGCCGTGGGGCCTTCAGCAAATAGCACAACCTCTCCAGGCCTCAACTTTCCTGATCCGTGGAAGGGGCTCATTCAGGGGCACCCACCAAAGCACCTGATCCTTATCTGTTGCTCAGAGAGTGGAGGGCATTCTTACCGACTTGCTGTCACAACCAGGGGAAGGAGTGATACTCACCGCTCACGGTGACCTGGGTGCCTGGTCCAGACTTAAACTCCACATCGGGGTTCCCTTTCTGGAACTTCACACAGTAGTAGGTTCCCGTGTCTGCTGGGGTGATGTTACTGATGCGGATGGAAAAGTCCATGTTGTTTCTCCTTGTGGCGTCTGAAACATTTGTTACTCGAGGGGAGTGAGGGTCTCCTCTGAAACTGAAGATTAACTCCCGGCCTGGCCCTGTGCCCCTGAACCACTCGACCTTCCCAGAGGGCTGCAGGGAGGTCAGGGTGCAGTGAAGAGTGGCCGTCTGTCCGGCCGCCACAGACACCGACTTCTCGGGCTGGATCACCTGCAGTTCTGTTTCACCTGCCACACCTGGAGGGAGAACAAGACAGCTATTTACCATCCTTGTGCGATCCTGTCCGTCCGCGCAAGTGTTTATCCACAACAGCTTTCACCGACCGAGTGCACACCGTGAGCTCAGCACGCTGCGTGTACTCGGCATGTAGCCCTCGCGATGAGCCTGTGACACGGGACCCTGTTGCAGACGAGGAAACAGCGGGGAGCAGGCTGGAGGTCCTGAGCCCCTCTCCGGAGAAGTCACGTCTGAGCTGGGCTCTGAGCTCACCAGGATGAAGGGGCGCCGTGTTCCTGACAGAGGGCACGGCTGGGCAACGGCCCAGAGGTGGGGGGCAGCACGGTGTGCGTGGGGCTCCACGGGGAGCTTAGATTCTCTTTTGGGCCTGGCCCAGGAAGCAGGCCCCGAGCCAGGAAGCCACACTCGGCAGCTGGGGCTCATCCGGGCTGTGAAGCCGTGAGGCCGGAGGACCTGGGTTTGAATCCTGGCTCAGGCCTTACTGCCTTGTGACTACAGCCATCACCTGGGCCACCGAGGAGATCCAAAAGGGATTGACTGCCCAGCTCCTCGTGGATGGGAGTGGCGGCCTTAGTTCGAGTGGGTGCCTTCACGGCTCTCGAGCCTCAGTTTCCTCATCTGCCTAACAGTTACTATGACCCCATCTCGATGGATCCCCGGCAGCACCACCCAATAAGCCTCGGCCAAGGGACAGTGTCAACAAGAAGCATCTGGTCTTTGGAGCCACCTGACCTGGTCTAAAATCTGGCTCGCCTTTTACTCACACATGACCCGAGTTTATCCATGGGTTTTGAGTCTCAGTGCCCTAATCTACAAGATGGCTGGGGCACCCCCTAGCCCTCTGCTCTGTTCTGAAAACAGGATGACACAGAGAAGTGACTTAGCACCACGCGGGGCACAGGAAGCTGCCGTGTGTCATTCCGTGACAGGTAAGTGAGCAAGGGTCTGTTGTGTGAACTTCACTCCCACTCTGGCTGATGTGTCTCCAGGCCAGACCGTACTGGACGCTGGGGGCACACGGGCTGGACGCATGTCAGGCCTCAAGGGCTCCCGGGCTAGGGAGCTGGAAGGCTTCCTCGGGCTCAGTGGGGGCGGGGGAGGCCCGACTCCTAAACTGGAGAGCAGGGGCGCCTGGGTGGCTCCGTCGGTTGAGTCCCTGACTCTCGATTTCGGCTCAGGTCCTGATCTCCCAGTTCGTGAGTTTGAGCCCCCCAGCAGGCTCTGTGCTAACAGCGTGGAGCCTGCTTGGGATTCTCTCTCTCTGCCTCTCTCTCTGCCCCTTCCTTGCTCTTACTCTCTCTCTCTCTCTCTCTCTCTCTTTCAAAATAAATAAATAAATTTAAAAACTGGAGAGCAGTGGGGCAGAAGACACGGTGGGGGCGTGGGGGGGGGGGCACAGCCCGGAAGTGACAAGGCAGGGTCAAGTGGCTGAGAGAAGTCGCTGAGATACTCAGGTCACAGCCCGGGCCTGATTCTGAGCCAGGTGGGGGCGGAGGAGAGAGGATACATAATAAGCCCCTGGAGAAACACAGAGCCGGGGAGACAGAGAGGGCAGGGGGATAGACATAGGCCGAGGGAGAGGCAGACAGGGACAGGGACAGCGAAAGAGGGGGACAGAGTGGGGGAAGGGAGAATAAGAAACGCAGACACGGAGTGGCGGCAGCCTGGTGTAGGTGCTGACGGGCCACGTGTCTCCTCCTGGTCACTCGCCGACCTGCGGTATGACCTTGCCCCGCCCTGACACCTGTCCTGGGCCACGTCTTTGCCTCGTACACCAGACAGGGTGCAGCCGACGCCCTGAGCAGCCCCCTCCGGCTCTGGCTGGGCAGGAGAGAGACCTGGGGGTCTGCCCACCCGCCCGTGGCCTGGTGCCACCCACCGGCAGGGGCAGGGCGCCCAAAGCAGGGAAGGCCCTGGACTCCAGGCTGCCCTCGCTGCTGGCGAGCCCAGGGCCTCCGCACAGGCCTCTCAGCCCCCTGGGCCGGTCGTCCCAGCCCTGACTCCCCAGTCCAGGGGTCACCCGGTTCTCCCAGCAAGTGCTAGAAATGCAGGCTGGGGGTGGGGTGGGGAGCACAGGCACGGGTTCCCCTCCTCACCAGCTCAGCACCGCCCTCCCTGGGCCTCCCTTCCATCATCCATGAGGTGGGGTATGAGCACCCACTCCCAAGGCAGGCATGAGGACTGGGGCACGGTGGGACGTGAGTGCCGGCCTCGTAGGTGCTGGGTAAATTTTAGATCCTGTTCCCATCATCCCCACAGACCTAACATTTACAGACTTGATTGTGGGGTTTCCCCCCAGCCAGGAGGTGGCATCCACAAGGAACCGCTTCCAACCCCCTGCCTGGAACCGTGTCTGGCATACAGGGGGCCCCCAATAACCACACGTTGAACGAACACACTCACGAAGGAAGGAGGGATTTCGCCTGCTCGGGTGTCGAATGAAGCTGCCGAGGGCGCATCCAGGAGCCGGTGCGAGCGAAGCCAGGCGCCTGGGACCGCGCCTGGCCCCCGGGGCGCGCAGAATAGCCGCCAGTTATTATTATCCTTATCAATAACACCGTGCAGGGCTGTGAGTCAGCAGCTGGGGAGGGGAGCGACGCGAGCAGGAGAGGGCTACAGCATCAGGCGCGCAACGTGTTGGAGCAGGGCTATTCTTGGGGTGCAGCCGGAGGCCTGTAATCACACCCCGGGCAGGCGACAATAAAATCTGGAGTTGGGTAGGGCTGGTCCCCCCCAACCCTTTTTTTTTTTTTTTTTAGCTTCTCTTGAGCTCTCTACCAACTGCAGCCAGATTTAGGCAGCTTAATTAATTAGCTAGTGTTTATAAAGCGTTTGAAGAATTTTAAAAGTGGGACGTAAGTGCCAAATATTATTTTAATCTGTGTATATGTGTGTTTTTTCCAGCAGAGAGGGTTTTTTTTTTTTTTCTCGCTTGCCTGCTTTTCTTCTTCTCTGCAGGTTCTGTTCTGGGAACCGGGCTTGTTAAAAATCACTCCTGCGGTTCTGGGCCTGGGGTCATCGTGCTGGCATCGCGGACAAAACCATTTCCTGCTCTCCCCTGCCCTCCTGGCACGGAGAACCACCATCCAGGGGCCTGAACCATCTCCGGGAGAGGAGGGCGGCTGAACAGGCATTCTCACACGCTGCTGGTGGGGGTGGAAATTGGAACATCCTCTCGGGAAAGCAGTTTGGCAGGAAGTACCAGAGGTGTGAAAGCTGTTCACCAGCCTTTGTGGGGCTGTTCCATGAGGACATAACCCCAAACACGTGTGGGGTTCCCGCACGACGAGCTTGAAAAAGTTGGGGGAAAACCCAAACGGCCAATGAGAGGGGATGGTTAAGTGAATTACGGCCTACCCCCTACACGGAGTTCGCGGACAGAAATAAAAAGCCATCGCCGTGGAAACTGGTAATCTGGACAGTTTTGCATGGCATAATTTTAAATGATATTGTGATTATGCAAATAAAGCCTGTTCACTGCAAAGCATTTAGAGACAACAAAAAAGTATAAAAACACAATAATAATCTCCCAGAATACCAGCAAAGGTAACTGCAATACGAGTGAATAAAACAGTTATAAATGTGAGTAAACAAAATGATGTGAAATCATACGCAGATAACTAAGGCTATGAGAAAACATTTTACTTCATTCACTCAAGTGTTCTTATAAAAATGAAAAATCAGAACTATGCTAATGTCCACGAGAAGGAGACCAATCGATCCCGTGACGGTGAATTCACATGATGACCAAGTTTACAGCCGCTATAAATGATGGTGTAGAGGCACCTGGCTGGCTCGGTCAGTAGAAAGTGTGACTCTTGATTTCGGGGTCGTGAGTTCGAGCCCCCTCTGGGTATAGAGATTACTTTAAAAAAAATCTTTAAAAAATGATGGGTTAGGGGCACCCGGGTGGCTCAGTCAGTGAAGCGTCTGACTCTCGATTTCAGCTCAGGTCATGATCTCCCGCCCTGCATCGGGCTCTGCGCTGACAACACGGAGCCTGCTTGGGATTCTCTCTCCCTCTCTCTCTGCCCCTCTCCCTGCTCATTCTCTCTCTCTCACTCTCTCAAAATAAATACATAACACGCTTTGAAAGATGACGGCATAGAATTACAATTATCAATGCAAAACTATATTATGAGATCAGAGTCACTCAGTAACATAGTCAGTGAGATCTCAGACTTCTAAGTTTTGAAAGAAAAAATATATATTAAAGGTTAGCAGTGGTTAATTCTGTCGTAGATTTACAAGGGACTTTGCTTTCATGTTTTCTGTTCGCATGACTTGTGCCATAAAAAAGTAGGAAAAACTATGCTTTCAGTACAATTATGACTTTGTAAAATAAAATAAAACTGTATCTAAATAAACAACAGCAAGGTACTATATACAAGGCTATAAAATGCAACTCTCTTTGGATCACAAATCTAAAACTGAAGGCTTTTTCCTTCTATTTTGGGTATGTTACTAGATGAATGTTAAACATTTACAGTATTCTATTTTGTAACAGGAAAAACGTACACGTGTGATACATATATGTTTGTCATGTTACGTTTATTGTTTAGATGAACCTCCCTTCCAAGAACTTTCCTTCCCTTTCCTTTCCTTCCACTGCTACTTTCCCCCAGCATCTGATACAGTGCTTGGCACAGACTAGATGCTCAACTAATCCCTGCAGAGGGGCGACTGGGTGGCTCAGTCAGTTCAGCGCCCGACTCTTGATTTCAGCTCAGGTCGCGACCTCACAGTTTGTGGGTTTGAGCCCTGTGTCCGGCTCTGCCCTGGTAGCAAAGAGCCTGCTTGGGATTCGACTCTCTCTCCGCCCCTCTCCTGTCTGCGCTCTCTCTCCCTCTCCCAAAATAAATAAGCATTAAAAAAAAGCTGCAGATAGTGACTGACCAATGGAATGTCTAGAGGGCAGGGTCTGCAACGAGAATCTCCATGATGCTGTGGTGAGTTACTTCTGGGGAAGGAGGCCAGCGGTTGGCACATTTTCTTAGGCCCCGAGTAAGGGCTGCGCAACGTCCCTGGGCTCATGGAGCCCGCACACAAGTGGAGAAGATACACTTCAAAGAAATAACTCAAATGATCACATTTGGAATGAGCCCCCGCCCTTCAGACAAGTGATTCCCGCTGGCCTCTCTGACCCCATCTCCCGCCCCCCCCCCAGGGACCTGGTGCTCCCGCCGCCCCAGTCTGTCTCCCACAAATAAGTCAGGATGGTATGAGGGAGGCCGTAGGATGGGGGCGGAGACCTGACCGTTGAGCTCGGAAAAATAGATTTGATTCTTTTTCTTTTTTTTTTTTTTTACGACATTCATCTATGGCTTTTGAGATCAAGCAAAGGTGACAACAATTTTCATTGGAAGTGAAAAAATAAGAATGGATGCTTTCTAATGGGAAAAACCAAATCAACGTAGAACTGAAACTTGCCTAGGGTTCCTCCCCAGCCTGCCTCATCAGGGCGCGAGAACAGAGCTGGGAGGTGCCTCGCCCAGGGACAGGCTTTGCCCACATGGGCGCTCACTGCCACTCACGTGGGGGCCTGCCCGTCCCCGGAAGCAGGTTTCCACAAACTCAAGGAGCCCAGGGGCCTGGGGGGCTACGGCCAGAGCTCTGGCAGGGCCCAGGGCTAAGTACCCCGCTAAGGCCCAAATAACACCCGGCCCCCACAGCGGGGTTGGAGCTCAGCAACCCCCTCCCTGAGCGCGATCGTCATCACCCGCCTTGGGGGACGGCTGCCGGTTTATGATGCCACACACACACCTCGCCGGGCGCTGCCTTTGACATCTTCCGGGTTACGATTACGGGCCGTGTGTGAGACTGTGCAGTGCGGGCGTGTGGAGGAGCGAAGGGGCAGACTCCGCTGGAGCGTGCACATGTGTGCACGAGTGTGCCCAGCGAAAGCACACATACTCACAAGGATGCGTGCGTGGGCCCAAGGGGGCGGGTACAAAGGTAGCGTGGGCAGGAGGGAGCCACAGTGCTGCTCAAGAGTGTGTAGAAGCGGGGTGAGGGGGTGTGGACTGTGTGCGGGAGAGTTGCTGAGTCGCAGGTGGCCTGGGTGCGCGTGAGCGTGGCGGCAGCGTGAGAGGGCATGTCTGTGCCCAGGGGGTGTGAGCAGATGTCGGGGGGAGGGGTGTGAGCATGGGGGTGCTGGATGGGTGAGCATGGGGTGAGCATGGGGGTGTGGATGTGCCTACAGGCAGGGGGGCACAGGACCAGGACGTGCGCACGTGTGCATGGGTATGCACACTCTTGGGGGGGGGGGAGCGGAGCATGAGCGCGATGGGAGCAGTGTGCATACGAGTGTGAACATGAGCGTGTGCGGTGGCAGAGTGCTAGGAGCAGGGACGACGGCGTGCGTGGGGACCACTGTGTGTGTAACGCTTGTGTGCCCACGTGCCCAGCTGTGCAGGTGCCGGCATGAGTTTCCACACGCAAGACTGCTAAGAGTAGGGGCGGGAGAGCCGCTCCCCTCACCCCTGCCATCAGCTGCTGGTGGGCGACCCGGCGTGGCAGCTGGTCCAGGGTGCTGCCCTTGACCGGGGGCTCGAACCGTGCTGAGCACCCGCTTACTCCGTGCTAGCCCTGAACTCATGCCCCGGGGCAGGGAGCAGACGCCCCCCCCCCCCCTCCGGCCCCCCAGGGCTGATCCACAGGGGGCCTTGCGTGGATGGCTGTGGATCCTACAGTTAAAGAGGGGAGCTCAGGGCTCGATGCCAGTGTGCTGGGGCTCCGACAGCCGCAGCGAGGCCCTGATTCTCTCTCGAGGTGGCCCGATTCATTCGTGCCCTCTCGAACCTCACTCAGCTGCCAGGCCCAGTCCTAGACGCTACAGGACACAAAGATGGGTCCCTGTCCGTGTGGGGCAGAGTCCTGGACATGGGCAGTGACCACCTAGAGAGAGATAAGTGAGTGAAAAAGGGGCTTGGGGACGGGGTCTCGGGACAGGGGTGGGACATGGGAAGACTCGCTGGCGGTGGTGGCCTCCGGGCTGGGCCGGGAAGGCTGACGGAGGCTGGGGAGAAGGAAAAGCATTCCAGGGAAGGGGATACGCAGGAGCAAAGGCGCAGAGGAGAGGAAAGGGGTGTGCACAATCGAGCGACCGGAGCGGAGTCCTTGGGACACGCTCATTTGACCACGAGCAAGCTGGGATAGGGCTAGCCTGGGACTGGGCTAACCTCGCACCTTAAAGGATGGCTTCAGTCGCCATCTGAACAGCAGACCATCGCTGGGAGCAGTCCACTGGCACCGCTGGGCAAAGCCATCGGGCAGACTCCCCAGATGCCGTGGCGGGCACTACCAGCCGCATTAGAGCCAGCACAAATGGGGTGCACGTGGCCTTGTAAATAAAATGGGGGTGGGCCCAGGGTGCCCAGGGTACTCTCTCCTCCACCCCCACTCCAGGCAACTCTGAGCACTGGGCATGGTGCCATATCCCTGCGGGGAGAGGGTAGACCCCAGCAGCCCGCTCCACGGAGCAGGGAAACTCCTGAGGTGCCAACAATGGGCCTGGGCTTGGGCTCCGGGGCCAGAAGACCTGTATGTCTCATCCCTACAGGGGTGACTTGGCAAAGTCACTCTTTTCCAAGCCTCCCCTTTCTCACCTGTGAAAAAGGGGGTACCACTGTCTCTCTCCCCAAGGCAGAGGGTAGTGGTTGGAAAACTGGACTGAGAACGGTCCCCCTTCCCCACCATGTCCTTGCAGCCCACCCACCAGCAGATCGTGCCGATTCGTGCCAAGATCTGGCCAGACTCTGATCTCTTCTGGCCACCTTTCTGCACCACCTTCCCTTACCTGGATGCAAACTGACCTTCCTGTAGTCGTATCGCTATGAGACACACGAGAGAACACACGCTCCCCTTGCAGCCAGAGGAGCCTTTAAAACAAGCCACGTAACATCCTTCCTTTGTTCCAAACCCTCCTGCAGCCTTCACAGAATCCTTCTGGTGGCCGCCAGGGCCCTACAGCTGGCTCTCAATCACGTCAGATTCGCCTCAGGGCCTTTGCACTTGTCACTGCCTCTGCCCGGTTTGCCTCCTTCAGGCTTACCTGAGAGGGCTTCCCTGGCCACCCTGTAGGAAATGCTGCCCCCTTCAAGGTCCCTTGGTCTGTTTTATTTTCCTACATATCACCTACCACCTGACGTATTACATAGTTATTTGTCAATTTCATTAGCTCCGCTTATAAGCTCTTGGAGGGCAGATCCTCGGTTTTGTGCCCTGCTGTATCCTCCAAGTTTATGCCACTGCCTGGTATTTGTCGCATGCACGTTCTGGCTTAGATTCCAACTCTGCCACATACGAGACCCCAGGAAGTGTCTTTACCCCTCTGGCCCTGTGGTTTCCCATCTGTAGACGGGGGATGACCATAATAATGACCACACTAGGGTTGTTCTAGGAGGAAGCAGGCTACTGTGTGTGTGAAGAGCTCAGCACTGTGCCCGGCAGAGAGGAAAGCGCTCGGCGCTGGCCGGCCGTTACCGTGCAGCCGATATTTCAGGAGGGAGGGGATGATGGGTGATCACAGCTTTAAGCCTGAGAAGCGAAGGGCTCTCTCCAGCCCAGAGGCGGCTCTGCCTCGACACCCGCATGAAACTACTCCCTGCTGCACCTGTGACCAGGCGGGCCTCCTTCTGACTAGGAGGCCGGGGAGGGGCGGGGAGGGCCAAAGGTCTCAGCGAGTGTTTGCTGGGTGTAGACGGGACAGGGAGGTGCTGAAGCAATTTGCTTGCAGTGTGGCCCCGTTTGCAAAGCAGCAGGGAAGGAACTATCAATACACGTGCTCTGAACCCCTTTGCATTCACCCGGCTTGGGTGGACCAGATGAGGCTGGGAGAACACAGAGGGGCCACCATCCCCGCCATCCACTGTACTTGGTGCCTCGATGACCTAAGGGCCCTCTTCTCACCTTCCCGTGTTGCAGCGGGAGAAACTGAGGCCCAAAGGTGGGGCCTGGAAAGGCTGAGAACCCACCCCGCAGGCCCCACTGTTCCTCCAGGCCAGGCCCGGGTGCCGCCCGGCCGCGTTCTCACGGGTGCAAAGTGTGCACGAGGTCAGGTAATGGGAAGCCCTACACTAAACTGTCATGACAGCCCCGGTGAGGCTGTTGTCACCACCCCCCTCCTCCAGGTGAGGAAGCTGAAACCCTGAGAGGCAGAGGAGGGGCAGAGGCAGGACTCAAACAGACAGCTGCTCCCGAAGCTTGTGTGCGACCGCTTCTCCCCGCCACGACGGGGTCCCCTCCAGCTCAGGCTTCTGGATTCTCAGGCTGCCAAGGACGCGCACGCGTTTCCCCAGCCGAGATAAAGGCCCCCTTAAAAGCGACATGCATTTATTAAACGACATTTGCCAAGGTTTCAGCACACCCTGCTGCCGACAGCAGACAGCCTCTGGATGAGATTTTTCCCCACGCTGACACTATTCACTGATGCCTTTTATAGCGCTCTTTGCAGCTCACAAAGCACTTTCCACAGCTCTTACTTCCCTTAACCCTCAACAGTCCCCACGCGAGAGGGAACAGTGGCACAGTTGCCATTTTGCGGATGGAGAAACTGAGGCTCAGAACAGGGCAAGGCACTTGCCCCGGAGCACATGCTTCCAGAGTAAGTGGCCTGTGTTTGGATTCGAACTCAGGAATGTGCCCCGGAGCCCATTCTACTGCTAGAGAGGGGCCCGAGGGCATCCATCGAGGGAAAGGGTGAGAGAGGGGGGTTCTGGACGGAAGGAGCCCGCAGGACGCGAGCCTCCGTTTCCCAGGAGGAGAAATTGGGGCTGACAGGGGCAGCGTGGTGGGTTTCATTCAGGTCGTCCTGCTGACAAAGGATGCTCTTTCAAGCCCCCAACCATGACATGATGGCCGAGCAGCAGTAACAGTGACAGTAACAACGGCTGGAAAGTGTCAAACACCCGCGTTACCAGGAGCCCTCACTAGGCCTCGCCAAACCGCCACAGGAACCCAGCAAGACAGGGCTGTCCCTACTCCCATTTCACAGATGACAAGACTGACGCTCAAGGAGCTGCGGCCCCTTGGCCCAGGTCCTGGGGCTGCAGATCAGTCGCGCTCCACCGGCACCCTTACCCTCCGCACCAGGCGGCCTCACGCGACGAATGGCTCTTTGGGAGACGCTGGCCCCAGGCTGGGCGCTCCAAATCCCACCCGGCCACGACACTGGAGGCGCTAATTGTGTCGCGTTTCATGGTTTGCCAGCTCATCCATCACGGTGTCCACACCAGGGTGAGCGGTTCGGGAGAGCCAGAATTTTCATAAGCACAAATTCTGGGGTCTCTTGGCCACCTCCCTCCACCCCGGCTGGCACTGACATCTTGGGCTTCTTGATGTTTTAGGGGGTCCCTGTGACAGCAAGGGGGGCGGGGGTTTGTGGCGCGGCCAGGGAGCCAGACGCAGAAGCGGAACCGCGTCGTGGTGAGGGCACAACTCCGCTCTCAGTCCAGGGTTATGGCCCGGGTGACCCCGTGGCTCTGAGCCTTCTCTCGAAAACAGGGATCTCACTAGCCACCTGTCCTTCCTTCAGCCGTACGTACTAACCTGCCTACCGCTGCCAGCCCCTGTGCTAAGGTCCCAGGAGGCGCAGCAGGGACTAAGACAGACACAGCTTACATCCTAGTCGGGGGAGAGAAGGCTGAAATAATGACACAAATACAGAAATGGCTAGGAGGGCTCGGAAACAAACTTGTCGCCATGGGAGAGTTACGAAGGGGGGACCGCTTTTAGAATGGGGTGGTTGGGAAGGGCATCTCTGAGGAGACGAGATTATAGCTGCAACCCGAAGGAAGCAAAACCGGGGAAGGTAGTCCAGTAGGACAGAGCTGCGTGTGCAAAGGCCCTGGGGCCGGAAAGAAGGCTGCTGTGGCTGAAGCCCACAGAGAAAGGAGAGTGTGGTAGGAGATGAGGTCACAAGACGGACGGGGCCCAGAAAATGCTCTGCCCCATGGATCACGGCAAGGGTTTGATTTTGTTCAAAGTTTGGAGCGGCAACAAAGAGGATCTGATTCACCTGGCTGCTCTGGGTGACAAGACTGGAGGGGGCAGGAGTGGAAGCAGGACAGCAGGGATGCAGAAGCTGCAGCACCGAGGGCCTGGGCTCAAATCCTAGCTCTGCACCGACAAGCTGTGTGACCTCGGGCAAGTCACTTCACCTCTCTGAGTCTCAATTTCTTCATCTGCTCAATAGGTATGATAATAGTTCCCATCTCACGGAACTGTAGTGAGAATTTAACGCGGTGATGCAAAGAGTAATGATCCTATCCCAATGGCCTGACGTGTTCGATGTCAAGGTGGTCGATGAACCAGACCCCATTTGGTCTGGCCCTGACCTCTCCCGATTGCCACACTGCCTGTCTCCCTTCACTCCAGCCTCACTGGCCTCCTTGCTATTCCTGGAACATAGATAACTCATTGCAACCTCAGGGCCTTTGCACTTGTCATTCCTTCTGCGCGGCTCACTCTCCTGATATCCCCATGGCTGCTCCCTCGGTTTTATTCGGGCCTCTGCTCCTGAGAGAGGCCTTCCGTCTGTCCCCACTCGATCTTCTGTTCCCTGCCCTGCTTTACTTTCTTTACAGCACCTGTCTCTACCTAATGCAGTATTTACTTGGGTCTGTTTTCCTTCCTCACTAGGACGTCAGCTCCATGAGAACAGGTGTTTTTGTCTATCCACGGTTGTATACCCAGCAAGTCGAGCCACCCTGGCACATAGTAGATGCTCCAAAATATTTGTTGCATGAATATTTATAATTAAAAGGGTTGTGACGAGAATAGCAAAGAGTCGCAAAGTGGGTAAGAGTAAACCGGGGCTGGGATCTGGCTTTAACTCTCGCTGGCTACGTGGCCTTGGGAGGAGCCCAACTTGGCCTTGGGGAGCTTCGGTTTCCTTATCTGTAAAATGTGGATGAAGGACCCCCATGCCTTTTGGCACGTCGGGAGCGTTAGACAGCGGGGCACGTCAAGAGATGCGTGGCAAAGTAGTAATGGCTGAAATGATACCCGATGTCCCCCCAAACTGCCCCCGGTCCCCCACCCCCAGGAGAGTGAGGGCCAGGTGAGACAGGAATCACAGACCAGCCTTGAAGCCAGGAGGCATCCCTCCTTCCCATTTTGTGTAGGTTTGAAATTTTCCAAATGAAGAAGCTAAGGGAGAGAGAGCACGGATTCGAGGCTCCGCTCGTCCCTAGCACATACTGCAGTATTTCCTTCTATCGTTTCTGGAGGACACTGTCGGCTCTCAAGAGCGGCGGCCACAGACACGGGCCTGGCAACGGCCCCCCCCACCCCCCACTCTGGCCGGCTCTCCAGGCTGAGGCTCACCGCTCACTCCTGGCTCCCTGGCTCCCTCCTGATCCCCTCCCGGCTCCCGGCGCCAATCTGCGGCCATCTAACACCCTGCGCCCCCAAATGGATGTGCCAGGAAATCTCACAGACACAAAGAGCCGGTTTGTATCATGTCTGACTTCCACCTCGGCTGTTTTGCATCTCTCTGGACCGAGGGCCTGGCAAGACACCTGGCCGGGAAAATCCATCTTGCCGGGGGCTCCGTCAGAAGACCTGCCCCAGCAACGCCCAAGTTAACAGGAAAGCAGTTTCAGCTGTGAAAATAGATGCTTCCTTCTCCGGGATGGGACGGAAACCCGTCTTGGGAACACCCGCCACCTCGGCCTCCCGGGAGGATACGCTGATTGACAGAAATACGAGACGAGCACCAAGACGGCAGGATGCCAGCAGCCCTGGGCCTCAGTTTCCCCACCGGTCAAACAAGGCAGAGGGACACCCACTTAACAGCAGGGGCTCTGCAGTCAGGCTGCGCTGGGTTGTCATCCCAACTCTGCCACTTACGGTGGGGCCTCGGGCAAGTCGCTCGGCCTCTCTGCGCCCCGCTTCCCCCTGGGTCGAACCGCTCTGATAACTGTGCACCCCACCCGGGCTAACTGTCCGTACCGCTGGGATCAAACGCACCAAGTGCTGAGCCCAGTAAGTGGCTGGAAACAATGGTTCCCATTATTATTACTTTAGTATTTTTCCACGGAATTCGGGATCCCGTCAGATTTCTGGCTTTAACGATGGAAACTTCCAGCTCAGCCCAGTTTTAAAAACCCTTGGCCTGGAAGAGAGGGCGCTTGGCGTCCCACCCAGGCCTTGCAGTGGCTCTTGCCGTGTGAGCCCACAAGTCCTTTGCTCTCTCTGGGCTGCAGAGGGAGGTGCTCCGGGAGGGCACTAACGGCCCCCCTCCAGGCCTCTGCCGGCTTTCCGGGTCTGGGAATGCACAATTCCAAACCTGTGGATCCGGACAGAGACACCTAGAGGCAGCCCGCGCCCACAGCCTCAGTCCCAGGAACAGACGAGTATTAAATCGCACTCTCCTGGGTTTCCGCTCAAGTTGTCCATTCCCCAGAACGGCACAAAAGCCGCAGGGAAAAAGAAAAGAACCCCGGACTGAACGGCATTCACTCCCGTGGAAGCTTTTGTTGTTCTGCACCCACCGGGCGCAGGAAGCTGTGCTAGGCACTTGACGAAACTCAGCCCCGCGTTTGCAATGATGAGGAAATCCAAACAGAACAAGACAATGATGGTACGAGGCTGGCTACCACGCGCTGAGCGCTCCCTGCACGCCAGGCACAGCTTCAAGCATTATACGTGCACCTACCGACTTAACCCTTGAAACAGAGCAGCTCTGTTTTACGGATGCGGGAACGGACACGCAGAGTGCAGTGAATCGCCCAGTACGCGGTGGAGCTGGGATTCACACCCAGGGCTCTGGCTCCAAGCCTGCGTCTGCACACCCGGGCTCCGCTTGTTACGGCTGCAGAACCACCGCGCCAAGCGAGGGTTAGCCACGTATGCAGCAGGCGCCAAAACGAGGAGAAAGCAACAAGTAGCCTCAGTGAGGGGCAGATGGAACCTGGGCCGGGTGGGGGGGGGGAGGTCCGGAGAAGGAAGAGCTCCCTCGGATCACGAGGCCAGCACGCACCGAGGGGGAGGAACGGGTTTGGACACATGACGATCAGGAGGTGCAGGGAAGGGCATCTCTGACAGCAGGAACAGCGTAAGCCAAGGCGCAGAGATGAGTGAGTTGAGCTGAGGGCATGGATGGGTACCAAAGCGTTTACCAAACTGGGTTAGGCCGCATGGTAACGAGCGGTACACAAGCCAACCGCCTCGTGTTCATATGTTTGGGGAACGCTGGAGTAAACAGGGTCCAACTTGGGATTCTACAACTCCTCGGGCCTTAGGTGCTAGCTAACGTGCTTGAGTGGCCAGGAAAGCTGTGGTCTGCAGGGAGGAAGCGAGGTTCTCCTGCAGCCCCTCGGGTCAGCGCTTCGGAAAACATGTGGCTGGGAAACCAGGCCTGTCAGGGAGGGAGCCCAGCGCTGTCACACGCTTCTTTTCTTTTAGATTTTTTTTTTTTTTTTTGGAGAAAACTTGGACCAACTCAACAGTTTTGAGGCGGGAGCGACATGATCTGCGTTGTGTTGACAGGCCAGAAATCTGAGCACATTTGAAACAGAGGGAGGGGGTGGGGGAGAACCTTCCATCAGTCCAAGACTCTACAAATAAGAAAATAACCTGTCGCACGGAGCCATTGGAAGCAGGGAGCAAGCGTGTGTGGGCTCCACACAACAGTTTTAGACTCCTTTCCTCTCACACACCCCCTCTCCATCTGCCTCAAAGGGCACCAGGAAAATGCAAGGAGGAAGACTGCAGCTCTGGGGGCTCCGGAGCGCGGCAGCCCGGGGGGGGGGGAGGCCTCTGGTGGAAGCCGTGTCACTCCCGTGAGCTGTCACTTGCAAAGGGCTATCGCTTGGTGTTTCCATCCTCAGCGTGCCTTCCGAGAAAGCACCGTGACTCAGTGGAGGGCTCCTGCCCCAGAAGGAACCCTTCACACGTCCTCCGTCGAAGCCCAGAGGGGGCTCCTCTCCCTCCCCCCAGCCTGGCCTAAGTCACCCTGATGGAGTCAGCGAGCTTCTTCCCTCAGAGGCTGCCCAGCCAGGAGGACTGGATTCAAACTCCTGGCCCCCTGCCGCTTACTCCGGGGTGGGGGGGGGGGGGGGGACAAGTTTCTCCTCCAGTTTGGGGCTCGATTTTGCTCATCTGCAAAATGGGGCTAGCGGCCAGCCCGTGCTCTGCTTTTGCTGACTGACAGGATGGCAGAGACAGGCAGTCGGCACACAGCCTGGATTACGGTTAACTTTCAAAGGCATGGGTTCGCCTCCCTTCTCTCAAACGCGTGGTTCCAATCAGGACTTCGTATGTGCTGAATGACGACAGGTACAGGAATGAGTCACACCGTAGGTCTCCAGGGAATTGGTAAAGGAATAATTAACGGGCAGAAAGTACCCAGAGAACACCATGGCTTTAAAGAAACTTCCAACGGCCCGAGCCCATTGGGGCCAAAGTGCCTGCCACCCCCTTTCTCTTCTTTTGAAAGAGGAAGTGAGATTACCGTCACCATTTAGGAAAGTACACGGGACACACCAGGATGTCCCCCTCTGCCAAGGAATCAGAAAGTCACCAGAGGGCCCAGCTGTCCCCCAACACCTGAACCCCAACTTGGCCTGGCCTTCTCCAAGGCCAGAGTGAGGGGCGAGTGGGAGCTCGCCCAGGTCTGCCCAGCAGGGCACCCAGAGGTCCCATGACCTCGGTGGGGCCAAGGCAGGGAGCTGAAGGTTCAGAGTCAGGCTGCCTGGCTGTCCCCGAGCCCCTTGCCCTGCTCCCAGTCCCCAAATGTCCCTCAGCTCAGGTCGCTTCGGGAAACAGGCCTCACGTTGGCTCCAAGAACACAGGTTGGTGACTTCACCGGCGTCTTTTTAGAATTTCCCTCTGGCAGCATTTGCGCTAAAAGCAATCTTTAGAAACTTCTTCTCCTGCCTTCCCCAACCCAGATAATTCACATGACCGGCCCCCTGCAAAGAGTGATCATGTGCAGCCCCAGCAATCATGTGACACCTCCCGGGCTGACAGTGCTGCCTGAGACACTAATAGTCACTCAATCTAACGCCGCCTTCCTATGCCTGACATTTGAGTTTCTCACTCGAACAAATCTATTTTCTTGGAAAATTGGCCAACTGCCTCCTTCCTACCTTCCTGCCCTTCTGTCCTGCCTCTCTTCTGCTTTGTCATAAATTCCATGCTGGGAGAAACCGAGGGAGGGGCCCGAAGCCCCATCCTTCGGGCAGACCAGGTGATTCCGTCCTGGGGCCCAGAGTGTGGCCAGGAGCCCCGTAGGCCACAGAGTGAAGGATGCCGCGAGGCTTCCGCGATGTGACGGCGACACCCCACCCCTTCCCACCACCCTCAGCTAAGAAATTTATTCCTACCTCCTAAGATTTATTTATTTCAAAGTTAATCTTGGCCCCTCTGTTGCTCCCACTTTTTCAGGCTATTGATGCTGAATGGATTGGAACGGAAGTTTTATGGCCTAATCTTTGCCATTTTATAGATTGTTTTTATAGGCAAAAAGGGGAGATGTGCTCACAAGAAGGGGGCTGGTGTTCCCAGCCAGCGCCCCAGGAAAGGCAGGCCGCCCATCCGAATGCTTGTTAATCAGCGTCACTGGTCATTTGCCAGAAACCGAACCACAGGGTCCTGGTTGAAGAAGGGTCTGGGATAGACATTTAGAAATTGACTTGGGCCCGGTTCCCTATGTCAGGAAAATGAAGCACTTGTGAGAGACACTTGTGCATGTCCAGGCCAGGCCAGGAAGGACGCGGGGCAGGAACCAGGACTTGTGCAGGGTATAAATGGCCGGCTCCTGCAGGAAGGAGCGGATCGGACAGACATGAAATGTATCAGGGCTTCCTTCGCCCGGGGCCAGGACCCAAACGTAATGGGAACACCCGGGGTGGGGTGGGGGGGGGATGCCTATGTGGATTCCTGGGGTTTTGGGGAAACTGCAGGGCAGAGAGAAGCTGCTGTCTCCCCCCCCTTCTCTCTCCACCCACTCTTTGCTAGTTCTCCCTTCCTCACTGCTATCAGATGGTTACCAGTCTCTAGGCAAATGCAAAAGGCGGGTGGTGGGGGGGAGGTGGGTACTGAGCTCATCTTTACCTCCCTCCTCGAGGCGGCTGGTGCAGACCCCTCAGCCTACAACACAGCTCCCGAGGAGCCAAAAAACAAGATCCCCATTCTTCTCCCCAATCCCAACTCCTTTAAAGCCGTTACTCCGCCCCCCCCCCCCGTGCCCTCCCAGGAGACCCAGGGTTTTGCAAAACCCCTTTAAGAAGCAGGACTCCTGAATGGTGACCTCACCCCTTGGCGAACACACACGATAGCCTTCAGAGCCCGCCTGCTGGAGACAGCCAGGTGTTTGATGTAGGCCAACAAAAAGACATGCTCAGAGCCACAGGTAACAGCCCCACAGAGCACCTGAACTGCGGGGAGCTGCCTGGAAGCCTGGGGAAGGCAGGAGGAAGTGGGGGGGAGCAGAGGACAGCAAGAGGCTTTGGCAAACACAAGGACAATCCGCCGAGCTTTCACATCAGGATCTGTTGATCACAGCAGCTCATCCCAGAGTTACTGCGGCCTCCCTTCCTCTCTCTTTCCCATACACACACCAACACTGTGTTACTGTGTGCACCAGAGGGAGAGCTCACTCTTCCCTAATTGCAACAGCCTGTTTCTGTTCCATCCCAGGCAGTACCTGGGGGACTCCCCCCCCCACCACGGCTCTGGCGCCGACCCCCTTCTCTCAGACCCTGAAGTCAAACATGTGGAAAGCAGAAGTCCAGGGAAAGAGCTCTTTCTAGAGAAGCCAGGGGCACTTAACTCTAAAAGCCGCTGACAGCCTGCCTCCCCCATCAGATGGGGCAGGGATCGGGTCAGCCAACTCATCTGGGTATGTCCCAGTGCCCAGCACAGAGCCCAGCACAATGCCCCCACGATCAGAGTCCAGGGCGAGTGGGTCCTATCCCTGGCTGTGTGACCTTGGGCAAGTGGCTGGCCCTCTCTGGGCCTCAGTTTCTGCATCTGTAACCCTGCTTCCAGATATGTCTCCCCTTACCACCGCTGGACATTAGCCCAGGGGCTCCCAGTGGCGCTCTGACAGGCCTGGGCCCGCAGTTTGCGGCCGGCAGCGGCGGGGGGCAAGGGTGCTTACCTGCCCAGACGCAGGACGCGGCGAGCAGCAGGCAGAGCAGCGGCCCGAGGCGGCCGGGGGCCGGGCCGGCGGGCTCCATGGGCCGCGGCTGCGGAGCGAGGAGGGAGAGCGGCCGTGAGTGCGCGCTCGGGCGGGCGCAGGCTGGAGCGGGGAAATGACTAAGGCTCCCCCCTCTTCTCCCCCCCCACCACCTCCCCTCCCGGCCGGGCTTCCCCCCCCCACCCCCCACCTCCCCGGAACAGGCGCCTGGAGCGGCTTAGGAGCCGCCGTCACCGCCGCGATTTTCGGAGAACCCCCCCTCCCCCCCGAGAGATCGAGAGACGGAGAGGGGGAGAGACCCCAAGCGCGCGAGAAATAAAGCCAGGGACGGCCAGGGAGAGGCGGCAGGAGAGAGAAACAGACCCGAGGGAGCCAGGCGGAGAGCCAGAGACGCGGAGAGGCGAGAGAGGGGGAGCGGGGAGAGGGGGAGAGAGAAAGAGAGAGAGCGAGCGGGAGAGGAGTGAGCGAGGCGGCGCGCAGATCGCGGCCGCCAGCGCGGGAGAGAGGAGAGGACCGCGCGCGCAGGGGCGAGGGGCAGCCCGCCGAGCCCCGCCGCGCCGCCCCCGCCGCTGCCCACCTGCCCCGCCCGGGCTCCTCGCGGCGCCGGCGGCTCGGCTCTGCTCGCTCCGGGCCCGCAGTCCCGGCCGCTGCCCCCGCCCTCCCGGCAGCCCGCCCCCCCCCCCCCCGCTCGCCCTCCCCGCCTCCCTCCTTCCCGCCCGCCCCGGGAGGCTGCGGGGCTCGGGCCGATCGGCCCCACGTCGCCCGCCAGCCGCGCGCCCGGGGAGGGAGGAGGGGGAGGAGGAGGGCCGCGTCGCCCCCTCGCCCGCGCCGCGGCCCCGGCTGCCCCGCCGGGCCCGCGCGGCAAGCAGCCCGGGGAGCGGTCCCCGCGAGCGCCCCGGGACCGGACGGGCCGCCGGCTGCAACACTGTGCCGGTTCGGGCGCCCGCGCGGCGCCCTCCCGGCTCCCCTGTCCCCGGCCCCCTCTCCGCTCCGTCCGCCCGCCGAGCTCGGACCTGCGCCGCCGGCGACGGCTGGGAGGCGGTGGGAGCGCCGCCGGGGCTGCCCAGAGGCCGGGGCCCCCGCTCCACTTTGCGCAAACTTGTTTTTCTAAGGTCAGCGCCGCGAGCTGGCTACATCGTCCTCTTAAGGTGGACTGGGGAAGTTGCGACCGACCTCTCTCCCCTCGCCTCCGGGACTCCGGCCGCGGTTAGTCCCCGCTTCCCGCCGGCTGGCGAGCGGCTGGAGGCGGCGCGGGAGTGGGGATGGAGGGGGGGGGGGCGGGACGGGGAGGGGGGGGTCTGCCTTCTGCCCCTCCCCGAGTGGCCCTGCCCCTGTGCCCTAAAGCTCAAGGCCCCTCTGGGGGGGGGGGGGGGCGCGCGCGCCCGAGGGCCCCGGTTCTTTCAGAGCTGGGCCGAGGTGAAGGAAAAGCAGGAAGTAAGTGAATGTAGGGGGAAGGGGGAGAGGAAGGAGAGAGTGATGGTACAAAAATAGCGTGTGTGTAGGAAGGACTTCAGTACCGCCTGGAAAAGAGGCGCAGGGAAGCAGGGAGGAGAGGGAGCGAGAAGGGGGGCTGTGGCCGAGAAACCAGAGGGGATGCGTCGGGGCCTCCCCGGGGCAGTAGGCTCTCTCGCCAGGTGCCTCGGTGTCAGGCAGTGCCGATTCAGAGGGTGGGGAAGGCCCAGGCAGGGGTGTGGGGGAGAGATGGGACTTGAAGGCCTGGACTCCAGGAAAATGACAGACAGGGGGGAAGGTGAGGGGAAAGGAGAGCAGGGGCTAGAGGCCTGGAGACAGAGGACAGAGCCTCCTGGTGAAAAAGCAATTACTCTCTCTCTCTCTTTCTTTCCCCGACTCTCTGCCTCTGTCTCTCTTTTTCCTTGAGGGAAAGCTGTGTTCCCAACAGCAGCCAGGCCAGCCATAGGGCGCGGGGGTGCCCTGGTCACCTGGCAAAGGTGGGTGGACGAGGGGTCCAAGACCCTCTGCTCACGGAGGGACTGGGGCTTGGAAATAAGGCCCTTCAGAGGACGTGAATGAAGCACGGTGGAAGACTGACCAGCCCTGCAAATAGAGAGGGGGTTGAGACCCACAGAGGGAGCGGACTTGTGCAAGGCCACACGGCGAGGCCTGGGGTAAAAAAACGAGATTTTAATTCCCGATTCCCAGGCTAAATAAAGACCTTCGCAGGGTGACCCTACCCTCACCCCCAGCCCAGCCTCCTCGTCAAATGCCTGGTCCTGGTGTTGTGCTAAGTAAGGCAGGCGGGCAGGCAGGGTATACCTGTTTAGGGCCTGGACCAGGCTCCCGGGGTTCTGATCCCACCAGCCATCGCTTGTGACGGTGTGGACTTGAGAAAATACCTTGTCATTTCTGTGGCCCAGCTTCCTCATCGGCAGTGACGCTAACAGGAGAATGGACCTAAAAAGGCTGTTGTGAGGATGAGATGAATTCATTTTGTATAGTACTTCGAAAAGTGTTTAGTGAGTACCCAGTCCTGGATACCATTTGATAAATAAGTAAACTGTTTGGCGACAGTCCTTGGGACCCCACGGGGTTCTGAGCCGTGTCTGAAGTACAAGGGGATTTTCTTTTCTTTGGGGGGGGGGAGGTACAGCAATGACCCATTCAAGGTCCTTTTCCCCAAGGAATTTACATGCGAGTGTGTGTGTGGGGGGGGGGATGCGGATAAGTAGACAAGTGGAAATAATTCATGTACAACAGAAGAGTGAGCGTAGAGAGTGAGAAAGGAGGGCTCATTCGGATGTCAGGGCCTCTCCGAGAGGCTGGGAGCTGAGCCACCAGATGGGGCAGCAAGGTGAAGATTTGGGGGTTTGCTGTTCCCGGAAGAGGGAACAGCATGTATAAAGGCCCTGGGGCCACTTGGCTGGAAGGGAAAGAGCAAGGATGGGGAAGAGTGGTCCGGCCGGGTGGCCTCGCGGCCCTTGGTAGAAAACCTGCATTTCTTCTGCAGACAGGAAGTCACCAGAGAGTGTAGAGCGGGGAAGCTCCAAGGTCTGATTTATGTGTTTTAAAAGGCCACTCTGGTGGAGAGTGGATGGTGGGGCTTGAGGGAGGGGAGTGTGGAATCGGGACGCCAGTGAGGAGGTGGTTTTGGGGGGCCTCCTCATGTCTGAGGTGGGGGGTAGAGAGTCTCTAACTCCACAGGCCACATCGGGCAGAGACCATGAAGGTGACCAGCTGAGGCTCTTGGAAAAATCCATCACCCAAATCTATCTGGGGTACAAGGCAGAGCAAGAGCTGCTGCTTGAAGGTCAGCGACAAGGCGGTCTCCGGGCCTGGGCTTCCAGAAGGCTCTGCCATCCACCATTCCCTGGGACACACACGCAGACCTCCCCGGGATTAAGAAACTGCGGATTAAGGAAGGATAATAATTGAACCACCTGCTATTTATGTATAGCACCTTTGGCAAAGACAGTCAAGAGGCCTTCCCCACACTGGGGCCCCTTTCATCCCCCGTTCTGCCCCAGGAAGCGGGGAGCGGTGTGGGTGGGGGTGGGGGTCTGGCCTTGTTCTCCTAATCCAGAGACCACAGAAAAGTCACCCTTGACTGACGGTCAGGGCTGGGAGGTCATTGAGACCAGTGGGCAGCTGGGTATGCTGGGGTCGGGGGACAGATTGCCTGAGGTCACCCCGAGCGATCGTGGCAGATCATTGAGGTGAACCAGCCACCTCCACGGGAGGCCTCCTGGGTTGCCCTGGATTCAAATCGAACTTCCTTCCTACGTATGCCATTCATTCACGCACTCGCCAATACTCTTTAAGCATCTATCGTGTGCCAGGCACTGTGCTAGGCTTGGGAATACAGCACTGGGGGGGGGGGGGACAGACAAAAACCCCTGCCCGCAAGGCAGGGAAGGGGCCCAGGAGTGCCCACGAGAGGAGACAGGTCGGGGAAGGCCTCTGACGACGTGCTATTTGAGGGAAGACTGCAAGATTCGGGAAAGGAAGCCAGAGGCGGCCCCGTCTGTGCTTTGCTTTTCTCTGTCACTCCCCGTGCGCAACCTGTCAGCGATGCTTGTCTCCACCTCCAGAACCAAGCCACTTCTGAGCGTCTCCACCACCTCCCACCTGGGCACCTTCTTTCCACCCTCGACCTCCCCTTCTCCCATCGACTCTCCACTCAGCAGCCAGAGGCGTCCGTTCTGGAAGGCAGGTGTCATCCTTCCCCTGCTGTCCAGGACTCGGGAAATGACATGTGTTTTGTGAGCCTCAGTCTCTTCATCTGTGAAATGGGAGTAACCCGGCCGACCCTGACATGGGGGCCGGGGAGGGGGGGGTGGTCAGTGTGGCAGGGATGTGAAGGCAGCCATGGTGGGAGCAAATCTGGAGTTTGCCTCTACGGGTTGGGGGGGGGCGGCGCCCTGGGTGTGCGAGGTTCCCCTGGCGGGCATCGGTCTCATGGAAGCCCCAGCGACTCCACTGCGTTCCCAGAGGCAGAGAGTAAGTGGGCCAGGGTCACTCTGCCAGGGCATGCCGGAACCTGCAGGGACCCAGCTCTGCAGGGCAGCGGCCCTGCCTGGGCTCTGCTCCTCTTCCCAGAACCCTGGGCTGGCGTCAGCGGGCAGGCCGGCCAGGCTGCCTTTGTGTGGGGCCCGTTAGGAGGCTGGAGTTGCCAACCACCTAGTTTTCTGGGCAGCAGGAACCATTTGGAGTTAGAGGCCTCAGCCATGGAGCCAGAACAATAAAAATAAAAATAGCGAGGACTCCCGGGCAGCCTGGACCAGGGCACCAACTGCCCCAGAGAGATGTTCCTGAGGAGCTGGCGAGAAAGCATGGCGGGGGCAGGCGGGGGGGTTGGAGGTGGGGGGGTCCTTGCCCTGCGTCTGCTCTGCTCCCCGACCTATATCGTGGGGTATGGCCAAGGCTCCCCACAGCCATTTTATAGCTGCAGAAACTAAAGCTCAGGGGGTTGGAGTGACTTGCCCGGGACACACAGCTAGTGAGTGGCTGAGCCAGTTTAGGATTCGAACTCAGTTCCCCAGATTAATAGCGGTTCCCCTTTGTTCCGCAGCTCCTCTGCTTGCCGGGCCTGTGCCTGTGACATATTCGGACCACACCTAGGAGAGGTACCAAGCGTTGCCTTTGTTTTGCAGATGGAGGTCTCTGCCCACATCGCAGGTCACCTTGTGGGCCCCCCGGTGACAACAGCCACCTCTCCCAACCCCCAGAGCGCTCCGCCCCTTCCCAGCTTTATTTTGTCTCCCTAGCGTGCCTCCTGACCTGCCAGCGTTGGGGGGGGGGGGGATCTTCATTGCATTTTGTCCGTTTTCTCGAGTAGCCACAGGTCAACCTGGCCCACCGTGGTCCAGTGCCTGGCTGACGCACATCCTGGGGTTCAGACGTCAGCGCTGCACAGACAGTGCCTCACTTGCCCAGACTGGCGATTCACGGAAGCGTACCTACTAAAAGGTCTCTTGCAAAGGATGAGTTCATAGAGCAAAAGATATTGCTGGTTGCTGTTGTTTCCTCCCAGCACTGAAGCCCCAGGGCCTTCAACAGTAAACAGTAGGTTGTCAACAAATGTGTACTCAGTTAAAAAAAAAAGTGAGCCGCCCGAGGGGGCGGGGCGAGAAACCAGCAGAGCCTGGATTTGAAGGGTCTCTCTGAGCCTGCGTGTCAAAGCGCCCCACTTACAATCGCCTCTCCACAGTACCCCACCTTTCCACACGGGAATCAGAGCTGTGGTTTTCCCACTGAGCACCCGGAGGGGTTGTTGATGCAGGAATCCCAGGGCCCCACGCCCAGAGGTCTTAGGTAAGGCCTGAGAATTTGCATTTTGACAAGGCCCCAGGTGGTTCTGGTGCTACCGAATACAGGTTCCAGAGCCCAGTCCCAGCTTTCCTGTGGGTGGGGTCTGTCTACCCCTCTGTTTCCTGTCCTCCCTGCCCAGGGGAGAGCAGAGGGGGCACGGGCGGTGGCTCAGAGACTGCAGCCAGTGCCCTGAAGCTGAGGGGCTGTGACAGATCACCCAGCCGGGGCCTGGGGGAGCCATGCTGTAATTAGTGCTTTCCAAGGGAAGTCAGCGACTTAAGTATCTTGGCAAGCAGGCAGGCAGGCAGCTTGCCTGAGCTCCTTAGGGGTGGGACCACGCTGTCAGGCCCTAAACCCTGTCCTCAGGCTCTGGGAATCTGGCTCTGCCAGGAGCCGAGCCCAGCTGTGCGGAGCCAGGCGTTCCTTAACACCCCTGGGTGGGGGTCCCCTGCAGGGTGGTGACAGAAGGGCTGGCGTCAGGCCGCAAAGCTGATTGCTTTGGCGCGCATCGGGAGACCTGAGTTCAAGTGCGGACTCTGCCCGACAGTAATACTGACCTAGCTAAAATGCAGGAGCGCCTGCTAAGCCCCCGGCTTGAAGGACTTCAGCGGATTCTGTCATGCGCCTCACTCCGCCTCACGTGACCGCAATTCTTATCCCCGTTTCACAGATGAGAAAACTGAGGCATAGAGAGGTTAAGAGTAAGCTTTTGAGCTGCAGAATTCGAGTTTGAACCCAGGGGTGCTCCTGGCCCAGCCCCTGCTTCCCACCTCTGCACATTCTGACTTCTCCTTTATTGAGAGTCTGGGGCCCCACGGTGCTATCTCTGGGTGTCCCTCCCCACTGCAGGGCTGGCTCTGTGATGTCCGGGCCCCTCTGTGGCATCCGGACCTGGGCTCATTGACTGGCCGTAGGCACGCAGGCATGTGTCTATCTGCCTCTATCTCAAAAAAAAAAAAAAAATTAAAAACAAATTTTTTACATATTTATTTATTTTTGAGATAGAGAAACAGAGAGTGAGATGGAGAGGGGCAGAGAGAGAAGGAAACACAGAATCCGAAGCAGGCTCCAGGCCCCGAGCTGTTGGCACAGAGCTCGCCCCGGGACTCGAACCCACAAACTGCAAGATCATGACCTGAGCCGAAGTCGGACGCTTAACCGACTGAGCCACCCAGGCGGCACCCCCCCCCCATCATTTTGTATCCCTTCACCCCACTTTCTCTTTCTTGGTAGCATGTAAATACTATATAGTTCTTGGTTGCTGTGGCTTTCCCCCTCTCAAGTTGGAGCTCCATGCGGGGCCTTTGAGTCTGTTCTCTGGCACCCGGAGCTGTGCCTACAGGGGGCAGGGACCTAAGTAAATGAGGTCGACGAAGTGAAGGAGGGAGCCGAGCGGCCAGCAGCTCCGTCCGTGGGGACGGACAGCCCTGCTTGGCCTGGGATTCCTCGAGGAACAGATGTCCTCATTGAACTTGGGTTTCCTTCCCAGGCAGCGAGGCCGGGACTCCAGTTGGCCCCATTCCTGTTCTAGAGAGGAAGTATCTGTCCCTGGGCAGGAACCGGCCTGGCTCTCAGGAAAACTGAAGCAACATACACCACTTTCTCCGCTCAGCTTCTGTGGCCCCGGGGCCGCGGGTGGCCACGTCAGCCTCCACAGGGCCCCGGCCTCTGGAGCAAGGAGGACGGTGGGATGGGAGGCCGTGGGAGCCTCGCGGCCGTGCTGTGTGAAGGGGGCCTTGCCTGCCCAGAACCGGGCCCTCGCCCTCCTACCCGTTTGTGTAAACAGAGGCTCCGTGAGGGGCAGAGCCAGCCTGGGTGACACGGGATTGGTGGCAAACAAGGTGATGAACCAGGCCTTTCCGTACCAAACCCCCGACGTGTCCTCCTCGCCTGCAACCCACCCTCCTCCCTGTCCCACCTCTAAGTGCCTGGCCTCGCACCTGACATCCACCGCCAAAGTGTCCTCTCTCCCTGAGCGTCAGGCCCTGTCCAGTCAAGAAAGTAGCAACTGTCCCCACGGGACAGACAAGACTGGAGCGTTGAGAGGGAAACGCTCCAAGTTAGCCTGACCGCCCTCTCAGGCTTTCCTCGCCCCCCGCTGCAGGCCAGCGACTGGGTTTAGTCAACAGGTGTTGCAGGGGTTTGGGTGCAATGGCCCGGCGTTAAGACCTTCTGCGTTCTGGCTAAAGTCTCAAACAGGGAAATTGCCAGAGAGAACTGGGCAATTGGGGAAGAAGCGGGGGCTCCCCGGCTGCCTTGAAATGGTGCCCCTTTGCTGAGCAGGGCTGGGGGCCTGGGAGGAGGCCTAGGGGTCAGCATCGGGGTGGCCCCAGGAAGCCAGACCTGAGTGGCAAGGCCTCTGGCCTCACCAAAGACTCCACAGGCCCACAGCCCTGCTGAGCCAGGGAAGATGGTGGGTCTTCATTCAGTCACAGGTATTTTCTGAACACCTGCTGCGGCCCAGCGGGGGGGGGGGGGGGGGGGGGGGGGGGGGGGGTTCCAGTGGGGGTGGAAGATACGCGCATGGCTGAGGAACCGCACCCGCATACTCATACTCGCATACTCGGTAGGTAGTGATAGCTGCTGAGGAGGAGAAGTGTGGCCCTGAGTGTTTTGCTCAGGGAACGGAGTTTCCAGAAGAAATCGAGAGACAGAGTCACGCCGGAGTATCGGCAAAAACAACCGCTTTGGGGCTTTTGTTCAGAGCAACATGGGGCCCGGGAGCTACAGGGAAGGTGGTGGAGACGGATTCCTGGAAGCCACCTCAATCCCACCTGCTGCTCAGTTTCAAGCCTAAATCTTCCCGGGGTGTCACTTGAGGCTCTGGACAAAATTTCGCAGCCTCTTCCTCCCAGCCTGAGGGCCCCAAACTTGCCATCATCTGTGCCACAGGAACCAGAGAGAGACAGAGAGAGAGAGAGAGAAACAACCCATGATAGCCTCTTTACACGGGGCTATTCTGAAGATTCAAAGAAAGACTGTATATCAAAAGTCTGGCACACAGGAGGCACTCAATAAATGTTCTATCACTTTCCCTCCAGCCCTACCTGTCCTTTTAGGTAGCGATCTATGTGGTTTCATCTCATTATTTCAGGGTTTTCTGTTTTTGCGTCTGTGTGTTCCGTGAAGTGTATCAGTGCTCTAAAAGGATGTGCGTGCGCACACACGGGCATACGTTGGGGGTGCGTGTTTAAAACGTTTTTACTGACCGGGACCATGATCAAAATGTTGAAGACGGCCGTTTGGAAGTCCAGTGAAATCGACAGAGACTATCAGAGCCGGAAGGGATTTTAAAGGCCATCGGTTGCCCACCCCCCCCCCCCGCCCCCAGCAGCCGGTCTCCCATCCGATACGCAAACCTCTCTGTTATACCAGCTTCGGCTCTGGCAACGGGGAGCTCATCCCCTTTCCGGGCAGGTGCGTGTTGTACAGGCTCTGGGGATGGTTTCCTGGCCTCAGTGCCCGTGTGTGTTTCAGCTGCTCCCAAGCTCCCTGGCACCGGTCACAGCTCTGGGATCTCCTAAGGGCCCAATGCCAGGCTGAGCGCATAGTAGGTCTCCAGTAACGTCCCCTGAAGGAGTGCGGTGGCGGAGGGATGAGAGGGGGTTGGGAAGGATGCCTTTCCTGGCAATTCTCCTTTGGAGGGCGCACCCACTAACAACACAGCGCTGTGGCCCTCTGGGGTGGGGGGGGTGGGGGTCTCAGTCTAAATAACACGCATCTTTGAGTTTGTGTGTGTGTGTGTGTGTGTGTGTGTCTGTCTATATATGTGTGAGCATGCCGTTGTGTTGCTCTGTGTGGCTCGGCCTCTATAGATGTGTGTGTGTTTCGCTGCAAATACCCACGTGTGCTGTGCATGTCTTTCTCTAGATCTTCGTGTTTATGTGTATTGGCGGGGGGGGGGGGGGGGCTGTCACCGTAGGGTCGTGTGTCCGCCCCTGTTCGTTTGGCTTGTTTGAATGTGTGTGAGTGCACGCGGTCTGCAGATGCCTGTGTGTGATGTGGACGTCTCTCTGGGTCTTTGTGTGTCTGTGGGCTCGTGGGCCTTTCTCTGTGCGTCTCCCCTCCCCTATTCAGCCCTACTGGGGAGCCAGGAGTGAGTCCCTGCAGCCCGGTCTACTGAAGGCCGTCTGGCTGGCAGACAGCAAGGGCTCCACACCCCTCCTCTCCTGCTCAAGCAGCGGCTGTGCTAATCACTGGGTTATATGCAGATGGCAAATGTGGGCTGCCAGGCTTGGAGGAGGGACTGTGGAGGGGGTGTGCAGATGAGCAGACACGAAGGAGCATGAAGACAATTTAAAGGCAGAAAGGGGAAAACGAGCCTGCTTGGTTTTGGAGTTCGAGGTGCCGGCTTCTCTCCAGAGGCATGAATCCGATGGAGAGGATGTGATGTCTGTGGTAGCTTCCCTCTCATCAAGCCAGAGTCTTACGATCACAGGATTCTAGAAGGCTAGAATTTTAGATCTGCGGGATTCTGGAATCTCAGCCTCCTGCAGCTCCAGCCTCTTAGAACCACGTTCACAGACTCTAATCCTCCTGGGATCTTAGGACCTTCAAACACAGATCTTCTCTTTCTCCCCATTCTCTTGCTTTTCTTTGTATAGAATCATGGCCAAGGAATGACCTTGAAAGTTCATCCCGTCCACCCTCTGGCTCTGGGCTGGGCAGCGGAAAGAGAGAGAGAGGCCCATCAGCTGAGACATTCTTGGGCGACGTTGAACTGGAATCTTCCGTTGGCAAGGACTTGTCTCCCGAATGATCTGGGCTCTCATATTACCCCTGTCA
Organism: Lynx canadensis; assembly: GCF_007474595.2. Classification (NCBI taxonomy): domain Eukaryota; kingdom Metazoa; phylum Chordata; class Mammalia; order Carnivora; family Felidae; genus Lynx; species Lynx canadensis. Next base: position 28,434,760 of record NC_044305.1, on the reverse strand, counting down.
CCTTCCGCTGGGACTGCGTTCTCCTCAGAGACAAAGGCGCCTATGTTCCCAGGATATGTTTTCGGCCATTCAGGAGCTGGCATAATAGCCTGCAGGTGTGAGGAGAGCCAGGGTGGGGCTCCTCTGAGGCCCTTGGCCGTGGGGACTCAGCAGCCCAGCCTGCGGTGGAGGGGGTGGCCAACCAGCCACCTTCCTCTCATGGCTTCTTAGGATGGCAGCCGAAAAGGCTAGTCCTATCGCCGGGAGCCACGGACTGTCTCTGAGGGAGGACACTCTACCGTACTTTGATCTCCTCCAGGACTCACCCAAACTTCTGCGCATGGCCGCTTTTCAGGCCCTGACTGCTAGCCATCCCATCTCTCCCTCCACGTGTGTCCAGCCACACTGACCTCCCTCCCCGCCTCGAATCTGGTTGACTTCTTCGTGCCTCCAAATCGGCGTGGGGCTTGCTCCTCTCTGCCTCTTCGTCGTGATGCAAACTCTTACCCATCCACGGAAGGGAAGGTCGCACTCAGTTTTCAGTGCCACGAGAGAGAGAGAGTTTGACTTACTACTTTGTTTCCCGGAACCTACAACAATATTTGGCACACTGTAGGTATTCGATCAATGTTTGTTGAACGACTAACAGGTCGGATGCATCCTGCAGAATTGCCCTTCTGAAGCCTCTGTTCCTCGCCTCCTTATAGGTGTCTCCCTGGGCCCCCACCCCTCCCCTGGGATTACCCGTGGCCCAGAATTTACCACCCTAGGTCAAAGGTCTTTGCTTACTTTGTCTTCTTCACCAGACCAGGAACCCCGTGAAGTTAATGACCACGTCTGCTCAATCTTTCTGCCGACAGCGTCCAGTTCGGAGCCCGCACCCAGCAGGTGCCCAGTAAACGTGGAGCCGTTGCCAGCAGCCCAGCTTGGTGACTTGAAATCCCCTGTTGGTCCCAACTGTGAGCACTGGTCCAAGCTGTTGGCAACATCTGCTCTAGAGTCTCATTTGCAATTATACGTTCCCAGGCTCTTGCCACTTAATATTTAATAACCAGGCGGCTGGCCTTCTCTGGCAGCCACTTAAGCCCCTGATTGCCTCTTGTGTGAACTTGGCCCTGAGTGAGGCAGGGACCACACTGGGGTTAACTGTGAAGCCTGTATCTTGGGTCTGGGGCCAGCATCAGGCCAGGGCCTTAGGGACAGGAGGAAGGAAAGCCTGTTGGCTTGAGGCTCCTGGATGACCTTACCAGGCGAAGCAGGGGCGCGTTTGCTCTAACTGGCTCCACCTCTCCTCCCCGCCCCGTAAGGCTGTGCCTGCTCATGCCCTCGTGAGCCAGGGAGGGGGGCAGAGGAAAAATGTCAACGGGACCTTCCCTGACTCACATCCGAGCTGAGCCAGGAGGAAGAAAGGGGGATTCCGCCTGGGCCATATCCCAGCAGGAAAGGTGGGTCTATCCTATGCGGCCCGGTCCATTGCACGGTGGGGGGGGAGGGGGAGGTTGGGCTGTGGCGCCACGGCGTGGGTGTTGGCGGCCATGCTGGCCTCTCCTGGCATAGGGCTGGGGAGTCCTTCCAAGTTGGCTGTGGAAGGAGGTAAGGCAGTGGTAATGACCTGACCTTCAGGATCGCCTGTACTGCTGCCCCGTGCTGGGAAATCCTGCAGGACCAGGGAGGCTTCTGCAGGATTGCAGGGGGAGGGGGCGGGGAGCCGTCGCGGGAAGGTTCAAGAAGAGGGAATAGTAAGTGTGAAGGCTCTGAGGTGGGACCGTTGGGCACCGCTGACGCCTCAAGATCAGGAAACAGTCTCGAGAACCCGTTTCTCAGTGGATTCCGGAGGAGAGTGCTGCCGGCGTGCAGGCTGGGAAATCGTAGACTTTGCAGATCGCGGGGGGGTGGAGGGGGGATTTTATAGCATCAGGGGGCTCGGTTTCTGGGTCTTGCTCTGCCCCTAACAAGCCCAGTGACCCTGGGCCGGTCCCTGCCCAGCGCTTCTGCTGCCACGGCACACGTTGGACGCTTCCAGTGTGGGGAGTCCTCTGTTCTCCCCTCCGAGGTCATCTGGCCCAGCCCGGGAAGCTGAGACCTGAAACGTCACCCTGCATGATCCGTAGGGCCGGTCCTGGAAGAAGGTTGGGCTTGGGGCAAGACGCTGAGCTCTTCTGATGGACGGTATTTATCAAGCAGATATTACGTGCAAGGTGCCACGCTCAATAAACCCTTTACTGACATCGAGTCTCGTTCAGTCCCTGTCACCCTCACCCACTCTTTCCCTCACCCATTCACAGGGCCTGTGGACAGCACCTTTGAACCCCAGTTCTAGTCCATTTACCTCTTTCCACCTCGCCCACACTACCCTCCCCAGCCACCACCTGCGCCCCTTCCCGGGACTGCCGCCACGGTGGTATCTGGGATGTGTTTCTTGATTTGGCCCCCAGCCGCGTCTCCTGCCTTGAGAACAGGGGGTGAGGGTCTAGAAGGAAGCCCAGCTTCACCCACACGCTTCCACCCAGAGGCCACCCCCCTGCAGCTCCCAGAAGCCCCCTCGTCTGGTTGCTGGTCAGTGATCTCAGCCCCCCACTCTCACTGTGGGTTTCCAACAGCTTCACCCACACCCTTCCACCCAGAGGCCACCCCCCTGCAGCTCCCAGAAGCCCCCTCATCTGGTTGCTGGTCAGTGATCTCAGCCCCCCACTCTCACTGTGGGCTTCCGACACCGGTTCTCTCTCTCCACTGCTACCCGAGTTAATGGAGTAACTGAGGCACTTTACCCATCATCTGATGCAAATACCTTGTGTCGCCAGCACCTGCCCTATGCTCTGATCTCCCTGTGGCCTGGCCCACCAGCTTCCTGCTCCAGGCTCCAGCCGAGGCCAGGCCAGGGGACTCTCCCCGCCAATAGTCCCTGCACTGCGAGGGCCCTGGAAGTCACCCATCCGATTCTAGCCACCGCAAAGCGAGGCCCACTGTGCGCATTTTCAGTCTTCCCAAGATGACATACGATTCTGACCCCCGTTGTGCAGACTTGGAGATAGAAGTCTATGTACACTCAAATGGGGGGGGGGTCCAAGTGGGGTCTGGACACGCACTCTAGGGCTTGACCCCTTCCCCCATCCCTTCCTTAGGGCTTTATCCACGTGACCCCTTTAGAGCAGATTTCTCTATCAGTTACATCTTAGCATCTCTATTTACAGATGGCGATGAGGGCGGCGGTTCGCTCACAGCCACATAGGTGACGAGCGGGGCTCTGTGCCCTTGCCGGGGAGCCCGAGAAGGTGGATGTGTGGATGTGGGGGGGCGGGGGGCTAGGGGAGTGCCTAAAGCTTGTCCCCCTTGGAAACTGCCATCCTGTGACCCCACCCTAACCGAACATACCTGACTTAGTTTCCATTAGTGCCTCGAGCATGTCCAGGGCACCTGGAAGCTTCTGGGGTCACCCAGAGATAAGACAGACCTCCTCCAAATGACTGTGTGAATCTCAGACAGGCAGCGGCCTGCGACCCCAGGCTGAGATTGCGGCAGGAAGGGATGAATGGTTGTGGCACTCCGCAGGACGGAGGTCTGCTCCAGGTGGGACCCCCAGTGTGGGCAAAGGTTGGGAGGTTAGGATGTGAGGGGTGCCCCAAAGGAGCCTCCCCTCCCACTTCTCCCCTCAGTGGGGCACCTCACCCACCTCAGACTGAAGGTTGGCCCCCGCTGATGCCTCCCACCCAAGTATCTCCAACTCTTCCCAGATACCCCTCTTGGATGCCCCAAGGGCCCTTAAAAAGGAACTCGCCAACTCCCCACCCACCCATTGGCTGTGGCTCTTCAATCCGGCCTCCACACAGCATGGGTCGGGCTTTCTGCAAGTCCAGACTGTGTTCTCCACCCTTCGGTGGCTCCTCTGTCGTTCTCGGGGTGCAGTCCAACTCCTTGGCCAGGACGGCAAGGTCTTTCCGAGCTACCAAGCTCTCCCCTAGCCCCATGCGTCTGTCACATGGCGTTTCCCTGAATGTGTTTCCAGGTGTTTGTACCTCTTGCCACATCTGCCTGGCAAACTCCTACTCATCCGGCGGAGCCCAGCCCTCAAGGGCTTTTCCAACAAGCTCCTCATTCTGGGTTAGGGGGTCCCAGCCTATGCAGCTGCCTCCCTTAGTGAACGTCCCCATGAAGCTTAGAACCTGTGCTTACAAACTTCTTTTCCCACTAGACTGTGGAATCTGGGACAGGGGTGGGGTGGTAGCAGACGGGACCCTGATTTGAGTTTAGCACTAAGAGGCACCTGGGCTCAAATCCTGCCCCTGCCGTCTTCTAGCTGCACAACCTTGAACGAAGCCCTCCCCCCCCCCACTGTCCTCCATTTTCCCGCCTGTAAAATGGACAAAATAATCATATCACCTCTTCTTCGGGGCCGTTTCGAGGATGAAATGATCATGGGGCGGTGAGAAGAGGACCTGGCAGGGGGCTTCTGGGTGGCTCAGCCGGTTGAGCGTCCGACTTCCACTCAGGCCATGATCTCACAGTCCGTGAGTTCCAGCCCCACATCGGGCTCGCTGCTGTCAGATTATCAGCACACAAGCAACCCGCGTTGGCTCCTCTGTTCCCCTCTCTCTGCCCCTCCCCCGCTTGCGCTCTCCCCCAAATAAATAAATATTTAAAAAAAAAAAAAGAGGATCTGGCACATAGTAAATGCTCAATAAATAGTAGTTCTTCTCGGCACCTCCAGATCCCACACAGGCAGCTCTTTGAAAGGTCCGTTCACCTAACAACTAGAGAAAGCTAGTTCTGTCTAGGTCCGAATTGGGTCTAAGCCAGTGGTTCTCCAACTCAGACGAGCACCAGAATGGGTGAGGGTGGTGTGAGTAAGACAGATTAGTCGGCTCCAGCAGGTGCTGGGTGGGTCTGGGCCTGCGCTTTTTAGTAAGCTCCCTGTATCCCATTCTGATGCCCGTGGTCCAAGGCCAGACTCAGACCCAAGGCTCTGGGGGAGGCGTGGTGAAAAAAAAAAAAAAGACGGCTTCGCCATGGCAACGCGCCTCCAGTGATCAGCTCCCGCCCCAGCAAGGAAGGTTCGGGGTGTGGCAGAGCCATCCAGGCCCTGCCTCTGGAGACAGGAGGCCCGGGTTCGCACCCTGACATCCCTCTTCCGGCCAGGCGTCTTTTCCTCTGTGCGCCCCGTTCCCCTCCCCGAGAAGGGGAGATCCCATAAGCTCCCACCTCCCCACCCCTGGAGGGCTGGGTGAGTCTCCATTCAGAGACGCCCCTGAGAGCAAGACAGGCAGTGCTCAGCAGGCAGGGGTGGATGTTACCTTCGCCCCGCAGCCGTTTGTCTTTGGAGGCCTGCTCTCCCTGAGTGTTTTATTTTCTGGTGATGGATTCCAGCTCATGTTCGGGGGCTGCAGCTGCATACAAATGCGAGGAGCCTAGGCGGCCCCGGGATCTGTCCTCGCCTGCTCTCTGCCAAGCACCGGGCTGTGAGTTCCCAGTGGGCCCGGAAGTCCCAGGGCCTCTCATGAGGCCGGGACCACCATGCCCCGTGGCGGCCGGAAGCAGCCAGACTGCCGGGCCCCTTTGAGAGTGGGGTGTCCCTGTGAGAGAGTGCCGGCTGGGAGGTCTTCGGGGACTCGGGAGCCGCTGGGACAATAGGTCGCTGTTTGGGGGAGTGAGGTTGGCAGGGCCTTGCCCCTCGGCACTGAGCCCCTGCCAAGCCCCTGCCAAGCCTGGGCCTGGTTTCCCGCTGCCTGCCAGTTCCAGGGCACTTGGGGCGGGGGGCCCCGAGGGACTCACTGCCCCTGCTCCAGAGCCTTAGCTGTGGCGGAGGAGGCCCAAGCAGGCCGGCAGAGCGGCCGACACCCTCTGCCTGGGCCTCGCCATCTGCAGGGTAAGAGCCAAGTGCTTAGAAGGAGCCCCGCACAGCCACCTCCTCCCAGGGCTGCCGGGGGGGTCGGCACGGGCCACGGGGACACGAGGGCTTGTGTGCTTGGGTGGCCCTCGTCACGTGCCTGCGTTGGAGAGACAACAGCCGACCCGACCAAGGCTCTGGCCTAGCGCGGCCTGCGTTCTCATGCGGGGAGGTGGGGACAAAGCTGGTGACAGAGCAGGGGAGAAAAATAAGGAGCCCAAAGGGGACATGAGGTCACGGGGGAGCGCTTATTTTTTTCCCACTTAAAAAAAAAAAGGAGGTAGAGCCGACACAGGAAGTTCCATGAATTTCAGGCGCACAACGTAGCGATCCCACAAGTCTATATGGAAGCCTGTGCTCACCCCAAGCAGAGCTGCCGTCTGTCACCACAGGACGCTATCACCACACCAGTGGACTATATTCCCTGCGCTGTATTTTCTATCGCAGGGGCCCTTTTTTGCCAGAGCGACGAGCGAGAGTCTCTCCGGAAAGGTGACAGTGGACGAGAGAGACTCAAGGGGTGCGGGGGAGAGCAGAAAAGACACGTGGCTCTCCGGAGGAAGAGTGTCCAGGCACAGGGAACAGCACGTGGGAGGCTGTGAGCAAAGAGAGGGCCTGGCCTGTTTGAGAAGAGCCCAGAGGCGGGAGCAGTGGGAGGGGTGGGGGGTGGGGAGGGAGAGGGAAGGTGACCAACGAGCCCAGAGGGGTGAAACTCCTCACACCTGCCCCGAGTGCCGGTCCCTCCATCACCCTGCCTTACGGGGGGGGGGGGGGGGGGGAATGAGCTCAGATAGACTGGACAACTTGCCCCGGGCCACATAGCTGGGGAACAGAGTCATCCGGCTGGACCCTCGCTCATTCTGACACGAGCGCCTCTTCTTACCGTGTGACCAGGATCCTCTATGGTGACGTACAGGCGGTACCCTGTGAGCGGTCACCCCCGGCTCACTGGCTGCTGGTGACTCAGTCCCTTTTCACAGCCAGGAGGGCTATGTGCTAGGCACCCAGAAGCTGGGCCTTCTCTGAAGACCCGCCTGGGCATCTGGATTCTGACTAGCCTGGGCGCTCTCCCTGCTGTGCGCCCATGACTCAGTGGGCTTTTCTGGGCCTTGGCTTGCTCCTCTGCGCGTGGGGCTAATTCTCTGTACGCGAGAGGCTGGCAAGAGGTGGGTAAGATCGGGATATGGTGGTGATGGGAAAATATTGACCCCGCCCCCCACAAGGCCTCTAAAGCTGCGGTCCTTACACTTCAGGGCGGCCTTCTCTGGGCATGTGCGTGTTCAGGAGGATGCATCCCTCCCCAGGACGCTAGTCTGCAGGCCTGGGGGGCTTAAACAGGCTTCCCAGGGCGGGGCTCCGAGGCAGGGGGCTGTAAAGTCTTGCACAAATGGGAGACATCAGTGCCCCCCTCTGGTCCCCTCCCAGGGCTCTCTCTGCTTTTCCTCTGTGGCATCCATCACGCTTGTAATTACTTGTTTAGCATCTGTCTGCTTCTCTGGGCTGCGCATTCTCGTTCTCGGCTGGCCTTGTTCATGGCTGGGTCCCCAGCACCGAGCAGCCTGCCTGGGGCGTAATAAATGTTTGTTGGGAAAACAAACAAACAGACGCCTGGCTGGCTGAGTGAACGCACGGATGCCCCATGGAGCTGCAGGAGTCCGCGTCCCCCCTCAAGGACTGGGTTCCAACACGGGCTCTGCTCTGCGGCCACACACTTCTTTTGTGATCTTGGGCAAGTCCCAGGTTTCTCTGAAAAACTGGCTGTGTGGGGAGGGGTGGGTAGAGAGGATCCCAGAGGATTCTGGACAAACGTGTGGGAGCGATTCCAGGGAGAGGGAGTGATGTGAGCAAAGGCAAGGGGGCATGATAGCGCCCGGCTTATTCGGGGCACAGCCAGATGTCTGGGGGGCCAGGGACGGGCGTGGGCATGTGCTGTGTGTGCAGGTGCGCCATGGGTCTTGGTGTGTGTGAGTGTGTGTGCAAGCTAAGGCACAGAGAGGGGTAAAGCCCTTGCCCGATGCCCCTCAGAGGTGGGGGGCCAGGCAGTTCCCACCTTTTCATAGGGAAAGACCAAGTCGAGGGGGGCTATGCTGGGGAGCGGGGGAACAGGGCAGGCCTCTTAGGAGAGAGACTTTCGGGCCAGTGAAGGTCAGGCTGATGAGCCCAGACCTGGGAGTGGAGGCCCGAGGAGCCCAGGGAACCCTGGGGCTTCTTCATTTTCTTCTTGAGGAAGCAAATGCACCATCAGGGAAGTGCCCCGTGGCTGTCGGCCCTGCAGGGCACTGGGCATTTTGTAGATGGAGTAATCACCCAGACCTCAAGCTCACTTCTTCCTCACAGAGGAACCACAGTGAGCCTTTCTCAACTGGGGCTGGGGCTGGGGCTGGTGTCTGGGCAGCTGAGCTCCGTGGCTGGTGTGTGTGTGTGTGTGTGTGTGTGTGTGTGTGTTCCTTCCAGGGTGACTCGGAGTGGACCCCGCGCCTCTACAAGAGGGAATTCTATCATGGAAATCGTTTGGTGGCCCCCCGGGTGGCACAGGGTCGCTCGGCAAGCTGGCACAAGAATATTTTGAGCTCGCGGTAATGAAAGCAAACGGCAATTTGGCGGGGCTTCAGGCTTGAAAGCCGCAGCACGGGCGTTCCGTCATTGGCGGCCCGTGATTACCCACTGCTAATGGGGGCCGCATTCCCAGGCCGGTGAGGGAGAGAGGGCTCAGAGAGGTTAAGTGACTTGCCCAGCGTCACACGGCTGCTAATGGGAGGGCAAGGTCCAAGGCGCTGAAATTTGGCCTCCCCCCCTCCCCCAAGGCCAGGCTGCTCCCCAGAATGGATCGTCTCTCTGAGCTGTTCCTAAGCGCTGGTTTCCATAGCAGCAAGGCCATTCCTGCACAATGGATCCCCCACCTTCCCTGGGCTTTGCTGCCGAGGGGGCTGCAGGGGTGGGAGATGCTCCGTCAGGGGGGACAGCCAGGGGTGAGGAGGTGAGGATTTGAGTGGTCACTGGGCTCCCGGCCCTTACAGAAGGACCACTCTTTTTTTTTTTTTTTTTCTCCCCAGTTCTTCCATTTCGGCTCTGGGGTTGGGTTCGCTTCTAGGTAGAGGGTGGGGAGAGAGGAGAGAGAAAGAAATATGAAAACATCAGAAACAGAGCACGGGAAAGGCAGAGACAAAAGAAGTCATACGGAAGCCAAGACAGAGAAAAATGGAGAAACATGAACTGCCTTGCAGACAAATCACTTCATTTCATCTTTACCCCCCTGGGGAGGTGGGTTCTCTTTGCTCCCGTTTTACAGATGAGGAAGCTGAGGGCAAATGCGGGGCTTCTCGAAGGATAGTCTAAGAGCCAGCCTATCTCCCCTGGGTGGTGGCGGGGAGGGTGCTGGATAAAATGCAGGTTCTCTGACCTTGCCCCGGGCCCTTGGAATCAGACTCTCTGGAGTGGGGCCGGGAATCTGCACCTAGGAAGTCCCCAGGAAAAAAATTCCTAGAGCGTCGAGTTTGAGAATGTCCACTGTCAGAGGATGTCTGCCCTGCACCCTGCCCGAGCTTATGCAGCACAGACACGCAGAGCCAGGATTTAGGACCCAGGAGGGCGTGAGAAAGAGAGGAAAGTGACAAAGAGAAGCTTTTCTGCCACAGAAGAGAAGACAGAGAGGGAAACAGGCAGAAGGAGACACACGGGGGAGAAGTGCGCGGAACTTTAGGGAAGGAGGGATCTGGCAGGACCGGAGGGAGCTCTGTTGCTTATAGACCATCTCCCTTCTAAACACAGCCTCTCGCTCGAGTCTCAGGATGAGATGACACAGGTCTTATTGCTTGCATTTTCTGGATAGGGAAACTGAGGCATCTGAGTAAGCCAGCTGTCAGCAAGTACCTAGAAGTGCAGGGGTCCTATAGAAGGTCCTCACCCATCGTGTCTTCCTTAGGGGCTCTCTTTGCCCTGAACTGGGGCAACGGAAGGTGAGAGGTTCCCAGTGAGTCCTGCTCTTCTCTGAGACCAGGGTAAACACAGGATCCCCGACGGAGCAGAGACAGGGACCCCACCCCCGCTGACACCTGCCGCCACAGGCCCCCAGCCCCAGCGAGCCTCACTGGGTCTTATGGAGCGCTCTCAGCCTGGGACTCAACAGAGCTCACACCCCAATCTGCTCCCAGATGCCGCGGTGGCTCGGATGGCCACCACCGTGTCCACTGGGCCTCCCCTCCAGGTATCCTCTGGGCACCTTAGTGAGCACCCAGGGGAGGCACGGGAGCCCCGGGGATGCCCTGTTCACCCTGCTGGGAGGAATGAGTCCTCCCATTTTATGGATGAGGAGACAGAGGCTCAGAGAAGTAAAGTGACTCGCCCCAGGCCACAAGGTAAGTGGCACAAAGCAGGACACGCACGCGCCTCTAGCTGTGCTGTGGCTGCGGCCGGTGAGGATTCACTGAGCCCCTGCTCTGTCCCAGGCGTTGGTGATACACGTGAGCCTGTCTCACTGGCTGGGGCCAAGCAGCGGAGGAAGGATGTCCTTCCTAGGCGACGTGAGGGGAGTCGAGGCAGCGGCTGACGTTTCCGAGCGAGCGCGCGGGGCACGCTCCCCACGACGGTTCACACAGGGACTCAGGGACTCATTACCGCTGCCCACAGGTGCTGACATCCCTTGGCTGGTGAGAAGCAGCCAACCTTGGTCCAACACCTGTTCAGAAACGTGGACAGTCTTGGGTTGAGTGGGGAGTCGCGGCAGAGGGGGGGCGGGGACGGCGGGGCATGACCTTTGTGCAGCGGGGGTGGGGGGTGGGCCGCGTGACTTTCCTGTCTTCACTCTTCCGACAAAGCAGACCAGGTAAAAGCTCGGGTGTCCGTTCACCCTGGGATTGCACCAGGCTGCACTGCCCGCGATCGGATCTCTGGGACTCCACGGACTCGGTGAGGGCGAGTCTGTTGTCATCGCTCCATTTTCTGGATGAGGAACACTGAGGCCCAGCAATGCTAACTAGGAGGACTGGAACGTGGTGCATGGCCGCTGAGACCCGTCGCCTGCTCCTGCTTCCTGGTTGTCTGGGAAGGGAAGGATGAGGGCAGGTGAGGAAGGGGGACGCAGACGGCGAGCAGAGGACAAGCAGGAGTCAAGGCCGAGACCTGGCTGGAGGGGCTGGGGGCGTGGAGTGCAGGCCCTGGGGCTTGCCGGGCGGGGCCTGTGAGCCTTATTCTCCTGCCGACTGGTGACATCTGCTTGTAAGCGAGGTCACACCCTCCTCCGCTCAGAAGCTCCCGGGGCTCCCAGTTGTGTGCAGAGAAAAGCCAAAGTCCTTACAGTGGCCTGGGAGGCCCCGGCCTACTGAGCCTACTGCTCCTCTGACCTTGCCCTTTCTCCAGTCTCCCCTCGCTCATCAGGTTCTAGAACATGCCTGCCTGCAAAGCTCTTCCCTGAGATAGCTCTGTGGCCCCCTCACCTGACCCAACTCTTTTCCGGGAGAGGCTTTCCCTGGCCACCCTCCCCGCACCCCCGTTCCCCTTCCCCTTTCTTGGTTTAATTATTACGTTCCACGGCCCCTATCATCATCCCATACATCATGTATTTTACTTACTTGTTTAGGACGTGGTGGCCCTGTGATAGCATTGGCTCCGTCAGGACCGGGATGTGGTCTGTTTTGTCCCCTGCTGGGTCCCCAGAGCCTACAACGATGCCCGGCACAGAGTAGGGGCTCAAAAAAAGCGGTTGTTGGATGACTATAAATAGCAAGAATCTCATTCTACCATCATCATCCCTCTGCAAGTGGTTTTTTTCTATGAGGAAACAGACTCAGAGAAGACAAGGAACTTACGCGAGGTCACACAGCAAGTAAGCGGGTGTGGTGGGTCCCCAGCTCCCACGCGGGAAGGAAGGGTTTGCTGCCCAGCTGAGGGGATGAGGTAAGTAGGGTCTCAAAGATCCCAAAGAAAGAGCCCAACATGCAATGTAGTGCAATCATAGGGATAAGGAACATCAGAGCTTTTAACTGGTCTGTGCTGTCACAAGAGTAAAGACACGAAATTTACACTACCCGCCACCCCCCGGAGAGAGACCCAGGGGCCACAGCCGTGTCCTGCCTCGAGGGAACTCCTTTAATGTTCCCAACAACCCTCCAGTGCGGTTACTGTTATTATCATCCCACTTTATAGATGAGTACACTGAGGCTCAGATAAACTAAGGAGTCCAAAGCCTCAGAGCTAGTGAGTAGCCAGAGCCAGGATTTGAACCCAGGCATTCTGGCTTAAGCTGTCAACGACCACACCATGCTGCTTGGACAAGCCGCCCCCAATGCCGGCCCAGGCAGGCAGTTTGGACCTTAGCCCAGGAGTCTTGGGCCAGATCCCTGGAGCCTGCGTTGGACAAGTAGGACTGGGTGCGAGGAGTTTCCATTTCCTGAGATGAGATCTCAGGCTGCTCAGGGAAGCTTTACCCCAGAAGCACATCAGGCATCCCACACCCACCTCTGTCCCGAGGCAAAGGAGAGAAAGAAGTCTGCCTCAAGGCTGCTCACGCAGCCAAAGCCTTCAGAAGGTTGTTACCCATGGTGTCTCCTCACCCCGACCACAGCCTAAACCTCCTGGGACCGGGGCTCCCTCAGAGAAGCGTTGACCCCTTCCCCTTCCCGGGCTCTGCCTCCTGCAGGGACTCTGGGGCCAGCCAGAGACCAGAGAGAACTGTCTGGAATATGTGGGGCAGAACAGCCCCGGTTAACCTCTGCCCTCCCTCTGAGAGCCTTCCCCAGCCCATGGGTGTCCTTCTTATCTCCTTGTGACTCTATTTCCTGAGGAATTGCTGTGTGCCCTGTGGTATCACAGTCAAAACCTCACTTAAGCCTCAAACAATTCTGTGCATGTGGCCGTTTTGCAAAGCCAGCTAATCAATATTTACTGAGCACTTAATGTATGCCTGGCACTGAACTAGTCACTGGGACACAGCATAGGAAGAAGATAGACCGAGGACCCCGCTTTGGGGGAGCTTAGGGTCCACGCAGATAAGACAGATAGATGGGAAAGGAGGCCATCGAGGCCAGAGTAGGATAAAGAGAAATACAGTGGGGTCGTGCAAGCTCAGAATGGGAGCTCAATAAATATCTTCAGTGGAAAGAAAGCTCTGAGACCCCCGCGGGGTCACAGCTCTCGGGTATGAACTCCAAAGTGCCACCCTATTGTAGCGATCAGGGCAGGATAGCTGCTGTAACAAACAGCCCCCAAATCTCAGTGGCTCGGCCCAATAATGTGTGTGTTTCTCACGCGTGCTCTAGTCCTACGTGGGTCTACTTGTCACGGTCATTCGGACACCCCACCTTCCAACCAGTGGCTCTGACGTACCTTTGGACGATCCTTGCTGGATCTTCTGTGTCCAGAGAGGAAAAGGGTAGGGCTTGGGGGACCGTGTAAGAGTTTTCATGGGCACGCTTGGAAGAGGCTCCTGGCTAACTCACCAGGTTTGTTTGGGGATCCAGGGAAGTGACCCAGCGGTGATGGAGGGACCAGGTCATGACCCAGGAACTCTTCCAGATATTTTCGCTGACCATCAGTTTTCGTCCGGTAGATGTCCCCTCCAGGAAGCTGGGCAGGATTCCTTCCGTTTCCCGAGACAGAAACCCAACTCGTGCCCACTTAAAAAGGAAAGGGAATGTACCGGCTCTTTTCTAGGAAAGCAGTTTCAGGAATGGCTGGACAGAGGGATTCAACAAAGTTATCTTTTCTGCTTGGCTTTATTCCATAAGCAGGCTCTCCACACGTGGCAGGGAAGAAGGCTACTCTTGGGAGACCCAGACTCATGTGCCCCGAGATCAGCAATCAACACAACTTGTCTTTCTCCCCGACTCAAGTGCAGAAGCAGTAGAGGGGCCCAGGCGCCTAGAGATGCAGAACAAATGTCAGCTTGGAGAAAGGCCATCTAGAGAAGGTGGCTTGGGCACACGGGTGCATGAAAGTGCCCGCACCTGTCCACAGCACCGGACAGCTTTTCCTCTCCAGGCGTAGGTCGGTGGACAAGCCCAGACTGAGTCCTCAGACACCAGGGGCAGGGCCGGTCTTCACGGGCAGACTGACGGGGAGCCCGACTCTTTCTCCCAGCTCGCGGTCAGTGGGTCCAGCCGCTCCAACGGCTGCCCTCCACCACGCACTGCACTTGGGGGGGGGGGGCCAGGCCCCGGGACCCTGGACAGGGGATCTCCTGCTTCCCCAGAAAGCGGATGAAATTGGTGAGGGGTAGGGAAGTCAGAGAAAGAAACCTATTTGTTTTCCTTTCTTTTTAGAAAATGGCAATTTAAATAATACAGTCCTCTGTGAAATTTTAAAAGAAAGAAAAATAAAAAAACCCCCACAGAAAAGAATTGTAGAAATGCCAGCCACCTTCAACTCCCCCATCTACTGTTAAGTATCGTTACATGTTGGTGTATATCCCTCGGGCCTTTGTGAGTGTGTGTGTTTAAACAAAATTAGAATCAAGCTCTATGCATAATTTTCTATCTTGCTTTCTTTAACATTCTATATAAAGCGCTTCAGCATGTCCGCGAGGCTCCGGGCTGCACGAGGGCAGGGGCAGGAACTGTGGGTGTCTGATGGCCGCCGGATCCCCGGGGACCTGATGTGCACGCCGTGCTCAGGAAATACGGCCCCCAAATAACAACAAGAACAGGTCATATTTTTTAGGTGACTTCTGGGCATCGCGAAGCAGCATCTAATTACATCCTCACAACAAGCCTGCGCAGCGGACCCTTCTATAAACCGCGTCTCATTACAGCGGGGGGGAAACTGAGGCCAGGAGAGGCGAAGTCCCTCGCCCGAGGTTACGCATCCGTGCTACATCTCTGCGTGAACGCTTCCTTGCACGTGCGTTTTCCCAACCGACGCATTTGCTTGCCACGTTCCACATTCCGTCAGGGACTGAGGGAGTAGCTCTGTCTCCCCGAGACCCGAGGCTTTCCGTTCGGAAGGAACGTCTAGCCCACCCCGTGTGGGCCCCGAGAGCTGCTCTGGGGCCTCCTGCCCGGTATCTGATCGGTCTCCACTTAGCCTTAACCTGCCTGGATCCAGACGGCCTTGGGTCCATCCTTGGGGCATGTTGCCCGGGGCCCCTGGACCGGGCTGCATGAGTCAGTGCGTCTGCCCACCCCCCCCGGATGGCAGGCTTCATCGTGTCCACTTACTATCTTTCAGAACTTCGCTCGGGCGGATGCTGTTGATGCCCCATCCGTATCTCTTTGGCCTCTCTCTCCTATTTCAAGGCATTCTGGCCCTGCGTCCGGCTGCCCGCACACGAGTCAGTGTGGGGACTTTCTCTGGCCACTGGAGCGGCTCTGCTCCTAAGCCTGAATGGCAGGTCCGACGTGCCCGGGAAGTGATGCTTCCCGGGGAGCAGCTCTCGGCCGATTCATACAGAAATTGGCACTTAAACACGCCAGGTCCTTTGCCGTCAGGGGGCACGGCCCCGGGGCGCCCTGGACACTGGCTCCAGGGCTCCCCAGCGGAGCTCAGTTCTGGTTGCTCCTTGCGAAACGCTCACTGGCTTCCTCTCCCTCCCTTGCACATCCCCACCCGCAATCGCTGCTTCTGGGGATTACCTCCCACGTTCTTTTGAACCCTTGGCTCAGATCTGCTTCTTAGGGAACCCAAACTAACTCCTTTCTCCCTGCAGCCACCACCCAATTTAGGGCACTCCCCACTGCATTCGGGCTGTCTCCGTCTGTCCCCTCCAATCCATTCCCCGCACTTGTCCCCAGAGTCACCTTCCAACGTATGTCTCGTTCACCCCCCCTACTTCGCTGATTTCTCTTATCCTCTAAGCCCAGGTCCTCAGTGCAGTGATCCAGGCTCTGTCTGATTATTCTCCACTGGTGTCTCCGGCGTCCCACTGAGGCACAGCCCTCGCCCTGTGTGTGGGCCCCACCAACCTGTCTCCCGTGTCTCTGCATTTGCACATGCCCTTCCACCTACCTGGCGTGCCCTTTCCTATCTTAGGCACTCAGGAAACTTCTACTCATCGGCGAGACCTATCTCAGGAGTCACCTCCTCTCTGAAGCCTTCCCAGACCACCCTAGATATTGAACTTCTTGGGGGCCCCATTTGTACATAATTCACCCCTTTTACCCAAGACTTGTCTTACCTTATTGCAATGATCTGTTTATATGCCTGTCTTCCTCACAGGGCTTTGGGCTCCTTGAGGGCGGGCTCAGTCCTCCTCAGCTGTCTCGCCCCAAAGCCCAGCACTCTCCCTGGGACAAATTAGGCTTCCAGTGAATACAGGTGTCCCATGCTACCCAGACTCTTGCTCCTATCTACTCAAAACTTAGGAACCAAATACGTTAGATAACATGGCGTCCTTCACGATTCTGAACCCACTGTCCAACATCCTGTAATCGGAACTCAGCAGTGGTGTGGATCTGGGTGCAAGAGATACTTGCAAATGAATGAGTGAATGAATGAATGAATGAATTGCTTCATGAATAAACGAGTTCAAAGCTGAGAACGTTCATCCACTCTGGGCACAGACCTGCATGAAGTGGGTACAGAGGAGGGAAGGAGGGAACATGGAGATGCCAAGCCAGAGCCAAGAAAGTTGTTTTGCTTTGGAATATATTATTTTTGCAGGTTGCTATAGTTACCGCTGTGAAATTAAAAATTAAAACCTTGTGAAAGAGAGAGGGTTGACTGAGATGAGGCAGTTCCTTGACAGGCTGAGTTATTTATCTTTTCCCCATGTAACATCTGGTTATGTGCTTGCAAATTTATTTTTAATTCAGGCTCTAAAAAGGATTTCGCGGTGGTGTCGGGTGCCCGGATGATCAGCTCGGGAGGGGAAGGTGAAGGGGGTGGCATCCCAGGGCGGCTGGTGACCTCCAGCTTGTCCCCTGGAACCTCGTTCCGGCTTCTACACAACCTCTAGGAGCCAGGGGGCGGCTCCGAGGCGTTCCAGATCCCCTGCCCATCAAAAGGCAGCTGTAACCATGGTTCCCAGATGCAGAGCCAGGATGGGGGCTGCTCGCTGTGGGTTCCTGCGGTTCTCTGAACAGGAGGACGAGCGTGGCTGGCAGTGGAGGGACAATTTGAGTTTCTCTGTCTCCAGATTGTCCCCGAACCTGTGTGATCCTCTGTGTCTCCCAGGATCTTCCTGACCCCTTGATGTGACGTCCAGAAAGGCAGTGAGTGGTTTTGTGAAGACAGCACTGGCTGGAGTCAGGACGCGTGCCCTTGCTGGCTCTGTGACCTTGGGAAACCCCCTTCCCTCTCTGTTCCCTGTTCTCCCAACTCTCCGGAGAGGGGTTGGAGTCTGAGATGACCTCTCAAGCCCCCGTTCTAGGAGCTTGAGGAGTCCAGGGAGCCTCCCGGCTTCATCAGTGCCTGTTTTTGTGTTTCTGCCTGACCACCTGTGGGTGGCCGGCTGGGAAGCCAGGGCAGGCTACCCCATGGGACTCAGATGTCACCTCCGCAGGGGGACCTTCCTTCCCCAGCCAATTCAGAACGGCCCTTCCCGCCTCACCCTCTTGTAGCCTCCACACCTGGGGGGATAGCGTACTTTTTGCCCGCCTGTTGTCTGTCTTCCCTTTGGGGATATAAATCCCGTGAGGCTCTGTCTCTGTCACAGCAGGACCCGGCACCCCAGAGGACTTACTGAATATTTGCCCAATAGACGAACGGATGGATAGATGAGTGAGTGAGCGAGTGAGTGCGCGCGTGAAGAAAACAGTCCCTGGTCCCTGCTAGATGCCACACTAGGGTAGGACAAGTTAGGATACTTTGGGACACAGGGGAAGCGAATGAGCCACAAAAAGAAAAACCCCACAGGTTAGGAGATATGAGTGTCCAAAGCAACTCTGAAGGAGGAAATAAATTCTCTGAAACTAGTTGGTGTTTTTGTCCGTGTGTGCACGCGCGTGCACAGGTGTGCGGGGGGCCAAAATGCTGTGGTAAAAATGATCATCGGGGGGGGGGGGATAGAAAATAGTTGTATACGTAAAGCCTAAGTTCTCTTATAATAAGTGAAGTAGTAACAACCGGGTCCTGAGTCCTTATGAATATGGGCCACAATGCTATCTATGCATTCCAGTCTTTACAAAAGCCCCGCTGTGAGGACAGCAGCTTGTCTGCTATTTTCATTGCTGTATCCCCGGTGCCTAAAGCACGCTGGGGGCCCATTCATGGGATGGATGAATCTCCATTTCATATTCAAGGTACCTGATCAGAAAGGGTGAGTGTCTTGTCCAAGGACACACAGCTAGCCACTGACAGAGCCAAGATTTAAGCCAGGTCTGTTTGACTCTGTCCGTGTGGGGACCTTCTTCTTATCTGGCGGCTTCTTGGACCCCTGAATCACTGCCTTGCCCCAGTTGCCCTGAAGAAATGACTCCCCCACCCTCACCCCTCACCTACCCTCCCTCCCAACTTCCTCTGCTTAGCTGGAAGTCTGAAAGACCTTGGGCCGGATGGGATGGAGATCGGGCCAAGAGGTCTTAGCCCTCAAAACTGCAAACCCAGCCCATACTCCACTGTGCCTGGCAGGGCTGGTGTAGGAGGACCAGGGAACATTTTGTGGGCAGACAGATTCCAAACTTCTTGACAGGTCTGGACTCATTACCCTGGCTCCCCCATGGGTGAGCTCCAGACAGCATGGCTGAAGCCCTGGGCCGGTGTTCAGCGGGGATGAATAATTAAAGAACCATCAGGCGCCAGCATGGCGGAGGGACCTGCTTTGATCGTTCTGGTGAACAGAGCACATGCTTTGGGGAGGGCGGGCCACTGAGGCCAGACCGACCAAGTTTCGAACCCCTCTGCGGCTGGGTGATCTTGGGGAAGTCTCAGCTTAGTGTCCGTCTGGCGTCTTTATTTCTTCTGTAAAACCAGAACGTGGCCCTGACTTGGCAGGGTTGTTGAGGGGGATGGAGTTAGGCAACGTCAACGGCCAAGTGCTTGGTAAGGACGAGGGGTGGCAACCAGAGGGCTACATCTGCTGGCTTGCTTTTTGTCTGCCTTCCCGCTAGGATGTGAGCTCTGCCGGCGGGGACTAGAGGCTTGGTTCACCTGGGAGCACCTGCAACTTGGCGTGCCCTTGATAAATACTTGCTCAATAGTCAGGCGAAGGATGGGTGCCGTGGGGAATTGTGGGCCAACTCAAACGGGGTGCCCGGAGGTCCAATTTGCCGGATACTCGACACCCTGGAATTGTCATGTTGGTGGGTTCAGGGCAAGACCCCCTCTCCATTCCTGGCAGTCCTCAAGTGGGTTCACGTCCGTTGGTCTGGTGGCTCAAGGGTGTGGCCCGAGGGGTGACTGATTGTTCGGAAGCCTTTTCCGAGCCCTGATCCGGGCAGAGGCCTGTGGCTACTGCCTTTGGGGAAAGAGAGGAAGAGGGAAAGGGTAACCCCTGGGAGGCCGTGGGGTTCCACAGACGGAGCATGGACTTGGGGTCACACGGGACTGCGGTCCCATCTCGTTCCCACCATTAGCAGAATTGGTAATGCACGCAGCTACAAATAACAGAAACCTGACTATCGGGCTGGTGCTTCTTGTCTTATATGGCAAGAAGTCCAGGGTGGCTCTCGGGACCTGGGCTCTACTCACTACTCCTTTGCCACCTTCAGCGCGTAGCCCTTGGTATCCTCCCTGGTTCTTCATGGTTCCAAGATGGCTGCCAGGTCTCTGGCGTTGCATCTTTGTTCCATGGAGGAAGAAGGGGAAGGAATAAGTACACAAGAAAGGGCTTTCTAGTTGTGGAGAAATGATGTGTCTGAGACGTTTGCCTAAATCTCATCAACCATATCTGTGTCCCATGCTACCCCTGGCCCGAAAGGGAAGCTGGGAAAAACAGTTTTCTGACTTTCCTGTAGCCAGTGTGAGAATATTAGCTGTGGGGAAGGCAGCTGCCCACACACGGTTTCAACAGCTCTAGAGTGGCTCCCCAAATGCTAAAGTCCCCCTCACCCGCGTTCACTAATGCTCGAACTTCCAGGAAGAAGGTCCTCTCCCCGCTGACAGAGGAGAGATCCAGATGCCGGGGGCATAATCCCCATTCTCCCGAGTACCAGCTGTGTGCCAGACAGGTGCTGTAGCCTTGCTGTGCCTCATCTGTGAAACGGGGCTTATAGTCCTTCCCCACGGGGTTGTTTCACGAGGACTTAGAATTGCACCTGCCCCACAGTGGGTGTTCAAGCCCAAAATGTCGTCCTTAAATTGTCGTTGTTACCACGAACCGGGATGCCGGTGAAAGCGATAAGGCCCCCATGTCGCATGGGTGATCCCAGCTCTGCCCCGACCCGCTGTGTAACTTTGACTAAGCCGCTGCCCCTCTCTGGGCTGGTGTCCCCTCTTTAAATTTTTTTTTTCCAACGTTTATTTATTTTTGGGACAGAGAGAGACAGAGCATGAACGGGGGAGGGGCAGAGAGAGAGGGAGACACAGAATCGGAAACAGGCTCCAGGCTCTGAGCCATCAGCCCAGAGCCTGACGCGGGGCTCGAACTCACGGACCGCGAGATCGTGACCTGGCTGAAGTCGGACGCTTAACCGACTGCGCCACCCAGGCGCCCCTGGTGTCCCCTCTTTATAGTGAGGGTCTAGAACCCGACGGTCGCTACAAGCCTCGCCTGGTGGGACTCCGACAGAATCCTATCAGACAGGACCCCTCAGGCAGCCTGTGGCCATGCCTTCCCTGAGAGCCCGCCCTAGGACAGGGAGCAGGGGGTCCCGGCTGGCAGGGGTGCAGGGGGCTTTTCTAGGTGTGCTGATAACGGCTTCCTCCCTCCCAGGCGAATGGTGCTGGGCAGAGCCTCTTTCTGCCTCTGGAAGGCCCGAGCTGCCTCACTCTGCCCGCCCCCTGCCCCAACCTTCTCTCCTTTGCCACCCCTCTTTCCTTCTTCAAATATCACTTCCAGGAGACCACAACGGCCCTCTGAAGCCAGCGTCCTGCGGTGAGAGGCCCCGCTTTGGGGAGGGGGCCTTGGGGAGGCTCCCCGGGCCCCTCTGTGGCCCAGTGTTTTTGTTTTTGTTTTTGTTTTCTGGAAACGGGGCTGAAAGGCCCCTCTGCCCTCTGTCCGTCAACTGGCCGGTGACTTCAGCGAGCTCCCCCTCCTCTCTGGACCTCAGTGTCCCCCATCTGTAAAGTATGGTCGCTGACCGCCATAGTGCTGAGAGTCCTGAAAAGCCTGGATGGTTTTGACGGCAGGGAGCATTTCTGAGCATTTCTGAGCATTTCTGAGCCAGGTGGAGGGCCGACAGCGCCACAGGCTGTGGTTGGCACGTCGGCCACAGAGACCCTTGACGTGGTGTTGAGACCGCGGCAGGAGGACGTCACGATTGCCGGGGCTCCTGCGCCGCCTGCCCCCACCTCCTTGGGCGAGCAGCCTCTCCCTGATCCGCTTCTAATACTGGTATCCACCCAACTTTTGATTGGAAGATCGGACTCCAAAGTTAACAGCAAAAGTTTGAAAGTAATAGCTAATGCTTGAAGTTTATATGCTATAAATTTGCCACGTGCCAGGCGTTCTGCTAAATGTTCCTTCACACGTATTAATTTGTGTAATCTTGCAGCCACGCGGCAAGATAGGTCCTATCACCAGTTCCGCTCTGAAGGAAAGGATATTGAGCAAAGAGAACCTTAGTAACTTGCCCAAGGTCAGACAGCAAAGCAAGTAGAATTTGAACCTAGGCGGTCTGGCTCTCCACTTCTGTTTTCTTCCAGAAAGCCGCTGATTTAGCTCATCCTCTGTCTCCCCAGCTGGTGTTAGAAACCGCTACCACATTCCCCGGAATTCATCGCCCGGCCTCAGCTTGCACACCTGCGAGGATGGGGAGCTCACTACCTGACTGGGGATTGGTAGCCATCTGCATCAATGGGAGAGCTCTCCCCCCAAGTTCACGGGCTCCTTAAAAAGTCCTCAGGGCTCAAAATGGTTTCCTGGGAAACAGAGCAACTTGCTCGGCCCCAGGGAGCTGACGTGGTCTGGACTATAGAAGGAGAAATTCAGAAGGAGCCAACGTATTTAGGGGCCATGGGAGGGCATGCAGGATGGACATCGGAGTGGCGGCTCAGAGCGTGTGCTCTGGAGTAATTTCCCTCCCTGGGCTTTAATCTCATCTCTGTAAAATGGCACTCACGATGCCACTTTGTGGGGTTGGCATGAGGCTTAAACAAGATAATCCATGTTAAGGGCCCGGCTCATAGGTTGGTTGCATTGAAACATCTTGGTATTGGGGCGCCTGGGTGGCTCGGTCGGTCGAGCGTCCGACTTCGGCTCAGGTCGTGATCTCACGGTTCATGGGTTCGAGCCCCACGTCGGGCTCCGTGCTGACAGCTCAGAGCCTGGAGCTTGCTTCGGATTCTGTGTCTCCGTCTCTCTCTCTCTCAAAAATAAATAAACAGTAAAAAAAAAAAAAATTAAAGCATCTGGTATCGTCACCAACACCACAACCATCGGTGAAGCCCATCTTCTCGCTCTGGAATTTAGGAATCACTTGGTCAGTGACTCATCATAGACCCAATGAGGTCCGGAACTTGATCCTTGGGTCTAAGCGGTCCTCTTTGGCACATAAAAGACATTGAGTCCCAGAGAAGGGTAGGGTTTTGCCTAAAGTTTGAGGCTAGTCAGTGGCAGAAAAAAACAGAGTCTTGTGCTGCTCTCACAGTTCCAAAGTGAGAGATGAGTGATGCCCTCACAGTTCCAAAGTGAGTCCCATCTGAGTTTCTTGGAAATGTGAGGTCAAAGATCAGAAGCCGGCCCAGTGGGAGGGTGCCGCCTCATGGGCACTTGGTTCTGGAAGCAGCAGGGAGCTATCTCTAGAAACATAGCATAGGTGTTTGGTTGAACACCTAGACTTGTTGTCTGACAAGGGATTTCTATGCTACATCTGGGTGAGAGGCACAGTTTGGCCGGGCAGGGGTGGGGCGTAGCCTGGGCTGGGCCATAATCGTAGACTTTCTGGAGTCCGTTTAGGTGGTTTGGGGACACAAGGGGCAAGAAGACACCTGAGCAGTCCAGTAGGACTCAGGAACAATACGTGGGCTTGATTCCCAGCTACTCTACTCACTCGCTGGGCTGGTGACCACTCTGAGCGTCGGTCTCTTCATCTAGAAAATGGAGATGGCTTCGTTGAAGAGATTAAATGCGACGACAGCAGCTGAGTAGCTAGAAACCCAGAATTTATTTTAACCCTATTGAAAACTCAGGAGATTTGACATCGAAATCCAGTCTGCCGCTCTCGCTCAGGCAGTCCGAAAGATCCAGCCGCCTGGAACAGCTTTCTCGAAAGAGAGAGGTCGAGCTGGGCATCTCAGACCACCTCGGACTGGATGGAGGAACATGTGCTCTCAGATCTGTCAGTCCGGCCCCTGACTGCAGGCGGGTTTGAGGTCCGCTGGGCCAGCCTCCCACCGGACAAACCTGCCCCAGGCCGTGGAGCCGGCTGCCCGGCTCCAGGAGGAGAGATCCCCGGGAGAAGAAAATCCCCCGCCCCTGAAGGCATTTGCTCAGGGCCTGCTACAGGATGAATCTTTCCCGTCCCTAATGTTGCTAATCATTTTCCCCTCCAGGCACGAGTGGAGGTTGTCCCAAACTCCTGCAGCTGCCGTGCCCTGTGGGCTCTTAATCAATGTTACATGGTAATTAATAATGGATCCTCCTGCTCCAGTGCCGTCACTCCCGGCTCCCCCCTCCCTCTGACAAGCTGACATCTCCTGCGCCAGATGAGGCCAAAATCAAAGGCCTGAAAAGTGAGCCGAAAACTTGTCCTCCAGCAGCTCGTGGGAGGACCCAGGGAAGCTTGAGAACCCCTGCCGGGTCCGGCACAGAGTCAGAGTCCCGTTTCTCGTTTTGCCCTCGCCAGGACCCTACCGAACGATCAGCCCTGCTTCAGGGACGGAGGAGGGTGACAGGTGGGGGGCCTCGGTTCATTTATCCCTGTGGTTCTGACACTCCCGGGTGGGTGCGCAACAGCGTGACTCAGTCGGCCTGCAGCGGACAGAGAAGCAACATTTGTAACAGGTTCCCAACTTGGCTGCTGCGTGCGCGGAGACTTCACTTTGAGAACCGCTGATTTGTTTAACCCATTCTCATCCAGAGCAAGTTGGCGCCGGGCACGGGGGGCTACAGCAATGAATAATGCAGACGGGACACCTGCCCTCTCCTTGGGTGAAATCCACCCAGCCCCATCACGTGGTGGGAAGGGAAGTACGTTCTAGAATCAGACATACTTGATCCAAGTCCTGGCTCCGCTGGTTATGCTCTCTGACTCTGGGCGTTGGACCGGACTTTCTGGAGCCTCAGACTCTGCAGCTGTCAAATGGAAACAATTATTCTCTGCCTCGGGTGGTCGAGAAGAGGGTAAAGGAGGAAAGGAATGTCAAAACACGTGCTCAGCGATGTTCCTTATAACCGTAAGAACGTACCTTTCATAACTATGCTGTGATTATTGTTGTCGGGTCATTGCCTAAGCTTGTATAACTAAGTCTCGAGAGAGCGGAGGTTCATTTATTTACTCCTTAATTCCTCTGATACCTCTTGAACAGCAGGTATGCACCAGGTGTTGGCCACCCAGGTGAACCCCAAAGCTGAACTCCCTACTGTCGCAGAGCGCACTTTCTTGCCATCAGCAAATACATATAGAAGAGAGGCGATAAGTCCTATGAAGAGAGAACAAGCAGGGCAGGGCAGGGCATAGCTGTTGGGGTTGGAGTGAGGGGCAGGTGAGCGTGGTAGAAAGAGCAGTCAGCCGAGGCCCCTCTGGTAAGGTGAGCTGGGGAGTCAGAGCGAGCCCGTTGACATCAGTGGGGTATTCCAGGCCGAGGGCACAGCCTGTGCAAAGGCCAGGGAACATCTGTACACATGTCTTGCCTGGATATCTAATGGCACTGCCTCTCCCTTCTCTCCTCCGCACTGAGGACTAGAGGACCGGAGGACTGGAGGGCCAGAGATCCCACCCCCGGTGCCCGAGGACCGCCTAGCCTGGTCCCAGGCACCACCGGCTTATGGACTCAGCCGGTCCCTCTGTGACCTTGCACGGATCATCTCCCTCTCTGAGCCCCATCTGACTCACTTGCCAAGTGGGGGAGAAATCATCTCACTAATACCTCCGGGTGTGCTCAGAGGTGGGGCAGAGGAGCTCCAGGCTGTGAAACTGACTTGCGAGCCAGACACTTAGTAGGTGCTCAGTGAATGGGGGTCGCCACTCTTCCCTCCTCCCCCCTCCTCTCTTCCCGGCCCGGCTCCGGGAGACCCAAGATTCCAGGTGGGAGCTCAGGCCCAGAATTCTCACTTAGCCAGGGACCGTGTTGCATTTGCATAGATTTGCATAAGGCCTAGAATGGTGTGTACCTCTTCTCGAATTTAGTTCCTGTAAGCTTACGTCAGCGTTTAAAAATAGGGTGTTGATCTTCCCTTTCCCCACCACTCCCTTTGCCTATTGAAACAATTTCAAGCTGCTGATCAAATATGCCAGGATTGGAAGCTGGTTTTTATTTTGGCCCGGTGCAAAAGGGGTCATCGGCTCTAGGAAGTCCTTGATTAGCCGCTTTACTGGAGGGGAGACGACAGCAATGAGCTCCGGCAGGGGAGGGTCCTGGAAGCTTTAAAAAGAAAAGTCAATTTTGTTCTTTCTGCTCACAGGAGTATTTTCACGTCCATGTAATATTCCACCATAGTTTTTCTTTTTTTTTTTTTTAACGTTTATTTATTTTTGAGACAGAGTGTGAGCAGTGGAGGGTCAGAGAGAGAGGGAGACACAGAATCTGAAACAGGCTCCAGGCTCTGCGCCATCAGCACAGAGCCTGACGCGGAGCTTGAACTCATGGACCGCGAGATCATGACCCGAGCTGAAGTCGGACGCTCGACCAACTGAGCCACCCAGGCGCCCCTACAGTTTCTTAATCCTTCCCTCGAGATGGGACGGATTTGTTAGATTTGTTAGATTTGTTCGGTTTTTTGGCTGCGGCCTATGAGGCTGTGGATGATGATGTTTAGGTCCTTGGCTTTTTCTCTGCTTATTTTGGGGGGATTTTCTCTGGGGAGACCCCAGAATGAGCGGGTTGGAAGGGGGAGTAAGTTTCAGGCTCCAGAGGGGTTTTGCTGAGCCCCAACTGGCATCTGGATTGAAGAATGCGCTTTTGTGTTGGCATTGCTAAAGGCCCCTGAAATCAGCCCCAGAGCAACCTTGGGGTGCCCTGGGAGGGGAGCAGATGAGTGTGTGGCTGCTCGATGTGTGGCTCCTGGCACCTCATGCAACATAGGGGACATTCGGCCCTCTGCCGGTGTGGAGAGAGGTTTGCATAATCTGCTTTCTCATGAACATCCATGGGGCAGAATGTGCTCAAGAAGTCTTTGGGAATCAATGAATCTTTTTTTTTTAATGTTTATTTTTGAGAGAGAGAGAGAGAGAGAGCATGAGCAGGGGATGAGCAGAGAGAGAGAGGAAGACACAGAATCCGAAGCAGGCCTCAGGCTCCAGCCGTCAGCACAGAGCCCGTCGCGGGGCTTGAACCCACAACAGTGAGATCGTGACCTGAGTCGAAGTCAGACGCTTAAAACCGACTGAGCCACCCAGGCACCCCTGGGAGCCAATGAATCTTGAAATGTGCCTCCAAGGCTGTGTCTCTGTACCCACACAAGTCCTAGTCTGCAAAAAATGGCTCGGCCTCTTGTCAGTTAGAAATGTCTCTGGCATGAACAAATCAGGAGACTATAGATGCTGGAGAGGATGTGGAGAAATGGGAACCCTCTTGAACTGTTGGTGGGAATGCAAATTGGTCAGCCACTCTGGAAAACAGTGTGGAGGTTCCTCAGAAAATTAAAAATAGACCTACCCTAGGACCCAGCAGTAGCCCTGCTAGGAATTTACCCAAGGGATACAGGAGTACTGATGCATAGGGGCACTTGTACCCCAATGTTTATAGCAGCACTCTCAACGATAGCCAAATTATGGAAAGAGCCGAAATGTCCATCAACTGATGAATGGATCAAGAAATTGTGGTTTATATACACAATGGAGTACTACGTGGCAATGAGAAAGAATGAAATATGGCCCTTTGTAGCAACGTGGATGGAACTGGAGAGTGTGATGCTAAGTGAAATAAGCCATACAGAGAAAGACAGATACCATATGGTTTCACTCTTATGTGGATCCTGAGAAACTTAACAGAAACCCATGGGGGAGGGGAAGGAAAACAAAAAAGAGGTTAGAGTGGGAGAGAGCCAAAGCATAAGAGACTCTTAAAAACTGAGAACAAACTGAGGGTTGATGGGGGGTGGGAGGGAGGGGAGGGTGGGGGGTGGGCACTGAGGAGGGCACCTGTTGGGATGAGCACTGGGTGTTGTATGGAAACCAATTTGACAATAAATTTCATATATTGAAAAAAAAAAAGAAATGCCTTTGGCTTAAACAAATACGAATTTCTAATTTTGTACTGAAGATAGCAGTGCAGGGGATGTGCAGCTGCCTGGTGTTGTTGTCCAGGCCTCGGGCTCCACCCTTCTGTGCTGCCATCTCGGGTACGGGGGCATCTGTTTTCACAGTGGTTGCCTCATGGTCCCAAGATGGCTGCCACACCTCTACCGTATCAAATCCTCACTCTCGGTTTGATGGAGAAGGAATGGTAAGTGGGCAAAGGGGCATGCCTAGAAGTCTGTTCTGTATATCAGAAAAGCAAAAGTTTTGCTAGAAGCCCCACCCAGCAGATTTCTGTTTGCATCTAATCAGCCAGAACCACGTCTTACAGCCATTCCTAAACCAATTGTGTTTTTTTTTTTTAATACGAAATTTATTGTCAAGTTGGTTTCCATACGACACGCCTAAACCAACTGTTAATGAAGAGAATTACATGGCCTTCGGACAAATCAGGATTTATGCCCGGGGCTCAGGAGGGAGCCTACCTTCCTTAGGATCTTAACAGGAAAAAATGGGGTGGGGGTAGGTGGGGTGGGTGTTACTAGAGAGAGGACATTGTCATGGGCTTTACAGAGAGCACTATGATTTCATCCTTGGGGTGGGCTTTCGCTGGCCCATTCCTCTCACCTCAGGGATTGGCTCAGGGATGGGCACTTGGTCTAAATAGGGTCCGAACATGCAGTGCATAATGGGGAGAAGAGAAGGCTTCTCTTCCACTGTGAAGTGGGTACTCAAATGTGATGCCCAGCACTGCTGCAGCCCTTTTGCTGCCATGAGGGAAGCCAGACTAAGGATGAAGCTGAAAAACTCACAGAGGAGAGAATAGACATCCGAGGGGAACTCCCCAGAAATGGAGTCGAGCTCTTGATGTAACCACACCCGAGGCCCCCGTGACTTCTAGACTTCTCAGTCACAAAGGCTAACGTACCCTTTCGGTTGTATAGACTGGCTCAGGTGGGGTGTATGATGCAACAACAGAATGAATGGTAACTGATAGAGAGGCAAACAGGAACTTTGAAAAAAAGGGTATGCGGTCAAATAAGTTTGAAGAACCCGGTTAGACAGAGTTTGACAAACTTTTTGTTTCTTTTTGCCTGAGTTAGATTCTTTCGTGTGCTTACATGTAACGTGAAGCTTCCCGAGGGGGAAGACCTCACATAGAATTTCCAGAACATCTGTCCCCAGAATCCTTTTGGCAGTGGACGTAGGACATCACTGAGAAATGCTGCCAAGCCTGACCCCTACCTCGTAGACCTCGGCTTTTAACTTGCCATGAGACACAACAGTCAATGTAGACAGAGCGGGGAGGAGAGTCGAGAGAGGGTAAAAGTTTCGGTTCCCCAAATTTCTCCCCGAATGGTCTGCGAGTTTCATCCTGAGGGAGGGCCAGCGTTGACAAGGTTACACACAGATGTTAATTGGAATCGGGTACAAAGGACGCTCCGGGGGGCTCCGTGTGGCCTAGAGAGTCCCCCCGCTGGGCGGAGGAGGTCGAGGTGACCAGGCCTCTGTCCTGCGGATTCTGCTTGTCCTTCGGGGTAGCTTCAGGGGGACGCCTTCTCCCAGACCACAGTTGTCCCACCTGTGAAAGGGGACAGAGCCAGCGGTCAGTGTCGCTCTTTCCAGCCGCCTCCGGGCCGCAGGCAGGGCTGAGTGTAGGATGAGCCTCGGTGAACACTTCACACAGTGCCAGGCCTTCTGTGACATCCCGGAGAGACAGAGAAAGAAGTCGCTTAACTCTGCCTTCAGGGAAGCCATGCTCTATGGCTGTGCGTGTGTGTGCATGTGTGTGCACATGCGTGGTGCATCACGTTAACAGGCAACTGGAGATGGAAAGATAGGTGTTAACCTATCTGTTCGTCCCTTTCCGATTACCGTTGGTCCCAGGGTGCCGCGGTCCGAAGGCTGTATTTGGGCTCAGTGGGGAAGACCGCCCTGATGGCTCAGTGATGTCTCCCATGGACAGTGGGGAGGGCCACGTGTGCCCCTCTGGAGAGGAGGGCATTGAGACTGGACGTGACGGACCAGTGGGGGTTTGCGTGGTTCAGAAGGGTAGAAAGGGACTCCCCCCTGTTGACATATTTTTCAGAAAGGCCCCTGTGCTGCTGTGAGTGGGGTGGGTAGAAGGGGGGACGGAGGGGACGTCCCAGCAAAAAGCCCATGACAGCCAGCAGGTGGAGAGAGGGGGCCAGCCTGGGCAGTGCTGTGAGGGAGAGGGAGGGGTGGGGAACCGGGCGTCTTGGAGAGGTTGGTTCCTCTATGAGGGTTTCGGGGGAGTGGTGGGGCCACCTGCTATAGGGATCAGCTTCTCCTGACGAGTCTGCTGTTGACCCCTGCCGATTGTGAGCAAACCAAAGAGTCGGGCTGGAAACTTGGCAGCTGGGGCCGGAGGAGCCGCCCTGAGCCTGCCACCCATTCCGGGCTGCCTGGGCCCAGGAGCCTGCCCCGCCACGTCCCGAGATGGTCATTGGCGGCTGGCCACCCAGCGGGACCCGCTTCGCTTGTGCTTCTCTGGGCGGGGACTCCCTGACCAAGCTTTCGAGGTGCTGATTGGCCTTCACAGCGGCAACGATAACGACGATGATTCTCCCAACGTCAGCCGAGCCTTCAAAATGCACCCCGACTCTAAAACAGGCCAGGGCCTCCACTGCCATTACCTCCCACTCCGGGCGTCATAATTGCACCTGGGTGGTCACTGGGAGACTTCCCACTGGCCTCCTGCTTCACCTGGTTTCCGTCCCATCTGCTGTCCTCACAACAGCCAGAGGGATCCCATTAAGACCGAAGTTTTGTGGTGTCACTCCTCTGGTTAAAATCCTCCAAAGGCTCCCGTTTCATTCACAGTTGAGGTCAAAGTCCTTACATAATCGGGCGCGGGGGTGGCTCAGTCGGTTGAGCATCCGACTTCCACTCAGGTCATGATCTCACGGTTCGTGAGTCTGAGCCCCGCGTCGGGCTCTGCGCCGCCAGCTCAGGGCCTAGAGCCCGCTTGGGATTCCACGTCTCCCTCTGTCTCTGCCCCTCCCCCACTTGCATTCTGTCTCTCTCTCTGTCTTAAAAACAAATACACATTTCAAAAAAATCCTTACATAACCATCCCCTGGTGGCCCTCACCTCCCACTTACCTCTCTGACCTTATTTCCCATCATTCTTGATCACTCAGCTCTGACCACCCTGGCCTTCTAGATTTCCCACTAATGCTGTGAGCACCCATGCCCCAGGACCTTTGCACCGGCTGCTGTTCTGCCAGGAATGCTTTTCTAGATAATCACACAATTCCTTCCATTACCTCCTTCGGGTCTTCCCTCAAATGTCACCTTCTTCTCGCAGTCCGCGAGTTCGAGCCCCGCATCAGGCTCTGGGCTGATGGCTCAGAGCCTGGAGCCTGCTTCCGATTCTGCGTCTCCCTCTCTCTCGGCCCCTCCCCCGTTCATGCTGTGTCTCTCTCTGTCTCAAAAATAAATAAACGTTAAAAAAAAATTTTTTTTTAAAAAATGTCACCTTCTTATTGAGGCCTCCCTGAGCAGCCCTCTAAAACTGATCCCCACCTCTACTCCTGACCCCTCCTAAATTTTTTCTCCATAAGATAGAGCACCTCTATATACCCTATGTTTTACTTATTTATTAGTCTGACTCTCTCCTGAGGTGTGTGTTCCATGAGGGCAGGAACTTTCGTCCTCTTGCGGACTCTTGAGATCCCAGTACCAAAAACACCGTCTGGTACGTCTTACCAGCGCAATACGTCTTTGTTAGGCGAGTGAAAGATGGATGTCATTGACCGTCCCATGTCTGGCCCTGGGCTTCAGCCATCTTAGCACGTCTAGGGAGCCCGCACTATGAATTCTGATGCTCGTTTTCACTTTATTCAGTTGCGAGAAGTTCTCGTGACCCATCACCAAGTTCACTTGCCTCTTTTCAGTTCCGTCTGCCGATAATCTCTTCGCAAGAATTCTTCCTGTCTTTTTAGCACTTTCTAGAACTCCCAGTCAGCTCTTTTGTTTTTCAGGGGTTCCTTCTCTCTTTCTAAACTCCTTGCCTGTTTGTGCATATTGTCCACCTTTTCTTTTTTTTTTTTTTTAATTTTATTTTTTATTTCTTAAAATTTACATCCAAGTTAGCATCTAGTGCCACAATGATTTCAGGAGTCGATTCCCCGGTGACCCTTACCCATTTAACCCATCCCCCCACCCACAACCCCTCCCGTAACCCTCAGTTTGTTCTCCAGATTTATGAGTCTCTTCTGTTTCGTCCCCCTCCCTGTTTTTATATTATTTTTGTTTCCCTTCCCTTATGTTCATCTGTTTTGTCTCTTAAAGTCCTCATGAGTGAAGTCACATGATTTTTGTCTTTCTCTGACTAAGTTCACTTAGCATAATACCCTCCAGTTCCATCCACGTAGTTGCAAATGGCAAGATTTCACTCTTTTTGATTGCCAAGTAATACTCCATTGTATAGATATACCACATCCTCTTTATCCATTCATCCATCGATGGACATTTGGGCTCTTTCCATACTTTGGCTGTTGTTGATAGTGCTGCTATAAACATGGGGGTGCATGTGTCCCTTCGCAACAGCACAGCTGTATCCCTTGGATAAATGCCTAGTAGTGCAATTGCTGGGTCGTAGGATAGTTCTATTTTGAGTTTTTTGAGGAACCTCCACACTGTTTTCCAGAGTGGCTGCACCAGCTTGCATTCCCACCACCCTTTCTTTTAATTGTTTTTTTTCTAATAGTTATTTTAAAGTCCTCATTTGCTAGTAGATGATCATTTATTGAGGACTGTGTGTCAGGCATCGGGCTAATGACTTTTATCTCTTCGACACGTTGATTCAGATGAGAAATTTGAGGTTTGACAGTAGGAGGTGATCTGCCCCAGATCCCCTGGCCAGGATGTTACGGGCACTGGGGTTCCAACCCCAAACTGGCTGTAGAATTTTTGTTTTATCCAACCCTGTTAGCCCGACTTCGGTCAGGAGCTCCCAGAGACCTGGACTCAGCTCACCAATTTATCCACAAAGAAGGATCCAGGTGGCCTGTCCCCATGGCACCTCGGTGTGGCCAGGTCTCTGAAGAGTGGAGCCGGCTTGGATTCCAGCCCCTCTGCTCGGCCTTGCAGACCCCCACCATCTGGCCCCATCCACCTTTCCCTCCCATCCCCAAGGCTTCCCAGCAGGGTGCCAAGCTGGTCCCCTCTTCCGCCAGGATCACCACCACCTTTTCTCAGCCTCCTCACCCCTCCCTAAACCGCCTTCTCTGTCTCTCTCATTCACTGATTCACTCGCTTAACATATATTTCACTCAGTGTAATTAACTCCGTAAAAGAGACAGGGTAGAGAATGGCAGCTTCTGGAGCCCGGCAAGCAGGTCTGAATTCTGGTCTTTTACTTACCTGCTGCGTGATTTAAACAAGCACTTCATCCCTCCTGTCTCGCTTCCCTCATCTGTAAAGTGGGAACGACGGGAGGACCTGTCCCCGAAAGCTGCCGTGAGGGTTCAGCCAGTCAGCCTAGGTATGAGTATAGACCAGGGCCTGGCACTCAGTTCAGTCAAAGATTGAACGCCGTGACACGGGGACTCAG
The DNA here is from genome assembly GCF_007474595.2 of Lynx canadensis. Taxonomy (NCBI): domain Eukaryota; kingdom Metazoa; phylum Chordata; class Mammalia; order Carnivora; family Felidae; genus Lynx; species Lynx canadensis. The sequence continues at coordinate 28,401,955 of NC_044305.1, read as the reverse complement.
AAGTGACTCAGACATGGCCCTACCCTCTGACGTCTCTCAATCCCGGGAGCGTCAGGCATGTAAACCCAAGCCTTGGGATCAGGGCTCGAGATGGTTCCAGCGCAAGCCCGTGGCAGCCCGGGGAGGGGCCCCTCCTTTGCCCGCCTTTCTGGCCGCCCGGCCACTCGGACGGACAGACCGAGTCACTGGGCTGTGAAAAGTCCAGCTGGCCAGGCCATGGAGGGAGCCCCCTCCTGCCAGGCCTTTCCCCGGCTGCCACCCCAGCCATCACATTTGCTGTCGGAGGCCAGAGAGGAGACTAAGCCCTGCAAACGCACGGCTGAGACCGAGGCTGTGCCCGCAGACAGACACACGGACGGGGAACACGTTCCGACCAACAGACGTCTGCAGACCCAACGTAATGACAGCTGACGCATTGCTCTTAGCGTGATCACGGGGGCAAGACGAGGCTTCCCACACGCACTCACCCCCCGATGTGGGGGGCTAAGCAACCCCCCACTTAACTCCAGACCCCCCCGCCAGGCTGCGTGACAGGCGCGCTCAGATGCACCCTCAGAGCACACACGTTGTGTGCACCTGTGCCCGGCTCCCCACCCCCCCCCCGCCCCACCCCGTCGACACACGCAGGTGTGGAAACTTCACACGGGTTCTTGCAGAAACCAGCCTCACCTTCCGCCGACTCCGCACAGGCTCCTCCCCTCTTTCCTCTGGAACAACAGCCCCAGGAGGGTGGGCTACACCCGCATGGTGACCCAGGGTGCCGGGACTGACTCTCAACCCCTTCCACTTTCCTCCCCGGACTGTCAGGCCCTCTGTTGGTAAGAACCCCAACTTTACAGTCAAGCCCGGCATAGTACTTTCGGCTGCCCTCCTCCTTGTGAGGCCAGTGACTTCACTCGGCTGAGCCTCCCCTACCTAGAGCACGCCCCCAGCCACAGTGGCCTCCCTCACCGTCCCAGTGAGGGTCCTGGTGACCTCCCTACTTCAATTGCTACCCCTTCTCCCCATACCTCCCCTGCCCCGCCGGCCCCGCCCTGTCACTCTCTTACATTTATACGTAGCATTGGTCCCCCACGGACAAGTTCTATTTACCAGTTTATTGCTTGTCTCGCCCCCTAAAGTGTAAGCCCCATGAAGGCGGGATTGTTTCTTCACTCTGGTGTCTCTGAGCCCAGAACAGTGCCTGGCATGGAGAATGAGATTCACTCTCAAATAGGGATGGTGGTAGCCATACCTCCCCCCCCACTACAGGTGGTTGGCAGGGTAGGTGAGAGAATCACACGGGGATACTTACCACAACCTCGGACCTCTTTTCAAAAAAAAATCATACAGGTGGGAGCACAGGGGTGGCTCAGTCGGTTGAGCGACCGACTTCGGCTCAGGTCACGATCTCGCGGTTGGTGAGTTCGAGCCCCGCGTCGGGCTCTGGGCTGACGGCTCGGAGCCTGGAGCCTGCTTCGGATTCTGTGTCTCCCTCTCTCTCTGCCCCTCCCCCGCTCATGCGCTGTCTCTCTCCGTCTCAGAAATAAATAAACATTAAAATAAATAAATAAATAAATCACACAGATGCCACAGGACGGACCCTGTTCTCCACTGGAAGTCTCAGGCAGTACCTGGGGGTCCTGAGTAAACCACGAAAGATCCACGGCCCGCAGCCCCTTCTGCCCGCTCCCCTTGGCTCACCGTTGTACGCCTGGTGGGTATCCTTCCAGGCCTTTCCGGTATATTCACATCCGCACAGATATAACAAATACTGTACATCAGCGGGGTCCTCTTTCCTTCCTTCAAAAACGGTTTCGTGAGCACGTACTATGTACCAGGTATTGTTCGAGGGCATATAAAAGTGAGATTCTGCCTTCTGGAGTTGACATTCTAGTAAAGGAGACAGCAGGTAAGTGTACAGGATTGCTTCGGGTGGTGATAGATGTTACGAAGAGACACAAGTCCAGGTAAAGGGGGGAAGGAATGATGGGAGGGGGGGTTGGGGGCCATGAGTCCATGTGGTCGGGGAGCCTCGAGGAACGGTCATCTGACCTGAGAGTTGGCGGATGAGGAGGAGGCAGCCCTGTGGAAATCGGGGGCAGAGCCTTCCCGGCAGAAGGGACGGTGGTGCCAAGGCCCTGAGGCTGCCATGAAATCAGTGGGTTGGAAAAAGAGCAAGGTGGCCAATGGGGCTAGAGCGGATTGAGCGGGGGCGGGGGTTGTGGTCAGAGAGGTTGGGGTGCAGAGCCCAGGGGAGGGGGCGCCGTGGGGGCTGCAGTGAGCAGGAGGTGTGATGAGAGCTGCAGGAAGGCGCCGAGTAGAAGAAGAAAGGCTTGGGGTTTTCCTACGGGGATGTGCGTGCGTGCGAGCATGGGCGCGTGGGCTTTTGTTGGGATAAAATTAGCACGACGTGAAATTGGTCATCTTAACCATTTGCAAGCGTAAGGTCGGTGGCATTACGTATCAGTGTTGGGCCACCACCGCCGCCATCCGTTTCCGGAACTTTCCTCTTGAAAACCCAAAACTCGGTCCCCCGGAAACGCTAACGGCCCACTTCACCCCTCTCCCGGCCCCTGCCAGCCACCTTTCTGCTCCCCGTCTCTCTGGGTTGACTCCTCGGGGTGCCTCATGTAAGTGGAATCGTGCAGCGTTTGTCTTTTTGTGACTGACTCATTTCACGGAGCCTGACGTCCTCAAGCGCCCTCCATGCTGTGGCCTGTGTTGGAACGTCCTTCCTTTTAAAGGCTGAATAATACTCCTTTGGGCATGTACCCCACATTTTCTCTAGTCGTTCGTCCATCCGTGGGCACTCGGGGTGGCTTCTGCCTCCTGGCTGTCATGACTAACACTGCTGTGAACGTGGGGTGCAAATGCAAATGTCTGTTCGAGTCCCCGCTCTCGGTTCTTTGGGGTTTATCCCCAGACGTGGCATATTGCTGGATCCTGTGGTCATTCTCTCACCTAGCATTCAACGAAGGGCATCCCGGGGCCTTGGGGGAAAGGGACCCCGGGGAAGGGCAGAGGCAGGGAGATCTGCAGGCTACTGTCCTCAGACCCATCTACAGTGGCACCGGAGGTCTACCTGTCCCCTTCACGATTCGGGGCACTTTGACTTTCATGCTTTCGCCTACCTCACCCCAGCCCCGGGAGTCAGGGGGACAAGGCTTCTGATCCTCTTTGAACGAATAAGGATGAGGTTCCAGGCAGGGGGGCGCTCCTCAGTCGGCTGCCTGAACCCCGGCCTGCCTTGGAGGTGACTGCGATGTGGGGCTGGACCACGTCACTGCGTATCTCCCTCCGGTTCCCCACTCCTGCCAAGCAGGGCTGGGCAGCCGGACAGCTCACGGCCAGGGAGGTTCTGCTCATCTGTGCCAAGACACTGATGGGCCTAAAATCCAACCCGGGGCATCCCGCGGCCCGGAAGGCAACCGGAGGCAGCGTCCTAATTAACTGCCTGCCGCCTAGGAAATCCATTCTGTCACCCGAAGCTGAGGGGGCTCACCTCCGGGGACCACCGGCTGCCCCGCACCAAGGCTGGGGTGTCTCTGAACAGGTTTAGGAGCCCTGAAACCGTGCACCCCTCTTCTGTGCCTTCTGAGGCCCCGTGACAGCAGTCCGAGGGCACACCCCCAGCCACAGGCCACCGTAAGACATCTGCTGAGGAAAATGAACGACTGAGGAAACCAGGATTCACCGAGTCCTGTACACATGCCCAACCCCGTCCTGATATCCCAGGGATGAGGGTATAGTCGGGCCACCAGCAGAAGCTCCAGGGCGGGGGCGGGGGTGGCGGGGAAACCTGCCCCAAGGCACTCTGGGAGAAAGTGCTGAAGGCAGGCCCACCTGACTCTCAAGCTCTGTTTGCCTCTGTCCCGCCCACCTCCCCTTTGCACCCGAGGGCAGCAGGAGTTGTGACTGGAGCCACGGGAAGAAGTCCCTTCCAACCTGGCCCAGGGTCTGTCCTGCGTGAGGGCACAATTTCAGTGGCTTCCCTTCCAAGGGACAGTTTGTCCCTCCTCCCCTCTGTCTTTTTTTTTTTTTTTTTTTTTAACTCTTTGGCCGATGAAAGTTTAGGGGATAAAAGGAGGAAATTCTGCTTCCTTGGCCCAGGTCTCCCGGGGCCAATGGGGACAGGGACCAGGCCTGACCTGGAGCTCTTGCCCTCCCCCACTGCCTCCCCTCCCCCCTATAAACATCCATGTCCCTCCTCTCCCTCCCTCCTCTCCCTCTTCCCTTCCTTCCCTCTCTCCTTCCCTCTCCTCTTTTTGCCCTGTCTTACTTCACCACAGTCGCATAAACCTCCTCGCTCTCCTCCACATGGGGATCATCCCAGGTATGATCTTTGCCTCAGGGCCTTTGCACAGGCTGTTCCCTCTGCCTGGAGCTCTCTAACCCCTGATTTCACTCTGGCACCTCCTTAAGATCTTTACCCAAATGTCACCTTCTCAGTGAGGCCTTTCTGCCCCTCCCTGCCCTCCCCACCCCTCCCTTCCCTGCTTTGTTTTCCTCCACAGCACACAGAGCCATTCTTTACCTGTTAATCTTTCGGTCACAATACAATTCGTTTACTGGTTACCTTTGTCTGGATCGTATACCCGGGGGGGCAGGGATTTCTGTTGTCGTGTGCTGCTGTGCCTCCAGTGCCTGTAACGGTGTGCTTGGCGCGGTGTAGGAGCTCAGCAAAAATGCCCTGAAGGCACAAGTTCACGGGCCATCTCTCTCCACCGCCAGGGCCGGTATCCGATGACAGCCCACAGTCGTCTCTCCCCTGGATGCTGCCACCGCCGTCATTCTGGTCTTCCCATGTCCGGTGTTACCTACCCCATGCAGACACTTTCCTCCCAGCAGCCAAGGTGAACTTACTAAGATGTAATTCTGACCAGCTCGTCTCCTGATGGAAACCCTTGAGTGGGTCCCGTCTCACGCGTCATGAAACCCACAACCCATAACGTGGCCTGAGAGGGTCCTAGCTGATCTGGCCCCCAGTTGCCCTCAGACTCCTCGTTTGCCCCTCACCCTCCCCTGCAGCCGTGTCCTACTTGGGGCTCCAGGAATGCCCTGCTCTGACCTCAAGACCTTTGCACCCACTGCTCCTGCTGACTGGAAGGTCCTTCTCTCCATCCTTCCACGTCCAGCCCCATCTCATCCAACTCAGGCGACTATTGCCTCCCCGGAGAAGCCTTCCCTGACCACCCTGATCTCTCTCTCGACCGAGTCACTCATTTTGTCTTATTGTCTCCTTGGCCGGGTCTCACCATTCAAAACTGCTTGGTTTGTGCCTTTGTTATCTCCCCAACTAGATCGCAAGCTCCTTGAGAGCAGACTCTTGTTAGCTTGCTTCTCAGAAGAGCTATCTGGCACATGGAAGGTGCCCGGCACATATTGGTAGAGTCGATGAAGGAAGGCCTCTAAGTTCGTGTAGGCATTTTTCTCATCACCCCTCCCCCGTCCTCATGAGCTGGGGATTATGAGGCCCATTTGACAGAAGACAAGACTGAGGCTCGGAGAGGTCAGGCAATGGACCTAGGTCACGCAGCTGGTGAGGGATGCATGTCTGTCTGTCCTTTTGTATGTTTATATGTGTCTCTGGGTGCTCAGGTGCCCTCTGTGTGCTTCTCTGGACACCCGAGCACCCCTCTGGATTTCTGCCTCTTTCCCAGGGGCTGCCGTGTGCGTCTCTCTCTTCGTGTGCGTGTGTGAGTGTCACGACTTTCAGAGTGGCTGTCCTTGTGTCTCTGTGTGTCCCTTAGCATGTGGGTCTACCCCCTCCAGCCCTGTTGGCTCTCCATGCCTCCGCTCAGTGGCCCGTCTCATTTCCCAGGCAACCCCAGTCCCCTCCAGGACTTCAGGGGCCCCACGATCTCCCAGCTGCAAGATTCCTGAGCTCTTCGGCACCCAGGAGCCGGAGCAGAGCAGAGGAACCGGCAGGCACCGTGCACCCCCGGGGCCCCATAGACCCCAACCTTTGGATCCCCACCACCCCCCAGGAGCAGCTCCCGACTTAAAATTGCCAATCCCAGATGGAGCTGCCTGGAGTCCGCACCAGGCTGGTTCCCATGGCAACGTGGAAGCCGCCAGGCCGTGCTCATAAAACAGGTCATAAAGCAGACAGATGGAGGAGAAGTGGGGGCTGCAGGGCTGAGAGATGGGCCCCTTCTTGCAGAAGCCTCCCCGTCCACGGGCCCAGAACTGTCTCTGCCCCCCCACCTTGTGCCCCTGGGGAGAGCTCCCTTGTCTCCTGAGCCTCGGTTTTCTTCTCCATGAATGGGAGTGAATCTGTCCCATAGATCTGCCTCCGGGTACCATGTTGCCTGGGTTCAAGAAGGCTCCGGTGAGAGGCCCAGGAGGACGAGAGCCCAGGATTCAGCTCTCTGAGCCTCAGTTTCCCCATCAGTGTAACAGAGACCTGAGGGGACACACCGTAGGGAGGGAAAGAAGTGGCTCTGATAGAGGACTGTGCCTGCACCCAGCTCTCCCTGTAAGCTGTGTGACCTTGGGCAAGTGGCATAAGTCTCTGAGCCAAACTTGTTCACCTCTCAAAGGGAGACCAGAAAGTCATAGGGTTTTTGCGAGAATTCAATCCAAGGTAGTAAGACATTTAGCACGGTGCTTGGTCCAAACCCCGGCTGTGGCTATTAGTAGTAATAACAGCTAATAGTAAAACAGGGGTATTCTGTGCCAGGCGCTTGTCTAAATGCGTTGCACGTAACAATTGACTTCATCCTCCCAAGTTACAGTTATTCCCATTTTCCGGATGAGGGCACCAAGGCCCAAGAGGCTAAGCCACCTGCTGCAAGTGGGGCAGCCCCCGGAGGAGAAGCTCCAGTTTAGATCCGGACTTCAGGCACTCTGGGCCCCAACTTCGTACTGCCTCTCACCCCGGGGCTCCTCCCACCCCTCCCTGTGGCACCAGTGAAGAGGGAGGGAGGGCAGCGTGGGACTGCCCTGGTGTGAGCCACGCTGAGGGATCCGTGGGTGCGGGGCCTGGTCCTCCGGAAGGACCGGGGAGGCCAGCTGTAAGGATCATGGGGACTGTCTCCTTCCACACCCCGTACTCCCATTCCTCAGATGGAGAACTGGCGGCCCAGAAAGGGCTAGCGACTCGTGCGAAGTCACACAGCAAGGCAGCAGCTGCTAGGGCTCTAACTCAAGCCCTCTTTCCCTGAAGCCAAGTATTCTATCGACAAGTCCTCCTACTGCCCAAATACCTTGGGCCACTGAGCCAAACTGAGGAGGGAACAAAACAATAGCAATAATTTTGCGCTAGTAATCCCCACGGGCTGTGTGCCTAGGAGATACCAGGAGCCGTGCTGTGCCCTTTACACGTAGAAGGTAAAGCCCCAGAAGGTAGAAGGTGCACATTATTCTCATCATTCCCATTTTAAAGATGAGAAGACTGAGGATCAGAGAGGTAGTGGGATTTGCCCCGGGGTCACAGGGCTGGACAGCTGGAGAGCAGAGATGGGGACTCCGACCTGCCGATCCCCGAGCCGTGCATCAGAGCCCAGATCCCCAGTCCTGGGAGCTTTCTGCCGTGTCACCCTTGGGGGTGCCCACGGAGGTGGCCTTGGACTGGCCGCAGCCAGGGCCCTGGGCGGACTCAATGCCAGCGGGAGCAGGATGGGCAACCGGCATTTCCCTATTAGGTTTTTTTTAAAAAAAAACAATTCATTTATTTATTCAATCATCCACTCGACAAACATTTACCAAGAGCCTGTTCTGTGCAGGCAATATTACAGGCGTTGTAGACACAGCAGTGAACAAAACAGGCGGTCCTGGCCCCACGGACCTCGCGTCCGAGTGGGAAGAGGCAGACAATAAACAGAGAAACAATAAAGATGTGTGTCAGGTGGTGGTAAGTGCTATGGAGGAAAAAAAAAAAGGGGCGGGAGGAGGGGACAGCACACAATGGCGTCAGAGAGGCCTTCTCTCAGGTGGTGACATTTGAACAGGATCTAGAGGTGAGGGCAAGAGAGCCGTGCGGGGACACCCAGAGAAGGGTGTATGGCCGAGGAAAGGGCTGGAGTCAAGGCCCCAGGGTGGGAGTGAGTCTGGCAGGTCGGAGGGGCTGCTGCAGAGCCGGGGAGGGGAGGGTGTTGGCGGGGGGGGGGGGGGGGGGGGGCGGAGTGGGATGGGGGGGCCGGAGGGGGGTCGGGCCTGGCCGGCAGCAGAGTGAGATGGGAATCGTCGGAGGTTCTGAGCAGAGGAGTAGAATAATCTGATTTCATTTTTAAGAGGCTCCTCTGGCTGCAGGGGTGAGGAGGTGCTGCAGGGGCGAAGGCAGAGGTGGCTGGAAAGTTATTACAGCAAGTGCAGGACGGAGGAGGCCGGTGCCGCGGGAGTGGAGGAGGCGGTGAGCAAGGGCACCCTTAGACACGTGTTTTTTAATTGAAGTCTCGTCGACACACAATATTATGTGAGTTTCAGGTGTATGCGTCGTGATCCGACATTTATACACGTTACGAACCGCTCACCGTAAGACCACTTACCATCTGTCACCGCACGGCATTATGACACTATTATGGACTAGATTCCCTACGCTGCGCTTTACGTCCCCGTGATGTATTTATTTTATAACAAGAAGTTTTTAACCTCCTAATGAGAACCAAAGGTTCCGCCGCAGGCTTGGGTTTGGAGAACCCTGATCCGGGAGGACTCTGGGCCTTTTGTCTGCAGGAAGAATGCAGTTGCCAGTCACGGAGGCGGGGAAGGCTGCAAGCAACTGCGGGGTTGTGCTGGGGCTTTGCGCACCTCCATCGGTTTCAGCCTCTCTCTATCCCAGTGATCGTCACACTTGAGCAAGCATCGGTCACCTGGGAGACGTGTGAAAACCCAGAGTGCTGGGCCCCACGGCCAGGGGTGTCTGTTCAGCGGGTGCGGGGCAAGGCCCAAAACTTAGAAGTGCTCACCAGTTCCCCGTGGGTGCTGATGCCGCTGATGCCAGGATTTCATCATGAGAACCACACGAGGGTTACAGCCAAGGAAACAGGCTCAGAGACCTGCCAAGTTCACATGGCTGGAAGGTGACCGGTCATCAAGCCCGCAATTGGGCCAAGACCTCTGGGATCCTTGGCTGGCTTCCGGTCCCTGATGGGGAGAGAAGGGAGCTCCTGGGAGTCTACCCCCAAGACCCTCTTCACGCCCTCCCCACCCCAAGACCTAGCCTCCCCCCCACCCCACCCAAGACCTAGCTTCCCCCCCCACCCCCGACACACATTCAATGTTGCATCCTAAAGAAAGGACCCCGCGATCCTCTGGTCTCACGGTTGTCGATGTCACAGGTGTCATGACAACGCGGGGGAGCAAGGCTGGGGCGCCATGTCTGTCTTCTCCAGTTTCTCCACTCCCTGCGCTTGAACCCTCCTGGCTTAGCTGAGCCCTGCGCCCACGAGGAAGTCCAGCGAGGTTCGCTGCGAAACACGGCGTCCCCGGCCCTCCCCAGCCATACCGTCTGCCACGTTCACTGGCCACAGTCGTTAGGCGCGCGGCCCAGCGTCGGCGTCCGCCTCTCCTCGTGCAGGGCACGCGGAGGGATCGCGCTTTCCTGCCCCTGGAGTTGGGCGTGGCTGTGGGGCTTGAATTAGCCAGACACCCGCGGCGCGTGGAAGGGAAGCATGCGTCTTCCCAGTGGAAGCCTTGAGAGCGGTGACAACCTCTCATCCCCACCCCTGCCAGGGTGACTGGCCAGCTTGGGTGCCCGACCGAGGACAATACGGAGGAGAGGCGCTGCCAGCTAGAGATGGACGTGCCACAGGGTAAGAAACGAACCTTTGTGTTTTCCAGCCGGGCGTTGGCAACCTTCTCGGCCAGATAATGAGTGCTTAAGCTCCTCACAGCCTCTGGACGCTGCCACTGGAGCCGCGGACAACAACGGGGGCGCGAACGAGTGCTTGTCGCTCTGCTCTGTCGAAACTGTGTCTCCAAAATCAAGTGGCCGGCTGGCGGGCCCAAAGTTGTTCACCTCGTCAGAAGCCTTGGGAATTGGGGGTTGTGTCTTTTTGCATCATGACCTAGCCGGACCGCCTACTCCACGTTCACGAGTGACCTCGCGGGTCTAGGCAGCGGGACCTGCTCACGCCGAGTGTAGGGCAGTAAATAAGGATAACGCATCTGCCTTTGGCTGGAGACCTTGTGGTTTTCCTCCTGGATCCCCTTTCCACCCTTCTCCCTGCCGTCTGTCCTGAGACGCTGGCCTTTCGGGAGCGTGCCGATAACCTTGCCTGTTCTCCAGCATCCAGTTGGATCTGGCCCATGGGGAGCCCTGGCAGGTTATGGGAGGAAGGAGGGTAAGGTTGGAGTATTTATTCCGCAGCTCCCTCCCGCCCCCCGCAGCGTCACCTCATACTGTCCAACTGAAGACCACAGCCACTGTCAGAGAAGGAAGGGAGGTTTCATAAACTCTGATGTCTGTACAATGCCATGCGGTATCATAATTAGTGTTAGGAAAGAAGGGAGGGAGGAGGAAGGAAGGAATCCTCACGACAGCTTAAGGAAGGCAGGGCCATCAGCCTATTTGCCAGGGAGGGACTGAGGCTAAAGCTGGCTGGGGCTCTGATAGGGTCTGAGCCCTGGACAAACATCCAGGGCCCAGTGCAGACATCTCTGGTTCAGTCCCTTCCGGGGATACTGCTGGAAAAGGGTCCCTAAAAGCAAGATACAAGTCCTCAGCCAGGCCTAGTCTAAACAGTGGGCTTTGCTATGTGATCATGGGCAAGTGACACGATGTCTCTGTGCCTCATCTAAAAATGGGGATAAAAATACCTGTCTTGGGGCGCCTGGCTGACTCAGTCGGTGGAGCGTCCGACTTCGGCTCAGGTCATGATCTCGCGGTCCGTGGGTTCAAGCCCCCCGTTGGGCTCTGTGCTGCCAGCTCGGAGCCTGGAGCCTGCTTCGGATTCTGGGTCTCCCTCTGCCTCTGCTCACACTCTGTCTCTCTCCCAAAAATAAATAAGGATTAAAAAAAAAATTAAAAAAAAAAAAACCTATCTCATGGGGGATTAGAATGTGATGTTTGTTTGTTTAGAGAACGCGAGCAGGGGAGGGGCAGAGAGAGAGAGAGAGGGAGAGAGAGAATGAATCCCAAGCGGGCTCCACACTGTCAGCACGCAGCCTGATTCGGGGCTCCAACTCATGAACCGTGAGCTCGAGGCCGGAGCCAAAATCCGGAGTTGGACACCGAACCAGCCGAGCCACCCATGTGCCCCCTATGGATGCGTTTTCACAGAGCGCTTAACACAGCACCTGCCATCATGAGTGCCAAAGAATGGCAGCTTCCAATCAACAACCCTTGTCATTACCCGAGTCTTGTCTGTGCCTGCCTAACAAGGGCCAGGCTGCCCAGTAGTTAACTGCCTGGGCCCTGGAGCCTGCCTGCCTGGGTTCAGGTCCTGGTTCTACCAGTTCCCAGCTCTGTGGCCCTTGGTACCGCGTTTAAACCTCCTCATGTAGATGAGACCCCAAGTCGTGCCTGCCTCACAGCACCGCTAAGGATCTCATGAACCTTCATGCCAGCCTTGCCCAGAGTCAGCACTAGCCAATGACAGTTATCACTCTCTGCCCTTTGGCTGGGCCGGGCTCTTCAAGGCACCAGTGGGCTTGCTGGAATTACCCCTTGCCTGGGGACAGGAGCCCCGAGCACCCTGCTGTGTGACTTTGGACTGTCACTGCTCTCCAAGTGCCTCAGCTCTCCCATCTGGGAAGTGGAGAAAGGTGCGGGTGGAGGGGGGGGTGGGGCGGGTACCTCTGAGGTCCCTTGCCGCTTGTAACTAGTTGCACACCGGCCACTCTTCTGACCAGGCCCATGCTCCCCCTGCCCTCTGCATGGCCCAGAAGGTGGGGCATCCGGATGTGAGCAGAGTGGGGACCAGAGCCTTCGTCACCTACCCACCTACCGGGGCTGGTGCAAGAGTCACGATTTCACAAACAATACTCTTAATGGCAAGCATCCTTGTACTATTGTTATCATTTAAGCGCTTCCAGGGGGGAGGAAGGCATCGTCTTGCGGGAGTGAGGTTTTCTGCCCTTTCTGGGCCCCCTCCTGTGCACCCTCCCCCCTCCCCCCATCCCCCACCCCCTGTGGTAGAGCCCAGCCACTGGGAGCTCTGGCTCCCAAAGCTGGGAGATGCATTCTTCACGGGTGCTACTGAGGCTTTTTTTTTTTTAACCACCGCCAGCTGACTAGTGCCCGAGATGGTCGGTCCCTCCTGCTCTGGGGGCAGCACAAGTGGCCAGGAGTATAGGGGTGTGAGGTGGGGAACCACCAGTACGGAGAGGAACCTGCCGCCTCCAGGAGCTGCTGGCATGTCTGAGGCCGCTGTGAGTCCCCGGAGCCTGGACCCAGCCATTGGGTCCACGTCCCGGCCCTGTCCCTCTCTCAGGGCTCCTGCCTTCTGAGCCGCAACCCCCTCTGACTGTCCACCCCCTTCTTACGCTCTCATACCTCTCTCTGAACCTCAACCTCCTTGCCGAGTCTCCACATCCTTTTCCAGATGTCATCTTGTCCCCTCTCCGAGGCCTTCTGTCTCCCACTCTGGGCGTCTGCTCTGCCCCCTCTGCCTCCCTCCCTCTTCCCATAGCAGACCCTTGGTCCGCGCTGGCCGGGCTGGCTGTGGGGGACTCAGCCCTGCTCTGGGAGTCAGGAATCTTGGCTCGAGACTCAGCTCAGCAGCTTGTAACTCTTAGGGGACTTTGTCCAGCTCTGGCCCCCATTTGGTTCTCAGTTTCTCTATCTTTACAATAAGAGGGTCGGACCAGATGAGTGAAAGGTCCCTTCCCAACTGGGCAGGGAGGTTTCCATAGAAACCCCAGACCCTGCCAACTGGGTGGGACCCAGGCACTCCAGCAACCTCTCTTCCACAGAGATGGACCCCCTCACCGGAGTTCACTTCCCCTAAACAGCAAGGGCGCACAGCAGCTGTCTCTTTGGTGTATTTTTGGATTTGCCTTGCTGTTGCAAGAGTGGTCCCAACTTCCCCTTCCTAAAGGCAGCAGTGTCTGGTCCCAATGGGCCCTCCTTTGGTCTGGTTCCCACGATTTTTTCCATCTTGCACAATTCAAAACTTCTCCAGAGTGTGTGTGTCTTCTGACATTGGCCAAGTCCCCTCCCCATAGTTCCCCTAGTCGGTGAACTTGTCTCACTGAGGGCACACAACGCTGCTGCGCGAACTCGCTGGGGTAGGTTTTGGGGACTCTCTGGGTCCAGGGCGGAGCGTGGTTTCTGCGGCAGCCGGGGAAATGTGCCACTCAGCTCTCGTGCTCCAGGGAGCACGTTTGACCGACAGCCCCAGCCATCTTGCCCCAGCTGAGCCCCCGCTTCCCGTGGGCTACTCTCAGCCCCTGACTGTGCGTGATGGGGGGGGGGGGTTCCAAGACAAGGCCATCCTGGAGAGACGCAGCATTCCCCCAACGCCAACTTTGGCTCAAGGACTCCCCATCAGCACGGTCGAGCCTTTCTTGGAACGGGGCTATGGTCTGGGACTCTCCGTATCCGATCGACCTTCTCCCCCACTTGCCACCCCCAACTGCCAGACTTGCATCATTACGGCAGAAGCCTCTCCCTGTTTTCTCCTGTTCTCGCTCTCTCTCAGAATCTCTTGCCTGTCGAATCCAATCTTGACCCCTGCTTCTCGGGGGACCACGCTAACACAGCTATCAACTGGTTGGCCGTTGAAGTTATGTTGCTCCCAGCAAATGGTCACAGCCACAGCTAGTGTTTAATGAGCACATATCATGCATGGGCCAGGCTGTGTCTCCACCAACCCCTTTTGCAACCATCCTGTTTTACCACGAGGAAACCGAAGCTCAGAGAAGGAAGTAACTTACTCAAAGCCACGATTGCAACATGACCGTAGTCTCCAGCAACGTTTTTTGTTCATATCTGTCTCACCCTCTCTACCATAAGCTGGTGGGCACGGGCACCAAATCACTCTTCGTTAATCATTGCACGCCCCTCCTCAGAGCCCCACGTAGTCCCCGGCATGTAGAATGCTCTCGATAAATATTTGCCCAACGTACAGATGAATAAATGAGCAGCCAAAGAGCTGTGAACAATGGCCAAGTGGCTTATCCACATTGCAAAAAGGTTGTACTTAGACTGTAAAAAGAGGCTTTTGTTTGAAAGTCCTCAGCCCTGGGTAAGCGTGAAAGTGCGTATTTGAGTGTCTATACGTATTAAAAGATATTTAGCTTCTCTTTTTCTTCTCTGTCACCCCTGTTCTCTCCAGACTTAGGAGGCAGAGTAGAGCGAGCATGGAATTAGTGAAATGTACATGTGACTCTTGGCTTGGCCATCCACGACTTTCTGGGTTTCAGTTTGATCCATAAAATGGGGGTAGTAACATCTACTTCCTCCAGTGCCTGGCAGAGAGGGGATTGAGTGGGCACCCAGTGGGTCCTGTTCTCCCACCACCAGCTCCCGTTCGCCCACAGAGGTGGGGCAGAGTCAAGCATGGGCTGAGGGGGAACGCTTGGTGGCTCCAGTGGCTGCGACATCAGTCCCCAGAGGGGATCAGGAAGCCCAGTGCTGGCAGCCTGGCTCCCTCCCCCCAAGCTGAGTGGTGGCATCCTGCCAGGCTTTTCCAAGCCTGCGGGCAAGTCTCTGGCCCCCGGCTGTCCCAGTTTCTGCCCACAGCCAGAAGGACCAAGCGTGAATCACTACATCAACACCAGGTTTCTGCAGCTGCCCTCGGGCCAGCCAGGCCTGACTGGATTAGTAACTGGATCACAGTCCCCGCCCCTGAGAGTGTCAGGGGCTCGGGAACTCAAAGCTGCCTGTCCCTCACTTTGTAAATGGGGAAACTAGGGCCCCGAGAGTGGTGGGGGCTTCCCTAGGGACACACTGGTTCTCAGTGACAGAATAGGAATCAGAATCTACATTTGCTAGCTCCCACCTCAAGGGTTCATTCATTCATTCATTCATTGTCTCTGTCCTAGCTCTAAAAAATATATTTCACTTCTGTTCACTCCCCCCCGCCCGCCCCATCCCACAGGCCCAGCCCCTGGGAGCTCTCACCTGAATGGCTGCAGGAGACTCTATCATTTTTCACACAGCACCCAGAGGAGCGTTTTAGAAAATAAAAATTAGATCATGTTACCCACGTGCACACTCTTCCAGTTTCCTATCTCACTCAAAATAAAAGTCCAAGGCATCACTGAGGGAGGATCCACGAGCCCTATGGATCTATACTCCTTGCCAATCTCCCACTCACATGCTTGGTTCTAATCATGTTGGCCTCCTCAGTGTATCTGAAAGATTCCAAGTTGGTCCCACCTCAGAGCCTTCCTGTATGCTGTTCCCTCTGACTTGCACACTTGTCCCCTAGGGTCCCCATGGCTGGTTCCTTCCTTCTTCCCCATCTCAGGGCAAACATCCCCCCTCAGACAGCCCACCAACCCCCAGCCAACCTCTGCTCTGCCACCCTGCCTTATTTCCTCATAGCACACGGCTTTACCCAGTTACCCTGTTAGCTCATCTGCTTATTTGTTGATCAGTGGGAGCCCCCACAACAGTGGATGCTTCCTGAAGGCAGGGGTCTTGTTCTCCATTGTGGCCCCAGTGCCTAAAAGAATCTCTGGCATACAGTAGATGCTTAACAGATGTTTCTTGGATGGATGGATGCATGCATGCATGCATGCATGCATGGATGAATAGATGGATGCATGGATGAATGGATGGATGCATGGATGGATGGATGGATGGATGGGTGCATGAATGGATGGATGGATGGATGGATGGACAGATGGATGGACGGCTGGATGGATGGAGGGATGGATGAATGGATGGATGCATGGATGGATGGATGCATGGATGGATGCATGGGTGCATGAATGGATGGATGGATGAATGGACAGATGGATGGACGGCTGGATGGATGGATGGATGCATGCATGCATGGATGAATGGATGGATGCATGGATGGATGGATGGATGGATGGGTGCATGAATGGATGGATGGATGGATGGACAGATGGATGGACGGCTGGATGGATGGAGGGATGGATGAATGGATGGATGCATGGATGGATGGATGCATGGATGGATGGATGGGTGCATGAATGGATGGATGGATGAATGGACAGATGGATGGACGGCTGGATGGATGGATGGATGCATGCATGCATGGATGAATGGATGGATGCATGGATGGATGGATGGGTGCATGGATGGATGGATGGATGGATGGACAGATGGATGGACGGCTGGCTGGATGGATGGATGCATGCATGCATGGATGAATGGATGGATGCATGGATGGATGGATGGGTGCATGAATGGATGGATGGATGAATGGACAGATGGATGGACGGCTGGATGGATGGATGAATGGATGGATGCATGGATGGATGGATGGATGCATGGACAGATGCATGGATGAATGCATGCATGCATGCCTGGGTGCATGCATAGATGGATGGATGGACAGATGGATGGATGGATGGATGGATGGATGGACAGATGGATGGATGGCTGGATGGATGAACGGATGGATGAATGGATGGATGCATGGATGGATGAATGGATGGACAGATGGACTGACGGATGGATGGATGGATGGATGGATGGATGAATGGATGGATGCATGGATGGATGCATGGATGGATGGATGGATGGATGGACAGATGGATGGATGGATGGATGCATGGATGGATGGATGGATGCATGCATGGATGCATGGGTGGATGCATGGGTGGGTGCATGGGTGCATGGGTGCATGGATGGAAAGACAGATGGATAGGACAGATGGATGGAAGGACGGATGGATGGATGCATGCATGCATGGATGCATGGATGGACAGAGGGATGGATGGATGGATGGATGGATGAAAACTCCAAGCAATAGGGCTTGGTGGATGTGGATAGAGAAGGACTAATCTTGGGGGAAACTTACAAAAGAAAAAAAGTCTACGTATATTTCCTCACTTAATCCCACATCATCTGTGAGTAGTACCTTCCTCCATTCTCCTAGGCCTCCTCCTCAGCTCCTCGTGACCCCTCTCTAATGTTTGCTCTCTCTTGCTACTGACTCACCCCTGTTTTCAGGAAAACTAATTCATGCTCAGGTGCAATTAGCAGAGCACTCACATTCAAAGGAAGTTTTCATTTTTAGCTGCCTTCAAAGGTTGAAGTCAAATAAATGAATAGCAAATGGTGGAATTTTTGCAACGAGTGAGGTTGCGGGACTGTCCTGACTCCCTGAGATCAGATTCAGTATGCAACTATGCCTCTGTCTCAGGTAAACGTTGGCTGCCTACCCCCAAGTCAGGCTCGACTGCATGGCCTTCTGGATTTTGCTGGTCTCTGTCACCTCACTCCCCTCCCTCGCCCACCACTTTCCCAAGATAAATCAACCAGGTCAGTCAACACGTTTCGATGAAAAAGAAACAAGTTAGTCTTTTGATTCGACAAAGTGGGCCTTTCTTGAGGCAGAGGGGCTGGGGCGGTCGGGAGCATGTGGAATAAGCGTTGCCGGGCCAAGACAAGGCCCCTTTTGTGTCCAGGGACAAAGATAGAGTGTCCCAGCAAGATGGGGCCAGGGCCTTTCCAACACCAGCTCCGGCAGCCGGGATTGGCTGGCCATCAGACAAGTCCACCCCGTGACTGGGCAGCCCAGGCTCCTAGCCACCAGCCACCCCCCACCCCTCCCTTTGGCAAATAATTGGGTGGGAGTGAAATAAATTATGAAGCCGGACCGTCTGCTCTGTCATGGCCACCTGGTACTCATGGAATTGGGAATTCTCATATCCTACAGACCTGGTACTCGAGGGATCAGTGGCCCTGGAGCTTCCACAACCTTTGGACATGAGCAGACTTCTTGGGTTTGGCTCCAGCTCGGGTGACCTTGGACAATTCACCCCACCTCTCTGTTCCCCCTCTGCAAAATGGCACAAGAGTAATTCACCCTCCAGCTATTGTGTAGATTCAATGTGATGGCATCTCTAAAGAATAAGGCACATGCCTGGCACAGAGAGGGCCCTCAGTCATTACGATGCACAGTATTTCAGTTTATATATCACTTTACATCCATGACCTCATTCTATGCACAGAATGCCACCCCCCAACCCTCTCTAAGGAGGCAGGATAGCCATTCCTATTGGCTGAAGAAGAGAGGGAGGCTTGAAGGAAATTTGAAGAATCTGAACCCCTGGGGAGTTGAGGTATTCTGAGAGGAGACCAGCAATGTTATGAGTGGCCCCGGCTGACAGCTCGAGAGATGGTAACAGAATCGCCAAGAGAGAAATATCGCGAGAGCCAGAGACTAATGCTAGGTCACACCTCCGGGTCTTTGCACGTGCTGTGTCTCTATAGGAAATGCCATGTCCTTTTTGAGGGGAAGGGGGACAGATTAATGGTGCCCTGCCTTTAAGACTCCACTTAGCCTAGGGAAGCAGGAAATTCACTCTTCATTTCATACTGTTTCAAATGTATGCTGTGTGGAAAAATTTTTTAACGGAAACATCCATTGAATGTGTTCATTCTGAGCACATTCATACTGAGCACCTACTACTCATCAGACATGATGGGGTTGCTGTTTAAGACAACTTGGTCAGAGAGAGCTACTGGGGAGGTGACACTAGAGTGGGAGAGACCCAAAAAACAGCGAGGGAATGAATCATGGGAAGCCTGAGGGAAGGGAGTGGCCAAGGTAAGACTCTAGCTGGACTGATGAATCCTTGGCCAAGAAAAAGTCCTAAAGCTATTGCTCTTACTGATGGGTAAGCTCCAGTAGCCTGATTCCCCAGGCCTGACAGAGTGAATGCTGTTTTGAGGTCCTGACTCTCTCCCTCTTCCTGGCTGTGGTTTCTTGGCAGATTCTCTTACCCCTGGCCCTAGTAACCCTAGTAGAAGGTGGTAAGAATAGCCTGATCCAAATATTGGGATTGTCCTCATCTGTCCCAGTGTGCTCACAATGGGATCAAAACCAACTCTTCTTCCTTTCCCCTCACCCCCCCAGCCCAGCCCAGCCCACAGAAGCATGGGGCCTAGGGGTGGAAGGGTAGGGAGAGATAGCCACCAGAGGCCAAGGAGCCCCACCCCATGTCTCAAGAAGTATCCTCCTTGAGGCTCAAAAGCTGAGTCCATCTGACCTGGGTCTTGGGGGCCCCCAGAGCAGGGGAGTGCCCTGGCCTTTGTAGATCAGAGACAGGCTGGGCACGGCCGGATGTGGGGGGCCGCGAGCACTGATCGGCATGCCTGGGGCTCTTGTCACCTTATCCAGTGGAATTCAGAGGCTTAGAATCTCAGAGTCCTCGGTATTAGAGTAATAACTTAGAAAGTTATTCTAAAACGTTGCATTAGAATTGTGTTCAAATAATATAGAAATGTCATACCGTTTTAGCAGCTTAGATTAGAATGTTGTGTTACAATGTCTTATAATATTGTATCAGGACGTTATGTAATGTTATGTGTTAGAGTACTGTGTTGCTTTGGAGCATTGATTAGAATGTGGGTTAGAACTGTCCTAAAATGTTGAATTAGAATATTAAGCTGTGTCAGAATGTTATAGTTGAGTGTTCTGTTATAAGACTATATTAGAGTGTTACAATAAAATATTGTGTCGCAATGTTTCGTTAGCATGTTTTCTTAGGATGGCACGTTGAATCTTAAAATCCAAAGCCAGCTCGTGGAATTGTTGGGTGCTTGGATGGGGGGCAGAGTGATCCCTAGCCTGGGAATCTCAGGAGGCTGGATTAGGGCTCAGCTGCAACCTGACCCTTTCCCTGATACTTTCTCTCTTAGGGCCTCAGTTTCCCCATTGTTAAGACAACGGCTGTTGAACAGTGTGTTCTCTAGAGCCTCCCTCACATTGAATGTTTATGGGGCTCTGAGTGTTGGAATCTTACCCTTTCCCTCCTCCCGGGCAGGAAGTGAGAATTCTGGTTAACAATGAGCTTGATCTTATCTGGAATAAATGACTTTCTGGGAGTAAACAGCTTCCTCACTGACAGGAAAAGTAAGAGAATCAAGTGACCAGGGTGAGAGAAACTCCCAGCAGCCAGAATGAAGGGCCTCCTGCCAACTGCTCACTGTCTTCCTGAAGGCACAGGCGTCCCATCCCTCCCCAATCCAAGGATGAAGCAGGGTCCCTGTCCCCCCCGGCCTGAAACACTCCCCACTCCCCCCACCCCCAGCCCTCTCCAGACCCCACCACTGACCACAGTCCTGGGTTCCCCACCACTGACTGAAGGGAGGAACTGCTGAGTTCTGAGCCATCCCTCCTCCACCAGGCTTTGGCCAGACCTGCCTCATCTCAC
The DNA here is from genome assembly GCF_007474595.2 of Lynx canadensis. Taxonomy (NCBI): domain Eukaryota; kingdom Metazoa; phylum Chordata; class Mammalia; order Carnivora; family Felidae; genus Lynx; species Lynx canadensis. The sequence continues at coordinate 28,381,723 of NC_044305.1, read as the reverse complement.
AGCTCTGCCCCTTCCCCCTGTGGGTCAGGCCCCTTTAGAAGTAGGCCTTAGACAAATGATCTGAGCAAAAATATCCTGGCCTCCTCAACCCCAACCTTCACTGCTCCTTACTCCTGAGAAGAGAAATCACAAGATATCAGGGTGACCTGGGAAAATCCACATGCTCACGCAGACTCTGTTCCATACATTTCCAGGGTTTTCACACACCCTGTGACCCGTGATCTAAGGCACTGAAGGGGTTAAGCACACGTCCCACAGATCAGCTACTAGCTGCGAGTACTCTTGTACTAGAAGCTTCTTCCTCCTCTGAATGAACAAAGTGGGAGTGAGGGCTTGGAGTTTGTTGGGCCTGTTGGGCATGAACTTGAGATCACATCTGCAAAGCGTTGAGCTCAGTATCTATCAATGCACAAGTGTGCTGAGTTTGTTGAGATCTGGCCACACCCCACACCCTGGCCCTTGCCTCCAGTCTGGAGTCTGGGCCCCCACCTCTCCACATGCTCCAGTTTGGAGAATAACATCCATACCCATGGTCATGCTGAGATGAAAGAGGGGATCCATAGGATAAAGGGAGCCAGGAGCCCTCGTGCCTAGAAGGCTTCTTCCCTAGGAAGTGAGCCTGATGGTTTTTGCTGAAACAAGTCTCTTGATACCTACAAGGCCCCCACCTTGGGGGTCATCTGAGAAAGCAGACCCGGCCTTGACACCTGGCGTCAAAAGGCTGGGCAAGGTTCTAGCCCCACATTCATTGGCTCACCTCTTCTTATCGCATGGCTTTGTTTATCTAACCTGTAAAGCGAGGCTCAAAAAGGCACTTCTTTCTTGGGCCATCCTGGGGGTCAAATAAGGTGATATAACTCTTACATCTAGAAAAGACCATCAGTGGCCTTGTGTGCTGTGGGGATGGAGAGTACAGAATGTCTTGCAGAAACAGAGAAGAAAGGGAAGGGTGAAAGGAAAAGTGGGGAGGGAATGGAGAATTTAGAGAACTGGCCATGTTATGGGCAGTTCCTGGGGCAGTTCCTGGGGCAGTTCCTGGGGCAGTCCACTGGGCAACTTACAGAAAGAGCCTGTGTGAGCAGTCAGCAGACTTGAGTCTGAATACCAGGTCTGCCATTAGGTCACTGTATGACCTTCAGCTGGCCCCCTGCCCTCTCTGGGCCTCAATGTCTTCATAGATACCATAAACCAGTCAGACTGGTTGAACTCCAATGGATTTCTTGCTGTGTGGCCACAAGTCCTTGGCTTCTGGCTTGGCTGGGGAGATTCTAAACACTTTCCTTTTCACCTTCACGATTGGCCATAAGCGGGGGTGGGGGGGTGGGGGGTGGGGCGGGGGAAGAATCTTAGACTCCTGAGGTGGGGGTGGGAAGAAGCAACTGGGAGAGCTGAGGACAGCCAGTGGCCAACACCCCTGCCTGAGGGTTGGTAACAATTCCTAGGTCCAAAGCAGAACTTGGTCTGCTTTGCTGCTGATCACATGCAGGGAGCAGTGAGAATGGAAAGCGGTGCCTGGCACTGGAGTAAAGCAGTGAGAAACCCAGATCCAGTTCTTGCTTGCATGGAACTAACATTCAGGGCGCGTAACAGGCAACGCATTAGAGCCCTGCTGTTTGCTACATATACGTTTATTATTGTTATAGTCTCTTGTCGAGTCAACACTTTTATCGATATATAATGTCCTTCTTTGTCTCTTGTAACAGCATTTGGCCTAATGTCTATTTTGTCTGATATTAGTACAGCTGCCCCAGCCCTCTTTTGGTTACTACTTGAATTGCCTATCTTTTTCCATCCATTCATTTTTTTTTAAACCTATTTTTTTTTTAATTTTTTTTTTCAACGTTTATTTATTTTTGGGACAGAGAGAGACAGAGCATGAACGGGGGAGGGGCAGAGAGAAAAGGAGACACAGAATCGGAAACAGGTTCCAGGCTCCGAGCCATCAGCCCAGAGCCCGACGCGGGGCTCGAACTCACGGACCGCGAGATCGTGACCTGGCTGAAGTCGGACGCTTAACCGACTGCGCCACCCAGGTGCCCCTCCATCCATTCATTTTTGATTCATTTGGGTTTTTGGATCCAATGTGAGTCTTTTGTAACAGCCTAGGATATATTTTTTTTATTAAAATTTTTTTTAATGCTTATTCATTTTTGAGAGAGAGACAGAGAGTGAGCGGGGGAGGAATAGAGAGAGAAAGAGACATAGAATCCGAAGAAGGCTCCAGGCTCCAAGCTGTCAGCACAGAGCCTGATGTGAGACTTGAACCCAAGAATGCAAGATCATGACCTGGCCGAAGGTGGATGCTCAACCTGCTGAGCCACTCAAGCGCCCCTGTTTTTTTAAATCCACTCTGTCTATTTATGCTCTTTGTTTGGAGAGTTTAATCCATTTTTATTTAAAGTAATCACTGCAAAGGAAAAACTTACTTTTGTCGTTTTATTGTTTTCTATGTATGGTATAGCCTTTTTGTCCCTCATTTTCTCCATTATTTCCTTTTTTGTGTTCAGTCGATTTTTTTTGTAATGACACATTTCGATTCCCTTCTCATTTCCTTTTGTGTATATTCTATAGATATTTATGATATCTATAGAAATGCCTATAAAATATAAATCTGCTAATGGTTGTCATGGGGATTATGTAGAACATCCTGAAGTTATAACCATCTAATTGAGTTCATACCAACTTAATTTCAATTGCATACAAAAACTCTATTCCAATACAGCTATGGTACTGATGTCACAAATTACACGTTTGTACATTACATACCCCCTCACAGAGATTTATAAGAATGTTTTATTTGTGTGTTTTTTAAACCTTGTAGAAAATTTTAAAAATGGAGTCACAAAAAAATAAAAATAAAAAATGGAGTCACAAACCAAAATTATAATAACATTTGCTTTATATTTGCCCAATTATTTACCTTTCCTAGAGGTCTTTACTTCTACAGCTTTGAGGTATAGTATCTTTTTATTTCAACCTGAGGGACTCTCCTTAGCAAAACTTGTAGGGCAGGTCTCATGGTAGTGAACTCCCTCAACTTCTGTTGATCTTGAAATTTCTTTTTAAATTTTTTAAAATGCTTATTTATTTCTGAGACAGAGACAGACAGAGCATGAGTGGGGGAGGGGCAGAGAGAGAGGGAGACACAGAATCCGAAGCAGGCTCCAGGCTCTGAGCTGTCAGCACAGAGCCCGACGCAGGGCTCGAACTCACAAACTTTGAGATCATGACCTGAACTGATGTCGGTCACTCAACCCACCGAGCCACCAGGCATCCCTGATCTTCAAATATGTTAATTTCTACCTCACTTCTGAAGGACAACTTTGCTGAATATAGATTTTTTTTCCTTTTTGATATAGAACTCTTAGTTGAAATGTTTTTTGTTTGTTTGTTTTGTTTTTTAACACTACAAGTATATCCCTTCACTGCCTGCTGGCCTTCAAAATTTCTGCTAATAGGCTGATAACTGTATCTGAGGATCCCTTGTATGTGATGAGTCACTTCTCTCATGCTGCTTTCAAGATTTTGGCTTCTGTTTGGGCTTTTTACAGTTTGATTATAATGCACCTCGGTGTGGATCAGAGTATATTCTACTTGGGGGTTGGTTCATCCTTTTGGATTTGCAGATACATATACTTCATTGAATTTAGGAGGTTTTGCCCATCATTTCTTCAAATAAGCTCTCTGCCCCTTTTTTCTCCTCTTCTTATGGGACTCTCATAATCCATATATTGCTCCTTTAATGGTATCCACAGTCTTTTAGCTCTGTTCACTTTTCTTCATTCTTTTTTTCTTCCCACTTTTCAGACTCGATAATTTCTTTTTTTTTTTAACGTTTATTTATTTTTGAGACAGAGAGAGACAGAGCATGAATGGGGGAGGGTCAGAGAGAGAGGGAGACACAGAATCCAAAACAGCCTCCAGGCTCTGAGCGTCAGCACAGAGCCCGACGCAGGGCTCGAACTCACGGACCACGAGATCATGACCTGAGCCTAAGTCGGACGCTCAACTGACTGACCCACCCAGGTGCCCCCAGACTCGATCATTTCAATTGTCTTGTCTTCTTCCTTCAGCTCAAATCCATTGCTCATCATCATAGGCAGCAAGATGGCAGACTAGGAGCTCCAAGCTCTCATCCCCCCCATGGAAACATCAAAACAAAACAAAAATAAAAACTAGAAACTGCACTGAACTAATATAGGGGCCCTGGAAAACAGTCAGAGGCTCATAGTAACCAATTGAACATCCAATCAAAATGCCTGGTACAAGGTCTTATGGGTGGGCACATACCATAGACCATCTATGGACCCAGGCATCTGTGGGTCTATAGTCTCCCTGCAGTTTTCATAAGCAATGCCTGCTGCTTCTTCCTGCCTGAGATCCAAGTTGGATGAAAAAGGTACCATCCCTTCAGGAAGCACTCATCAGGTTAGAATGCTGCAAATAAGATCTGCTTTCCAAACTGTGATTTGAGGGAGGCAGTTGGGAACTAGACTGCTGCCTTGTCCAGCCCAAGAACACTGTTTTTCCAGGGAGGGGAGGGGACAAGGGCTAGAGTAACTACCACGAACCTTTTACGCTGTTTTGAGGGTGGCCTTTTCTTGACTGGATGGTCAGCTGGTTGCTGTAAACCTTTGACTCTTTTCCAGAGCTTTTATATTGGCTCAGCCCAGTTTCTAGATTTTTGTGTTTGTTTTTGATGTTTCCATGAGAGGGACGGGGGCTTAGAGCTTCCCAGTTTGCCATTTTGCTGACTCTGATGGACAATATACTAGGGACGGCCCAAATATCCAACTGCACAATACAGGGAAGTGAACTGCATTGCTAGAGTGAATGTGTGCAGGGCAGAAGCTACTATGGATCATTGGAATGAGGAAAAGCCTTGGGAAAGGGATGATTTTTGAACTGAAGGAGGGGAAGGAAGAATCCAAGAAAGGAACTAGGAAAAGAGCAAGAACAAAGGCCCCAAGGCAGGAAAGAACCTGGTTTGTCCCAGGCACTGTTAGAAGGCTAATGTGCCTGAAGCCCAGGGAGTCAGAGAAGACAGGGCCTGGGGGGCCAGGATGAGCAGTTTGGGCTTTACTCTAATTGTAATGGAAACCCATGGAGGGCTTTAAGAATTAGAAAGACTTTGTGCATTTGTTTAAAATGAGACAAGGCTGCTGTGCGGGTGAGGCTTAGAGTAGAAGCAGAGAGACCGGTGAGGAGGCTGGTGTAGACGCCCTGGTGAGAAATGAAGCTAGAGTCTGCAAATGAGGAGGCAGCCCTGGGCAGGAGTCACCATGGCAGCGTTCCTGAGGGCTTTCACAGGTGGACTTGGGAAGAGCCCCGGCCAAGCCAAACCCAGTCTGGTGCTGGGGCAAGATAGTGGAAGGGCGCTGCTTTGGCTCCCGTGGGCTTCTTTTGAAGTTCTGGGCTCCACCTCTCCCAGCCGTGCTTTTCTCTGGGGAAAAGAGGGCAAGCTGTGATCCCTGAGGGTGGCAGAGGTGGCAGTGAAAAGGTCCATGCTTTTCAAACAGGAACTTGACCTTCGAGAAGATGGGGAAGCGAGGGCCCAAGGGAGGGGAATGTGGCTTTGGCCTCACGGTGAGTAGGTCTTCTTTAGTGGGGCTGAGTCAGGTACCACATGGCTCAGTTCCTGCTGGTACCGAGATGTCAGGAATCTCAGTGTGCCTGAGGTGAAACACAAAGATTCCAGCGTTGGGCTGGCCTCGCCAGATTCCTGATCCTCTGACTCACAGCGTGACGTTGCACAGGCTGCTGCCCCTCTCCAACCTCAGTTCCCTCATGTGGACCACCGAGGTGACAAAAGTCCCCACAACACTGGGTCATCACGAACTATGTGAGATCACGTGTACGAAGCACTTAGTAGGTGTCTGTCGACACCAGCCACCTAGCGCACAGTACTGAGTAAGTACTCAGTAATTGATCTTTGCAATGACAACAGTCATTATCAGCAGGGTAACAATTTTGAGGAACCCATCAGAGCCACAGAATCCAGCTCGGTTTGGTTTGGGGAAACGTCTGAGCCCCAGAGTTCACCTGCCCTCAGGCCTCGCAGCCCATCTCAAGGTCAAAGTGAAATGTCGTGGGTCAAAGAGAAAGAAAAAGAAACTGCACGGAGAAGGGCAACGAGCGATTAGATCCATGCCTCACAGGTGGGTGCCATTGGAGATGAACTTTGAGGGGGGGTTGGAGCTACACATGTGAAGACCGCAGGGCGGCCTTCCGGGGGGAGAGAGGAGACTCAGCCAAGGTTTGGACGTAGGAAAACGTTTCTTATTCCTTTGGGGCAGACACGAAAGAGAGGTTCATTTGGGCCACGCTGCAGTGAAAAGTTTGCGGTGGGAGCGTGAACATGAGGAAATCAAGTTGTTGGATCGTCGCTAGACCATGGATGCAGAAGTGGGAGGCTTTGTTTGCACTCTGGACGTGGTGGGGGGCTGTGACTGTTCCTGGGGAAGAGAGGACTGTCCTTACAGCTGAGCTTCAGGAAGGCCGCTCTGTCTGCCTGTACACAGGCCCACGGCCCTGACCCTCGCCCCGGGGCCAGGTCGGTGGTCTAGGCCAGGGATGCTGAGGCCCAAGCTTAGTCAATGGGAGTGTGGATGGAAGGAGACTCCAGAGGGAAGGGGTGGTCAACAGCCTTGTCAACCACCTAGAGGTGGCAGGGGTGAGGGAGGACCCAGGGAGGACTCCTGGCTTGCCAGCTCAGGACACCGGTAGCTGAGAGGAAAGACAAGGACAGCAGAGATGCAGGAAGGAAGACAGTGGTGGCTCTGGGCCTGTGAGCCCTCTGCCCCGGGGGCAGTTGGTTCTGTGGATCTGGACTGCGGGAGAGGTCTCAGGATTGGGGGCACAATTGTATTTGACGGTGGTTATACCTTGAGTTTGACTGGTTGGTTGAGGAACACGGGCAGAGGAGAGAAGGGTCAGGCAGGACGCTGGGCTGCCGCTGTCCCTTGGCCCACGTGTGGCCCGTCGGGCCCTGGAATGAGCCTGTCCCTCTCCTCTGCGCCATCCCCCCTCTTCTCATCTTACACTTCCTTTCTGGCCCTCACTTAGCTGCGTCATTTTAGGGAACTTGGAAACCAGGCCTCGTGTCTTTAACTTACAAAATTATACACTCCAATGAGCCGGAAAGGGGCTTTTGGAATAATTCTATTGAAAATATGTGGGTTTTCGCCTTGAAATGATCTTCCTGAAATTATCCCCTTTCTCTCTTTATAAATATTAAAAAGAAGGAATCAGAGCTTAGTGCTTTAAATCCCTATTCAGGGACTTTCTTGTCTGCCTCTCAGGAAAGCAGCCAGTCATTTCCGAGGAAGAAAGGAAGGCTGGCTCAGTTCCCTTTTACGTGACCCTGCCCCAGATCCACCTTTCGGAGTATCCCTGACCACTCCCTCCTTGTCCCCTTACAGCGAAACTGGGCTTTACTGGAATATTACACGTCAGCGTGAAGGGTGTGAGAGAGAAGGCGCAGGCTCGGGAGGGGAGGGGAGAGGGGAGGAGAGGAGGAAGGCTGCAAAGATGGAGGCAGACAGAGACAGAGAGAAGAAGAGAGACAGAGACAGGGAGGGAGAGAAATCGCTCTGGGGAGAAAGGGAGAGACATGTGTCCCCTACAGAGACAGGCTGGTGAGAGAGACACAAGCTCGGGTGGAGGATCGGGGGGACACAGAATACGGGGGCAGAAAGCAGCACACAGATGTAAGCGGGGTGGGGGGCGGGGAAAGGAGACACGGGAGCGGGACATTGGCAGAGTGGGAGGAGGCCATGAGGCCAGAGGCCCACAGAATGGAGTTGACACTGACTGACAGGTGGGTAGGGAAGAACCATGGGAGCGAGACACAGGTGGATGGTGACACACGGGGCGGGGGGGGGGGGGGGAACAAGGAGACCGGATGGGCCTGTGCCACCCTCAGGCTGAAGGCCAGCGTGTGCTGGGGACAAACACGACTTGTGTGCAGGATGGCATCTGATGGAGGGAAGTTCCTCGTCCCCAGCCCAGGCCCTCTGGCACCTGCCTCAGGCCCGTGATTCCCGTTAAGCCCTGCTGACCTTTGACATCTGGGGGGAATGGGGGCAGAGGGCAGAGGTCAACAGAAGGACCTGAGTTCAAGCATCGGCTCTGCCAATCACCGCCACGTCACCCTGGGCACGTCATGCCGTCTATGGAACCTTGGTTTTCTCGCCTGCACGGTGGGGGACGGTGATACCCAATCTCGGGGCTGTTGGGCCGCCCGCTGTGAGATACCTGCCCGTAAAGGCCTTGGCACAGCGCCCAGATCGCTACCCTCACGGGAACGGAGGTAGACGTCACCCATGGTGGAGTCTAGAGCTCAACTGCGATCCTTCTGTAGACCTCAGAACTCACCAGTCAGGGCTGACCCTGGGGACCTAGGTGTAAAACCCCTCCCCCACAGGCACCCCAAAAGGGGAAATCTGCGGAGGGAAGGGAACAGGAAGTTTTAGTGGCTGGGAGAGATTCTGAAAAGGCTTTCCCAGGCAGCCCTGGTGGGTACAAGAGGCAAGGGCAGTTGGATTCACCTAACTGGCCTCCACCTCCCTGAAAGGGGACGCGGGAAGAAGGGGAGTGCCCTGGCCCACGGCTCCCTGCGTGACCTGGAGCCCCTCCAGGGCTTCGTCTGCCAGTCTGACCAAGGGTAGCAGACGACAGGCTCTGAGAGGGCCTTTGAGGCCCTGACCTCAGGGTTCTAGGAGCCCGTCATTGTAAGCAGCCTGACCTGGGGTGGGGTGGGGGTGGGGAGGGTGTTCCCGGCTCCCCCTCCCCCACAGACTGCAGCAGGAACCAAGGCCCAAGCGCCTTCTGAAGGCTCGGTCACAAAGCGCGGTGGTCGGTCACCGGTTACCACATAAGCCAAGCCCTTGATCTGCTGTGTTTGAGGAAACTCTTTGTTCCTTTCAAGCCTCTATTCTCTCAGCTGGGGCTGGTGCACAGACCGAAGCAGTGAGTTTGCTCTTTCTTCCTTTTCTTTTTGGATTTTTAAAAATAACCGGCTTGTGTGTGCAGGCAGCATTCCAGAATTGGGTTCCCAGGCTGGGGTTCAAGGCCAGGCACTCCAGCAGCCCCTCGCTCCCGGGAAGGCCTGGGCGGAGGGAAAGCCAAAGGGCCGGGTGAGGAGGCAGGGCATGCAACCCGTGCCCCAGAGAGACTCAGGTTCGGGAGCCAGCCCGGGAGGGCCCACACTGGTGCCCTCCCACCGGCTTCGGGACTTTAGTTTGTCGAGGGTAAGATAAGAGCCCTTCGTGGAGACAGCTGCCTCTCTCCCTTGCTGGGTCCGTGCCAGACATCGCTGATCGATCGCCCTCCCCCACGGAGCTTGGATGAGCCCTGAGAATCCTTTTCAGTGCGGTGCCCTCTCTGGGTGTCTACCACCAATAGGATTTGGCTTGCAAACAGACCTACCTTCCATCCCGGGACATGGTTATCTCTGAGAGGCCAACCCAAAGTAGGCACTCGATAAATATTTGTTGGATAAATAGACTTTCCTTTTCTTTTCTCTCTCTCTCTCTCTTTTTTTAAATCTTTACGGCACGTCAGCCACTATTTTCGAAACACTTGCTAGGCTGTGAACAAAGCAGAGTTCCTGACCTCCATCCAACATGCGGGGGAGACAGACAATAAGCAAATAAGCAGAGAGAACTACATCGGGTGTCAGGTGGTGAGCAGAGCGATGAAGAAATATGAAGCCGCGTAAAACAATGGAGAGTGACAGGGTGTGGGCGTAGGCGCTCCTCGTAGGTAAGGTCATCGGAGGAGGGCTTCTGGAGCACGACACTGGAGCAGAGACCTCGGCAAAGCGAGAATCTCTGAGAGCCCATCCTTCTGAGGATTTGAGGCTAAACTGGTTTGACACTAAGATACTAATCTGCGTTGTGTACGATTCTAGAATTCCACGACTCTAAGAACCTCTAACTAAAATTACACATTTCTACTGTTCTCGCCTCCCATGAAAATGATTCTAGAATTTTGTGATTCTGAAATGTTAGGATTCACTGAAGCATCTTTTTGCTTGAATAGACCAGGATTCATTGCCTACCCTCTCCCCGCTACCCCCAGGAAATGGAGCTGAAAATAGAAACCGTCAAAACAACAAGCCATTCCAGCTCTAAGTGCCATAGTAAACAAATGGTCCAATGTTGCTCTGATGGTTTAATTGCAGCAGCTCCAGACAAGCCCATTCATGAGGGATCATCAGTTGATGGAGAGGAGGAGTGAGCCCCTTGGGAGAAGGGGTGGCTTGCGGCCGGCCCTGGGGTGGGGCAGGTCTGTACCAGCAGCCAACGTTCTGGATGTCTCCCTCTGGCCCCTTTGGCTTTGGGGATCAAGATGGTGGACATTTTGACGAGGAGTGTCAAGAGAGGCCTCTCTGAGGAGGTAGCATGAAAGCCGCACCTGAGGACTGATAGGATGCCAGGTTCACAGCCAGGGGGGAGAACAGTCCCAGGTAGAGAGAACAGCAGATTCAAAGGGCGAGAGAGCTTGGCTGGTTCCCAAAGCAATTGGAGGACAGGAAAATGAGATGAGATCAGAAGGGCAGGAAGGGGCTGGATCCTACAGGGGTTTGTCGGCTAGGATTGGGAACGTGGAAGCTACTGGAAGGTTTTAAACAGTGAGTGATGTAATGTAATTCCATATTTAAAAGATCCTGGGTGCTCTAAGTACAGTGGACTATGGGGGGGTGGGGCATGAGTGGAAGCTGGAAGGCCAGTAAGAGACTGCGGTGTTTGTCCCCGGAAGGAGTGGCAGCGGCTTGGATCTACATGGTAGCAGGTGGATCCATCTGTTCACCCATCCCTTCTTTCTGCCCTCCCTTCCTCATCCCTTCATCCATCCATTCATTAACCGAACACTTATTAACTGTCTATGGGGAGCCAGGCACAATGCTGAGCTTATAAGGACGAATTAAACGTGGTTTCCGACCGCAAGGAGCTCACAGAACGGCAGGTCCCTGACCCTGCAATGTAACGGTAACGAATGTCCCAGTGCAAAGTACCCTGCGGGCTCATGGGATGTGATTCACTGAGCCTGGGATGTTGGAAAAGGCCTCGTGGAGGACATGTTGGTGTTTGAGATGTTGGAAGGTCTGAGATGTTGGAGGGGCAGCTCGGGGAAGGGTGAGGAGGCAGCACGAGTGAGTGTCCTGCAAATATGTGGCTGTCCAGGTTGGTGGGATCAACGACCAGGTGCGTGGAGGGACACCACGGGAAAGGGGTTCTGGGCCAGCTTGGGGAGGGGTGGGGACACATGCCTGTGACTTCCTGCTCAGCTCCGCCTGCCCCTACCGGAGCGGAGTAATTTAATTAAGTACCAGCCCTTAAACAAGATGCAGCTGTTTAGCAGATGTTGCCTTTCACCCCAGATGGAGGCACATCTTGGCAACGGGCACAGCGTTTCCAGGGCGCTTAATTTGTAAGGCTGCGGAGAGGAAAGAAATTCAAGATGCGGCCATTATTATTTAATGGCCATCATTCATGACACACACCCCCGCCCCCCCAGCACCACGGCCACATGGCCACCATTCCTGTTGGCTCGGACTGGAGACAGAGGCAGGCCCCCGGGGAGGGTGATTTGCTGGTTCTCACTCAGAGAACAAGAGAAGAAAAGCGGAGGAAAAGGTCACCAATCTGCAGAACCCCCAAGAACGTTTATGTGAGTGGGAAGCAGCGACTTATCCTTCATTTTGCGCGAAAGGGGCACAATCGGTAACCACCATCTTTTGAACTCTAACTCAGGAGCCAGGCGCTGTGCCAGGTGCTTACACGTACCTTGTCTCTGCCTCTCTAATCCTCCCAACAGCCACGCTCGGTCCTACCTCAGGGCCTTTGCCCTTGCTTTCTCCCCTGGCCGAGGAACACTCTTCTTTCAGAGGCCCACAGGGCTAATTCCCCAAAGACCTTCAGGCCTCACAATAAATGTTGCCTCCCCATAGAGACCTTCCCTGACCAGCCTACATAAAAGGCACCCTTCTCCATAAGTCTCCACCCCTTACCTTACTTGCTTGCTTTTCCTTTTCCTTCATTACTATATATATATATATATATATATATATATATATATATATCCTGTGTCTGTTTCTCTCCTCTAGAGTTTAAATTTCCAAGGGCAAGGATTTTTGTCTGTTTTATTCCTTGCCAGCTCTCCAATATGCACAAGAATGCCTGACTCAAGACAGAATCCTATAAATATTTGTTCAATGGGTAGAGAAATGATCAATGGATCTCACCGAACTTATAAAAAGATTGTCAGGGAGACAAAATTACTCTCCCAAGAGTTACACAGCCGGCAAGGGGTGAGTTGGGATTTGAGTTTGGGTCTGTCCCTTTCCTAGGGACTTTTCCTTCTCCGTAGCACTTATCACCACTTATGTATTATTTCTGGGCCTGTGTTTGGCATCTCTCTCCTCTCCCACCGGAATGGGGGCTCCAGTGAGAACAGAGTTCATGTGTTTTGCTCATAGTTGTCTCCCCAGCACCCAGACAGCACTCCCCAGCACCCAGGAAGCAGCTCATAAATATACACTGAGTGACACTTCATTCTCGCAAGCAATCCTGCAAAGTATGTTTCCTCTGTGCTATTTTACACATGGGGACATTGAGGCTCAACCAGAGAAGTGATTTGCCTTGCTTAAGGTCATCTGGCTAATGAATACAGAGCTGGGATTTGAACCCAGGCCTCCTGAGCTCATTGGTCATGGAGAAGGGGACCCCCATTTAACGCTTGCTGGTTCGACCCACCCAAAGGCAACAGCTGCTTGGCCGAAAGCTCCACTCACAACCTACCAGGGAAGGCATTTCCCCCTCAAGGTCAGCAGTGTCAGGGCCGATGTGAAACTCACCCTTAATGCACAACTCCCCAGTTTCGTCCATTTAAGTGAAAACTTTGATGTTATTTTAACCCAAATCCCCCGTTGACTTCAATGGAAGCTTTGAATCCACGAGGAAGGTCAGACAGTGTTTTTGGAGGTAACATGGGCACCCAATGGAAATCATATTAGCATACTCATTATCATCAGGGCCCTTTGAATGTGTTTTTTAGCTGCTCCCTTAAAGTTGACTTGGTGACAATGGATCCTTTCTGTTCAGGAATCACTGGGCCAGAGTGGAGCTGCGGTCGGCTCCTGTGTGCTTTTCTGTGCTTTTCAAATGATGACAGTGAACCCATGTTGCATAAGGTAATGGAAAGAACGCCATCCACCAGGCACCCTGGTGGTGAATGAAGTACATTGTCTGGGTTTGAAAGAAATAACTCTTTAAGTCACTTGTGCTGGGACCCCAGGGATGGGCTCAGGTAACAAAAGGTGTTGCTAAGCGGCCTTCCAAGAAAGCTGGCCCCTGTTAACGGGAGGCCCCTGGGCGCAGCAAAAAAAAAAAAAAAAAAAAAAAAATCAGGGATTGGCCTTGGTTGACAAGATGGTTGTTCAACTTGAGAAAATTCCAGAATTGCCTGGGGAGCATTTACTACACCCAGTGCCCAGCACCCCCACATCAGACCATTTGGTTCCAAATCCTGGGAAGTGGGGAAACCAGAAGGCATCAAAGGTTTCTAAGTGTCCTCAGATGACTCCGGTAGGCCAAGCGGCAGCTAGTAAGTAGAGCTGAACTGATCTCTTGTCAAACCAGAGGGGAGGGGAAGAGAGAAGTTGTGGGTGGTGACAGTGGAGAGGGAAGGGCGATCGCAAGTCCTCTGGGGATGTGTCCGGGAAGAGGAGCTTCGGAGAAGACACCCTGGTTTTTGTTTCTGCTCTTAGGAAAATGTTCAAACTACGGAAAAGTGCAGAGAATCGTACGACGACCCCACTGCCTGATATCAGCCTCATCAATCAGCAACACGGAGTCCCTCCGGTGTGAGGGGGTTTAAGGTGCGTGCTGCAGGCAGGTGGTGCGCCCCAGCTTCCCTGGGAGCCTCCTGGAAAGCCCACGCTGCTCATCAGTGATTCTGTGACAGCAGATCCTTGGCTGGAACACAGAACTCCAGCGCCGAGTTCTTGGGCTGGAACGTGATTTGACAGGAGAGCCAACAGCTGGGACACAGGACTTTTGTATTAAGGCAAAAACAGTTATATTCAAAAAGAAATTGCCACGCATTTATCCTAATCCCTCCTTGACTTGTCTCCTTGGTTCTCTTGTTTGGGGAGAGGGCCTTGGGGCTTACCCCTTAAAAGGATCAAGGAGGTGAGTGAGTAGCCTGGGAACACCTGGAGGGTGACAGCTGGGCCAGGGTGTCTCCAGAAAGTCCTACTTTGTGTGCTCCTTTGTTCTTCCGACAAAGATTCATGGAGCACCTCCTTCATGCCAGGGGTCGTGTTCTAAGTTGTGGGTTCACGCAGCTCACACAGTCGAGTGCAGGAGATGGATGGTCAACAGAAAGGACAACGGGCAGCAAGTTGGATTGTGACATGTAGCACTCGTGCTACAGAAAAAAAAAATAAAGCAGGGAAGTGGACGAGGGCAGCTGGCAATTGTTAGTAAGATGCCCAGGGAAGGACTCTCTGCCAAGGTGACCCAAAGAAGGTGAGGGAGGAGCCAAGAGGGAGGAGCATTCGAGGCAGAGGGAATGGCACATGCAAAGGCCCAGTGGTGGGAACATTCCTTCCAAGAACGGTGAGCACGTTGTGTGGCTGGAGCAGAGGGAGAGTGGGGGACAGGGCTGGCAGGTGATGCCAGGGAGGCAGCCGTGGAAACTGGTGAGGCCAGAGTGGCAGACCATGAAGGCCTGTAAAGACCTTTGTTTTTCCCACGTGAGAGGGGGAGTAATTGGTGGGTTTTGAGAAAAGGGATTGGAAGATCTGGCTTTTGTTTTCATGGGACCCCTCTGGCTGCCGAGTGCAGAACGATTATAGAAGGTGGGTACAGAAACTGGAGAAGGCTACTGTGTTCATCCCAAGGAACAGGGGACCGAGGCCCAGACCGGCGTGGTCAAGGTGAGCATGTCTCTGGAACCACAGAGGTGGTCGGTTTCTGGAAATGTCTGCCGGGTAGAGCCAACGGGATTTGTTGGCTGAAAGAATGTTGGGGTAGGAGACCAGCAGGGGGGTCAGGATGACGCCAAGGTGTTTAATCTCAGCAACTAGACAGGGAGGTTTGGCATTTCCTGAAATGGAAGTCCTGCAAGGAGGGATGCTTTAGGGAGGCATGGTGGGAAGTTGTGTTTGGAACAGGTTAAAATTGAGGTGCGTAGGCAACACAAAATGCATATGGACGTATGAACCTGGGGTGCAGGGGAGCAGCCTGCCCTGGCGTCCCGCCGCCCAGATGGTGTGTGATAGCCTGATCATAGGCAGGGGAGTGGGCCAAGCACAGACCTGGGCCTCTCGTGAGCCAGGCACCGGGCCAGGCTGTGTCTTCTGGCCTCCTCAGGCCAGAGTCACGCCTGGGGCTTACACGGAGGGGGTTACTGCCCCCTCTCCATTGGCCACTTCCCATTATTAGCATTTACCCTGAGGTTGAAGAGGAAGGCTGATCCAGCCTCATTTAGGATGAAAAGGGCTGAAACTCTCAAGTTAACTGGAGCCGCGGGAGCTGTTGTCAAACTACGTGCAGGGATTGGAAGGCAGGAATTCTGAGCGCGCCTCGCAGAAGGTGGTTTAGCCGCCGGGAGACCATTCAGGACCCAGGGCTCAGGACCCAGGACAGAGCTCACTCTCGGCCTCCTAGGCAGCAGGTGTCTGCGGGCCTCCACCTCCCCTTCCGCCTTCCCTCTTCCCTCCTCTCTCCGGAGGTTTGGGCTTCCTCATTAATCCTGCGCCTTCATACGGTCTTGGCACCATCCGACCTGGCCTGGTCTTCCAGCTTTTGTGCATTTGACCCAACTGTCTTCGACCCAAACCCCAACCGGCAGCCCGGAGGGGTGCCGATTGGTTTGGTTAATGCTGATTGGTTTAGTCGAACCACCCTCAGCTGTGCTGGGTGGAGCTTTTGCCCCAGGCTATATCATTGGTTGCTGGCTAGCCTATCTCTTGTCAGCCTTTGGGTCAGGTGACTTCCCCTGCTCCAATCGGCTGTTGGGGCACTTATGGAAGTGGATACAGACTCTAAGAGCCACCGTGGCAATGGCGATAGTAATAACAGCCTCGTGAGGTATTGATCACGGTGGACTCTGGATCAGGCAGTTTGGGTTCAGGTTCAAACCCTGCCCCTACCACTTACGGTGACCTTGGGCAGCTTTCAACCTAACCGGGTCCCCATCTCCTCCTCTTTAAGTGGAGAATAATAACGTTAACTACGTCTTAGGGTTACGGCGAGGACTACTAAGCTAGGCAATGAAACATCTACAGGACATATTTAATTAGGGTTGCATTCAAAAATGTAATTAAAAATGTAATCATCGTTGTCATTACTACTGGTCGGACAGTTCTTCTGCCCTTAAGTGTTTTAAAGGCACGTTCTCACTCAATTCTTCACAAAAATGCCAATGCAACAGGCTGTGTTTTTAATCCCACCTGACGGACGTGAAAATGGAGGTACAAAGGAGTTATGTGAGTTGTCCAAGGGTCCCTCAGCTAGTGAGGGGGTAGAGCCGGGTTTATAACCCAGGTTTGACTGGCCCTTGACTCAGAATCATTGCTCTAAAATCATCATGTCTCCTGACGGGCGCATCTATGTGTAACTGCCCACTGTGGCCCACTTCTTCCGTGAGGCTGCGGGTAGGAGCCCTCCCAGAAGGGGCAGCACTCTGCCTGAAACTGCCCCCAGCCCCACCCCAGCTCTCCCTGCCCTCCAAAGAGACAATGCAATCTGCTGAAGTACGTTCTGCACAGGTCACCAGCTCTGATCTGCAAAGGCCGTTCCTATCCCTTGTCCTGTGTGGTCCTTAACGCCTGGGTAAATCAGCAGAGCAGGGATTATTCCTCCCATTTAACGGATGCAAAGACTGAGACTCACCAAAAGGGAATCAGGATTCGAACCCAGGTTTGTCCCTTTCCCTTCCTCTATCCTCCCCACACCCCGCAGGGCAAAACTGAAGGGAATTTGGGAGCCACTGGATGTTCTGGAACTGGGTAAAATTAAGGCGAGAAGAAACTGGGATTAGAGCTGGAAGGCGCCTTCTTGCACTGGGCCCACAGAGGCCAGGAAGTCACTGGGCCTGTATCCTGACCACTGCTTAGCAATGTAGCCAGTTCTACAGTCTCCTACTCATGCTCATGGTCCGGAGTTCATTCAGGGTATAAAGAAAGTGGAATGACACGAATTTCTGGTGCCAGCTTAGTTTAATGAAATATGCCCGCTACCCCGGCCAAAGGATCACAGGAAGGAGGGGGCATCTGCAGGCTCACGGCTTATGTTCACCCCTTCTGGCACTTACATTCCAAGCATGGGCCTTGTCCGTGCTCCAGGGTAATTTCCAATAAATGATCCCGGGCTGCACATGTGTGGGTGCCTCAGCACCTCCCTGGAATCTGACGGACGAGGATTTGAATCTCCACCTTGCACCTACTCACTGTGTGGCCTGGGGCAAGCCACTTAACCTCTCGGGGCTTCTCTTTCCTCATATATGATCCTTTCTCATTGGGTTACTGTGAGGACAGAGTAAGATATATTCATATGGTGCTTGTTAAAGTGCCTACGCGTTTATTGTTATTTTAGGCATTAAAATCCCCTGGTCCCCCCCCCCCACAAAAAACTTCAGAACTTGCTGTTGGCATGGGAATGATTAAAAGATTTACCTTTCAGGAACATAAAAAAAATAATTAAGAAGGAAAGGTTATTATTTTGGTGACAGCGTGGAGGATGTCGCAGGAGGGACAAGAATGGAATTGAAACATGTCTGCTAAGTGTGTGTTTGGCTACTGGTAGCAAAAAAAAAAATCCAACAGTGCGACAGATTTCTAGTTTTTCCTCAATATCCACTCTCTCCTTTTGTCAACAGAATCCCTAATTTCAGCAGGACACGTGGCAGCCCAGAATGAAGATTACACTTCCCTGCTTTCTTCCCGAATCCTAGGTATGTCCATGTGAGTTCTTACCAGTGAGAAATGTTTTGTGTGGCTTCTAGAAAATGTCTTAAACAGGAGAATAGATATCTCACTCCTCTCTTTCTCTTTGCTGGCTGGAATCTGAAATGTGACGACTGGCTCTCAAACAGCCATGCTGGACCATGTGATGAATTAAAGATGGCTACTGATTCTTTGGTCCTTCTTCCTTCAAGAGGAAGAGTTTGTTTGGACTTCCCCTCCTCTTAAATCTGGGCTTGCCTGTGACTTATTGGACCAACAGAATACAGTGGAAATGATGCTCTGCCAATTCCGGACTTTGCCCTTAAGGATACTGGCGGATTCTGCCATGGTCTCTTGGATCCATGGCTGCCAAGGAAAAGGTCAAACCACTCTGCTGGAGAGACCCCCCTGGAGAAGCCCTAAGACCTCACGGAAAGGAATCAGGGACCCGGCTGAGCTCAGCACTGCGGTCTTCCCAAACCATCTTGGTCCTCCAGATGAAACCAATCATCAGCTGAACGCGGCCAAGTGACTAGTCAACGCCCATGGATCAGAAGGACCGCCCAGCTGAGCCCTGGCCGAATTTCAGACCCACAAAACTGTAGAAAATAATAAACATGATTATTGTTTGGGGAGTGTCTGTTGGGTACCAATACATAACCAGAACAGACCATGAGATAGAAGGTATTTGTTGAGGATGCTGTAACAATTACACCATCTGGAGGTCTGGCCGCCTCCGGATATTTTGTCCTACACGAAAAGTAGACTCTGTTTGTTTAGGCTTTGATGATACCTTGGGTCGTGGCTCATGGCCTCAGTTTCCCCCCAATTATTCATTGGAGCATTAACGCCTGCCCTGTTGCCTCCTTTTGCATGTAATACAAACAGTGCATATCCAAAAAGACCATGGGGCGTGCTCAAGTCGTTATGATACATTTCATGTGTCGGTAATCAGATAGGAACTTGTCAGGAGGCCAACTGCAATGGGTTTTGGAATCAGATATGTTGGGACTGGAGGCTCAACTCTGCTACTTTCTAATGTGAAAAATCGGACCAGCCACTGAATCTCTCTGAGCTTTGTTTCCTCATCAATAAAAAACAGACGATGCCTACTTCCCTTGTAGAGTCTGTGTGAGGATTAAATTAAATGAGATTAATCCATCTGGCTGATAAACGCTGAATATCTCCTATGTGCTAGGCCAGACCCACTCCTGATATTGGTGGGGCCTGGGCTCCCCCCCATCCCCCCAAATCTAAATGTTTAAACATTATACATCAGGCTAATATATTGTTTTTAACATGTTCTATCCCTCTCCTCGATGAATGTAAGTAACCTCACAACAACCTGGAAGGCCAGATTCAGTTTGGAAACCTCAGACCCCCCAGACGTGCAGAATGGTGGCAGTGGGGAGGGCTGGCCCCTTCCCTTTTCATCCCCAGCCCCAGGCCACGCTATGCAGACCCCACATGCATGTGTGTAGACATCCCATGCCTTTACAAGCTCCTTCCACCACCATGCTCCACACTGCCCTTTGCCTACCCCCCAGGCCTAGTGTTCTGCCTCCAGAGAACATACCAGCAAGAGGCTTGCACAGGCCCTGGAAGCCAGCTTGGAACCTTTGGATTTCAGGAATCCTGGGAACCCAGAGTATGTCTAGAAAAGAGATAAAGGCTTGGGTGGCTATCTCCCCTTGGCCCTGGGGGGGGGGGGGGTCATACACAACTGGAGGAGGGCCAGAGAGAGGCCCTTTAATGCGTGAGGACAAGGGTAGGGTCCCCCTTGCCTGGATCTAAGGGCCAGGTCAGGCCTATGCTGGTGGGGCTCATCAGCGAATGAAACTGGTAACAACAAGCCACCTGACCCATTCCTTCAGTCTGGGCCTCGGTGTCACCTTGTCTATAAAAAATGAGGACTTAGCTGATCTCATACCTTGGTCGGAGACCAAGGGCTGGTGAATGTCACCAGCAATCTCTTAGAGGCCAGGAGATCAGAAGGCTAGGGGGCGGGTTTAAGAGCTAAGTGACCAACTTACGCTCCCCGTCCTCCCTGTGCGAAGAGCCCTCCGATAGCCTCAGCACTCTCTTTCTGAAGTCATCATCCCTCCTCGCACAGCCACAGTGCGAGTGATTACGCGGCCACACTTGGAGCCCAGCTGTCACCTGCGGTCCGAATCTGGTCTCCACCACGTACTGGACGCTCGAGGAAATGGGGAAATCATTCAACTGCTTCAACTTCTCATTTCCCTCCACCAGGCGATTCAGCCTCCATTTTCCCATCTGTGAAAGGGGTCATGCTCTCACTCAGGTTTGCTGTGAGCTTGGGGCCGACACAGACACGACAGCATTCAGAAGGGAGCCTGGCACAGGCTGTACACTTACCTGTGCTTCTATTATGTTACCACTTGGTGTTATTTCAAATGATCTTGTCTGTTTTCTCCTTTACTTGTTTACGGTCTTGGAAACACAGACGACCCACAGGCAGCCCTGTCTGCCCCGCTCCCCGCCGCCTCCCGCGCTCGGCGCTCGCAAAGACCGAATTCCAGCCGGCGGCTGGGCCCTGATGCACGCCACCTCCCGGTGCAGATGGGGAAACTGAGGCAGGGGTGTAGCGCCTGGGAGCGAAGGGCCGCAGGGACCAGCCCCGCCGCCCGCCGCCCGCCGGGCGGGCACAGAGACGCGCTCTGAGCGCGGGTTGCCGCAGCGCGGCGTTTCTGTTCCTGGCGCGTGTGTGTTTCAAGACGCGACCCAAGCGACCGAGGAAAAGAGGTCTCCGTCCCGGTGCGCGAACAAAGGCCTGTGCACGCCAACAAGAACTGCGCGCTTGCTGAAGGGCCTGGTTTGCGGAGTGCAGCGTGCGCCCCGGCCCCCCGCAGCCGCGCGCCCTCCTCGGGCCCGCTGGGGGCGGCGGGGCCGCGGGCGCCGCTGGCGGGGAGCAAGCCGCGGCCGGCTCATCTAGACTATTCTCGGGGAGGGGGTGAGGGGGGAGGGCGGAGACGCAGGGCGCCTCCCGCTCCTCGCCTGTCCCAAGGGGGCGCGAAGGTCACACGGCCCATCTCCAGGGGAAAACACCTCCCTGAGGGGTGCGCGCCGGGCACGCAGACGGGACTCGGGAACGCGGCCTCGTGCCCCTTTCCAACGCTCTTTCGCGGCCACCTCTCCGGTGCAATCCCTCTCGGCGGCCCGCGGAGGCAGGATAAGTTAAGCGGTAAGAGCTGGGAGTCAGGAGCCAGGGAAATCTGGATTCGAACCCAGCTCGCCACTTGCCAGGTGTGCAGCCAGGTGCAAGTTGCTCTGCCCCCTGAAGCCACAGCTTCTGTAGAATGGGGATAAGACCGCCCAGAAGGTCCTTAGGTCAAGGGCACAAATGAATCCCTTCATTCGTTCTTACAGCCACGTCTTCAGTTTACAGAGGTGGAGCGGGTTCAAGGTTGAAAGGGGCTTTTTCAGGGTCGCGCGGGGGGGGGGGGGGCAATGGCAAACCCTCCAGATCTCCTGAGTGTAAGGATTGTTGGTCTCGGCAGCCTGAAGGGCGAGATCTCCGGCAGGTTTTATACAGCTGGGTGCAGGTGGAGGGCAAGGTCATCTCCCTCCGCTCCCCCCCTGCCTCTCGGCCGCGCACCCTCAACCCTGCCCCCCAACCCCTACAGAGGCACAGGCTTCCCCTGGGGACGCTATGGGAACTGGCTGAATGATCCAGTGCCTGGAGGGGGTTTGGGGATGAGTTTTGGTTCCAGATCGAAACCATTTATTTTCTCTATCGTTATTGTTGATATTATTATATTTCATACGTAAAGCCCGAGCCCTTTCGGGAGGAGCCAGCCAGCCTGCTAGGCTACTCGGGCCGACCTCCACCTCTCCGCAGTTCCTGCCCGGGAAGGTAGCCTCCTGCTGCCCCCTAGTGGCAGGCGCGGTCGTGGCGGCCTGGCCGGGCTCGCAAACAAGGGCACCGCGGAAACAGGCTTCCCTTAGCGCGTGGTGGAGGCTGTCCGCGGGGAGGGCGGGAGAAAAGGCAGCCTGGCTCCCCCGCTGCTCTTTGTAACCCCGCGGATCTGGGGAATCTTGCGAGTGGAGAATAACAGGCCGAAATGGAAAGGCACGGGAGGTTGTTGGGGTTTTTTTCTTTCATTCTGTTTTTATTTATTTTTGAATAGACAACACGTTTCCACGTCTCAAAAGACAAAAAAAGATGGTAAAGCGAAAAGGGAGTGTCCCTTCCACGGCTGTTCCCAGCAGCCAGTTCCCCTTCTGAGAGGCGGCGATTGACACGCACCTTGTGTATATCCCCCAGCAGAAAGTCTGTGCAAATATAAATATTTCACAGGATGGGTAGCTGCCCCTGTATGCTCCTCGGCATCTCGAAGCTTCACTTAGAAGATGTATCATGGGATTTGTTCCATGGCGATTCGTACGGAGCGGCCTCGTTCTTTTGAACAGCTGCATAATATTCCCTGGTACAGATCTCATAATTATTTGATCAGTTTTCCACGCATGAGCCTTTAGGTTGCTCGTAATCTTTTATAATCATATTGTTGCAACAAAATAACCTTGTACACACACCAGTGTGCTCGAGTATGAATGCATTACTTAGCTATTGCTGTATAATAAAAAGCTTTTCTTATGGTTCATATGAATCACTTGTGGCCCTGCGGATCTGGGTAGGGCTGAGCTAATTTTGCCTTGCCTCTCTGTGGCTGGAGCAGAGGGCAGGTCTGCAGGTCGTTGTCTAGGAGGAAGGGACTCAATCACGTATCTGGTGTTTGGTTGGCTCCTGGCTGGGCTACGAAGGGTGCTTGGGCAATGTCTCAATCCTTAGTGCAAGGCCTTTGAAACGCCATGACTGGTGCCACATTCTGTCCCCATTCTTTCAGCCCAAGCAAGTCACGGGCTAGCCCAGATTCAATGGGGAGACAGAAACCAGCTTTCCAAGGGAAGGGTGGCAAAGTCACATTGCAAAAGGGATGATGCAGGGGATGTGAACTGTTGCGGTCATTGAACAATATGTTTCAATAATGTTTCTATTTTACAATAGTTAGATTTACAAAAAAGTTGCAAAGCTAATACAGGGAGTTCCTATATACCCCTGTACCCAGGTTCCCCCATTGCTAATATCTTATATCACTGTAGGACACTTGTCACCACTAAAGAACCAATCAGTGATGCATCACCGTTAGCCAAACTCCGTACTCTATTCAGATTTCATTAGTTTTCCTTAATGTCTGGTTTCCATTCCAGGATCCCATCCAGAGTACCATATTACACTTAATCATCTTAGCTCCTTAGGTTTCTCTTTTCTCCCTCTTTCCATATTTTTCCCTGTAAAGGGAAGTCACTGTGCATAGCCCACACTTAAGAGAGGAAGAGTTATTCCCCACTTCCTTGAGGGGGCAGGGTCTACACAAGGTGTTCGGAACTCTACTGTTACTTGTTTATGTCATGTATCATATCAGCGTGGACTCATGGGTATTTCTTCTTTACTTCGCGTCATCTAACACTATGTTATATGTTTTGTTGCTCACATTTTTCTCGTTTGGGCTAGTAAGATGAGTGGCCCCCGTGCCCTTGTGACATACCCTCATCATTTGTTTTTGGTTTTATTTTTATTTTTGAGCACTTGCTTACTTTCTGGCACTGTAACTACCTCCAAGTTCATCTCCTTTGTTTTTGGCCCCAGCCCTACAATCAGCCATTTCTCCACGGAGCCTGTTTCCTTTCACTGGAGAGTGGTATTGCAAATCAGGACCTTGGGGCGCCTGGGTGGCTCAGTCGGTGAAGCGTCCGACTTCGGCTCGGGTCATGGTCTCACAACTCGTGGGCTCGAGCCCCACGTCGGGCTCTCTGCTGACAGCTCAGAGCCTGGAGTCTGCTCTGGATTCTGTCTCTCTCTCTCTCTCTCTCTCTGCCCCTCCCCCCTCACACTCTGTCTCTCAAAAATGAATAAACATTAAAAAAAAATTTTTAAATCAAGGTCTGTACCCTGGGTGTGCTTGTTGTGCCTGGAGTCCATTCTCAGTGGGTACTATGTGTAATACACACACACACACACACACACACACACACACGTATATACACATAACTGTATTTCTATATCTGTTCATTAGCATCTATATTAAGCGAAACATGACTTCATGCTAATGCCTCCCACTCAACCCCATTCATAGCGTTCATCCTATCTCTCTCCTCTTGCTTATCTAGAATCCCCCACTTCAACAGCGAGACACCTGCTCCCACCATCTGGCGTCCTAATTTATTTAATTGGGCAATTCCAGCACACATGCATGGGAGTTTCGGAATTCTCAACCCGTACTCCCATGAGAAATAACTTTACCAACTAGAGTACAGTGCTTATGGACAGACGGTTCTTTGGCCTCTAGTGTTGTCTCCAGATATTCCCAAAGTTGTTTAGGTCGGCACACCTATTGCCCACATCACTCGGTGAGACTATGTCATACGTTTATGATACAGTTAAACTTTCTTCAAATCTGCCTGCATTACGATTCGCTTCGATTCTTGTTCGTAAAGGTCTCCGAGTCCTGACAAGTGGATAGTCACGTGCCCACTGTTACAGGGCCAGGCAGGATGGTTTCACGGCTCTAGAATGGTGCTTCACCTAATCGGCTATCCCGCTCTCTTCAAACCTGCGGCAGCCACTGGTCTGTCTTTGCTCTCTATAGTTTTAGCTTTTTGTTAATCATATAAATGGAATCAAACAGTGTATAGCTTTTGAGACGGGCTTCGTTCACTTAGCAAATACGCATTTAAGATGCATCCGTACTGTTGTACGGCTTAACAGCGGCTTCCTTTTGATCATTGAATAGTATTCTATCGTATGGATGGATGTACCACTGTTATCCATTCACTTATGAAAGGAACTCTTAGCCGCTTCCAGCTTTGTCGGGAATATAAGGCTGCTATAAATATGTGTGAGGGCTTTTGTGTGAGCGTAGTATTTCTAATCAGCTGGGTAAACTTCTGAGTCATACGGTAAGTTGAGAAGTAGCTTTGTAAGAAACTGCCAAACTGTCTTCCAAAGTAACTGTGCCATTTTTCACTCCCAGCAGCAACGAGTAAGAGTTCCCGCTGCTTCGCATCTACATCTGCACTTGCTTTTGCCAGTTTGGGGGGGAGGGATTTGTCCATTTGAATAGGCGTGTAGTCGTTGTTTACATTTGCGCTTTATTTTAATTTGCATTTCCCCGAAAATAAATGAGGCTGGGAATCTTTTTGTGGGCTTGTTTGCCACCTGTGTGTCTTCTTTGCTGAGGTGTCTGTTCATATCTTTTGCCCATTTTAAAATTGGGTTGTTTGTTTTCTTCCTGGTGAGTTTGCGACGTTCTGTGCATATTCTGGATATGATCTTTTATCTGATACGTGATTTGTAAATATTTACTCCCATCCTGTGGCTGGGATCTTTTCATCCTCTTAACAGTGCATTTTACAAGGGCACCTGGGTGGCTCAGTCGGTTAAGCATCCAACTTCGGCTCAGGTCATGATCTTGCCGTTCATGAGTTTGAGCCCCACATAGGGCTCTCTGCTCTCAGCACAGAGCCTACTTCGGATCCTCTGTCTCCCTCTCTCTCTTTCCCTCCCCTGCTCTCTCTCTCTCCCTCTCTCTCAAAATAAATAAAAACATTTAAAAACAACAGTGCAGTTTACAGAGCAAAGGCTTAACAGGTGTCCAACTTAGCAACTTTTTTCTCTCATGGATTGCATATTTGGTTTTGCATCTAAAAACTCACCACCAAACCCAGAGTCAAGCAGATTTTCTCCTGTTTTCTTCTAGGCTTTTATCGTTTTGTGTTTTGCCTTTAGGTCTGTGATCTGAGTTCACTTTAGTTACTTTTATGTAAAGTCTAAGGTCTATTCGAAGGCTCTTTTTCTTCTGCATATGGTTCTAGCAGCAGTCAAGAGACTATCTGTTCTCCATATAACTTCAATCTTCTAAAGCGTAGTAAGCCTTTTTTTCTGTGGCCTAACCTACGGAACCCTGGAGAATGTTTTTCCATTAGAATCTTTAACGTTATAGTCGCAGGTATTCTAAATTCCCTGTCTGATCATTCCAACATCAGTGTGATATCTGAGTCTGCTTCTGATGTCTGTTTTGTCTCCGAAGTCTGCATTTTTCCTTGCCTTTTGTTCCTTCCCCTGGGGGAGGCTGAAGAACCAGATCTGGAGACGGGAAGATCATCCTGGCTTGTCCAGGGTAAATGCAATCACAGCCATCGTGTAATCACACAGAAGAGGAGAAGGCGACGGGACCATGGAGAAGACAAATAGACTCTCAACCGTAAGCCAGAGAATGGCGGCCGCCGCCAGATGCAAGGAAGCGCTTCTCCTCTAGAGCCCCTCAGACGGTGGCAGTCCAGCTGCCATTTTAGCCCAGTGACACTGATTATGGATTTCTGGCCTCCAGGACAGTAAGGAAATAACATTTCTGTTTTTGTTATTTACTTATTTACTTATGAGGGAGAGAGATCCGGCACGAATGGGGGAGGGGGGGCAGAGGGAGAGAGACAGAGAATCTGAAACAGGCAGCACGCTCAGCGCAGAGCCTGACCCGGGGCTTGATCGCACGACCCTGGGATCCCGTGTGACCCGAGCCTAAACCAAGAGTCGGCGCTCATGAGCCTGATCCACCCAGGTGCCCCAAGTTCTGTTGTCTTGAGCCACTGGGTTCGTGGTAATTCGTTACGGCAGCCTCGGGAAACTAACGCAAGCCTGCCTTGTAAATTTTTGTTGAAAGCTGGACACGTTGTATAGGATGAGAAATACTGAGGACTGGCGCTAATCTTTCTAGGAGCCGAGCTGCACTCAATACTTGTAGCTCTAGGCACAAGTACAGGTTTCAAGTTCCTCTGTGTCCTTGTTCTCTCTTTCTTTTTCATTTCTGGAGCTTCCCTGTGGTTTGCCGTAATTTCAGCCGTCATGCACTATTATGATTCTGGAGCCTTACAGGTGTGATGGTAAAGCTGGGGGGTGGGGGCATCCCTGACCTTCTAATGAAGTTTCAGGCTTTTAGTGGGTTCCTCTTATCTCAGGAGCATGGCCTTTTGGGAGTGTTTCTATTCCTCCTCCCGAGGTAGCGCTCCCCTCCCCCTGCTTCTGGTATCTTCTCTGGCTAAAACAGCCCAGCCTAGTCACTCTGTTGTCTAGGGTATCCCCCCCACCCCCCTCACTTGAGTGAAACAGGAAGTCTGGAGAGGACTGAAGAGGCACAGAGTTCCTTTTGCCTTAGCTGTGATAAAGTCTCTGAACTGCCTTCTGGCAAAGTCCTATCCACCAGAGCTGAGGGGGAAGGTCCCAGGAGGACTTTACCATGGCCTCTCTTTGCCTCTCCCCGCCAGAGCCACATGGGGAGCTCTCTCAGACCCTCCCCCATTGGACCTGGTGAGGTTCCTGGAGGAAAAAAGCTGCAAAAGTAAGAGGTCTTCCCCACCGCCCATGACCAGGGTCCCCGGGGACTTCTGTCTCTTATGCTGGTGCCCAAATCGCCTTCAGCAGTTGGAAGCCAGTCTTGGGTGCCGTATCTTTCTGGATGTGCCTGACTGCTCAGATTCTGGGGTCCCAGTGTGCCTTGCAACTTCAGTTCTCGGGTGGCTTCAAGAGTAGTCATTGTTTTTCAGCTCACCTAGCTTTTGCTTATGGTTAAGACAGAAGCAATGGCTTTTCAGCACTTTACGTGTCAGACTTGACACCAGAAGCCCCTGTTGTGGCCATTTTTTATATCAATCTACCACTGCAAGTACGAAATTATGAAGGGTCACAAAATCATAGGGCTATAATGTTGGGATCATAAAGACATTGGCACATAGAGTTTTGCAACTGGGGAATCATAAACTCCAAGAATAAAAATTCCCCAGATTGAAAATCACCGTGGGCTCTCCACTGCTTACAGGGTGCTCGTGAAATGATCGTAAATGTGACATAAAATGTTTTTCAGTATGGCCCGCCCCATCCCTACAGCCTCCTCTCTCACCACCCAAATCCTGTCCCCGCTGCCACTCCCCCCACAAGACGAACTCAATGTCACACTCAGGGGTCCAGCTTGTGCTTCTGAACTAAGTGAGATTCTCTGATGCACCTGCAACGCGGCGATCCCTCAACAGTCATTTGTTATTCTAATGAATGAATACAATTATAAAGCTCTTATCACAGCCCGTAGCGCCAGCAAGTATTGTCAGTGGCCAGTCTCTACCGTGCACCTTGAACCTTCACATATAGTGATTTATTCTATTTTCATAGCCTTACGTGGCAGGTACTCTCATTATTCCCCTTTTAAAGATGAGGCACAGAGAGGTGAGCACCTTACCCCAGGTCACCCAGATGGTAAGTGCCAAAGCTGGGATTTGAACTCAGGGGAAGTGCGCCAGTGGATTGTAATCAGCATGAAGCTTCTGCTATTGTGCTAATGCTAGATGTGTTACATACATACGGGATCTCTACTCTCATGATAACCTTCCATGAAAAGAATGGAGAACCAGAGAGGTTAAGTGGCTTGCCCAGGGTCACACAGCTAGTAAAAGCTGGAACTAAAGTTCAAACCGGGTCTGTTTCCTCTGAAATCCTACCCTTTCCTATTCTCAGCATGGCTCCTGGCTGTCTGTTGAGAGAAGGAAAGCCTTTGCCACGTTGCCAAGCCATCAGACTCCCACTCTTCCTTCGAGAGGTAGTTCAAGGGTCCCTTCTGCTGTGATGCTTTCCTGGGCTCTCCCTCACCACCCCAGCCACCCCAATCTGACCCTTCCTCCTCCAGCCCCCATACCCCTGACCTGTACCCGCAGGTGGTCTTGGGGGAAAATCAGGGCTCTGCTGAGTGTCCTTGATTAATCCTTTGTGTGACCAACTTAGCCTTGATTTTTTTTTTCCTCACCTGCAGAACAGGTGCTGAGAAAAGCACCCCCCTCATGGGTCTGGATGAAATATGCACACGCCTTGGCCAAATGCTTACTGAAGCGCAGTGTCATTATATACGACGCTGTATATAATGATCTGCTTAAATGTCTGTCTCCCTCACTTGACTTGAGGGCAGGGACTGATTCTGATCTATCTCTGTGCCTCCGGCACCCAGCGCGGTTACAAGAGCTGTTAAATAAATGTGAAGTAAATGAATGAAAAAGAAATAAATGAGTCTCAGAATTCTAGTCTCATAATTCCACACATAAAATCGAAGACCCTTGCCTCACATGACCGCAAAGACGGGAGGTTCTTGGAGAAGAACTTTCTGAGGCTGTTGATCTTTCTGACTAGCATCCACTGTTAGTAATGCACTTTATGTCACTGTCCAGTGTGAACACACACACACACACACACACACACACACATGCCTAGACACACATACACACGCACAGAAAGTTTCATGAAACGGCGTTTTTCCTAACTATGTGGGATAAACCCAGACATTTCCTCTTGTCTTCTCTTACGTCGTCTCCTATCTTTTCCATTCTTTTGTTTGATTAAAAAAATTTTTAATGTTTATTTATTTTTGAGAGAGAGAGAGAGAGAGAGAGACAGCCAGGTAGGGGCAGAGAGAGAGGGAGACACAGAATCCGAAGCAGGCTCCAGGCTCCGAGCTGTCAGCACAGAGCCCAACGGGGGGGCTCGAACTCACAAACCGTGAGATCATGATCTGAGCTGACACCAAAAGTGGGACGCTTACCCGGCTGAGCCACCCAGGCGCCCCTCGTCTCCTATCTTTTCCATTAAAAAAAAAAAAAAACTACTGCTTTGGGTCCATTCAACTGATTTCATGTCCCAAGGTTGCATCGTGGCCCATGGTTTGAAAAGCCCTTTCCTCGTCCCACGGCTCTGCCAGAACCTCCCTCCAGCATCCGTGACATGCATCCAGCGCCCCTGGTGAAGGGAAGTCCCCCCTCAGAAGGTAAGAGGTTTCACTATTGGACAGCAGCCTTCGATGTTAGAAAGCCCTTCTTCCTCCGAAGGTGAAATTCACCTCCCTGGAACTTCCCCGTTGGCTCCTGTGGGGCTGCGGGTCTCTATGAAGGCGATCACTCCTCCCCAGGCTTCACTTTCTTCCTCCTGCTCCCACGCACGTGCCCCCCTCCCTAAGTGCACGGAGCCCGCGAGTCCATCATCAAAGCCACTCTTTGGGCCTTGATCTTCACCTGTCATCTCCTGTTACTTGCTTTTATTTTCTTTTGCTTTACGGGAGTGGGGTCACTGGAGTCCATCCATCCAAGTGGTCAAAGTCTTTGGTCCCGGAACAGGGAAGCTGTTGGCACTGTGGGGGATATCAGAGAGTCTGGAGGGGTGGAGAGGGGCCGGCGACGGCAGGGACTCAGGCCCCACAGAGGGGCCCAGCCAGGGTTGCCGGTCCTGAGCGGCCTCCTCTCCTCCCTGTCGCCACCCCGCTGCGGGATGCCTGCAACCTCTGGGGAAGCTCACCTCCTCTCAGCGAGGAGGCCAAGGGCCTGTGGCGGCTCAGGCCACACACCGAACAGGGCCCGGTGCGGGCTGAAAATGCAGGGCCCCTTGTTCAAAAGTGTTCAAAACCAATGCGTTTCAAGCCAGTGAGGGCACAGCAATAAGTGTGAGTCTGTCCCAGTGTGGGCCCAGCCCAGCTGCAGGGATCTGGTACCCGTGATGCCTACCCTGCCCTTTGTCTGGGGAAGCAGGGTCAGCAGACATTGTGTGAGGGAGCCCTGGGTGGGGCTGGGACCCCAGACTGCAGGAAATGAACCCGGCTCATGAAAGTTCAGGCAAGGGGGACCTTTGAGGTCACCTGGCCCAAACCCCTCCATATCCAGTTACAGAATCTGAGGCCCAGAGAGATGGCCTGAGGTCATCCTGCAAATTGGTTCCAGAGCTGAATCACAACCCCAGCCCTGGGATCCTTCCCTCTCCCCCCACCCCTGCCGCTCCTCTCCATTTGTTTCCAGTCGCCCCTGCCCCGTGCTGTACTGAAACCCGTCACATGCTGACAACACCTTGCAAATGTCTATCTCCCCTCTCTGCCGTCTTTTCCCCAAGCTCCAGACTCCACCGCTGCAGTAGCCTCTTGCTTCCTCTCCTACCACCCCCTACGCTTCCTCTCTGACCCTCCTCCCGCCCCACTCCCTGAGCCACCTGAGTGTGAGTTTTTAACTTACAGATCAGGTCCTGTGGCACCTCTGCCCTCAGCCTATCGACGCACTGCATACAGATTGCGATCCCCCTCCTTGCCACAGCCCACAAGATCAGGCCCCGTGGCTTCTCCCATGACCGTCTGCGCCCTGCCCTCTGCTCCCACACGGTGACCTTGCTACGGTCCAGCTGCACCCAGCTCAAGCCCACCCTGCATGCCGATTCCTTCTCTAGAGCATTCTTCCCCACGATGGCCCCCTGGCTTCCCTGCATTCAGGTCTCAGCCCCCAGGAGGCTTTCCCGTGCGGTCCTTCATACCAGTTAACCCCCCCCCCCCTGAACTGATGGTACCTATTTGTTCTTTTATTTTCAGGATCCCCTGTAGATCACGGCTTTCCGGAGGGTGGAGACCTGTCTTGCACCCTGCTCGCTTGCGTGGTGACTTGCTGGCCCCCGGCACGTCACTGGCGCCCTACGAAGAGCTGTTGAAGGGATGAACAGACTCATAATGAAATGAATTCATTTAGCAAGCGTATTCGCAGGTTATTCTGGGCCAGGTGTTGTGCCGGGCACAGAGGACTCAGATGTGAAGCAAGCGGACAATGGTGCCTGCCCTCAAGGAGTTGGCTCACCGTCTTGGGGCAACACAGATCTTTGGAGGAGCAGTAGGGTGACAGGGTTGGCTTGGCGAAGCCGAGCCTAAGCCGTGTCTAAGAAGATGAGGTGAAGGGGAATGGGAATGGGTCCTCGCAGTTAGGGGGTGGATTTGGGGGACCATCGTCCCTTTTCTGAGGAACTAGGAAGGCTCTGTCTCCCGGGTTCCTCAGCCCATTAGGCCGAAGCTGGGGTCCGCCCGTATGATGAGCTCCCTTGGGGCCCTCCACCCGTAAGACGTGCTTGCACATTGTTTGAGACCCGCTTCCTGCTGCCGCTGGAATCAGGAAGAAGACTGGCGTGGCTCCACTCAGGAAACCCAGCCTTGCCCGGTGGGCATGAGGCCCAGCTTGGGTGAGCCTTGTGGGTACCTTGGCACTCCTCAGACCACCCCCGAAAGGATTCCAATCTCCTACTTCTCCTCAAGCCTTCCAGCTTCACGTGACATCCTGCCCATGGCTACCCACCCCCTACAGCCCCAGCCTGGTGTTGCCAGTCCCTCCCTTTCTTGTAGATGGCATGATTGAAGCCTAAGGGCAGAGCAGGGCCCTTGAAGACAAAATCACTTCCTCCGGGAAGCCTTCTGTACTTTCTCATTAGTAGTGCCTCCTCCTTTTCCTTACGCCCAGAGTGCACATCCTCTTGTTTGTTTGTTTGTTTGTTTATCCAAACATCCATCCATCCAACCAACAAACATTCACTGAGCACTTACTAAGCTCCCAGCACGTGTTCACAGTGGTGAGCAAAAACATGGCCGCTGCCTTCACAGAGCTTACAGTCTAAAAAGGGGAATTGTGCGGCTAGTTGCAAATTTAAAAACGAATCACAGCTGTGATAAATGCTATGTGAAACATGTACCTGAATCTATGTGGTGGGCGGGGGTGGGGGTGGGCGTCAGTGTAGGGACGGCTTTCCTGAGGAAGGAATGTTTCACCCAACGCGACACTGCCCACAATGGCAGCCGGTAGCTGCATGGGGCTACTGAGTACTTGAAATGTGGCCAGTGCCACAAAGGAAATGAAATTAAATGTATATATATATATATATATATATATATATATATATATATCTTGAAGCAAACATAACGTTATATTAGTTTCAAGTGTGCAATGTCATGATTCAACAATTCCACACGTTACTCAGTGCTCATCATGATAAGCGTCCTCTTATCCTCTTTAACGATTTCACCCATCGGATTTCACCCACCTCCCCTCCGGCAACCACCATTTTGTTCTTTGTGTTCAAGAGTCTGGGGTTGGTTGGTTTGTCTTTTTTTCCTTAACTTGTTCATGTGTTTTCTTTCTTCAAGTCCACATACGAGTGAAATCATATTGTATTTGTCTTCCTCTGTCGGATTTATTTCACTTAGCACCATACTCTCTCGGCCCGTCCATGTTGTTGCAAATGGCCAGATCTCATGCTGTTTTACAGCTGAGTAACATTCCACTGTGTATATACATTACATCTTCTTGGTCTCTTCATCTGTGGATGGATACTTGGGTTATTTCCATATCTTGGCTATTGTAAATAAGGCAATAAATATAAGGGTGCAGTTATCTTTTCAAATTAGTGTTTTCATTTCCTTTGGGTAAATGCCCAATGGTAGAATCACTGGATGGTGTGATAGTTCTATTTTTAATCTTTTGAGGAACTCCCGCAGTGTTTTCCACAGTGGCTGCACCAGTTTGCATCCCCACCAACGGCACGCAAGGGTTCTTATTCTTCCGTATCCTCACAAACACTTGTTATGTCTTGTCCTGTTGATACTAGTCTTGTCCTGTCGATACTAGCTAGCTATTCTGACAGGTGTGAGGTGATACCTCATTTTATTTTGATTCGCTTCTCTCTGATGATGAGTGATTTGAGCATCTTTTCAATGTGTGTGTTGGCCATCTGGATGTTTTCTTTGGAAAAAAAATGTTTGCAAACATTTTAAAATCAGAGTGCTTAACGGGGGGTGGGGGGAGGGTTTCATATTGAGTTGTAGAAGTTCTTGATATGTTTGGGATATTAGCCCCCTATCGGATATATCATTTGCAAATATCTTCTCCCATTCAGTAGGTTGTCTTGTCATTTTGTGGGTGGTTTCCTTTTCTGCGCAAAAGCTTTTTATTTTGATGTAGCCCCAAGAGTTTACTTCTGATTCTGTTTCCCTTGCCTCAGGAGACAGATCTAGAAAAATGTTGCTAAGGCTGATGTCCGAGAGATTACTGCCTATGTTTTCTTTAAGGAGTTTCATGATTTCAGGTCTCACATTTAGGTGTTTAATCTATTTGAGTTTATTTTTGTGTATGGTGTAAGAAAGTGGTCCAGTTTCATTCTTGTGCCCGTAGACGTCCAGTTTTCCCAACACCACTTGTTGAAGAGACCGTCTTTTTCCCCTCGCATATTCTTGCCTCTTTTGTTGTAGATTAATTGACCATATAAGCGTGGATTTATTTCTGGGCTTTCTGTCCTCTTCCATGGATCAATGTGTCTGTTTTTGTGCCAGTACCATACTGTTTTGATTCCTAGAGCTTTGTAGTATATCTTAAAGTCTGGGATTGTGATACCTCCAGCTTTGTTTTTCTTTCTCAAGACTGCTTTGGCTATTTGGGGTCTTTGGTGGTCCCATACAAATTTTAGTATTTGTTCTAGTTCTGTGAGAAATGCGGTTGGTGGAGAAACTGAATTTCTAGTTGTATTTCTTTAAATATTAAAAAAAATTTTTTTTTACATTTTTATTTATTTTTGAGAGATGAGAGAGACAGAGCCCAAGTGGGGGAAGGGCAGAGAGAGAATGAGACACAGAATGCAAAGCAGGCTCCAGGCTCTGAGCTGTCAGCACAGAGCC
This sequence comes from Lynx canadensis, assembly GCF_007474595.2. NCBI lineage: Eukaryota > Metazoa > Chordata > Mammalia > Carnivora > Felidae > Lynx > Lynx canadensis. The sequence goes on along the minus strand of NC_044305.1, from coordinate 28,347,199 downwards.
CGACGCGGGGCTCAAACCCACAAACGGTGAGACCATGACTTGAGCTGAAGTCTGACGCTTAACCGACTGAGCCACCCAGGCGCCCCTGATTGTATTTCATGTTAATTAATTTAAATTTAACTTTAAAAACTGAAGCAGTGTAAAAATATGTCTATTAACACAGCTTTATTGCCTTAATAGGGCTACATTTCACTTTGTTGAAACTTTCAAAGGCTAGAGGAAAAAATCATGTAAAATATCGTAGTATTTTTCTAGTGTTTACATGTGTTAATGATACTATTTCAGATGTTGGGTTAAAATGTGTTAGCTAAAATTAATTTCATGTTTCTTTTTACTTTTTCAACGTGGATACTAGAAATCTAAAACTCCCTGTGGCTCCTGCTGTATTTCCATGGAGACAGCTGAGCTCAGAGAAGAAAGGTGAGTAGGAGGGGTTAACAGGTAGAAGACACATCAGAGCTATCAGGATGGGGTCGCGTTTCTCAGGATGGAAACTCACATTTACTTAGCTTTTGTTTTATGCTCAGGACTTCAGATGTTACATGCATAAGACTCACTCACAGGCAGATATCACTGGCCTCTTGCTACAGATGAGGAAACCGAGGCTCGGGTTTGACCAAGGTCCTGTGGTTGGTGCAACCCCCTCATTGAACAGCCTGAACATTTCAGGGGCGCCAGCCTCAACCGGTTTGATTTATCTCTTCCCTGCTTCCAGCTTGGCTCTATCATATTTCTTCTGCCGGCCCCTCTGTCTCTTAGGCAGCGCCCACATTTCTGGACACGTGTTGAAAGATGCTCTGTCATAGTTGAACGAATGGATGATCATGGACGAACTGTTTCATCAAACTTTTATGAAAAAGCTCTACTGTGTCAGGCAGGCCCTATTTTATAGCCCAGCCCAACCAGAGCCGTTTCCAGATGCCAACACTACATCCAGTGTAGGGCCGACGTCACACCTTCCCTCACTATGGCCCGGCACCGCCCCCCCCCCCCAACCCCGTCTCTGCTTTGGGATCTGGAAAGCACGGAGGCAAAGGGGCTCCTTGGTTTCTCCTCCCGCCCCCTGAATCGGGTCCCAGGCGTGGACCTCGTGTGCGTGCATGCGTGGGCGAGCGTGCACGTGTGCGTGGTGGCGGGGGACCCACAGCACAGCCCCCTCTACATGGTCTGCTCCCGCTCTGCAGCCCGCGTCCCCAGACTCCATCCCGCAGCTTCTGGGGCCTTCTTGAGTAGGCTGCTAACCTCATGCTCTAAGCTTGGCCATCGTCCTCCCTGGTGGGGGCCCTGGTGGGGGCGGGGGGCGAGGACTAGGCTCCGCCCCCTCCACCCCCACCCCCCACCCCCCGCCGCCACTCCCCATGGGGGAAGTTCAGGCCGCACCTCCACCATCCTGTCTGGTTTCAGTTCCTTTTTCTCTTGCCAGCGTGGCCAGCCTCAGGAGACATCTGGAGGGGAGAAAACCGGCTTCCTCTTCCCCCAGGCACCCCAGTCCCGAGGAGTTGTTTTTGGGGAGCGCCTTGCTCGGTGGAGGCAGTGAGGGGACAGACTCCAAATCTGGCCCCCCAGGCTGACATCTCCCCTCCCACAGTTAGCTGGGTGAACAGAGCATGGGGGAGGTGGGAGGGCTGGGGCCCAGCCAGACTTTTCGGCTGTTTATTAGCCCTGAGAACATACCTGGTCCCGTTTGTTACTGTTGAGTACCTACTATGTGCCCAGGACAGCGTGAGGTGCTGGTCACAGCAATGAATGAAAGCAGTCGTCACCGCCAATCATCATTTTATTAATTTTTTGAAGGAGGGAGAGAGACAGAGTGTGAGTAGGGGAGGGGCAGAGAGAGAGAGGGGGAAACACAGATTCCGAAATGGGCTCCAGTCTCCCAGCGGTCAGCACAGAGCCCGACGTGGGGCTCCAACTCACCAGCCAGGAGATCATGACCTGAGCCGAAGTCGGTCGCCTAACCGACTGAGCCACCCAGGCACCCCACGGCCAATCGTTATTAATGGGGGAAAAGGATCAGGAATAAGTAAGTAAACATGTCAGGGCTAGCATTGAGAAGCCAAATCTAGCAGCGTAAGGGGACGGGGGCGTGACCCAGGGGAGAGGTCAAGGCATTGGTAGCATTCAGCTCCCCCCCCCCGACCCCCACCCCGGGGGCTCCTAGAGGATTCTGGGCAAGAGAAGCCCAGCCACGCTGTGCCAGCCCCGGGGCGGGGGGGAGGGGGGAGCTGGGTTCCAAGTCTGTGCACTTAACTTGGTTTTATTCGGTCATGGATGTCCCAGCTCACTTTACCAGCCAACCCGTTCTGTAGACCCAGGAGCCACCATGGGCTGGCCACAGCAGGCTGTCAGTCACATCTGCTCAGCACGGAGGAGGCTCTCACCACATCACAGGGAGCTGTGTGGCTCCCAGCTCGGGGTGAGGGTGGGGGGAGCCCAGCCCCTTCTGGGTCCCCTTTGTGGGGCCTTGGGGACAGTCAGCACCCAGGCCAGAGAAAACAGAAGCCTCCCCAGCTACACACCCCAGGCCTGAGGGTTTGGGGTTTGGAAGGAGGCCTGGGTCACAGTGACCACTTCTGTCCCTGTGGCTCAAGCCACTGCTTCAGGCCCGGGGTGGGAGAGTGTCCAGGAAGCGTGTGGCCCGCCTTCGGCTGTCGGGAGACCAGACAGTGGCTCCTGGGCTCATGCAGAGCCTCATCCGGGGTTGGTGCACAGCACAACCAGGGACCCGGAGCCTCCTCGCCATGGCTGCTAAGTGTGGGCAGGTCCTGACCTCCGTCCTGCCTGCCCTCCTGCTGGGACTCACAGGTAAGTCCTGGGTGCTGCCCCGAGACACCCTCAGACCTGGCAGGGAGGCCCTCGGGGATTACTACATGCAGCTGCCTTGGGTTGCAGGGGTCTGGGGCCCACAGGACCTAGCGGGGCCCTTTGCCTACCTGCCAGGGCGTGTCCTGTCCTCACCTGTGAGAAACAAAGGTGATGGGGGGTTGGGGCCAGGAGGCCACAAGGACGACAGACTGGGGGAGGGCAGGGGGTGAAGGGGGAGCCCACCTCCCACCCGGTCTCCCTGATGTCAGCTCTGGTCCGAGTGGCTAACACATCTAGGTCAGAGAGGGTGTGAGGGTGGGAGGGACAGAAAGGGAGGACCCCCCCGCCGAGTGATGGCGCCTCTGGCCTCGCAGGAAGCTTGCAGGGTTCTCAGTCAGACTGCTTAACCTCCCTCCTTAGCTTCCCCCCCCCCACCCCCGCATGCTGTGTGACCTCGTACAAGTCACTAAACCTCTCTGTGGCTGTCTCCTCTTCTGGAAAGCGGGGACAACAATACCAGCCTCCCGCAGAGGGATGCGGATGAGAATAAACACACACCTGGAAACGTTCTATGAGCCACAGGGTGTCCCGTGCAGTGGGGTGACGATGATCAGGAGGGTCTACTGAGAAGAGAGCATGATGCAGAAGGTTCCGGAGCTGGGTGCTGAGAGGATACGCTCCACAGCCGCCCGAGCTGCCCTCTGTCACCCAGAACCCTGCGTTGTCAGTGCTGGTTTATCTGTCCTCCCCACACCCACACACCTGACCAGATGCTCCTCCAGCGCCAGGGTCCTGTCTGACACTTCTCTGTGTCCCCAGGACCCAGCTCACAGACCAGCTCAGCGCAGGGGCGCAGGGGGGAGGCTGGGGGCAGTGAAGACTTGCAGAAGTCACCGCTGTCACGCCCCTGCAGGCTGTCATGAGGGGGAGGGGAGCCCAGTCCTGCAGGTGCCCTGGGATGACTCTAGGGCACAGATTGGAGGCTAGAAGAAGAAGGGGAATGCTGCTTCAGGTGGAGAGAATGCCGCGTCCCTGGAGCTGAGCAAGCAGAGATGTGGACGGGAAGGACCGGATTAGGAGGGTCAGCCATCCCTGCCCGCAGTGGCTCTCGATGTCACACTGGTGTCCAAAAGGGAGATCTTTGTGTCCTCGCCACACCTCTCCCCAAACCTAGAACCGTCCGCCCGGATGCCCGACAGAAAAGCCTGGGACACATTTCCCCATAGCCCGCTGTGTCCAGTCTGTGACCGAGTCCTGCTGGCTGTTTCTGCCGAATGGGTCTCAGGTCCCCCCCATCGCTCACCGGCCTGGCCCAGGCAGTCCTGGGTCCCCTCCTCACTGCTGTTGCTGCTCCCATCCTGCCACCTGCTTTCCATCCTCCACACGACAACCACAGTATCCTTTTAAACCACATCGGCGAGGCCACCTGGTCCTGTGTTCACGGTCTCCAATGGCTTCCGGTTGCACTCAGAATAGAGTCAGCAGCATTACCTTGAACCACAGGCTTTTCCCCATCTGGACCTCTTTGCCCATGATGCTGGAGTCCTACAGATCTCTCAGCCTCTCAAGGTATTCTCACCTGCCATTCCCACTTTCTAGAATGTTCTTCCCATGCCCCTTCTCATGGCTGGCTCCTATCCATCTCTCAGCTTCAGCTCAAAATGTCACCTCCTCCAGGAAGCCTTCTCTCATTTTCTTCTAGACGAGATCAGGCGCGTTCAGGGTGGTATGGCCATAGACTACTATTTTCTTCTAGAATAAGCCTTCTGGCATTTTTTTTTTTTTAACTTCAGCACTCTGTTTCCCTGAGGTTGAGCCCCAGTTAGAATGCAATGTTTGTCTACTTGTCATCATCCGTCTATGCTCCCCAAGGCCGGAACAAGACACAGCACACAGTCAGTCCCCAAGGCCTGACGTGCCACCGGCAGCCCTTACAGGCTGTTGAGTGTCGGATGCGCCTTGTATGGTCACAAGCTCTCTTTCACAGCCGGGCGGCCCTTCATCTCTCTGACGGGCCCATCTCAAAGGACGACCCCGGGAAACCCAGTGCCTTTCAACTGTACCGCTGGCCCCTTCAGCTCCTGGGATTTCAATGTCACCTGGATGAAGGGCAGCGATGAGCAGCCAGCCTCAGCCCAGCACCTGGTGACCAACAACCAAGGCAACTACTTCGTTACCAGTAAGGTGTGGGTGACACTGACCCTCCAGGATCTCTTACTGGAGATCACCTGCGAAGTCACCCACAGGGCGCTGGGAGAGCCTCTGCGAAAGACCATGAACCTCTCCCAAGTGCTCCAAGGTGGGTGGGCAGGAAGTGTGGGGGGAGGGGTGTCATGTCCCGGCAGCATCGGCTTTCAGCGTCTTCTGCCCAAAGTCCCATTCTCCCCCCCCACCCCCCCGGGAGACCGGGGGCGGCCGTCTGGGTTTAATCCTGGCTGTACCACTTTACGACATGTGTGATCTTGGGTAAGTCCCCTAACTTCTTTGGGCCTCAGTCCCCTCCTAGAGTGGGAATAAAAATAAGCCCTTGTAGGTTTCATTTGAGGATTACATGAGTCATTCCTTATGAAGTACCTAGAACAGTGCCTGGCACACAGGAAGTTGTTGATGAATGTTTGGTCCCAACTTTCCATTTATCACCATCATCATCATCTTACTATTATCTCATGATCTTGTCTCAACTTTCCATCCCAAACACCTCTATTAATATTTATTAATATCATTGCGATTAATATCACTGCTACTATCATTGCATCTATTAATATCATTGCTCTACTAATATCATTGTTATTATTTTTAAATTTAAAAAATGTCCTGGAGCACCTGGGTGGCTCAGTCGGTTAAGCGTCTGACTTCGGCTCGGGTCATGATCTCGCGGTTCGTGGGTTCGAGCCCCGCGTCAGGCTCTGTGCTGACGGCTCAGAGCCTGGAGCCTGCTTCGGATTCTGTGTCTCATTCTCTCTGCCCGTCCCCCCCTTGTGCCCTCTCTCTCTGTCTCTCAAAAATAAATAAATGTAAATTTAAAGAAAATTTTTTAAATGTCTTATTCATTCAACAAATAATGAGTATCGACTGCGTGCCAGGCACTGTTCTGGGTGCTGAAGATACAGCAACGAGTAAAATTAAATCCTTGTCCTTGTGGGCATCATATTTTAGCAATTCTTTTTTTTAATATATTTTTTAAAATTTTAATGTTTGTTTTTGAGACAGAGAGAGAGAGAGAATACGAACAAGGGAGGGGCAGAGAGGAAGAAGCAGGCTCCAGGCTCTGAGCTGCCAGCACAGAGCCCGACACGGGGCTCGAACCCACGAACCGTGAGATCATGACCTGAGCTGAAGTTGGAAGCTTAACCAACTGAGCCACCCAGGTGCCCCAGTAATTCTTTTTATTCACTTAATTTGATTTGTTAAATGTTTGTTTATTTAATTTGAGAGAGAGAAAGTCAAAGCAGGGGGTGGGCAGAGAGAATCCCAAGCAGGCTCTGCACTGTCAGCACAGAACCTGATGTGGGGCTCGAACTAGTGAGATCATGACCTGAGCTGAAATCAAGAGCCGGACGCTTCACCGACTGAGCCACCCAGGTGTCCCAGTGATTCTTAAAATTGTATTTCATGGTAGTGCATATTTCAAACATACAAAAAATAACACACGAGACACCTAGGCTCCCCTACTCATATTTAATGAATGTTAACATTTCACTTTATTTGCCTTACATTAAGCATACAAGAAAGGTAATGGATGAGAGTGACAGGTCTCGTGTCTGGTTCTTGGGAGAAGGAAAGAGGCCAGCTGGGCAGGAGTAATCTCAACAGATGTTTCTTTCTGGTTGTCTAGTTGTCCCCACCCTGAAGATCACCACCAAGACCTCCGGGACGTATATCCACGTGCAACAGAGAGTGAATCTCACCTGCCACGCGAGCCACTTCTACCCCTCCCACCTACGTCTCACCTGGATGGAGAACAGACACCAGGTCCACACGGTGGAGTCCCCACAGGTCACGAGAAACCCAGATGGCACCTACTCTCTGAAGCACACGTGGCAGGCGGAGGCCACGCTGGACGGGAGCGAGTTTGCTTGCTGGGTGGTCCAGGATGAGCAGCCACCCGTCCGGGCCAACATCACCCTGCGGGCCCAGGCACCCAGGCTGGGGAAAGGTGGGTGCGGTCTCTTGCTGGCCCCTCTGGGCGGCATGGCTGGGAGAGTCAGGCATGAAAACACCAAGCATGGGCCTGGGGTGCAGGCTGTATTAGGTCACGGGCTCGGGGTGGCACTGGATGAAGGTGACGGAAGGGAGGGTTCCCTGGGCTGGCGATAAAACTCGGAGCCATTCACCCCTAAGTTCCCTCCCTCCCTCCTTCCCCCCCCCCCCCACCCTCACCAACAAGGAGCAGGACTTCCCTTCCCCAGTCCCATGCACTCTTCTGGTAGGAAGTTTGCTGCCTTCACACTTGACTGCAGGAAATGGCAGAGATTGGGGACTGCTGGGCACCAAAGGTTTTTAATCAAGACTGGTTCAGCTGGAAGTTTCTGAGAGTCAATTTCAAAGTGGCCAGAATTCTCAACTCCCTTAGCTGGGAAATAGAGTGGGTGCCGGAGCAACCCACTCCTCTCTCCTATTCAGTTCTCTCTCAATCTCTCTCTCTCTCTCTCTCTCTCTCTGCCTCCTTTCTCTATCCTCCTCGCCTCCCTCCGCCCATCCTAATCCTCTCCAAGCTCCCCTTCTCTCGCCCTTTGTGGCCGCGCGTGACTGTGTCCACTAGGGGGAGCTGCCTGCTCACAGTTCAGACCCACACCAGCGCGCAAGCTGCTTCTCCTGGACCAGCTTGGATCAGCTCGGGAGAATGAATGACGGGCCAGGAGGGGATGTGGGGATGGGAAGAGAAGAGAGTATCGTGATTGGCCAGGCCTAGGGGAGCCCCAGTGAGGACAGACAGCTCTCCAGAACCGCCCTAAGTGGGGGAGGACAGCTCCCTACAGGAGGTGTGCGCAGGTGTGAACGGCTGCGTCTGTGCACATGTCTCAGGGTCCCTGCCGCTCCCAGCAAAGGGTGGATGGAGGCCGAGCCGGCAAAACAGCCCGTCTTCCCAGCAAGGGCTTCGACCCTGCATCCTATCTCTCCCGGACAGATCTGGCCTTGATCTGCCTGCTGTAAGAATTCTTGGGGAATGATCCTACTCACCATTCAGTTTCTCCAGGTTCTTTTTTGTCCACGTCCGGCAGAAATAAGAGAAGTGTCCCCCCCCCCCCAGTGGGATACACAGATCTGTATAGAAAACTCCAAACTGGTCTTTTGTCCTCGGAAAAGCAAGTACCGTTATTTCATTCTGAGTCACTTCTTTACTGACTCACTCCAAGTTTTTTCCTCTCTCTGTCTTATCTTTCTTCCTTTTCTGACGTTCAGGGCCCCTTCCGTTCGGTGGGAGTGCCCCTGCACAGCAGCACCTCCCCAGTCTGGCCCACAGAGCCCTTCTTCGGTATCCCCACCTCGGCCCTCCGTTCGGGTCTGGCTGACGCCTGTAGGGCACTTACCGTGTCCCAGTCGTGCTTGCGTAGCTTGGCTGACATAGGACAGGACAGGCAGCGGAGGGACCGAGGTCTGAGAGGTCTGAGCTGGGGTCAAAAGGCAGGGCGGTCTGTCTGCAAAATCACTGTGCTCTTTTGTATTTTTCTCCCCCATCCTGCCGGAGAAGATAGACCTCAGTGTTACCTCACGTCTCTTCTCAAACTCAGGCTTATGTGCTCTGTTTCTGATTTGTGCTTGTCCCTGACTGTGCACATGGTTCAGTCATCACAGTGGCACTTTCCCGCAGGGCCTCCTGCTGCGGGGCTCCGTCTGCTTGCCGACGGGACCCTCGCTCCTTGGAAGCGGACTCTGGATCTCGTGTTTAGAGGTGGCCAGACTCTGGAGCTGAGCAGATCGGTGTCCCATCACAAGGCTGCCACCAACCATCTGAGCCCTCGGGCAAAGCACCGCCTGCCCAGGGCTCAGTTCCTCATCTGTGTCCTGACACCTGTGGGGCTCGCCTGGCCTGCTGGGGATTCCTTTCCTTGACCTTTGCTTGGCATCTGGACTGTTTGCAGTCGCCGGGGTGCCCAGCCCAGTGTGACCCCCAACGCCTGTGCTCTTAAGGTCTTCTCTGTGCCACCTGCTTTTCTATGACCCGGGAGCTTTGCGCATGGACGTGATATTCCCTTGTCGGGGATAGAGGACACGCCTGAGCTGAGACTGCAAAGTCCCTGGGGCCAGACTGTCTGGCTAAGAACCCCGGCTCTGCCACTGACTGGCTGGGCACCGTGGGCAAGTTACCTAGCCTGTCTGGGCCTCAGTTTCCTCATCTGTGAAATGGAGATGAGTCCAGCGATGCGGGTGTTGGCCGGGGGGTGTGGGTGGGAGTCAGCCCCATACACACTGCTGTGCTCCCTGTCTAGTCACTGCCGGGCCTCTGATGTCGGCTTCAGAATCCGACTCCTGTTGGAATTAACCTTTACACCCTAAGGGGGAGGCCGCGATGGGGCTTCTCATGGAGCCGTGGTCTCTGGGCACCTCCGAGCCTCTCATGGGAGGGGTGGTCTCTCCCTGCAGGCCGGAGCACCTACTCCTACTCCTTGCAAGGCCCCCGTCAGCGATCTGAGCCGGGGAAGAGCTCCAGCTGACCTACGTGTCCTCCGGATTCCCGTCACGCCACATTACTGTGACCTGGTTTAAAAAGAACCACGAGCTCCCAAAGACGCAGACCTACGTCCACCCCAGTGGGGACACACACAATGTGACCAGCCGAGTGCTCGTCCCGCTGCAAGCAGACGATGTGCTCTCCTTCGTCCAATGCCACGTCAGTCATAAATCCACCCTGGTCTTCCAGAAAGCCATCAACCTGGACCAGTACCTCCGTGGTAAGGGCGTTCTCGCTGCTCAGGTGGGTCCGTGCAGAGTTGGGCTGTGGATGTCTCTGCCTCCGTTTCCTCCTCTGAAAATGGCACAGACCTCGCTTGATGGTGGCACGGGTGCAGTGAAATGATACCTGTAAGGTGCACAACACAGTGCCTTGCTCATGCTAACCGTTCAGGGTGGCAGTCGCTGGGGTGGCTGCTAATTATTATTTGTACCATTCACGTCACCTCTCTGAACTCAGTCTCCTCATCTGTAAAATGGGGAATGGTATCTTCCAGGAAGTTCATGTTTTTATTATTGCTGTTTTATATGAAGAGGATGTAAGTGTTTGCAGCTTCTAAATTTTAGGGACTATGTCGTCTTTGGACGATTACTCATACTTAGGTAAGGGCCTAATGTGTCATCTGATTTTTTTGTTGTTGTCGATTTTCCTGGCCTGGACCCATGCTTGGCAGGTCTGTAAATTCGGTGAGGTCATGGGCATCATGCCTAGGAGGAATTATAGCAAGCATCCCGTTGTTTATGACGAGTCTAACCCCCAGAGAAGGCAAGTGAGTGGTCCAAGGTTGCACAGCAGTAATATTTAATTCCTTAAATGTGCATCAGACTTTAAAGTCTATAAAATATTTTCCTCAATATTTTCGCTATTATTGTGGCAGAAAAGACATCATTTTACACGAATAAAAATACTGACATTAACACCTCAAATGAGCACACCACACAGTCAGTAAAGCACACTCATGTGGGTTGACGAATTAAAGGTGTGGCACTGCCTCGTGCTCTTTGTGCCCTTGAGGATTTACAGAAGGAAACTCGGGTTCAAAGAAGTAAAGTCAGCCCCAGGTTGCAAAGCCAGTGAGTGAGAGATTTTTCATATGAACTCAGGCTCCTTTTATTATTATTATTATTTTAAATTTAAATCCAACTTAGTTAACATATAGCGTAATAATAATTTCAGGAATAGAATTCAGTGATTCATCACTTACATGTAACAGCCAGTGCTCATCCCAACAAGTGCCCTCCTTAGTGCCCCTCACTCCTTTAGCCCTTCCCCCCCACCCAACACCCCGCCAGCAGCCTTCAGTTTGTTCTCTGTATTTGAGTCTCTTGTGGTTTGTCTCCCTCTCTGTTTCTGTCTTATTTTTACTTCCCTTCCCTCACATTCAGCTGTTTTGTATCTTAAATCCACACATGAGTGACATCATATGATATTTGTCTTTCTCCGACTGACTTATTTCACTTAGCATCGTACATTCTAGCTCCATCCACGTTGTTGCAAATGGCAAGATTTCACTCTTTTTGATTGGCGAGTAATACTCCATTGTATGTATGTACCACATCTTCTTTATCCATTCATCCATCGATGGATATTTGGGCTTGTTCCATACTTTGGCTATGTTGATAGTGCTGCTATAAACATGGGGGTGCATGTGTCCCTTTGAAACAGCACACCTGTATCCCTTGGATAAATGCCTAGTAGTGCAATTGCTGAGTCGTAGGGTAGTTCTATTTTTAATTTTTTGAGGCACCTCCAAACTGTTTTCCAGAGCGGCTGCACCAGTGTGCATTCCCACCAGCAGTGCAAGAGGTGAACTCAGGCTTCTATCCACTCTTTGCATCTATGGGATTGCCTGCTTAGTTACTTAGGCTCTCCCAGCCTCAGTATATTTGAGCGTAAAATAGGAAAATGATAATTCAGAGGGTTCTTCGTTACCTGAGTATTTATTATATAACTCCCTGGAGTTAGGACAATTGTGTAGGAAAGCAAAAATCCTAGAAAATACAGATATTCACAAATGAATTACTTGTAAAACTAGCCCCCACTCAAACCCCTCGCTGCTCAACACTGGCTGCACCTCTGCTGGGTTTCCCGTCCCAGAAATGCCACTGTGGGTGTCTTTATCTGGGTTCCCCTGACGGCAGAGCCTGAAACCAGGCCCAGGTGCAGGTGTTTGGGAAGGGATCCACAGAGGCACAGAGATTGGGATAAGGGGTGGGGAGGGTCAGACAGGGAAGGCAGGACACTCAAGAAAGGGTGAGTTATTGAATGGTTGCCCTTGTGGACAAATGAGGCTCAGCCCCACTGGGACCCTCTCAGGAACTGGGTAGAGCATTCCTGGGGATTGTCCCTTGGAGGGGGGGGTGGGGAGAGGGAAGCTGGGATGTGCTTGCATGGTCTGGGTGACATTTCGTGGTTATGGAGAAATCTCAAGGCGGAGAATGCGGGAAGTGTCGTGGGAGTTCGAGGAGGGACAAGTCTCCCAGCACGGCCGCTCTGAACCAGCAGCTGTGGGAGGCGGTGCGTAGTCTAGAAACCCTCTGCTCTAGATCAGTCTTGCCTTGATTGAAGCGTGGCAAGCAAGAGACCACGCTATGCAGAAGGAATCTGCATCCATTGTGAAATGAAATCAGAGATCTTGCAAAAGTTGTATTTCGAGAAGTTGATGCCAATGATGGGGGGACCGCAGGCATCACAGGCAAAGCCTCTGAGTGCTTCCAGATGGAAAACGAAGAAGATCCATGATACTCATCATTCCGTGGGCACTTCAAAAGAGAACACGTTGTTGGGACGCCTGGGTGGCTCAGTCGGTCGAGCGTCCGACTTCGGCTCAGGTCATGATCTCTCGGTGTGTGAGTTCGAGCCCCGCGTCGGGCTCTGTGCTGACAGCTCAGAGCCTGGAGCCTGCTTCGGATTCTGTGTCTCCCTCTCTCTCTGCCCCTCCCCTGCTCGTGCTCTGTCTCTCTCTGTCTCAAAAATAAATAAGCATTAAAAACTTAAAGAGAGAACGCATAAATTTGACAATAAATTTCATATATAAAATAAAAAAAAAAAAAGAGAGAACGCATTGATTGAAAGAGGCCCCTGTGAAAATCGACAGGACATTCAAATAATTTTTCAACGACCTTTTAATGATGGTGCCGCAAATGTGAAATGTGCAGGTACCGTATGGATTCACTGGTAAGACGTAGAGTCAGGTTTGGGGGAAAATTATCTCTACTTCCTTAGACTCGCAGCACTCGCTCCTTCCAAGAGTCGGCGCATCACTGTGGTTATATTTTATATTGAATTAAGATGTAAATTAAACAAAATTAGTTTCATCACTGAAACGTTTTATCAGATGAAGTTTCAACCAATTCTTCCTTGAGAATTTTTATGAGATCGGGGCCTTTTTGGTACAGGTTCCTTCTAAGTGGCTTTTTGTTGTTGTTTTCTGATACTAGGTAGCATATGCCCTGTTCAGCTCTTGTGGTTTTGTGAGGATTAGAGGGGACCACACATGCACTGCCATTCTGTGTGTTGAAACAGTGATCATCCGCTGGGCCTGGGTCTCTGTCCTCCGGACGCTGCCTGGATACCACAGAGCCAGGAGAGCTCCCTGGTGGCTAGAAAGGGCATCTGAGCCTGTCCCTCCTTTCTGTGGTCTTTGGCATCCTCTAACGCCCTCTTACTTACCCTGGCCAATCCTTCCTGGACCCCAGGCTTCCTCCATCCTGAATGCTCCCTTCTCCAGTTCTTCCTCTTTGCTTGGGAGTAATCCTTGCCTGTGTGCTGAGGGGGGAAAGGCTGAGTACAGATAGTGACTTCTGGGGACGGCGTCCTGCCTTGGCTGTCCCACTCATCTTTTAAATGTTAAAAAAATTTTAACATTTACTTATTTTTGAGAGACAGAGAGCATGAGGGGGGAGGGGCACAGAGAGAGAGAGAGAGAGAGAGAAAGAGAGAGACAGGGAGACACAATCCGAAGCAGGCTCTTCTGAGAGCTGTCAGCACAGAGCCCGACGCAGGGCTTGAACTCACGGACCGCGAGATCATGACCTGAGCCAAAGTCGGATGCTTGACCAACTGAGCCACCCAGGTGCCCCTGTCCCACCCATTTCTTAAGCAGCACTGACAGAAATGATCCATCTGGATGGGCTGAGTGTGAAGGGAGGAAATTTAGGGGACAGATGCCCTTTGTTCCTTCTAGTTGCACTACGTAAGGAGTCCTGTCTCTACCTTACACCAAGGGCTGAAATCTGTCTCAGCTAGACCCGTGAAACATGATCTGACCCTAGACAATTGCATAATTTAAGAGTTTTGGAGAGAGAGGGAAAGTGACTCACACAAGTTCTTGCATCTGGCTGTGCTGTCAAGTGTAGGGCCCACAATCGGGATCTCCCTTGGTTTAGTGTTAGACGCTGGGCCGTCATATGAATTCCACTGAAATATACAAGGTTGTGTCCTATTGAAACATATTCCAAAGTTTCCTCATTGTGAATACATTCTACTGCCCAACTGAAAACCCAGTTGCAAAGAGTTCTAGAAGTCGTTGGATCATGATTTCAGAAGCCGGGAATCATAAATGCATAGAGCCTGAAAGTTGGGGTGTCCGACTAGCACAACAGTAAAACACGCTGTGTCTGGTGTAACCCAAGCTTTGCCACTTGTGACCTCGGGCAGGTTACTGAACCTCTCCAAATCCTAGTTCCTTCCAATGTAAAATCTCAGGACCTTGGAGTCGTAAAGATGTAGAGTCCGTGAATCTTCATCTCGTAGAATCATCAAGTCATGGAGTGGGTCACCTGACTTGTAGGTTCTTAAATGGCATTTAATGTTCATCTTTGCATCTTTCATGGCCAAAGTGGAAGAAGAGAGAGCAAGATTTGGAGGCTTTCATCAAGCCCATTCATTCTTTGCTTCATGTGTTCCTCGACCCGACCATGCACCAAGCATGCATTCACTCAAAGCACACTCTCATTCAGCCATGCATTTACCTATGCAGGAATCTGTTCACAAATACCTGGATCCTCCTCTGGGGCAGACCCTGGGCAGATGACCCATTGTCAAGGAATTCCCAGGCTCCCACAGTGGCCTTCCTATAGTGATTGTCTGCTTTCTCTGAGCTGTGTCAGTTCCCCCTACAGTGACAGTGTCCCAGTCTTCACGCTCCTCGGACTTGGTGGCTGTCACCTGCCGCGTGCAGAGATTCTATCCACAGAGTGTGCATCTCACCTGGACGGAGAACTGCCATACAGTCAAGGGAGCTGAGCAACTCACATCCAAGCAGAATAGCGATGGGACCTACACCCTGGAAAGCTTGCATTTGGTGAACGTGTCAGGGCCGGGGTCCGAACAGGTGCTCACCTGTAAGGTGCAGCACGAGGCCCAACCTCCCATCCAGGCCAGCCTCATACTGTCTGTGGAAGCACACGGCACATACAAGCCCATCGGAAGCTCAGGTAAGCCCATCTCCACTGCTCTGAGCAACTAGGTCACCTTTGTCTCCTGAGTGGAGTGAGGTATTTAAACTCACAGTGCCCCCTTTGCTGTCTCCTTCTGCCCATTGGTACTTAGGTCCCGAGATGCCTGCCCTCATCTTTGTGGCATTCCTTCTGGGCTTCAAGGTGCTGCTGGCGATGAGTTTCATAGTCACCTACATCTGCAGGTGGTGGAGCCGGTAACAGGTGAGTTGGGGGCAGGTCTTAGTACATAAGGAGAGAGGTCATGGTCACCATCATGGGCTGGCAAGAGGAGTCCAGGGTAAGGCCACTGTTTCACACTGTGCCTCCCAGGGAGATCCAGGCTCAAGAAAAGGCTGGAAACACTTGTTTTCTCCAAAGGTCTGTTGGAAATCTCAGAGGCTTCCAGCTCTCACGCATCCAGGAGTGCCCTGGGTTTGGAGCTTTTAAATGAAGTCCCTTGGAACCCTGGGTGGGGATCCAAGGTGTGGAGGTGGGATGAAGGTCAAAGCTTTGAGCCTCAAGCTCCAAAGAGTGCCCCCATATACTGTTATATACGCCAGTTTTCGTAGGACTTATTTTGGAATGAATTAGAAAAGTATTGCTAAAATCTACTAATGGAGCCCATCGAGGCACAGGGAGGCTCAGACTACTGGCAAACATGAATGTGGGGTGGGGGGAGTTCAGAATACCAGACAGAGGGGGCTGGGGTGTAGTGAGTAGGGGTCTTATTTCTGATCTGTACCATGAATCCAGGCAGTATTTGGGGAATTAATACAAGAATGAATGAATGAATGAATGAATGATTTTTCCACGATTGCTCTTGCATGATCTGCAATGAATTTCCTCCCACCCCGTCCAGGAGGTTCACATGGTGGGAGAAGCTGCCCCCCGCCCCCATTTCCATCCTGGACATGCCCCCTTCCCCACACCCTCCTGATGTTCCTTCTCTCGGAGCCCAGTCCTGATGTTCCGCTCTCTTCAGAGCAGAGTCAAGGATGGACCCTGGTCTCAGGGACCCAGAGACCCTGATGCACTGAGCTTCACACTGGCCCTGCCTCTGCCCCGAAGACAATCAAGAGGGTCAAGAAAAGAAGGTTCCCATTCTGTCTGTGATGAGGAACAGCCCTTCATTTTCAGAGCACATTTTACTTTCCTTTTTTCTTTTTAAAATGTGAATTGCAGTGCAGTTAGCATACAGTGTTATATCAGTTTCAAGTGTAAAACATAGGAATTCAACAATTCTATGCATTCGTCACAGCTGATGACGATTAAGTGTATTCTTACTGCCTTCACCTATTTCTCCCATCCCCCTCCCCACCCCCCACCCCCCACCTTCCTCTCTGGTAACCATCGGGTTGTTCTCGACAGGTAAGGGTCTGTTTTTCGGTTTGCCTCCTTTTTTTAAATCGTTCATTTGTTTTGTTTTCAATTCCACATGTGAGTGAAATCATATGGTATTTGTCTTTCCCTGACTTATTTCAGCTGGCATTATATTCTCTAGATCCATCCATGTTGCTGCAAGTGGCAGGACTTCATTCCTTTTTATGGCTGAGTAACGTGTGTATATGTGCAGTGTATATGTGGACATATACCCACATCTTCTTTATCCATTCATCTCTTGGTAGACACTTGAGCTGCTTCCTTATTTTGGAGGAACGCATTTTACTTTCATACACACCTTCTGCAAGTACGATTTTATTTGACACCTGTATGTTTTGAGGTTACTGCATGGAATGAGCCTGTTTTGGTTCCGAAACATATAGGAAATATGTAAGAAATCCTTGGTCCTACCCATCCTGTCTTTGCGAAATAGTAACATATTGCTGATACGGTCTCGTGTTTCTTTTAAAAACACGGTCTTGAATTTCATGTTTATCCTTCTCAAAGTGGATTTTAAAATTTTACAACGTGTTATAAATCCTTAAGGAATACACAATTTTAGTTTGCATGTTGTAAGTTTTATATAAATGCTGTTATACGGTATACAGCACTCTGGAACTTTTATTTTTTGGGCTCAGCGTAGCATGTGGGATTTCTTCACGTTGGTATATGTAGCTCCATTTTCTTAACTTTGCACAGCTCCATGGCTCTCTATTCTAAGAATACTCTGGGAGGCCTGGGGGACTCAGTTGGTTGAGCATCCGACTTTAGCACAGGTCATGATCTCACGGCTCATGAGTTTGAGTCCCGCATCAGGCTCTATGCTGACAGCTGAGAGCCTGGAACTTGCTTCAGATTCTGTGTCTCCCTCTCTCTCTCTGCCCCTCCCCGACTCATGGTCTGTCTGTCTGTCTCTCTCTCAAAAATAAACATTAAAAAAATATTATAAGAACATTTTACAACTTAGGGCTGGCTCTCAGGATAGTATTAAAGCTCTATCTGCTGTTTGGGTAATACAACTTTGCAACGAGCATTTTTCTCTCTGTTTCTGTGGGCACAAGTGGGAGAGTCCCTCTTGTTCCCCTGCTGTGGTCCACACAGCAGCTGTATTAGTGTCATTTGGGAGCTTTTCTAGTACAAAAAAAAAAAAAAGCTTTTCTTTTTTTTTTAACGTTTATTTTTGAGACAGAGAGAGGCAGAGCATGAACGGGGGAGGGGCAGAGAGAGAGGGAGACACAGAATCCGAAGCAGGCTCCAGGCTCTGAGCCATCAACACAGAGCCCGATGCGGGGCTTGAACTCACAGACCGCGAGATCATGACCTGAGCCGAAGCCGGACGCTTCACCGTCTGAGCCACCCAGGCACCCCAAAGCTTTTCATTTTTGATGACTTTTTTTTTTTTTCAAAAAGTTTTCGATGCTCTCATTTATTTTTGAGACAGAGAGAAAACACGAGCTGGGGAGGGGCAGAGAGAGAGGCAGTCAGGAACAGAAGCGGGCTCTGCACTGACACCAGAGAGCCCGAGGTGGGGCTCAAACTCACAAGCCGCGAGGTCGTGACCTGAGCCAAAGTCAGACGCTTAGCCGACTGAGCCACCCAGGCACCCCAACTTTTGATGTGACCATTTCCTTAGAACATACACAACATTTAATACGGTCTTAAAAGAATATTACCTTATAGAAAGATTATCGTACAATACACACAAAAATACTCGGAACAAATGAATGTGGGCAGTGGGATCACAGACCTAAATTTTTTTTCTAGACCTAAATTTGAAACCTAAAATTATAAAGCTTCTAGAAGGAACTGGAGGAAAACAAACAAACAAACAAAAGTAAATCTTTATGATCTTGGGTGAGCAGAGACTCTTTTAGGTAAGACATGGGAAGCACAATCTAGAAAGGAAAACATTGATCCATTTGACTTTATAAAAATTTAAACCTTGTTCTTCAGAAGATACTGTTGATAAAAAGGAAGGTGACCGATGAGAAAGTATTTGTCAAACAAATCTACTCGAGGACTTGTATCTGGGACACAGGTGGGCTAGGTACAACCCCCTGTTTGTGCGAGTCAAGTTTTATTCTGTGGCTTCTTTTAGGCTGAAACGTCAGAGAGAAGTAATTGCCATCCGGACCTGACGGTCCACAAACATAAAGCATTTACTGTCCGGCCATCTAAGACAAAGCTCGCCAACGCCTGAGAGACAATATTTAAAGACAAACAATCCCATTTTATAAGTGCATGAAAGATTTGATGAGCCGCTCCACCAAAAAACAAAAAATAAAATGCGTTAAAAAACAAAAAACTGTCTTCATTAGAATAGCTGTAGAACATGTTTCGATACCTCTTTTGGGCAAACGTTCCCACCTGGTTCTGGTTTCTCAGAACGGCCAGGCTCTCCTTGGCCCACACGCATTTGAGAATCACTTTGTCAACTTTCATTATAAACACCTTTATGATTATGATTTGGTTACACTGACTTTATGTACTCATTTGGGTGCACTGACATCTTCCAATGAGTTTTGCCACTCATGGACATGAGACACTTCAAGTTCGGTTTTCTTTGATGACTTTTAATTCACCATTTTATAGGGCTTTTTGTTCCGTCATGGTTCTTATGCATCCCTAGTTAGAGCTATTAACTAGAGTATTAACTTTCTAGTTTATGGAATCTTTAAAAATTATTATTATTGTTTGCACTGGGTTTTGGGCCTCTGTATAGGATGGTAATTGAGTTTTGAACATCGATCTTATATTCAGAAAGCTTATCAAGCCTGTATTACCGCTTATCGTGTGGACATTCTTTTTTGAGTACCTCTTATCGATCTACTCACCTAGATTAGATTTTACCTTTATTAAAGTTACATATGCACGTGGTTTAAGAGGCAAAGAGTTTGGTATGTTCTACATATTAAAACCAGAATCTCCCTACCTTCCACTATTTTCCACCCGTCAGAGGCAACCATTTTCCACTCTTTTAATTGATTATCTTTAACTGATTATTCTAGATGTCATAGCCAGATCTCATATAGCATGCTTACACTGTCACTTCTAGACATCTCCCCCGTAGGCATTGTTCACTGACATCCCACTATGAATGATGGGGATACAATGCTCTGGTATTCCGGACCCCACACCCTGCGTGCATGTTTCTGTCCCATCATCTTAATATGTTAATTTTAGATAACGTCATAGTGGGTGTCCACCTTAGAATGACAACGACACTGTGTTTTATAGCTCAGTCTTGTAACATTCCCAGCTTTTGTTTGCGTCTTTCCGCTCATGTGTATTTGGTGTAAACACCACCACATTCAGGGTACAGAACAACTCCATGGCCGCAAAGTTTCCGTCGTGCTGGCTTTTCAGAGTGCCCACCCGCCCCACCACACCAAACCTCTGGCACATGCCCATCTGTTCTCTACAACTTCGACAATGTTGTGTAAGCGGATTCCCACAGTACGTGGCGTTTTGAGATTGATTTTGTTCACTCAACATAATGCCTTCGGAAACTTACAAGTTGTGCACATGTAAATAATTTATTCCTTCTTACTGCTGAGTAGTAGTTCCTGCTATGAATGCACTATCGTTCGTTCAAGCCTTCCCTTATTACTGGACGTTTGGGATGTTTCCAGCTTTTTGTCATTACAGAATGTTGTAAACATTCCCACATGGGTTTTTGTGAGGTCCTGGTTTTCATTTCACTCAGATAAATGCCTGGGAGTGTGATGATTTCTGGGACCTATAACCCACTGCCTCTCCTGAAAGAGGAGAGAAGATGATGTAAGCACATACAACTGCTTTTTTTTATTCTAAGATATTTTTTTTTAGGTAATCTGCACGGGTGTGGCCCAAACCCACAGTCCCCAAATCAAGAGTCACATGTTCTGCAGACTGCGCCAGCCAGGTGCCCCAAGCACAGACAACTTCAGAGGTCCACACTGTACTATGCCTTTGGGTGAAATTTTACCAGTTGCAACATACAGGGTTGGAATGGGGAGTCATTTCTGGAATAGACCTCGTTCAATCACAAAGTTGGGCAGGCTCTGGTGAACCACTTTTCTTCCTGCTGCGTAACTCCAAAGCATGGAGTTACTTCACTTCTAGACATCTCCCCCGTCGTTTGGCAGGCTGGTGGAGGCTGAGGCCACAAGCCAGCCACCCCTAAGTGTTCTGGGCTCAGGAGCTTGGGACACAGCCCCCAACTGCAGATCCACCTTGGTCTGGGGCCCCCAAGTGGGGAATCACCATGAAGACCTCAAGCTGGGGGGAGGGCCCACTGGAGGGGGCAGAGACCCCATGCAGGCAGGAAGCATTATCTCTCCTGGGCCTCTCCACTCTCTGAAAAAGAGAAGAGGACCCCTCACCAAGTGAGGTCTTCTCTGCCTGACTTCTCTTTCACAATCTAGAAGCAGACTGTTGCCCCACAGCCACGTCACCCCATCATAGGCACTTCCTCTTAATCATGGAAGGAGGCAGGGTTTCTTTTCTACAGAACAGAGGCCAATTCTCCCCAGCACACACATTTGCACAGAGCAGGGTCCCCAGGCCTCCGCAATGTTGGCCCCTGCTTCCGGGCCCCACCTGCCTCCTTACCTGCTGCTGGCTCTGCTGTTGGGACTCACAGGTAAGCACTGCCTTGGGGTACAATCCCCTCTTCCTGATCCCACAACACCTCCCATGTCCCTGGACATCAAGGGCTTGCAGGTAACCAGAGGTGTGCTACCCAGGGCTGCCACAGAAGACCAAGGACTGGGTGTCATCTGAGAGCAGGAAGTCGGGGATCTGAGCATTTCCTCTATGCATCCATCACCTACAGCTTGTTACCAGAGGCATCCAGACAGTGGAGGCTTCCATCTGTCACAAGGACCAGTTTGAAGGTATTAAATGATCTAATTCTCCCAACACCCCTGCCTGATAGCTAGGACTGTACTGCTGATCAGCAGATGGGGAAATTCAGGCAGAGAGAGTTAATGGCCCAATGTCAGCTACCTAAGTCAGTGCATCTGCCGGGATTCACGCCCAGGCCACCCAGCTCCACGGTTCATTCTTTCCACCGTGTTATGCTGCTCGGCTTCTCGGTGGAGGCTAACTAAACAAACATCAGAAAATACAGAGAGGGAAACAGAAGAAGAGGCGTCACTTAGCACACTCCGAGGTCTCCAGAGTTCCAGTTCTGCTGTGTGTCCTCCCAGACTTTGGTTAACGATGTGTTGGGTGATTCCTATGCGCCGAACCTTTTACTCGGCTTTTAACACGTATGACAATTTCATGGAATCCTCAAAGTGATCTGTATGCTAGCATGCTGGGCCACACTTCATGTATACTCGGGAATGCACTTGTGTATGTGTGTGTGTACATGTTTGGGCATGAGGAAGGGTGCACACGTGGGTATGGGATATCTGAAAACGCTTTCTTATCGATTTCTTCACGCCACGTCCACTCTACGTGAAATGCACAGTGAACAGATGTTTGGTTCCCTGTCTCTCAGCTCCTCACCCACTTTTTCTACTTCTCTAAAGTACTGCTCACTATCCACCAAGCTCTTAAGACAAGCAAACTTCTCTCTGGGTAGAAGGAGTAGAACTTTGTGCGTTACTACCTTG
Source organism: Lynx canadensis (assembly GCF_007474595.2). Classification (NCBI taxonomy): domain Eukaryota; kingdom Metazoa; phylum Chordata; class Mammalia; order Carnivora; family Felidae; genus Lynx; species Lynx canadensis. The sequence continues at coordinate 28,325,297 of NC_044305.1, read as the reverse complement.
GAGGTCCTCCATGCTGGACTGGAGTGGGGAGGAAAAAAGGGGGTACAAGATACCGAGGATCCTGCCTGTATGATCTGCACCTATAATCATATCCTGATCCCAACCATCTAGTGTCAGCTGATGCCTCCAGGCCTCAGGAAATCTCATGTGTAATCACTTTCCAATTTCCTGAGCACTCACCATGTGCTACACCCACTTGGAAATGTATGTGTCTGTTATGTCCTGTGATCTTTGTACCCAAGGTAGACATTTCTGTCCCCCTACATTACAGATAAGCAAAGAAGGCACAGAAAAGTCCAAGGTCACTCAGTGGTGAAGGCAGGGCTATGATTTGAACTCAGGCAGGCTGATTCTAGATCTCACGGGTCTAACCATTGCTCTTCTCGAACCCTATGGCCCCACATCCATCCCATGAGATTTCTGCAGATCTGCCAGTGGGTGGAGGGAAGGGTAGGGTGGGGGGGAAGAGCATTTGTGGTTTGTTTCTTTTGGGCTCTTCCGTTTTCTGAGTATATGCAAGTAGTTTTTTCCCCCACAGTCATCTTCATGGGAAATTCAGCTTCTCATTATATTTTCCTGAGAAATTCTCCACTGAAAATAGAGGGCAGGGTCTCAGACAGGGATCACACTGGGCAATTCACACATTACACCAATATTTACTGGGTAACTGCTAGGTGCCAAGAACTGTTATGTGAGCTTTGGGCATACTGGTTATTAAAAGAGAAAAAGTAGATGCCCTCGTGGAAGTTATATCGTAGTGGAGAAAAGAAAAAGAAACAACAGACTTACCAAATAAGGAAATAACATAGTATGTTAGAAAGTGATGAGTGTTATGTTTTCACTCTTAGGTGGATTCTAAGAAACTTAACAGAAACCCATGGGGGAGGGGAAGGAGAGAAAAAAAAAAAAGAGGTTAGAGTGGGAGAGAGCCAAAGCATAAGAGACTCTAAAAAACTGAGAACAAACTGAGGGTTGATGGGGGGTGGGAGGGAGCGGAGGGTGGGTGATGGGTATAGAGGAGGGCACCTTTTGGGATGAGCACTGGGTGTTGTAAGGAAACCAATTTGACAATAAATTTCATATATTGAAAAAAAAATTTAGAAAGTGATGAGTGTTAAGGAAAAACATGACAGTACAGCTGGAGAAGACAATGAGAGACTCTTCAGGGTGGGATGTATTTAAAGAGGTAGCCTGGGTGGGCATCACTGAACAGGGAGATTCGAGCAAAGACTACAAGAAGTTGGGGTGTGAGCCATGTGATCTTCTGGGGAAAGAGCCTTCCCGAACAGCACGGGAACAGCAGGAGAGTAGAATCCTCCTGTTCTGTTCAAGGGTTTGGGCTATCACTCTGAGTAAAATGGTTGCCCCTGCAAGGTTCTGAAGACAGAAATGACATGATCCGCCATGAGTTTTAACTTATGCTAGCATTTGGTTGAGATTAGACACCATAGGGCACAGACAGAAGCGACTAGAGCATTCAAGAGTTCGTCGTGTTCGTGCAAACAAGGAAAAGCATTTTGCACCCAGACAGCAGCCAGGAGAGGAAGGGGAAAGAGGTCGGATTGTGGGTGCATACAGAAGGGGAGACAACAGGATCTCCTGATACATAGGATTTGGAGTGGAAAGAGAGGTTCCCAAGGGCTTGGACCTGAGCATCTCGGAGAATAAAGGTGCCTCATCTGAGATGTACAAGGATGTGGGGGAAAACCGAGGAGTTCAGTTGGGGACAGTGTGAACAGTGAGAGGTTTGCTTCTATCTATGCAAATTGTTGAGTGGCTCATTGCACATACAACTCCAGAGTTCAGAGACGAGGCCTGGGCCAGAGATGGAAATCTATGAGGAATATAGATTCACAGATGGCAGAGTTTACACCTTTCCCTGGTTCTTGTTGTTTGTTTGTTTGAAGTATTTATTTTTGAGAGAGAGAGAGAGAGAGAGAGAGAGAGTGTAAGCAGGAGAGGGGCAGGGAGAAAGAGAGATGGAGACACAGGATCCAAACAGTCTCCAGGCTCTGAGCTGTCAGCCCAGAGACCAACGCATGGCTCAGACTCAGAAACCATGAGATCATGACCTGAGCTAAAGTCCGACGCTTAACCGACTGAGCCACCCAGGCGCCCCACCCTGGTTCCTCTTGATGCTCTGATCCCTCTTACCTCCTCCCTCTCCTGGTCCCTCCATGTCTTCCTCCGAAAATGCATTCCTGTTTCTTCCCATTTTTGTCTTAGCAGCTCAGTTTCCTCACCCCAATCTCCTCGTCCAAACTCATAAACCAAACCACTTGATGTTCTTGGCACACCCAAGACCTGGCTGTGGTAACACGTGCCCTCCTGAGGAGACATGCTTGGTCACAAATCGTGCTAAGTGCATGGGTTTTACCAGCTCACACTCTGCAAGAGTGAGCCACAAATTTTCTCCCCGAGGAGTAGCTGAGCAATAGAAAAGAACACAGGTGTGTGTGTGGTGCCAGAACAGCCCGTTTCTCTGATTTATATCCCTGCCTCGTTTTTAGGACACTTCCAGTAATAAGGAATAATTTTGTATTTCTCTGTGTCTTCAGAGACTGGCTAGTCACTGAGGCAGTGAAATCCACCTGCAAAGTCTGGCACACGCAGTTCAACGATTGCTCCAAAGGCAGCTCGCGTCCTTTCAATGCATAACTCAATGTTCAGCCATAGGCAACGTCCCACAACTCTTTGCAGAACATGAACAATTTTGTAGCCTACTATTTCCCCTGCTTAGACATTCCCATGGTTCTATCTCCCCCTTCGGGGGCAGGTTTCTCAAATGCATGAGCCCCTGGAACGATACATTTTCTTTCTCCTTGAGCCATTTAGTCCAATTGAAAGGCTCTACATGGGGGGGATCACCTTGTTTGAGTAGATATTTCTTATGTGCTAAAATATACATAACACGAAATCTACTATTTCAGCCATTTTTCAGGATACAATTCAGTGGCATTAAGTATGTTCACATAGTTGTGAAGCTGGTACCACCGCATATTTCAGGATTTTTTTCAACATCCTAAGCAGACACTGTACCCGTTAAGCAAGAATTCTCCATTCCTTCCACCCCCATAGCAACTACTTTTTAGTATCTATGAATCTGTCTTTGCTAGGTACTTCATATGCATGGAACCGTATATCTGTCCTTTTGTATCTGGCATATGTCACCCTAGAATGATACTTTTGAGGTTCATCCAGATTACAGTACATATCAGATTATCACTGCTCTTGGTTGTTGTCGCTGCTGTTATTGTTGTTTGTTTATTTTTGAGAAAGAGAGTGTGAGCTGGGGAGGGACACAGAAAGAGAGGCGCAGAGGATCCGAGGCAGGTTCTTTGCTGACAACAGTGAGACCAATGAGGGGCTCGAACTCACAAACCGTGAGATCATGACTGAGCCAAAGTCAGACGCACAACCATCTGAGCCACCCAGGCACCCCAAGACTATCATTGCTTATTAATGCTTATTAAGGCCGAATAAAATTCCATATATATACATATATATGTGTGTGTGTGTATGTGTGTGTATATATATATATATATACATCTGTGTGTGTGTGTGTGTGTGTATATATATATATATATATATATATCACATACATACCTACAGCAACATGTTGTTTATCCATTCATCTATGGATAGAAATGAATTTTTTCTGCTACCTTTCAGTTATCATGAATAATGCTGCTATGAACAAGGATGTACAAGTATTTGAGTACTTACCTGTAATTTGGGGGATATTTACCTAAGAGTGGAATTGTTGGATCATACGGCAAATTCTACATTTAAATTTTAATGATAACACAACTGTTTCCACAACGGCCGCACCATTTTATATTTCTACCATCGACATACAAGAGTTTCAGTTTCTCCACAGCTTACTCAATCCTTATTTTCTGATTTTTAATTTTCTTGTATTTTGGTTTTGCTTTCTTTTGTTTTTGATAAAAGCCATTCTCAGGGATGAAAGCGTATCTCATTGTGGTTTTGATTTTCATTTTTCTAATGACTAGTGATGTTCAATATCTTGTGCTGACTCACCATTTGAGTATCTTCTTTGTAGACATGTCTATTCTAGTCTTTGGTCCATTTTTTAACAGGGCTATTTGACATTTTTTTGTTGAATTGTAGGAATTCTTTATATATGCCGGTTATTAATTCTTTCTGAGACATATGCTTTGCAAATATTTTCTCCCATTCTGTGAGTTCTTTCACTTTTTTTTGTAAGTTTGTTTATTTTGAGAGAGACAGAGAGAGTGCAAGTGGAGGAGGGGCAGAGAGAGAGAGAGAGAGAGAGAGAGAGAGAGAATCCCAAGCAGGCTCCGCACTGTTAGCACAGAGCCCAACCTGGGGCTTGAACTCATGAACTGTGAGATCATGACCTGAGCTGAAATCAAGAGTTGGATGTCTAACCGACTGAGCGACCAAGGCGTCCCTCTTTCACTTTTAATATTGTCCCCTGCTATGCAAAAGTTTTTAATTTTGATGAAGTCCAATTTACATATATTTTAATTTTATTATGTGTTCCTTTGGTTTCTTATCCAAGAAATCATTGTCAAATCCAATATCATGAGTTTTGCCTATGGTTTTTTCTCTGAATTTTATACATTTAGCTCTTACATTTAGGTCCCTTCATCCAATGAGCTCATTTTTCTATATAGAGTAAAATGAGGGTTCAAATTCTTTTTTTGCATGTAGATATCCCGTTTTCCCAGCATCTCATGTTGAAAAGAGTACTCTTTCCCTCACTGAATGGTCTTGGCACTCTTGTTGAAAATCTTTTGACCATATATGTGAGGGTTTTTTCTAGGCTTTCTATTCAATTTCATTGCTCTATCCCTCTATTCTTTTCAGTACTATAGTACTCTAATTATTATACTATGTAGTAGGTTTTTAAATCAAGAAGTATGAGTTTCCCAACTATTTTCTTTTCCAGGATTGTTTGGTGATCTAGGTCCCTGGAAACTGCATATGAATTCTAGAATGGGCTTTTCCATTTCTGCAAAAAAAAAAAAAAAATGCCATGGGGGTTTTGATAACAATTGTATTGAATCTGTAGATCGCTTTAGGCAGTATTGACATCTTAACAATATGAAGTCTTCCAATGCACGAACAGAGGAAGTTTTTCCATTTATTTATGTCTGTTGGGATGAGCGCTGGTTGCTGTATGGAAACCAATTTGACAATAAATTATATTTAACAAAATAAATTCAAGTTAGTTAACATATAGTGTAGTATTGGTTTCAGGAATAGAATTTAATAATTCATTGCTTACATATAACACCCAGTGCTCATCACGACAATTCTGCTTCTTAATGCCCATCACTCAATTAGCCCATCCCCCCACCCACTTCCCCTCCAGAAACCCACAGTGTTCTCTATAGCTAAAAAGTCTCTTATGGTTCGCTCCTTTTCTATTTCTATCCTATTTTACTTTTCCTTCCCCTCCCCTCTGTTCATCTGTTTTGTTTCTTAAACTCCGCCTATCACTGAAATCATTCAGTATCTTTTTTCCAACTGGCCTATTTCCCTTCGCATAACACACTCTGGTTCCATTCATATCATTGCTATTGGCAATATTGCATTCCTTTGGATGGCTGAGAAAACGTACAAACGACTGACAGATACGTGGAGAAACATGCTCAATACCACTCATCGCCAGGGAAATACAAAACAAAACTACAATTAGATACCGCTCACACTTGTCAGAATGGCCAAAAGTAACGCCTTAGGAAACAACGGATGTTGGCCAGGATGCGGACAGAGGGAAACCTTCTCAAACTGTTGGTGGGAATGTAACCTGGTGCAACCACTCTAGAAAGCAGTATGGAGGTTCCTCAGAAAGTTAGAGACAGAGCTACCCCATTAGCCAGCAATTGCACTACTGGGTATTTCTCCAAAGTATACAAAAACACAGATTGGAGGACACATGCACCCCAGTGTTTATAGCAGCACTATCAACAATAGTATGGAAAGAGCCCAAATGTCCATTATTGATGAATGGATAAAGAAAATGTGATATATGTATCACTGAATCTCTCTGTGTTTTCTTTTCCTCGTCTGTAACAGGGTCCCATGTCACAGGCTCATCGCGAGGGCTACATGCCACCATGTACATGCAGCGGGCTGGGCTCACGGTGTGCACTCAGTGAAAGCTGTTGTGGATAAACACTTGAGCGGACGGACAGGATCTCACAAGGATGCTAAATACCTGCTTTGTTCTCCCTCCAGGTGTGGCAGGTGAGGCGGAGCTGCAGGTGATCCAGCCCGAGAAGCTGGTGTCTGTCACAGCTGGAGAGACAGCCACTCTGCGCTGCACCCTGACCTCCCTGGTCCCCGTTGGGAAAATCAGGTGGTTCAGGGGGACAGGGCCAGACCGGGAGTTAATCTTCAGTTTTGGAGGAGGCCACTTTCCCCGCGTAACAAATGTTTCAGACGCCACAAGAAGAAACAACATGGACTTTTCCATCCGCATCAGTAACATCACCCCAGCAGACGCTGGAACCTACTACTGTGTGAAGTTCCAGAAAGGGGCCCGTGAGGTGGAGTTTAAGTCTGGACCAGGCACCCAGGTCACCGTGAGCGGTGAGTATCGCTCCGTCCCCTGGTTGTGACAACAAGTCAATAAGAATGTCCTCCATCGCTTGAGCAACAGATAAGGATCAGGTGTTGTTATGGGTGCCCCTGAATCAGCCCCTTCCATGGATCAGGGACGTTGAGGCCTAGAGAGGTTGTGCTATTTGCTCAAGGCCCCATGGCTGGTAATTGGTGGAAAATCTGGAACCTCCGCCTGCAGGCTCCCAGCTCTTCCCTTTTCCAATCCTGACCAGCCCTCTGGTTCCAGTGATGAGGGACCGAAAGTCTGAGTGACTTTCCCAGTTACAAGGCCTCACCTCACCCCTGCCTCTGGAGAGACCTCTGCTTCATGTGGCCAGCACTCCCTTTACTCAGCACTTACTCAGCACCTGCTGGGTGCGTTCCCTGCTCTGGGTGCTGTGGAAGTCGCAGGGAACAAAACAGGCAACGGCTTTTGTCTCATGAAGCTTATGTTCCCCTCCCTTCCGGTGAGGACAAGCGCACCCAGGGAAGGGATGCAGGACGTCTTTCTTTCACCTTCAGAAAAGTCACAGTGAGAAGCATCCCAGGCTCCCTGTTTCTACAGACAGTCCAGCTTGGAGGAGAGGCCAGAGGTTGGGTATTGGCTGTGGGTCTGTCCAGAAAACCCTCGTGCGATTCAGGCGCTAACTCACATAACAGCAACTGAGTCTTTGCACATCCCTTGGCCATAGGCAGGGAAGGTGGCTTTTCTGATGGTGCAGGTATTACGGAAGGTCCCAAGGGTGCATCCTTTGTCTCAGCAGCACAGCTAGTACCTGGCTCCACCACCAGGAAGACCTGTGCCTCTAGCAGATTGCTTCTTCCTCTTCCCCAAGCTTCCCATTCAGGTGAGAACCGATGAAGGAGGACCCTGGGGGGCACCAGGCCAGATACTGTATCTTCATCATGAAAGCTACTCCGTATCACCAGAGCTACAGGGAGGGGCCTCGTCTTCCCTGTTCATAGATGGGGACACCGAGGCTCAGGGGATCTGACCCGAGCAGGAAAACAAGGAGCCAAGGTTAAATGCCAAGCAGCCTGAGGCACAGCCCTGCTCTCTCTGCACACTCACTGTCCTGGTCACAGCGGAAGAAAGCTCCAACCGTCTTCTTGATACTCTGGCACGGTTCTCTTAAAACGTCCCTGCCTCCCTGTTTCAGGTTCCTATGGCTGCAGTAGTAATTAGCACACTCTCAGTGGCTTAAAATGACACACATTCCTTTCTTCCATTTCCAGAGGCAGAAAGTCTGAAATGAGTTGTCAGGAAGCGTTCCTTCTGGCCGCCCCGGGGTAGTCGGTGTCCTTGCTGTTCCAGCGCCTAGGGTCCCATTCCTGACCTATTTCTGCTGCGGTCAATATGCCTCCTGCTCCCACTCTCCTGTCTCCCTCCTTCACTTGTAAAGGTCTCTGTGATTAAGTTGGCTCCACTCTGATAATCCAAGATAACGACCCACTCAAAACCCTACCTAATGACCACACAAGTCTCTCTTGCCATGGAAGGTACCCTATTCACAGACTCTGAGGGATCTTGGCCAAGTCAGGCATACTTTGAAACAGTTTCCTATAATCTATGTCCTGATGTGCGGGACGTATTTCAATATTTTCTAATTTAAGTTGGATTTAATATTGGCAGTGGGATTTCTAAATAACTTTCAGGCTCCTTGGCCCCTTCACCTGCCCTTTCCTTTGGCTGGTGAGGGTGGGAGGGCAGCAGTGTAAGTGACTGAGCTTTTGGATTTGGTGAATTTTCTCTTTTGTCTCCCAGAGATTTTGAAGGTTGGGCATTGTCTTCAAGGACTACTGAGAACCAGATTTCCATAGAATTTACTGTCCTTTTATTCTTTTTCCTTTGGGTTTAGAAGTTCTATTCGGAGATGAGTAACTAAGGTGCTGCCTTGTCCTCAGCAGACACAAGTGCCCTGAGGGCTTTGAATGCCCTGTCTCCAAAGTCCCTATCCCACATCTCAGTATCTGTCTCCCATCATTCCCCATCACAGCCCTGTTCTGGCAAAGCAGGTGCACTGAATCTGAGAATCCAGTCTTCTCTGTAGCGCCGATGTTCTTATGGTGATGGTGGACCCAATTATGTCCTTAGCTTTTTTCTTCCCTCTGGCTCTAGGAGATGTGAGTCTGCAATGTTGCCCGGATGTCCTCTTTCACACTTGACCTTTCAGGTGTGATTCACTGGTCTTAGTTTGCATCGTCTTTCTCTGAAAGGCATCAGCCCAGCAACACCCATCCAATCCCATAGTTCCTGTAATTCCCAACTCATTTCCAGATTGCCAGGGTACTCCCATCCTCTCTGCTCACATCATCCCAGGTCACCACTGTGAGGTTTTAGCAGTGACAGTAGCAGGGACAGCTGGGCCCTACCCCTGCCCCGCCACCCACCAGGCTGGGGACCTCTTGGCCAGTCAGCTGACTGAGACCCGGGTCTGTCTCTGCACCTGAGAGCTGGGTTTCCAGACCCCTCCCAGACAAACTCCGCAGGTCACCTGCCTTGGGAAGCAGCCTCTAAGATATACGAGAAGGGGGATAGCTCACTGTGGAGTGCTGCCCGATTCACATGCATGTGAGACAGGGAAGGAGGCAAGACTGGCAAAGGGAGATAGTGAACACAAGGCAGCACAGAAGAGTCATACTTGGACGAGCCGGATGCTATTATTGACTTTTTAAAATGGAGCGGAGGGGTGAAACCTCTGTACCCGCTCTTCCTCCAGGCCTCTGCTGCAGGCTGCCCTCTAGAAGCAGGTGCAAACATGGGCAATGCACCTGTTTCAACTGAGTATAAGTGCAGAAGGCCACCTAGCTGGGACCCACCATCTGCCAACATGCCAGGGGTAAAAATGGGGTCTCTGCCTCTTCCTCAAAGATTATTCCGTATATTTCAAAAACTTACTGGGACTTCTTGATGTAAATCTAAGAGCAAGAAGCAATCATTATAAAATGGCAAAGAATCTGAAGCTATGCATCCAGAACAGTGATCTATGTGCAACAGAAAGATGTTCCCTGATGTTGGCACCAGGGTCTGTGTGGGCTGGATGGTGTTTGAAGCCCCATTTCTTACCTCTCTAGGGTGTTGTCCAGGCAGCAGGTCTTGTGAGGTCAGGTCACCCTGAGGGCTCCTTCAACACGTGAGAACACGGGGTCATCAAGGCCCATGCGTGGAAGAAAGCAGGACAGCCTTGCACCTCATTCACCATGACATTGTCCTCAGTGTACTCGAGGCTGGGCTGATATTCATTGCTATGACCCTGAAAGGCTGGACATGTCCTGGTCCAAAGACAAGGTCACAGATTCACCCTACAGGACAGCAGTGAGTGATTTCCCACTTATCTTGTGACCCTCTGTAAACTATGAGCCTGTTCCCTCCTCAGAAGGAGAGTGTCAGACCTGCCCCATGGGGTGTGGGGAACAAGTCAGTAAAGCTCACTTGCATGTTGTTGAGTTCTCATTGTCCCCATGTCTTCCCTCAGGAAGGAGAGCTGGCAGCCTGAGAAAAGGTGAGTGAAAGGAAGTACTTCTTACCCTGAATTCTGCCTCGAGGCTCTCACAGGGGAAATTCATGAGCTTCAGACCATTGATGGGCCCAGGTTCCCTCGGTTGGGGTAAGTGGAGGCCCCTGGGAGTGGACTCCTGGATCCCTCTCTGATGCTGCCTCCTGTCCCTTCATTTTCAGACCTAGAACTCTCTCCTTCACTCTTGGTGGCTCTCTCCCTGGGCCCCAAGCTGCTGCTACTCGTCTTTGTCTCTGCCATCTATGGCCACAGGAAGCGATGGATTGACTGTGAGTCATGGACAAGGAGGACAGAGCCAGGTCAGTCCTAGAAGGAGCCAGGTCAGTGGAAGGGGCAGCCCACAGGTCATACAGGGTCAGCGCCCACCTGGAGTAAAGAGCAGGTGACGCATCTCCGTCCACACCCTCTGGAGCCTCAGGGATTGTTCCGAGAGGTTCCCAACTCCCAAGAAGACTGTGGGGGTCCTGCAGGAAGTAGGTGGGGTCAAGGGCTGTCAAAGGATGTGCACAGAGTCCTAGGGCTTCTTGGAAGGAAGTGGGTAGAGGGGCTGGATGGTGGGAAACCCCATGGAGACCATCTCTAGATTATTTGGGCGCAAGGTGTCCACATTTAGAGGAATGTGACAGGTGCCCGCTGGCTGCTCTGAGGACGACTCCCGCTCTGACCCTCCATGGGACAGACTGGAGAGGATGGGGAAGGGCGATCAGGACCTAAGGAGGAAGGCTGAGGAGGCACATTCCATGTCAGGGACCGCCTGTCCTCTCACTACAGGTGACCCAGGAGGAAAATAGCACCGAGGACATAGGAGACACGTGGAGAACATTTCTGGAATGATGAGCAGATAATGAAATGTGAACATGGGTCCACGGCTCCTTCCTTCCTCCCCTGCTACATGCCATCCTCGGTCTCTGCTGCCTCCTTCCTTCCCTGAGGGGCCCAGCCTAAGACAAGGAACAACTAGAAGCTTCCACAACCCTGCCCCAGATGCCTGCTTCCCCAGAGACCCACCTGCCCACAGTTCCTGCTGCTTCTCTCCCAGTCCTTGCTGCCCCCAGAGCTAATCTTCATACCTGGTCGTGAGCAGGGTCCATGGGAACGTGCTCTGGAAACTGACACACGGGTATCTTCCTAGAATGTGAGAAACAAGTCACGTGTACGTGTACCAGGCTATCTCTCATCCATTTCCTGGGGACCGTGGCCATTAAGTACACACTCAAGGCCGTGCTCTCGTGGGCCATTCCTCCCAACCCCCGGACTCGCCAGCCTCAGTGAGGTTCTCCAATGCCTCCTGAATGCAAATGAATCCCATCCTGCGTGGAAGAAGAGAAATGATTCTCCTTCCGCTTTGCCTACATGTCCTTCTACTCAAAGTAGAGAGGTTTCCTTCCTCTCCCTGTGACGGGGACACCAGCTCCCCGTTCAGCTTCATCTTTCCTGATCCCCCCGCTCGTGTATAGGTGCTGGCAGTCCAGAAACCTGGACCCTTCCCTGATTTCCTTCTTTATACCCCGTGTTCAATTCTGCCTTCATAATGCTATGTCCAGTGGTGACATGGTAAATGTTCAACAATCCACTTCTCAGGAGGAAAAAGAAGCCCGATTTGTAGTGCTTGTCCACTTCTGCGGCGTCTACACTTCCAATGCGGCCAATTTCAAGCTGCCAACAGTGGAACAACTAGCTTGCAAAATTCCTGGAAAGCTCTCAGGAGCGAGGGCAAGCCTCCTCCCGCCCACCAGGGAGCTCCACCCAGCACCTGCACACTGCTCGCTCCCGGGCTGCCCCCTGGTCCCGGCCACCAGCATCCCTTCCTGGGCTATTGCCACGTGCCTAACAGACTCTCCGGGTTCCGCCACAGTGACCCTTTGGAAATGGAGGTCAAATTGTCTCCCTTCTGTGCTTCTTCCCCCTACAGATGTGCACGGCTTGGTCTCTCCCCCTTTCAAGCTCTGCTGACCAGTCACTTTATGAAAAGCACCTTCCTCAAACCACCCACATAAAATACCAATTCCTGTCTCTCACTGTGTGTTTTCACAGCTCAAATCCAAACTGAGTTGTTTCCCTAGAACTTAAGATCAGCTGACACGATAAATGGAGACAGTGGTCACTTTGCACAGTGACGCAGGACTTAGGCAATGACAGCGCCACTGAAAGCAAGCGAAGTGATCTCAATAATCAGAGGGGAAAAGTAACAATTTTTCTGTGACCTTTAAAAACTTCTTTCAACACATTAGAAGCCCTCCAACTATCAGTTAGGAATGTATAAGGACATGAAAAAAGAAAAGTAAAGCTGTTATTCATTTGGTATGGGTCATTGCAAACATTAGAAATGTTGAAAAGGGAAGTGTTTTATCTTTTGTAAAGACTTATCAAGAGTAGTTTGCAGAGGGCTTGCCTTCTTCTAACCACAGTGTCACTCCTTTCTCAGTTGGGATCAGTTTCTAACATTCCATCCCTTGCACTTCCAATGCTGCGATATCTTTACAATATTAATGTGAATATATGCTGGTGTCACTCCCTCCGGGACATTCCCTGTCCCCGCCCCCACCCCCAGCCCCACCTCCTCAGGTACGTGGTAAGTTTATCTTCACTCTGCTCCTCTGGGTGCATATCTAGACTCGGGCAATGGTATTCCCGGCAGCATTCCCATGAAGGCCGCCATGGCTTCATGAACCCCTCTCACATTCAGTTTGAACTTGACCTCTAACCTCATCTTTTCTCCTTTCTCCTGTGCACTTTCAGCTTTGTGCCCATTCCCTTTTGCCATTTCTTCACTTTTGTACAATGTCACGCAGGTTTATCGCGGGAAACCAGGAGACTACATAACCACCTGCTTTGCTATTGTGGCAAACACACATCCCAACCCAATGATCATGGCACCCTGATCTCAGACTTCCAGCCTCCTTAACAGTGGGAAAGAAGTTCCTGTTGTTCAAGGCATCTAGTTTACAGTGTTTTCTTCTAGTAGCCCAAGTCAAGTAAAATCTAGAAAAATTATGGACTTTGCTTAATAATAATGTACCAATATTGGTTCATTAAGTTATAACAGATATACCAGATTACTGTAAGACATTAATAAGAGGGGAAACTGTGTGCAGCTGTATACTGAAACTCTGAAGGATTGTTCCAAGTTTTTTCTAAATGTAAAACTGTTTCACAAAATTGAGTCCAATAAAAAAAACTTTAACATCTTGTCCTCAGTTCTCTATCTTCCTTTTGCACCCCACTGGGGGACACTGCAAGGAAATGAGTGGTGGGGGGATTTTGTGTTTATATCCAGGTTTTATCTCCCTTCAGGTCTGAGGTTTCTTCTCCTCCTTCCTCTGTCCTCTGCCACAGCTCACTCCAGAGCCAGGCACTCAGAGATCCCAGAAGGAGCTACTTCTCAGTCCCCCATGACATTCATCCTAAACTTTTCCCAGTGGTAAAGCATAGATCGTCCAGGTGTGCTCAGAGACCTCTAGGCCCCTGGATGAGTGGGGTAGTTCTAAGGACCGCAATGTGGGGGGGAAGGGGGTTAATCCATGTGCTGAGGTCAAGGAACAGAGTTTGAAGGGGCTCTGCAGAGCAAGGTGGATGCTGTGATGCACCAGGTCTCAGGAGGTGGCCCTGGGTTGTGACCCTCTCTGAGATGGCCTCAGCTGAGGACAGCCACCTTGCCCCAGGTCATGCCAGGTAACCTGCCACATCCAGTGGCTCCTCAACATGGGGATATAGAGGCCCAGCCCGCTCACCCCAGCTCAGGACAACTCTGAAATCACATCCTAGCACCAGATCACATAGGAGATCGGCTGAATCTTCATTGGGACCTCACGGCAGCTCAACTTCTTTTACACATTCCTACTCCCTTCTCCTCCCTTCCACATGTTTGGTCCTGAAAGTACTCCCTGAAAAGACCCGCCTGTTAATATTCATCTTAATAACTGTTTCCCGTGTGGTCGTTGGTACCAGTAAAGGTGGGAAGCCTTTTGACTCTAGGGGCCAAGCCAGTCATGGAAGGATGGACCACATATCATATACCATACACTACAAGCCATAGTCCATATACCATATACCTCATGCCATATACAATATACCATTGTATATTGGACATGGCAATAATTTGTGCTTTAAAGGATGTATATTACCAATGTAATATATGTATATTGGTGTAATATACACCATTACCATTTACAAAATACCAAGCACTCTGACTTTACAAGAGCAATGAGAAACCACAAAACTCTTTATGCAGGAAAGGGGTATAATCAGATCTGTGTCGTAGAAGACCACCTTGGATGAAGGAGAAGGCAGAGCTGACACCAGGCAAAACAAGATGGGGGTGGCCATTTAGGAAGTAATAGTTTTCGTTCGGGCAAGAGATGATCGTGATGGAGAAACAGATTCCACAGGTGTTTAGGAGGTAAAACCAGCAGGGCCTCGAGCAGGCAGACAAGAGTGGACAAGTGAGGGTGTAGAACATGGGTCCCTTCTTGGTTTGACCAAATGGGTAGAGGATGTGCCACATACTGAACATGGTGGAAGGGGAGAAGAGAATGTCTGAGAGCAGACTATGAACTCAGTTTGGAATGTTTGAGCCATACAAATGAAAATTTCAAAGTCAAAAGATGTATAGCTCAATCACCAAGAAGTGGATTCAGGATTGGGAGCTTGACTGCATCTGGCTGCAAAGCCAGTGCTCTTGACCATCAAGGCACTAAAAATCCCAGTCTCTGAAGAGTTTAGAGTCTGATGGAAGGTGTGAAGTCTCCTGGAGGTGGGGGGAAGGGAGAGATGCTGGTGACTGGGGGAAAGATTCTGTCCAACTCTCAGCAGGGGGCATGGATAGCTTCACAGCATGGAATTCGCCCTTCCAGAAAAATGTGATACAATGGTGACATCACTGGTGGAGGGGAGTCTTGGCATCTCCTATAGGCAGTTTGGGCCTGCCTGGCATTCGCCTCTTCCTCCACCACCCCTCCTGGCCTTAACATCCTGTATATCCCTAAGAGGAGGAAGGGTTCACAAGGAAGCAGTAGCAAAATAGCCCTAGCTGTCAGTGCATGACTATGGGCTCATGGACATTAAAGGGTCACCAGCTGAGTGTGGACTTAGAAGAGTCCCCAAACACAACCTTGGTGCTTGGGTATAGCTCATTCCAGAGATGAGAGAGACGGAGGCGAGCATGCTGGTTCCTTTCTCTTTCTGACAGCATTTCTTGAATCCCTCCACTCCCTTCCTTCCGAGCTGGCCCAGAACCCAGCACAGACAGCAAAGGCAGTCCTCACCTTCTTGGGTGTGTTTCTAGGTATGTTGCTTTCCCTCTTGGAGAGTGTTCCCTGAGCCCCACCTTCTTGCGGTCTCCTCCATCCTCTAAAGCACAAACCATTGCCATGTCCAAAACTCTAACCTCTTCCCCACACCATGTCTCCGAGGCCTCTAAAATCGGCAGGGCTGTGGGTTGGCGAGAACCTCAGATGGGACAAGGCTCGGAATGAGGCCAAGCCTGTGGGTGTCATGGTCTTAACTCTGGAAACCCCAAACATTTCCAGTAGCAATTGCTCAGCTTGTAACCACCTTGTCTGCTCAACTGATAATCTCAAAGAAAAAGTGTTACAGTCCCATGGTCTTTCCTCTCATCACAATCCCTTTCCTCTGACATCATGGAAGCAGGGAGTGTCTTCTCTTCTCGAAGCACAGAGTCCCAGGCCTCTCCAGGACAACACTCAGACAGAGAAGGCTCCAAGGTCCACCATGATGTCTGTCCCTTCTTCCCTATGCTGCCCTTCTCTGCCATCCCTGCTGCTGACTCTGCTGCAGGATTCACAGGTGAGTGGGGTCTCAGGTATGTTTGGTGGGGGTTCTTCCATGCCTCTTTACTGTTCTCCTTACCTGTTTCCCTAGAATTTCTTGGAGGAGGGTTTTCTCTTTCCCAGCCAGAAATTACAGAACTAAGTTGGAATGGTCCTCAGCTCACAAAATCTCCCAGTGTTCACGTCTGTTCCAGACCTTTTTGTTCATATAATGGACACACCTCCCATGGTTACAGGGCTCAACACAACACACCTGAGAGCTCTCATCCCTTAACCCCTAGGATACAATACCAAGAGTGAACCATATTGGAAGTGTAAAACCTGAGTTTTACACTTATTACCACTACACAGACGCCACCTCACAATGGAGAAAAACATGTTGGAAAACATGAAATTATGAAGCAAGGAAAGGATCCACAAATGCTTCATCCGAAGAGAATCACTGTTACAAACTGGCAGAGGTCTGTGTGCTCAGGGAACGTTAGCTGGAAGTGGTCACTAGGTCTCACCAGGTAAGTGACGGGAGCTGAACCCCGCAGGTTCCGCTTACTAAGCAAGCATGTGAAGTCTCTTCCCTAAGGCCATTGATCTATCTGGGCAGAGGACTTGAGTTCTGATAGAGCAGATGGCTGCAGGGGGTTAGATCAGATGAAAGAGGAAACCAAGACCATTATCTTAGTAGAAGGAAGGAGGAATAAAGTTTGGATGTTTTAGGAATGAGTAACATATCTGAGACACTCAGGCCCAGTTAGCAAACTTTTAAAAATGAATTAATACCAATTTTATACAGTCGTCTCCAGAAAACAGAGGAGGAAACATTTCCGTACTCATTTGATGAGGCCATTATTATTTCAATAGCAAAACCTCATAGACTGTACATAAAAAAAGAAAACTACCGACCAATATCTCTCATGAATCTAAATGCAAGAATTCTCAACCGAGTGTCAGCAAACAGAATTTCACAAAGCATAAAGCTATGTATACGTGACTAAGTAGGATTTATCCTGGGCATACAAAGCTGTTCCAACATTTGAAAATCAATCATTCTAACCCATCACAACAACAGGCTGAAGAAGAAAAATTGCATGATGATAACAATTGATGCAGACAAAGTATTTGACAAATCCAACACCCATTAGTGATGAAAACTCTCAGCAAACTAGAAATAGGAGGGCATTTCCTCAACTTGATTAAAAACATCTGCAAAAAACCCTACAGCTCTCAGAAGTGCCTAGGTGGCTCAGTTGGTTAAATTTTACACTCTTGATCTCAGATCTGGTCTTGACCTCAGGGTTGTGAGTTTAAGACTGAACTGGGCTCTGTGCTGGGGATGAAGCCAACATTAAAAACAAAACAAGGGGCGCCTGGGTGGCGCAGTCGGTTAAGCGTCCGACTTCAGCCAGGTCACGATCTCGCAGTCCGTGAGTTCGAGCCCCGCGTCAGGCTCTGGGCTGATGGCTCAGAGCCTGGAGCCTGTTTCCGATTCTGTGTCTCCCTCTCTCTCTGCCCCTCCCCTGTTCATGTTCTGTCTCTCTCTGTCCCAAAAATAAATAAACGTTGAAAAAAAAAATTAAAAAAACAAAACAAAACAAAACACCTCACTCTAAGCAACCAAAAAAGAACTAAATAAGTAAAGACACATGCCATGTTCATGGATAGAAAGACCCATATTGTTAGAATGCAAGTTCTTCACGATTTCATCTATGAATTAACTGTAATCCAGATAAAAATACCAGAAAACTATCTTATGAGTATTGACAAACGGATTCTAAAGTTTATATGGAGGCATTAAACATCCGGAATAGCCACACAATGCTAGAGAAGAGCAAAGTCAGAAGACTGACACCACTTGATTACAAGACTTACTAGAAATCTCCAGTTATTGAAACACTGCATTGGTGAGATAATAGTCACACAGATCCATGTAATAGAATGGAAAGCCCAGAAATAACACCCACATAAATACAGCAAAATGATCATTGGGAAAGGAGCAAAAGTAGCCTTTTCAACAGATGTTGCTGGGACAGTTGGACATCTGGACGTCCATATGCAAAAAAAAACTGAATCTAGACACAGATGTAACAGCCTTTATAAATATAATGGAAAACACAAAATTATAAAATACTTAGAAGCTATCATAGAAGAAAATCTAGATTATCTTTGATATGGAAATGACTTTTACTTATAAATAGATACCATATTTTAAAGCAGTTTTAGGTTCACACCAGAATGGAGCAGAAGGTACAGCTGATTTCTCATACTGCTCCCTGACCCCACACATCACAGCCTCTCCTATTATCAATATCCTTCACCAGAGTGGTATATATATTACAAACAATGAACCTGCACTGATATTTCATTAACATCCAAAGTCCATAGTTTTCAATACGGTTCACTCTTGGTATTGTATAGTCTATAGGTTTGGACTAATGTATAGCGATATCCTCCTTTATATATTATACAGAGTATACAGTATTATACCTTGATGCCCTAGAAATCCTCTGTGTTCTATTTCTCTCTTCCCACCCTAACCCCTGACAGTCACTGATGTATTTACTGTGTCCATAGTTTTGCCTTTTCCAAAATGTCATATACTTGGAATCACGTAGTGTGCAGGCTTTTCCTTTCAATTAATAATGAGCATTTAAGGTTCTTCCATATCTTTTCAGAGCTTGACAGCTCCTTTCTTCTAGCACTGGATAAGATCCCACTGTCTGAATGTACCACAATTTCCTTATCCATTCAACTACTGAAGGTCATCCTGGCTGCTTTCAAGCTTGGCAATTATAAATAAAGTTGCTACAAACTGTATTAAGGACAGTCTGTTCCAGGCCTCTTTCCTAGCCTCTCATAGCCTCAGATGGTCCTCAGACTTGTACATGCCATTCTCCCTGTGACTCACATCAACTTCCCTCTGTGCACGATAGAGCTGTGTCTGAAATCCTGGTTCACACGAACTATGAAATAGTATGTGTTTTCTTAGATCATTAAGCTTGTGGTCATTTGTTATTCGGCAAGTTCCCTTGTTTATTATAGTGTCTACCATGCTGCAGCCCATCCTCATATTACGATGCAGAAGAAAGGTACCCACCCCGTTCTGTACACTGGTCCTCTTCCCCTCATCCTGTATGGCAACCCAATTTGTAATTGTCATCCTTCTGTGCCAGTACATGTTGCTAAAAGAGTATGTAATGAGACCCCACCTTGACCTAGAACCAGTCCCTCAGAACATCTTGGACCAAGACAAAGAACATGAGAAACACTGCAAAGTTTCTTTCCAGGAAATTCAGGTAAAGAGTTCCAGATGAACCAGGCTGAAGAGCTCATTGTCAGTCAGAGGTGGAGACATCGTTACACTGGCCTGCAATGTGTCTGCTCACTCCCCAGCAGGGCCTGTCTTGTGGTCCAGGAAGAACGGGCCTACAGTTTCAATGGAAGTCACTTCCCCTAGTAAACCAAGTGGAAACACAGAGGTCAACCAAACAGACTATTCCATCTGCATCAATGATTGTTGCCCAAGAATATGGGCACCTATTACTGTGTGAAGTTGATAAGAGAGCGTCCTTATGTGGGGTATGCGTCTAGTTCAGGCATCTATGTGTCTGTGAATGGGGAGTACAGTCTGACAACCTCCATCCCTTTGGTTTGTAAAACTACATTTTTTCAAAATCTGAAACATGTACCGAATCATCATAACACACCGGATACTGTGCCCCTTCATCCACAAACAACCCTGTAGGCTGGGATTCTATACATGGCTCTTCCGTCAGTCTGGGCCCTGTACCCACTCTTGAATGAAGCCATGTGACAGACCATGCCCTTTGTGATGACCCAACTACCAACATGAACACAGGGCCAGAAAAACTCCAAACTCAAAAGATATTCAAGTAGGTTAAATGCAACTACATGTGTGCACGGAATGATCCAAAAAGTTGTTAAACTGAGCCTACAAGTCTGTCTGGCCTTTCTGAGGTTTAGGGACAAACCTGAACTCAAGAATATGCATTGTATCTATTTTGGCCCGCTTCCTGACTCCAAACATAAGCCATAGACACTCCATATAATCCTCTGGATTTGGATGGAATCTCACCACGGGGAACCTCTCCAAATCCTAGTTCCTTCCTATGTAAAATCTCAGTATCTTGGAGTCACAAAGATGTAGAGTCTGTGAATCTTAAAATGTTAGAATTATCAAGTCATGGAGTGAAGTCAACTGACTTGTAGGTTCTTAAATGGCATTTAATGTTCATCTTTGCATCTTTCATGGCCAAAGTGGAAAAAAAAGAGAGAGAGAGAGCAAGTTTTGGAGGCTTTCATCAAGCCCATTCATTCTTTCATCCATGCATTCCTCCATCCGACCATGCACCAAGCATGCATTCACTCAAAGCACACTCTCATTCAGCCATGCATTTACCTATGCAGGAATCTGTTCACAAGTACCTGGATCCTCCTCTGGGGCAGACCCTGGGCAGATGACCCATCGTCAAGGAATTCCCAGGCTCCCACAGTGGCCTTCCTATAGTGATTGTCTGCTTTCTCTGGGCTGTGTCAGTTCCCCCTACAGTGACAGTGTCCCAGTCTTCACGCTCCTCGGACTTGGTGGCTGTCACCTGCCGCGTGCAGAGATTCTATCCACAGAGTGTGCATCTCACCTGGACGGAGAACTGCCATACAGTCAAGGGAGCTGAGCAACTCACATCCAAGCAGAATAGCGATGGGACCTACACCCTGGAAAGCTTGCATTTGGTGAACGTGTCAGGGCCGGGGTCCGAACAGGTGCTCACCTGTAAGGTGCAGCACGAGGCCCAACCTCCCATCCAGGCCAGCCTCATACTGTCTGCGGAAGCACATGGCACATACAAGCCCATCGGAAGCTCAGGTAAGCCCACCTCCACTGCTCTGAGCAACTAGGTCACCTTTGTCTCCTGAGTGGAGTGAGGTATTTAAACTCACAGTGTCCCCTTTGCTGTCTCCTTCTGCCCATTGGTACTTAGGTCCCGAGATGCCTGCCCTTATCTTTGTGACATTCCTTCTGGGCTTCAAGGTGCTGCTGGCGATGAGTTTCATAGTCACCTACATCTGCAGGTGGCGGAGCTGGTAACAGGTGAGTTGGGGGCAGGTCTTAGTACATAAGAAGAGAGGTCATGGTCACCATCATGGGCTGGCAAGAGGAGTCCAGGGTAAGTCCACTGTTTCACACTGTGCCTCCCAGGGGGATCTAGCCTTAAGAAAAGGCTGGAAATACTCTTGTTTTCTCCAAAGGTCTGTTGGAAATCTCAGAGGCTTCCAGATCTCACCCATCCAGCAGTGCCCTGGGTTTGGAGGCTTTTAAATGAAGTCCCTTGGAAACCTGGGTGAGGGTCTGAGGTGGGGAGTTGGGATTAAAGTCAAAGTTTTGAGCCCCAAACTCCAAAGAGTGCCCCCATATACTATTATATAGGTCAGTTTTCATGGGACTGATTTTTGGAATGAATAAAGAAAGTATTGCTAAAATCTACTAATGGAGCCCATCGAGGGACTGGGAGGCTCTAGCTACTGGCAAAGATGAATGTGGGTGGGGTGGAGTTCAGAACCTCAGACAGAGGAGGTGGAGTGTAAGAGCAGGCATCTCATTTCTGATGTGCACCATGAATGTAGGCCCATAGAGGGCCTGCCTCATAGAAGGTGCTCAATAAGTATTTGGGGAATTCATACAAGAATGAATAAATGAATGAATGAATGAATGAATATTTCCCTACAGCTCCTGCATGAACTGCTATACATTGCCTCCCGTCCTGTGCAAGAGGCTCACATAGGGGAGAACCTGCCCCCCACTCACCGCCTTCTATCCTGGACATGCCCCCTTCCCCACACCCTCCTGATGGTCCTTCTCTCTGAGCAGAGTCCTGATGTTCCGCTCTCTTCAGAGCAGAGTCAAGGATGGACCCTGGTCTCAGGGACCCAGAGACCCTGATGCACAGAGCTTCACACTGGCCCTGCCTCTGCCCCAAAGACAATCAAGAGGGTCAAGAAAAGAAGGTTCCCATTCTGTCTGTGATGAGGAATAGCCCTTCAATTTCAGAGCACATTTTACTTTTCTTTTTTAAATGTTAATTCCAGTATAGTTAATATACAGTGTTATTATAGTTTCAGGTGTATAAAAATAGTGTTCAGCAATTCTATACATTACTCAGTGTTCAAAATGTAAGTGTACTCCTAATCCCCTTGGTCTGCTTAACCCATCCCCCCACTTCCCCACTTATCTCCCCTCTGGTAACTATCAGTTTGTTCTCTATAGCTACGAGTTTGTTCTCTATAGCCCTTTTTTTTGTCTATGCTTCTTTGATTCCACATATGACTGAAAGAAAGCATGTGGTGTTTGTCTTTCTCTGACTGACATTTCTTCTAGTGACAGACTCCCTAACTCTAGCCGTGCTGTTGCATATGGCAAGATTTCACTCTTTTTAATGGCTGAATAATATTCCATTGTATATATTGACCACCTTTTCTTTATTCGCTCATCTGTTGATGGACATTTGCTCTGCTTCCAATAATTTGGACAAGCACATTTTACTTTTATGCAGTGCTTTCTGTAAGGATGATATGATTTTAACACCTATATATTTTGAAATCACTACATGGAATAAGCATATTTTGGTTCTGAAATTTATAAGAAATATGCAAGAAATCCTTGGTCCTACTACGTTATCTTTGCAAAAATTAACATTTCGCTGTTATGGCCTTCTGTTGCTTTTAAAAACACTTACCTGAATTTGGTGTTTATCATTCTCAAATTTACTTTTATAATTTTACAACATGTTATAAATCCTTAAGCGATATACAATGTAACTTTGCATATTTAAAATTCTATAAAGATGCTTTTGTACTATATACAGCACTCCGGAACTTTTCTTTTTTATGCTCAACACAGTGTGTGAGGTTTCTTCAAGAAGCTCCATTTTAGTAATTTTCCATGGCTCTATGGTTACGTATTACAGTAATATGCTACAACTTATGGATTCTTCTCAGGATTGTATCAAAGCTCTATCTGCTGTTTGGGTAATACAGCTTTGCAACAAGTGATTTTTTTCCCTCTATTTCCTTGGGCACACAATGGGGAAGTGCCTCTAGTTCCTCTGTTGTGGTCCACACAGCAGTAGTATTCTTATCACTTGCAAGCTTTAGTAATACAAAATAAAAGTTTTTAATTTTTGGTGAAGTTGTGCTCTTTCCATTTATACCTTTTATCCAACTTTACTTTTCTGAGCAATATGTGTGTGTGTCTGTGTGTGTTATGAATGAATGGTATGGATCTCATATGTTTTCTCTTTTTAGGATAAATAATAGAGAACTTAATCAGCACAGCCATTTTGCCACATAACAAACACTCCATAAAGGTGTGATTCTTTTTATGAGGTATTATTGCCATTGGGCTACATGTCTATCTCTACATGTCCCTGCATTATCAACAATAGCCAAGCTATGGAGAGAGCCCAAATGTCCACCAACTGGTGAGTGCATAAAGAAGATGTGGTATAAGCTTTCAACAAGTACAAAAAGATCGAGGTCATACCATGTATATTTCCAGACTACAATGCTTTGAAACTTGTGATCAAGTTCAAGAAAAAATTTGGAAAGACCACAAATACATGGAGGTTATACAACATCCTATTAAAGAATGAATGGGTTAACCAAGAAATTAAAGAGGAAGTTGAAAAGTACAAGGAAACCAAAGAAAATGAAAACAAGAGAGTTCAAGACCTTTGGGACGTAGCAAAGGTGGTCATAAGAGGAAAGCATATTGCAGTCCAGGCCATCCTAAAGAAGGAAGAAATGTCTCAAATACACAACCTAACCTTACACTCAAAATAGCTAGAAAAAGAACAGCAAATAACATCCAAAAACAGCAGAAAAGGGAAATAATAAAGATTAAAGCAGAAATCAATGATACTGAATTTTTTTTTAAAAAAATGGTAGAACAGATCAACACAATGAGAAGCTGGTTCTTTGAAAGAATTAACTAAACTGATAAACTCCTAGCCAGACTTATCAAGAAGGAATAGGAAAGGACCCCAATAAATAAAATCATGAATGAAAGAGGAGAGATCACCACCAACACCACACAAATATAATTATAATAAAATATTATGAGAAATTATATGCCAACAAATTGGGTGATCTGAAAGAAATGGATAAATTCCTAGTAACATGTAAATGACCACAACTGAAACAGGAAGAAATAGAAAATTTGAACACACCCATAACCAGTAAAGAAATTGAATCAGTAATCAAAAACCTTTCAACGAACAAGAGAACTGGGACAGATGGTTTCCCACAGGAATTCTACCAGACATTTAAAAAAGATTTAATATCTATTCTTCTCAAACTGTTGCGAAAAAATAGAAATGGAAGAACTTCCACTCATTCTATGAGGTCAGCATTACCTTGATTCCACAACCAGACAAAGATCCCACTGAAAAGGAGAATTACATCCAATGTTCCTGATGAAGATAGATACAAAAATTCTCAACAAGATACCAGCAAATTGAATCCAACAATACATCAAAGAATTATTCCCCTGATCAAGTGGGAATTATTCCTGAAATGCAGGGCTGGTTTAATATCTGCAAATCAATCAACATGGTACAACACATTAATGAAAGAAAGGATAAGAACCACATGATCCTCTCAGTAGATGCAGAAAAAGCATTTGACAAAATACAGCATCCTTTCCTGATTAAAAAAAAAAAAAACCCCTCCGGAAAGTAGAGATAGAAGGAACATAACTCAACATCAATATGGTCATATATGAAAGACCTACAGCTAATGTCATCCCCAGCTGGGAAAACCTGAGAGCTTTCCCCCTAAGGTCAGGAACACGACAGGGATGTCCACTCTCACCACTGTGGTCAACACAATACTGGAAGTCCTAGCCTCACCAATCTGACAACAAAAAGAAATAAAAGGCAGATAAACTGGCAAGGAAGAAGTCAAACTTTCACTCTTCACAGATGCCATCATAATCTACATGGAAAACCAAAAACACACCACCCAAAATTTGCTAGAACTGATACATAAATTCAGCTAAGTCACAGGATATAAACTCAACATACAGAAATCAGTTGCATTTCTATACACCAAAAATGAAGCAGCAGAAAGAGAAATCAAGGAATCAATCCCATTTACAATTGCATCAAAAATCATAAGATACCAGGAAAAAGCTAACCAAAGAGGTAAAGGATCTATATGCTGAAAATTATAGAATACTTATGAAAGAAATTGAAGAAGACATAAAGAAATGGAAAAACATTCCATTCTCATGGATTGGAAAAACAAATATTGTTAAAATGACTATACTCCTCAAAGCAGTCTACACATCCAATATAGTCCCTATCAAATTACACCAGCATTCTTCTCAGAGCTAGACCAAACAATTCTTAAATCTGTATGGAACCAGAAAAGACGCTAAATAGACAAAGTAGTGTTGAAAAAGAAAACCAAAGCTGGAGGCAACACAATTCCAGACTTCAAGGTATTACAATGCTATAATCATCAAGACAGTATGGTACTGGCCCAAAACAGACACATAGATCAATGGAACAGAATAGAGAACCCAGAAATGGACCCACGAATATATAGCCAACTAATCTTTGACAAAGCAGAAAAGAATACTCAGTGGAAAAAAGACAGTCTCTTCAGCAAGTGGTGCTGGGAAAACTGGACAGCGACATGCAGAAGAATGAACCTGGACCACTTTCTTACACAATGCACAAAAATAAACTCAAAATGGATGAAAGACCTAAATGTAAGGCAGAAAACCATCAAACTCCTGTAGGAGAAAACATGCAGCAGTCTCTTTGGCCTTGGCCACAGCAACTTCTTACTTGACATGTCTCTGGGGGGCAAAGAAAACAAAAGCAAAAATGAACTATTGGGACCTTGTCAAGATAAAATGCTTCTGCACGGCAAAAAAAAAAAAAAAAAAAAAAAAAAAAAAAAAAAAAAAAAAAAAAAAAATCAACCAAACTAAAAGGCAGCTGATGCAATAGGAATAGACATTTGCAAGTGACATATCAGATAAAGGGTTAGTATTCAAAATCCATAAAGAACTCACCAAACTCCACACCCAAAAAACAAATAATCCAGTGAAGAAATGGGAAGAAATATGAATAGACACTTTTCCAAAGAAGACATCCAGATGACTAACAGACACATGAAAAGATGCTCAACATCGCTCATCATCAGGGAAATACCAATCAAACCACAGTGAGACACCATCTCACATCTGTCAGAATGGCTAAAATTAACCAGTCAGGAAACAACAGATGTTGGCGAGGATGCAGAGAAAGAGGATCTCTGTTGTTTGCATTGTTGGTGGGAATGCAAGCTGGTGCAGCCACTCCGGAAAACAGTACGGAGTTTCCTCAAAAAGTTAAAAATAGGGGCGCCTGGGTGGCGCAGTCGGTTAAGCGTCCGACTTCAGCCAGGTCACGATCTCGCGATCCGTGAGTTCGAGCCCCGTGTCGGGCTCTGGGCTGATGGCTCAGAGCCTGGAGCCTGTTTCCGATACTGTGTCTCCCTCTCTCTCTGCCCCTCCCCCGTTCATGCTCTGTCTCTTTCTGTCCCAAAAATAAATAAACGTTGAAAAAAAATTAAAAAAAAAAAGTTAAAATAGAACTACCCTGCGACCCAGAAATTGCACTACTAGGTATTTATCCAAAGGATATAAAAATGCTGATTTGAAGGGGCACATGCACCCCATTGTCTATAGCAGTGCTATCAGTAATAGCCAAATTATGGAAATAACCCAAATGTCCATCAACTTATGCATGGATAAAGAAGATGTGGCATATATATACGATGGAAAATTACTTGGAAGCCAATAGAAGGAAATCTTGCCATTTGCAACAATGTAGATGGAACTAGAGTGTATTATGCTAAGCAAAATAAGTCAGTCAGAGAAACATAGGTGGAATTTTAAAAACACAACATAAGGGGCGCCTGGGTGGCGCAGTCGGTTAAGCGGCCGACTTCAGCCAGGTCACAATCTCGCGGTCCGTGAGTTCGAGCCCCGCGTCAGGCTCTGGGCTGATGGCTCGGAGCCTGGAGCCTGTTTCCGATTCTGTGTCTCCCTCTCTCTCTGCCCCTCCCCCGTTCATGCTCTGTCTCTCTCTGTCCCAAAAATAAATAAAAACGTTGAAAAAAAAAATTAAAAAAAAAAAAATAAATAAATAAAAACACAACATAACATAGGGGAAGGGAAGGAAAAATAAACTAAGTTGAAAACATAGAGGCAAACCATAAGAGATTCTTAAATATAGAGAACAAACTGAGGCTTGCTGGAGGGGACGTAGGTGGGGGGTGGGCTAAATGGGCAATGGGCATTAAGGAGGGCACTCACTGGGATGAGCAATGGCTGTTGCATATAAGTGATGAATCGCTGAATTCTACTCCTGAACCCGATACTGCACTATGTGTTAACTAACTTGAACTTGAGTTAAAACAAAGAAAAATGTTTAAATTTACAGTTTAGTTTAGCTGTTAGTTTCCTAGCTCACCACAAACAGAATCAGTAGATTTATAAATGTTATTCAACATGGTTCTGCACTGTGAGGTTAGGTAACTCTTCAGCACGGTCAGAGGCCTCCAATTCAAAAACTGATTTTTTTTTTGTTTGCTTTAAATAAGAATAAATACATTCCTACTCAGGTTACCATGTATTCCTATATAGTACGGGTCTAAGGACAATATATGAAAAGTTCCAAACTCGATGATAACTTTTCTTATGCTTCTCTGGTTTTAAGGTGCTTATAAAATAGTCGAATTTTTTTACAGAACAGTTTTAAATAAAATGAAACAAATACTAGTCAAACCTACCAGGAGTCAGATATGGAGCTAGTTACTATGATGTAAATAAACTTACGTGGTTCTTAGAGTTGTCTTTCTAGGTGGCTACATAAATTTCAGTGATCATTTAGTCCTGAGGGGACCACAGATAGGATTGAACAAGATTCTTAATTGTGATATACTGTGATTAAACACCAGGTTTTAATCACATTACTTAGGGAATAAATACAGAGAAAGGAACTTGCTGTCAGCACAATGATAACTATCTGATTTGAGCCAAACATGTGACTGAATCTATTTGTTTAGCTCTCTCAGATGTGTAAGTGCCACTTCTCCAGGGGTAATGTGGTTGCCTGCAACTGTCAAAGAGCCAATAGAGAAATATAGTAGTATAGCTTGGAAATTTCTAATCTGGCTGTGATTCTTTTGGAGAATAGAACTGTTCTTTGATTCATCTCTGTATCTGTTAATCTAGCATACAGTCTAGGTATAGAAGGAGTTCAGTAACTGCTTTTGAGTAATAAACTATTCAAGAATATTTATAATAACTATACAAAATATGAAAAGAATGTCTCCTCTATTCCTTCAACCTCTATTATTTCTGGGATTGATAAACTGGTAAGGAGCCTCTATTTGTGTTAAATCCTTCAAAATTTTAACAGGAACCCATGCGGGAGGGGAAGGAAAGAAAAAAAAAAAAAGAAAAGAAAGAGGTTAGAGCAGGAGAGAGCCAAAGCATAAGAGACTCTTAAAAACTGAGAACAAACTGAGGGCTGATGGGGGGTGGGAGGGTGGGGAGGGTGGGTGATGGGTATTGAGGAGGGCACCTGTTGGGATGAGCACTGGGTGTTGTATGGAAACCAATTTGACAATAAATTTCACATATTGAAAAAATAAAATAAATAAATAAATAAATAAATAAATAAATCCTTCAAAATCAATTTCAAAATACTTGATATAATAAATGAAAAATACAAGCATAAAAGATGTGGCATATATATGCCATACATACATACATACATACATACATACATACACAAAGGAATATTACTCAGTCATCAAAAAGGATGAAATCTTGCCATTTACAGTGACATGGCTGGAGCTAGGTATATTACGCTAGGCAAAAGAAGTCAGTCGGAGAAAGACAAATATCATATGATTTCACTCATATGTGAAATTTAAAAAACAAAACTGATGAACATATATGGGAGGAGAGAACAAAGAAAAAGAGAGAGGATGAAGCCATGAGAAACTCCTAATGACAGAGAACAAACTCAGAGTTGATGAAGGAAGGTAGCTTGGGATGAGCTAGATGGGTTTTGGGTATTAAGAAAGACACTTGCTCTGATGAGCACTGGGAGTTAAATGTAATTGATGAATCACTGAATTCTACTCCTGAAACCAATCTTGCACTGTATGTTAACTAACAAAAATTTAAATAAAACTTTGGAAAAAAAAAAAACTACCCTGCCCTATAAATCACAGGGGTGAACATATAGCACAGGGAAATACAGTCAACAGTATTGGGATAACATTGTATGGTGACAGATGGTGACCACATTTACCAAGGTGAGTGTTGCAAGATGCACAGAATTGTCAAATTAATTACTATGTTGTGCACCTAAAACTAATAGAGCACTGTATGTCACTTTAATAATAGTTTGTTTAAATATTAAAAAATAAAATTTTCCCTGGCATGAAAAACAAAAGAATTGGACCCATAAATAATACATATTTGGCCAAGTGAGTTTTGTCAAAAGTGCCAAAGCAATTCAATGTGGAAAGGATAGTCTTTTCAACAAATGGTGTTGAACAATATTCATGTTAAAAGAAGAGGAAGGAAAGAAGAGGAAGAAAAAGGAGGAGGAGGAGGAGGAGAAGGAGGGGGAGGAGGAGGGGGAGGGGGAGGAGGAGGGGGAGGAGGAGGGGGAGGAGGACAAGGACGAGGACGAGGATGAGGAGGATGAGGAGCACCAGGGAAAAAAATGAGAAGAAAGAGCAGGAGAAGAAGGGGAAGAAGACAGAAGAGGAGGTGGAGAAGGAGAATCAAGACCGTCTCCTTATAACATACACAAAATTTGGTATTATCTAAAAATATATTAACTTATACAAATATTACTGCAGAATATATACAAAAATACTAAGACAAATTAATATGATCGGGTGGATCATAGACATACATTTAAAGCCTAAGACTATAAAAATTCTATAAGAAACTGTAGGAAAAAACCCAAACCTAAATGTTAATGATCTTGGATTAGAACAAGCATTTTAAGGGGCGCCTGGGTGGCTCAGTCAGTTAAACATCCGACTTTGGCTCAGGTCGGGATCTCTGTAGTTCACGAGTTTGAGCCCCGCGTCGGGCTCCGTGCTGACAGCTCAGAGCCTGAAGCCTGCTTCAGATTCTGTCTCCCTCTCTTGCTGCTCCTCCCCTGCTCCCACTCTATCTCTCTCTCTCTCAAAAATAAATAAACATAAATTTTTTTTTTTAAAGAGGCATTTTGGGGCGCCTGGGTGGCTCAGTCGGTTGAGCGTCCGACTTCAGCTCAGGTCATGATCTCACAGTCTGTGAGTTCGAGCCCCATGTCGGGCTCTGTGCTGACAGCTCAGAGCCAGGAGCCCGCTTTGGATTCTGTGTCTCCCCCTCTCTCTGCTCCTCCCCCACTTGTGATCTGTCTCTGTCTCAAAAATAAAAACATTAAAAAAATTTTTTAAAAGAGGCATTTTAGAGTGGGAGACAGCCAAAGCATAAGAGACTCTTAAAAACTGAGAACAAACTGAGGGTTGATGGGGGGTGGGAAGGAGGGGAGAGTGGGTGATGGGTATTGAGGAGGGCACCTTTTGGGATGAGCACTGGGTGTTGTATGGAAACCAATTTGACAATAAATTTCATATATTAAAAAAAAGAAAAAGAAAAAGCACAAATGCTTGAAAGAGCATTTAGCTAATAATTGTCTAGTTAATTTGGAAACATAAATCTATTGCTCAAGAAATAAAATATTTCATATAAAAAAAGAGGCATTTTAAGATAAGATGTGAAAAGCACAATCTATAAAAGAAAACATTGATCCATTTGACTTCAGTAATCTTTACACCCAATTTGGGGCCTCAAGATGAGGGGAGGGCCCACTGGAGGGGGGGGGGGCAGAGGCCCCATGCAGAAGGGAAGCATTATTTCTACTGGGCCTCTCCACTCTCTGAAAAAGAGAAGAGGACCCCTCACCAAGTGAGGCCTTTTCTGCCTGACTTCTATTTCACAATCTAGAAACAGATTGCTGCCTCACAGCCACGTCACCCCATCATAGGCACTTCCTCTTAATCATGGAAGGAGGCAGGGTTTCTTTTCTACAGAACAGAGGCCAATTCTCCCCAGCACACACATTTGCACAGTGCAGAGTCCCCAGGCCTCCACAATGTCGGACCCTGCCTCCCGGCCCCACTCTCCTCCTTACCTGCTGCTGGCTCTGCTGTTGGGAGTTATAGGTAAGCATTGCCTTGGGTACAATCCCTTTTCCCTACCCCTTCAACCTCACCCATGTCCCTGGACATGAAGGGAGGGCCTCCAGGTAAGCACAGGTGTGCTACCCAGGGCTGCCACAGAAGACCAAGGACTGGGTGTCATCTGAGAGCAGGAAGTCGGGGATCTGAGCATCCGTCACCTACAGCTTGTTACCAGAGGCATCCAGACAGTGGAGGCTTCCATCTGTCACAAGGACCAGTTTGAAGGTATTAAATGATCTAATTCTCACAACACCCCTGCCTGATAGCTAGGACTGTACTGCTGATCAGCAGATGGGGAAATTCAGGCAGAGAGAGTTAATGGCCCAATGTCAGCTACCTAAGTCAGTGCATCTGCCGGGATTCACGCCCAGGCCACCCAGCTCCACGGTTCATTCTTTCCACCGTGTTATGCTGCTCGGCTTCTCGGTGGAGGCTAACTAAACAAACATCAGAAAATACAGAGAGGGAAACAGAAGAAGAGGCATCACTTAGCACACTCCGAGGTCTCCAGAGTTCCAGTTCTGCTGTGTGTCCTCCCAAACTTTGGTTAATGATGTGTTGGGTGATTCCTATGCGCCGAACCTTTTACTCGGCTTTTAACACGTATGACAATTTCATGGAATCCTCAAAGTGATCTGTATGCTAGCATGCTGGGCCACACTTCATGCATACTCGGGAATGCACTTGTGTATGTGTGTGTGTACATGTTTGGGCATGAGGAAGGGTGCACACGTGGGTATGGGATATCTGAAAACGCTTTCTTATCGATTTCCTCATGCCACGTCCACTCTACGTGAAATGCACAGTGAACAGATGTTTGGTTCCCTGTCTCTCAGCTCCTCACCCACTTTTTCTACTTCTCTAAAGTACTGCTCACCATCCACCAAGCTCTTAAGACAAGCAAACTTCTCTCTGGGTAGAAGGAGTAGAACTTTGTGCGTTACTACCTTGGAGGTCCTCCATGCTGGACCGGAGTGGGGAGGAAAAAAGGGGGTACAAGATACCGAGGATCCTGCCTGTATGATCTGCACCTGTAATTATATCCTGATCCCAACCATCCTAGGCCTCCAGGCCTCAGGAAATCTCATGCGTAATCACTTTCCAATTTCCCGAGCACTCACCATGTTCCACACACACTTAGAAACACTTGTGTCTGTTATGTCCTGTGAACTTTGCACGCAAGGTAAACATTTTCGTCCCCCTGGCTTACAGATAAGAAAAAGGAAGCACAGAAAATCCAAGGTCACTCAGTAGTGAATGGTAGGGCTACAATTTTTTTTCTTTTTTAATTTTTAAATTTACATCCAAGTTAGTTAGCATATAGTGCAACAATGATTTCAGGAGTAGATTCCTTAATGTCCCCTTACCCATTTAGCCCATCCACCATCCCACAATCCCTCCAGCACCCCTATGTTTGTTCTCTACATTTATGAGTCTCTTATGTTTTGTCCTCCGCCCTGTTTTTATATTGTTTTTGCTGCCCTTCCCTTATGTTCATCTGTTTTGTATCTTAAATTCCTCATATGAGTGAAGTCTTTCTCTGACTAACTAGTTTCACTTAGCATTGTACTCTCTAGTTCCATCCACATAGCTGCATATGGCAAGATTTCATTCTTTTTGATTGCCGAGTAATACTCTATTGTATGTATGTATATGTAATATGATATCTTCTTTATCCATTCATCTGCCGATGGACATTTGGGCTCTTTCCATACTTTGGCTATTGTTGATAGTGCTGCTATAAAATCGGGGTGCGTGTGTCCCTTCGAAACAGCACACCTGTATCCCGTGTATAAATACCTACTAGTGCAATTGCTGGTCACAGGGTAGTTCTATTTTTCGTTTTTTGAGGAACCTCCATACTGTTTTCCAGAGTGGCTGCACCAGCTTGCATTCCCACCAATAATGCAAAAGAGATCCTCTTTCTCCGCATCCTTGCCAACATCTGTTGTTGCCTGAGTTGTTAATGTTAGCCATTCTGACAGGTGTAAGGTGGTATCTCATTGTGGTTTTGATTTGTATTTCCCTGATGAGGAGTGATGTGGAGGATTTTTTCATGTGTCTGTTTGCCATCTGGATGTCTTCTTTGGAGAAGTGTCTATTCATGTCTTTTGCCCATTTCTTCACTGGATTATTCGTTTTTTGGGTGTTGAGTTTGATAAGTTCTTTATAGATTTTGGATACTAACCTTTTACTTGATATGTCATTTGCAAATATCTTCTCCCATTCCGTCGGTTTCCTTTTAGTTTTGCTGATTGTTTCCTTCACTGTACAGAAACTTTTTATTTTGATGAGGTTCCATAGTTCATTTTTGCTTTTGTTTCCCTTGCCTCTGGAGATGTATTGAGTAAGAAGTTGCTGTGGCCAAGGTCAAAGAGGTTTTTGCTTGTTTTCTCCTCTGGGATTTTGAGGGCTTCCTGTCTTACATTCAGGTCTTTCATCCTCTTTGAGTTAATTTTTGTGAATGGTTGTAAGAAAGTGGCCCAGGTTCATTTTTCTGCATGTTGCTGTCCAGTTTTCCCAGCACCATTTGCTGAAGTGACTGTATTCCATTGAATATTCTTTCCTGCTTTATCAAATATTAGCTGGTCATACGTTTGTGGGTCCATTTCTGGGTTCTCTATTCTTTTCCATTGGTCTGTCTGTTTTTGTGCCAGTACCATACTGTCTTGATGATTACAGCTTTGTAATACATCGTGAAATCTGAGGTTGTGATGCCTCCAGCTTTGGTTTTCTTTTTCAGGATTGCTTTGGCTATTTGGGGTCATTCCTGGTTCCATCCAAATTTTAGGATTGTTTGTTCTAGCTCTGTGAAGACTGCTGGTGTTATTTTGATAGGGATTGCGGTAGGGCTATGGTTTGAACTCAGGCAGTCTGATTCTAGATCTCATGGGTCTAACCATTGCTCTTCTCAAACCCTATGGCCCCACATCAATCCCATGAGATTTCTGCAGATCTGCCAGTGGGTGTAGGGAAGGCGGGGCAGGGGGAGGCGGTGGGTTGCAGTGTAGGGAAGAGCGTTTGTAGTTTGCTTCTCTCAGGCTCTTCTTCTTACTGGGCATATGCAAGTGACTGTTTCCCCCCACGTCATCTTCATTAGAAACTCAGTTTCTCATAATTTCCTGAGAAATTCTCCACTGAAAATGGACTTCATGTCTCAGACAGGGGTCGCACTGGGAAACTTGCACATTGAACAAATATATACTGGACAACTACTTACTAGGTGTCAGAAGCTGCTATGAACTTAAGGCATACTGGTTATTAAAAGAGAAAAGTAGCTGCCCTCGACACAGTTATATTGTAGCGGAAGAAAGGACAGGAAACAATAGACATACCAAATAAGTAAATAACGGTATATTAGAAAGTGGTGAGTGTGAGGAAAAAAACATGATAGTACAGCTGGCTAAGATAATGAGAGACTCTTTAGGGTGGGATGTATTTAAAGAGGCAGCCTGGGTGGGCATCACTGAGAAGGGAGATTTGAGCAAGATTATAAGAAGGTGGGGGTGTGGGCCATGTGATCTTCTGGAAGAAAAGCCTTCCTGAACAGCATGGGAACAGCATGTGCACATGCCCTGACCCTCCCGCTCTGTTCAAGGATTTGGGCTTTTACTCTGAGTGAAACGGTTGCCATTGCAAAGTTTTGAAGACACAAGTGGCATGATGCGACATGAGTTTTAACTTATTCTAGGATTTGGTTGAGATTAGACTACCACAGGGCATACATAGAAGGAACTAGAGCATTCAAAGCTTCCTGCATTCGTGCAAACAAGGACATATGGTGTGCACCAAGACAGCAGCCAGGACAGAAAGGGGAAAGAGGTCAGATTGTGGGTGCATGCAGAAGGAGAGACCACAGGATTTCCTGATACACAGGATTTGGGGTGGAAAGAGAGGCTCCCGAGGGTTGGGACCTGAGCGTCTGGGAGAATAAAGGTGCCTCAGCTGAGATGTACAAGGACGTGTTGGAAACCGAGTTCAGTTTGGGACGAGTTAACCGTGAGAAGTTTACCTCTATCGAAGTAAAGTGGTGAGTGGCTGGTCAGACATACAAATCCAGAGTTCAAGGGCAAGGCCTGGGCCAGACATGGAAATATGAGGATTACAGATACACAGATGGCAGAGTTTACACCTCTCCCTGGCTCCTCTTGACCCTCTAATCCCTCTCACCTCCTCCCTCCCCTGTTCCCTCCATTTCCTTCCCCAAGATGCATGCCTATTTCTTCCCATTTGTCTTAGCAGTTCGGCTTCCTGACCCCAACTTTCCTCTCCAGACTTACAGATCAAACCACCTGATGCTCTTGGCACACCCAAGACTTGCCTGTGATAGCATGTACCCTCCTTAGGAGGCATGGTTGGTTTCAAATTGTGCTCAGTGCAGGGTTTTACCAGCTCACACTCTGTAAGAGCGAACCACACCTTTTCTCCCTGAGTAGCTAAGAAATAGAAAAGAACACAGGATGTATGTATGTGTGGTTTCCAGTAGCCCTCTCCTCTGATGTATATGCCTGCCTAGTTTTTAGGACACTTCAAAAGGAAGGAAATATTTTGTATTTCTCTATGTCTCGAGAGATTGGCTAGTCACTTAGGCAGTGAAATCCAACTGTAAAGTCTTGCACTTGCAGTGAAATGAATGTCCCCAAATGACTGTGTCCCTTCAATGGATAATGTCCCGACATAGGCCACCTCCCACAACTCTTTTCAGAACACGGAAAAATTTGCAGACTACTATTTCCTTTGTTTAGGCATTCCCATGGTGCTATGTCCTCCTTCAAGGACATGTTTCTCAAATCTACCAGTCCCTGGAACAATACATTTTCTTTGTCCTTGAGCCATTTAGTCCAACTCAAAGGCTCTACATGGGGCGATCACCTTCTTTGAAGCCATATTTCTAATTATGCTAAACTACACATCACATAAAATCTACCCTCTCACCATTTTTAAGGGTACAAGCCAGTGGCCTCACGTACATTCACAAAGTTGGGAAGTCAGCACCACTGTGCATTTCAGGAACTTTTTCAACAACCGAAGCAGACACTTTGCATCCATTAAACAAGAATTCTCCATTCCGTCTTCCCCCACAGCCACTGGTAACCTCTGTTCTACTTTTTTGTATCTATGAATCTGTCTCTTCTAGGTACTTCATGTAAGTGGCATCATATATGTGTCCTTTTGTATGTGGCATATATCACATAGAATGACATTTAAGTTCATCCATATCATAGTACATATCAGACTATTAAGACTGAATATAATTCCATTGTATATATCTATCAACATTTTGTGTATGCACTCATCTATGGATAGAAATGAGTTCTTTTTCTGGGGCACTAGAGTGGCTCAGTCAGTTAAGTGTCTGACTCTTGGTTTCGGCTCAGGTCATGATCTCACGGTTTTGTAGGTTCGAGGTCCATGACAGGCACTGTGCTGACAGTGTGGATTAGGATTCTGTCTTAGGATTCTGTGTGCGTCTCTCTCTCTGCCCCCCACCCCACTGGTGATTTCTCTGTCTTTCTCAAAATAAATAAACTTAAAAAAAAGAAGAAATGAGTTTTTCCTCCTTCCTTTCAGTTATTATGAATAATGCTATAATGAACATGGATGTACAAATGTCTGATTACATACCTGTAATTTGGTGGGTATTTACCCAAGATTGGAATATTTGGATCATATGGTAATTCTATATTTAAATTTTCATGAAAAAAACCACTGTTTCCACAGTGACTGCACCATTTTATATTCCTACCAACCATGTACAAGAGTTTCAATTTCTACAGCTTACTCAATCCTTATTTTCTGATTTTTTAATTTCCTTGTATTTTGGTTTTGCTTTGTTGTGTTTGATAAAAGCCATTCTCAGGGATGAAGGGGTATCTCATTGTGGTTCGGATTTTCATTTTTCTAATGACTAGTGATGTTCAACATCTTTTCATGTGCTTACTCACCATTTGAATATCTTCTTTGAAGAAATGCCTATTCTAGTCCTAAGTCCTTTTTTTAATTGGGCTGTTCATTATTTAGTTGTTGAATTATAGTTCTTTATATATGCTGGCTATTAATCCTTTCTGAGACACATGCTTTGCAAATATTTTCTCCCATTCTGAGTTCTCTTTCACTTTTGATATTGCCCTTTGCTGCACAAAAGTTTTGTTGTTTTTTTTTTTAAGTTTAAGTATTTATTTTAAGAGAGAGAGCATAGGAGCAGGGGAGGGACAGAGAGAGAGGGACAGAGAGACAATCTCAAGCAGGCTCCACATAGCCAGCATAGAGCCCTATGTGGGGCTTGAATTCATGAATCATGGGATCATTTCCTGAGTTAGAATCAGACACATAACTGATTAGCTACCCAAGAGCCCCCGCACAAAAGTTTTTAATTTTGATGAAGTCCAAGTCATATATATTTTTATTTTGTTTTATGCACTTTTGGTTTCTATCCAAGAAATCATTGCCATATTTGCCTACGTGGCTCAGTCTGTTAAGCATCTGACTTCAGCTCAGGTCATGACCTCGTGGTCTGTGGGTTCGAGCCCTGTCAGGTTCTGTGCTGACAGCTCAGAGCCTGGAGCCTGCTTCAGATTCTTGTCTCCCTCGCTCTCTGCCCCTCCCCTGCTCAGGCTCTGGCTCTCTCTCTCTCTCTCTCTCTCTCTCTCTCTCTTTCTCAAAAATAAATAAACATTAAAAAATTAAATTAAAAAATTAAAGAAATCATTTCCAAACCCAACATCATAAATTCTGCCTAGAGTTTTGTCTCTGAATTTTATTGATTTAGCTCTTACATTTAGGTCCCTTTCTCCAATTTGAGCTTGTTTATCTATATAGAGTAAGGTGAAGGTTCAACTCCTTTGTTTGCATGTGGATATCCAGTTTTCCCAGCGTCTCATGTTGGAAAGATTACTCTTTCCCCCATTGAATGGTCTTAGCACTCTTGTTGAAAATCTTTTGACAATATATGTGAGGGTTTATTTCTAGGCTTTCTATTCTATTTCATTGCACTATCCCTCTATTCTTTTCAGTACTATAGTACTTTAATTAATATACTATGTAGTAGGTTTTCAAATCAAGAAATGTGAGGTTTCCAACTACACTCTTTTCCAGGATTGTTTGGTGATCTTGGGTCCCTTGAGATTGCATATGAATTCTAGAATGGGCTTTTCCATTTCTGCAAAAAAAAAAAAAAATGCCACGGGGGTTTTGATAACAATTGTATTGAATCTGTAGATCGCTTTAGGTAGTATCGACATCTTAACAATATGAAGTCTTCCAATGCACAAACAGAGGAAGTTTTTCCATTTTTTATGTCTTCTTTCATTTCTTTCAGCAAAAACATTTTACACGTTTTGGTGTACAAGTCTTTCATCCCCATGTGAGACTTTACTCCGAAGCATTTTATACTATTTGATGTTAGTGTAAGTGGAATTATTTGCTAATCCCTTTTGAATTGGTCACCACTCGCTTATAGAAATGTACTTGATTTTTGAATGTTGATCTTTTTTTTTTTTCCAAGATTTTCTTTAAATTCAAGTTAGTGAACATCTAGTGCAGTCTTGGCTTCAGGAGTAGAACTCAGGGATTCATCTCATATGACATATGACATTCATCTCATATGACACCCAGTGCTCATTCCAAAAAGTTACCTCCTTACTGTCCATCACTCATTGAGCCCATCTCCCCAACCACCTCCCCTACAGCCACCCTTGGTTTGTTCTCTGTATTTAAGAGTGTCTTGTGGTTTGCCTCCCTGTTTTTATCTCATTTTTCCTTTCCTTCCCCTATGTTCATCTGTTGAGTTTCTCAAATTCCACATATGAGTGCACTCATTTGGTATCTGTCTTTGTCTGACTTATTCAGCTTGGCATTATATCCTCTAGTTCCATCCACGTTGTTCCAAATGGCAAGATTTCATGCTTTTTCTCGCTGCATAGTATTCCATTGTATATACATACTACATCTTCTTTATCCATTCCTCAGTTGATGGACATTTGGGCTCTTTCCATAATTTGGCTATTGTTGATAGCGCTGCTATAAACATTGGAGTTCATGTGCCCCTTCAAATCAGCATTTTTGTATCCTTTGGACAAATATATAGTAGTGCAACTGCTGGCTCATAGGGTAGTTCTATGTTTAATTTTTTTTTTATTTTTAATGTTTGTTTTCGAGAGACAGAGTGAGCTTGAGCCAGGGGAGGGGCAGAGAGAGGGAGACACAGAATCTGAAGCAGGCTCCAGGCTCCGAGCTGTCAGCACAGAACCCGACACGGGGCTCGAACTCACGAGCTGTGAGGTCATGACCTGAGCCGAAGTTGGACACTCAACCAACTGAGCCGCCCAGGCGCCCCTCTATGTTTAATTTTTTGAGGAACCTCCATACTGTTTGCCATGAGGGCTGCACCAGTTTGCATTCCCACAAACAGTCCAAGTGTTCCTCTGTGTTGTTTTCCTATTTGCATTTTATTTATCTCTACACTAGTGTTTTTTATTTCCTTCATTCTGCTACCTTCAGGTTTATTTTTCCTCTTCTTTTTCTGATTTCTCAAGGTCCATAGTTGTTAACTGAATTGTGATCTTTCCTCTCTTTAAATGTAGGCATTACAGCCATAAATTTCCCTCTAGAGCTGCTTTCACTGCAGATTGTAGGCTTTGGCAAGTTGTGTTTCCATTTTCATTCATCTCAAGGTGTTCTCTAAATTCTCTCGTGATTCCTTTTTGCTTAATTTTTGCTTTTTTTAAGAATGAGTTCTTTTATTGCTATAAATTTGAGAATATACTATTTCTTGTTCTGTTGTTGATTTCTAGTTTTACTTCACAAACTGTTTCACCAGTTCACTGCTTGAAAAGTCCTTCTTCCAGATTCCAGTAAATTGCCTGCTTCTCAGCCTGTGTAGCAATGGCTCATACAAAACTTTTTTTACAGTAACTGGTTTCTGTAATAGTCTGGGGATACATATGTGGTAGACAGAACAATGTCCCCCACAAAGAAGCCCGTTTTATAACGCCTAGACCTGTGAATAGTTTTCTCTTATATGCCAAAAAAGATTTTGCAGAAGTGATTAACTGGAGACTATTAAATGGGGAGATTATCCGAGATTATCAAAGTGGCCCAAATATATTCACAAGAGTCCTTATAAGAATGAGGTAGGGAAGTCAAAATTAAAGAAGGACAGGTGACAAGACAGGCAAGAATTTGGAGTGACTGGAAGATGTGAAACCGTGAGAAAAGGATTGTGGGCAGCTTCTAGAATTTGGAAAGACAAAAACCCTAACTCCAGAAGAAATGCAGCTCAGCTGACCCTTGATTTTCACTCAGCAACACCAGTTTTGGACTTCTGGCCTCAAGAATTATAAGATAATAAACTTCTGTAGGTTTTGCCATTAAGTTTTAAATAATTCGTTATGGAGCACATTGGTGGTTCAGTAGGTTAAACATCCAACTTCGGCTCAGGTCATGATTTCACGGTTTGTGAGTTTGAGCCCCACGTTGGACTCTGCTGACAGCTCAGAGCCTGAAGCCTGCTTCAGATTCTGTGTCTCCCTCACTCTCTGCCCCTCCCCTGCTCGTGCTCTCTCTCTCAAAAATAGATAAACATTAAAAACCTAAAAAAATAATTTGTTGTAATAGCATTCAGAAACTAAAATAATATGATTATGATTCAGCAAAGTCACAGGGTGTACAGAAATTGGCTGCATTTTTACACACCAATAATGAAGCAACAGAAAGAGAAATACAGAAACTGATCCCATTTACAATTTCACCAAGAACCATAAAACACCTAGGAATAAACCTAACCAAAGATGT
The DNA here is from genome assembly GCF_007474595.2 of Lynx canadensis. NCBI lineage: Eukaryota > Metazoa > Chordata > Mammalia > Carnivora > Felidae > Lynx > Lynx canadensis. The sequence goes on along the minus strand of NC_044305.1, from coordinate 28,284,271 downwards.
AAAAGATCTGTATGCTGAAAACTGTAGAAATCTTATGAAGGAAATTGAAGAAGACACAAAGTAATGGAAAAGCATTTTGTGCTCATGGATTGGAAGAATAAATATTGTTAAAATGTTAATACTACCCAAAGCAATCTACACATTCAATGCAATCCCAATCAAAATTGCACTGGCATTCTTCTCTAAGCTAGAACAAACAATCCTACAATTTGTATCGAACTGCAAAAGACCCCAAATAGCAAAAGTAATATTGAAGAAGAAAACCAAAGCGGGAGGCAACTCACTCCCAGACTTTAGCCTCTACTACAAAGCTGTAATCATCAAGACAGTACGGTATTGGCACAAAAACAGACACATAGACAAATGGAATAGAATAGAGAACCCAGAACTGGACCACAAATGTACGCCCAACTAATCTTTGACAAAGCAGGAAAGAGCATCCAATGAAAAAAGACAGTCTCTTTAACAAATGGTGCTGGGAGAACTGGACAGCAACATGCAGAAGAAGGAAACTAGACCACTTTGTTACACCATTCACAAAAATAAACTCAAAATGGATGAAAGCCCTGAATGTGAGACAGGAAACCATCAAAACCCTAGAGAAGAAAGCAGGCAACAACCTCTTTGACCTCAGCCGCAGCAATTTCTTATTCAACACATCTCCAAAGGCAAGGGAGTTTAAAGCAAAAATGAACTATTGGGACCTCATCAAGATAAAAAGCTTCTGCACTGCAAAGGAAACAATCATAAAACTAAAAGCAACCGACAGAATGGGAGAAGATATTTGCAAATGACATATTAGATAAAGGGCTAGTATCCAAAATGTATAAAGAACTCAACAAACTCCACACCCAAAAAACAAATAATCCAGTGAAGAAATGGGCAGAAGACATGAATAGACACTTTTCCAAAGAAGACATCCAGATGGCCAACAGATACATGAAAAGAAGCTCAACGTCACTCCTCATCAGGGATATACAAATCAAAGCCACACTGAGATACCACCCCACGCCGGTCAGAGTGGCTAAAATGAACAAATCAGGAAACTACAGATGCTGGCGAGGATGTGAAGAAACGGGAACCCTCTTGCACTGTTGGTGGGAATGCAAACTGGTGCAGCCACTCTGGAAAACAGTATGAAGGTTCCTCAAAAAATTAAAAATAGAACTACCCTATGACCCAGCATACAGGGATTGTATTTACCCAAGGGATACAGGAGTACTGATGCATAGGGGCACATGTACCCCAATGTTTATAGCAGCATTTTCAACAATAGCCAAAGTATGGAAAGAGCCTAAATGTCCATCAACTGATGAATGGATAAAGAAGATGTGGCTTCTACATACAATGTAATACTACTTGGCAATGAGAAAATGAAATCTGGCCATTTGCAGCAACGTGGGTAGAATTGGAAGGTATTATGCTGAGTGAAATAAGTCAGTCAGAGAAGGACAGATATCATATATTTTCACTCATATGTGGATCTTGAGAAACTTAACAGAAGACCATGGGGGAAGGGAGGGGGGAAAAATAGTTACAAACAGAGAGGGAGGGAGACAACTCATAAGAGACTCTTAACTACAGAGAACAAATTGAGGGGGGATGGGGGATGGGGGGATGGGGGAGAGGGGAAAGTGGGGGATGGGCATTGAGGAGGGCACGTGTTGGGACGAGCACTGGGTGTTGTATTAAGCCCAACTGGAATAAACTATATTTAAAAAAAATAAAATAATATGATTATGATATAAGAAAAAAAACCCACAGATTTTTGAAAGAATATTTTACTTCTCATTTAACTACATGTTTGTGTTTGTTGAAAGCTCTGCCCATCACTGCCACTCAATTATCCAGGCTGCTAGAACAGACCCCAGCATGTGCACGTGCTTGTGAAGGAGGGAAGTTGATCCATAGAGGTTCCAGAAGCTAAACACACAGCCCAGGAACTACATCCATCACTTCTGCTCACACACAATGGTCTAAAGAAATCTCATGGCCCCACTGAATGCAAGAGACCAGAAAGTGTAACATCCCAAGGGGCCAGAACGTAGACAAGCAGGATCATTTGGTGAAGCACGACGCTTTCAGAGAGGGCTGGGGGCCATCCGCCTGCTGTGTGCCATGTCACCGAATCTCTCTGTGTTTTGCTTTCCTCGTCTGTAACAGGGTCCCGTGTGGCAGGCTCGTCGCGAGGGCTACATGCCGTGTACACGCAGCGGGCTGGGCTCACGGTGTGCACTCAGTGAAAGCTGTTGTGGATAAACACTTGAGCGGACGGACAGGATCGCACAAGGATGGTAAGTAACTGTCGTGTTCTCCCTCCAGGTGTGTCAGATGAGACGGAACTGCAGGTGATCCAGCCCGAGAAGTCGGTGTCTGTGGCAGCCGGAGAGACAGCCACTCTGCGCTGCACCCTGACCTCCCTGCTCCCTGTTGGGAAGGTCGAGTGGTTCAGGGGCACAGGGCCAGGCCGGGAGTTAATCTTTAGTTCTGTCGGATACCGCCACTCCCCCCGAGTAACAACTGTTACAGACATCACAAAGCGAAGCAACCTGGACTTTTCCATCCGCATCAGTAACATCACCCCAGCAGACACGGGAACCTACTACTGTGTGAAGTTCAGGAAACGGGTTCTGGATGTGGAGTTTAAGTCTGGACGAGGCACCCAGGTCATCGTGAGCGGTGAGTATCGCTCCATCCCCTGGTTGTGACAACAAGTCAATAAGAATGCCCTCCATCGCTTGAGCAACAGATAAGGATCAGGTGCTTTGGCGGGTGCCCCTGAATGAGCCCTTCCACGGATCAGGAAAGTTGAGGCCCGGAGAGGTTGTGCTATTTGCTGAAGGCCCCAGGGCTGGTAAACAGTGGGAAAATCTGGAACCTCAGTCTGCAGGCTCCCAGCTCTTCCCTTTTCCAATCCTGACCAGCCTTCTGGTTCCAGCGATGAGGGACTGAAAGTCTGAGTGACTTTCCCCGTTACAAGGCCTGACTTCACCCCTGCCTCTGGAGAGACCTCCGCTTAATGTGGCCAGGGTTCTCCTTACTCAGCACTGACTAAGCACCTGCTGTGTGCATTCTGGGCTCTGGGTGCTGTGGACGTAGCAGACAACAGAACAGCCAAGGACTTTTCTCTCATGAAGCTTACGTTCCCCTCCCTTCCAATGCGGGTAAATGCACCGAAGGCAGAGAGGGGGGGAATGTGTTTCCTTATAACCGTTCAGAAATATCACAGGGAGAAGAGGCACAGCAGCACTGTTGACTCTGCTACCCCTGCTTGGAAGAGATGCCCGATGTAGGTCATTCGCTGGGGGTCTTTTCGAAAAATGCTCCCGTGATACAGGGACTGACTCTTAACGGTAGCAACTGAGTCTCCCTATACCCCCAGACATAGGGAGGAAACGGGGCTTTATCCTGATTGTGAGGGTGTCACACAAGTTCCCAGTGGGTATGTCCCTTGCCTGGTCACCGCAGCCAGTACCAGTGCCTGGGCTCCCAACCAGGTCTGCCATCCTGGCTCTGGGACCTCTGAGGAGTCATCCCCACATTGGGCTCAGTGTCCTCGCATGTCTATGACAACACAGCCCCACAGCGCCGCTGCAGGGACTGAGTGAGCGAATGCATGTAAGTTGCTTATGACAGGACCTGGCATGCGGTGGCTGTCCCGTGAATGCTGGGGACATACCACGGACCCCATCACAAGGCAGGCACGGGCCTGAAGGAGCTGAGGGTCAGGGAGTCAGCCTAGCATCAGGGGCCTGAGACACTCTCAATACAACCAATCACAGCGCTTTGTCCCTCTAGGGGTGTCAGGGCTGCTGGTGTTTTCATGACTTGACTTACTCATGTGACACCTCCTACCTATGTCCTCAGAATGTTTGCTGAGTTTTAGAAAGGAAGTTGAACATTCACAAATACACATATCTGCAATATGTGCCCTCTGACGACTGTTCTAGAAGGTGTTTGGTAATAAGGGACAATTTGGAGACCCCCTATAGGACCTTCTGAAATGCCCTCCCTCTCGAGTCACTGATGTGTGTGTTCCCAGGACACAAGAGGGCTTCTGCCTGCTCCGTAGGCCAGTGTCTCTGTCCTTGAAATAGATTCACGATTGAAAAATTAACCATCTTTGGCTTTCTCAGCACTCCGTGATCTTGGTTTTCAACCCAACACTGACCCAAGAGAAGAACGCAGATTCAGAAAAACAACCCCTCATTCCCTCCCTCTCAGTTTCAGGGATTGGAGATGAGACCCTATGGAATATTTGTGGAAAGAGTGAAAACTAGAGTAAATTCACAAATACCTGAAGGGAGAGCTCCAGGTGTAAGTTAAGTTTGGGATAAAGACAGATCCGAGTTTGGTCCTGGAGAAGCATTTTCAGTGTTAAATTCAAAGCAAAACTGCCTGTATTTGCCTCACGTGCCCCTCACTCCCACCCGAGTAGGAGAAAGGCCTGCAGTCCCCTCTCAACGGGGGCGCTGGGCTTGGCCACGTCCAGGCCTACGGGCAGCTGGCCACCTGGTTCCGGCTCTCCTCAGGGCCCCCTCCACCCCTGCAGGGCTGGAAAATAATCTGTGAGTATTCTGCACAGTGTCACATACCTGTCGTTGGTGAGGATGACCACAGTCATGCTTACTGCTCGTAAATGCTCCTCTTGTAGCCAAACCCTCTCCCCCCGTGGTGTCGGGTCCCACGGCCAGGGCCACACCTGAGCAGACTGTGAGCTTCACCTGCGAGTCCCACGGCTTCTCCCCCAGAAACGTCACCCTGAAATGGTTCAAAAACGGGAATGAGCTGGCAGCCTCCCAGACCACCGTGGACCCAGAGGGAGACAGCGCTTCCTACAGCATCTCCAGCACAACCACGCTGCCGCTGGCCCCGGGGGACGTTCGCTCCCAGGTCATCTGCGAGGTGGCCCACGTGACCCTGCAGGGGGGCCCTCCTCTTCGTGGGACTGCCAACTTGTCCGAGACCCTCCGAGGTAGATGCCCGTCACCCCCGGCCCAAGCCCAGCTCCGGCCCCCAAGCCTCCCAGCCTGCCCCTCCCCCACTCCGTGCTCCCAGCCTTCCATCCCCTGGAACCTGCCTCCTGACAGACCCTCCCAGTCACCGGGCACCCAGGGGTACCGTCACCTCCTCCTGTTTTAACGGCAGTTCCGGGTGAACACCTACCGTGCTAGGTAGTTCGATTTACTTTCCCATAGCCACTCCAATTATTGAGCACCTACTGTAATCCAGCCACTGTGTGCTCGGTGATTTCATGGATTTTGCTAATTATTCGATTCCAACTGCATGCTGGGGGCTGCATATCTCGATTTCACTCATCATTACCCTAATAGGAGCTACCAGTAGGTACCTTGAGCACCTACTGTGTACTGGGCACTGTGCTTAGGGATTTCACTAACATGCAAAGCCTACCCTCAGTGTTTGAGCACCAGCTGTATGCCTAGCACTGATCTGGGTGATTCCCTTGCTGCGTGGGGGAACCTAAGTTCTCGAGCCCCTCCCCGGTGATGTGTCTGTTCCATGAGGTCAGAGCTTCTGCTCTGTGCTGTTTCAGTTCCACCCACCTTGGAGGTTGCCCAGCAACCCGTGACAGGGGACCAGGTGAAGGTCATTTGCCAAGTGAAGAAGTTCTACCCCCAGCGCCTACAGCTGACCTGGTTGGAGAACGGAAACGTGTCCCGAACAGAAACGGCCTCGACAGCCTCGAACCTCATAGAGAACAAGGATGGGACCTTTAACTGGACAAGCTGGCTCCTGGTGAATTTATCCGCCCACAGGGAAGATGTGGTTTTCACCTGCCAGGTGCAGCATGATGGGCAGCCCGCGGTCACCAAAAACCATACCCTTGTGGTCTCTGCCCACCAGAAGGACCAGGAAGCCCATACGACCCACGGTGAGTCCGAGATGCCAACTGACCTGGCACTTTAAATTCTATCTTTTCTTTTTTTATGTGAAAAGCAGTCATTCATGCCTATTATAGAATAATCTAGAGGTCTACGGACATAAAGCAGAATTTTGATATGAGCTTCCCTCCCCAAAGCTCATGCTCCAAGAGTGACCACTGTTAAGATTTTGGTACATAGCTTTTTAGATCTTTTGACAGAAACATGCATTAGAGAAGGAAACAACAGAGGGAGGGAGATGATCTTGTCGCTAGCATCCTGCCTCCTGCACCTTCACCTGACAGTAATTATGTCACCACGCCAGGCCAGCCACCTCCTCCTTCTGTTCGTTCTCACCTGGGCTTCATATCGATTCTTCTTACACCCTTCTATCCCCTTCTCAGCAAAGGTCTGCACTTGCCACTCTGAAATTCTGGAAGGGAACCCTGAGGACAGAGTGTTGAGTCTGGACCAGGCTCCCAGGTGACCATGGGTGCTCACAGCACAAACCACCTTTGTCCCCTGCTTTGGGACAACAGGCCAGCAATAATCATGATTACTCACTGCACATTTACTTGATGTCAATTCCAGTTCATTTCTGGTCTTCTTCCTGCTACAACCACCCTGGGAGCTTGGAAGTTTACAGAACCGACTCAGGGAGCAATGGGGGACAGATGGAGATGTCCTGCCCTTAGTCCAGGTGATGGGCTAAACCAATCAAGAGAAACCTGAGTCCCCGAGGACAGGGACCACCAGCCTATATGACAAACGTGTTAGAGAAAACAGCTGGGCATTGTCCCAAGGACCTACAGGTCCCCTTTCTATGACCAAATTATATCTTATTTCGCTCTTATAATATATGGAGGAGTTTGAGCCATGTTTCCAGGAGTCTTTGTTCCAGAAGACCTTTCAAAGGCCCATTTCCTTCTAACATACCCCATGACACTGTCCTGATTGCTAGGTCAACACTGGGTCACTGTGTGTCCGTGACCCTGCCACCTAGTAGAGTAGAGATAGAAAGAGGAGAACAAACAATTTCTCTTAAAACTAGAGGTATGCAGAAGTTGCATAATTGTGTTCACTAGTGACTTAGTCATGGATGCACACTCAGTTGCAAATGGATGTCCATAATTGGATGGTCATGTGACTAATGACATTGGCTTTTCTACAAAACCAATACCATTACACACTTTGTAAAATTATCAGTAACTCCCTACAATCAGTTATAATGGAATGGATAGTTCTCAAAATTTCTTCTGAGACTTTATTTTGTGCACCAAACTTGGTTTTATTTCATCTCTAAATGCTTAGGAGAACTTTCTTGTGAACCACATGGGACTCCACAACCCTTTTATATATATATATATATATATATATATATATATATATATATATATAAAGAGAATATATATATATTTATATATATTTATATATATATATATAAAGAGAATATATATATATTTATATATATTTATATATATATATAAAGAGAATCTGGATAGCTTCATATATATATGTATATATATATATATATATATATATATATATAGCTACATATATATGTGTGTATATATATATATATATATATGAAGAGAATCTGGATAGCTAGGGCTACTCAAATTCTTCATTTCATATTGGATGCTTGTGGCAGGTTGTGCTTTGAGGAAGCTGGTCCATTTTCTTGAGTTGTCCAATTTCTACCCACAGAGTTCTCATCATATTACCTTATTATCATTTTGCTGTCTGTAGGCTCTGTAGTAATATCCTATTTCTTTCCTGATATTGGAAATATTTATTTTTCCCTTTTTTCATTGTCAGAATTACTAAGAAGTATTTCAGTTTTACTAATCTTTTCCACAAACTCTCTTTTGTTTTAGTGATTTTTCTCTCTTGTGTATTTTCAATTTCATTAATTTTTCTCCTCTTTTTTTCCCTGTTCTGCTTGATTGGGGTTTATTTTGCTCCTCGTTTTTTGAAATGGGAGCTAGGATTGCTGACACTAGTCTTTCTTTGTTTGAATGCCACACCTGGGTCTCCTGTGCTTGGGGATTCAGTAGCATGGAGCCAGGATACCTGGTGCTGTGTTCTTCCAGACTGCCGGCATCTAGACCGTCTGCCTTCGTCTTCCACCTTTCAGAGTCCTCCTATTCTTGGACCGTGTGATTTCCAGGGGTCAGTCTTGACCTGACTTTCCTGAACCAGGAAAGCAGGAAGAGACAAATCAACATCACCTCCTCTGGACTGGCTTGGGTTAGACTTTGGTCTTTGGCCTTGCATTGGGGCTCATACAAGGGCTGTTACTTCTGGTGCTTCCAGTGTGTCTGAACTAGCAAGCTTGCTTGTGTGCTAAGACTGGAAATGGGTATTAGGGTTGTCTGGGTTGGAAGGCTGGATGCCTATGTGGCTGACCCTGCTGCACCAAGATGCACAGCCTCCATCCCTTCCCTCAGGAAGGACCCCCGGTAGCCGGAGAAGGGGTGAGCGAGATGAGGTACTTCAACTCTGAATTCTGCCTTGAGCGTCTCACAGGGAGATTCATTAGCTTCAGAGCATTGATGGGTCCAGGTTCCCTCAGATGGAGTAAGTCGAGGCCCCTGGGAGTGGACTCCTGGATCCCTCTCTGATGCTGCCTCCTGTCCCTTCATTTCCAGATCTAGAACTGTCCACTCCACTCCTGGTGGCTCTCTACCTGGGTCCCAAGCTGCTACTGCTGCTCGTCACTGTCTCAGTCATCTATGTCCACAGGAAGTAATGGATTGGCTGTGAGTTATGGACAAGGAAGACAGGGCAAGGTCAGTCCAAGAAAGAGCCAGATCAGCAAGAGGGGCAGCCCACAGGTCATACAGGGTCACTGCCCACTTGGAGTAAAGAGCAGGTGAAATAACTCCTTCGATACCCTAAGGGGCCTCAGGAATCCCTCTGGGAGGTTCCAAACTCCCAGGAGGACTCTCAGGTCCTGTAGGAGGTGGGTGGGGTCAAAGGCTGGCAAAGGATGTGCACAGAGGCCTAGGGTTTCTGAGAAGTAAGTGGGCTGACTGAGCAACAGCTGGGTGGAAAACCCCGTGGAGACCATCTCTAGATTATTTGGGCGCAAGGTGTCCACATTTAGAGGAATGCTGACAGGTGCCTGCTGGCTGCTCTGAGGACGGCTCCCGCTCTGACCCTCTGTGGGACAGACTGGAGAGGATGGGGAAGGGGGATCAGGACCTAGGGAGGAAGGTTGAGGAGGCACAGTCCATGTCAGGGACTTTCTGCCCTCTCACTACAGGTGTCCCAGGAGGAAAATAGCACCCAGGACAAAGGAGACACGTGGAGAACATTTCTGGAATGATGCGCAGATAATGAAATGTGAACATGGGTCCACAGCTCCTTCCTTCCTCCCCTCCTACATGCCATCCTCGGTCTCTGCTGCCTCCTTCCTTCCCTGAGGAGCCCAGCCTAAGACAAGGAACAAGTAGAAGCTTCCACAAATCTGCCCCAAATGTCGGCTTCCCCAGAGACCCACCTGCCCACAGTTCCTGCCGCTCCTCTCCCAGTCCTTGATGCCCCCAGAGCTGGTCTTCATACCTGGTCCTGAGCAGGCCAATAGAATGTCTCTGGAGACTGACACATGGATATCCTACTAGAATGTGAGAAACAAGTCACATGTACGCACACCAGGCTATCTCGTATCCTTCTCCTGGGGACCATGGTCATGAAGTACACACTCAAGTCCATGTTCTCACAGTTTATTCCTGCCAACCCTCAGACTCCTAAGCCTTGGTGAGTTCTCCAATGTCTCTCGAATACAAATGAATCCCATCCTGGTTGGAAGAAGAGAAGGGATTCTCCTCCCTCTTTGCCTACATGTCCTTCTACTCAGACCCACAGAGGAATATCTCTTCCTCTCCCTGTGATGGAAACACTACCTCTTCTGTCAACTTCATCCTTCCCGACCTTGTTGCTCATGTACACGTGCTGGCAGTCCAGAAACCTGGACCCTTCCCTGATTTCCTTCTTCGTATCCCGTGTTCAATTCTGCCTTCATAAAGCTATGTGCAGTGGCAACATGGTAAATGTTCAACAATCCACTTCTCTGGAGGAAAAAGAAGCCCGATTTGTAGTGTTTGTCCACTTCGGTGGTGTCTACACTCCCAATGCGGCCAATTTCAAGCTGCCAACAGTGGAACAACTAGCTTGCAAAATTCCTGGAAAGCTCTCAGGAGCGAGGGCAAGCCTCCTCCCGCCCACCAGGGAGCTCCACCCAGCACCTGCACACTGCTCGCTCCCGGGCTGCCCCCTGGTCCCGGCCACCAGCATCCCTTCCTGGACCATTGCCACGTGCCTAACAGACTCTCTGGGTTCCGCCACAGTGATCCTATGGAAATGGAGGTCAAATTGTTTCCCTTCTGTGCTTCTTCCCCCTACAGATGTGCACGGCTTGGTCTCTCCCCCTTTCAAGCTCTGCTGATATGTCTCTTTATGAAAAGCACCTTCCAAAAACCACCCCATGTAAAATATCAATTCCACTCTCTCACTCTGCATTCCCACAGCTCATACCTGAATTGAACTACTTCCCTAGAACTTAAGATCAGCCAACTTGATAAATGGAAACAGTGCTCACTTTGCATAGTGATGCAGGACCAAAACAATGACAGTGCAGCTGAAACCATGAAAAGTGATGCCAGTAATCAGTGGGAAAAGTAATGATTTTTCTGTGACCTTTAGAAACCTTTTTCAACATCTCAGAAACCCTCCAACAGTCAGTTATGAATGTATCGGGACACAAAAAAACAGTAAAACTATTATTCACTTGGTATATGGGCTTTTGAAACATTAGAAACGTTGAAAAGGGAAGTTTTATTTGTTTGCAAAGACTTATCAAGAGTAGTTTGCAGAGGGCCTGCCTTCCTCTGATGGCACAGTTTCCCATATAGAGCAAACGTCTGGATTATCTCCCTCCTTTCTCACTTGGGATCAGCTTCCAACACTCCACCCTTGGCACTTCCGACGCTGTGAAATCTTTACAACATTAATGTGAATATTTGCTGACATCACTTCCTCCGGGACATTGTCACCCCACCCCACCCCCACTTTCCTCAGCGACGTGGTAAGTTTATCCTCACTCTCCTCCTCTGGCTGCATATCTGGATGCTTGGGAACAGTATCCCGGGCCGCATTCCCATGAAGGTCTCTGTGCCTTCATGAACCCCACTCCCATTGAGTTTGAACTTTACCTCCAGCTTCTTCTCTTCTCGTTTCTCCTGTACCCCTTCAGCTTTATGCCCATTCCCTTCTGCCATTTTTTTTCACCTTTGTACGTTATGCAGGTTCATCGGGCGGGGCGGGGGGGGGAGACCAGGAGACTACACAACCATCTGCTTTGCTATTGTGGGAAATGCATATCACAACCCTAATTATCCTTGCACCCTGATCTCAGATTTTCATGCCCAGAACTGTGAGAAATTAGTTCCTGTTGTACAAGGCATCCAGTTTATGGTGTTTTCTTATAGTAGCCCAAGCCAAGACAAAATCTAAATAAATTATGGACTTTGCTAAATAATAATGTACCAACATGGGTTCATTAAATTATAGTAGATGTACCATACTACTGTAAGACGTCAATAAGATGGGAAACTGTGTGCAGCTGTATATTGGAACTCTGTATGATTGTACCAAGTTTTTTCTAAATGTAAAACTGTTACACAAATTAAGGCCATTAAAAAAAAGTCAACATCTTGTCCTCAGCTGGATCTCTGCCTCTCGCATCCCCCTGGGGGACATTGCAAGGAAGTGAATAGTCGGGAGATTTTGTTTCATAACCCAGGTTTTATCTCACTCCAGTTCTGAGGTTCCTTCTCCTCCTTCCTCTGTCCTCTGCCAGAGCTCACTCCAGAGCCAGGCACTCAGAGATCCCAGAAGGAGCTGCTTCTCTGTCCCCATGATAGTCATCCTAAATGTTTCCAAGTGGGAAAGCCCAGGTTAGTCCAGGTGTGCTCAGAGACCTCAAGCCCCCTGGGTGAGTGGAGTAGGTCTAAGGACCTCAATGGGGTGTGTGGGGGGGGGGGCGGTTAATCCATGTGCTGAGGTCGAGGAACAGAGTTGGAAGGGGCTCTGCAGAGCAAGGTGGATGCTGTGATGCACTAGGCCTCAGGAGGTGGCCCTGGGCTGTGACCCTCTTTGAGATGGCCTCAGCTGAGAAGAGCCACCTTGCCCCAGGTCATGCCTGGTAACCTGCCACATCCAGTGGCTCCCCAACATGGGGATATAGAGGCCCAGCCCGCTCACCCCAGCTCAGGACAACTCTGAAATAACATGTTAGTATCAGCACGCACAGGAGATCACCTGAGGTTGTCATTGAGACCTCACTGCAGCTTAGCTTCTTCTAAACATTCCTACTCCCTTCTCCTCCCTTCCACAGGTTTGATCCTAAAAGTACTCCCTGAAAATGACCTGCTTGTTAATATTTATCTCAACACCTATTTCCCAGGGAACCCAATGTGGAATAAGAGACTGTGGTCAGTACCAGAAAAGGCAGGGATCCTTTTGTCTCTAGGGGCCAAGCCAGTCATGGAAGGGTGGATTGTGTACACTACCACATACCATATACCATATACCACAAACCACATTTCATATACCATATACCACATACCACATACCATATGCCATACACTATATTCTGCATACCATATACCACATACCATATACAATATACCATATACTACATACCATATGCCACATACCATATACAATATATCATATACTACACACCACATACCACATACCATATACCACATACCACATACTACATACCATATACCATATACCACATACCACACGATATGCCATACACCATACTATATACCAAACACTCTGGGTTTGTAAGAGCAATGAGAAACCACAAAACTGTTTATGCAAGAAGGCGTATAATCAGATGTGTGTTGTAGAAGACCACCTTGGAAGAAAGAGAAGGTAGAGCTTACGCCAGACAGAACAAGATGGGGGTAGCCTATTAGGAAGTAATAGTTTTCATTTGGGCAAGAGATGATGGAGATGGAGAAACAGATTCCACAGGTGTGTAGGAGGTAAAACCAAAAGGGCTTCTAGCAGGCAGACAAGGGTGGACAAGTGAGGGTGTAGAACATGGGTCCCTTTTTGGTTTGCCCAAATGTGTACAGCATGTGCCACATACGGAACAGGGTAGAAGGGTTAAGAGAATGTCTGAGTGCAGACTATGAACTCAGTTTGAATATTTGAGCTACACAAATGAAAATTTCAAAGTCAAAGTGTATATAGCCCAATCACCAAGAAGTGGATTCAGGATTGGAACCTTGACTGCATCTATTTGCAAATCCAGTGCTCCTGACTATCAAGGCATTACATATCCCAGTCTTTAAACTCTGAAGACTTTAGACTCTGATGGAAGGTGTGAAATCTCCCGGAGGTTGGAGGAAGGGAGAGATGCTGGAGGCTGCAGGAAAGATGCTCAGTAGGGGCCATGGATGGCTTCCCAGCATGGAATTCGTCATTCCAGGACAATGTGAGAGGATGGTGACATCCCTGGGAGAGGGGAGTCTTGTCATTTCCTATGGGCAGTTTGGGCCTGCTCTGCATGCTCCTCTTGCTCTAACATCCCCCCCCCCCCACCCTGGACTTAACATCCTGTAGATCCCTAAGAGGAGACAGGGCTCACAAGCAACCAGTTGCAAAATAGCTCTGGCAGCAAGTGCATGGCAATGGACTCATGGACATGAAGGGTCATCAGTCTTGTGTGGGCTGAGAGTCTCCAGACACAAGCATTGTGCTTGAGTAGAGCCCATTCCGGTGTGACATACAAGCCAACATGCTGGTTCCATCACTTTCTGAGAGCATTTCTAGAATCTCTCCACTCCCTTCCTCCAGAAGCCCATTCCCCCAAGTAAATCAAGTGGAAAACACAGAGGTCAACCAAACAGACTATTCCATCCACATCAGTGATGTGTCACCCAAGGATGGGGGCACCTATTACTGTGTGAAGTTAACAACAGGGCACCCAGATGTGTCATAGGTATTTGGTTCAAGCCCCTTGTGTCTGTGAACAGTGAGTACAGCCTGAGAAACTCCATCCCCTAGGTTTGTAAAACTAAATTTTTCAAAATCTGAAGCATGTACCAAATCATCACTACACACTGGATACCGTGCCCCTTCACCCACAAACAACTCTGTAGGCTGGGATTCTATACATGGCTCTTCTTTCAGTCTGGGCCCTGTGCCCACTCTTGAATGAAGCCATGTGACAGACCATGCCCTTTATGATGACCCAACTACCAAAACATGAACACAGGGCCAGAAAAACTCCAAAATCACAAGGTATTCAATAGGTTAAGCACAACTACATGTGTGCACCAGATGGTCCAAAAAGTTGTTAAACTGAGCCTACAACTCTGTCTGGCCTTTCTGAGGTTTAGGGACAAAGCTGAGCTCGAAAATATGCATTGTGTCTGTTTTGGCCTACTTCCTGACTCCAAACTTAAATCACAGACACTGTAGCCCCATATAATCCTCTGGATTTGGATGGAATCTCAACACGGGGAAAGGTAGCCCCCAAGCTTAGTATCTCCTGAGACAAAACAAAGGGATCCAAAGGCAGGCAGAACCTCTACAAGCCTGCACAATTCCACTCACTCATTTCTAACTGGAATGTCATCGGGGCCTGGTGACAGCTCCCTGAAGGGTCACCACAATGCAGTCAAGACATCGATCCCCACATAGGAAATCCACACGTGGCTGTGGTCTACTCCTATGGCTCTGGGGAGCCGAGACACCAGCAGGAAGGTTCTTGTGTGTCACCCGCTCCCAGGTCTCGTTTGGATAAGTTGTCCCAGAGGGGTTGAGTCTCTCTCCTGGCACTTGATCTTTCCATGGTCTGCCCTGGTCTACCCTCAGCTCTGCTGTTCTCTGATTCTCTGAGGACAACCAGTGTTTCCTGCTGCTCAATTTGCATTAATTTCGTCAAATACAGTGTCATTAGGGTGTCCATCTGTTCTTCTGGGAAAACTAGCTTTCCTCAGTAATGTTCTCAAGTCCAATCACATTCCATGCCATCCACTGGCTATGGAACATTCACATCTTTCGCTCAAGCTGAAACATGTGGCTTCCCTGCCATTCCCCTGCATTGGGCTGTGGTGTCAGTGTAGGGACCACAACCCACTCTCCCTGCCTTTGGCTTAGTGTTAGCCTATGTCATACTGTGACTTCCTATGAATTCTACTGAAATATATAACATCTTATAGTATTTAACAATCGTGCCGTTTTTCCTCATTGTTTTTCCTCATTCTACTGCACAGCTGAAAACCCAGTTGCAAAGAGTTCTAGAAGTCGTTAGATCATGATTTCAGAAGCCAGGAATCATAAATGCATAGAGCCTGAAAGTTGGGGTGTCCGACTAGCATGACAGTAAAACACGCTGTGTCTGGTGTAACCCCAGCTTTGCCACTTGTGACCTTGGGCAGATTACTGAAACTCTCCAAATCCTAGTTCCTTCCTATGTAAAAATCTCAGTCTCTTGGAGTCAAAAAGATGTAGAGTCTGTGAATCTTAAAATATTAGAATTACCAAATCGTAGAGTGAGTCACCTGACCTGTAGGTTTTTAAATGGTATTTAATGTTCATCTTTGCATCTTACATGGCCAAAGTGGAAAAAAAAGAGCAAGATTCTGAGGCTTTTGTCAATCCCATTCATTCTTTTCTGCATGCATTCCTCGATCCACCATGAATCAAGCATGCATTCACTCAAAGCACACTCTCATTCAGCCATGCATTTACCTATGCAGGGATCTGTTAACAAGTACCTGAATCCTCCTCTGGGGCAGACCCTGGGCAGATGACCCATTGTCAAGGAATTCCCAGGGTTCTACAGTGGACTTCCTATAGTAATTGTCTGCTTTCCCTGGGCCGTGTCAGTTCCCCCTACAGTGACAGTGTCCCAGTCTTCACCCTCCTCAGATTTGGTGGCTGTTATCTGCCATGTGCAGAGATTCTATCCACGAATGTGCATGTCACCTGGATAGAGAACTATCATATGACCAAGGGAGTCAAGCAACTCATACCCAAGAAAAGCGATGAGAACTACACAGGAAAGCTTGCATTTGGTGAGTGTGTTGGGGCAGAGGTCTGAGTGGGTGCTTACCTGTAAGGTGCAACATGAGACATAATCTCCCATCCAGGACAATTTCATACTGTATGCACAGCAAACAGCACTTATAAACCCACTGGAAGCTCAGATAAACCTAACTCTACTCTCTGAGCAACTGGGTTACCTTTGACTCCAGAGCAAGTGAGGTATTTAAACCAAGGGATGAATGAATAAAGATGCTGTAGTGTAAGCCCTCAACCGGTACAAAATGATCAAGATCATACCATGCATATTTCCAGACCACAAGGCTTTGAAACTTGTTATCTAGCTCAGAAAAAATTTGGAAAGACTACAAATGCACAGAGGTTAAAGAACATCCTACTAAGAATGAATGGGTTAGCCAAGAAATTAAAGAGGAAATAAAAAGTACAAGGAAGCCAAGAAAAATGAAAACATGACAGTCCAAAACCTCTGACATGTAGCAAGGTGGTCATAAGAGGGAAGTATGTAGCATTCCAGGCCTTCTTAAAGAAGGAAGAAATGTCTCAAATACACAACCTGACCTTACACCTAAAGGACATGGAAAAAGGACAGCAAATAAAGCCCAAACCCAGCAGAAAAAGAGAAATAATAAAGATTAGAGCAGAAATCAATGTTATAAAAAAACAACAACAGAACAGATTCACAAAACTAGAAGCTGGTTCTTTGAAACAATTAACAAATTGATAGCCCTCAACCAGACTTATCAAAAAGAAATAAAGAAGGTCTCCAGGAAATAAAATCATGAATTAAAGAGGAGAGATCACAAACACCACCACAGAAATACAATTATAAAAGAATATTATGATCAATTATATTTCAATGAATTGGGCAATCCTGAAGAAATAGATAGATTCCTAGAAACATATAAACTACCACCATTGTGACAGAAGAAACTGAAAATTTGAACAGACCCATAACAGTAAAGAAATTCAATCAGTAATCAAAAGTCTCCCAACAAACAGGAGAACTGGGACAGATGACTTCCCAGGGGAATTCTACCAGACATTAAGAAGAGTTAATACATATTCTTCTCAAACTGTTCCAAAAAATAGAAAGGGAAGGAAAAATTCCAAACTCAAGTATGAGGCCAGCATTACCTTCATTTCAAAGCCAGACAGAGACCTGCTAAAAAGGAGAATTACATCCAATTCCCATGATGAACACGGACACAAAAATTCTCGACAAGATACTAGCATACCGAATCCAAAAGTACATTAAAGGAATTATTCACCAGAATCAAGCAGGATTTATTCCTGAATGGCAGGGCTGGTTCAATATGTGCAAATCACTCACCATGATACACCACGTTAATAACTGGAAGGATAAAACCACATGATCCTCTCAATAGATGCAGAAAAGGCACGTGACAAAATACAGCTTCCTTTCCTGATTAAAAAAACTCTCAAGAAAGTAGAGATAGACAAAACATACCTCAACATCATAAAGGCCATATATGGAAAACCCACAGCTAATATCATCCTCAATGGGGAAAGCCTGAGAGCTTTCCTACTAACATCAGGAACACAACAGGGTTGTCCACTCTCACCACTGTTTTTCAACAGAGTACTGGAATTCCTACCCTCAGCAATCACGCAAAAGAAAGAAATAAAAGGCAGAGTAATTGGTAAAAAAGAAGTCAAACTTTCACTCTTCTCAGAGTGACATGATACTCTACCTGGAAACCAAAAACACTATACCAAAAAATTGCTAGAACTGATGCACGAATTCAGTAAAGCCTCAGGATATAAAATCACCATACGGAAGTTGGTTGCATTTCTTATACACCAATCATGAAGCAGCAGAAAGAGATAGCAAGGAATCAATCCCATTTACAATGCACCAAAAGCCTTAAGAAACCTAGAGATAAACTTAACTGTGCGGAATAAGTTTAGGAATTCCCTGAGCTTGCACCCTATGGGTTAACAAGGCATAAAGAATTAGAAAGCCATGGGATGTACACGCCCAAGTTTGGGTAAACAAGATTAGGTTCATAAGATTAGGTAAATGGGGCAAAGGCTCCCAGTATAGGACAAAGGTGTAGGAATAGGGAAACTCAGGACGAAAACATCCAGGATGGGGTAAACAAGATTAGATATTCAGGGCAGAAATACCCCCCCACTTAGTACAACTGCAGAAAGCTGCTTTCACAGGAAGGAAGGACCAAATTAGGTAAACAGGTAAATAGGGTATAGACCTTTGCAGGGTGAAGTTCCCCAGAGCAGAGGTAATTAGCAAAAGAAAGGTGCCTTGTTGACCCTGAGGTAGCATGCTCTGTCTTTCCTGTCCCCTAGACCAGTTCAGGTAAAGGGAGGTGGTGCCTCAAGTCTGCCTTAAACAACCTTCCACCGCGCAACAGGATTCTGTTTTATATTAACCTAAACCCCTAACACCACATATCTTCTAAACCCCCTTTCCCTCATGCCCATGAGTTAATGTTCATGATTTCATTGTCTCTTTATGCACGTCCATTACCATGTTTGTAAGCCTTCTGATCCTAATAAAAACAGAGCAAGGACCCTTTCTCAGGGCTCTTGTCTCCTCTTGGACATTAGCCTCTCTCACATTTTTAATCCTGCATCCCATTTCTTGCTGGACAAGAGAAAATTCCAGACCCAGAGTCTACGACACTTAACCAAAGAGGTAAAAGATCTGTACGCTGAAAACTATGACAATTTTCACTTACGAAAGAACACTTATCAAAGAAATTGAAGACACAAAGAAATGGGAAACCATTCCACGCTCATGGATTGAAAGAATAAAGATTGTTAAAACGTCTATACTACCCCAAGCAATCTACACATTCAAGACAACCCCTATCAAAATAACACCAGCATTCTTCTCAGAGGTGCAGCAATTATAAAATTTGTATGGAACCAGAAAAGACCCCGAATAGACAAAGTAATGCTGAAAAAGAAAAGCAAAGCTGGAGGCCTCACAATTACAGACTTCAAGCTGTATTACAAAGCTGTAGTCATCAAGGCAGTATGGTGCTGCCATAAAACAGACACTTATCATTGGAACAGAGTAGAAAACCAAGAAATGAACCCACAAATGTATGGCAAACTAATCTTCAAGAGATCAGGAAACAGTATCCAATGGAAAAAAGTTTATTTAGCAAATGATGCTAGGAAAACTGGACAACGACATGCAGAAGAATGAAATCGGGCCACTTTATTACAACATACACAAAAATAAATTCAAAATGGATGAAAGACCTAAATGTGAGATAGGAAACCATCAAAATCCTACAGGAGAAAATAGGTAGCAATATCTTTGACCTTGGGCACAGCAACTTGTGACTATACATGTCTCTGGAGTTAAAGGAAATAAAGGCAAAAAACAAACTATTGGGACCTCAACATCAAAACCCGCACAGTAAAGGAAACACTCAACAAAACTTAAAGGCCACTGATGGAATGAGAGAGGATATTTGCAAGTGACATATCAGATAAAGGGATAGTATCCAAAATCTATAGAAAACTTATCAAACTCAACCCCAAAAAACAAGTAATCCGGTGAGGAAGCGGGCAGAAGATATGAATAGACACTTTTCCAAACAAGACATTCAGATGACTAACAGACCCATGGATAGATGCTCAACATCACTCATCATCAGCGAAATACACATCAAAACCACAACGGGACACCACCTCACACCTGTAAGAATGGCTCAAATGAACAACTCAGGAAGCAACAGGGAATCACTTTTGCACTGTTGGTGGGAATGCAAACCGCTGCATTCACTCTGGAAAACAGTATGGAGGTATCTCAAAAAGTTAAAAATAGAATTCTCCTGTGATCTTGAAATTGCACGACTAGGTCTTTATCCAAAGGATACAAAAACACTGATTCGAAGGGACACATGCCCCCCAATGTTTATAGCAGTGCTATGAACAATAGCCATATTATGGAAAGAGCCCAAATGTCCATTGACTGATGAATTGATAAAGAATATTTGGTGTATGTGTATATATATATTTAGTCTAATATATATATATATATATATATATATATATATATTAGACTAAATGGTTGACAGGCATTAAGGAAGGCACTTGTTGAGATGAGCACTGGGTGTTATATGTAAGTGAAGAATTCTACTCCTGATACCAATACTACACTACATAGTAACTAAATGGAATTTAAATTAAAACAAGAAAAATATTTAAATTTATCATTTAATTCAAGCTCTTAATTTCCCAGCTCACCACAAATAGAATCGGTACATTGGGGGCACGAATGTTATTCAACATGACTCTGCACTGTGAGGTTAGGTAACTCTTCAGTGTGGATAGAGGCCTCCAAGTCATGAACTGCTTTTGGGGGGGGGGTTCTTTAAATAGCAATTCTTACGTTCCACTACATTCATACTCCGGTTACCATTGATTCCTATATAATACAGGTCTACCGACAATATATGAGAAGCTCTAAACTCAACGAAGATAACACTTATTCGCACTTTTATGCTTTTAGGGTGCTTCTGAAATATTTAAACTTTTTACAAACAGTTTTTTTTTTTTCAACGTTTTTTATTTATTTTTGGGACAGAGAGAGACAGAGCATGAACGGGGGAGGGGCAGAGAGAGAGGGAGACACAGAATCGGAAACAGGCTCCAGGCTCCGAGCCGTCAGCCCAGAGCCTGACGCGGGGCTCGAACTCACGGACCGCGAGATCGTGACCTGGCTGAAGTCGGACGCTTAACCGACTGCGCCACCCAGGCGCCCCACAAACAGTTTTAAATAAAGTGAAACAAATACTAGTCAAACCTACCAGGAGTCAAACATGGAGCTAGTTATGAAATAAATAGACTTACATGGTCTTAGAGTTTTGTTTCCAGTGGCTACACAAATTTCAGCGATCATTTATTGCTGAGGGTACCACAGATAGGATTATACACTTGCACAGAATTCTTCACTACGATATACTGTGTTGTCAGCAGGCACAGAGTTTTAATCCCATTACTCAGGGAACAAATACAGAGCAAGGAGTTTGCCATCAGCACGACGATAACTCTATCTGAATTGAACCAAACATACGACTGAATCTGTCAGACGTGTAAGTGCCACTTCTCCAGGGGTAGTGTGGTTGCTTGCAAAACTGTCAAAGAGCCAATGGAGAAATACAGTGGTGTATCTTAGAAATTTCTCATCAGGCTGTGATTCTTTTGGGGAAGAGAGCTATTATTCGGTTTCTCTCTGTGTATCTGTTAAACTAGTATATGGTCTAGGTATAGAAGGAGTTCAGTAATTGTTCTTGAGTAATGAACTATTCAAGAATATTTGTAATAACTACACAATATATGAAAAGAATTGCTCCACTACTCCTTCAACCCCTATCATTTCCTGGATTGATAAACTGGCAAGGAGCCTGTATTTGTGTTAAATCCTTCAAAATCAGTTCCTAAATGCTTAACACAATAAATTACAAATATAAGCAAAAAAGATATATATGTACAGCAGAATATTACTCAGCCATCAAAGAGAATGAAATCTTGCCATTTGCAATGATGGGGATAGAGCTAGGTATATTGTGCTAAGCAAAAGAAGTCAGAGAAAGACAAATACCCATGATTTCACTCATATATGGAATTTAAGAAACAAAACAGACGAACATGTGGGAAGGGGAAAAAGGAAGAGAGATGGAATCAAACCATGAGAGACTATTTTATTTTATTTTATTTTATTTTATTTTATTTTATTTTTTTCTTCAATATATGAAATTTATTATCAAATTGGTTTCCATACAACACCCAGTGCTCATCCCAAAAGGTACCCTCCTCGATACCCATCACCCACCCTCTGCTCCCTCCCACCCCCCATCAACCTTCAGTTTGTTCTCAGTTTTTAAGAGTCTCTTATGCTTTGGCTCTCTCCCACTCTAACCTCTTTTTTTTTTTTTCCTTCCCCTCTTCCATGGGTTTCTGTTAAGTTTCTCAGGATCCACATAAGAGTGAAAACATATGGTATCTGTCTTTCTCTGTATGGCTTATTTCACTTAGCATCACACTCTCCAGTTCCATCCACGTTGCTACAAAGGGCCATATTTCGTTCTTTCTCATTGCCATGTAGTACTCCATTGTGTATATAAACCACAATTTCTTGATCCATTCATCAGTTGATGGACATTTAGGCTCTTTCCATAATTTGGCTATTGTTGAGAGTGCTGCTATAAACATTGGGGTACAAGTGCCCCTATGCATCAGTACTCCTGTATCCCTTGGGTAAATTCCCAGCAGTGCTATTGCTGGGTCATAGGGTAGGTCTATTTTTAATTTTCTGAGGAACCTCCACACTGCTTTCCAGAGTGGCTGCACCAGTTTGCAT
Source organism: Lynx canadensis (assembly GCF_007474595.2). Lineage (NCBI taxonomy): Eukaryota > Metazoa > Chordata > Mammalia > Carnivora > Felidae > Lynx > Lynx canadensis. Next base: position 28,261,930 of record NC_044305.1, on the reverse strand, counting down.
TCCCACCAACAGTGCAAGAGGGTTCCCGTTTCTACACATCCTCTCCAGCATCTACGGTCTCCTGATTTGTTCATTTTGGCCACTCTGACTGGCGTGAGGTGATATCTGAGTGTGGTTTTGATTTGTATTTCCCTGATGAGGAGCGACGTTGAGCATCTTTTCATGTGCCTGTTGGCCATCCGGATGTCTTCTTTAGAGAAGTGTCTATTCATGTTTTCTGCCCATTTCTTCACTGGATTATTTGTTTTTCGGGTGTGGAGTTTGGTGAGCTCTTTATAGATTTTGGATACTAGCCCTTTGTCCGATAGGTCATTTGCAAATATCTTTTCCCATTCCGTTGGTTGCCTTTTAGTTTTGTTGGTTGTTTCCTTTGCTGTGCAGAAGCTTTTTATCTTCATAAGGTCCCAGTAGTTCATTTTTGCTTTTAATTCCCTTGCCTTTGGGGATGTGTCGAGTAAGAGATTGCTACGGCTGAGGTCAGAGAGGTCTTTTCCTGCTTTCTCCTCTAAGGTTTTGATGGTTTCCTGTCTCACATTCAGGTCCTTTATCCATTTTGAGTTTATTTTTGTGAATGGTGTGAGAAAGTGATCTAGTTTCAACCTTCTGCATGTTGCTGTCCAGTTCTCCCAGCACCATTTGTTAAAGAGACTGTCTTTTTTCCATTGGATGTTCTTTCCTGCTTTGTCAAAGATGAGTTGGCCATACGTTTGTGGGTCTAGTTCTGGGGTTTCTATTCTATTCCACTGGTCTATGTGTCTGTTTTTGTGCCAATATCATGCTGTCCTGATGATTACAGCTTTGTAGTGGAGGCTAAAGTCTGGGATTGTGATGCCTCCTGCTTTGGTCTTCTTCTTCAAAATTACTTTGGCTATTTGGGGCCTTTTGTGGTTCCATATGAATTTTAGGATTGCTTGTTCTAGTTTCAAGAAGAATGCTGGTGCAATTTTGATTGGGATTGCATTGAATGTGTAGATAGCTTTGGGTAGTATTGACATTTTGACAATATTTATTCTTCCAATCCATGAGCAGGGAATGTCTTTCCATTTCTTTATATCTTCTTCAATTTCCTTCCTAAGCTTTCTATAGTTTTCAGCATACAGATCTTTTACATCTTTGGTTAGATTTATTCCTAGGTATTTTATGCTTCTTGGTGCAATATGAATGGGATCAGTTTCTTTATTTGTCTTTCTGTTGCTTCATTGTTAGTGTATAAGAATGCAACTGATTTCTGTACATTGATTTTGTATCCTGCAACTTTGCTGAATTCATGTATCAGTTCTAGCAGACTTTTGGTGGAGTCTATCGGATTTTCCATGTATAATATCATGTCATCTGCAAAAAGCGAAAGCTTGACTTCATCTTTGCCAATTTTGATGCCTTTGATTTCCTTTTGTTGTCTGATTGCTGATGCTAGAACTTCCAACACTATGTTAAACAACAGCGGTGAGAGTGGGCATCCCTGTCATGTTCCTGATCTCAGGAAAAAAGCTCTCAGTTTTTCTCCATTGAGGATGATGTTAGCTGTGGGCTTTTCATAAATGGCTTTTATGATGTTTAAGTATGTTCCTTCTATCCCGACTTTCTCAAGGGTTTTTATTAAGAAAGGGTGCTGGATTTTGTCAAAGGCCTTTTCTGCATCGATTGACAGGATCATATGGTTCTTATGTTTTCTTTTATTAATGTGATGTGTCACGTTGATTGATTTGCAAATGTTGAACCAGCCCTGCATCCCAGGAATGAATCCCACTTGATCGTGGTGAATAATTCTTTTTATATGCTGTTGAATTCGATTTGCTAGTATCTTGTTGAGGATTTTTGCATCCATATTCATCAGGGATATTGGCCTGTAGTTCTCTTTTTTTACTGGGTCTCTGTCTGGTTTAGGAATCAAAGTAATACTGGCTTCAAAGAATGAGTCTGGAAGTTTTCCTTCCCTTTCAATTTTTTGGAATCGCTTGAGAAGGATAGGTATTATCTCTGCTTTAAACAGCTGGTAGAACTCCCCTGGGAAGCCATCTGGTCCTGGACTCTTATTTGTTGGGAGATTTTTGATAACCGATTCAATTTCTTCCCTGGTTATGGGTCTGTTCAAGCTTTCTATTTCCTCCTGACTGAGTTTTGGAAGAGTGTGAGTGTTTAGGAATTTGTCCATTTCTTCCAGGTTGTCCAGTTTGTTGGCATATAATTTTTCATGGTGTTCCCTGATAATTGTTTGTATCTCTGAGGGATTGCTTGTAATAATTCCATTTTCATTCATGATTTTATCTATTTGGGTCATCTCCCTTTTCTTTTTGAGAAGCCTGGCTAGAGGTTTGTCAATTTTGTTTATTTTTTCAAAAAAACAACTCTTGGTTTCATTGCTCTGCTCTACAGTTCTTTTAGATTTTATATTGTTTATTTCTGCTCTGATCTTTATTATTTCTCTTCTTCTGCTGGGTTTAGGCTGCCTTTGCTGTTCTGCTTCTATTTCGTTTAGGTGTGCTGTTAGATTTTGTATTTAGGATTTTTCTTGTTTCTTGAGATAGGCCTGGATTGCGATGTATTTTCCTCTCAGGACTGCCTTCGCTGCATCGCAAAGCATTTGGATTGTTGTATTTTCATTTTCGTTTGTTTCCATATATTTTTTAATTTCTTCTCTAATTGCCTGGTTGACCCACTCATTCTTTAGTAGGGTGTTCTTTAACCTCCATGCTTTTGGAGGTTTTCCAGACTTTTTCTTGTGGTTGATTTCAAGCTTCATAGCATTGTGGTCTGAAAGTATGCATGGTATGATTTCAATTCTTGTATACTTATGAAGGGCTGTTTTGTGACCCAGTATGTGATCTATCTTGGAGAATGTTCCATGTGCACTCGAGAAGAAAGTATATTCTGTTGCTTTGGGATGCAGAGTTCTAAATATATCTGTCAAGTCCATCTGATCCAATGTATCATTCAGGGCCCTAGTTTCTTTATTGACCGTGTGTCTAGATGATCTATCCATTTCTGTAAGTGGAGTGTTAAAGTCCCCTGCAATTACCACATTCTTATCAATAAGATTGCTTATGTTTATGAGTAATTGTTTTATGTATTTGGGGGCTCCGGTATTCGGCGCATAGACATTTATAATTGTTAGCTCTTCCTGGTGGATAGACCCTGTGATTATTATATAATGCCCTTCTTCATCTCTTGTTACAGCCTTTAATTTAAAGTCTAGTTTGTCTGATATAAGTATGGCTACTCCAGCTTTCTTTTGACTTCCAGTAGCATGATAAATAGTTCTCCATCCCCTCACTCTCAATCTGAAGGTGTCCTCAGGTCTAAAATGAGTCTCTTCTCTTGTAGACAGCAAATAGATGGGTCTTGTTTCTTTATCCATTCTGATACCCTATGTCTTTTGGTTGGCGCATTTAGTCCATTTACATTCAGTGTTATTATAGGAAGATATGGGTTTAGAGTCATTGTCATGTCCGTAGGTTTCATGCTTGTAGCGATGTCTCTGGTACTTTGTCTCACAGGATCCCCCTTAGGATCTCTTGTAGGGCTGGTTTAGTGGTGACAAATTCCTTCAGTTTTTGTTTGTTTGGGAAGACCTTTATCTCTCTTTCTATTCTGAATGACAGACTTGCTGGATAAAGGATTCTCGGCTGCATAATTTTTCTGTTCAGCACGTTGAAGATCTCGTGCCAATCCTTTCTGGCCTGCCAAGTTTCAAAAGAGAGATCAGTCATGAGTCTTATAGATCTCCCTTTATATGTTAGAGCACGTTTACCCTTTGCTGCTTTCAGAATTTTCTCTTTATCCTTGTATTTTGCCAGTTTCACTATGATATGTTGTGCAAAAGATCGATTCAAGTTACGTCTGAAGGGAGTTCTCTGTGCCTCTTGGATTTCAATGCCTTTTTCCTTCCCCAGTTCAGGGAAGTTCTCAGCTATTATTTCTTCAAGTACCCCTTCGGCACCTTTCCCTCTCTCTTCCTCCTCTTGGATACCAATTATGCATATATTATTTCTTTTTAGTGTATCACTTAGTTCTCTAATTTTCCCCTCATACTCCTGGATTTTTTTATCTCTCTTTTTCTCAGCTTCCTCTTTTTCCATAACTTTATCTTCTAGTTCACCTATTCTCTCCTCTGCCTCTTCAATCTGAGCCGTCGTCGTTTCCATTTTGTTTTGCATTTCGTTTAAAGCATTTTTCAGCTCCTCCTGACTGTTCCTTAGTCCCTTGATCTCTGTAGCAAGAGATTCTCTGCTGTCCTCTATACTGTTTTCAAGCCCAGCGATTAATTTTATGACTATTATTCTAAATTCACCATGAGAGACTCTTAATGACAGAGAACACACTGAGGGTTGATAGAGGCAGGTCAGGGATGGGCTAGAGGGGTCTTGGGTATTAAGGAAGGCACTTGTTATGATGAGTACTGGGGGCTGAATGTAATTGATGAATCACTGAATTCTATTCCTGAAACCAATATTGTACTGTATGTAAACTAACGAGAATTTAAATAAAACTTTGGCAAAAAAATTACTCTGCCCTATGAGTCATGGGGATAAACGTACAGCACAGGAAAATACAGTCAATGGTTTTGGAATAATGTTGTATGGGGACAGATGGTGACTACACTTACTATAGTGAGCGTTGCACAATGCACAGAATTGTCATAGTGCTATGTTGAGCACCTAAAACTAATATAGCACTGTATGTCAAATTTGATAATGACAATTTTTTTTAACTATTTTAAAAATAAATTTTGCCCTGGAGCAAAAACAAAAATATTAGATCCATACATAATACATATTTGGGCAAGTGATTTTTGACAAAAATGCCAATGCAATTCAATGTGGAAAAGCTAGCCTTTTCAACAAACGGTGTTGAAATAATTAGATATTCATATGTAAAAAGGAGGAGAAGGAGAAGAGGAGGAAGGACAATCTTGACCATTTCCTTCTAACATACACAAAATTTAATATTGTCTTAAAAATATTATCTTGGGGCGCCTGGGTGGCGCAGTCGGTTAAGCGTCCGACTTCAGCCAGGTCACGATCTCGCGGTCTGTGAGTTCGAGCCCCGCGTCAGGCTCTGGGCTGATGGCTCGGAGCCTGGAACCTGTTTCCGATTCTGTGTCTCCCTCTCTCTCTGCCCCTCCCCCGTTCATGCTCTGTCTCTCTCTGTCCCAAAAATAAATAAACGTTGAAAAAAAAATTAAAAAAAATATTATCTTATAGAAATATTACAGTACAATATACACAAAAATACTAAGAACAAATTTATATGATCCGATGGGTCACAAACATAAATTTACATCCTAAAACCATAAAACTTCTAGAAGAAACTGTGGGAAAAAAACCAAAACTAAATCCTAATGATCTTGGGTTGGCAGAGACATTTTTAGATAAGACGCAAGAAGTGCAATCGATAAAAGAAACCATCGATCAATTTGACTTCATGAAAATTTCAACTTTTATTCTTCGAAAGATACCGTAAATGAAAAGAAAAAGAAAGTTACCGAGTAGGAGAAAATATTTGCCAATAGAATCTGCTCAAGGACTTGTATCTGGGACAGAGGTGGGCAAGTTACAGCCGGCTGTTGGTGCAACTCAAGTTTTATTATCTGTGGCTTCTTTCAGACTGAAACGTCAGACAGAAGTGATAGTGGTCCAGACCTGACGGCCCACAGGCATAAAACATTTACTATCTGGCCACAGTTTGCCGACACCAGAGAGAGAATATTTAAAGGATTCTAACGATAAAATGGCAAAAAGACAAAGAATCCCATTTTTTAAATGCACAGATTTGACCAAACGTTCCATCAAAGAATATCTATGAGCGGCCACAAGGGTTTCGCTTACGCAAAATGTTTTTGTTTTTTTTTTAACTGCTCTAATTAGGACGGCTTTAGAACGCGTTTCGATACCTCTTTTTGGGCAAACCTTCCCACCTGGTCCTGTCGCTTGGGACGGCTGTTGCTCTCCTTGGCTCACACGCATTTGGGAATCACGCTGTCAACTTTTATCATAAACCCTTTTACAAATATGGCTTGATTCCACTGTCTTTATATATTCATTTGGGCAAATTGGCATCTTTCCGATACTGAGCTCTGCAACTCACAGACATGAGATACCTCAATTCCCTCGTTAGGGCTGTCTTTACTACTTTCCAGTTTCTAGTATAGCATCTTTAAAAATTATTTATTTTAAACAATTTAAAACTTATTATTACCGTTTACACTGGGTTTGGGAGGTTGTATAGGATTATAAGTGGGTTTTTTTTTTTAATTTTTTTTTTCAACGTTTATTTATTTTTTGGGGGACAGAGAGAGACAGAGCATGAACAGGGGAGGGGCAGAGAGAGAGGGAGACACAGAATCGGAAACAGGCTCCAGGCTCTGAGCCATCAGCCCAGAGCCTGACGCGGGGCTCAAACTCACAGACCGCGAGATCGTGACCTGGCTGAAGTCGGACGCTTAACCAACTGCGCCACCCAGGCGCCCCGTAAGTGGGTTTTAACGTCGATAGTCCGTCCAGCAAACTAATCAAACTCGTACTAGTGCTCATAGCATGGACATTCTCTTATGTGAGCTCTTATAACGTCAATCAACTCACCCCAGATTAGCTTTTACCTTCATCAAAGTTACATACGCACACGGCTTACAAGGTAAATGGTTCTATACACACTACCTGTGAAAACTGGAGCCTCCTACCTTCCACGGTTTTCCACCCCAAAAGCAACCATTTTGCGCCCTTTTCTGATTATTTTTAACTGATTTTTCTAGAAGTTACAGGCAGGTCTCTTATAGCACGCTGACATTGTCACTTCTAGACATCTCCCTCTTAGGCATTATTCACTGATGTCCCACCGCGGATGACGAGGATACAATGTTCTGTTTTCTGGACCCTGTGCCACATACCTTAATTTATTTTTATTTTTAGTGTTTTTATTTATTTTTGAAGGAGAAAGAGACAGAGCATGAGTGGGGGAGGAACAGAGAGAGAGGGAGACACAGAATTCAAAGCAGGCTCCAGGCTCTGAGCTGTTCAGCAGAGCCCGACGTGGGGCTCGAACCCACAAACCGTGAGATCATGGCCTGAGCTGAAATTGGACGCTCAACCGACTGAGCCACCCAGGCACCCCCACGTTAATTTTGGCTAATGTCATAGTCATTGAGCTGATTATAATGACAAAGACCTTGTGTTTTATAGCTCAATCTTGTAACATCCCCAGCTTTTGTTTATGTCTTTCCGCTCGTGTGTATTTGGTGTAAACACCACCGCATTCAGGGTACAGAACAACTCCATGGCCACAAAGGTTTCCCTTGTGCTACCCTTTCATAGTGCCCACCTGCCCCACCACACCAAGCCTCTGGCACATGCCCATCTGTTCTCCACAACTTTGACAATGTTGTGTAAGTGGATTCCCACAGTACGTGACGTTTTGAGATTGATTTTGTTCACTCAACATAATGCCTTTGGAAACTTACAAGTTGTGCACATGTAAATAATTTATTCCTTCTTAGCGCTGAGAAGTATTTCCTGGTATGAATCCACTAGTTTGTTCAAGCATTCCCTAATTACTGGACATTTTGGATGTTTCCCTTTACTTCCAATGCCAAAGAAAGATGCTTTAAATACTCTCGCGAGGTTTTTGTGAGGCCATGGTCTTCTCTGCTCAGATAAATGCCTGGGAGTGTGATTTATGGGACATATAACCCACTTCCTCTTTCTTTGGTTAGAGGAGAGCACATACAAATTCTTTTATTTTATCAATTTTTCTAAGTAATCTCTACACCCAATTTGGGGCCTCAAGATGGGGGGGGGGAGGGAGGCCCACTGGATGGGGACAGAGGCCCCATGTAGGAGGGAAGCATCATTTCTCCTGGGCCTCTCCACTCTCTCTGAAAAAGAAAAGAGGACCCTTCACCAAGTGAGGCTTTCTCTGCCTGACTTCTATTTCACAATCTAGAAGCAGATTGCTGCCTCACAGCCATCACCCCACCATAGGTGCTTCCTCTTAATCACGGAAGGAAGCGGGGTTTTTTCACCACAGAACAGAGGCCCATTCTCCCCAGCACACATATTTGCACAGAGAGGGTCCTCAGGCCGCCATGATGTTGGCCCCTGCCTCCGGGCCCCACCTGCCTCCTTACCTGCTGCTGGCTCTGCTGTTGGGACTCACAGGTAAGCACTGCCTTGGGGTACAATCCCCTCTTCCTGATCCCACAACATCTCCCATGTCCCTGGACATCAAGGGCTTCCAGGTAACCAGAGGTGTGCTACCCAGGGCTGCCACAGAAGACCAAGGACTGGGTGTCATCTGAGAGCAGGAAGTCGGGGATCTGAGCATTTCCTCTATGCATCCATCACCTACAGCTTGTTACCAGAGGCATCCAGACAGTGGAGGCTTCCATCTGTCACAAGGACAAGTTTGTAGGTATTAAATGATCTAATTCTCACAACACTCCTGCCTGATAGCTAGGACTGTACTCTCGATTGGCAGATGGAGAAACTCAGGCAGAGAGTGGAACTGGGCCAGTGTCACCTACCTAAGTCAGTACAGCTGCCGGGATTCACGTCCAGGCCACCCAGCTCCACGGTTCATTCTTTTCACCGTGTTATGCTTCTTGGCTTCTCGGTGGAGGCTAACTAAACAAACATCAGAAAATACAGAGAGGGAAACAGAAGAAGAGGCATCACTTAGCACACTCTGAGGTCTCCAGAGTTCCAGTTCTGCTGTGTGTCCTCCCAAACTTTGGTTAACGATGTGTTGGATGTTTCCTATGTGCCATATATTTTGCTGAGTTTTTAACCTGTATTACAATTTCATTTGATCCTCAAAATGATCTATATACTAGCTGCTAGGCTACCCTTAATACATACCTGGGAATGCACTTGTGTGTGTGCGTGTGTGTCTGTGTGTGTGTGTCTGTGTGTACACATAGGAGTACCTGAGAAAGTGTACACACAAGTGAATATGCATACATATGGGAAATTTGACAACACTCTCCTTCTTGTTCTCTTCACATCGCATCCACTCTATGTGAAATGCACACTGAGGGGCGCCTGGGTGGCTCAGTTGGTTAAGCGTCCGACTTCAGTTCAGGTCACGATCTCGCGGTCCGTGAGTTCGAGCCCCGCGTCGGGCTCTGGGCTGACATCTCAGAGCCTGGAGCGTGCTTCCGATTCTGTGTCTCCCTCTCTCTCTGACCCTCCCCCGTTCATGCTCTGTCTCTCTGTCTCAAAAATAAATAAACATAAAAAAAATTAAAAAAAAAAGAAATGCACACTGAACAGGTGTTTGGTTCCCTGTCTCTCAGCTACCCACCCCCTTTTTCTACTTCTCTAAACTAACTGCTCACTCACCACCAGGTATTGGGACAAGCAAACTTCCCTCTAGGTAAAATGAGAAATTTGTGCATTACTACCTTGAAGGTCCTCCTCCATGCTGGACTGGGTGGGGAGGAAAAAAAGGGGATAGAGTATGTGGGGACTCCTGCCTGTATGATCTGCACCTGCAATTCTATTCATATTCACATCCTGATCCCAATCATCTAGTGTCAGCTGACGCCTACATGCCTCAAGAAATCTCATGTGTAATAGCTTTCCAATTTCCTGAGCACTCACCATGTGCAACACCCACTTGGAAATGCACGCGTCTGTTATGTCCTGTGATCTTTGTATCCAAGGTAGACACTATGTCCCCCTTGCTCACAGAGAAAAAAGGAGGCACAGAAAAGTCCAAGGTCACTCAGTGGTGAATGGCAGGGTGATGATTTGCACTCAGGCAGTCTGATTCTAGATCTCACAGGCTTAACCATGGCTCTTCTCAAACCCTATGGCCCCACTTCCATCCCCATGAGGTTTCTGCAGATCTGCCAATGGGTGGAGGGAAGGGTGGGATGTGGGGAAGACAGAGCATTTGTGGTTTGCTTCTCTCCAGCACTTTCCCCCAAGTCTTCTTCATGGGAAACCCAGATTCTGATATTTTTTTCCGAGAAATTCTCCACTGAAAACAGATGGCAGGGTCTCAGAAAGGGGTTACACTGGGCAATTCACATATGACCCAAATATTTACTGGATAATTCCTAGGTGCCCAGAGCTGTTACATGAGCTTAGGGCATACTGGTTATTAAAAGAGGGAAAGCAGTGGCCCTCATGGAAGTTGTATTGTAGTGGAGAAAAGGAAAAGAAACAACAGACATACCAAATAAGTAAATCACATAGTATACTAGAAAGTGATGAGTGTTAAGGAAAAACATGACAGTACAGCTGGAGAAGACAATGAGAGACTCTTCAGGGTGGGATGTATTTAAAGAGGTAGCCTGGGTGGGTGTTCATTGAACTGGGAGATTAGAGCAAAGACTACAAGAAGTTAGGGTGTGAGCCATGTGATCTTCTGGGGAAAGAGCCTTCCCGAACAGCACGGGAACAGCAGGAGAGTAGAATCCTCCTGTTCTGTTCAAGGGTTTGGGCTATCACTCTGAGCAAAATGGTTGCCCCTGCAAGGTTCTGAAGACAGAAATGACATGATCCACCATGAGTTTTAACTTATGCTAGCATTTGGTTGAGATTAGACACCATAGGGCACAGACAGAAGCGACGAGAGCATTCAAGAGTTCGTCGTGTTCGTGCAAACAAGGAAAAGCATTTTGCACCAAGACAGCAGCCAGGAGAGAAAGGGGAAAGAGGTCAGATTGTGGGTACAGGCAGAAGGGGAGACAACAGGATCTCCTGATGCATAGGATTTGGGGTGGAAAGAGAGGTTGGTTCCCAAGGGCTTGGACCTGAGCATCTCGGAGAATAAAGGTGCCTCATCTGAGATGTACAAGGATGTGGGGGAAAACCGAGGAGTTCAGTTGGGGGCAGTGTTGACAGTGAGAGGTTTGCTTCCATCTAAGAAAGAAGTTGAGTCCTGGTTGGACATACAAATCCAGAGAGAAGGAGCAAGGCCTGGCCCCATGATGGAAATATGAGAATTATAAACACACAGATGGCAGAGTCGACACGTTTCCTTGGCTCCTCTTGACGCTCTGATCCCTCTCACCTCTGCCCTCCCTTGTTTTCTCCATGTCTCCCTCCCATATGCAGTCCTACTTCTTCCCATTTTTGTTTAGCAGTTCAGCTTCATAGCCCCAATCTCCTTCTCCAGACTCACAAACCAAAGTACCCGATCTTCCTGGTACGTGCAAGACTTGCCAGTAATAGCGTGGTCTCTCCTTAGGAGACATGTTTAGTTGCAAATACCACTAACTGCCAGGGTTTTACCAGCTCACACGCTGCAAGAACGAACCACAAATTTTCTCCCCGAGGAGTAGCTGAGAAATCAACAGAACACAGGATGTAAGTGTGGTGTCGCAGCAACCTGCTCCTCTGATTTATATCCTGCCGAAGTTTTTAGGACATCTCAAGTAAGAAGGAACGATTGTGTATTTCTCTAGGTCTGCAGCCACTGGATTGTCATGGAGGCGGTGAAATCCAGCTGCATAATCTGGCCCCTGAAGTTCAGTGTTGGCCCCAAACGTGACTGGTGTCCCTTCAAGGCATAACTCATTGTCCAGACACAGCCGACCATCCACAACTCTGTTGAGAACATGAGTTTGAAGCTTGCTGTTGCCCTTGCTTTAGTTGCTCCCGTGGTTCTATCTCCCCCTTCAAGGGCAATTTTCTCAAATCTACCAGCCCCGAGAACAACACATTTTCTCTTTCCTTGAGTCATGTAGTCCAATTCAAAGGCACTACATGGGGTGATCCCCTTATTTCAGTACGTATTTCTTATTGTGCTAAAATATACACAACATAAAATCTGTATCATATCAACCGTTTTTAAGGATACAATTCACTGGTATTCACATAGTTGTGAAGCCAGTAGCACTGTACCTTTCAGGAATTTATTCAACATCCTAAGCAGATACTCTGCACCCATTAAGCAAGAATTCCCCACACCTCCTTCCTCCACAGCCACCGGTAACTTCTATCTTACTTCCTTGTGTCTATGAAGCTGTTTCTTCTAGATACTTCACGTAAGCGGAATCACGTATTTGTCCTCATCTCTGGCATATTTCACTTAGAATGATATTTTCGAGGTTCATCCAATTAGGGAACATATCAGGTGGCCATTCTTAATAAGGCTGAATAACATTCCATTGTATGTGTCTACATCAACATTTTGTTTATCCATTCATTTATGCATAGATATGAATTCTTTCTGCTACCTTTCGGTTATCATGTATCATGCTGCTATAAACATGGATGTACAAGTATCTCAGTACGTACTTTTAATTCGGGGGTATTTACCTAAGAGTGGAATTGGTTGATCCTGTGGTAAATTCTACATGAACACGAACACTGTTTCCAGAGGGGCTACACCATTATATATTCCTACCCATGACATACAAGAGTTGCAATTTCTCCATAGCTTACTCAATCTTTATTTTCTGAAGTTTAATTTTCTTGTATTCATTTTGGTGTTTCTTTCTTTTGTTTTGTTTTTGATAAAAGCTATTCAAAGGGATTGTGGTTTTGATTTTCATTTTTCTAATGACAAGTGATGTTGAGCATCTTTTTATGGGTTTATTCACTGTTTGAATATCTTCTTTGGAGTAATAGCTATTCTAGTCCTTGGGTCATTTTTTAATTGAGCTGTTTGTTATTTTGTTGTTGAGTTGTAGGAGTTCTTTACATATGTTGGTTATTAATCCTGTCTCAGACATAGGCTTTGCAAATACTTTCTCTCCTTCTGTAAGTTCTCCTTTCACTTTTGATATCGTCTATTGACTTTTGCTGTGCAAAAGTTTTTAATCTTGCTAAAGTCCAAATTGTATATTTTTTTATTTGTTACTTGTGTTTTTGGGGTCATACGAGGACATCATTCCCTAATCCAATATCATGAATTTTGTCTACAGGTTTTTTTCTCTGAATTTTATAGTTTTAGTTCTTACATGTATGCTGGATCAACATAGTGCTGGGTCCTTCATCCAATTTCAGTTCATTCATCTATATAGAGAAAGGTGAGGGTTCAACCCCATTCTTTGCATGTAGATATCCAGTTTTCCCAGCAACTTGTGTTGAAAAGTCTGTTCTTTCCCCTGTTGCATGATCTTGGCACTTTTGTCGAAAATCATTTGACCATGTATGTGTGGGTTTATTGCTAGGCTTTCTATTCTATTCCATTGCTCTATATCTCTATGATATTTTCAGTACCACAGTAATCTGACTATAACACTTTGTAGTAAGTTTTGAAATCAAGAAGTGTGAGTTCTCAGAGGAACTAACATGGCAGGGAAGTAGGGAGACCCTGGGCTTTCATAGTTCTCCAAACACACCTATATTGAGGTCAGATCACTTGGAACACCCAAGAAACTGATCCGTGCAGTGGCAGAAGGATCTCCTCAGTTGCAAGGAGACAGTGTGGCAGGTGTGAGGTATGTGGACGGTGAAGTGGGTGAGAGAAAAATAGTGTTGCCATGGAGAGGAGGGCAACCCTTTCCACGGAGACAGAAAAGGGAAAGAGAGATGGGTTGAAAAAGTGCAGCATCGAATTTGCACAAGAGGAAAACCTCTCTGGAGCATGGACTGTGGAGAAGGATGTACTGAGTGTCACAGGGATTTTTTGCAAACAGCATTTGGAACTCAAACTCTGAGGTTTTGGAAGTGCATGACTTTCTCTGGGTGGAGGTGTGGTGTGAGCTCCTGGGGAGAAAGGATTTGGCCTGGGAGCGTAGGGATCTCCAAGGTGCATTGGAAAAAAAAAACATTCCCCTTCCTGGAGCACTTTTGGAAGAGGGTATATTGCTTCTCCGAGCACCAAAGACCCTGCATGCATCAGTGAAAGGCCTTTCATTATCAATGGACAAAGATACATCCAAGGGGAATGTAACTTTTGCTGCTTTTTGCTGTGCTGCACCATAGATTTCATGCACTGTGCAGGCAGGGGACTATTTTTGAGGGACAAGGGACTCCAGATACAGTCTGGAGAGGCTCTACCCCTGGAGGACAGGACTGGATCAGCATAGTGCTGGGTCCTTTAAGACTTCAGGTTTTGAATCCCAGTCCCATACCAAAGAAAAAAAGGATTTCTATGGTGCAGGGCAATTTGAGTGCCTTCATTATTCTGTGAGGGTTGCCTGAACAGCGGGAAGTGTGAGATCCCCAGTCCTGGGATGAGATTGGGGTGGTGCAATTCCCTCCCCCTTTCTCCCCACGAGAACACGGTGGGACTTCAGAGAGCAGTGCAGCGGCCGCCAGTGGAAGCGGGACCTACTCACACAAAACCCCGTCTGTCCCCACCCCGGCTCTGGGTATGACAAATGCTTATTTACTAGGGCAAGACTGAGTCTGACCCAGGCAGCCAGCCTCTCCTTCACAAGACCAGCTTAGCCAGCTCCCTCCAGACACGAATTGTACTAAAGATTAAGTGCTTCAAAATGACACCTACGATTTCCAATAGTTACTATGAGTTAAGATGGCAGAGAAGTAGGGGGACCCTGGGCTTTCATAGTTGGCTCAAACACAGCTATATTGAGGTCATGATATTGGATTAGGGAATGATTTCTTGGATATGACACCAAGTATTTCCAGTACTTCTGGAAATAGGATAAGGCTTACATTTTTCCTTTTATTTCTTTCTTCCTTTTTTCTTTTGGAGTCAGCCTCATGATTTCTTGCTTTTTTTTTTTTCTCCATTTACTTTTCTAGCTCTTTCGTTTTTAGATAAGGCTTTTTATTTTTTTTCTTTTCTTTTTTTCTTTTTTTCCCCTTTCTTTTCCTTTGGAATCAGTCTTAGTTTTTTGATTCTCCTCCCCCCCTTTTTTTGTTTCTTTATTTTTGTCTTGTTTTCTTACCTTCCCTTTTATTTTCGGAGATCAGCCTTTTGGGTTTGTTTTGGTTTGTTTTCAGGCTTTTTTTCCCCCTGACTTTTCCAGGCTTACTTCAACACACAAATCAAAGCATACCTAGTTAAAGGTCTAAAGAATCCCCACTACAAGCAAGGAGGAGCTCTGCGGAAGACTTAACAGTGGGAAAGAGCAACCAAAACACAATGTCAGAGTGCACACAGCATACACCAGAGACATTTCATGAAGTTCTAGGCCCTGAACAGTGTATGACATATTTTGAATATAGCAGTACTCTTAGGTGCTGGACACTTTACAAGCTTTTAAAAGATGCAAAAAACAGAAAATTAGCAAAATGACAACACAGAGGAATATTCCCCAAAGAAAGTTCAAGAAGAAATCACACGCAAGGACTTGCTGGAAACAGATATAAGCAATTTCTCTGAATCCCAATTTAGAATAACAGTCATAAGACTACCAGCCGGGCTTGGAAAAAGCATAGAAGACACCAAAGAAAGCCTTGCTGCAGAGATCAGAGACCTAAAATCTAATCAGGCTGAAATAAAAAATGCTATAACTGAGATGCAAAGCCGACCTGATACAGTCACAATGAGGACTGAAGAAGCAGAAGAGATAATAGGTGAAATAGAAGATAATGTATGGGAAATAATGAAACCAAAAAAGAGAGAAAGGAAAGGAAATCAATAAATCATGAGGGGGAGACTTAGTGAACTTAGTAATTCCATAAAGCAAGGCAATATCCCTACTCCCCAATAGGAGTCCCAGAAGAAGAAGAAAAGAAAAGGGTTTATTTGAACAAATTATAGCTGAAAACTTCCCTAATCTGGGGGAGGAAACAGGCATTCAAGTCCAAGAGGCACAGAAAACGCACATCAAAATCGACAAAAACAGGTCAACACCTGAACAGCTCATAATGAAACTTGGAAAATGCAAAGAGAAAGAGAGAATTCTCAGAGCAGCTAGGGACAGAGGGTCCTTAACCTACAAGGATAGACACATAAGGGTAGTAGCACACCTGTCCACTGAAACTTGGCAGGCCAGAAGGGAGTGGCAAGAAATATTCAATGTGCTAAATGGGAAAAATATGCAGCCAACAATTCTTTATACAGCAAGGCTGTCTTTCAGAACAGCAGCAGAGATAACGACTTTCCAAGACAAACAACAACTGAAGGAGTTTGTGACCACTAAACCAGCCCTGCAAGAAATTTTAATGGGGACTCTCTGAGTGGAAGAAAAAATAAAAAGATCAAAGCAACAAAGACTACAAAGGGCCAGAGAACATCACCAGAAACACGAACTCTACAGGTAGCACAATGGCACCAAATTTATATCTTTCAATAATGACTCTGAATAGACCAAATGCTCCAATCAAATGGATTAAAATGGGTTAAAAAAAAAAAAAGTTCCATCTATATGCTGCCTAGAAGAGACTCACTGTAGACCAAAACACACCTGCAGATTTTAAGTGAGGAGGTGGAGAACCATCTGGCATGCTAATGGAGATCAAAAGAAAGCCAGAGTAGACATACTGATATCAGACAAACTAGATTTTTAAACCAAAGACTGTAACAAGAGATGCAGAAGGGCATTGAATCCTAATTAAGGGATCTATCCATCAAAAAAAAAAAAAAAGTTCTAACAATTTTAAATATTTATGCCCCCAAATTGAGAGCACCCAAATAGGTAAATCAATTAATCACAAACATAAAGAAACTCATTGTTAATAATACCTTAATTGTAGGGGCTTTAATACCTCACTTACAGCAATGGACAGATCATCTAAGCAGAAAATCAAGAAGGAAACAATGGCTTTGAATGAAACACTGGACCAGATGGACTTAACAGATATATTCAGAATATTTCATCCTAAAATCGCAAAATACACATTGTTCTTGAGAGCACGTGGAATGTTCTCCATACACTGGGTCACAAATCAGCCCTCAACAGGTACAACAAGATCATGATCATACCATGAATATTTTCAAATCATAATGCTATGAAACTTGAAATCAACCACAGAAAAAATTTGGAACCCTCTTAAATAAACTGAGATTAAAGAACATCCTACTAAAGAATGAATGGTTTAACCAGGAAATTACAGAAGAAATAAATACATGAAAGCAAATGAAAATGAAAATACAGCAGTCCAAACCATTTGGAATGAGACAATGCACTGCAATGCAGGCCTATCTCAAGAAGAAAGGTCCGAAATACACAATCTAACCTTACACATAAAGGAGACATAAAAGGAGCAGCAAATAAAACCTAACACCAGCAGAAGAAGGGAAGTAATGGAGATTAGAGCAGAAATAAATGATATAAAAGCAAACAAATAAAAAAGTAGAACAGATAGAGGCTTCTGGGTGGCTCAGACAGTTAAGTGTCTGACTTTGGCTCAGGTCATGATCTCACAGTTCGTGGGTTTGAGCCCAGTATTGGGCTCTGTGCTGACAGCTCAGAGCCTGGAGCCTGCTTCAGATTCTGTGTCTCCCTCTCTCCCTCTGCCTCTCACCGGCTTGCACTCTGTTTCTCAAAAATGAATATAAATTATAAAAAAACAAATATGCAAAAAAGTAGAACTGATCATTGAAACTAAATCGTTCTCTGAATGAATAAACAAAATTGGGGGCGCCTGGGTGGCTCAGTCGGTTAAGCGTCCGACTTCGGCTCAGGTCATGATCTCACGGTCCGTGAGTTCGAGCCCCGCGTCGGGCTCTGTACTGACAGCTCAGAACCTGGAGCTTGCTTCTGATTCTGTGTCTCCCTCTCTCTCTGACCCTCCTCCCATTCATGCTCTGTCTCTCTCTGTCTCAAAAATAAATAAACGTTAAAAAAATTTAGAAAAAAGAATAAACAAAATTGATAAATCCTTAGGTAGATTTATTAAAAAGAAAAAAAGGGGGGGCCCAAACAGATAAAATCACGAATGAAAGAAGATATATCACAACCAAAAGCATAGAAATACAAACAATAATAAGAGAATACTATGAAAAATTATATGCCAACAAACTGGGTAATCTGGAAAAAGTGGTTAAATTCCTAGAAACTCAAACGCTACCAAAATAGAAATAGGAAGAAACAGAAAATTTGAACAGATCCATAACCAGCAAAGAAATTGAATCAGTTATCAAAAATCTCCCAAAAAACAAGACTCCTGGGCTAGATGACTTCCCAGGGGAATTCTACCAGACATTTAAAGAAGAGTTAACACCCATTCATCTCAAAATGTTCCAAAACATAGAATGGAAGGAAAGCTTCCAAACTCATTCTACAAAGCCAATAGCTCTTATTCCAGAAACAGACAAGACCCCACTAAAATGGACAATGACAGGCCAAATAGCCCTGATGAACCTGGATGCAAAATGTCTCAACAAGGTACAAGGAAACTGAATTCAAAAGTATATTAAAAGAATTATTCACCCTGCTCAAGTGGGAATCATTTTTGGGCTGCATGGCTGGTTCAATACTCACAAATCATTCACCATAATATGCCACATTAATAAAAGAAAAGATGAAAAATATATGATCCTCTCAATGGACGCAAAAAAAGCATTTGACAAAACACACATCCTTTCTTGATAAAAACCCTGAAGAAAGTAGAGAAAGAAACATACTTCAACATCATAATGGCCATATACAAGGACCCACAGCTAGTATTATTGTCAGTAGGGAAAAACTGAGAGCTTTCCCCTAAAGTCAGGAATTTGACAGGCATGTCCACCCTCACCACTGTTATTCAACACAGTACATAATATTCAACTTCGAGCCTCATCAATAAGACAACAAAAAGAAATAAAAGACGTACAAATTGGCAAGGAAGAAGTCACACTTTCACTCTTCTCAGAGCAACATGATACTCTATGTGGAAAATCTGATATATACCACCAAAAATTTGCTAGAACTGATCATGAATTCAGCAAAGCCACAGAATATAAAATCAATGTACAGAAATCGGTTGCATTTCTATACACCAATAATGAAGCGGCAGAAGAGAAATCAAAGAATAAATACCATTTACAATTGTATTAAAAAAAAAAACCATAAGGTGCCTAGGACTGAAGCTAACCAAAGAGATAAAATATCTATTTGCTGAAAACTATAGAAAGCTTATGAAAGAAATTGAAGAAGACACAAAGAAATGAAAAAACATTCCATCTTCATGGACTGGAAGAACAAATACTATCAAAATGTCTATATTGCCCAAAGCAATCTACACATTTAATGCAATTCCTATCAACATAACACTAGCATCCTTCTTAGAGCTAGAACAAACAATTCTAAAATTTGTATGATACCAGAAAAGACCCTGAATAGACAAAGTAATGTTGAAAAAGAAAACCAAAGCTGGAGGCATCACAAGTCCAGACTTCCAGCTCTATTACAAACCTGGAATCATCAAGACACTATGGTACTCCCATTAAACCAACACATGGATCAATAGAACAGAATAGAGAACACAGAAATGGACCCAAAAATATATAGCTAAATAATCTTCGACAAAGCAGGATAGAATATCCAATGGAAAAAAGGCAGTCTCTTCAGCAAATGTTGCTAGGAAAACTTGAAAGCGATGTGCAAAAAAATGAACCTGGACCACTTTTAGACCATTCAAAAAAATAAATTCAAAATAAATGAATAACCTAAGTGCGAGACAGAAAACCATCAAAATCTTAGAGGAGAAAACAGGCAGCAACCACTTTGATTTCAGTCACAGCAACTTCTTACACACGTCTCCAGACGCAAGGGAAATAAAAGCAAAAATGAACTATTGGGACGTCATCAAGATAAAAATCTTCTGCACGGTGAAGGAAATAATCAACAAAACTAAAGGGCAACTGACAGAATGTGAGAAGATATTTCCAAGTGACATATCAGATAATCTATAAAGAACTTATCAAACTCAACACCGGAAAAACAAATAGCCCAGTGAAGAAACGGGCAAAAGACATGAATAGATACTTTTCAAAAAAAAAAAAAATCCAGATAGCTAACAAACACATGAAAAGATGCTAACGATCACTCATCATCAGAGAAATACAAATCAAAAACCACAATGAGGTACCAACTCACACCTGGGAAAATGGCTCAAATGCACAACACAGGAAAAAACAGATGTTGGATGGATGTGGAGAAAGGGGACCATTTTTGTAGTGTTTTTAGGAATACAAACTGGTGCAGCCATTATAGAAAACAGTATGTAGGTTCCTCAAGAAATTAAAAATAGAACTGCCCTGTGACCCAGCAATTGCACTACTAGGTATTGATACAAAGGATACAAAAATGCTGATTCAAAGGGACACATGCACCCCAATGTTTATAGCAGCGCTATCAACGATAGCCAAATTATGGTAAGAGACAAAATGTCCATCAACTGATGAATGGATAAAGAAGATGTGGTATATATGTACAATAGAATATTACTGGGTGATCAAATAGAATGACATCTTGCCATTTGCAACAGCGTGGATGGAACTAGGTGTATTATGCTAAGTAAAATAAGTCGGGCAGTGAAAGACAAGTATCATATGATTTACTCATATGTGGAAATTAAGAAATAAATTCCACATTTATTGAACATAGGGAAGGGAAGGAAAAATAGGATAAAAACAGAAAGGGAGGCAAAACTCAAGAGACTCTTAAATGCCGAGAACAAACTGATGATTGCTGGAGGGGTGGTGGGTGGGGAGATGGGCTAAATGGGTGAGGGCCAACAAGGAGGGCACTTGTTGGGATGAGTGAGCACTGAATGTTATATGTAAGTGATGAATCCCTGGGTTCTACTCCTGAAAACAACACTACACTGTATATTAACTAACTTGAATTTGAATCAATAAATTTTTTAAAAAAGGATATGAGTTCTCCAACTATGTTCTGTTTAAGGATTGCTTGATGATTGCGCTCCCTTGAGATCGTATATGAATTTTTAAGGACTTCTGAAATTTGCAAAAAAAAAAAAAAAAGGTGATTGTATTGAATCTGGAGATCGTTTTAGGTAGTATCGATGAACTCTTCCAATCCACAAATGGTATTTGTTTTTCCACTTATTTATATCACATTTCATTTCTTTCCACAATGTTTTGTACTTTTTGGCATACAGGCCTTTGATCTCCGTGCACAAACTATTCCTATATATTTTATACTTTTTGATGTTTGCGTAGTGGAATGGTTTGCAAAATTCTTTACAATTGTTCATCAATAGCATATAAAAATGCACCTGATTTTTGACTGTTGGTTTTGTATAGCACAAATTAGCTGATTTCATTATTATCTCTAACAGTTTGTTTTTACATGTGGAAACTTTAGGGTTGCAACGCATGAAATCATGTCATGTGCAAAGAGATACTTTCACTTATTCCTTTGCAATTTGAATGTTATTTCTTTTTCTTGCCTAATTGCATTCTCTAGGATTTTTAGTATTATGTTCAATGGAAGTGCTGAAAGCAGGCATCCTTGCCTTGTTCAGATTTCCACCATCAAAGGTGATGTCAGCTATAGGTTCTTCATGTATGACTTTATATTTTGTGTAAGCTTCCATCTACTCCGAGTTTTTTTTATTGTTTTTATCATAAAAAGGTTGACTTTTGCCAAATAATTTTCTGCATCAAATGATGACTATGTTATTTTTTTCATTCTATAAATGTGGCCTATTACACTGTATAATTTTCATATGTTGAATCCTTCTTACATTCCAGAAAGAAATCCCACTTGGTCATTGTGTATAATTCTTTTAATATGCTGTTGAGTTGTAATTGCTAATGTTTTGTCAAGCATTGTCGCATCAATATCCAGACAAGACACTGGTCTGTAGTTTTGTTGTAGTGCCTTTGTTGGCTTTGGTCTCAGGATAACGCTGCCCTGAGAATGAGTCTCAGGATGACCCAAAATAACTTAGGAGTCTTCCTACCGCTTTTATTTTTGGGAATACTTTGAAAATGATCAGTGTTAAGTTTATCTTTCAGTGTTTGGAAGAATTCACCAGTGAATCTTCATGATCATGGGCTTTTCTTTGTTGGGAAATTGTTGATTGATTCAAACTCCTTACTAGCGATATTCTATTCATTTTTCTAGTCTTCATTATTCAGTCTTGGTAAATTGTATGTGTCTAGAAATTTTTCCATTTACTCTAGGTTTTCCAATTTATCAGTGTACAATTGTTCGATGTACTCTTTTAGAATCCTGTGCATTTATAGAAAAAATACTTAATAATGTCTTTCTCTTATATCTGATTTCAGTTAATGAAATCTTCTCAATCTCTCTCTGTTACTCAATCTAGCTAAAGTTTTGTCAACTATGTTGGTTTCTGAAGAGCTACTCTTGGGTTTACTGATTTTCTCTGTTGTTCATGTATTCACAATTTACTTATCTCTACATTAGTCCTTTTTATTTCCTTCATTCTGCTTGCTTTGTGTTAACTCTTCTTCTTTTCCTGATTTATTAAGCTGTATACTTGTTAATGACTTGTGATCTTTCCTCTCTTTAAATGTCGGCATTACAAATATAAATTTCCCTCCATGGTGGCTGTCAGTGCAGAGTGTAGGTTTTGGCATGTTGTATTTCCATTTCCATTCATCTCAAGGTGTTCTCTAATTTCCCTAAGAGTGTGTCCTTGTATTTCTTTTTTTTTTTTTTTATCTGTTATACCTTTTTGGATGAACTGTCACATTTAGCTTTAGTTTTATACAAAACTATAATATTCAAACAAAAGAAGAGGATAAGATTTTATTTTACTGCTTTAAAGAATACAGTGTGAAGATTTATTTCAATACATTGGAGAAGATTCAATTTCACTTCTGTTGTTGATTTCTAGTTTTATTTCACAACTCTCACCAGTTCACTGCTTGAAAAGCCCTTCTTCCAGATTGCAGTATGGTGCCTTCTCAGCCTGTATAATTTGGACTCATACAAAGGTTTTGTTTGTTTATTTGTTTGTTTTGTTTCATTTCATTTTTTATGGTAACTGGTTTCTGTAACAATCTGGGGAGACATGTGTGGGAGACAGGACAATGGCTTCTCCAAGATGACCACATCTTAATATACATAAAATGTGAATATTTTTCTTTATTCAGCCAAAGAAATTTTGCCAAAATGATTAGGTTAGACTCTTGACATGAGGAGATTATCCCAGATTATCACCGTGGCCCCACTTTATTCACAAGAGTCCTTATAAGAAGGGGGCAGGAAAATCAAAGTTAGAGAATGACAAGTAACAATACAAGCGAGAATTTGGAATGATAGAAAATTGGGAAGATGAAAAGAATTGTGGGCAGCTTCTGGAATTTGGATGGCAAGGAACAATACCCAGAAGAAATACAGCTCAGCTGCCCTTTGTGTTGAGCCCAGCAACACCAATTTTGGACTCTTAATCTCCAGAATAACAAAATCGTACCTTTATGCAGTTTTCAGGCACTACATTTTTAATCATTTGTTTCATTGCGTTAGGAAATATTTTAATATAATATGATTGCTTTCTAGTAAAAAAAAAAAACCTAGGTATTTTAAACACTCCTTTACCTTTCATTTAGCTAGCTACATGTTTATTATGTGTTGGCAGCTCTTCCCATCACTGTCTCTCACGTATCCAGATTGATGGATAAGACCCCCACCTGTACATGTGCTTGTGGAAGAGAGAAGTTGATCCATAGAGGTTCCAGAAGCTAAACACACAGCCCAGAAACTACATCCATCACTTCCGCTCACACACAATGGTCTAAAGAAGTCTCACGGCCCCACTGAATGCAAGAGATCAGAGAGTGTAACACCCCAAGGGGCCAGAACACAGACATGCAGGATCATTTGGCGAAGCACGACGCTTTCAGAGAGGGCTGGGGCCGTCCGCCTGCGTGTGCCACATCACTGAATCTCTCTCTGTTTTGCTTTCCTCGTCTGTAACAGAGTCCCATGTGACAGGCTCGTCGCGAGGGCTACATGCCGTGTACACGCAGCGGGCTGGGCTCAAGGTGTGCACTCAGTGAAAGCTGTTGTGGATAAACACTTGCGCGGACGGACAGGATCGCAGAAGGATGGTAAATAGCTGTTTTGTTCTCCCCCCAGGTGTGTCAGGTGAAACAGAACTGCAGGTGATCCAGCCCGAGAAGTCGGTGTCTGTGGCGGCCGGACAGACGGCCACTCTTCACTGCACCCTGACCTCCCTGCTCCCCGCTGGGAAGGTCGAGTGGTTCAGGGGCACAGGGCCAGGCCGGGAGTTAATCTTCAGTTTCAGAGGAGACCCTCACTCCCCTCGAGTAACAAATGTTTCAGACGCCACAAGGAGAAACAACATGGACTTTTCCATCCGCATCAGTAACATCACCCCAGAAGACACGGGAACCTACTACTGTGTGAAGTTCCAGAAAGGGAACCCCAGTGTGGAGTTTAAGTCTGGACCAGGCACCCAGGTCACCGTGAGCGGTGAGTATCGCTCCGTCCCCTGGTTGTGACGGCAAGTCAGTAAGAATGCCCTCCACTGTCTGAGCAACAGATAAGGATCAGGTGCTTTGGCGGGTGCCCCTGAATCAGCCCCTTCCACAGATCAGGAAAGTTGAGGCCTGGAGAGGCCTTGCTATTTGCTGAAGACACCACGGCTGATAAACGGTGGGAAAATCTGGAACCGCGGTCTGCAGGTTCCCAGCTCTTCCCTTTTTCAATCCTGACCAGCCCTGTGGTTCCCAGGATGAGAGACTGAAAGTCTGGGAGACATGCGAGTCACAAGGCCCATCCTCACATCTGCCTCCAAATAGCACTCATGTCGATGTGTCCAGAATCCTCCACACTCAGCACTTACTAAGCACTTGCTATGCGCAAGCTCTGTTCTGGGTACTGTAGGAGGAGGAGGTGGACACCGAGAGTGACACCCACCAGAAATGTCCTTCCTGTGCCCAGATTGGTGGGAGGTCCCTTGGCAGAGAAGACAACGGGGACTTTGAACTTAGGCTGGAATTGCACGCGGGCCCTGCCCCTGACTCAGTCTCCGACACCGCCCTCCCAACACTATCAGCAGGGCTAAAAAATAATCCATGCGAGGGTTCTGCACAGTGTCACATACCTGTCGTTGCTGAGGATGACCACAGTCATGCTTACTGCTCGTAAATGCTCCTCTTGTAGCCAAACCCTCTCCCCCCGTGGTGTCGGGTCCCACGGCCAGGGCCACACCTGAGCAGACTGTGAGCTTCACCTGCGAGTCCCACGGCTTCTCCCCCAGAAACATCACCCTGAAATGGTTCAAAAATGGGAAGGAGCTGGCAGCCTCCCAGACCACCGTGGACCCAGAGGGAGACAGCGCTTCCTAAGCATCTTCAGCACAACCACGCTGCCGCTGGCCCCGGGGGACGTTCGCTCCCAGGTCACCTGCGAGGTGGCCCACGTGACCCTGCAGGGGGGCCCTCCTCTTCGTGGGACTGCCAACTTGTCCGAGACCCTCCGAGGTAGATGCCCGTCACCCCCGGCCCAAGCCCAGCTCCGGCCCCCAAGCCTCCCAGCCTGCCCCTCCCCCACTCCGTGCTCCCAGCCTTCCATCCCCTGGAACCTGCCTCCTGACAGACCCTCCCAATCACCGGGCACCCAGGGGTACCGTCACCGCCTCCTGTTTTAACGGCAGTTCCGGGTGAACACCTACCGTGCTAGGTAGTTCGATTTACTTTCCCATAGCCACTCCAATTATTGAGCACCTAGTGTAATCCAGCCACTGTGTGCTCAGTGATTTCATGGATTTTGCTAGTTATTCGATTCCAAATGCATGCTGGGGGCTCGATTTCACTCATCATTACCCTAATAGGAGCTACCAGTAGGTACCTTGAGCACCTACTGTGTACTGGGTACTGTGCTTAGGGGATTTCATTCGCATGCAAAGCTTACCCTGAGTGTTTGAGCACCAGCTGTATGCCTAGCACTGATCTGGGTGATTCCCTTGCTGCGTGGGGGGACCTAAGTTCTCGAGCCCCTCCCCGGTGATGTGTCTGTTCCATGAGGTCAGAGCTTCTGCTCTGTGCTGTTTCAGTTCCACCCACCTTGGAGGTTGCCCAGCAACCCGTGACAGGGGACCAGGTGAAGGTCACTTGCCAAGTGAAGAAGTTCTACCCCCAGCGCCTACAGCTGACCTGGTTGGAGAACGGACACGTGTCCCGAACAGAAACGGCCTCGACAGCCTCGAACCTCATAGAGAACAAGGATGGGACCTTTAACTGGACGAGCCGGCTCCTGGTGAATTTATCCGCCCACAGGGAAGATGTGGTTTTCACCTGCCAGGTGCAGCAAGACGGGCAGCCCGTGGTCACCAAAACCGATACCCTTGTGGTCTCTGCCCACCAGAAGGACCAGGAAGCCCATACGACCCACGGTGAGTCCGAGATGCCAACTGACCTGGCACTTTAAATTCTATCTTTTCTTTTTTTATGTGAAAAGCAGTCATTCATGCCTATTATAGAATAATCTAGAGGTCTACAGACATAAAGCAGAATTTTGATATGAGCTTCCCTCCCCAAAGCTCATGCTCCAAGAGTGACCACTGTTAAGATTTTGGTACATAGCTTTTTAGATCTTTTGACAGAAACATGCATTAGAGAAGGAAACAACAGAGGGAGGGAGATAATCTTGTCGCTAGCATCCTGCCTCCTGCACCTTCACCTGACAGTAATTATGTCACCACGCCAGGCCAGCCACCTCCTCCTTCTGTTCGTTCTCACCTGGGCTTCATATCGATCCTTCTTACACCCTTCTATCCCCTTCTCAGCAAAGGTCTGCACTTGCCACTCTGAAATTCTGGAAGGGAACCCTGAGGACAGAGTGTTGAGTCTGGACCAGACTCCATGGTGACCATGGGTGCTCACAGCACAAACCACCTTTGTCCCCTGCTTTGGGACAACAGGCCAGCAATAATCATGATTACTCACTGCACATTTACTTGATGCCAATTCCAGTTCATTTCTGATCTGCTACAACCACCCTGGGAGCTTCGAAGTTTATAGACCAACTCAGGGAGCAATGGGGGACAGATGGAGAAGATGTCCTGCCCTTAGTCCAGGTGATGGGCTAAACCAATCAAGAGAAACCTGAGTCCCCGAGGACAGGGACCACCAGCCTATATGACAAACGTGTTAGAGAAAACAGCTGGGCATTGTCCCAAGGACCTACAGGTCCCCTTTCTATGACCAAATTATATCTTATCTCGCTCTTATAATATATGGAGGAGTTTGAGCCATGTTTCCAGGAGTCTTTGTTCCAGAAGACCTTTCAAAGGCCCATTTCCTTCTAACATACCCCATGACACTGTCCTCATTGCTGGGTCAACACTGGGTCACCGAGTGTCCATGACCCTACCAACTAGGAGAGGAGAGATAGGAAGGGGAGAACAACTTCTCTTAACACTAGAGGTACTGCCTAACTGTGTCCACTAATGACTCAGTCATGGATGCACATCCAGTTGCAAATGGAGTCCATAATTGTGTGGTCATGTGATTAATGACTTTCGTTTTTCAACACAGCCAGTACCATTACATACTTTGTAAAATTAACAGTAATTTCCCACTATCAGCTAAAATGGAACCTATATTCAGATTTTCCAAAATTTCTTCTAAGACTTTATTCTGTGTACCAAACTTGGTTTTATTTCATCTCGAAATGCTTGCAAAAACTTTCCTGTGAAACCACATGGGACTCCACAATTCCTTTTTACATATATATATATATATATATATATATATATATGGATATGGATATATGGATATATATATACAGAGAGAGAGTATGAATAGCTAGGGCTACTCAAATTCTTCATTTCATATTGGATGCTTGCGGATGCTTGAGGAAGCTGGTCCATTTTCTTGAGTTGTCCAATTTCTATCCACAGAGTTCTCATCATATTACCTTGGTATCGTTTTGATGTCTGTAGGCTCTGTAGTGATATCATATTTCTTTCCTGATATCAGAACTACTTGCCTTTTTTTTCATTGTCAGAATTACTAGAAGTTTTTCCATTTTATTGATCTTTTCCACAAACTCTTTTGTTTTGGTGATTTCCTCTATTGTGTATTTTCAATTTCATTGTTTTTTCTCCTCTTTTTTTTCCCCATTCTGCTTGACTGGGGTTTATTTTGCTCCTCCTCATTTTTTGAAATGGGAGCTAGGATGATTGATACTAGTCTTTCTTTGTTTGAATGCCACACCTGGACTTCCTTCTGCACTTGGGGAGTCAGGAGTGTGGAGCCAGGATATCTGGTGCTGTGTTCTTCCAGACTGCAGGCATCTAGACTGCCTGACTTCCTCTTCCACCTTTCAGAGGATTCTTGGACCTATTCTTGGACCTCATATGATTTCCAGGGGTCAGTCTTATACTGAACCAGGAAGGCAGGAAGAGGCAAATCAACACCCCCTATTCTGGACTGGCCTGGGTTAGGTTTTTAGTCTTTGGCCTTGCACTAGAACTCATACCAGGGCTGTTACTTCTGGTGCTTCCAGTGTGCCTGAACTAGCAAACTTGCTTGTGTGCTAAGACCGGAAATGGACACTAGGGTTGTCTGGGTTGGAGAGCTGGATGCCTATGTGACCCTGCTGCACCAGGATGCCACAGTCTCCCCTGGGCATCCCAGGGCTCCAGTCACTGCGATAATTGGCCCAATGGGTTGGAATAAGAATGCACATCTTTCGGTTCACGTTTATGTTATTGAGGTATTTTATAACACTTCTAGTTTAAGAGACCTCTGTTCTCTCAGTATAGCATCACTGGGTATGTTACAGGGGTTGGTTGGCCGGTTTGGGCACTTGGAGGAGAGAGGTTCTGAGTCCTCTGATCTTTCTGTTCTTCTTTCAGGATGCCACGTGTGCCTGTCCCATTTTTCCTTCTTCCCTTCACCGCTCAACTTTGAAACAGCACCTCTTGAATCTCGTTTGTCTTTCCCCCAAAGTTATGCATTTTAAATCATGCCTGCCCCCTTTATGCACATCTATCTTTTTAAATTTCCCTGACTCCCTGCATCAGGTTCCTATTGCTGCTGTAATCATTAGCACACGCTTAGTGGCTTCGAACAACACAATTTTTTTCTTCCACTTCTAGAGGCAGAAAGTCTACAATGAGTTGGCAGGGCTTCATTCCATCTGGGCGAACAGGGGGAGAGTCTGTGTCCTTGCTCTTCCAGCTCCTAGGGTCCCGTTCCAGACTACCCTCTGCTGCGGTCAATATGCCTCCTGCTCCCACTCTCCTGCCTCCCTCCTTCACTTGTAAAGGTCTCTGTGATTCTGTTGGCTCCACTCCGATAGTCCAAGATAATGACCCACTCAAGACCATAGCTGGTTACCACACAGTCTACCTTGCCATGTCAGGGACCACAGACTCTGGGGAATCTGGGCCAACCGTCTTAAGTCAGGCATACTTTGGAATTATTTTCTGTGATCTGTGTCCTGATGTGCAGGACACATTTCCAATATTTTCTCATTGAAGTTGGGTTTAATATTGGCAGTAGGATTTCTAAAAAACTCTCCGGCATCTTGTATAACTGCCCTTGTCTTCTTCACCTGCCCTTTCCTATGGCTGGTGAGGGTGGGAGGGCAGCAGTGTAAGATATTGTGCCTTCAGATTGTGTGATATTTCTCTTTTGTCTCCCAGACATTTTGGAGTTTGGCCATTGCTCTTCAAGGACTTCTGAAAGCCAGGTTTCCATAGAATTTTCTGTCTTTTTATTGTTTTTTCTTTGGGTTCAGAAGCTGTATTCAGAGATGAGTAGCTAAGCTGCTGCCTTGTCCTCAGCAGACACAAGTGCCCTGAGGGCTTTGAATGCCTTGTCCCCAAAGTCCCTATCCCACATCAGTACTTGTCTCCCGTATTTCCCCATCACGGCCCTGTTCTAGCAGAGCAGTATACTGAAACTGAGAATTCAATCCTCTTTGTAGCACCAATATTCTTATAATTATGTTGGACCCAATTATGTCCTCAGCTTTTTCTGCCCTCGGGATCTAATAGGTGGGAGTCTACAATGTTGCCCAAAAGTCCTCTTTCACACATGACCGATCATGAGAGATCAACCAGTCTGAGTTCTGTCTGCATTGTCTTTCCCTAAAGGGTTGATGCTCAGCAACACTCATCCACCCAATAGTTCTTACAATTCCCAACCGATTTCCAGATTACCAGGTTACCCCCCACCTCTACTTACTCCATCCCAGGTCACCACTGTGAGCTTTTAGCAGTGACAATAGCAGGGAAAGCTGGGACCTTCCCCTGTTCCTCTGCCCTCCAGGCAGGGGACCTCTTGGCCAGCCAGTTGATTGAGACCCAGGTCGGTATCTGCACATTAGAGCTGGGTTTCCAGACCCCTCCCAGACAAACTCCACAGGTCAACTGTATTGGGAAGCAAACTCTAACATCATATGAGAAGGGAGAAACCTCACTGTGGTGTGGTGCCCATTCACAGGTATGAGTTAGAGAAGGAGGCAAGACTGGCAAAAGGAGATATTGAACACAATGCAGCACAGCAAAGTCATACTTGCACAAAGAACAGGCGAACTGGATGCTATTTTTGACTTGTTTTAAATGGAGCGGAGGGGCAAAACCTCTGTACCCCAACTTCCTCCAGTCCTCTGCTGCACGCTGCCCTCTGGAGCAGGTGCAAACATGGGCAATGCAGCTTTTTCAACTGAGAAAAAATTCCAGAGGGCCACCCAGCTGAGACCTGCCGTCCCCCGACACATCAGGGGTAAAAATGGTGGGTCTTTGCTCCTTCCTCTAAGATTATTCCATATATTTCAAAAACATATTTGAATTTCTTGATGTAAATCTAAGAGCAAAATCCAGTCACTGTAAAAAGGCAAAGAATCTGAAGTTATGCATGCAGACCCAATGATCTACGTGCAAAAGAATGATGTTATTACCTGATGCTGGTACTGGGGTCCAGGGGCACGGGATGGTGTTTGAAGCCCCTCCCAGGTTTAGACCCCATTTCCTTTCCTAACCAGGGTGTTCTCCAGCCAGCAGGTCTTGTGAGGTCAGGCCACCCCGAGGGCTCCCTCAGCACAAGAACATGGGGTCATCAAA
Organism: Lynx canadensis; assembly: GCF_007474595.2. Lineage (NCBI taxonomy): Eukaryota > Metazoa > Chordata > Mammalia > Carnivora > Felidae > Lynx > Lynx canadensis. Next base: position 28,231,094 of record NC_044305.1, on the reverse strand, counting down.
GCTCGCGTGTGGAACAAAGAAGGGCAGACTTGCACCTTGCTCACCTTGACACTGTCCTTCCTCTACTTGAGGCCAGGCTGACATTCGTTCCTATGACCCTGAGAGGTTGGACTGTCCTAGTCCAAACACAAGGTCTCAGATTCATCCTAAGGACAGCAGAGTCCCACTCATCTTGTGACCCTCAGTAAATTATGAGCCTGTCCCCTCCTCAGAAGAGAGTGTCAGACCTGCCCCATTGGGTGTGGGGAACAAGTCAGCAAACCTCACTTACATGTTACTGAGTGCTCATGTCTCCAGCCCTTCCCTCAGGAAGGACACCCAGTAGCCTGAGCAGAGGTGAGCAAGATGAGGTACTTCTTATCCTGAATTCTGCCTCGAGCCTCTCACAGGGGAAATTCATGAGCTTCAGAGCATAGATGGATGCAGGTTCCCTCAGATGGAGTAAGTCGAGGCCCCTGGGAGTGGACTCCTGGATCCCTCTCTGATGCTGCCTCCTGTCCATTTCCAGATCGAGAACTGTCCACTCCACTCCTGGTGGCTCTCTTCCTGGGCCCCAAGCTGCTGCTGCTCGTCTCTGTCTCTGCCATCTATGGCCACAGGAAGCAATGGATTCACTGGTGAGATATGGACAAGGAGGGCAGGGCCAGGTCAGTCTCAGAAGGAGCCAGGTCAGTGGAAGGGGCAGCCCGCAGGTCACACAGGGTCAGCGCCCACCTGGAATAAAGAGCAGGTGACACACCTCCCTTCATACCCTCTGGAGCCTCAGGGATCCCTCTGGGAGGTTCCCAACTCCCAGGATGACTATTGGGCCCTGTAAGAGGTGGATGGGGTCAAGGGCTATGAAAGGATGTACAGAGAGACCTACAGCTTCTGGGAAGGGAGTGGGCTAAGTGAGCAACACCTGGGTGGGAAACCCCACAGAAACCATCTCTAGATTATTTGGGCGCAAGGTGTCCACATTTAGAGGAATGCTGACAGGTGCCCCCTGGCTGCTCTGAGGACGGCTCCCGCTCTGACCCTCCGTGGGACAGACTGGAGAGGATGGGGAAGGGGGATCAGGACCTAGGGAGGAAGGTTGAGGAGGCACAGTCCATGTCAGGGACTTTCTGCCCTCTCACTACAGGTGTCCCGGGAGGAAAACAGCACCGAGGACATAGGAGACACGTGGAGAACATTTCTAGAATGATGAGCAGATAATGAAATGTGAACATGGGTCCACGGCTCCTTCCTTCCTCCCCTGCTACATGCCATCCTCGGTCTCTGCTGCCTCCTTCCTTCCCTGAGGGGCCCAGCCTAAAACAAGGAACAACTAGAAGCTTCCACAACCCTGCCCCAGATGCCTGCTTCCCCAGAGACTCACCTGCCCACAGTTCCTGCTGTTCCTCCTCAAAGACCTCGATGCCCCCAGAGCTGGGTCTTCACACCTATTCCAGAGCAGGGGCCATGGGAACATCTGTGGAGACTGACACATGGATATCTTACTAGAATGAGAGAAGCAAGTCCTGGTACACACACCAGTCTATCTCTCATCCATCTTCTGGGGACGGTGGTCATGAACTACACATTCAAGTCCATGCTCCAACAGGTTATTCCTGCCAAACCCCCGTCTCCCCAGCCTTGGTAAGGTTCTTCAGTCCCTCTTAAATATAAACGAATCCCATCTTGGTTTGAAGGGGAAAAAAGGATCCTCCTTCCTCGTTGCCTACCCGCCCTATCCCTCAATCCCAGAGAGAAGATTCCCTCCTCCCCCTGTGATGGGAACACTGGCTCTTCTGTCACCTTCATCCTTTCCAACCCCCCTGCTCATGTACACACGCTGGCAGTACAGAAGACAGGAGCCTTCCTTGATTTCCTTCTTTATATCCCATTTCAAATCTGCCTTCCTAATGTATGTCCAGCGACCAGACGGTGTTAAACCATCTACGTCTGGACAGAAAGAGAAGCCCGGTTTGTGGTGCTTGTCCACTTCTGTGGCGTCTACACTCCTAATGTGGCCAATTTCAAGCTGCCAACAGTGGAACAACTAGCTTGCAAAATTCCTGGAAAGCTCTCAGGAGCGAGGGCAAGCCTCCTCCCACCCACCAGGGAGCTCCACCCAGCACCTGCACACTGCTCGCTCCCGGACTGCCCCCTGGTCCTGGCCACCAGCATCCCTTCCTGGACCATTGCCACGTCCCTAACAGACTCTCCAGGTTCAGCCACAGTGATCCTACGGAAACGGAAGTCCGATTGTATCCTTCCTCTGTTTCTTCCCCCTACAGATATGCATGGCTCGGTTTCTCCCTCTTTCAAGCTCGCCAGTCATGTCACTTTATTAAAAACACCTTCCTTAAACCACCCACATAAAATATCAATTTCTGTCTCTCACTCTTTGTTCCCACAGCTCATACCTGAACTGAATTCTTTTCCTAGAACTTAAGACCAGCCAACATGATAAATGGAGACAGTGCTCACTTGCACAGTGATGCAGGACCAAAACAATGACGGGTGCAGCTGAAACCAGGCGACGTGATCTCAATAATCAGAGGGAAAAGCAACAATTTTTCTGTGAACTTTAGAAACTTTTTTCAACACATTGGGAACCCCCCCAACTGCCAGTTATGAATGTACAGAGACATGAAAAGACAGTAAAACTATTATCCATTTGGTAAACACTCATTTGAAACATTAGAAACATTGAAAGATGGGGCGCTGGGGCGCCTGGGTGGCGCAGTCGGTTGGGCGTCCGACTTCAGCCAGGTCACGATCTCGCGGTCCGTGAGTTCGAGCCCCGCGTCAGGCTCTGGGCTGATGGCTCGGAGCCTGGAGCCTGTTTCCGATTCTGTGTCTCCCTCTCTCTCTGCCCCTCCCCCCGTTCATGCTCTGTCTCTCTCTGTCCCAAAAATAAATAAACGTTGAAAAAAAAAATTTTAAAAAAAAAAAAAAAAAAGAAAGATGGGGCGCCTGGGTGGTTCAGTCAGTTAGGCGTCCACCTCTTTGATTTTGGCTCAGGTCATGATCTCACAGTTCATGGTTTCCGAGCCCTTCATTGGGCTCTGGCTGGAGAGCACAGAGGCTGCTTGGGATTTCTCTCTCCCCCTCCCTCTGCCTCTCCCTGGCTTGCTCTCTCTGTCTTAAAAAAATAAAACAAAAAACATTAAAAAAAATTTTTTTAATTAAAAAAAAAAGAAACCTTGAAAAGGGAAGTGGTTTATTTTTTTTAAAGACTTACCTAGAGTAGTTTGGAGAGTGCTTGCCTTCTTGTAACTAACTGCACAGTTTACAAGAAAACGAGCATCTCAATTATCTCACCTGCTTCTCAATTGGGATTAGATTGCAACGTTGCTGCACTTCCAATGCTGTGAACGCCTGACAACATATTCGTGAACATTTTCTGGTGTCATGTCTTCTGGGACATCGTCTCCCCACCCCTCCCACTTTCCTCAGTGACGTGGTAAGTTTGCATTCACTCTCCTCCTCTGGCTGCATATCTAGACTCTGGAAACGGTATCCCTGGCAGCACTGCCATGAAGGTCTCTGTGTCTTGATGAACCCCACTCACATTGACTTTGAACTTCAGCTCCAGCCTCAGCTCTTCTCATTTCTCCTACACACGTTCAGTTTGGTCCCCATCCCCTTTTTTCATTTTTTACATTCATACAATGTCACCCGGGTTCATCGCGCAGCAGGGGGACCAGGAGACAACATAACCACCTGCTTTGCAATTGTGGTAAACAAACATCACAACCCCAATATCCTGGCACCCTGATCTTAGGATTCCAGGATTCAGAACGGAAGGAATTGGTTCCTGTTGTGCAAGACATCCAGTTTATGGTGTTTTCTTATAGCAGCACAAGCCAAGACAAAATCTAATAAATTATGAACTTTGCTTAATGAGCAGGTACCAATATTGACTCATTAATGATAACAAATGTACTGTACTTCTGTAAGACATTAATAAGAGGGGAAACTGTGTGAAGCTGTATATTGCAACTCTGTATGACTGTGGCAGTTTTTTCTAAATGTAAAACCGTTTCACAAAATTAAGTCTATTAAAAAAAAATTGCAACCTCTTGTCTTCAGCTGACTCTCTGCCTTTTGAGCTCCCTTGGGGGAAAATTTAAGGAAACAAATGGTGGGGGGATTTCGTGTTAATATTCAGGTTTTATTTCACTTCGGGTTTGAGGTTCCTTCTCTTCCTTCCTCTGTCCTCTGCCAGAGCTCACTCGAGAGCCAGGCACTCCGAGATCTCAGAAGGAGCTGAATCCCAGTCCCCCATGATACTCATTCTAAATGCTTCCAAGTAGTAAAGCCCAGGTCAGTCCAGGTGTGAACAGAGAACTCTGGTCCCCAGGGTAGTTTTAAGACCTGATGTGGGGGGCAGTTAATCCATGTCCTGAACCCACGGAACAGAGTTGGAAGGGGCTCTGCAGAGCAAGGTGGATGCTGTGATATACCAGGTCTCAGGACGTGGCCCTCACCTGTCACCCTCTTTAGGATGGCCTCAGGTGAGGAGAGCTACCATGCCCAAGGTCATCCCTGGTAACATCCTAACTCCGGAACACACGGGAGATCAGCTGAGGTTGCCATTGAGACCTCACTGCAGCTCAGCTTCTTCTAAACATTCTTGCTCCCTTCTGCTCCCCTCCACAGGTTTGTTCTTAAAAGTACTCCCTGAAAATGACCTGCTTGTTAATATCCATCGCAACATCTGTTGCCCAGGGAAGCCAAGGTGAACAAGAGATTGTGACCGGTACCAGAAAAAGATGGGGATCCTTTTGTCTCTAGGGGCCAAGCCACTCCTGGAAGAATGGATTGTTTACACTGCCACATACCATATACATATAACACATACCACATCCCATATTCCATATACCATACAAAATATACCATATATCTTATGCCAAACACTCTGGGTATATAAAAGCAATGAGAAACCACAAAACTGTTTATGCAAGAAGGGGTATAATCAGATGTGTGTTGTAGAAACCATCTTGGATAAAGGAGAAGGTAGAGCTTACACCGGGCAAAACAAGACGGGGGTAGCCTATTAGGAAGTAATAGTTTTCACTGAGGGAAGTGATGATGATGGAGATGGAGAAATAGATATTTAGGAGGTAAAATAGATATTTAGGAGGTAAAACTAACAGGGCCTCTAGCAGGCAGACAAGAGTGGACAAGTCAGGATGCAGAACATGGGTTACTTCTTGGTTTGACCAAATGGATAGAGGATGTGCCACATACTGAACGGGGTGGAAAGAGTAGGAGAATGTCTGAGTGCAGACTATGAACTCAGGGTTGAATATTTGAACTATACAAATGAAGATCTCAAAGTCAAAAGATATAGGTCAGTCACCAAGAAGTGAATTCAAGAGTAGAACCTTGATTGCATCTGGTTACAAATCCACTGCCCTTGACCACCAAGGCATGAAATATCCCAGTCTCTGAAGAGGTTAGAGTCTGATGGAAGGTGTGAAGTCTCCTGGAGGTTGGAGGAAGGGAGAGATGCTGGAGGCTGCAGGAAAGATGCTCAGTAGGGGCCATGGATGGCTTCCCAGCATGGAATTCGTCATTCCAGGACAATGTGAGAGGATGGTGACATCCCTGGGAGAGGGGAGTCTTGTCATCTCCTAAGGGCAGTTTGGGCCTGCTCTGCATGCTCCTCTTGCTCAACCACCCCCCTGAACTTAACATCCTGTAGATCCCTAAGAGGAGACAGGGCTCATAATGAACCAGTTGCAAAATAGCCCTGGCAGTAAGTGCATGGCAATGGACTCATGGACATGAAGGGTCATCAGTCTTGTGTGGGCTGAGAGTCTCCAGACACAAGCATTGTGCTCGAGTAGAGCCCATTCTGGTGTGACATACAAGCCAACATGCTGGTTCCATCACTTTCTGAGAGCATTTCTAGAATCTCTCCACTCCCTTCTTCCAGAAGCCCATTCCCCCAAGTAAATCAAGTGGAAAACACAGAGGTCAACCAAACAGACTATTCCATCCACATCAGTGATGTGTCACCCAAGGATGGGGGCACCTATTACTGTGTGAAGTTAACAACAGGGCATCCTGATGTGGCGTAGGTATCTGGTTCAAGCCCCTTGTGTCTGTGAACGGTGAGTACAGCCTGAGAAACTCCATCCCCTAGGTTTGTAAAACTAAATTTTTCAAAATCTGAAGCATGTACCAAATCATCACTACACACTGGATACCGTGCCCCTTCACCCACAAACAACCCTGTAGGCTGGGATTCTATACATGGCTCTTCTTTCAGTCTGGGCCCTGTGCCCACTCTTGAATGAAGCCATGTGACAGACCATGCCCTTTATGATGACCCAACTACCAAAACATGAACACAGAGCCAGAAAAACTCCAAACTCAAAAGATAGTCAATAGGTTAAACGCAACTACATGTGTGCACCGAATGGTCCAAAAAGTTGTTAAACTGAGCCTACAACTCTGTCTGGCCTTTCTGAGGTTTAGGGACAAAGCTGAGCTCGAGAATATGCATTGTGTCTGTTTTGGCCTACTTCCTGACTCCAAACTTAAATCACAGACACTGTAGCCCCATATAATCCTCTGGATTTGGATGGAATCTCAACACGGGGAAAGGTAGCCCCCAAGCTTAGTATCTCCTGAGACAAAACAAAGGGATCCAAAGGCAGGCAGAACCTCTACAAGCCTGCACAATTCCACTCACTCATTTCTAACTGGAATGTCATCGGGGCCTGGTGACAGCTCCCTGAAGGGTCACCACAATGCAGTCAAGACATCGATCCCCACATAGGAAATCCACACGTGGCTGTGGTCTACTCCTATGGCTCTGGGGAGCCGAGACACCAGCAGGAAGGTTCTTGTGTGTCACCCGCTCCCAGGTCTCGTTTGGATAAGTTGTCCCAGAGGGGTTGAGTCTCTCTCCTGGCACTTGATCTTTCCATGGTCTGCCCTGGTCTACCCTCAGCTCTGCTGTTCTCTGATTCTCTGAGGACAACCAGTGTTTCCTGCTGCTCAATTTGCATTAATTTCGTCAAATACAGTGTCATTAGGGTGTCCATCTGTTCTTCTGGGAAAACTAGCTTTCCTCAGTAATGTTCTCAAGTCCAATCACATTCCATGCCATCCACTGGCTATGGAACATTCACATCTTTCGCTCAAGCTGAAACATGTGGCTTCCCTGCCATTCCCCTGCATTGGGCTGTGGTGTCAGTGTAGGGACCACAACCCACTCTCCCTGCCTTTGGCTTAGTGTTAGCCTATGTCATACTGTGACTTCCTATGAATTCTACTGAAATATATAACATCTTATAGTATTTAACAATCGTGCCGTTTTTCCTCATTGTTTTTCCTCATTCTACTGCACAGCTGAAAACCCAGTTGCAAAGAGTTCTAGAAGTCATTAGATCATGATTTCAGAAGCCAGGAATCATAAATGCATAGAGCCTGAAAGTTGGGGTGTCCGACTAGCATGACAGTAAAACACGCTGTGTCTGGTGTAACCCCAGCTTTGCCACTTGTGACCTTGGGCAGATTACTGAAACTCTCCAAATCCTAGTTCCTTCCTATGTAAAATCTCAGTCTCTTGGAGTCAAAAAGATGTAGAGTCTGTGAATCTTAAAATATTAGAATTACCAAATCGTAGAGTGAGTCACCTGACCTGTAGGTTTTTAAATGGTATTTAATGTTCATCTTTGCATCTTACACGGCCAAAGTGGAAAAAAAAAAAAAAAAGAGCAAGATTTTGAGGCTTTCGTCAATCCCATTCATTCTTTTCTGCATGCATTCCTCGATCCACCATGCATCAAGCATGCATTCACTCAAAGCACACTCTCATTCAGCCATGCATTTACCTATGCAGGAATCTGTTAACAAGTACCTGAATCCTCCTCCGGGGCAGACCCTGGGCAGATGACCCATCTCCAGGAATTTCCAGGCTCCCACAGTGGACTTTCTATAGTAATTGTCTGCTTTCCCTGGGCTGTGTCAGTTCCCCCTACAGGGACAATGTCCCAGTCTTCACCCTCCTTGGACTTGGTAGCTATTACCTGCCATGTGCAGAGATTCTATCCACATTTGAACCAAGCATATGACTGAATCTATTTGTCTAGCTCTGTCAGACGCGTAAGTGCCACTTCTCCAGGGGTGATGTGTTTTCTTGCAAACTGTCAAAAAGCCAATAGAGAAATATAGTGATATATCTTGGAAGTTTGTCATATGGTGGTGATTCTTTTGGAGAACAGAACTATTACTCGATTTCTCTCTGTGTATCTATTAATCTAGTATATGGTCTAGGTATAGAAGGACTTCAGTAACTGTTTTCGAGTAAACTATTCAATATTGTAATAACTATGCAATATATACACATATATGAAAAGAATTTCTCCTCTATTCCTTTAACCTTTATCATTTCTGGGATTAATAAACTGGTAAGGAGTCTGTATTTGTGTTAAATCCTTCAATATCAATTTTTAAATACTTGACACAATTAAGTTGCAAATATAAACCAAAAAGATCACACACACACACACACACACACACACACACACAGTGGAATATCATTACTCAGCCATCAAAATAAATGAAATCTTGTCATTTGCAATGATGGGGATGGAGCTAGATGTATTATGCTAAGCTAAAGAAAGTCAAAGAAAGAAAAACACCATATGATTTCACCCATATGTGGAATTTAAGAAATAATAGCGATGAACATATATGAGCGGAAGGAAAAACAAAGAGAGGGAATAAAACCATGAGAGAGTCTTAATGATAAAGAACAAACTCAAAGTTGATGAAGGAAGGTGGGCTGGGGGTGGGCTAAATGGCTTTGGGGTATTAAGGAAGGCACTTGTTATCATGAGCACTGGGGGTTGAATATAATTGATGAATCACTGAAATCTACCCCTGAAACCAATCTTGCACTGTATGTTAACTAACTACACTTTAAATAAAACTTAAAAAACAAAAAACTACCTTGCCCTATAAACCCCAGGGATAAGTGAACAGCACAGGGAAATACAGTCAACAGTACTGGAATAATGTTACATGATGACAGATAGTGACTATGCATACCATGGTGAGTGTTGCATAATGCATAGAATCATCGAATTACTGTGTTGTGCACCTAAGACGAATACAGCACTGTATGTCAACCCTAAAAATAAAATTTTTTTAAGTATTTCCAAAATAAAATTTGCCCTGGCATGAAAAAAAAAAGAACTGGACCCATACATAATATGTATTTGGTCAAGAGATGTTTGAAAAATGTGCCAACGCAACTCAATGTGGAAAGGATAGTCTTTACAACAAATGGTGTTGAAACAATTAGATATTCATATGTAGAAAGAAGGAGAAGATTCTTGACTGTTTCCTTATAACATAAACAAAACTTAATATTGTCTAAAAAATATTACTTTACCATAATGTGACTATGCAGTATACACAAAAATACTAAGAACAACTTAATATGATCAATGGATCATAGACGTAAATTGAAAGGCTACCTATAAAACTTCTAGAAGAAACTATAGGAAAAAAACAAAACTGAATTTCATGGCCTTGGTTTAGCATAGACATTTTAGATCAGACACAGGAAGCACAATCTATAAAAGAAAACATTGCTCCATTTGACTTCGGTAATCTCTATACCCAACTTGGGGCCTCAAGAGCGGGGAGAGGCCCCGTGCAGGGAGGAAGCATGATCTCTCCCGGGCCTCTCCACTCTCTCTGAAATGTGACAGGATCCCTCAGCAAGGGAGGCCTTCTCTGCCTGACTTCTATTTCACAATCTAGAAGCAGATTGCTAACTCACAGCCACATCACCCTATCATGGGCACTTCCTCTTAATCATGGGAGGAGGCAGGCTTTTCCTCTCTACAGAACAGAGGGCCTATTCTCCCCAGCACACTCATTTGCACAGGGCAGGATCCCCAGACCTCCACAATGTCAGCCCCTGCCTCCGGGCCCCATCCTCCTTCTTACCTGCTGCTGCCTCTGCTGTTGGGACTCACAGGTAAGCATTGCCTTGAGGTATAATCCCTGTTCCCTACCTCCTCACCTCCCCCTATCCCTGGACCTGAAGGGCCTCCAGGTAAGGACAGGTGTGCTGTGCGGGGCTGCCACAGAAGGCCAAGGACTGGGTGTCATCTGAGAGCAGGAAATCAGGGAGCATTGTGTGTATGGATCCACCACCTGAAGCTGGTTACCAGCGATATCCAAACAGCGGGTGCTTTCATCAGCCACAAAGACAAGTGTATGTATTAAATTATTTAATCCTCACAACACCCCCGCCTGATAGCTAGGACTGTACTCCTGATCAGCAGATGGAGAAATTCAGGCAGAGAGTGGAACTGGCCCAGTGTCACTTACCTAAGTCAGTACAGCTGCCGGGATTCACGCCCAGGCCACCCAGCTCCACGGTTCATTCTTTCCACCGTGTTATGCTGCTCGGCTTCTCGGTGGAGGCTAACTAAACAAACATCAGAAAATACAGAGAGGGAAACAGAAGAAGAGGCATCACTTAGCACACTCCGAGGTCTCCAGAGTTCCAGTTCTGCTGTGTGTCCTCCCAAACTCTGGTTAACGATGTGTTGGGTGATTCCTATGCGCCGAACCTTTTACTCGGCTTTTAACACGTATGACAATTTCATGGAATCCTCAAAGTGATCTGTATGCTAGCATGCTGGGCCACACTTCATGCATACTTGGGAATGCACTTGTGTGTGTACACGTAGGAGTGGGCATGAGGAAGGGCACACACATGGGCGTGTGCACACACACAGCATATTTGAAAGCGCTTTCCTTACTGTTGCCTTCACATCACGTCCACTCTACATGAAATGTACACTGAACACACGTTTGGTTAGCTGCCTCTCAGCTAGTCACCCTCTTTTTCTACTTCTTTAAACTTACTGCTCACTCTCCACCAAGCTCTTAAGGCAAGTAAACTTCTTTCTGGGTAAAACGATGAGAACTTTGTGTATTACTGCCTTGGTGGCTCTCTTCCATGCTGGATCAGAGTGAAGAGGGGAAAGGGGGATACAAGAAGTGGAGATTCCTGCCTATGCGATCTACACTGGTACTTATATCCTGATCCCAATTATCTAGCATCGGCTGATGCCTCCAGGCCTCAGGAAATCTCGTGCATAATCACTTTCCAATTTCCTGAGCACTCACCCTGTGCCACACACACTTGGAAATGCACGCGTCTGTTATTTCCTAGGATCTTTGTATCCGAGGTAGACATTTTTGTCCCTTAGCTTACAGATAAGAAAAGTAGGCACAGAAAAGTCCAAGGTCACTCAGTGGTGAAGGCAGGGCTATGGTTTGAACTCAGGCAGTCTGAGTCTAGATCTCACGGGTCTAACCATTGCTCTTCTCAAACCCTGTGGCCCCACATCCATCCCTTGAAGTTTGCAGATCTGCCAGTGGGTGTAGGGAAGGCGATGTGGGTGACAGCATTTGTGGTTTGCTTCTCTGGGGCTCTTCTGCTTCCTGGGTATATGCAAATGATTGTTTTCACCAAGACATCTTCATGGGACACTTGGCTTCTCATAATTTCCTGAGAAATTCTCCACCGAAAATAGACTCCAAGTTCTCAGAAAGGGATTGCCCTATGCAAATTCACACATCGCATAAATATTAACTGGATAACTACAAGGTGCCAAGAACTGTTACATGAGCTTATGGAGTACTGGTTATTAAAAGAGAGAAAGTAGTGGCCCTCGTGGAAGTTATATCATGATGAACAAAAAGACTGGAAATGATAGATATACCAATTAAGCAAATAACACAACATACCAGAAAGCGATGAGTGTTAGAAGAAACACAATAGTACAGCTGGCTAAGATAATGAGAGACTCTTTAGGGTAGGATGTATTTAAAGAGGCAGCCTGGGGGCGCCTGGGTGGCTCCGTCGGTTAAGCGTCGGTTAAGCGTCGGTTAAGCTCAGATCATGATCTCACACTCCGTGAGTTCGAGCCCCGCTTCAGGCTCTGTACTGATGGCTCAGAGCCTGGAGCCCACTTCGGATTCTGTGTCTCCCTCTCTCTCTGCCCCTCCCCCGATCATGCTCTGTCTCTCCCTGTCTCAAAAATAAATAAAAACATTAAAAAAAATTTTTTTTAAATAAAGAGGCAGCCTTGGTGGGCATCACTGAGAAGGGAGATTTGAGCAAGATTATGAGAAGGTGAGGGTGTGGGCCATGTGATCTTCTGGAAGAAAAGCCTTCCTGAACAGCATGGGAACAGCATGTGCACATGCCCTGACCCTCCCGCTCTGTTCAAGGATTTGGGCTTTTACTCTGAGTGAAACAGTTGCCATTGCAAAGTTTTGAAGACACAAGTGGCATGATGCGACATGCGTTTTAACTTATTCTAGGATTTGGTTGAGATTAGACTATCACATGGCATACATAGAAGGAACTAGAGCATTCAAGAGCTTCCCACAGTCGTGCAAACAAGGACATATGGTGTGCCCCAGGACTGCAGCCAGGACAGAAAGGGGAAAGAGGTCAGATTGTGGGTGCATGCAGAAGGAGATCTCCTGATACATAGGATTTGGGGTGGAAAGAGAGGCTCCCGAGGGTTGGGACCTGAGCGTCTGGGAGAATAAAGGTGCCTCAGCTGAGATGTACAAGGACGTATTGGAAACGGAGTTCAGTTTGGGACGAGTTAACCGTGAGAAGTTTACCTCTATCGAAGTAAAGTGGTGAGTGGCTGGTCAGACATACAAATCCAGAGTTCAAGGGCAAGGCCTGGGCCAGACATGGAAATATGAGGATTACAGATACACAGATGGCAGAGTTTACACCTCTCCCTGGCTCCTCTTGACCCTCTAATCCCTCTCACCTCCTCCCTCCCCTGTTCCCTCCATTTCCTTCCCCAAGATGCATGCCTATTTCTTCCCATTTGTCTTAGCAGTTCGGCTTCCTGACCCCAACTTTCCTCTCCAGACTTACAGATCAAACCACCTGATGCTCTTGGCACACCCAAGACTTGCCTGTGATAGCATGTACCCTCCTTAGGAGGCATGGTTGGTTTCAAATTGTGCTCAGTGCAGGGTTTTACCAGCTCACACTCTGTAAGAGCGAACCACACCTTTTCTCCCTGAGTAGCTAAGAAATAGAAAAGAACACAGGATGTATGTATGTGTGGTTTCCAGTAGCCCTCTCCTCTGATGTATATGCCTGCCTAGTTTTTAGGACACTTCAAAAGGAAGGAAATATTTTGTATTTCTCTATGTCTCGAGAGATTGGCTAGTCACTTAGGCAGTGAAATCCAACTGTAAAGTCTTGCACTTGCAGTGAAATGAATGCCCCCAAAATGACTGTGTCCCTTCAATGAATAATGTCCAGACATAGGCCACCTCCCACAACTCTTTTCAGAACACGGAAAAATTTGCAGACTACTATTTCCTTTGTTTAGCTGTTCCCATGGTGCTATGTCCTCCTTCAAGGACATGTTTCTCAAATCTACCAGTCCCTGGAACAATACATTTTCTTTGTCCTTGAGCCATTTAGTCCAACTCAAAGGCTCTACATGGGGCGATCACCTTCTTTGAAGCCATATTTCTAATTATGCTAAACTACACATCACATAAAATCTACCCTCTCACCATTTTTAAGGGTACAAGCCAGTGGCCTCACGTACATTCACAAAGTTGGGAAGTCAGCACCACTGTGCATTTCAGGAACTTTTTCAACAACCGAAGCAGACACTTTGCATCCATTAAACAAGAATTCTCCATTCTGTCTTCCCCCACAGCCACCGATAATCTCTATTTTATTTTTTTGTATCTATGAATCTGTCTCTTGTAGATACTTCATGTGAGTAGAATCATATGCCTGTCCTTTTGTATTTGGCATATTTCACTTAAAGTGATATTTTCTTAGGTTGATCCATTGTATAGTACATATCAGACTCTCACTGCTTATTAAGGTTGAAGAGAAGAAGTCCATTGTATATATCTACATCAACACCTTTTATCCACTCATCTATGGATAGATATGAATTTTTTCTGCTACCTTTTGGTTATCATGAAAAATACTGTTATGAACACGGATGGACAAAGATCTGAGTACATACCAGTAATTTGGGGGGTGTTTGCCTAAGAATGGAACATTCTGATCATATGGTAAATTCTATATTTCAATTTTAGTGAAAACACCAGTTTCCACAGTGACTGCACCATTTTTTTATTCCTACCAACGATGTACGATGGTTTCGATTTATCCACAGCTTACCCAATCCTTTTATCCTGATTTTTCACTTTCTTGTATGTATTTTGGTTTTGCTTTATTTTGTTTTTGGTAAAAGCCATTCTCAGGGAAAGTGATGTCTCACTGTGGTTTGGATTTTCATTTTTCTAATGACTAGTGATGTCCAACATCTTTTCATGTGCTTACTCACCACTTGAATATCTTATTTGAGGAAATGTCTATTGGAGTCCTAGGTCCTTTTTCTCAACTGGGCTGTTCATTATTTCGTTGTTGAATTGCACGAGTTCTTTTTATATGCTGGTTATTAATCCTTTCTGAGACATATGCTTTGCAAATATTTCCTCCCATTCTGTGAGTTCTCTTTCACTTTTGATTTTGTCCTCTGCTGCCTGAAAGTTTCGTTGTTTTTTTTTTTAATTTACTTATTTATTTTAAGAGAGAGAGCACAGAAGTAGGGGAGGGACAGAAAGAGAGAGAGTGACAGACAATGCTAAGCAGGCTCTGCGCCACCAGCACAGAGCCCAATGGAGGGCTTGAATCCATGAACCATGAGATCATTACCTGAGCCTGAGTTAGGCACATACTGGACTGAGCCATCCAGGGACCCCTGCAACAATTTTTTTAAATTTTCATAAAGTCCATTTTAAATATTTTTTAGTTTGTTATGTTTGCTTTTGGTTTCTTATACAATAAATCATTGCCAAATCCAATATCACAATTTTTCCCTACAGTTTTTTCTCTGAAAATTTGTTTGATTTATTGATTTATTGATTTAGCTCTTGTATTTAGGTCCCTTCATCCAATTTGAGCTCATTGTTCTATACAGAGTACGGTGAGGGTTCAACTTCCGTATTTGGATGTAGATATTCAGTTTTCCCGTGTTTCTTTTCATGTTGAAAAGATCACTCTTTCTCCCACTGAATGGTCTTGGCACTCTTGTTGAAAATCATTTGACCATATATGTGAGGGTTTATTGTTAGGCTCTCCATTCAATTCCATTGCTCTATATCTCTATTCCCTTTCAGTACTACAGTACTCTAATTATTATACTATGTAGTAGGTTTTTAAATCAAGGAGTATGAGTTTCCCAACTATTTTCTTTTCCAGGATCGTTTGGTGATCTGAGACCCTT
This sequence comes from Lynx canadensis, assembly GCF_007474595.2. Lineage (NCBI taxonomy): Eukaryota > Metazoa > Chordata > Mammalia > Carnivora > Felidae > Lynx > Lynx canadensis. The sequence goes on along the minus strand of NC_044305.1, from coordinate 28,215,774 downwards.
GAAACTGCGTATGAATTCTAGAATGGGCTTTTCCATTTCTGCAAAAAAAAAAAAAAAAAAAACTGCCATGGGGGTTTTGATAACAATTGTATTGAATCTGTAGATCGCTTTAGGTAGTATTGACATCTTAACAATATCAAGTCTTCCAATGCACAAACAGAGGAAGTTTTTCCATTTATTTATGTCTTCTTTCATTTCTTTCAGCAAAATTGTTTTACACTTTTTGGTGTACAGCCTTTCATCCCCATGAAAACAATTTACTACTAAGTATGATGTTAGTGCAACTGGAATTGTTTGCTAATTTCCTTTTTGAATTGGTCACCACTCACTTAGAGAAATGCACTTGAGTCCTGACTGTTGATATTGGTTTTGACTGTTGATATTGGTTTTATTTTTCCTCTAAGATTTTATTTAAACTCAAGTTAGTTAACACCCACTGTAGTCTTGGCTTCAGGAGGAAAACCCAGTGATTCATCTCTAACATATGACACCCAGTGCTCATCTCAAAGAGTGATCTCCTTAATGCCCGTCATACATTTAACCCATCCCCCCATCTCTCTCCCCTCCAGCAACCTTCAGTATGTTCTCTGTATTTAAGAGTCTCTTATGGTTTGCCTCCCTCTCTCTTTTCATCTCATTTTCCTTCCCTTCCCCTATGTTCATCTGTTGAGTTTCTCAAATTCCATGTATGAGTGAGCTCATTTGGTATCTGTCTTTGTCTGACTTATTTCACTTGGCATAATACCCTCTAGTTCCATCCATGTCATCACAAATGGCAAGATTTCATTCTTTTTTTATTTAAATATAATTTATTGTCAAATTGGTTTCCATACAACGCCCAGTGCTCATCCAACAAGTGCCTGTATTCATATACATTGTATTATAGTATTTACTATGTATATTGTATGTTACTATATAGTATATATATTAGTGTATTATATGTATATAGTATTATATACATTGCATGTATGTGTGTGTGTGTGTGTGTGTGTGTGTGTGTGTGTATATATATATACACACACATACCACATCTTCTTTATCCATTCATCAGTTGATGGATACTTTGGCTCTTTCCATAACTTGGCTATTGTTGACAGTGCTGCTATAAACATTGGGATTCATAAGCCCCTTTGATTCAGCATTTTTGTATCCTTTGGATAAATACCTAGTAGTGCAATTTCTGGGTCATAAGGTAGTGCTATGATTAATTTTTTTTTTAGGTACCTCCATATTGTTTTCTCAGGTGGCCACACCAGTCTGGATTCCCACCGACAGTGCAAAAGGGTTCCACTCTGTTGTTTTCTTTTTTTCACATTTTATTTATATATAGCATAGAGATACTACTCCTTTTTATTTCCTACATTCTGCTACCTTCTGGTTTATTTTTCCTCTTCTTTTTCTGATTTCTCAAGGTCCATAGTTGTTAACTGAATTGTGATCTTTCCTCTCTTTAAATGTAGGCATTACAGCCATAAATTTCCCTCTAGAGCTGCTTTCACTGCAGACTGTAGTTTGGGGAAATTGTGTTTCCATTTTCATTCATCTCAAGGTGTTCTCTAAATTCCCTTGTGATTCCTTTTTGCTTAAGTTTTTATTTTTTAAGAAGGAGTTGTTTTGTTTCTATATATTTGAGAATGTCCAGTTTCTGGTTCTGTTGTTGATTTCTCATTTTATTTCACAAACTATTTCACCAGTTCACTGCTTGAAAAGACTTTCTTCCAGATTCCAGTAAGTTGCCTGCTTCTTAGCCTGTATAACAATGGCTCATACAAAGGTTTTTTATAGTAACTGGTTTCTGTAATAGTCTGGGGATACATATGTGGTAAAAAGAACAATATCCCCCCTTAAAAGAAGTCCATATTATAATACCCAGAGCCTGTGAATAGTTTTCTCTTACATGGCAAAAGAGATTTTGCAGAAGTGATTAACTCAAGACTATTAAATGGGGAGATTATCCGAGATTATCAAAGTGGCCCAAATATATTCACAAGAGTCCTTATAAGAATGAGGCATGGAATAGGGGCACTTGTACCCCAATGTTCATAGCAGCACTCTCAACAATAGCCAAATTATGGAAAGAGCCTAAATGTCCATCAACTGATGAGTGGATCAAGAAATTGTGGTTTATATACACAATGGAATACTATGTGGCAATGAGAAAAAATGAAATATGGCCTTTTGTAGCAACGTGGATGGAACTGGAGAGTGTAATGCTAAGTGAAATAAGCCATACAGAGAAAGACAGATACCATATGGTTTCACTCTTATGTGGATCCTGAGAAACTTAACAGGAACCCATGGGGGAGGGGAAGGAAAAAAAAAAGAAAAGAGGTTAGAGTGGGAGAGAGCCAAAGCATAAGAGACTGTTAAAAACTGAGAACAAACTGAGGGTTGATGGGGGGTGGGAGGGAGGGGAGGGTGGGTGATGGGTATTGAGGAGGGCACCTTTTGGGATGAGCACTGGGTGTTGTATGGAAACCAATTTGTCAATAAATTTCATATACATATAAAAAAAAAAGAATGAGGCATGGAAATCAAAGTTAAAGAAGGACAGGTGACAAGAAAGGCAAGAATCTGGAGTGATTGGAAGATGGGAAACCATGAGAAAAACATTGTGGGCAGCTTCTAGGATTTGGAAAGACAAAGACAATAACTCCAGAAGAAACGCAGCTCAGCTGACCCTTGATTTTAACCCAGCAACACCAATTTTGGACTTCTGACCTCAAGAATTGTAAGATAATAAGCTTCTGTAGGTTTTGGCATTAAGTTTTTAAAAGTGTTGCAATAGCATTCAGAAACTAAAATGATTACGATATGAGGGGGAAAAAACCACATATTTTTGAATGTTTTACTTCTTATGAAACTACATGCTTATGGTGTGTTTAAAGCTCTGCCCATCACTGTCTCTCAAGCATCCAGGCTGCTGGGACAGACCCCAGCATGTGCACATGCTTGTGAAGGAGGGAAGTTGATCCATAGAGGTTCCAGAAGTTAAACACACAGCCCAGAAACTACATCCATCACTTCCTCTCACACACAATGGTCTAAAGAAGTCTCACGGCCACACCTAATGCAAGAGACCAGAAAGTGTAACACCCAAGGGGCCAGAACGTAGACAAGCAGAATCATTTGGCGAAGCACGACGCTTTCAGAGAGGGCTGGGGCCGTCCGCCTGCCGTGTGCCACGTCACTGAATCTCTCTGTGTTTTGCTTTCCTCGTCTGTAACAGGGTCCCGTGTGACAGGCTCGTCGCGAGGGCTACATGCCGTGTACACACAGCGGGCTGGGCTCAAGGTGTGCACTCAGTGAAAGCTGTTGTGGATAAACACTTCAGTGGACGGACAGGATCGCACAAGGATGGTAAATAGCTGTTTTGTTCTCCCCCCAGGTGTGGCAGGTGAGACAGAACTGCAGGTGATCCAGCCCGAGAAGTCGGTGTCTGTGGCGGCCGGACAGACGGCCACTCTTCACTGCACCCTGACCTCCCTGCAGCCCTCTGGGAAGGTCGAGTGGTTCAGGGGCACAGGGCCAGGCCGGGAGTTAATCTTCAGTTTCAGAGGAGACCCTCACTCCCCTCGAGTAACAAATGTTTCAGACGCCGCAAGGAGAAACAACATGGACTTTTCCATCCGCATCAGTAACATCACCCCAGAAGACACGGGAACCTACTACTGTGTGAAGTTCCAGAAGGGGAACCCCGATGTGGAGTTTAAGTCTGGACCAGGCACCCAGGTCACCGTGAGCGGTGAGTATCGCTCCTTCCCCTGGTTGTGACAAATCAGTAAGAATGCCCTCCACTGTCTGAGCAACAGATAAGGATCAGGTGCTGTTATGGGTGCCCCTGAATCAGCCCCTTCCACAGATCAGGAAAGTTGAGGCCTGGAGAGGCCTTGCTATTTGCTGAAGACACCACGGCTGATAAACGGTGGGGAAATCTGGAACCGCGGTCTGCAGGTTCCCAGCTCTTCCCTTTTTCAATCCTGACCAGCCCTCTGGTTCCCAGGATGAGAGACTGAAAGTCTGGGAGACATGCTAGTCACAAGGCCCATCCTCACATCTGCCTCCAAATAGCACTCATGTCGATGTGTCCAGAATCCTCTACACTCAGCACTTACTAAGCACTTGCTATGCGCAAGCTCTGTTCTGGGTACTGTAGGAGGAGGAGGTGGACACCGAGAGTGACACCCACCAGAAATGTCCTTCCTGTGCCCAGATTGGTAGGAAGTCCCCTGACAGAGAAGACAACGGGGACTTTGAACTTAGGCTGGAATTGCACGCGGGCCCTGCCCCTGACTCAGTCTCCGACACCGCCCTCCCAACACTATCAGCAGGGCTAAAAAATAATCCATGCGAGGGTTCTGCACAGTGTCACATACCTGTCGTTGCTGAGGATGACCAGAGTCATGCTTACTGCTCGTAAATGCTCCTCTTGTAGCCAAACCCTCTCCCCCCGTGGTGTCGGGCCCCACAGCCAGGGCCACACCTGAGCAGACTGTGAGCTTCACCTGCGAGTCCCACGGCTTCTCCCCCAGAAACGTCACCCTGAAATGGTTCAAAAACGGGAAGGAGCTGGCAGCCTCCCAGACCACCGTGGACCCAGAGGGAGACAGCGCTTCCTACAGCATCTTCAGCACAACCACGCTGCCGCTGGCCCCGGGGGACATTCGCTCCCAGGTCACCTGCGAGGTGGCCCACGTGACCCTGCAGGGGGGCCCTCCTCTTCGTGGGACTGCCAACTTGTCCGAGACCCTCCGAGGTAGATGCCCGTCACCCCCGGCCCAAGCCCAGCTCCGGCCCCCAAGCCTCCCAGCCTGCCCCTCCCCCACTCCGTGCTCCCAGCCTTCCATCCCCTGGAACCTGCCTCCTGACAGACCCTCCCAATCACCGGGCACCCAGGGGTACCGTCACCTCCTCCTGTTTTAACGGCAGTTCCGGGTGAACACCTACCGTGCTAGGTAGTTCGATTTACTTTCGCATAGCCACTCCAATTATTGAGCACCTACTGTAATCCAGCCACTGTGTGCTCGGTGACTTCATGGATTTTGCTAGTTACTCGATTCCAAATGCATGCTGGGGGCTCGATTTCACTCATCATTACCCTAATAGGAGCTACCAGTAGGTACCTTGAGCACCTACTGTGTACTGGGCACTGTGCTTAGGGGATTTATTTCGCATGCAAAGCCTACCCTCAGTGTTTGAGCACCAGCTGTATGCCTAGCACTGATCTGGGTGATTCCCTTGCTGCGTGGGGGGACCTAAGTTCTTGAGCCCCTCCCCAGTGATGTGTCTGTTCCATGAGGTCAGAGCTTCTGCTCTGTGCTGTTTCAGTTCCACCCACCTTGGAGGTTGCCCAGCAACCCGTGACAGGGGACCAGGTGAAGGTCATTTGCCAAGTGAAGAAGTTCTACCCCCAGCGCCTACAGCTGACCTGGTTGGAGAACGGAAACGTGTCCCGAACAGAAACGGCCTCGACGGCCTCGAACCTCATAGAGAACAAGGATGGGACCTTTAACTGGACGAGCTGGCTCCTGGTGAATTTATCTACCCACACAGAGGACGTGGTGCTCACCTGCCAGGTGCAGCATCATGGGCAGCAGGCAGTCACCAAAAGGCATATACTCAAGACCTCTGGCTACACCAAGGACCAGTGCACAGATGGAAACTCGGGTGAGCCTTGATGTCAACTAATCTGGCATTTAATTTTATATTTTCTTTTCTCATGGTAAAGTAGTTATTCATGCTCATTATAGAATAATCTAGAAGTCTATAGATACGAAGTAGAAATTTGCTGTGAGGTCCGGGACTTCCCCCAAAGCCTACATTCCAAGAATGACCACTGGTACAGATCTCTTTAGATCTTTTGACATAACCACGCATTAGAGAAAGAAACAACAGAGGGAGGGAGATGATCTTGTTGCTAGGGTCTGCCTCCTGCTCCTTCACCTGACAGGGATTAAGTCACCATGCCAGGCCAGCCACCCCCTCCTCCCGATCTTTCTTACCCGCCTATTCTATATTCCTTCAGAACATTCTATCGTCACCCCAGCAAATGTCTGCATCCACCACTCTGAAATTCTGGAAGAAAGTCCAGAGGACCTGGAGTCTGGTTTTCTGTTTTTATAAAGAAATATTTTTTAAGTTTATTGATTTATTTTCAGAGAGAGAGAGAGTCCCTGAGGACAGGGACCACCAGCCTGTAGAACAAACACGTATTAGATATAGCAACTGGTCATTGTCCCAAGGACCTACAGTGTCCCCCTTTTATGACCGAAGTATATCTCATTTCTCTCTCATGTAACATCAGGAGCAGGTGGAGCCAGGATTCAAGTAGTCTTTGCTCCAAAAGACCTTTCAAAGACCCATGTCCCTTCTATATGCACTATGACATCACTGTCACTGCTGGGTCAACAATGGGTCACTGAGTGTCCATGTCCCTCCCAACTGGGAGAGTATAGATAGGAAGAGGAAAACAAATAACTTCTTTCAAAACTAGAGGTATACAGAAGTTGCAGAATTGTGTCCACTAATGACTTAGTCATGGATGCACATCTATGTGCATCTATTTGCATTGCAAATGGAGTCCATAATTGTGTAGTCATGTGACTAATGACATTGGCTTTTCTACAAAACCAATATACCATTAGACACTTCATAAAATAATTTCCTACTATCATCTAAAATGGGGTCTATATTCAGATTTTCAAAACTTTCTTCTGTAACTTTATTTTGTGCACCTAGCTTGGTTTTAATTCATCTGTAAATGCTTGGAAGAACTTTCCTGTGAAACCACCTAGGCCTCCACAATTCTTTTCTTGACTTGAAAATAATCTGAATGGCTACTCAGATTCATCATTTTATATAGGACGCTGGGGACCCACTGTGCTTTTGAGGAGTTTGGTCCATTTTCTCTGAGTTATCAAATTTCTTCCCACAGAGTTGCTCATAATATTACCTTGATAGCCTGTTGATGTCTGTAGGGTCTGTAGTGACACGCTGTTTCATTCTTGATATAATGTGTTATTTTTCATATTTTTCACTGTCAAAATTGCTAGAAAATTTTCAAATTTGTTTTGGTTCTTAAATTCCATGTATGAGTGAAATCATATGGCCTTTGTCCTTCTCTGACTGACTTCTTTCCCTTAGCATAATACACTCTAGCTCCATCCATGTTGTTGCAAATGGCAAGATTTCTTTCTTTTTGATTGCTGAGTACTTTTCCACTGTGTATACATATGTGTGTATATGTATGTGTGTGTATATATATATATATATATATATATATATATATATTCCACGACTTTACTCATTCATCAGTCAATGGACATTTGGGCTCTTTCCATTGTTTGGCTATTGTTGATAATGTTGCTATAAACATTGGGGTGCATGTATCCCTTTGAATCTGTATCTTGGTATCCTCTGGGTAAGTACCTAGTAGTGCAATTGCTGGGTCATAGTATAGTTCTATTTTTAACTTTTTGAGGAACCTCCATACTGTTCTCCAGGGTGGCTGCACCGGTCTGCATTCCCACCAACAGTGCAAGAGGGTTCCCCGTTCTCCGAATCCTCGCCAACAACTGTTGTTACTTGTGTTAGCAATTCTGACAGAGTGAGGTAGCTTCTCGTTGGAGTTTTGATTTGTATTTCTCTGATGATGAGTGACGTTGAGCATCTTTTCATGTGTCTGTTAGTTATCTGGATGTCTTGTTTGGAAAAGTGTCAATTAGTGCCTTCTGCCCATTGTTGGTTTGTTTTTAATTCAAGTTAGTTAACATACACTGTAGTCTTGGCTGCAGGAGTAGAACCCAGTGATTCATCTCTTACAGATGACACCCAGTGCCTATCCTCAAAAGTTCTCTCCTTAATGCCCATTACCACTAGCTCATCCCCCCACCCACCTCCCCAACAGCAACCCTCAGTTTGTTCTATGTATTTAAAAGTCTAATTTGGCTCCCCCATTTCTTCACCGGATTGCTTCTTTGGAAACTGAGATTGATCCTAGACTTTTCTTTGAATGTCACACCTTGGCCTGCTTGTTTCCAGGGATTCAGGAACGCGAAGCCAGGGTACTTAAGCTGTGTTCTTCCTCCAGTCTGCTGACACTTAACTACCTGCCTTCCTCCTCCACCTTTCAGAGCCCTCCTATGCTTGGACCTCATGCCATTTCCAGGGGTCAGGCATGCACTCAACAAGGAGACAAGTCCACAGCATCTCATCTTGACAAGCCTGGGTTTGGTTTTTAGACTTCTGTCTTACACTGGGGCACACACGAGGGCTGTTACTTCTGGTATTTCTAGTGTGCCTTAACTGGCAAGCTTGTTAGTGTGCTAAGGCTGCAAATAGGATTTTAAGGTTGGCTAAGCTGGCAGGCCAGAGCCAAGTGTAAGATGCTTCTGTGACCCTACGCACCAGGATGCCACTCCATGGACGTCCCAGGGCTCCGGCCACTGCCTTTCTGGGTCCAGTGCGTCTGATGTAAAGATGCACATCTTTCGGTCAATGGTATTGAGGTGTTTTATGATAGTCCTAGCTTAATGGACCTCCTTTCTCTCAATATGGCATGACCACGTGTGTTGCTGAGGCCTGGGGTTGGCTGGCTCTGTTTGGACAGAGATTCTGAGTCCTCTGATCTTTCTGGGTCTTCTTCAGGATGCCAAGTTTGCCTGCCCCATTTTTCCATCTTCCTTCACCGCTCAATTATGACACAGCACCTCTTCCTTCTTGTTTGCCTTTCCCTCCTTGAAGTATCCATTTTAAATCATGCCTCTCCTTTTTATTCCCATTTGCCCTTTTGAATGTCCCTGTCTCCTGGGGCGCCTGGGTGGCTCAGTCGGTTAAGCGTCCGACTCTTCATTTCAGCTCAGGTTCATAATCTCACGGCTCGTGGGTTCAAGCCCACATCGGCCTCAATGCTGGCAGTGCAGAGCTGGCTTGGGATTCTCTGTCTCCCTACTCTCTGCCCCTCCTCTGCTCTCTCTCTCTCTCTCTCAAAATAAATAAATATTTAAAAATAAATAAAATAAAACGCCCCTGCCTCCTGATCTTAGGTTCCTACTGCTGTTGCGATAATTGGCACATGCTTAGTGACTTAAAACAACCCACATTCATTATCTTCCATTTCTAGTGTGGAATGTCTAAAATGGGTGGCTGGGCTACGTTTCTTCTGGGGGCTCTCGGGGAGAGTCTGTGTCCTTGCTGTTCTAGCTCCTACTGGCAGCTCCACTCCTTGGCCAAGGGCCCCGCACCCTTGACCTCTGCTGTGGTCCTCACGCATCCTGCTCCCAATTTCTGCATGCCTCCTACGCTTGTAAGGGTTTCGGTAATTAAGTTGGCTCCACTCCAATAGTCCCAGATAATGACCCACTCAAGACGATAGCTAATTACCACACAGTCTTTCTTGCCACGTAAGGTACCGCATATTCACAGACTCTGGAGGTTCAGGGCCAACCCTTTTAAGTCAAGCACACTTTGAAACCCATTCCTAAGATCTGTGTCCTGATGGGCAGGACACATTAAAATATTTTCTGATTTCAGGGCGCCTGGGTGGCTCAGTCGGTTAAGCGTCCGACTTTGGCTCAGGTCATGATCTCACCGGCTTGTGGGTTCGAGCCCCACATAGGGCTCTGTGCTGGCAGCTCAGAGCCTGGAGCCTGCTTCAGGTTCTGGATCTCCTTCTCTCTCTCTGCCCCTTCCCTGCTCACACTCTGTCTCTCTCAAAAATAAATAAACATTTAAAAAATTTCTAATTTCAGCTGGTTTTAATATTGGCTGTGGTATTTCCATAACTCTCAGGCTCCTTGACTCGCTGCCCTTTGCATCACCTGCCCTTTTCCTGTGGCTGGTGAGGGTAGGAGGACAGCAGTGTAAGTGACTGAGCTTTTGGATTTGGTGAGTTTTCTCTTGTCTCCCAGAGATTTTGAAGGTTGGGCATTGCTCTTCAAGGACTATTGAGAACCAGATTTCCATAGAATTTACTGTCCTTTTATTCTTTTTCCTTTGGGTTTAGAAGTTCTATTCGGAGATGAGTAACTAAGGTGCTGCCTTGTCCTCAGCAGACACAAGTGTCCTGAGGGCTTTGAATGCCCTGTCTCCAAAGTCCCTATCCCACATCTCAGTATCTGTCTCCCATCACTCCCCATTACGGCCCTGTTCTGGCAAAGCAGGTGCACTGAAGCTGAGAATCCAATCTTCTCTAGTGCCGATGCTCTTATGGTGATGGTGGACCCAATTATATCCTTAGCTTTTTCTTCCCTCCGGCTCTAGGAGGTGTGAGTCTGCAATGTGGCCCAGATGTCCTCTTTCACACTTGACCTTTCAGGTGTGATTCACTGGTCTTAGTTTGCATCGTCTTTCTCTGAAAGGCATCAGCCCAGCAACACCCATCCAATCCCATAGTTCCTGTAATTCCCAACTCATTTCCAGATTGCCAGGGTACTCCCATCCTCTGCTCACATCATCCCAGGTCACCACTGTGAGGTTTTAGCAGTGACAATAGCAGGAACGGCTGGGCCCTACCCCTGCCCCGCCACCCACCAGGCTAGGGACCTCTTGGCCAGTCAGCTGACTGAGACCCGGGTCTGTCTCTGCACCTGAGAGCTGGGTTTCCAGACCCCTCCCAGACAAACTCCGCAGGTCACCTGCCTTGGGAAGCAGCCTCTAAGATATACGAGAAGGGGGACAGCTCACTGTGGAGTGCTGCCCGATTCACATGCATGTGAGACAGGGAAGGAGGCAAGACTGGCAAAGGGAGATAGTGAACACAAGGCAGCACAGAAGAGTCATACTTGGACGAGCCGGATGCTATTATTGACTTTTTAAAATGGAGCGGAGGGGCGAAACCTCTGTACCCGCTCTTCCTCCAGGCCTCTGCTGCAGGCTGCCCTCTAGAAGCAGGTGCAAACATGGGCAATGCACCTCTTTCAACTGAGTATAAGTGCAGAAGGCCACCCAGCTGGGACCTGCCATCCCCCAACACACCAGGAGTAAAAATGATGGGTCACTGCTCCTACCTCTAAGATTATCCCATATATTTCAAAAACTCATTTGAATTTTTTTTATCCTTTAATATTTATTGTTGAGAGAGAGAGACAGAGAGAGAGAGAGAGTGCACGTGCACAAGTGAGGGAGAGGCAGAGAGAGAGGGAGACACAGAATCCGAAGCAAGCTCCAGGCTCTGAGCTGTCAGCACAGAGCCCGATGCAGGGATCAAACCCACAAACCATGAGATCATAACCTGAGCAGAAGTCACATGCTTAACCAACTGAGCTACCCTGGCTCCCCTTAACTTGAATTTCTTGATGCAAATCTAAGAGCAAAACCAGTCATTATAAAAAGGCAAAGAATCTGCAGCTATGCATCCAGATACAATGATCTACGTCCAACAGAAAGATATCCTACCTGATGCTGGCACTGGGGTCCAGGTGGGCTGGATGGTGTTTGAAAGCCCTCCTGAGAGTTTCCTTGCCTCCCTCAGGTGTTGTCCAGCCAGCAGGTCTCGTGAGGTCAGGGCACTCTGAGAGCTCCCTCAGCACGTGAGAACATCGAGACCTGAGTGTGGAACAAGCTGGGCAGACTTGCACCTCGGTCACCATGACACTGTCCTCACTGTACTCGAGGCTGGGCTGATATTCGTTTCTATGACCCTGAAAGGTTGAACGCGTCCTGGTCCAAAGACAAGTTCGCAGATCCATCCTACGGGACAGCAGTGAATGATTTCCCACTCATCCGATGACCCTCTGTAAACTATGAGCCTGTTCCCTTCTCAGAAAGAGAGCATCAGACCTGCCCCATTGGGTGTGGGGACAAGTCAGTAAAGCTCACTTGCGTGTTGTTGAGTTCTCTTTGTCTCCACCCCTTCCCTCAGGAAGGACACCCGGTAGCCTGAGAGGGGGTGAGCGTGATGAGGTACTTCTTATTCTGAATTCTGCCTCGAGCTTCTCCCAGGGGAAATTCATGAGCTTCAGAGCGTTGATGGGACCAGGTCTCCTCAGATGGAGTAAGTCGAGGCCCCTGGGAGTGGACTCCTGGATCCCTCTCTGATGCTGCCTCCTGTCCCTTCATTTCCAGATCGAGAACTGTCCACTCCACTCCTGGTGGCTCTCTCCTTGGGCCCCAAGCTGCTGCTGCTCATCTCTGTCTCTGCCATCTATGTCCACAGGAAGCAACGGATTGACTGGTGAGTTATGGACAAGGAGGACAGGGCCAGGTCAGTCCCAGAAGGAGCCAAGTCAGTGGAAGGGGCAGCCCACAGGTCACACAGGGTCAGCGCCCACCTGGAATAAAGAGCAGGTGACGCACCTCCCTTCATACCCTCTGGAGCCTCAGGGATCCCTCTGGGAGGTTCCCAACTCCCAGAAAGTGTGTGGGGTCCTGCAGGAAGTGGGGGAGGGGGGTCAAGAGCTGTCAAAAGATATGCACAGAGTCCTAGGGCTTCTAGTAAGGAAGTGGGCAGAGAGGCTGCATGAGGGCCACCTGGGTGGGATGATCCCTTGGAGAGCATCTCTCGAGTATTTGGGCACTAGGAGTCCACAGGAATGCTGTGGAATGTTGACGGGTGCCCGCTGGCCGCTCTGACGACGGCTCCCGCTCTGACCCTCCATGGGACAGACTGGAGAGGATGGGGAAGGGGGATCAGGACTTAGGGAAGAAGCCTGAGGAGGCACAGTCCATGTCAGGGACCACCTGTCCTCTTACTACAGGTGACCCAGGAGGAAAATAGCACCGAGGACATAGGAGACACGTGGAGAACATTTCTGGAATGATGAGCAGATAATGAAATGTGAACATGGGTCCACGGCTCCTTCCTTCCTCCCCTCCTACATGCCATCCTCGGTCTCTGCTGCCTCCTTCCTTCCCTGAGGGGCCCAGCCTAAGACAAGGAACAACTAGAAGCTTCCACAACCCTGCCCCAGATGCCTGCTTCCCCAGAGACCCACCTGCCCACAGTTCCTGCTGCTCCTCTCCCAGTCCTTGATGCCCCCAGAGCTGGTCTTCATACCTGGCCCTGAGCAGGGGCCATGGGAACGTGCTCTGGAAACTGACAGACGGGTATCTTCCTAGAATGTGAGAAACAAGTCACATGTATGTGTACCAGGCTATCTCTCATCCATTTCCTGCGGACCGTGGCCATTAAGTACACACTCAAGGCCGTGCTCTCGTGGGCCATTCCTGCCAACCCCCAGACTCGCCAGCCTCAGTGAGGTTCTCCAATGCCTCCTGAATGCAAATGAATCCCATCCTGCGTGGAAGAAGAGAAATGATTCTCCTTCCCCTTTGCCTACATGTGCTTCTACTCAAAGTAGAGAGAAGTTTCCTTCCTCTCCCTGTGACGGGGACACCAGCTCCCCGTTCAGCTTCATCTTTCCTGATCCCCCCACTCGTGTATAGGTGCTGGCAGTCCAGAAACCTGGACCCTTCCCTTCTTTATACCCCATGTTCAATTCTGCCTTCATAATGCTATGTCCAGTGGTGACATGGTAAATGTTCAACAATCCATGCTCAGAAAGAAAAAGAAGCCTGATTTGTAGTGCTTGTCCACTTCTGTGGCATCTACACTCCCAACGTGGCCAATTTCAAGCTGCCAACCGTGGAACAACTAGCTTGCAAAATTCCTGGAAAGCTCTCAGGAGCGAGGGCAAGCCTCCTCCCGCCCACCAGGGAGCTCCACCCAGCACCTGCACACTGCTCGCTCCCGGGCTGCCCCCTGGTCCCGGCCACCAGCATCCCTTCCTGGACCATTGCCACGTGCCTAACAGACTCTCCGGGTTCCGCCACAGTGATCCTATGGAAATGGAGGTCAAATTGTCTCCCTTCCGTGCAAGGCTCAGTCTCTCCCCCTTTCAAGCTCTGCTGATATGTCCCTTTACGAGAAGCACCTTCCAAAAGCCACCCCATGCAAAATATCAATTCCACTCTCACTCTGTGTTTTCACAGCTCATACCCAAACTGAGCTGTTTCCCTAGAACTTAAGATCAGCTGACACGATAAACAAGGCAGTGCTCGCTCTGCACGGTGATGCAGGACCCAAGCAATGACGGCGCAGCTGAAACCACGCGAAGGGATCTCAATAATCACTGGGAAGCATAACAATTTTCTGTGTCCTTGAAAAACTTTTTTCAACACATCGGAAGCCCACCAACTGTCAGTTAGGAATGTATCGGGACATAAAAAAACAGTGAAACTATTATTCACCTGGTATACGGGCTTTTGAAATATTAGAAACGTTGAAAAGGGAAGAGTTTTATTTGTTTGCAAAGACTTATCAAGAGTAGTTTGCAGAGGGCTTGCCTTCCTCTGACGGCACAGTTTCCCATATAGAACAAGCGTCTGGATTATCTCCCTCCTTTCTCACTTGGGATCAGCTTCCAACACTCCACCCTTGGCCCTTCCGATGCTGTGAAATCTTTACAACATTAATATGAATATTTGCTGGCATCACTTCGTCCGGGACATTGTCACCCTACCTTCCTCCCCCACTTTCGTCAGCGACGTGGTAAGTTTATCCTCACTCTCCTCCTCTGGCTGCATATCTGGATGCTTGGGAACAGTATCCCGGGCCGCATTCCCATGAAGGTCTCTGTGCCTTCATGAACCCCACTCCCATTGAGTTTGAACTTCCCCTCCAACCCTCTCATTTCTCCATTGCACTGTCTGCCTTGGGCCCATTCCCTTTTTGCCATCACTCACTTTTGCACGATGTCACCCAGGTTCATCGCCGGGAGACCAGGAGACAACACGACCACCTGCTCTGCTGCTGTGGTAAACCGAGTGACAGAGTCACAGTGATCAACCCCTGTGGGCTTTGAAAGACGTGATGCTGACTTATCGTAATGTGCATCTGTTAGTTACGTAGGGACCTGTGGCTAAAGAAGACCCGGCGGGAACGTTTATACTTCATGCAATTGTTCGTGGTAAATTCCCTGGGGTAAATAAAACTGGAAGCGTGTGTCAAAGGACTGGCTGACATTTGTGCACATCGACACCATACGAAGCGAGAACTGCCTCCGTGTGTTCGTCTCTTCCGCAAGGAGGACGTTGACTCTGACAGACAAGGGCCTCTGTGTCCTCAGTTCCCAGAACAACGACCGCCACATCTTAAACCATCACATTACAAAATAAATAAACTAGCAACTGCTTCACGGAGGACCTCACTTTCTACTAGATGTCAGATTTTAAAATGAAATTGTTCTTTATTTAATCAGCTGGTGCACGTATCCAAAACCATTCTGTTAAACGCTGCTCTGTCTTCTTTGTGTTTTAATATTATATCATAACATCCTCCAGGAGGCAAGCGAGCGGATTTTCAGGAAACAAAACAGTAAAGCACAGGAACCACCCGGAAGAGCCCCCAGGGGCCAAAGCTGCAAGAGTCTGAGCGAAAAATAAGTAAAGTGGTGCCTGGTTCCGGTGTGGCCTGAATGTTGGTGTCCCCAGAAAATTCGCGTGTTAGAATCCCTCTGGTCCACGTGATGGTGTTAGAAGGTGGGGGGGGCCTCTTGGAAGTGAGTAGGTCATGAGTGTTCCACCCTCATGAATGGGATCAGTCTTATAAAAGAGACGCCCGCCCCCCCCCCCCGCCCTGCCCCAGAGCTCCCGAGACCCTTCTTCCCTGTGAGGCCACAATGAGAAATTCTATAGCGGTCCCTCTCCCAACCATGCTGGCCCCCTGATCTCAGACTCCAGCCTCCACAAGTGCGAGCGAGATGTTTCTTTTGTTCAGCCACCCAGGCTGGGATATTTTGCTATAGCTGCCTCAATAGACTACGACTGATAAGGCCAATGTAAAATAAATATCAATGAGTCCATATTGCTATAAACAAATAACTGAACACATTAATAAATGGAGGGAAAGAAAACATGTCCTGGGCAGAAAAGTCCCAGATAATTTACGAAGATACTTCACTCTAGGGTGAGAAAGACTAACTCCCCATTCCTGAAGTGTGGGCTGCTTGTGGTGACTCCCTTCCAAAGAGGACAGAATGGAAGGAGGAAAAAGGAGTAACTACAGTGGAGACAGTTGACAGAGTTCAGTCAGGTGATCACGATCTCCCCAACAGTCATACACCATTGGTGACACTGTGCACCCTGGATGTAATGTGATGAAAATGGCATTTTTCCTCTGTGACCTTCCTCCCCAAATCTATCACCCCTGGCTGATTATGAGAAAAGTATCGGACAAATGGCAAAGAGGGACATTCCACAACATACCCGAGCGGCGCTCCTAAAAACTGTCAGACCATCATGAACAAGCAAAGTCTAAGAGGCTGTCCCAGCTAAGAGGAGCCTAAAAAGACATGACAAGACAGTGTAATGTGGGATGCTGCATGGATACATGGTTAAAAACTAAGGAAATCTCCTCTGGACTGAATGTCTGTGTGTCTCCAAAGTTCACGTGTTGACATTTAATCCCCAGTGTGATTGGATACAGAGGTGGGTCTTTGAAAAGTTAATTAGGTCCTGAGTGTAGAGTCCTCATGAATGAGATCAGTGCCCTTATGAAAAATACCAGATGGACAGCTCCCTGGGTGCACCCTGTGAGAATACAAGTAGTGGGCACTCTACAAATGGAAAGAGTGTTCTACAAATGGAAAGAGTGTTCTAATCACAGCATAATATCCTAGCACCCTGATCTCAACTTCCAGCCTCCAGAATTGTGAGAAATAATTTCCTGTTATTCAAGGCATCCAGTTTGTGGCGTTTTCTTATAGCGGCCCAAGCTAAGGCAAAATCTAAATAAACTATGGACTTTCTTTAATAACAACGTACCAATATTGGTTCATTAATTTTAACGGATCCACCACACTACTGTGAGAAGTGAATAAGGGGGAAACGGTGGGCAGCTGTGCCTGGAAACGCTGTATGATTGTCACAAGTTTCTCCAAATTTCAAAACTGAAGTCCATTAAAAAAAAAAATCCCAAGGGGCACCTGGGTGGCTCAGTCAGCTGGGCGTCCGTCTTCGGCTCAGGTCACCATCTCACGGTGCGTGAGTTCGAGCCCCACCTGTGCTGACACCTCAGAGCCTGGAGCCTGCTTCGGATTCTATGTCTCCCTCTCTCTCTGCACCTGGGCCCCCTTGTGCTCTGTCTCTGTCTCTGTCTCTCTCTCTTAAAAATAAATAAACATTTAAAAAAAAATCTCAACATCTTGTCTTCAACTTGATCTCTGCCTCTTGCATGCCCTTGGGGGACACTGGAAAGATGTAAGTGGTGGGGAGATTTTTCATTCAGGCAAGAGATGATGATGGACATGGAGAAATAGATTCAACAGGTATTTAGGAGGTAAAACAGGGCCTGTAGCAGGCAGACAAGAGTGGACAAGTGAGGGTGTAGAACATGGGTCCCTTTCTGGTTTGACCAAATGGGTAGAGGATGTGCCACGTACCGAACAGGATGGAAGGGGATAAGAGAACACCCGAGTTGGGACTACGAACTCAGTTTTGAATACTTGAGCTCTACAAATGAAAATTTCAACGTCAAAGGATGTATAGGTTGAGCCACCAAGAAGTGGATTCAGGATTAGGAGCTTGACTGCATCTGGTTGCAAATCCACTGCTCTTGACCCTCAAGGCACTAAAAATCTGCATCTCTGAAGAGTTTAGAGTCTGCTGTAAAGTATGAAGTCTACCAGAGGTGAACAAAAGGGTAAGAGGCTGGAGACTGAAGGAAAGATCCCATTAATCCCTCAGCAGGAACCGTGGATGGCCTCCCAGCATGGAATTCATCTTTCCAGAACAAGATGATGCAGAGGTGACATCACAAAGGGAGGGGGAGTCTTGTCATCTCGTACAGGACGTTCAGCCCGCTCTGCACTCTCCTCTTGTTCTAACACCTCTCTTGGCCTTAACATCCTGTTGATCCCGAAGAGCAGGTGGGGCTCCCAAGGAAGCAGTAGTGAAATAGCCCTAGCCACCAGCATGTGACTACGGATTCCTGGACATTAAAGGGTCAACGGCGGAGCGTGGGCTGAGAGTCCCTGGAGACAACCTGTGTGCTTGGGTAGAGCGCAATCCAGTAGTGAGAGAGAAGGAAGTAAACGTGCTGGGTCCTCTCTCTTTCTGAGAGTGTTTCTTGTGTCCCTCCACTCCTTTCCTCCAGAGCCAGCCCAAGACCCAACACAGACAGCAGGACAGCCCTCCACTGCCCAGGTATGTGTCTAGGTGTGTTGCTTTCCCTCTTGCAGAGTATCACCCCAGCCCATCTCCCTTGTGACTCCCTCCATCTTCTAAAGCACACATCTTCACAATCTCCAAAACTCTAACCTCTTTCCCACACCGTATCTCTGGGATCTGTAAACTGGCAGGTGGGCAGGTTGGCGAGAACCTCAGATGGGACGAGGCTCAGGAATGAGCACAAGCCTGTGGGTGTCAGGCCCTTAACTCTGGGAACCCCAAGCATTTCCAGCAGCAACTTCTCAGCTTACAGCCACCTTGTCTGTTAAGCTGATCATCTAAAAAGTGTTACAGTCCCATGGTCTTTCCTCTCATCACAATCCCCTTCCTCTGACATCATGGAAGCAGGGAGTGTCTTCTCTCCTCAGAGCACAGAGTCCCGGACCTCTCCAGGACAACACTCAAGACAGAGAAGGCTCCAGGGGCCACGATGATGCCTGTCCTTTCCTCCCTACACTGCCCAACTCTGCCATCCCTGCTGCTGACTCTGCTTCTGGGATTCACAGGTGAGGGGGGCCTCAGGTGTGTTTTCTGGGGGGCTCCCCTATGCCTGTTTACTGTGTTCTCCTCACCTATCACCCTAGAATTTCTTGGGGGAAGGTTTTTCTGTCCCAGCCAGAATTTATAGAACTAGACTGGAATGGCTCCCAGCTCACAACATCTCCCAGTGGTCATCTCTGTTCCACACCCTTTTGTTCAGGTAATGGATACACCCCCCCAACGGTCACAGGGCTCAGCACAGCATACCTGAGAGTTCTCATCCCTTAGCCCCTAGGATCAGAGAACCTGAGTTTTACACTTATCACCCCTACACAGATGCTACCTCTCAATGGAAAAAAAAAAAAAAAAACGTGTTGGAAAACATGAAAATATAAAGCAAGGAAAGAAAGCACGGTGCTTCCATCCAAAGATGATCACCTTTAAAAATTTGCAGAGGTGTGTGTGCTCATGGAATTTAGCCAGAAGTGGTCACTAGAGGTCTGTCTGGGTCACTGATGGAAGGTGAACATTGCAGCGTCAACAACAGGACTGGGCAGGTCTCCTCTGCTTGCTGAAAAAGCCAAGCAAGCATGTGGAGTCTCTTCCCCAAGGCCATTGGTTCATCTTAGCAGAGGTTTCAGTCCCAGTGCCAGAGCACATGGCCTTAGGGGTTCACATCAGATGAAAGAGGAAGCCAAAACCATTATCTGAGTCTAAGGAAGAGGAAGAAAGCTTGGATAGCTGAGAGTAACGTATAGGAGACACCCGGGCCCACTGGAGAATGTCAGCAAACATCTCAAGAGAAATTAACACCAATTTTGTACAACGTCTTCCAGAAAAAAGAAGTGGAGGAAACACTTCCCTACTCATTTGATGAGGTTATTATTATCTTGATAGCAAAACCAGATAGACTTTACATAAAATAGAAAACTACAGACCAATATCCCTCACGAATCTAAAGGCAAGAATCCTCAACAAAGTGTCGGCATATAGAATTTCACAATGTGCAAAGTTATATGCCATGCGTAAGTAGGATTTATTCGAGGCATGCAAAGCTGTTTCAACTTTTGAAAATCAGTCATTGTAATCCATCAGATCAAAGCGTTAAGGGAGAAAAACTGCATAGCGGCATCACTTGATGCAGAAGAAGCATTTGACAAATCCAAAATCCGTTCATGATGAAACCTCTCGGCAAACCATAAATAGCAGGGAACTTCCTCTATGTGATAAAGAACATCTACAAAAAGTCCCACGGTTATCATTATACTTAATGGTGAAAGACATTATATGTATTTCCTAAGACAAGGACTGAGGCAAGGGTGTCCATTCTCACAACTCTTGTTCAAAATAGTACTGGAAGCTGTAGCAGAAAGAGGGACAAGAAGGAAGGAAGGGAAGAGAAGGAAGGGAAAGGAAAAGTGTAAATTGAAAAGGAAAGAATAAAACCTCCTTGTTTACAGATGACATGATTGCCTACATAGAAAATCCCAAAAGGATCTCCTAAAAAAAAATAAATAAAACAACAAAAAACTCAGGATAATAAGCAAGTTCAACAAGGAAACGAGATCAACGCACAAAAATCAGTGTATTTCCATAGACTAAAAACACACGTGACCATTTATATTAGCACCCAAAAAAAGAGAAATACTTAGGTATAAATTTCATATAATATATACAAGATCTAGGGGCGTCTGGGTGGCTCAGTCGGTTGGGCATCTGACTTCGGCTCAGGTCACGATCTCACAGCTTGTGAGTTCGGGTCCCACCTCAGGCTCTGTGCTGACAGCCCACAGCCTGGAGCCTGCTTCAGACTCTGTGTCTCCCTCTCTCTCTGCCCCTCCCCCACTCATGCTCTGTCTCTCTCTCCTTCAAAAATAAACACTAAAAAAATTAAAATATATATATACACACACAAGATCTATATAAAGAAAGCTAGAGAACTGAACAAAGCAATCAAGAAAAAATAGAGATACATTCCATGTTCATGGATAGGAAGACTCAATATTGCCAAGATGTCAGTTCTTCCCAATTTGATCTATGGAAAAATGCAATTCCAATCAAAATACCAGCAAAGTACATATATTGACAAACTGACTCTGAAGTGTATATGGAGAGGTTAAAGATCCAGAATAGCCAACTCAACGTTGGAGAAGAACAAGTCAGAGGACTGACACCATTCGACTACAAGACGTACTAGAAAGTTCCAGTAATAGAAACAGTGGCATTGGTGAGAGAATAGACACACAAATCAATGCAATAGAATAGGAAGTCCAGAAATAGACTCACATAAATACAGCCAAATGATCTGTTGGAAAGGAGCAAAGATAATCTTTTCAACAAATGTTGCTATAACAATTGGAGATCTGCACATCCACGTGCAAAAAAAAAAAAAAAATTCTAGACACAGACCTAACAGGCTTCATAAAAATAATGTAAAACACAAAACTATAAAATTCCTAGAAGATATCCTAGAAGAAAATCTAGATGATCTTTGATATGGAAATGACTTTCATTTATAAACAGGGTTTGTATTTTAAAGCAGTTTTAAGTTCACACCAAAATGGAGGAGAAGGGGCAGAGATTTCCCTTACTATTCCCTGCCCCCACACATCACAGCCTCCCCCATTATCAATATCCTCCACCAGAGTGGTGCGTATATTACAAACAATGAACCTACACTAATGTCATTAACACCCAAAGACCATAGCACACATTATGGTTCACTCTTAGTATTGTATAGTCTATGGGTTTGGACAAATGTATAGTGAGATCCGCCTTTGTAGTATTTTACGGAATAGTTTTGCTACCTTAAAAACCCTCTGTGCTCTATTTACCTCTTTCCACCCTAACCCCTGACAATCACTGATGTATTTACAGTCTCTATAGTTTGGCCTTTTCCAGAATGTCATACAGATGGAATCGTGTAGTATGTAGGCTTTTCTTGCATTAATGATAAGCTTTCAAGGTCCTTTCACATCTTTTCAGGGCTTGCTTGAAAGCTCATTTCTTTTTATAGCACTGGATGATATTCCACTGTCTGGATGTACCACAATTTCCTTATCCATTCAACTACTGAAGGTCATCCTGGTTGCTTTCAAGCTTGGCAATTATAAATAAAGCTGCTATAAACTATGAGGTGGAATCTGTTCCCGGTCTCACTCCTAACCTCTAGTAGCCTCAGATGGTCCTCAGAGGGTACACGGCATTCTCCCTGTGACTTCACACCCTCTTCCCTCTGGGCATGACAGATAAGCTAAGCTGCGCTTCAACTCCTGGATCACATGAGCTATGAAACCGTATGTATTTTCTTAAACCACTAAGTTTGGGTCATTTGCTTTTCAGCAAGTTCCCTTGTTTATTAGAGCCTACTATGCTCCAGCGCATCCTCATATTGTGATGCAGAAAAGAAGGTACCTGCCCCCTTTCTGTGCAATGGTCCCCTTCCCCTCATCCCATATGGCAACCCAATTTGTAATTGTCATACTTTGGTGCCAGCTGAAAGAGTGTGTAATGAGACTCCACCTTGACCTAGAACCAGACACTCAGAACATCTTGGGCCAAGACAAAGAACACGAGAAATGATGCAAAGTTTCTTTCCAGGAACTGCAGGTGAAGAGTTCCAGGTGAACCAGCCTGAGAGTTCAGTGTCAGTCACTGAAGACATCTTAACACTGGCCTGCAACGTGTCTGCTCACTCCCCAGCAGGGCCTGTCTTGTGGTTCAGGAAGAATGGGCCAGAACAACAATTAATCTACAGTTTCAATGGCAGCCACTTCCCCCCGAGTAAACCAAGTGGAAAACACAGAGGTCAATCAAACAGACTATTCCATCCGCATCAGTGATGCGTCACCCAAGGACACGGGCACCTATTACTGTGTGAAGTTAACAATAGGGCATCCTGACATGGCGTATGTATCTGGTTCAGGCACCTATGTGTCTGTGAATGGTGAGTACAGGTCTGACGATTTCCATCCCCTTGGTTTGTAAAACTAAATTCTCCAAAATCTGAAACATGTACCAAATCATCACAACACACTGGATACTGTGTCCTTCATCCACAAACAACCCTGCAGGCTAGGATTCTATACATGGCTCTTCTGTTAGTCTGGGACCCTGAGCCCACTATTGAATCAAGCCTTGTTACAGACCAGGTCCTTCTCTGATGACCCAACCACTAAAACCCGAACACAGAGATACTCCAAAATAAAAAGATGTTCAGTAGGTAAAATGCAACTACATGTGTGTACCTCATGGTCCAAAAACTTGGTAAAATGGGCCTAGAAGTCTGAGTGCCCTTTCAGAGGTTTAGGGACAAACTTGAGCTCAAGAATATGCATTGTGTCTCTTGTGGCTTATATCCTGACTCTAAGCATCAGTCCCAGACAGTTGCAGCCACATATTAGCTTCCGGATTTGGATGGAATCTCAACCCAGTTGAAGTTTGCCCCCAAGCCTAATATCTCCTGAGCCAAAACAAAGGTTCTGCCACAGCCAGGCAGAACCTCTACAAGCCTGCACAATTCCACTTGCCCATTTCTAACTTGAATGTCACTGGGGCCTGGTGGAAGGTTCCTGAGCAACCACCACAATGCAGTCAGGGACTTCATTCCCCACACAGGAAGTCCATGAGTGAGTGTGGTCTCCTACTATGGCTTCTGGGGAACCTAGGGACCAATCGGAGTGTCCTTGTGTGTCACCCACTCCCAGGTCTTGTTTGGAAAAGCTGTCCTGGAGGGGTTGACTCACTCTCCTCACACTTGATCCTTCCCTGGTCTGCCCTGGGCTACCCTCAGCTCTGCTGTTCTCTGATTCTCTGAGGACAAGCAGTGTTTCCTGCTTCTTCCTACTCTCTGAGTTAATTCCATTAAATACAGTGAGATTAGGGTATCCATCTGTTCTGCTAGGAAAACCAGTCTTTCCCAGTCATGTTCTCCTCAAGTCCACCCACGTTCTAGGCCATCCAACTGGCCATGGAACATTTCCACATTTCCCTCAAGCTAGAAAATGTGAGTGTAGGCAGCTTACCTGCCATTCTCTCCCAGCCTCCCCAGCCAGGAGTTCCCTTGTCTCTCTAACCTGCACCTCACCCCATCAGTGACGTTGATGGTTTGCCAACCTGAAAGGAGAGATATTACCAGGACCTGACACAGCGCGTGGTAGGGATGTTGGTGGCAGTGGGTGTCGGGGGTCAGTCGTGGACCCTTCAAAATTGACAAGGTCCCTTGAGGCTCTACTCTCTTTTGTTGGGAAGAGGAAACTGTCTCTCTCTTCTATCTTGAGAGATAAGCAGAGGAACCACACCCTGCCTGCATGCACATATAGTAATCCTAAATGCCCCCCCCAATTCTTTAGGTTTACTCTCTCTCGACTTCCCCTTTCTCCATACCCGTCAGCACTAATATCTCCACAAATTCCGTGGCTGCTCACCCTTCAGAAAAAAGATGAAGGTCAATCCCAAACTCACTGTAAGTATGAGGTGGGCAGAGAGTACTTGGACCCATCTCCAAATGTACTGAGTGATCTTTGGCATTTAGATGGGGGAGGGACTAGTCTCTCTCCATGAACACTACCAATTCATAATCCCAGCCCTCTTCCTCCCTGTCTTCTTACCTTGATTAGGGGCTGAGACGTGGAACTGGGGAGGTGACACATCTGATTCCCTGCACTGACCCCCCCTCAGTCGGTGAGGTCAGGAGCTTCCACCACTTGCAGAGGCCCCTCTAAACTCAGCGTGTGCGTGCTCCCATGTGGCATTAAAAGAACTAATTAATGAATGAGGTCCGACCATGATCTGGATCCAAGTTCTCTCCCATCCTCTCTAGGTCAGAGCATGGGAAGTAAGAAATGATTTTGAGTTTCTTTGCAGGAGCCTCACATGAGCTATTCCAGGTGCAACAAGCTGAGATGACACAGACTGTATCGACCGGAGACACAGTCACCTTGAGTTGCAGGGTACCAGATTCGTTCCCCAAAGGACCTGTCTTATGGTTCAAGGGAACTGGGCCACACTGGGAATTAATCTACAATTTCAAAGGAGGCATCTTTCCCAGAGTAAAAGAAATTGGACGCACCACCAAAGCTGGCAACACAGACTTTTCCATCCACATCAGTGAAATCTCTCTTGCAGACACCGGCACCTACTACTGCGTGAAGTTCAAGGAGGGGAAACCTGACCTGGAGTTCCAGTCAGGTCCAGGCACTGAGGTGTTTGTGACTAGTAAGTTTGTCTCTTCCTTCCCCTGTTATGGGCTGCTATCTCAGTTAACCAAGTCCTCTACTCATCGAACAACTAGATTATGCTAAATATTATTGAAGGTGCAATATACATTCTTCTGTCATTCTCTCAGCAACTTGCGAATTAAGTGTTTTACAGGAGAAGAAACGGATTCAGAAAGGTCAATTGAGTGATGAAGGACATTTTGGTTGACATCCCAATATTCAACCCACCCCCAATAGCCTAGACTAAACCAGTTAAGGGTAATTTCATGACTCCCTACCAGTGATTAACTCAAATATGAGACTGTCTTAAGCCAGTTTGTGTCCCTAAGAGAAAAGAATAGGCTTGCAGAGAAATCTGGGAAACTAATGCAATTCTCTTTCTTGTTGGCTAGGAACAAGCAGTCAAATTGCCCCAGGTGCTCCTGAGAGACATCTTATGACCATGAGGGGAACCAAGTTGAGGAAAAATCTGCTCTAGAGAAGTGCAAAGATATAAAGAATGTGGGTTGATGACATTGCACCGCCATGTTGTTCCTGGTTCCAACCCCATTTCTGGACCTCCAGTTATGGGAGAGAAAACATCTCCTTGTTAATCCAGTTTGCTGAAAGTTAGCACTGTCCTAAGGGATGCCAGGTGATAAAGTTCCCACGTCCACGGAGCACTAAAGTACGATTTCAAATCATGGTTTTTTTCTGTTCCTAAAGCCTTACTTTTTAATTTTATTTTTCTATTTTGTGATAATCTCTGAACTCTGAGTAATACCCAGCCTGAGAAATGATTATGTTGGTGATACTACAATACTACTATTTTGGAGGCATCTACTATATATCAAGGATCTACCTTTCCCATACTACTGTCTTCACCTACATAGCAACTTGAGTAGAAGAGGGATTGTCCTTTTTGTACTCATGTGAAAACTGGGGCTCCAGAGGAATCAGGGGTACAGAGAGTAGGAGAAAGAGGTGAGGTTGGTCTGGGCTCTCTCTCTTCACTTTACCTATTAGTGAAGAGCCTTTCCTTACAAGAAATAAGAACCCAAAATATTGGTTTAAAGTGATCCAGTAGCTGAGAAGGATTCTAGGTTCCTCCCGGCATCCAAGGCAGAGCTTTAGGACTAAGGACTCAGGGCCACCAAGAATCTTATTCTTTTAAATTCTCTCATCTCTATTCATCTCTGCCTGGCTTTGTCTCTCCTGATGCACACAGGCCTTATCTGTATAACGGAAGGGATAAGGGATAAGTATCTGTATAACGGAAGGGATAAGGGATAAATGTTGACATTCATTACGTCATCTCAGCGGCCAGGATGGGAAGAGAGCTTCTTCTTCCCAGCTTCCACAAATGAATCCCAGAGAATCATTTGAAATTGCCTTTCCTGTGCCTTCCACTTACCCATTATTACAAAGGAAAGAAGGTGCTAGGTAGGGAATCCATCAACCCAACCCAATGAAATGAATGTCCAACAGACGATGTGTGTCCCCACCAAGGTCCAAACCCATCATGTAACATATTAAGAAGTTGAGACCCAGAGATTGGGCTTGCCTAAAGTCACAACGGTTAACAGAACTCTGATCTCTTACTCCCATAATCCTTGGGTTTATGACTTTATCTTCTTCCTAATAAGAAGACTCGAGTTAGAGTGGGGGTGTGGATGTGCATAAAGATAATTTACCAAAAAAATACTGTGAATGAGTTCAAGCTCCCTGTTAAAAGCCAGAGTCAGAAATGTATTAATTTATACCATTTCTACATAATAAATAAAAAGCATATATACATACAGTTTTGAAATACTGAGCTAAGTTTGCTGTAGTTGTTATAACTAACTGTCACAAACTTCAGGGTTTAAAACAGAAATAGTCCTATGTGAGTGGTATGACAGTGTGAGGAGCTCTGTGCCTCTACTCCCAGAAAAAAAAAATTTGGTGAAAAGAAATTGTTTTTAATCATTTAAAGTAGTGACATCAGCAAGATGAGCAGACTAGGAAGTCCCCAAGCCTTCCTCTCCCATGGAGACAACCAAACAACAACCCTCTATGGACCAGAATACCTTTGTAAGAATGTTAGAAATCAGCTGAGAAGCAGCAGCCCCCAGACCAATGGAAAACCAGGAAGGGATTCCAGTGAAAGCTGTAGTAAAGTTTGCGATGTTTTGTATACTCATACCCCACTCCCAACCTGGTATAGGGCACAGTTAAGGAGGAAACCTCCCATACATGTTTCACCCTCAGGATGGAAACAGAACAGATCATACATCAAACACTCTGGATTGTCTGGGGGCTGCCTGAGGGGATGGTTTCTGTCTCATCTGATTCAGTGCACTAAAAGGAACAGCAGTGCAGGTTAGAAGTGCTGAAAACAGAGACCATCAAAATGGCTTATTAAAGCTACACATGTTATGCAGCTCCACAAGAAGACACCAGGAAGAATAAGAGACTGTGATCTCTCGAGAAGAAAAGGCAAGCTGCTTAGAGAATTTCAGGCAGCTAAAAAACCATACACAAGCCCAGAGAAGTTACATCCCCAGAAAACATTTGAAAGGTCCCAGAACTTCTTGCCAGGCTGACTGAGGAAGTAAGCCAGTCCATAAAACGATGGTTATCTTAGTCCATTCAGGCTGCTATAACAAAATACTAGACTGGGTAGCTTATAAATAATAGAAATTTGTTCCCTACAGTTCTGGAGGCTGGAAATCCAAGATTATGGCACTAGCATGGTCAGGTGAGGCTCATTGTGGCTTAACATGGTAAAAGGGGCTAGGGACCTCTGTGGGGTCTCTTTTATAAGGCACTAATCTCATTCATAAAGCATCCACTCTCATGACCTAAGCACCTCCTGAAAGCTCCACCTACTAATACCATCACCTTTGGGGAGTAGAATTTCAACATATGAATTTGGGGGAGGATGCAAACATGGTTTTTTCAAATGCCCAAATCCCAAAAAAAGAGCAAAAAAAAACACACAAAGAACCAGGAAAACATGGCCCAATGAAATGAAAAACATAAAACTCCAGAAGCCAACCCCCTTAAGAAACTCAGATGGCTGGACTTCCTGCCAAATAACTCAAAACAACTATGTTAAAGCTACTCAATATACTAAAAGAGAACATGGATAACCAATGAAATGAAATCAAGAAAACAACATATAAAAAAAAACAACATATGAACAAAATGAGAATATCAACAACAACAACAACAAAAAACTGTAATAAAGAACCTAACAAATTCTGGACCTGAAAAATACAATAGTGAATTGAATATTTACCAGAGGGGTTAAACAGCAGACTTGATGAGGTAAGAGAAAGAACCAGAGAACCTTAACACAATTCACTTGAAATCACTGAGTCACAGAAGACAAAAGAGTTAAGAAAGTGAAGACAACCTAAAACATTTATGTTACCATCAAACAGACCAATATACACATTATAGGAATCCCGAGAGAGAGAAAGAAGCAGACAATTTATTTGGGGGGAAAAATGGCCCCAAAACTTTCTGAATCTGAAGAAATAAATTGACATATAAATTCAAATAACTCCAACCAGGATAAATCCAAAAATACCCACAAGGAGAAACGTTATAATCAAACAATTGAAAGTCAAAGACAAAGGGAGTAACTTGAAAGCATCAAGAGAAAAGCAGCTCATTACATAAAAAGGAGCTTCTGTAAGATCATTAGTGAATTTCTTGGATGAATCCATGCAGCCCAGAAGGCAATGGAATGATATATTCAGATTGCTGAAAGAACAAATCTGTCAACCAAGAATACTATATCTAACAAAACTGTCCCTCAAAAATGAAAGCGATATTAAGACTTCCCCAATTAAACAAATGTAGAAAGCATTCATTACCTCTAGAGCTTCCCTATTAGAATGCTAAAGGGAACCCTTCAAGTCTAAGTAAAAAGATAATGGACAGCAGGGGCGCCTGGGTGGATCAGTCGGTTGAGCATCCGACTTTGGCTCCGGTCATGATCTCATGGTTCATGAGTTTGAGCCCCGCGTCGGGCTCTGTGCTGACAGCTCAGAGCCTGGAGCCTGCTTCAGAGTCTGTCTCTCCTTCTCTCTCTCTGCCTTTCCCCCACTCATTCTGTCTCTCTGTCTCTCAAAAATAAATAAACATTAAAAATTTTTTTTAAAAAAAGAAAGGATACTGGACAGCAAAATGAAGCTATACAAAACTATAAAGTTCTCCAGTAAAAGGAAAATACATGTACAAACACAGTAATCTGTATTATTGTAATTTTGGTGCATAAGTTCACTCTTAATTCTTGTACAGAATTTAAGTGAGAAAAACAAAAAGCTATAAATCTATATTGAGTATACAATATATAAACATGTAATTTGTGATATCAGTAACAAAGTTGGGGTGGTGGAGATGTAAGTGGTGGCATTTCTGTATGCAATTGAAGTTAAGTTGCCATCAGTTTAAAATAGATTGTTGTAGGGGTGCCTGGGTGACTCAATCGGTTAAGCATCTGACTTCAGTTCAGGTCATGATCTCGCAGTTCATGAGTTCGAGCCCTGTGTTGGGCTCTGCTGACAGCTCAGAGCCTGGAGCCCATTTCAGATTCTGTGTGTCTCCTTCTCTCTGCTCCTCCTCATCTCACTCTCTCTCTCCTCTCTGTCTCTGTCTCTGTCTCTCTCTCTCAAAAATAAATAAACATTAAAAAAATAAAATAAAATAGATTGTTATAACTTTAAGGTATTTTTGCAATGGTAACCACAAAGAAAAGATCTATAAATACAGACAAAACAAAATGAAAAAGAAATCCAAGGATTCCACTGCAAAATCAATGAAAAACAAAAGAAGGCAGTAAGAGAGGAAAGAAAGGGCAAAAAAAGGTACAAGACATGCAGGAAACAATGAACAAAATGACTATAGTTAAGTCCTTCCCTATTAGTAATTACTTTGAATTTAAATGGACTAAACTCCCTAATAAAAAGATATAAATTGGCTAACTGATTTTTTGAAAATGTGGATCCAGCTATATGCTATCTATAAGAGACTCCCTTTACATCTAAGAACATACAGAGGCTGAAAATGAAAGAAGGGAAAAAGATGTTCCATTCAAATGATAACCAAAAGAGAGCATATGTGGCTATTCTGATCCCAGATAAAATACACTTTAAATAAAAATCTGATACAACAAACAAAGAGGACATTACATAATAATCAAAGGGTTGACTCAACCAAAAGTATATAAAAATATTTATTCACTACACATCAGATCTCTAAATTTTGGTAGCAAATATTGACAGGATTGAAGGGAGAAATACAATAAGAGAAGGAGATTTCAAGACCCCACTTTCAATAATGGATGAACAATCGGAAGATTGATGAGGAAACAGAAGAGCAGAATAACACTACAGACCAACTAGACTTAACAGACATATACAGAACATTCCACCCAACAACAGCAGAATATACATTCTCCTCGAAGTACACACGGAACATTCTCCAAGACAGAACATATGTTAGGTCACAGAACAGTCTTAGCAAATTTTAAAAGGTGGAAAGTATCTTTTCTGATTACAATAGAATGTAATTAGAAATCAACAGGAGAAGAAAAACAGGAAAAATTTAAAAATACACAGAAATTAAACAACACAATCTTAACGAAGCGTCAAAAAAGAAATCACAAAGTTAATTAGAAAATATCTTCTGACAAATAAAAACACAACATACCAAAACTTAAGGGATTCAGTAAAAACAGTTCTAAGAAGGAGTTTATGGTGATAGATGCACACATTAGAAAGAGGTTGGTAGGAATATAAACTGGCAAAGCCACTTTGAAAAACAATGTGGAGATTCCTCAAAAAATTACAAATAGAATTACCTTAGAACCCAGCGATTGCATTCTTAGGTATTTATCCAAAGGATACAAAATTCTGATTTAAAGAGGTACATGCACCCAGTGTTTATACCAGTGTTACCAACAATAGCCAAATTATGGAAAGAGTCCAAATGCCCATCAACTGATGAATGGATAAAGAAAGATTTGGTATATACCAAATGGAATATTACTCGGCAATCAAAAAGAATGAAATCTTGCCATTTGCAACAACATGGATGGAAGCAGAGTGTATGATGCTAAGCAAAATAAGTCAGGCAGAGAAAGACAAATATCATAGGATTTCACTCATACGTGGAATTTAAGAAACACAACAGATGAACACAGGAGAAGGAAAGGAAAAATAAGCTAAAAACAGACAGGGAAACCAAACTTAAGAGACTCTTACATGCCAAGAACTGATGGTTGTTGAAGAGGAGGTGGGTGGGAGGGTGGGTTAAATGGGTGATAGGCATTAAGGAGGGCAGGTGTTGGGATGAACGCTGGGTGTTATATGTAGGTGATGAATCACTGGGTTCTACTCCTAAAACCAATACTACACTGTATGTTAAGTAACTTGAATTTAAATACAATTTTTAAAGAGGAACCAGAAAAAAAAGAAAAGAAAAGAAGAAAGATCTCAAAGCAAAAGCCTAACTTTTCAACTCAAACAAAAACTAAACACAAAGCAAGCAGGAGGAAGAAAATACAAAGATTAAAGCAGAGGTAAACAAAACAGAGAATTTTAAAAATTCAATGAAACTAAGAGCTGTTTTTTTTAAAAGACCAATTGACAAACCTTTTGCTAGATTTAAAAAAAGAAGACTCAACTAAAATTAGAAATGAAAGAGGGGGCAATACAATCGAGGCCACAGAAATAAGAAGGATTATAAGAGAATGCTATGAACAACTATACCTCAATAAATTGGATAACCTAGAATAAATAAAAACCTAGAATAAATTACCAGAAACACATAACTTAACAATATTGAGTCATGAAGAAATAGAAAATCTGAACAGACCAATAACTAGTAAGGAGATTAAATCAGTTATCATAAACTATCCAACAAATAGCCCAGAACTAGATAATTTCACTTGAGAATTCTACCAAACATTTGAAGAAGATTGAACATAAATCCTCAAATTCTTTCAAAGAATTGAAAGAGAAGAAACACTTCCAAACTTGTTTTATGAGGCCAGCATTACTCTGATACCAAAGCCAAAGACACTACAAGAAAACTACAGACTAGGAGAGCCTGGGTAGCTCAGTCATTTAAGTGCCCAGCTCCTGGTTTCAGCTCAGATCATGATCTCACGGTTCCTGAGTTCGAGCCCCACAACGGACTCTGCACTGTCAGCCCACCTGGGATTCTCCCATGTGTGCTCTCCCTCACTCTCTGTCCTTCCCCTGCTCACTCGCTCTCTCTCAAAAATTAAAAACAAACAAAAAAAAAAACTTTTAAAAAGGAAAAAAATTTAAGAAAACTACAGACCATATATATGGTAAATATTGATCAAAAAATCTTCAATAAAATACTATCAAACCAAATTTAAGATATATTAAAAGGATTATACCCCATGACCTACTGGGATTTATTCCCAGAATGCAAGGATGGTTCAATATATGAAAATCAATCAATGTAATAATATACCACATTAACAGAATGAAGGCCAAAAACACATAATCCTCTCAACTGAGATGTAAAAAGCATTTGACAAAAGTCAATATCATTTTATCAGTAAAAAACAGGAATAGAAGAAAACTACCTCAATATAATAAATAGCATATGTGGAAAGCTCACAGCTACCATCATACTAAATGGTGAAAGGCTAAAATCTTTTCCTCTAAGATTAGGAACAGACATCACTCTATTCAACATAGTATTAGAAGTCCTAGTCAGCGGGGTGCCTGGGTGGCAGTTGGTTAAGCTTCCAACTTCAGCTCAGGTCATGATCTCGTGGTGCATGAGTTTGAGCCCCGCATTGGGCTCTGTGCTGACAGCTTGGAGCCTGGAGCTGCTTCAGACTCTATGTCTCCCTCTCTCTCTCTGCCACTCCCCTGCTCACACTCTGTCTCTGTCTCTCAAAAATAAATAATAAAAATTTAAAAATTAAAAAAAAAAAGAAGTCTTAGAGAAATTAGGCAAGAGAAGGAAATAAAATTCATTCAAATTGGAAAGGAAGAAGTAAAAGTATCTCTATTCATAGTTGATTTTATATGTAGAAAACACTAAAGATTACACACACACACACACACACACACAAACTGTTATAACTAATAAAATAATTCAGAAAAGTTGCAGGATACAAAATCAGTTTGTTTCCATGGAATGAATAATTTAAAAGGAAATTTTTTTTAATTCCATTTACAATGGCATCAAAAAGAATAAAAAACTTGGGAATAAATCTAACCAAGATGGCGAAAGATGTGTATACGAAGAACTACAAATCAATGCTAAAAGAAATTAAAGAAGACATAAATGGCATGACATCCTATGGTCATGGATTGTAATACTCAATATTGTTAATATGGCAGTAATACCCAAAGCAATCTAGAGATACAATGCAATCTCCATCAATATCCCAATGACAATTTCTTCTGAAATAGAAAAATCCATCCTAATATTCATAGCAAATCTCAAGGAACCCCAAAAATTACTGCAAAGAAACAGTAATCAAACAATGTGGTACCAGCATAAAGACAGACGTATGGACCAATAAAACAAAACAGAGAGCCAGAAATAAACCCTCATGTATTGGATGAATGATCTTCAACAAGGATGCCAAAAGCACTCAACTGAGAAAGGACAATCTCTTCAAAAAACAGTGTTGGGTAAACTGGATATCCACCTGCAAAAGAATGATATTGAACCTTTATCTTACACCAACCGTACGTAAAATTTAACCAAAACGGGTTAACTAAGCTAAATGTAAGACCCAAAACTGCAAGACTCCTACAAGAAAACATGAGGGAAAATCTTCAAGATGTTGGATATGGAAGTAATTTCTTGGATGACACCAAAAGCAGACAATAAAAGCAAAATACACAAATAGACCTCCATCAAACTTAAACATTTTCTGTGCACCCAAGGACACAATAAACAGAATAAAAAGGCCACCTGTGGAATGGAAGAAAATATTTGTAAATCGTGTGTCTGATAAGGGTTAATACCTAGAAAATATAAATAATTCCTACAAACCAACAGCAACAAAATAACCAATTAAAAAGTGGGCAAAGGAATTGAAAAGATGTTTCTCCAAAGATGATAAAGTGACTGGCCAAGTATCACATGAAAAAGATGCTCAACTTCACTAATGTTCAGAGAAAAGCAAAGCAACACCACAATGAGTTATCACTTCACATCTATTAGAATTTTTTACTATTAAAAATAATAATAATAATAAGTGTTGATGAGGATACAGAGAAACTGAAACCCTTGTGCATGTAGGTAGGACTGTATAATACTGCCAGGCTCTATGGACAAGACACTCGTCCATATGGTAGTATGGTATGGTATGATATGTTCCTTGGTAGGTATTTCCTTGACAGATTAAAAACAGACAGAACTACCATATGTTCCAGCGATCCCACTTTTGGGTATATATGCAAAAGAATTGAAATCCAGGTCTCAAAGAGATAGCTTCACACCCTGTTCACAGCAGCGCTATCTGCAACAGCCAAGAAATGGAAGCAACCCAAATACCCATCAATAGATGAATGATAAACAAAATGTGGCGTATACATACAATGGAATATTATTCAGCCCTAAAAAGGAAGGAAGTCCTACCACGTGCTAAAATGTTGGGTGAATGTTGAGAATATCATACTAAATGAAATAAGCCAGTCACAAAACGGCAAATTCTGTATGATTCCACTTATATGAGATATCTACCTACAATAGTAAAACTCATAGAAACAAAGTAGAAAGCTTACCATAGCCTGGAAGAACAGGGAGAAAGAGAGCTATTGTGCGGGTACAGAGTTTCTGTTTTGCAAGATGAGAGTTCTGAATATCTGTTGCATAATTGTGTGAATAACAACACTACCCTGTACACTTGAAACTGGTTAAGATGGTGAATTTTATGTTTTTCGCCACAATAAAAATAAAACAAAATATATTTTTTAAATGCAGAAGATTTTGCAAGCTAGTAGAATTGGTGATGGACTGACAATAAGTTGTCTGGGTTTTTCAAAGAACTCATTTATTCTACAAGTATTAACTTTTACAAAACTATGCATATATAGTAGAAGATAGACGTAAAAATTACGACCTAGGGGCACCTGGGTGGCTCAGTCATTAAGCGTCCGACTTCAGCTCAGGTCATGATCTCACAGTTCGTGAGTTTGAGCCCTAAGTGGGGCTGTGCTGACAGCACAAAGCCTGCTTGGGATTCCCTCCCTCTCTCTCTCCCTCTCTCTTTCCCTGCCCCTGCCTCTCTCCCTCTGCCCCGCCCCCATTTGTGCACTCCCTTGCTCTCTCAAAATACATAAACTTAAAAAAAAAGAATTACTACATAAAAAATACAGCAGACACCTTAATATGACTTAGTTAAGATATCTTAGCATGGATAATCTGTCAATTCAGAGAAATTTATTTAAAAAGTTAGTTTTCTTTACCCCTGTTTTTTTCATTGGTCAAAAATATCTCGAACAAGCCTAATAATCAGTAGATGCTCAACAACTATCTGCTATTAACAATGACAGAAAAGGGGCGCCTGGGTGGCGCAGTCGGTTAAGCGTCCGACTTCAGCCAGGTCACGATCTCGCGGTCCGGGAGTTCGAGCCCCGCGTCAGGCTCTGGGCTGATGACTCAGAGCCTGGAGCCTTTTTCCGATTCTGTCTCCCTCTCTCGCTGCCCCTCCCCCGTTCATGCTCTGTCTCTCTCTGTCCCAAAAATAAATAAACGTTGAAAAAAAATTAAAAAAAAAAAACAATGACAGAAAAAGAGAAGAAAATACCGTCACATGCTACAACGTGGATGAATCTTGAGGACATTATGCTAAGTGAAAGTGCTAATCACATAAAGACAAATTCTGTATGATTATACTGTTAGGAGATATCAAGAGTAGTCAAACTCACCAAGACCGAAAACAGAATCACAGTTAATAAGAGCTGGAGGGAGAGGGGAATGGGGGTTGTTGATGGGTACAGAGTTTCAGTTTCGTAAGAAGAAAAAGTTCTGGAGATCTATTTCCAATAATTCCAATGATGGACTGTACTGAACTGTACTCTTAAAAATGGTTAAGATGATTTTAAAAACACACAGTGGAAAAGGACACAGAGGTTCAACTTCATTGATTCGGCAAAACTGACTATATGACTGTTTTTATATCTAGTGAGTAATGTTTGTGTGAGTGACATAATTCAGATTATATCTCTCTCTCACTATAATATGTGACTTGGTGGCAACGTTTTGGGGGAAGAAATCTAGAGGCTTTTCCTATCCCAACTAACCGAGGCTATCATGACTGATCTAAAAGAACCCAATAATTACGCATGACCAAATTGGCCTAGGTTAGTTTGAAACAGTATAGATTTTTTTTTCTCTGGCAACTTGAAATTTTATTAATCACAGACCAAACAGAAGCAACTATCATCTATCATTATCATTCATAACATGACATGTGATGTCATGTAATGACAGTGATAGTAGTGATTAAAAGCTTTAATGCCAAAGACATGTAATAAAGAGCAATCCTCTAAGTGAAATAAGTTTAGGGTTTTTTGCTCGGTTTTACCGAGATATAGTCAACATGCAACATCATTTTTATGTGAGGGGTACAATGTAATGATTTGATATATGTATATATTGCAAAATGATTACAATAAAGTTGAGTGAACATCTGTCACTTCACATAGTCACAAACTTTTTGCCCCCAGAACTTAGTTAACTCATAACTGGAAGTTTGTATCTTTTGACCACCCTCACCTCTTTCCCCCACCCCCAAGGCCTCACCTCTGGCAACCACCTATCTGTTTTCTATATCTGTGAGTTTGTATTTTTAGATTCCACATACAAGTGAGATCACAGTATTTGTCTTTCTCTGACTTATCTCAGCATAATGACCTCCAGGTCTACCCATGTTGTTGCAAATAGCAGGTTTTCCTTCTTTTAATGGCTAATTAATATCCCATTATACATTGTGATATCTGTTAACATTTTTGTTATCCATTCATCCATTGATGGACACTTAGGTTGTTTTCCGGTCTTGGCTATTGAAAATAATTCTGCAATGAACATGGGAGTGCAGACACCTCTTCAAGACAGTGGTTTCATTTTCTTCAGATATAGGCCCAGAAGTGGAATTGCTGGATTATATGGTAGTATAATATGTGATATATGATAAGATATATATGGTGCTGGACTAAATGATAGTCATATTTTTAATCTTTTGAGGACACTCCACACTCTTTTCCACAGTGGCTGCACCAATTTACATTCCCAAAAATGATGGACAAGAAATCTCTTTTCTCCACATCCTCACCAACACCTGTTACCTCTTGTCTTCTGACAGCCATTCTAAGATGTGTGAAGTGATATCATTGTGATTCTGATTTGCATTTCCCTGGTTATCAGTGATGTCGAATACCTTTTTATGCACCTGTTGGCCATTTGTATGTCTTCTTTGGAAAAAAAAAAAGTCCGTTCAGTTCCTCTGCCAATTTTTCAATTGTACTATTGGGTTTTGTTGTTGTTGCTTGGGGCTTTTTTCTATTTAGTTGTATGAATTCCTTTTATATTTTGGATATTAACTCCTTACCAGATTTGCAAATATTTTCTCCCATTGATAGCTTACCTTTTCATTTTGATGATGGTTTCCTTTGTTGTACAGAAGCTTTTCCATTTGATTCAGTCCTACTAGTCTATTTTTATTTATGTCACCATTGCTTTAGTATCAAATCCAACAAAACATTGCTAAGACTCATGTCAAGAAGTATCTTTCCTGGGTTTTTTTCTAGTTTTATAGCTTTAGGTCTTATGTTCAAGCCTTTAATTTATTTTGAGTTGATTTTTGTACATGGTGTAAGAGAATAGCTCAGCTTTATTCTTTTGCATGTGGCCATCTATTTTTCTGAACACCATTTAGTGATGAGACTATTCTTTCCCCACTGTATATTGTCACCTTTGTCAAAACGTAATTGACCACATATGCCTAAGTTTATGGATGGGCTCTCTATTCCATTCCATTGTCCCTTCCATTGTCTATTCCATTCCATTGTCTATTTTTATGCCAATACCATACTGTTTTGATTACTGTAGCTTTCTAATACAGTTTGAAATCAGGAAGCATGATGCCTCCAACTTTGTTCTTCTTTTTCAAGCTTGCTTTGGTTATTTGAGGTCTTTTGTGGTTCTATGCAAATTTTGGGACTGTTTGCTCTATTCATGAAAAACGCCATTGGAAAATTGACAGGGATAACCTTGAATCTGTGGATTGACTTGGGTAGTATAGGTACTTTAATTATATTAATTCTTCCAATCCATGAGCATGGACTATCTTTATATATGTCTTCTTCCATTTCTTTCATCAATACCTTACAGATTTCAGCATATAGATCTTTCACCTTTTTGGTTAAGTTTATTCCTAGGTATCTTATTCTTCTTGATACAATTATAAATGGGATTGTTTTCTTAATTTCTCTGATAGTTGGTTATGCTTACATAAGATATTTGTATATATTGATTTAGTACCCGTGACTTTACAAAACTCATTTATTCATTCTAATAGTTTTTTGGTAAAGTCTTTAGGATTTTCTGTATACAATATCGTGTCATCTGTAAATAGTGACATTTTACATTTTCCTTTCCGATTTGGATGCCTTTTATACCTTTCTTACTCAATTGCTCTTGCTCAGATTTCCAATACTATGTTGAATAAAAGTGATGAGAGTGGACATCCTTGTCTTGTTCCTAATCTTACAGGGAAAGCTTCCCTGTTGAGTACGATGTTAGCTGTGGGCTTGTCATCTATGGACTTCATTATGCTGAGGTACTTTCCCTCTGTACCAGATTTATTGACAGTAAATGATAAATCCTTCTTGTCTAACATGTGGTTTAGATCCAAAGCTCTTTATAGATTTTTTTCTCAGGATGATAGATCTATTGTTGAAAGTAGCATAATGAACTTCCCCACCATTACTGTATTGCTATCTACTTCTCCCATCAGGTCTGTTAATTTTTGCTTTAAATATTTGAGTACGCCTGTGTTGGGTGCATAAATATTTACAAATGACATATCAATTCTTGTTGGGTTGACCCTTTATCATTAGATAATGACCTTTGTCTCTTACTAGAGTCAATCGTTGGCTTAAAGTCTATTTTATCTGACATGAGTATAGCTACCCCTGTTTTTTTTTGTTGTTGTTCCATTTACACGGATTTTTTTTTTATGCTTTCATTTTCAGTCTCTGTGTGTCCTTAAAACTGGAGCAAGTCTCTTGTAGGAAGTATTGAGTTGGTTTTGTTTTATACCCATTCATCCACTCTATGTCTTTTGATTAGAGAATTTAGTGTCTTGAGGTCCCTCAGATCCTCATAAACTGTAAGCTTTTTCACAACCTTTCAACATGCAGTTGGGAAAACACATGGATTTAGGAGTATTCTTTTTTTTTTTTAATTCCTTCCCAAAAAATACCAATAAGGTGAACTTTTAAATAAGGTGAACTTTTAAAATATTGCCAAATTAAGAAATACCCTTTGGCACAAAGGTAAACCTAAAATATTTTTATTTTGTACAAACTCTAGGAAAAAAGGGGGCAAGTCTGAAAGAAGAGTAGTTGAGTAAGTTTAAATATATATATATATATATATATATATTATATACAAATACTCTATATATATGTAGCCATATGTATAATAGATACTTCCTTAAAATTAGTACAAATAGATCTTGAGTATATCATTCGTTGGAGAAATATCACTTCACATGGCAATATGTTTTTATGGGTCATTTCATAGATTGCTCAAATTCACATATTGCTGACTTTTCACTTTGGACTTTTTCTATCTTCACTTTGGGGACAGGGACTGGGAATGGCTCCTTGAAAGGGGAATCGGCTAATAGCCCAAATATTAATAAGTATCTTTTCTCATTTATATGCTTAATATTTTATACATAAATGGTAGAACTTTTGTTTTAAGCTCATCTATTGGTTTTGGAGAAACCAATCCCTTAATTTGAAGACATCCATTCAAATACTTTTCATCCCAGATAAGAAATAAAGAAGGAAAATGAACTTCTCAGCTACAGTTTCCAAGGAATCACTTCCCTCACACTAAGGAAGTTCATCACCCCTGCCCTAGAAATCCCTCCATGGAGGCTCTCTGACTCAAGCAATGTGAGGGACAAAGGTGTCTATTGTGTCTGTCATGCCTAAAGTCCGCTTCCATTTTCTGCCTCTGACAGCCAAAATCTTAGCTTCTGGCTGATCCAGAAAAGAGTCTCAGCAGTGATGAGGTTTGTCCCCAGATGCCCTTTATCTCTTCAACGGAAAGGAGGTCATTCTACTCTCTGGAGCCCCAAGCAAAATGGGTCTCTCCAGGCCTACACATATCTCCCATCACAGACGAGAGTGTGACTGGGCTTGCAAACAGGGACCTGAGTGGCCACACAAACCAGTTTGGGACCATATTTCCCACACTGGACGTCAATGAGTGGTTGTGGTCTCCTGTCAGAGCCTTAAGCTATATTTGGGGGATGCCAGAGCTAAAGGAGAGGTCCTGTTTATCACCCTCCCTTAGACCTTGCTTCTTGGAACCCAGGCAAAGGGAGCTGAGTTCCACGTATAATAACTCCACATTCCCCAGTATTTGGGGAGGTCTGAACTGAGACCACCAAGCCCAACAATGCAGTTCTCTTTGTTCTCTCAGCAAACCTCCCTCATACCCTCCTTTTCAAATTCACATCAGGAAATCCTGTGAGAATTCAGAAAGCTGAGCTTCCCAAGCATTGTTTCACACCCAGTCACTTTCCTGGCTGTCTACTACCCCAGGGATATAATTCATGAATCCTGTTAGGGCCAAACAAAAGCAGGCAGGCTGATCATACCACCCTGATTTCAGTTTGGTCAGCTCCCTGCTGCCCCTTTCTTTATGTCTTAATGCCATTTAGCTGTCTGCCAGTTCACAGTTCACCCACTAAGTGTTTATTTAGTGCCTACTATGTTCCAGTTCATCCTCATACCCTGATGCAGAAGGAAAGTGCCATCCTCCTCTCTGCATGCTGGTTTCCTTCCCTTCATCCCATATGGCAACAAGATCTGTAATTTTCATACAGTCGGTGCCACTACATGTTGCTGAAAGAGTATGTGATGAGACCCCACCTTGACGTAGTACAAGAACCTAAGGCTACCTTGGGCTAAAATAGGGTATGTGATTCCAAATTTCTTTCCAGGAACTTCAGGTGAAGAGCTCCAGGTGAACCAGACTGAAAAGTTAATGTTGGTCAACACAGGAGATGCTGTCATTCTTGGCTGCAACATGTCTACTCTATCCCCAGCAGGGAATGTCTTGTGCTTCAGGGAGAATGGGCAGGAATGACAATTAATCTATAGTTTCAATGGGAGCCACCTCCCCAGACTAACCCAAGTGGAAAACACAATGGTCAACCAAACAGACTACTCCATCTGCATCAGTGATGTGTTGCCTGGATATTCTGGCACCTACTACTGTGTCACATTAAGAAACGGGCATCCTGGGGCGCCTGGGTGGCTCAGTCGGTTAAGCCTGCGACTTCAGCTCAGGTCACGATCTCACGGTCCATGAGTTCGAGCCCCGCGTCGGGCTCTGGGCTGATGGCTCAGAGCCTGGAGCCTGCTTCTGATTCTGTGTCTCCCTCTCTCTTTGCCCCTTCCCCGTTCATGCTCTGTCTCTGTCTCAAAAATAAATAAACGTTAAAAAAAAAAGAAAAAGAAACGGTCATCCTGACGAGCATGTGACAGGTTCAGACACCTACGTGTATGTAAATGGTGATACAGTCTGACGCACTTCTGGGTTTGTAAATATCAACTTTTAAAAATATACAACATGTACCAAATCATTGTTCTACACTGGATGCAGTGCCCCTTCATCTACAAACAACCCCATAGGCTAGTAGTATTCTACAGATGGCCCTACTGATCGACCATTCTACAGTCCTGTGCCCAACATTGAATCAAGTCATGTGGACAGGTCCCTGACAACCAACTCCAAAAAAAAAAAAAAAAAAAACCTGGTGACATTTGGCAAGGGAAACTCCCACGTAGGAAGATATCCGGTAGGCAAAATGCAACTACAGTGTGCACTGCAAGATCCAAAAGTGAGAAAACCAAGAGCTTGATGGATGACTCGCCTTCCTAAGTTTAGGAGATAATCCTGGGAAGACAGCTATCCACTGAGTCTCTTTTAACCTATGCCCTGAGACTCAATTTCCATTCACTGACCCTTGTAGCCACATCTTATCTTCCAGACCCAGGACAAAATCTCAACATAGCAGAGTTTGCCCCCTAAACCCAAAATCACCTGAGCCAAAACAAAGGGATCCACAGGGAGGCAACCTCTACAAGCCTGCACAATTCCACTCCCCCGTTTCTAACTGGAATGTCATTGGGGTCTGGTGGCAGGTCCCTGAAGGATCACCTCAATGCAGTCAAGACATATCCTCCACACAGGAAGTGAGTGAATGAGTGTGGTCTCCTACTATGGCTTCTGGGGAACCATGAGACCAACAGGAAGGTCCTTGTGTGTCACCCACTCCCAGGTCTTGTTTGGAAAAGCTGTCCTGGAGGGGCTGACTCACTCTCCTCACACTTGATCCTTCCCTGGTCTGCCCTCTGCTGTTCTCTTATTCTCTGAGGACAAGCAGTGTTTCCTGCTTCTTCCTACTCTCTGAGTTAATTCCATTAAATACAGTGAGATTAGGGTATCCATCTGTTCTGCTGGGAAAACCAGTCTTTCCCAGTCATGTTCTCCTCAAGTCCACCCACGTTCTAGGCCATCCAACTGGCCATGGAACATTTCCACATTTCCCTCAAGCTAGAAAATGTGAGTGTAGGCAGCTTACCTGCCATTCTCTCCCAGCCTCCCCAGCCAGGAGTTCCCTTGTCTCTCTAACCTGCACCTCACCCCATCAGTGGCGTTGATGGTTTGCCAACCTGAAAGGAGAGATATTACCAGGACCTGACACAGCGCGTGGTAGGGATGTTGGTGGCAGTGGGTGTCGGGGGTCAGTCGTGGACCCTTCAAAATTGACAAGGTCCCTTGAGGCTCTACTCTCTTTTGTTGGGAAGAGGAAACTGTCTCTCTCTTCTATCTTGAGAGATAAGCAGAGGAACCACACCCTGCCTGCATGCACATATAGTAATCCTAAATGCCCCCCCCCCAATTCTT
Source organism: Lynx canadensis (assembly GCF_007474595.2). NCBI lineage: Eukaryota > Metazoa > Chordata > Mammalia > Carnivora > Felidae > Lynx > Lynx canadensis. The sequence continues at coordinate 28,172,716 of NC_044305.1, read as the reverse complement.
TAGGTTTACTCTCTCTCGACTTCCCCTTTCTCCATACCTGTCAACACTAATATCTCCACAAATTCAGTGGCTGCTCACCCTTCAGAAAAGAGATGTCCTCCTCAATATCTCTCATAAGTCTTCTATAGGTTTTAGAATACAGATTTTTCACCTCTTTAGTTAGGTTTATTCCTAGGTACCTTATTGTTTTTGGTGCAATTGTAAATGGGATCACTTCCTTGATTTCTTTTTCTGCTGCACTGTTATTGGTGTATAGAAATGCAACAGATTTCTGCACATTGATTTTATATCCTGTAACTTCACTGAATTCATGTATTAGTTCTAGCAAATTTTGGTGGAGTCTCTCCAGTTTCCTACAGAGTATCATGTCTGCAAATAGTGAAAGTTTGACTTCTTCCTTGCTGATTTGTATGGCCTTTATATGTTTTTTGTTGTCTGATTGCTGAGGCTAAGGCTTTCAGTGTTTTGTTAAATAATAATGATGAGAGTGGGCATCCTTGTCTCCTTCCTGACCATAGGGGAAGAGCGCTCAGTTTTTCACCATTGAGGATGATATTAGCTGTACGTCTTCTGTATATGGCCTTTATGATGTTGAGGTATGTTCCATCTATCCCCAATTTGTTGAGGTTTTTATCAAGAATGCATGCTGTATTTTGTCAAATGCTTTTTCTGCATCTATTGACAAGATCATATGGTTCTTATCCTTTCTTTTATTAATATGATGTATCACGTTGATTGATTTGCAAATATTGAACCAGCCCTGCAGCCCAGGAATAAATCCCACTCAATCATGGTGAATAATTCTTTTAACGTATTATTGAATTCGATTTGCTAGTATCTTGTTGGGAATTTTAGCATCCAGGTTCATCAGGGATAATGGCCTGTAATTTTTTTCAGTGGGGATTGTGTCTGGTTTGGAATCAAGGTAATGCTGGATTCACAGAATGAGTTTGGAAGCTTTCCTTCCATTTGCAACAATTTGAGAAGAATAGGTATTAACTCTTCTTTAAATGTCTGGTAGAATTCCCCTGGTAAGCCATCTGGCCCAGGACTTGTAGTTGGGGGATTTTTGATAACTGATTTAATTTCTTTGCTGGTTATGGTCCTGTTCAAATTTTCTATTTCTTCCTGTTTCAGTTTTGGTAGTTTGTGAATTTCTAGAAATTTGTCCATTTCTTCCCAATTGTCCAGTTTGTTGCTATACAATTTTTCATAGCATTCTCTTCTAATTGTTTTTATTTTTGTGGTATTGGTTGTGATCTCTCCTCTTTCATTCATGGTTTTATCTATTTGGGAACTATCTCTTTTTGATAAGTCTGGCTAGGGATTTATCAATTTTGTTTATTCTTTCAAAGAACCATCTCTTAGTTTCATTGATCTATTGTACTGGGTTTTTTTTGTTTCCATATCATTTATTTCTGCTCTAATCTTTATTATTTCCCTTCTGCTGGCATTAGGCTTTATTTGCTGTTCTTTTCCTAGCTCCTTTAGGTGTAAGGTTAGATTATGTATTTGGGATCTTTTCTTGCTTTTTGAAATAAACCTGAATTGCAATATACTCTCCTCTTAGGACTCCCTTTGCCGCATCCTAAAAGGTCAGTACTGTCATGTTTTCATTTTCATTGGCTTCTATGTTTTTTTGTTTCTTCTTTAATTTCCTAGTTAATGCTTTCATTCTTTAGTGGGATGTTCTTTAGCCTCCATGTATTTGGGAGCTTCCCAAATGTTTTTTTGTGGTTGACTTCAAGTTTCATAGCATTGAAAGATATTGAAAAGGACACAAAGAAATGGGAAAACATTCCATGCTCATGGATTGGAAGAACTCACATTGTTAAAATGTCTATACTACCCAAAGCAATCTACACATTAATGTAATCCTTATCAAAATACCACCAGCACTCTTCACAGAGCTAGATCAAAAATCCTAAAATTTGTATGGAACCATAAAAGACCCTGAATAGCCAAAGTAATCCTGAAAAAGAAAAACAAAAGTGGAGGTATCACAATTCTGGATTTCTAGCTATATCACAAAGCTGTAGTCAACAAGACAGTATGGTACAGGCACAAAAACAGACACATGGATCAATGGAACAGAATAGAAAACCCAGAAATGGGCCCATAACTATGTGGTCAACTCATCTTCAACAAAGCAGGAAAGAACACCCAATGGAAAAAAGACAATCTCTTAAACAAATGGTGTTGGGAAAACTGGATGGCAACATGCAGAAGAATGAACCTGGACCACTTTCTCACACCATACACAAACAAATTCAAAATGGATGAAATACCTAAATGTGTGTCAGGAAACCATCAAAATCCTAGAACAGAACATAGGCAGCTACCTCTTTGACCTCAGCCAGAGCCACTTTTCACCAGACATGTCACCAAAGGCAAGGGAAACAAAAGGAAACATAAATTATTGGGATTTCATCAAGATAAAAATCTGCAGAGAAAGAAACAATCAACAAAATGAAAAGGCAGCCCATGGAATAGGAGAAGATATTTGCAAATAACATACCTGGTAAAGGGTTAGTATCCAAGACCTATAAAGAACTTATCAAACTCAACACTCAAAAAACAAACAACCCAGTTAAGAAACAGGCAGAAGAGTTGAATAAACACTTTTCCGATCCTGGGAAGATGGCGGCATAGGAGGACGCTGGGCTCACCGCGTACCCTGTTGATCACTTAGATTCCACCTACACCTGCCTAAATAACCCAAAAAACCGCCAGAAGACTAGCAGAACAGAGTCTCCAGAGCCAAGCACAGACGAGAGGCCCACGGAAGAGGGTAGGAAGGGCGGAGAGGCAGTGCGCACTGCACGGACTGGCGGGAGGGAGCCGGGGCGGAGGGGGGCCAAGCAGAGCCCCCGAGTCTGGCTGGCAAAAGCGGAGGGGCCGGAGGGAGTGTGTTCCGACAGCAAGCAGGACTTGACATCTGGAAGGTTATAAGCTAACAGCTCTGCTCGGAGAACGGGAGGGCTGGAGGACAATGGGCGGGAGAGGTGTTGAGCCCCGGACCACAGAGCTCAGCTTGGCGGGGAACAAAGGCGCTCACCAGCGCCATCTCCCTCGCCCATCCCCCAGCCAAAATCCCAAAGGGAACCAGTTCCTACCAGGGAACTTGCTTGCACCGCACAAACACCCAACGCTGTGCTTCTGCGGATCCATCCCTCAGGCGGGTCTGACTCCCTCCCGGTGATGCAGGGCCCCTCCCGAAGAGGATCTCTGAAGGAAAAGCGAGCTGAGCCTGCCCCTCCCGCCCCTGTGCACCTTGCCGATCCACCCCAGCTAATACGCCAGATTCCCAGCACCACAAGACTGGCAGTGTGCAAGTAGCCCAGATGGGCCACGCCACCCCACAGTGAATCCCGCCCCTAGGAGAGGGGAAGAGAAGGCACACACCAGTCTAACTGTGGCCCCAGTGGTGGGCTGGGGGCAGACATCAGGTCTGACTGCAGCCCCGCCCACCAACGCAAGTTATTCAAGACAGCACAGGGGAAGTGCCCCGCAGTTCTGCACCCCTCCGGGGACTATCCGAAATGATGAAACAAAAAATTCCCCTCAAAAGAATCTCCAGGAAATAACAACAGCTAACAAACTGATCAAAAAGGATTTAAACAATATAACAGAAAGTGAATTTAGAATAATAGTCATAAAATTAATCGCTGGGCTTGAAAACAGTATAAAGGACAGCAGAGAATCTCTTGCTACAGAGATCAAGGGACTTAGGAACAGCCAGGAGGAGCTAAAAAATGCTATCAATGAACTGCAAAATAAAATGGAGACAACTACGGCTCGGATTGAAGAGGCAGAGGAGAGAATAGGTGAACTAGAAGATAAAATTATGGAAAAAGAAGAAGCTGAGAAAAAGAGAGATAAAAAAATCCAGGAGTATGAGGGGAAAATTAGAGAACTAAGTGATACACTAAAAAGAAATAATCTATGCATAATTGGTATTCCAGAGGAGGAAGAGAGAGGGAAAGGTGCCGAAGGTGTACTTGAAGAAATAATAGCTGAGAACTTCCCGGATCTGGGGAAGGAAAAAGGCATTGAAATCCAAGAGGCACAGAGAACTCCCTTCAGACGTAACTTGAAGCGATCTTCTGCACGACATATCATAGTGAAACTGGCAAAATACAAGGATAAAGAGAAAATTCTGAAAGCAGCTAGAGATAAACGTGCTCTAACATCTAAAGGGAGACCGATAAGACTCGTGACTGATCTCTCTACTGAAACTTGGCAGGCCAGAAAGGAATGGCAGGAGATCTTCAATGTGATGAACAGAAAAAATATGCAGCCGAGAATCCTTTATCCAACAAGTCTGTCATTTAGAATAGAAGGAGAGATAAAGGTCTTCCCAAACAAACACTGAAGGAATTCATCACCACTAAACCAGCCCTACAAGAGATCCTAAGGGGGATCCTGTGAGACAAAGTACCAGAGACATCGCTACAAGCATGAAACCTACGGACATGACAATGACTCTAAACCCATATCTTCCTATAATAACACTGAATGTAAATGGACTAAATGCGCCAACCAAAAGACATAGGGTATCAGAATGGATAAAGAAACAAGACCCATCTATTTGCTGTCTACAAGAGACTCATTTTAGACCTGAGGACACCTTCAGATTGAGAGTGAGGGGATGGAGAACTATTTATCATGCCACTGGAAGTCAAAAGAAAGCTGGAGTAGCCATACGTATATCAGACAAACTAGACTTTAAATTAAAGGCTGTAACAAGAGACGAAGAAGGGCATTATATAATAATCACAGGGTCTATCCATCAGGAAGAGCTAACAATTATAAATGTCTATGTGCTGAATACAGGAGCCCCCAAATACATAAAACAATTACTCACAAACATAAGCAACCTTATTGATAAGAATGTGGTAATTGCAGGGGACTTTAACACTCCACTTACAGAAATGGATAGATCATCTAGACGCACGGTCAATAAAGAAACTAGGGCCCTGAATGATACATTGGATCAGATGGACTTGACAGATATATTTAGAACTCTGCATCCCAAAGCAACAGAATATACTTTCTTCTCGAGTGCACATGGAACATTCTCCAAGATAGATCACATACTGGGTCACAAAACAGCCCTTCATAAGTATACAAGAATTGAAATCATACCATGCATACTTTCAGACCACAATGCTATGAAGCTTGAAATCAACCACAAGAAAAAGTCTGGAAAACCTCCAAAAGCATGGAGGTTAAAGAACACCCTACTAAAGAATGAGTGGGTCAACCAGGCAATTAGAGAAGAAATTAAAAAATATATGGCAACAAACGAAAATGAAAATACAACAATCCAAATGCTTTGCGATGCAGCGAAGGCAGTCCTGAGAGGAAAATACATCGCAATCCAGGCCTATCTCAAGAAACAAGAAAAATCCCAAATACAAAATCTAACAGCACACCTAAAGGAAACAGAAGCAGAACAGCAAAGACAGACTAAATCCAGCAGAAGAAGAGAAATAATAAAGATCAGAGCAGAAATAAACAATATAGAATCTAAAAAAAACTGTAGAGCAGAGCAACGAAACCAAGAGTTGGTTTTTTGAAAAAATAAACAAAATTGACAAACCTCTAGCCAGGCTTCTCAAAAAGAAAAGGGAGATGACCCAAATAGATAAAATCATGAATGAAAATGGAATTATTACAAGCAATCCCTCAGAGATACAAACAATTATCAGGGAACACCATGAAAAATTATATGCCAACAAACTGGACAACCTGGAAGAAATGGACAAATTCCTAAACACCCACACGCTTCCAAAACTCAATCAGGAGGAAATAGAAAGCTTGAACAGATCCATAGCCAGCGAAGAAATTGAATCAGTCATCAAAAATCTCCCAATAAATAAGAGTCCAGGACCAGATGGCTTCGCAGGGGAGTTCTACCAGACGTTTAAAGCAGAGATAATACCTATCCTTCTCAAGCTATTCCAAAAAATTGAAAGGGAAGGAAAACTTCCAGACTCATTCTATGAAGCCAGTATTACTTTGATTCCTAAACCAGACAGAGGCCCAGTAAAAAAAGAGAACTACAGGCCAATATCCCTGATGAATATGGATGCAAAAATTCTCAATAAGATACTAGCAAATCGAATTCAACAGCATATAAAAAGAATTATTCACCACGATCAAGTGGGATTCATTCCTGGGATGCAGGGCTGGTTCAACATTCGCAAATCAATCAACGTGATACATCACATTAATAAAAGAAAAGGTAAGAACCATATGATCCTGTCAATCGATGCAGAAAAGGCCTTTGACAAAATCCAGCACCCTTTCTTAATAAAAACCCTCGAGAAAGTCGGGATAGAAGAAACATACTTAAAGATCATAAAAGCCATTTATGAAAAGTCCACAGCTAACATCATCCTCAATGGGGAAAAACTGAGAGCTTTTTCCCTGAGATCAGGAACACGACAGGGATGCCCACTCTCACTGCTGTTGTTTAACACTGTGTTGGAAGTTCTAGCATCAGCAATTAGACAACAAAAGGAAATCAAAGGCATCAAAATTGGCAAAGATGAAGTTAAGCTTTCATTTTTTGCAGATGACGTGATATTATACGTGGAAAATCCGATAGACTCCACCAGAAGTCTGCTAGAACTGATACATGAATTCAGCAAAGTTGCAGGATACAAAATCAATGTACAGAAATCAGTTGCATTCTTATACACTAATAATGAAGCAACAGAAAGACAAATAAAGAAACTGATCCCATTCACAACTGCACCAAGAAGCATAAAATACCTAGGGATAAATCTAACCAAAGATGTAAAAGATCTGTATGCTGAAAACTATAGAAAGCTTAGGAAGGAAATTGAAGAAGATATAAAGAAATGGAAAAACATTCCATGCTCATGGATTGGAAGAATAAATATTGTCAAAATGTCAATACTACCCAAAGCTATCTACACATTCAATGTAATCCCAATCAAAATTGCACCAGCATTCTTCTCGAAACTAGAACAAGCAATTCTAAAATTCATATGGAACCACAAAAGGCCCCAAATAGCCAAAGTAATTTTGAAGAAGAAGACCAAAGCAGGAGGCATCACAATCCCAGACTTTAGCCTCTACTAGAAAGCTGTAATCATCAAGACAGCATGGTATTGGCACAAAAACAGACACATAGACCAATGGAATAGAATAGAAACCCCAGAACTAGACCCACAAACGTATGGCCAACTAATCTTTGACAAAGCAGGAAAGAGCATCCAATGGAAAAAGACACTCTCTTTAACAAACGGTGCTGGGAGAACTGGACAGCAACATGCAGAAGATTGAAACTAGACCACTTTCTCACACCATTCACAAAAATAAACTCAAAATGGATAAAGGACCTGAATGTGAGACAGGAAACCATCAAAACCCTAGAGGAGAAAGCAGGAAAAGACCTCTCTGACCTCAGCCGTAGCAATTTCTTACTTGACACATCCCCAAAGGCAAGGGAATTAAAAGCAAAAATGAACTACTGGGACCTTATGAAGATAAAAAGCTTCTGCACAGCAAAGGAAACAACCAACAAAACTAAAAGGCAACCAACGGAATGGGAAAAGATACTTGCAAATGACATATCGGACAAAGGGCTAGTATCCAAAATCTATAAAGAGCTCACCAAACTCCACACCCGAAAAACAAATAACCCAGTGAAGAAATGGGCAGAAAACATGAATAGACACTTTTCTAAAGAAGACATCCGGATGGCCAACAGGCACATGAAAAGATGCTCAACGTCGCTCCCCATCAGAGAAATACAAATCAAAACCACACTCAGATATCACCTCACGCCAGTCAGAGTGGCCAAAATGAACAAATCAGGAGACTGTAGATGCTGGAGAGGATGTGGAGAAACGGGAACCCTCTTGCACTGTTGGTGGGAATGCAAATTGGTGCAGCCACTCTGGAAAACTGTGTGGAGGTTCCTCAAAAAATTAAAAATAGACCTACCCTATGACCCAGCAATAGCACTGCTAGGAATTTACCCAAGGGATACAGGAGTACTGATGCATAGGGGCACTTGTACCCCAATGTTTATAGCAGCACTCTCAACAATAGCCAAATTATGGAAAGAGCCGAAATGTCCATCAACTGATGAATGGATCAAGAAATTGTGGTTTATATACACAATGGAGTACTACGTGGCAATGAGAAAGAATGAAATATGGCCCTTTGTAGCAACGTGGATGGAACTGGAGAGTGTTAGGCTAAGTGAAATAAGCCATACAGAGAAAGACAGATACCATATGGTTTCACTCTTATGTGGATCCTGAGAAACTTAACAGAAACCCATGGGGGAGGGGAAGGAAAAAAAAAAAAGAGGTTAGCGTGGAAGAGAGCCAAAGCATAAGAGACTCTTAAAAACTGAGAACAAACTGAGGGTTGATGGGTGGGAGGGAGGGAGGAGAGGGTGGGTGATGGGTATCGAGGAGGGTACCTTTTGGGATGAGCACTGGGTGTTGTATGGAAACCAATTTGACAATAAATTTCATATATTGAAAAAAAAGAAATAAGTAAATCAAAGAAAGACAAATATCATATGATTTCACTCAGGTGGAATTTAAGAAACAAAACAAATTAATATATGGGAAGGGGAAAGGAAAGAGAAGAAAGGGAAATAAACCACAAGAGACTCTGAATGATAGAGAAAAACTGAAGGTTGATGGAGGTAGGTGGGTGGGAGATGGGCTACATGGGTGATAGGTATTAAGACGGGCATTTGTTATGATGAGCACTGGGTGTTATATCTAAGTGATGATCACTGAATTCTACCTCTGAAACCAATAGTGCACTATATTTTAACTAACTCAAATATTAAATAAATAAATAAATAAATAAATAAATAAATAAATAAAAGAGATGAAGGTCAATCCCAAATGCACTGTAAGTATGAGGTGGGCAGAGGGTACTTGAACCCATCTCAAAATGTGATCTTTGGCATTTAGATGGGGGAGGGACTAGTCTCTCTCCATGAACACTACCAATTCATAATCCCAGCCCTCTTCCTCCTTGTCCTCTTACCTTGGTTAGGGGCTGAGACGTGGAACTGGGGAGGTGATACAGCTGATCCCCTGCACTGACCCCCCTTAGTCGGTGAGGTCAGGAGCTTCCATCACTTGCAGAGGCCCCCCTAAACTCAGCGTGTGCGTGCTCCCATGTGGCATTAAAAGAACTAATTAATGGGGGCGCCTGGGTGGCGCAGTCGGTTAAGCGTCCGACTTCAGCCAGGTCACGATCTCGCGGTCCGGGAGTTCGAGCCCCGCGTCGGGCTCTGGGCTGACCGCTCAGAGCCTGGAACCTGTTTCCGATTCTGTGTCTCCCTCTCTCTCTGCCCCTCCCCCATTCATGCTCTGTCTCTCTCTGTCCCAAAAATAAATAAACGTTGAAAAAAAATTAAAAAAAAAAAAAAGAACTAATTAATGAATGAGGTCCGACCATGATCTGGATCCAAGTTCTCTCCCATCCTCTCTAGGTCAGAGCATGGGAAGTAAGAAATGATTTTGAGTTTCTTTGCAGGAGCCTCACATGAGCTATTCCAGGTGCAACAAGCTGAGATGACACAGACTGTATCGACCGGAGACACAGTCACCTTGAGTTGCAGGTACCAGATTCATTCCCCAAAGGACCTGTCTTATGGTTCAAGGGAACTGGGCCACACCGGGAATTAACCTACAATTTCAAAGGAGGCATCTTTCCCAGAGTAAAAGAAATTGGACGCACCACCAAAGCTGGCAACACAGACTTTTCCATCCACATCAGTGAAATCTCTCTTGCAGACACCGGCACCTACTACCGCATGAAGTTCAAGGAGGGGAAACCTGACAAGGAGTTCCAGCCAGGTCCGGGCACCCAGGTGTCTGTTATTAGTGAGTATGTCTCCTCTACCCCTTGTTTTATGATATATTATTTCAGTTACAATATCCTCCATTCACTGAGCAGTTACACTATGCCAAATATTATTATTATACACAGTGACCTTGTTGAATTCTCTCAGCAACCTGTGAGCTAAATATTTTACAGGAAGGGAAACTGAGACTCCGAAAGATTAATGGAATGGTGAGGATTATTTCTTTTGACTCCTAAACATGTGACCCACCCCGGATAGCTAGACTAAACCTATTAAGATGATGTCATGTCCCCTAGCAGTGGTTGACTCAAATATGGGACTGGCTTAGGCCAATTTAGGTGTATACAAGAAATGGACAGGCTTGTAGAGAAACCTGGGAACTGATGAATTCTCTTTCCTATTGCATGAGGACAAGGAATTGTGGTGCCCACGTGCTCCAGAGAGACATCATCTCATCATGAAATGAATCAGTTGAAAATTCCGCTCTAGAGGAGTGCATAGATACATAGAGTATGGGTTGACACCAGTGCATGCCCATATTTTCTTGGTCCAATGCCGCCTCTGGACCCCCAGTTCTGAGAGAGAGAACATTTTGTTAAGTCAGTTTGCTTAAAGTCAGCACTGTCCTAAGGGTTCTCAGGTGATAAATGTCCCATATCCACAGATTGTTGAAATATAATTGCATCAATTCCTCTACTTCCAAATCTTAATTTTTCTCAGTGTTTGCTACTCAAGTTGCCCTCTAAACTCTGAGAAATATCCAGCATGAGAAATTATTAAATTGGAAATAGTATAACACTACCATTTATCAGGCATCTATCATAGCCAAGTACTTTTCCCATATTACTGTATTTACCTGCATAGCAACTTGAATATAAGGATGCTCATCCTTATTGTACAGATGAGGAAACTGAAATTCAAGGAGATCCGTGAGTACAGACAGTGGAGGAAAGAGGTGAGGTTGGTCTGGGCTCTCTCTAGCATGCTCTACATAGTCGTGAAGAACCTCCTTTACAAGGGCTAAGAACCAAATACATTAGTTTAAACCAAAAACAGAAGTTGAATGATCCTACAGTTGAGAAGGATTCTAGATCCCTCCAAGGCAGAGCTTTAGGAATCAAGCATTAAAGGGAATAGTGTCACCAAGATTCTTATTCTCTAAAATTCTCTCATCTCTATTCGTCTCTCCCTGGCTTTGTTCTCATCTGGTACAAATGGCTCTTCTCCATATGATGAGGAAAATCAACGAAAAAATTTAATATTCACTCACCCAGCTTAGCAGCCAGGATGGAAAGAGAGTTATCTCCCTCCCAGCCTCCACAAATGAATCCCAGGGAATCATTTGAAATTGCCTTTCCTGTGTCATATGCCCAACATTTTCACTTACTCTAATTGCAAGGGAGAGGAGGCACTAGGTAGGGAATCCATCACTCGGTAAAAAAAAAAAAAAAAAAAAAAAAAAAAAAAAAAAAACACAAAACAGAATGAAAACAACATAGGTCCGCCACCAGGTCCAAATCCCTCATGTAACATATGAGAAAGCGCTGACAGCACAGAGCCTGCTCGGGCTTCTCTCTCTCTCTCTCTCTCTCTCTCTCTCTCTCTCTCTCTCTCTCTTTCTCAAAATAAATAAACATTATATACAGATATACATGTATATGTATTAAAATTTTTTAATACGATGCTACATGGGAAAATACTTAATGCGAAAGAAAGGAGTCAAGGATAAAGAGAGGAATAAAAAAAAGAGATGAGAAATACAGAAAACAAACAGTAAAATATCAGGCATAAATCTAACTATATTAATACAATTAAATGTGAATGGATTAAATATTCTAAACAAAATGCAGAGAGACTGTCACGCTGGATTTTTAAAAAAGATCCAACTATATGCTGTCTACAGGAGATACACTTTAGATTCAGTGATACAAACGGACCGAAAGTAAAAGAAAGCAAAAGATGTATCACGCAAAAGGCAACCACGAGAAAGCAAAAGTAGCTATACTAATATCAGAGAAAATAGACATCAAAACAAAAAAAATGTTATTTGAGATTAAAAGGGTCATTTTAGGGGCGCCTGGGTGGCCCAGTCGGTTAAGCGTCCGACTTCAGCTCAGGTCATGATCTCGCGGTTCATGAGTCGCGTCAGGCATCTGTGCTGATGGCTCAGAGCCTGGAGCCTGTTTCAGATTCTGTGTCTCCCTCTCTCTCTGACCCTCCCCCGTTCATACTCTGTCTCTCTCTGTCTCAAAAATAAATAAACCTTAAAAAAATTTAAAAAAAAATAAAAGGGTCATTTTACGATGATAAAAGTTTCAATCCATCAGGAAGATGAGACACTTATAAACTCATATGTTCATAACAACAGACTACCAAAATATGTGAAGTAAAAATTAACAGAAATAAAGGGAAAATAGAGAATTCAACAATAATATTTACAGACTTCAATATTTCACTTTTGGAAACAGATAGAACAATTATGCAGAAAACAACCAAGGAAACAGAGGAGTGAAACACTAATATAGAGCAACTAGCCCCAACAGACATCTGTAGAACACAACCATCAAACATCAGCAGAATACACATTCTTCTCAAATGCACATGGAACATTCTCCACGATAGATCATCCAATAATCCATAACACAAAACTCAGCAAACTGAAGAGAATAGAAATAATACAAACTATATTCTCCAACCACAATGGAATGCAATTAAAAATAAAACTAGGAAGGGGCGCCTGGATGGCTCAGTAGGTTGAGCGCCCGACTTTGGCTCAGGTCATGATCTCACAGTCCGTGAGTTCGAGCCCCGCGTCGGGCTCTGTGCTGACAGCTCGGAGCCTGGAGCCTGCTTCGGACTCTCTGTATCCCTCTCTCTCTCTGCCCCTCCCCTGCTCGGGCTCTGTCTCTCTCTGTCTCAAAAATAAATAAAAACATCAAAAAAATTAAAAAAAGAAACTAGGAAGAAATATGAAAAACTTACACATGTGGAAATTAAACGGTACATTCCTAATCAATGGGTTATAAAAGAAATCAGAAAGGAAATCATGAAATACTTTTGATGAATGAAAATGGAAAAAATATGCAAAAACTTCTGGATACAGCTAACAACGTGCTTAGATGGAAATGTGTAGCTGTAAACATCTATAATTCTTAAGAGGTGATCTCAGATCAATAACATAACTTTCCACCTAAAGTACTTGAAAAAGAGTAGAATTAAACCTAAAGAAAAAAAAAGGAGGGAAGAAATAGTAAAAGTTACAATGGTAGTTAATGAAATAAAGAATAGAAAAATAAAGTCCATTAAAGCTACAGTGGCTCTTTCAACAAAAGGTTGGCAAACCTTTGGCTAGATGGACCAGAAAAAAGAAAAGAAGACAAATTACTAGAATCAAATGAAATAAGGGACATTAATAGTGACCTTACAGAAATAAAAAGGCTATAAAGGAATTCTATGAACTATTGTGTTCCTGTTAAACTAGATAACTTAGATGAAATGGACAAATTCCTAGAAAGGCACAAAAACTACCAAAACCGACTCAAGAAGGAATATTTGAAATTATCGATCACAAGAAAACACATTAAGTTAGTGATCACAAAAGTCCCCTGATATCAAAGCCAGGCAAGGACATCACAAAGACAAAAACACGGACAAACATAGCTCATGAATGTGAACACAAAGATCCTCAATAAAATACTACCAAACTGAATCCAGTAACACACAGGAAGCATCATACACCACGACCAAGTGGGATTTATCCCATACGTGCAAGCTTGTTTGACTATCCAAAGATTGATTAATGTAATAAACCATATCAATATAATAAAAAGAAAACCACATGATCCTCCCAAGAGATACATAAAAAGCATTTGACAAAATTAAAAACCCTTTCATTATAAAAATACTCAACTAGGTCATGATCTTGCCATTCCTGAGTTCAAGCCCCCGCATCGGGCTCTGTGCTGACAGCTTAGAGCCTGGAGCCTGCTTCAGATTCTATGTCTCCCTCTCTCTCTCTCTCCCCCTCCCCTGCTCATGCTCTATCTCTCAAAAATAAATAAATATTAAAAATTTTTTTAAAAAAACTCAACAAACTAAGAATATAAGGCAACTTCCTCAACCCAGTAAAGGGCAAACATGCATAACCCATAGATGACCTCACATTTCATGGTGAAAGGCTGGATGTTTTCCCCATCAGTTAGATCAAGACAAGGATGTCTGTTCTCATCACTTCTGTTCAACATGGTACTAAATGTTCCAGCCAAGGCAACTAGGTAACAATAATAATTTTTTTATAAGAAGATTTTTTTAATGTTTATTTATTTTTGAGAGAGAGAGACAGACAGAGCATGAGTGGGGAAGGACAGAGAGAGAGAGGGAGACACAGAATCTGAAACAGGCTCCAGGCTCTGAGCTGTCAGCACAGAGCCCGACGCAGGGCTTGAACTCAGGAGCAGCTAGATCATGACCTAGGCTGGAGTCAGAAGCTTAACTGACTGAACCACCCAGGTGCCCCAATAATAATTTTTTTTAAAGGACATCTAAAGTGGAAAGAAGCAAAATTACCTCTATTCACAAATAACATGATCTTGTATTTAGAAAATTTCTAAGAATACACACACACACACACACACACACACACACACACACACAAACCTTAAAACTATCAAATGAGGGGTGCCTGGGTGGCTCACTCGGTTAAGCCTCCGACTTCGGCTCAGGTCATGATCTCGCGGTTTGTGAGTTCAAGTCCCGCATCGGGCTCTGTGCTGACAGCTCAGAGCCTGGAGCCTTCTTCGGATTCTGTGTCTCCCTCTCTCTCTGCCCCTCCCATGCTCATGCTCTGTCTCCCTCTGTCTCTCAATAATAAATAAATGTTAAAAATAAATAAATAAATAAATAAATAAATAAATAAATAAATAAACTACCGAATGACTTCAGCAAGGTTGAGGATACGAGATCAATATGAAAATCAATTGTATTTCTATACACTTAAGATGAACAATCTGAAAATAAAATTAAGAAAATAATTATTTTATCATAACGTCTAAAAGAAAAAATATTTAGGAATAAATTTAATTTAAAAAGATGCAGCTGTGAACTCTGAAAATAAACACTATTGAAAAGAATTCAGATCTACTAAATAAATGGCTCATCTGAAAGGTTGTAGATCACAATAGCTCTCAGTAACTGTTAGGACAGGCAGACAAATGGTCAGTAAGGATACAAAAGATTGGATCAGTTATGGTTAACAAAGTTGACCTACTCTACATATATAAAGCACTACACCCAACACCTGGTAAGTGCATGTGGAACACTGACCAAAATTAATCATGTGCCGGGTCATGAAGCAAATCTCAACAAATTTCAAAATATTGAAATTATATGAATATGTTTTCTGGTCACAGTGGAATTAAACTATCAATCAATTCCAAAAAGATCATTAGAAAATATAAGAAAATTTTAGAAATTTAAGAAAGTAACCAGAACAAACCATCTAAAGAAATTACAGTGGAGGGGCGCCTGGGTGGCTCAGTCGGTTAAGCGTCCGACTTCGGCTCAGGTCATGATCTCGGCGGTCAGTGAGTTCAAGCCCCGCGTCGGGCTCTGTGCTGAGAGCTCAGAGCCTGGAGCCTGTTTCGGATTCTGTGTCTCCCTCTCTCTCTGCCCCTCCCCTGTTCATGCTCTGTCTCTCTCTGCCTCAAAAATAAATAAACGTTAAAAAAAAATTTTTTTTAATTACAGTGGAAATTAGAAAATACAGTAAAACCTTGGATCACGAGTAACTTGGCTCTGTGAGGGTCCCTCAAGACAAGCAAACATTTCCAATAAATTTTAACTTGATAAGTGAGCAGTGTTTTGCCATGTGACTAATCTGTGGCACCAAACGTCACATGATCAGAACTGAGCCAATGGTTCTCTCTCTCTCTCGCGCTCTCGCTCTCTCGCTCTCTCGCTGAGGGATTGTGGGTGATCATCAACGCTACATCACATTTCCAAGAAATCCTCAAAAGGAGGCGAAAGCAAGTGTCACTGGATAGGTTCCTTGTTAAGTTAGTTGCACAAAAAGAAAAAGATTCCGTTGAACCGATAGATAGCAGTGATTCCATTAGTGATCGTGAAAGTCGTCCTACACAATAACCCTCCTCTCTTGCCTCCCTCACACAGGACACAAAGGTTTTCAAAGGTAAGTGCAGGTTAAACTGTTTATTTTTCTTTATATTTTCTTTATTATTTTGTATTGTATTACAGTATTGTAATCATTTTTATATGAATATTTTTGGGTTGTGGAACAAATCATCTGAGTTTCCATTATTTCTTACGGGGAAATTCATTTTGATATACAAGTGCTTTGGATTACAAGCATGTTTCCAGAAAGAATTATGCTCCCAAACCAAGGTTTTACTGTACTCTGAACTACATAATAATGAAACCTCAAACTTGAGGCATGAAGCTACCACTGTACTTAGAGGAAATTACAGTCCTAAATGCCTGTATTAGGAAAGACAAAAGACTGAAAACCATAACAGAAGCATCCACCTCAAGAATTTAACAAAACAGGGGCACCTGGGTGGCTCGGTCGGTTAAGCGTCCGACTTCGGCTCAGGTCATGATCTCACAGTCCATGAGTTCGAGCCCCGTGGGCTCTGTGCTGACAGCTCAGAGCCTGGAGCCCGTTTCGGATTCTGTGTCTCCCTCTCTCTCTGCCCCTCCCCTGTTCATGCTCTGTCTCTCTCTGTCTCAAAAATAAATAAATGTTAAAAGAAAAATTAAACAACATATCGGAAGATAAATGAACGAACGGCTCCAAGTCTCCTAACGATTTAAGAGAAAATTACAAACTGTTTGAGACCCTCTTTTGGAAAAGGTGTCTGACTTCCAATTTCCATTCTCTATAGAACAGGAACAGATCATTCCTGTATTGACACGCATAAAACACATCACATTTCCTGTTCTTCTGATGTTGTCAATTCAATACCAATTCTCCAGCCACATGAGTTGTGAGCTTGGAGTATATTAAGTAACCTTAAATCTCTCACAGTGGAAGGCTTCAACAAGTAGGGATGCTAGAAAAATGCTGCTCCCTTTGATGTGTCAACTGAGCACATCACAGTTCTTGTTACATTGATTCCAACATAATATAGTGGACACTATCACAAAATAGCATCATTTAAATTTTTTTTCACTTTCTAATATCCGTCACAATTAATTTGTGTGCATTGATTTGTATCTAGCAAGCTTGTTAAATTTTCATACTATTTTTACAAATGTCTTATGGATTCTTTTTTACTTTCTTGATGAGTAATGATGGAATACAGTAATAATAAAAGTTCAGTGTATTCCATCCCATTCTTACACCTTTTATATCGCCTCATGACTTAATCAGCATCATAGAAGCTCTGATAAAACATTAAATTGAAGTTGTGGTAGCAAGATTATATTAAGGCAAAGCTTCCAGTGTTTCACATTGAGTATGATGTTTGCTATATATTTTTTGAATTTATTTTCAAGAGAGAGAGAGAGAAACAGAGTGCAAGCAGGGGGAGAGGCAGAGGGAGAGGGAGACAGAATCCGAAGCAGGTTCCAGGCTCTAAGCTGTCAGCACAGAACCCGACGCAGGGCCCGAACTCACAAACCGTGAGATCATGACCTGAGCGGAAGTCGGATGCTTAACAACCGAGCCACCCAGGAGCCCCTATAATTTTAAAATTAAGATGAACCGTATGACAGTGCTAATATTCTACCATTTTGCACTGGACAAAAACAGTAATTGCATATGGTTCAATTTAACACATCATCAAATCATTCACTTCTATTTTCACTTTGCAAAGAATTTTTAAAGACGGATATGGATATTTTAATGTTCTCCCGTATCTGTTGAGATGATCATACCGTTTCTATTGTCTTTCAGTTTGTAAATGTGATGAACTGTATGATTTGATATTCTAATATTAATGTAATTCTCCATTCCTAGAATAAAACTAACGTGGTGATAGTGCATTATTTCATTTGCCAAAGTTTTGTTTGGGATTTTTACATCTATAACTCGTAAGTGAGAATGATCTGTTTTCCTTCTTCGTGTTATCCTTGCTGGAGTTTGTTATTGAGGGTATGCTGGCTTCAAAAAATGAGTTGGGAAATATACCTTGTTTTCCTATTTCTCTAGAAAAGCTTGTGTAAGATTGAAATTATTTCCCTTGAATGTTTGGTAGATATTGCCTGTGAATTCAGATCTAGATCTGAAGTTTTCATTATAAGAATCATTTTTTTTAAATCACTAAATCAGTATCTTTTATGGTTTGGGGACTCCGTGTGTCCTATTCTTATGCAGCTTTGATAACTTACATTTTCCAGGTAGTTTCCATTTCTTCTAAATATTACATCTTATATTGTTCGTGATATTCTCTCTTCATCATTTTAACATCTGCATGATCTATAGTGATGCCCCCTTTTCACTCCTGACACTGACTACATTCCCCTCCCTCTCTCTCTTCCTTCCTCCCTCTCCCTTACCTCACTCCTCTCTCTCCCTTTCTTACCGTCCTTACCAGAGGATTATAACATTCAAAGAACTAACTTTTGGTTTTGTCAAGCATGTCTCTTTCATGCATGTCTCTTTCACGCTCATTTCCTGTTACATTAACTTCTACTCTTACATTTATTATTTCCTTTCTCTCCCCTATTTATTGCATGCCTTTAAATTTTGTTTATGGTGTTTCTTATCATATGCAATGTTTATCCTTGTTACAGTCACCGTTATAGGCCTTTACAGTCGACTTTACAAATCTGAATCAGTTTTTTTTTTTTAAGGATCTTATCTTAAATTCGTTCCCATCCCAAAGACATAAAGATATTCTTTTTTTTTCTCCTAACAGTTTTATCAAGTTTTAGACATAAGAATTTAATCTGTTTGGAATTTATTTCTTGTTGTTCAATGAGAGTTATAAAAAGGTAATTTCCCCCAACACCACATGTTGCCTGGCTCACTCTCTTTTCTCACCAATCCCCAAATTCCCATGTATGTGTGGGTTTTCCAACCCATTACTCTTTCAGTCAACAGATTGACTTGTGTGCTCTGTGTATGTTACATTTTTTCCTCTTTTCCAATCGTTATTAATTCATTACTTGTTTCACTGCATTGACCAGGATTGCCAGTATAGAGTTGAACAGCGCAGTGAGAGTGGGTGCCCTGTTCGTCATTTTCAAGGACACTTTTGTGAAGTTGCACATCACAGATGATATGCCGTTTTAGGATTTTGGTAGATACATATCAGGTTAAGAAAGCTCCTTTCTATTCGTAGCTGTCTAAACCTTATTAAATGAGAATGAGTAGTAGAACTCATCAATACCAAAAGTGAGAAAGACATAGTAAGGTGGCTTCTGCACACAGAAACAATGTGGCCTGAGGAAAGAGCGTAAGCCATGTGATCAGAGAAAATGTACATTCCAGTTCTGGTTCTGCAAATTGTTAGTGTATTCCTTGCCTCTGCCAGCCTCCATCTCCTTGTTTAAAGAATGAACATTACCATACTTAATCATGGAGTTGCCAGAATTAAGATTATATGAAGCACAGCCAAAGCAATCTTGAAAAAGAAAACAAAGCAGGAGGCATCACAATCCCAGACTTCAAGCTATACTACAAAGCTGTAATCATCAAGACAGTATGATACTGGCACAAGAACAGACACTCAGATCAATGGAATAGAATAGAGAACCCAGAAATGGACCCACAAACATATGGGCAACTAATCTTTGGCAAAGCAGGAAAGAATATCCAATGGAATAAGACAGTCTCTTCAGCAAGTGGTGCTGGGAAAACTGGACAGCGACATGCAGAAGAATGAACTTGGACCACTTTCTTATACCATACACAAAAATAAACTCAAAATGGATGAAAGACCTCAATGTAAGACAGGAAGCCATCAAAATCCTCGAGGAGAAAGCAGGCAAAAACCTCTTAGATCTTGGCCGCAGCAGCTTCTTACTCAACACATCTCCGGAGGCAAGGGAAACAAAAGCAAAAATGAAACTATTGGGACCTCATCAAGAGAAAAGGCTTCTGTACAACAAAGGAAACAATCGGGAAAACTAAAAGGCAACCGACGGAATGAGAGAAGATATTTGCAAATGACGTATCAGATAAAGGGTTAGTATCCAAAATCTACCAAGAACTTATCAAACTCAACACCCAAAAAACAAACCAGTGAAGAAATGGCCAAAAGACATGAACAGACACTTCTCCAAAGAAGACACCCAGATGGCCAACCGACACATGAAAAAATGTTCCACATCACCCATCATCAGGGAAATACAAATCAAAACCACAATGAGATACCACCTCACACCTGTCAGAATGGCTAACATTAACAACGCAGGCAACAACAGATGTTGGCGAGGATGCAGAGAAAGAGGATCTCTTTTGCATTGTTGGTGGGAATGCAAACTGGGGCAGCCCCTCTGGAAAACAGTATGGAGGTTCCTCAAAAAAACTAAATAGAACTACCCTATGACTCAGCAATTGCACTACTAGGCATTTATCCAAGGGATACAGGTGTGCTGTTTCGAAGGGGCACATGCACCCCCATGTTTATAGCAGCACTATCAACAATAGCCAAAGTATGGAAAGAGCCCAAATATCCATCGATGGATGAATGGATAAAGAAGATGTGGTGTGTGTGTGTGTGTGTATATATATATATATATATATATATATATATATATATATATATACAATGGAGTATTACTCGGCAACCAAAAAGAGTGAAATCTTCCCATTTGCAACTACGTGGATGGAACTGGAGGGTATTATGCTAAGTGAAATGAGTCGGTCAGAGAAAGACAATAACCATATGACTTCACTCATATGAGGACTTTAAGACACAAATCAGATGAACATAAGGGAAGGGAAACAAAAATAATATAAAAACAGTGAGAGGTACAAAACAGAAGAGACTCATAAATATGGAGAACAGAGGGTTGTTGGAGGGGTTGTGGGAGGGGGGATGGGCTAAATGGGTAAGGGGCATTAAGGAATCTACTGAAATCATTGCTTCACTATATACTAACTAATTTGGATATAAATTTTAAAAAATAAAAAATAAAGTTAAAAAAAAAAGATTATATGAAGCACATACAATACTGCCTGGCTTAGCAACATTAACTGTATATTATTCTTCCTTCTTGTAGCCCCACCCTCTCTGCCTGTGGTAATAGGTCCCTTGGAAAGGGCCCGAATGGGGCGAACTGTGAATTACAGCTGTATGTCCTATGGCGGCTTTCCCAAAAACATCACCCTGAAGCGGTTCAGAAATGGAAAGGAAATTTCATCCCTCCAGACACACATCGTCCAGATGAGGGACAGCAATTCCTACAAAATCGCCAGTACCACTGAGGGAGCCCTGACTCTACAGGACTTCCACTCTTATGTCAGCTGTGATGGGAATCACCTAAGCTTACATTATGCTCTTCAGGGGAATGCCGATTTGTCTAAGACTATACTAGGTAGGTGACATCACGTGGGGCCAGGCTGTGACCTAGCTTCGGAAAATAGTTCTCCCCAAATTTACTCTGGTGAATAAGTCTAAATAATAATAGCATCTACCATGTGCAAGGAATTGTCACATGCTAAGTAGGTGCTAAGTAAACAGCCACTGAGTAATAAGCAAGGTGAATCTGATTGTTTCACGGGGTCTGAGCCTTTGTCCTATGCTATTTCAGTTCCACCCAACATGACTATTTTTGAACACCCCATCTCAAAGAACAAGGTAAATGTCACCTGCAAGGCAAAGAAGTTCTATCCCCATGGCATACAGCTGACCTGGCTGAAGAATGGACATGTCTCCCAGACAGATAAGACCTTGACCCCTACCATGAGCAGAGATGGACTATGCGCTGTGCACAGCTCGATCCTGGTGAACAGAACTAACCAAGGGGCTGTGCTCACCTGCCAGGCAGAACAAGATGGGCGGCAGGAGGCCGCTGCAAAAATGACATTTTGGGTTTCTGTTTATCTGGGTAAGTCTGAGAAGTAGCCAATGGCAAGACCTCCATGACTTACTGAAGGAGGCACCATCATCTTTCCTTCAAAATTTCTTTTCAAAACCATGAGATTTTAAGTTGTAAAAATAAAGCCTGCTCCTTCCCTTACTCCATCTCTCCCATACACACATCCGAACAATCCAGATTTATATAAATATACAGATCAGAAGCTAAATATCTATTAGAAGTCAAGTACCTGCAATCCAACTCCCCAGAGAGATCTCCTATTTATGATGTGCTGGGCATCCTTTTAGGTCTCATGCATACACAAAGTGTGTTTCAGGACGTAGGTGATGGGAGGACTAGGTAATGTCTGAGATCCCTAAGTTAGGGAAGTCTGTGTTCCCTTGAATGACCTCTTCGTTCTCCCAAGAATGGCTTCTTGCCAGGGGGCCTTTTAGTATTTCCTCAGATCCTGTTGAGCCCAAGTCCCATGCTGAGCAGGGGAGCCTTGAAAATCTCCCAACAGAAACGTGTCTATATTCCGTTTACTACCCGTGTAGACAAACATTCCTGTGCCTGTGTCGTTATTCTCCTAGTCCCCTTCTGGATATCTGGAGATCCTGTCCTTTCTTGCCCTAAAGAGGCAGCAATGATCAGCATAGTATTTCACAGACATGATTTGGACTCTTCACTGCTTTGTGACCCTGCAAAGTTTCCTAAAATTTCTGAGCCTGAGTTTTCTCACCAACCTGCAGATAATAATACCCAAGTCCTAGGACTATGCTGAGGAGTAAACAAGGCAGTGCAAGATGATTGAATGACTAAGGCTGCCTGCCCCTCCTTTTTTCTCGCCCAGCAGTGGGAGATGTGTGTGTATTTGCCCGGGTTGCTGCCTCAGGTTTGTTTCTGTGCCAGGCAGAGCACAGGACAGGACAAACAGTTGTCACCAATGATGGGAAAGTGAAGACACTGGAATATGGACTCCCATGCCCTCCGAGGGTGGGGCCCACCCTTCCTTTTGTGGCCCTCCACCTGTGCCGCAAGGTACTGCTGGTAATGGAGGTCTCAACCCTCCATTCTGCAGGAAGCAGAGGGCCAGATTGTAAGTGGAGACGAGGCTCAGGGAGGTAAGACAAGGTCGTGGCCACAGCCTGACCCAGGTGCACGCTAAGGTCAGGAGTCATCAGTCCAAGAGCCCTGAGGTCACATGAGGCCGAAGTGCATCTGAAGATAAGAGGGACACACAACTCTCACCTCCCCAGGGATTCCCTGGAACCCTCTTAGAATCTCCATCTCAGGTGTGATAATGGGGGAAATGGGGCCAGATCCAGGGCTTGCGAAAGATGTCTGAGGAATGGTTTGGGGGACGAGGACCCAGAGAGGGGGCAGTGTCTGACCTCACAGAGCTGAACATGGACTCCCTCTACACCTCCCAAGGTGGAGCAAACGTTGGCACAAGTAGATAAGCAGACACTTGCACTGACTGAACAGACACATGGACGTGCGTCCACAGCCACTCCCTTTCCAGCACTGCGGGAACTTCAGTCTCTGTTGCCCCTTCCCTCCTGAGGAACTTGGACTGAGAGGCGCCTTTGAGGTCTGAAGGGCTCCACATGCTTCCGCTCACTGGCCACCTGCCCCCCCACATGCCTGTCCACACCACAGCCCCCAGGGAGGTCTCTGGACAAAACCTGGGGCAGCTGTACAGGAGGCCTTGGCGGGGGGGGGGGGGGGGGGGGCATCACACCTCCCTAGGGAGGGAGAACGAAGGGTCCTGAGTCCCATTCTCATGTCTAAATTCTCCTGAGCCCTGCTCATTTCCCACTCAGCCCCAGCCCCAATTTCTCCACTTCCGGGGGGTGGTTTTGAATCTGTATAAAGGGAAGACACAATTTATAGCATGATGCATGCTTCTCAACCCTGCTTTTATTTTTTTTTAATTTTTTTTTTGTTTATTTTATTTTTGGGACAGAGAGAGACAGAGCATGAACGGGGGAGGGGCAGAGAGAGAGGGAGCCACAGAATCGGAAGCAGGCTCCAGGCTCTGAGCCATCAGCCCAGAGCCCGACGCGGGGCTCGAACTCACGGACCACGAGATCGTGACCTGAGTGAAGTCGGCTGCTTCACCGACTGAGCCACCCAGGCGCCCCTCAACCCTGCTTTTAAAGTACAAATGCTCTAGCATGCTATATTAGTTTTCCGTTGCTGCATAAAAAAAAAAAAATTACTTTAGGGGCACCTGGGTGGTTCAGTCGGTTAAGCATCCGACTTCCGCTCAGGTCATGATCTCGCAGTTCGTGAGTTCCAGCCCCGCGTGGGGCTCTGTGCTGACAGCTCGGAGCCTGGAGCCTCCTTCGGATTCTGTGTCTCCCTCTCTCTCTGCCCCTCCCCCACTCGTGCTCTGTCTCTTTCTCTCCCCAAAATAAATAAACATTTGAAAAAAATTTTTTTCATTACTTTAAGCCCAGTGGCTTAACACAACAAACATTTTCTCACGGCTTATCTCACAAACATTTCTCACAGCCTGGGTCCTCTGGCTCAGGTGAAGTTAGGGTGTCAGCCCCAGCCACTGTCAACTCAAGGCTTGACTGGGGGGAGAGGGGTCTGGGTTCAAGTTCACTTCCTGTTGACAAGACTCAGACGCTTGCTGGCCACTGACTGAAGACACTGTCTGAAGACTGATCCATTACCTCATGGATTTCTCCACGGAGCAGCTTACAACATGACAGCTGATCTTCCTTAGGGTAGCCAGAGAGAGAAGATGCACAAGACAGGAGTCACAGAATGTTCCAGGCCTAATTTTAGAAGTGACATCCCATCACTTTTGCTGTATTCTATTCATTTAAATTTTCTTTTAAGTTTATTTTACTTTGAGAGAGAGAGAGAGAGCGCGCACACAAGCAGGGAAGGAGCAGGGAGAGAGAGAGAGAGAGAGAGAGAGAGAGAGAATCCCAAGCAGGCTCCGTGCTGTCAGCATAGAGCCCAACTGAGGGCTCGATCTCATGAACCATGAGATCATAACCCGGAGCTGAGATCAAGAGTCAGACACTTAACCAACTAAGCCACCCAGGTGTCCCTGTATTTTATTCATTTAGATCTGAGTCGCTAGGTGCAGCCTGCTCTCAAGGCAGACTGCACATGGATGTGAGTTCCAGGAAGCAGGGATCACTGGGAGATCTTACAGACCGTCCACCACATGTGTCAAAAATCTTAGAATGATCCTTGACCTTCTTTTTTTTTTTAATGAAATTTATTGTCAAATTGGTTTCCGTACAATACCCAGTGCTCATCCCAACAGGTGCCCTCCTCAATGCCCATCACCCACTTTCCCCTTCCCCCCACCCCCCATCAACCCTCAGTCTGTTCTCAGTATTTAAGAGTCTCTTATGGTTTGCCTCCTTCCCTCTCTGTAACTTTTTTTTTTCCTTTTTGTTTTTTTTGTTCCCCCTTCCCCTCCCCCTTGGTTTTCTGTTGAGTTTCTCAGAATCCACATAAGAGTGAAAACATATGGTATCTGTCTTTCTCTGCCTGACTTATTTCACTTAGCCTCATACCCTCCAGTTCCATCCACGTTGCTGCAAGCGGCCAGATTTCATTCTTTCTCATGGCCAAGTAGTATTCCATGATATATAGAAACCGCCTCTTCTTTATCCATTCGTCAGTTGGTGGACATTGAGGCTCTTTCCATAATTTGATCCTTGATCTTCTTTTCCCTCAGACCTCATGTCCAAGTCATACTCCACATCTTATTGTCTCTATGTTCAAAAAAGACCCAGAATCCCTCACTTCCCACCACCTTCAAGGTACCACCTTGGTCTAAGTTGGTGTCAGCACTCACCTGAATTATTGCTATAGTCCCTCAATTCTGGTGTCCCTGCTCCCACCTATGCACACCTCAGCCTCCTCCCCTCAGGGCAGCAGGGGAGCCCATCACACTCAAACACGGCAGTGCCCGCCCATCTCACAAGAAAGCCAAGGGGAGTCCATGATGGCCTACAGGTGAGCTGCCCCACCCATCTCCTGTCACTTTCCCACTTACATACTCGGCTTTGACCACCGTGGACCCTTGGCCTTCACAGTCCTCCCCAGGGTTGTGTGAGCAAATCATAGCGGGACACTTTCCTAACCTGGGCAAAGACACAGACATCAAAATCCAGGAAGCACAGATGACCCCCATTAGAGTCAACAAAAGCCGACCATCAACAAGGCATATCATAGTCAAATTCACAAAATACTCAGGCAAGGAGAGAATCATGAAAGCAGCAAGGGAAAGAAAAGTCCTTAACCTACAAGGGAAAGTAGATCAGGTTTATAGCAGACCTATCCACAGAAACTTGGCAGACCAGAAAGGAGTGGCAGGATACGTCCAATGCGCTGAATTGGAAAAACATTAGCCAAGAATTCTTTATTCAGCAAGGCTGTCATTCAAAATGGAAGGAGAGATTAAAAGTTTCCCAGACAAACAAAAATTAAAGGAGTTGATGACCACTAAACCAGCCCTGCAAGAAATTTTAAGGAGAACTCTCTACTCGAAGCTTAAAAAAAAAAAAAAAAAAAAAGACCAAAAGCAACAAAGACTAGAAAGGCCCAGAGAACACCATCAGAGACTCCCAACTCTACAGGCAACATAATGGCAATAAATTCATATCTTTCAGTACTCACTCTAAACGTCAATGGACTAAATGCTCCAATCAAAAGACACAGGGTAGGGGTGCGTGGGTGGCTCAGTCGGTTAAGCGTCCAACTTCGGCTCAGGTCATGATCTCGCAGTCCGTGAGTTCGAGCCCCATGTGGGGCTCTGTGCTGACAGCTCAGAGCCTGGAGCCTGTTTCAGATTTTGTGCCTCCCTCTTTCTCTCTCCTCCTCCACTCATGCTCTGTCTCTCTCTTCTCAAAAATAAATAAATGTCAAAAGACATAGGGTAACAGATTTGGTAAGAAAACAAGATCCATCTATACGCTGTTTACAAGAAAAACATTTTAGACCTAAAGACACCTTCAGATTCAAAATAAGGGGATGGGGAACCATCTATCATGCTAATGGTCGCCAAAAGAAAGCCATAGTAGCCATACTTATATCAGAAGATAATCTAGATTTTAAAATAAAGACTGTAACAAGTGATGTAGAAGGGCATTATATCATAATTAAGGGGTCTACCCACCAAGAAGATCTAACAACTGAAAACATTTATGCTCCAAACGTAGAGTGCCCAAATATATAAATCAACTAATCACAAACATAAAGAAACTCATTGATAAAAAGACCGTAATAGTAGGGGACTTCAACACCCCACTTACAGCAATGGATAGATCAGCTAAACAGAAAATCAACAAGGAAACAATGGCTTTGAATGACACACTGGACCAGATGGACTTAACAGATATATTCAAAACATTTCATCCTAAAGCAGTGGAATACACATTCTTCTCCAGTGCACATTGAACATTCTCCAGAATAGATCACATGCTGGGACACAAATCAGCCCTCAACAAGTACAAAAAGATCGAGATCATACCATGCATATCTTCAGACCACAATGCTATGAAACTTGAAATCAACCACAAGAAAAATTTGGAAAGATAACAAATACTTGGAGACAAAGACCATCATACTAAAGAATGAATGGGCTAACCAAGAAGTTAAAGAGGAAATTAAAAAGTACACGGAAGCCAACGAAAATGATAACACCACAGCCCCAAACCTCTGGGAGGCAGCAAAGACGACCATAAGAGGAAAGTATATAGCAATCCAGGCCTTCCTAAAGAAGGAAGAAAGGTCTCAGATACATAACCTAACCTTACACCTTAAAGAGCTGGAAAAAGAATAGCAAACAAAACCCAAAACCAGCAGGCGGCAGGTAATAATAAAGATGAGAACAGAAATCAATGCTATTGAGAGAAAAACCAAAACAAAACAAACAAACGAACAAAAAACAGTAAAACAGATCAATGAAACCAGAAGCTGGTTCTTTGAAAGAATTAACAAAATTGATAAACCACTAGCCAGTTTGATCAAAAAGAAAAAGGAAAGGACCCCAGTAAATAAAATCAAGAATGAAAGAGGAGAGACCACAACCAACACAGCAGAAATAAAAACAATAATAAGAGAATATTATGAGCAACCTATGCCAATAAAATGGGCAATCTGGAAGAAATGGACAAATTCCTAGAAACATATATGCTACCAAAACTGAAACAGGAAGAAATAGAAAATTTGAACAGACCCATAACCAGTAAAGAAACTGAATTAGTAGTCAAAAATCTCCCAAAAAACAAGAGTCCAGGGCCAAGTGGTTTTCCAGGGATATTCTACCAAACATTTAAAGAAGAGTTAACACCTATTCTTTTGAAGCTATTCCAAAAAGTAGAAATGGAAGGAAAACTTCCAAACTCATTCTGTGAAGCCAGGATTACCTTGATTCCAAAACCAGACAAAGACCCCACTAAAAAGCAGAACTAGAGACCAACTTCGCCGATGAACATGCATGCAAAAATCCTCAACAAGATACTAGCCAATGGGATCCAACAATACATTAAAAGAATTACTCACCACGACCAAGTGGGATTTATACCTGGGATGCAGGGCTGGCTCAGTATCTGCAAAACAATCGATATGATACATCATCAATAAAAGAAAGGACAAGAACCACATGATCCTCTCAACAGATGCAGAGAAAGCATTTGACAAAATACAGCATCCTTTCTTGATAAAAGCCCTCAATGAAATAGGGATAGAAGGATCGTACCTCGAGATCTAAAAGCCATATATGAAGGACCCACCACTAATACCATCCTCAATGGGGAAAAACTGAGAGCTTTCCCTCCGAGGTCAGGAACACGACAGGGATGTCCACTCTCGCCACCGTTATTTAACGTAGTATTGGAAGCTTTAGTCTCAGCAATCAGACAACACAAAGGAATAAAAGGCATCTGGGGTGCCTGGGTGGCTCAGTCGGTTGAGCGTCCAGCTTCAGCTCAGGTCATGATCTTGCCGTCTGTGAGTTCGAGCCCCGCATCGGGCTCAGAGCCTGGAGCCTGCTTCTGATTCTGTGTCTCCCTCGCTCTCTGCCCCTCCCCCACTCATGCTCTGTCTCTGTCTCAGAAATAAATAAACATTAAAAAAAAATTTTTTTTAAAGGCATCCAAATTGGCCAGGAGGAAGTCAAACTTTCACTCCTCGCAGATGACATGATGGTCTATATGGAAAACCCAAAAGATTCCACCAAAAACTGCTAGAACTGACCCATGAATTCAGCAAAGTCACAGGATATAAAATCAATGCACAGAAATCGGCTGCATTCCTATACACCAACAATGAAGCAACAGAAAGAGAAATCAAGGAATTGATCCCATTTATAATTGCACCAAAACCCATAAAATACCTAGAAATAAATCTCACCAAAGAGGTGAAAAATCTACACGCTGAAAACTATAGAAAGCTTATGAAAGAAATTGAAGAAGACACACAAAAAAATGGAAAAAGATTCCATGCTCCTGGAAAGGAAGAACAAATATTGTTAAAATGTTAATACTACCCAAAGCAATCTACATATCTGATACAATCCTTATCAAAATAACACCAGCATCCTTCACAGAGCTAGAACAATCCTAAAATTGGGATGGAACCAGGAAAGACCCCGAATAGCCAAAGCAATGTTGAAAAAGAAAACCAAAGCTGGAGGCATCACAATCCTGGACTTCAAAATGATGATTACAAAGCTGTAATCATCAAGACAGTATGGTACTGGCATAAAAACAGACACTCAGACCAAAGGAACAGAATAGAAAACCCAGAAATGGACCCACAAATGTATGGCCAACTAATCTTTGACAAAGCAGGAAAGAATATCCAATGGAACAAAGACAGTCTCTTCAGCAAATGGTGCTGGGAAAACTGGAGAGCGGTATGCAGAAAAATGAACTTGGACCACTTTCTTACACCCTACACAAAAATAAACTCAAAATGGATGAAAGACCTAAACATAAGACAGGGAGCCATCAAAATCCTAGAGGAGAAAGCGGGCAAAAACCTCTTTGACCTTGGCCTCAGCAACTTCTTACTCAACATGTCTCCAGAGGCAAGGGAAACAAAAGCAAAAATGAACTGTGGGACCTCATCAAAATAAAAAGCTTCTGCACAGCGAAGGAAGCAATCAGCAAAACTAAAAGGCAACTGACAGAATGGAAGAAGAACATATCAGATAAAGGGTTAGTATCCAAAATCTATAAAGAACTTATCAAACTCAACACCCAAAAACAAATAATCCAGTGAAGAAATGGCCAAAAGACATGAATAGACACTTCTCCAAAGAAGACATCCAGATGGCCAACCGACACATGAAAAAATGTTCCACATCACTCCTCATCAGGGAAATACAAATCAAAACCACAATGAGATACCACCTCACACCTGTCAGAATGGCTAACATTAACAACGCAGGCAACAACAGATGTTGGCGAGGATGCAGAGAAAGAGGATCTCTTTTGCACTGCTGGTGGGAATGCAAACTGGTGCAGCCACTCTGGAAAACAGTATGGAGGTTCCTCAAAAAACTAAAAATAGAACGACCTTATGACCCAGCAATTGCACTACTAGGCATTTATCCACGGGATACAGTTGTGCTGTTTCAAAGGGACACATACACCCCCATGTTTATAGCATCCACATAGCCAAAGTATGGAAAGAGCCCAAATGTCCATCGATGGATGAATGGATAAAGAAGATGTGGTATATATATACAATGAAGTATTACTCGGCAATCAAAAAGAGTGAAATCTTGCCATTTGCAACGACGTGGATGGAACTGGAGGGTATTATGCTAAGTTAAATGAGTCAGTCAGAGAAAGACAAATATCATACAGCTTCACTCATATGAGGAGTTTAAGACACAAATCAGATGAACATAAGGGAAGGGAAACAAAAATAATATAAAAACAGGGAGGGGGACAAAACAGAAGAGACTCTTAAATATGGAGAACAAACAGAGGGTTGCTGGAGGGGTTGTGGGTGGGGGGATGGGCTACATGGGTAAGGGGCAGTAAGGAATCTGCTCCTAAAATCATTGCTGCACCGTATGCTAAATAACTTAGATGGAAATTAAAAAATAAATTTTTAAAAAAGAACTTTGGTTACTTTTTTCAATGTAAAACAGTTGGAAATTAAAAACTTTTCTCTACAAGCCAGTTGTTTCTCACATTCAAAAGCCTTAGCTCTATAGTCTACTGCCTTGGCTTTGAGTTTAAAGGACCCACCCAGGGGCGCCTGGGTGGCTCAGTCCGTTAAGCATCCGACATCGGCTCAGGTCATGATCTCGCGGTTTGTGGGTTCGAGCCCCACGTCGGGCTCTGGGCTGACAGCTCGGAGCCTGGAGCCTGCTTTGGATTCTGTGTCTTTCCATCTCTTGGCCCCTCCCCTGCTCATGCTCTGTGTCTCTCTGTCTCTCAATAATAAATAAACGTTAAAAAAAAAAGTTAAAAAATAAAAATAAACAAATAAAAGACCCATCCAGGAATTCAACCACCTCTCTGTTCTCACCTGTGTCACCCTCACCCTTAGTAATGGTGCCTGAATCTCATGGTCTAATCCTAGTACGAGTTTGGGGGAATGGTCTGTATACATGTTGCATGAAAATGTTTGGTGGGGGTATTCCATGATAATATCCCCAAAACGTATTCTACCCCATAGGCATGAGGATTATCCCCTTTCCTTTCTGCGATACCTACGAATGCTCAGGTAGAGAGCTTGGAGCCGGGCACCAACATAGAGACCCAAGACGTCTGCCTTTTTATTCCCTGATAACATCCACCCAGGGGAGCTTCCACTACCAAGAGGAGAGCCCAGCCCTGACCAAGTGGGGTCAAGAAGGAGGTAGCTGTGATGCCATCACTGTGGTTTACTTAATGAGTGTCAGGCTCCAAGGGATTCCAAGGATGGAGGAGCCCACGAAGGAACAAAGGGACGAAAAGGCGGCTGTGAGACGCCACGGAAGGTGGGGGGTCCTACAGGTCTACTGCTTCCGGGTCTACGGCGGCTGACACGTGGGGTCACTGCGCACACATTTACCATGAATCTACTAGCCATTCCCTCCTGAGTTTCAAAACATCTGTTGAATATTTGCAGTGGAAGACAGAGCAGACCCCAACCCCTGTTCTCACTGAGGCATATGCTCTCGTGGGCGAGACAGTTAAAATCAATACATGATGACAAACCCTGATAGGTACTTCAGGGTGCTCTAGGTTTATCAGTAACGAGAAGAAGGGGGGGGCATCCCCAGTACATGGAAGAGGAGAAGTAGGGCACCTGAGTCATGGTGAAAGGCCAACACGGTTGAGCCCACACAGGAGTGAAGGGGTAGGAGGTGAGGCCAGCAAAGCAGTTAGATCGGTCAGGCACGGTCTCCTTTTACCATAAGAGCCCTGAGCAGCCATTTAATGAGAATGACACGAGCAGATGCCTTGCTTAAAAAGTAGCACCCTGGCTTCGGTGTGAGGAGAAGACCACGGCACAACGGAAATAAAGGGGGGGGGGGAGGCAAAATGACAGGCTAGCCAAGCAGAGGTGAGAGTGAAGAGACAGGCACAGGAGGATTTAAGATGTATTTAGATGAAAGGATGTGGGGGTTGGGGGGAGAGGTTGAAAGCAGTTGTCAAAAATAACACCAAGGTCCCCACTAGACTAACTGGCTCACTGGGGACATCAGACACTGAAAGGGGGACACAGGTGGGGAGCCTGAT
Source organism: Lynx canadensis (assembly GCF_007474595.2). NCBI lineage: Eukaryota > Metazoa > Chordata > Mammalia > Carnivora > Felidae > Lynx > Lynx canadensis. Next base: position 28,140,121 of record NC_044305.1, on the reverse strand, counting down.
GGGGAGGTGGTGATGAGAACGGTTTACAGGTGCTAAGCGGTACAATCCAGGCACGTAGATGACTTGGCCATGGTCCTACAGGGACCACGTGGGCCCAGGATTCCAACCGAAGTCCTTTTGCGCCCTAAGCCTATCTCCTCAGGCCGCATTCAATGGTCCCTGCCAGCAAGGATAACCAAGCCCAGTAAAGGAGGTGGACACTAATGAGTGGAGACGGAGAACAAGGTGGCCAGGGGTCGCGTTGGAGTCACAACTGCTGTGTAACAAACCACCCCCAAAACTTAGGGGCAGTATATAACCACTTCATTATGATTAGTGACATTGTGGGTCAGAAATTCAGACGGGGCACAAGAATGGCTTTGTCTCCTCTGTACGACGTCTGGGGCCTCAGCTAGGAACACTCAGCTAGGGGTGACAACAGGCAGGGTCTGGAGTCATTCAGAAGCTTCTTCGTTTACATGTTTAATGACTGACACTGGCTACTGGCTGGATCCTCAGCTGGGCTTTCAGCTGGAACCCCTACACGCGTCCCTACTGTGTGACCTCTGTGTTGTGCTAGTTTGGGCTTCCTCATAGTCCAGAGGCAAGATTCCAAACAGGGACATGCCAAGAGAGCAGGGTAGAAGCACAGGGGAGTTTTACGGTCTAGCCTGGGAAGTTACCTCACGTGACCTGTATCGTCATCACAAGCCTGCCCAGATTCAGGGGAAGGGATATTTACCCACTTCTCAATGGAAGGCAAGTCAAAGAGCAGGAGGAAGGGGATGTTGCTACAGTCAGCTCTGGGAACTACAACCTGTCACCGTTGAAAAGAGGAAGTGGGTTAGAATAATGGATGCTAAAGGGAACACTCTGGCCAATGCCTTGTCAAGGTTCTCACAGTCAAGCTCTCCCAGGGGGAAAAAGAAACCAAACAGCTAGAAGAATAATAGCATCTCAAGGGAAGAGAAAACTCATCCTGTGACAGAGCCATCTAATCCCATCTCTGACTTCCTCTTTCGTTCTGCTATTTCGTATCACCAACATGCAGTCGGCTGCTGGGATGGAGGCAAGGGTCGGGAAGAGTGGGGAAACTGAGTCACAGAAGGCAGTGTCTGGAGTGGGGGGCCGTGGATGTGAGGAGCTCACGTCTTCTCGGGCTCTGGACACAATCTTCTGTGCTGGCCATTGCTGCTCAAGAGAAAAGCATTTTCAATGCGGGGGTTCCTCCTGCTCATGCGCTCGCTCTGCCCAGAACTGGCCCCAGAGCCGGGCAGACAGAAGACGCACCCCTCTTCTTCCTGGGTGTGGGGCGTGTTGCTGTTCCTGCAGGATGAACCTGCTGAAGTCCCTTCTCCACCCTCTAGAACAGAAGCCATCCTCCCCTCCAAAGACCTAACTCCTTGTTCACCCAAAGCCACTCTCCCTGCAAGAGTACTCTCAGGGGTGCCCATCAGATGTGGCACATTTTTACCACTGACCCCTCCGGAGGGGGCCCCATGCCCTGGAGGCCCCATTCCCAGAACCCTGCCTCCTGGTCAGCTGGGCAGTTCATCTGAGCCCGGTTTGTTAGAACGTTCTCGAAGACTCCAGTAGACTGTGTGCCTGGGGCTGCCGGACAAGGAAGAGCCTGCAGGGCCTCTGACATGGAGCGAGGCAGCCAAGGGGCACAGCCTCAGCACTGAGGGAGCCTGCTGTAACTCTCCAAGCATCTTGGGAGCCTTATAGCAGTAATTTCTTTTTTTTTTTTTTTATTTTTTTTAATGTTTTACTTATTTTTGACAGAGAAAGAGAGACAGAGCATGAGCGGGGGAGGAGAGAGGGAGACACAGAATCCGAAGCAGCCTCCAGGCTCTGAGCCATCAGCCCAGAGCCCAACGAGGGGCTCGAACTCACAGACCGCGAGATCATGACCTGAGCCGAAGTCGGACGCTCGACTGACTGAGGCACCCAGGTGCCCCTATAGCAGTAATTTCTTAGCTGAGTCTGATTCCTATTTCACAATCCAGAAGCAGAAATGGTCAAAATCCCACAGCTCGTTCCACCCATCACGGTCATTTCCTCTTATGTGAGGGAGTCCAGGCTTCCCCTCCCACTGCAGAGCAGAGTCCCAGGGACCTCTCCAGGACGACACTCAGACAGACCAGGCTCCGGGCCACCACCATGCCCGCACCTGCCTCCCCACCCCGCCTGCTGCTGCCTCTGCTGCTGGGCCTCACGGGTGAGGGCCATCCTCGGGGGCCACCATGCAGGGATGCTCACCTGATCCCTCACTGGCAGGGGGGCAGATGGACCTCTGTTCCAGACCCTCTTTCTTCACCGACTCTTCCTCCTTAAGACATTTCTCTAAATGTTTTCTTTTACAGGAAGCATCTCCCAAACATACCGTACTCCCCCCCCCCCCCGCCCAGAATGCTCATTACTTGGAGGGGCACTTTCCTCTCCCATGGAGGTCCAGGCAGGATTTACCCCACATGACATTTCTCAATGACCGGGGTTCCCACCCCTCCTCCCTTCCCACACTCTTGTCACACTGTGAAGGCTCCATGACCCCCTGCGGCTAGACCTGCAGGACCTGGTGCCACCCTGAGGGAGGAGTTGACAGTGCAGCATCTGACTCCTGCTGAAAACCCTAGAACCCGGGACTCAGGGCTGCCCTAATTAAGATGGAAATGATGATAGATAGATAGATAGATAGATAGATAGATAGATCGATCGATCACAAGGACTCCACATGCCATGCAGAACTGTTAGAAAACTGGTAAATGGTACTTTGTAGACTACTAAGTCTCCCAAAATCTCAGCATCCTAAAATAAAATATATACGCATATATATTTAATATGTGTAACGGTCGATCTCTTGACCCTGGGATCATGACCTGAGCCAAAATCAAGAGTTGAGGCTCAGCTGACTGAATCCCCTGAAGTTATATTCTTGATGTGGGAGTTAATCCTGCCTGCCCACTCCCTTCTCCCCAGAGCTGACCCCCACACTCAGCAGACAGGCAAAGCACCCCTTCTCCTCCTGGCGGGTTGAGAGCTCAGTCAAAACGCCGTTCAGCAAAGTGGTTAAAAGCGCAGGTTGTTTGGTTTTTTTTAATAAATCTTTTTTTTGTTAGTGTTTATTTTTGAGAGAGAGAGACAGAGACAGAGCACAAGTGGAGAGGGGCAGAGAGAGAGAGGGAGACACAGAATCCGAAGCAGGCTCCAGGCTCTGAGCCCGACGCGGGGCTCGAACCCACGAACCGTGAGATCATGACCTGAGCCGAAGTCGGACGCTTCACCGACTGAGCCACCCAGGCGCCCCAAAGCACAGATAGTTTTTGAAACCGACCTGCCAGGGTTCAAATCCAAGTGCATCACTTATACCCTGTTTGACCTGGGACAAGTTATGATCTTCCCCGTGCCTCCACTGTCTTGTCTGGAAACAGGGACGAACAATACTGCCATTCTCCCAGAGTAGTGGTGGGAGTTCCAGGAGCTAGTTCATGTACTTACGTGCTTAGAATGATGCCTGGCATGCAGAAGGGTCTATGGAAACTCACTGTCGAATCCTTCCAGGGTTTAGTGAATGCAAGTAGGAGCACGTAAAAACGGTTCTGCTGATTCTGGCCATTACAGCACTCACTCCGAGTCCTTGACAACCCATGTCTTCATTTAAAAATCACCACACTGGGGCGCCTGGGTGGCTCAGTCGGTTAAGCGGCCGACTTCGGCTCAGGTCATGATCTCACGGTCCGTGAGTTCGAGCCCCCCGTCGGGCTCTGTGCTGACAGCTCGGAGCCTGGAGCCCGTTTCAGATTCTGTGTCTCCCTCTCTCTCTGCCCCTCCCCTGTTCATGCTCTGTCTCTCTCTGTCTCAAAAATAAATAAACGTTAAAAAAATTAAATAAATAAATAAATAAATAAATAAATATCGCTGCACTAATAGGGAAAGGGATGATCCCTCCTGCTTGACAGAGAGGAAACTGAAACCAGAGAGAGGGACTTCCCCCAAGCGACAAGCTTGTCTGGTGCTGTTGTCAGGCCTTGAACCCACATCAGCCTGATACCAGGTCCACAGACTCTGGGCCGTCCAGACAACAGTCCTGAGTGTTCTTCAAAGTCTCCAGTTCTAGTCCCACAACAAAGCTACAAGACAAGTCCCCGGGGCCGGGCAGGGGACCTGGAACTGCCGTGTTTTCCCTCCAGGTGTGGCAGGTGAGGCGGAACTGCAGGTGATCCAGCCCGAGAAGTCGGTGTCTGCGGCAGCCGGAGAGGCGGCCACTCTTCACTGCACCGTGACCTCGCTGATCCCCACTGGGAAGGTCGAGTGGTTCAGGGGGACAGGGCCAGGCCGGGAGTCAATCTTCAGTTTTAGAGGGGGAGACCCCGACTCCCCCCGAAGTAACAAATGTTTCAGACCCCACAAGGAGAAACAACCTGGACTTTTCCATCCTCATCAGTAACATCGCCCCAGCAGAGGCCGGTACCTACTACTGTGTGAAGTTCCAGAAAGGGACCCCTGATGTGGAGTTAAAATCCGGACCAGGCACCAGGGTGTTTGTGCATGGTAAGTCCAGATCCCTGAAAACCCAGCCCGTTGTTCTAAGACAAATCACAAGCTCCCGGCTCTTAGCCCAAGGCTCCCCCTTTGTTAGGCCTGTGTCAAGGCAGAGTTGAATACCTAGGGCAAATTGAATACTTAGGGTACCTTCTACCAAAATGGTGATAGGGACTGGATTTATTTGCCCACGAGAAATCTGGGCAAACTATAGGAAACAATGGTTGGCAAGACACTGGACATGAGGGGTGCCTGGGTGGCTCAGTCGGTTAAGCATCTGACTCTTGATTTCAGCTCAGGTCATGATCTCACAGTTCATGAGATCGAGCCCCGAGTTGGGCTCTGCACTGACAGGGTGGAGCCTGCTTGGATTCTCTCTCTCCCCCTCTTTTTGCCCTTCCCCTGCTTTTTCTCTCTCTCTCTCTTTCTCAAAATAAATAAATAAACTTTAAAAAAAAAAAAAAAACATTGGACATCAGGCAACAACAGATAATGATCCCTGAGAGATGAGAAACAAACGTGAAACCCAAGGTTGCCTCCAGCTTACTCTCTGAGAAAGCTTCCATGCCACCATTCAGTAAGAGAGAACTCAGATGGGTATTGGCAGTCTCCCCAAGTTAACAGAAGGAGCTAGAAGTCCAAGGAGGGCAAAATGGCTGGAGTTTTCAGAGTAGAGCACCAAAGATGAGAAAGCTACACAGAGAGAGAACTCCAAAGATCTTGAGTATCTGGCTGTGTACTGAAGAGAATGTTCATGAGAACACAGACGTACATGAGTTCATGTGCATGGCCTCAAGGGGAGATATCCCTGGAGCTCACACAAGGCCAAGAATGGTGCCTGTTCCCACCAACCTGAGTGAAAAACCCTGTAATTCGTGGGGCATCTAGTAGAGTATGCAGAAAGGGTCTGCCTCAGTAAGAGGTTAAAAAAAAAAAAAATAGCCCTAAACCAAATGACACTGTGATCCTGTAAACTTAAATACAACAGTTTAAATACAACACATGAAAACCTCAAACCATTTCCAGGTAATTTAGCCATGTCCCCAGACAAGTTCAAACATATGTATAGGATTACAAAATATCTAACACCAAACAAAGTAAAATTCACAACACACTAAATTTGTGGGATGAAGCTAAAACCATACTTAGGGGGCAATTTATAGCACTAAAAATGCCTACATTAGGACAGAAGAAAAGTTTCAGTTCAGAACCTTAAAAATTGCAATAAAAAGTTACCAAGCTGACAGATGGTCACTATGGCTATCGTGGTAATAAATACAAAATAAAATACAGAATTGTGGGATCACTATGTTGTACACCTGAAACTAAAATAACATTGTATGTCAACTATACTTCAATAAAAATTTTAAGCAAGAAGGAAAGAAGCAGGAAAATACATTAATAAGGTGAATCAATCATTTCAGACCTAACCTGAAAAGACAGAGACAGGATTAGTACGCAAGGACATTACAGTTAGTATAACCACACCATGTGTGGTCAAATAGAGGAAAGACTGAATATGTGAAGTAGAGGCATGGAAAATATTTTCAAAGATCCATATTTCACTTTTAGAGATGAAAACTGCAATGCCTAGGGTGAAAAATACACACTGGATGGGATTAATGGCAGATAAAAAAGTCAATGAACTGAAAAAAATTAATGAACTTAAAATACAGCAATAGAAACCATTCAAAATTATACACAAAAAGGTCAAAGAGTGAAAAAAGATAAACAGAGCATCGGTCGGCTGTGCAAAACCGCCAGGTGGCCTAATAAATATGTATTACGGAATCTGAAGAAAGAAAGAGACAGAAAGAGCATTTGAAGAAATAATGGGTCCATTTTTTTCTAGATATGATGAAAAATATGAGCTCATGGATCCAAAAAGCTCAGTGAACTCCAAGCACAAGAAACATGAAGAAAACGACACCGAAATGCATCATATTCAAATTGCATAAAATCAGTAATAAAGACAAGATCTTAAAAGCAACCAGAGGAAAAAGGAAATATTGATACAAAGGATCAAAGATGAATCTGACAGAGTTCTCACTGAAAAACGATATAAGCCAGAAGATAATGAAGAAACATCTTTAAAGCATTTTTAAATGAGATAATACAACAACCCTAATTGTTTATGTACCCAATAGTCTCAAATTTCAACACTCCTCTTCCAATAATTGGCAAAACAAGTAGGCAGAAAATCAAGAAGTATGTAGAAGACTTGAACAGCATTATAAAACAATTTGAGCGGACAGTTATAGAACACTCTACCCCAAAACAGCAGAAAACACATTCTTTTCAAGTACAAAGGGAACATTTACCAAGATGCACGATATCCTGGGCTGTAAATTGTCTCAGGAAATTTAAAATGAGCCAAGTCATGCAAGATGTGTTCTCACTGGAATTATATTGATAATAAACAAAATGATCTCTGGGAAATCCCCAGACATTTGGAAACAAAATGACACACTTCTGAATAATGTGCTACCAAAGAAGAAATAAATGGAAAATGAGAGAGCATTCTAAACTGAACGAACATGAAAGTACAACATACCAAGTTTGTGGGATGAAGCTAAAACTGTACTCAGGGGGCAATTTATAGCACTAAAATGCCTACATTAGGACAGAAGAAAAGTTTCAAGTCAGCAACCTTAAAAATTAGAACAAGAACAATGAGTGAAACCCAAAGTAACCAGAAGAGAGGAAATAATGAAAAAGAAAGCAGAAATCTGAAATAGAAAATGGAAAACTGAGAGAAAAATCAATAAAATCAAAAGCTGGTTCTTTGAAAAAAAATCAGTAATATTTATAAACTCCTAGCCACGTAGCCAATCAAGAAAAATGAGAGGATACACAAATTAGGAAGGGAATGGTGAGGTCAGACCGTCAATGAAGGGCATGTCATTAAGCCCACCACCACTGTGGGCAAATGGAGCTTAATCAAATGGGAAGCTACGAGAAACGATACAGAACATAATTCTCAGATGTAGGCCATCACCAGTGTGCAACTCCTGGTGACTGATGGCATGACGGAGCTAGACAGCAATAATCTACGGTTGTTAAAGACATTGGGCTAAAGGCTGGTGGAGAATTCATAACGGATCACCCTGACAACACCGAATCCCACTAGTCAACCTGAACACCATAAACAGAGAGACAGCCAGATAGTCCATGGCTCCTAATGAAATGCATTAAGGAAGTTGTCACCACCTATGAAGTATTCTTGCCAAAATGATGAACCTGGTTCTAATCAACTAGATCCTTTAGCTACAACTGCAGGCGATACAGGGGAGAGAGGATCATGTCAAATGATACCACAGGAATATAAGACAGAATGTGGAAAATTCTGCAGGTTTTTTTCTGCAGACTTGGTTTTTTTCAACAAATAAATGTGAAGAAAAATAAAAGGGAAGGGACATTCTTTCAGAAAAGGAGATGTATGGACACCTGAGTGGCTCAGCTAGTTGACTGTCCGATCTCATGGTCATGAGATCAAGCCCTGCCTTGGGCTCTGCACTGGCAGCTCGTGTTCCCCCTCTCTTTCTCTCTCTCTCTCTCTCAGAACTCTCTCAGAGTAAAAAATAAGCATTTTTAAAAAAAGAAAAAAAAGGCATAGCAAGGGGTTCCTGGCTGGCTCAGTCAGTAGAGCATGTGAACTCTTGATCTCAGGGTCGTGAGTTCAAGCTCCTCGTTGGGCATGGAGCCTGCTAAAGAAAAAGAAATAGAAAAAGAAAAGAGAAGACATAGCAACAAAACATAAATCCGGATCTTGGTTGCATCCCGAGTCAAACAAGCCAGTTATAAAATGATATTTGTCAGACAAGCAGAAAATTTGAACGCTGACAAGTATCAGATAATACAATGGAATTATTAAATTGTAAGTACAATAATGGGATTTTTATTATGTTTAAAAACAAATTCTTAAGTCTTAGGTATACCTGCTGAGGTAGTTGTGAATGAAATGGCAGAGTGTCTAGTATTTTCTTTAAACTAATGCAGTGGGGGCGCCTGGGTGGCGCAGTCGGTTAAGCGTCCGACATCAGCCAGGTCACGATCTCGCGGTCCGTGAGTTCGAGCCCCGCGTCGGGCTCTGGGCTGATGGCTCGGAGCCTGGAGCCTGTTTCCGATTCTGTGTCTCCCTCTCTCTCTGCCCCTCCCCCGTTCATGCTCTGTCTCTCTCTGTCCCAAAAAAAAAAAAAAAAAAAAAAAAAAAAAAAAAGTTGAAAAAAAAATAAACTAATGCAGTGGATGGTACAAATATAGGTAAAACATTTGTTGATCATTGTTAAAGTCCCATGATGAGTAATTTCTATTTTTTTTAATGTTTTTTTTTTATATTAGAGGGAGAGTGCACACGTGTGCGCAAGCAGGGGAGGGGCAGAGAGAGAGGGAGACAGAGGATCCCAAGAAGGCTCCGGACTGTCAGCGCAGAGCCCAATGCGGTCCTCAAACTCACGAACCATGAGATCGTTACCTGAGCCCAAACCAAGAGTTGGGCGCTTCACTGACTGAGCCACACAGGTGCCCCACAAAGGGCTTTTTTCTTTTTAACCCAAACGCATAAAATCCCTGAAAAGTCTTTGTCCACTCCCAAGTGTTCACGTACCCTAAACTGAAGTTCACTCCAGTACTTAGCAGCGTCAGACTTACTGGGAGGAGTTATACTTATCTGGCAGAGACTTTAGGGATGAATTTGTCACAGGTTCATAAAAATTATGCAAATGAAAAGAACGAGACGATTAGGGGTGCCTGGCTGGCTCAGTGGGAAGAGCTGTGACTCTTGGTCTCTGGGTCATGAGTTTGAGCCCCACGTTGGGTACAGAGATTACTTAAATAAATAAAAACTTTATGGGGCGCCTGGGTGGCTCAGTCAGTTAAGCGTCCGACTTTGGCTCAGGTCGTGATCTCACTATTTGCGGGTTCGAGCCCCGCGTCAGGCTCTGTGCTGACAGTTCAGAGCCTGGAGCCTGTTTCAGATTCTGTGTCTCCCTCTCTCTCTGCCCCTCCCCTGCTCGCACTCTGTCTCTCTCTCTCTCTCTCAGAAGTAAACATTAAAAATTTTTTTTTATAAAAAATAAATAAATAAAAACTTTAAAGAAAAGAGATTAAAAGTCCTGGGAAAACAAAAAGCTATACAAGAAAGAAAAGGTAATCATGATATATATTAAATGGCCCCGTTGTGAACAATGCTCCTTTGGTCATAGAAATATAAAGGCTGATACTGGTAAATGATTTTAATGTGTCTATGATAGGAGGACATAAGGAAAGGAAGTGTGAATGGCAGGTAGAGGGAGATGTAAGAGAGCTAAACCATTATCTTCCATAGTAGAAGGTCTACCCATAATATATAAAATTGAAAAACAGAGAAATAATTGTATAAACATGTTATTTAGAAACACAGAAATGTCCAAAGGATCAACTGAAATAGTTAAAAGTGGTTGATCTGTAATTTTTTTCCAGGAGAGGAAGCAAGGGATGTGTTTTGTTTCGGTTTTTTGTAATTTATTTATTTTTTTAATTTACATCCAGGTTAGTTAGCATATAGTGCCGCAGGGATCTCAGGAGCAGATTCCTTAATGCCCCCTACCCATTCAGCCCACCCCCTGTCTCACAACCCCCCCAGTAACCCTCTGTTTGTTCTCCATATTGAAGAGTCTCTTATGTTTCGTCCCCCTCCCTGTTTTTATATGATTTTTGCTTCCCTTCCCTTGTGTTCATCTGTTCTGTGTCTTAAAGTCCTCATACGAGTGATGTCATAGGATATTCGTCTTCCTCTAATTTCGCTTCGCATTAATACCCTCCAGTTCCATCCACGTCGTTGCAAATGGCAAGATTCCATTCTTTTTGATTGCCGAGTAATCCTCTATTGTATAGATATACCACTCCTTCTTTATCCATTCATCCATCGATGGACGTTTGGGCTCTTTCCATCCTTTGGCTATTGTCGATAGTGCTGCTATAAACATGGGGGTGCATGTGCCCCTTCGAAACAGCACTCCTGCATGCAAGGGATGTGTTTTTAATTATTTACCTGATACGACTTTTTAAAACAATGTACTTTGGGAAGGAGGGGAGATAAGGCAGAGGATGGGGAATGACAAGTTCTGATCACCATGGTCTGGTGTCCGACCGCAGACTGGAAGGGTGGAGAAGCAATCAGCGAGGCCAGTTGGCAAGCTGCCATGTTAAGACGTGTCACAATAAAACTTACGCAGAAGAGAAAACTGGAGAGGAGAGATGGGGGGTAAGACTAGCTGGGTGAACCTTAAGCAGGGGTATCACACCGGAGAGTAACTTGCCATCTTCGTTTCTCCTCTTCTCCCTCAACTTTGCCTTGCTCAAAGTGAAGCCCTCTCTTCCGGAGATTTCTGGCCCCTCCAGCAGGGTCGGCCCAGACCAGAGAGTGAATCTCACCTGCACATCAACTGGCTTCTTTCCCAAAAACATACATCTGAGATGGTTTCAAGATGGCGTGGAGCTTCGGGCCCTGGAGACCCTCATCTTCCTGCCTAAAGATGCTTCGTCCTGCACCCTTGTCAGCGCTGCCCTGGTGACCCTTGACTTATCCTCACTCCACTCCCAGATCACCTGCCAAGTGGCTCACAGTACACTGCGGAGCCCCCTCAGAAGGCACGTGAACATCTCCAAATTCCTCCGAGGTAAGGGCCCCACCCACCCACCCAAATGGCCAACCGTGGGTGACTATGTCATGTTCCCTGTCTGGACTACTCCACCTGCATCTTCTCGGTTATTCTTCACCAAACCCCTCATGAGACGGGTACAAGGTTCCCTATCTTATACGACCATTCTCCCTGCATGACGCCATTGTCAGGTCCTTCTCTTTCAGAGCTCCCTCTGCCCTATTGTGTTGGGGAGGAAGAGGTTCATTCGTGCCATTCGACGAGTGTTTACCGAACATCTGCTATGTGGTAGCGTTATTCTAGGTGCCGGGGATCCCACGGTAAACAGAACAGGCCTAGTTCTGCTTCACCAAGCTCACAATCCCATAGGCCCCATCAACGAGACGCAACACCTTTACAGTTTTAACTTGTAACGTGTGCTGCGGGGGGAAAGAAGTTAAGTGTTAACACAGACGAAAACAGGAGAAGTCTGCTTTGCTCAGGAAGTGCCTTTTTGGCGAAGCGATGTTTCAGCCGTGGCATGAAAGACGAAAGGGGGTCAGCCAAGCAAAAGGCAGAGCGTTTTCCAGGCAGAAGAAACAGGTGTGCCCAGGCCCCGCGATGGGGGTGGGGAGCGAGACACGGTGAACAGCAGAGAGGAGGCCCATGTGGCCGGGGCTTAGTGAAGAGAAGGGTGCGGGGGAGAAAGAAGAGGTGGGAGAGGGACAAGCAGAGACCAGACCACACAGGGCTTCGAGCCACAGCAAGGAAGTTTCTCCCTCTTGCATTGCTAACCACCATCACTTTGCTGCCAGTCACTACTTTTGAAACATGCTTCTTAAACCCACCCTAGTAGGAAAATAAATAAATAAATAAATAAATAAACAAACAAACAAACAAACCCACCCTAGTCGGGGGAGGGGACAGTGCGGACAAGGCTACACCACTCTTGCTCCGACTTCATAAAAACAAAGCTATTACCGAGGGTTGAATCAGACTTTGCAGAAATACGGCAGGAGGGGTGAAGGAAATCATCACCCTCGCTGCTCCAAAGTTCACGGCCTGGCCTTCACAAGGGCATCCCCGGGGTGTCTGCGCTCTCTTTCAGCCACCCCCCTCCAGTGACCTCAGAGGGCAGAGTCCCACTCACTCCTGCAGCTGAGCACATCCCTCCCAGGGCTCCAGAGCCCCAGCCCTCCTCCGTATGCTCCAGCCAAAGGGAAGCAAAGAGAAAACCCACTAACGGCATCACAATCTCCTCAGCAAACCGCCTCCATTGGAGGCAATTTGTGGCACCAACGTAGAGTCTAGCTCCTTGTTTCTGAAATGCCTCCCTCCCTAAATAGTATCTGCCTCTGCTCCACCAGAGGGTTCCAGCCTGGAAACAGAATTCCAGCCTCCACCTAGAGCATCCCAAAGAAGCTAAGTGTCCCTGCTTCACGCAGATGAGGAAATCAAGGCCCAGGGAAGTAAAATGACTTGTCCAAGGTCACGTGGCTCTTAAGTTCACGAGCTGGGAGGTGAACCCAGTAATACACGTCTCTGGATGACCATGTCAGACCTCCGTCCTGTAAAAGTCCCCGCACAGAGATGCCAGAGGGAGGTAGTGTCCCCCTTCCCCAAGGAAGGTGCTTTGGTCACGGTCATCTGAGAGATGGCATTGTGCTGCTCTCTGTAGTTTCTCCAGACCCCTGGCTCCTTCTCCTTCCCCATATCAATAAAGAGACACTCCATCAACCCAGTCGTCCAAGCCAGGGAACTGTTCTCACCCAACCCCTCACCAAGTTCTACCAAATTCACTTCCCACATCTCTCTGACCCCATCCATTTCTTTCTGCTGCCACTGCCCATGTTCATCCCCAAGTTCAAGGCAACATCATCTTTTTTTTTTTAATATATATATACTTCTTTAACGTTTATTCATTTTTTGAGAGACGGAGACAGAGAGTGAGCAGGGCAGGGGCAGAGAGAGAGGGAGACACAGAATCTGAAGCAGGCTCCAGGCTCTGAGCTGTCAGCACAGAGCCCGATGCGGGGCTTGAACTCACAAACTGTGAGATCATGACCTGAGCTGAAGTTGGACACTCAACCCACTGAGCCACCCAGGCGCCTCGCAACATCATCTCTTACCTGGACACCCAGACTCTTCTCTCATACTCACCATCACCCTTAACAGCCCATCCCCTCCAACCCCAGCAGCTGAGGACATTTTATAAAGGAAGCCAGATCTTGTCCCTCCTTTGCTTAAAGCCCTTGGCGGCTCACCACTGCTCTCGCAAAAATAAAATAAAATCCTTATCAGGATGTTCAACAGCAGTCTTCAAAACATTTTTGAGATAACTGTGAAGGACTATGTAGTTCATCATATATATTTTTTTAAGCTTACTTATCTATTTTGAGAGAGAGAGCGTGCGAGCGAGTGGGGAAAGGACAGAGAGAGAGACAGGGAGAGAAAGAGAGAATCCTTTGCAGGCTCCGCACCAGTAACACAGAGTCCAATGTGGGGCTCGAACTCACAAACCATGAGAGCATGACCTAAGCGGAAACCAAGAGTCGGACATGTAACTGACTGAGCCACCCAGGCACCCACATCACACATTTTAAAGTTAGTATCTCCAACTGTTCATCACAGACTTAAATGGTCGCGCAGAACAGAACCCCTAGATATTACAAGTGTTTTGTCTCTCGGGGGGGGCGGGGGTTGGCGGGCTTGGTCGGTTAAGCATCCGTCTTCAGCACAGGTCACGATCCTGTGGTCGGTGAGTTCAAGTCCCACGTCAGGCTCCCCACTGTCAGGGCTTGGGGTTCTCTCTCTCTCTGCCTTTCCCTCTGCCCCTCCCCTACTCGCACACATGCTCTCATGCTCGCCTTCTCTGTCTCTCTTTCTCCCTAAATAAATAAATAAATAAACAAACAAACAAACTTTTTTTAAAAAGTAGGCTCCCCTTCTGGCGGGGAGTGGCGAGGTTCTAGAAGGCATCCAGGGTCTTGCTATGGCCATTTTTGGAAAACGCAATCCGCCACATGTGGTTTAACGCCTATCCGCCCTTCACATTTCTGCTCAAAGGTCACTTCTTCCACAAACTCTTGCCTAACCTGCCCCACCTCCGGACCAGGTCAGGTGCCCCCGTGTAGGCTCTCAGAACCCTCCGAGGGTCACGTGACTGCTTTTTCTTCCCTGTCCCCCCTCCCCGCAACCAGAGCAGGAGCTCTGTGAGGCAGGGACTATGTCTGTCTTGCTCAAGGCTGTATCCCAAGAGTGCCTAGAAGGATAGCGATGCTCCTTGAACCTCTTTTGCGTGAAGGAAGGAAGGAATGAAGGAAGGGCTATTGTCTCAGTTACACCCACAGTGACCGTATCAGCACACGGTGTCCCAAGCCTCCAGCTGGCTAGCCTCACCTGCCACGTGCAAAGGTTTTACCCTGGAGTCGTACAAATCACCTGGCTGGAGACGAACAGATTATGACAACCTCTTCAGAGGGTGCTGCCGCCTTGGGCACGAAACAGCAGGAAGTCCTGCTCTCGCCACACAGCTGGTGCCTGACCACACACACAGTCCACCAGATCTTCCTGTGATTTAGTGACTTATCGTCCCTCATTCCCACCCACCCTCTCAAAAGCTGTTCAGGCTCAACAATTACTGAGGGCCTACTAGGGACCGTGTTTGGGAGTTCTCATCTGACACAGAAACGTTCTAAGGTACACGTTATAAGCCCCATTTTAAAGATCAGGAAACTGAGGCTCAGAGAGGCGAGGCGATTCCCTCAACCCAAGGTACAGGCTTGCTCCCGGAGCCTGAGGTGAGGCTGAGCCTGTCCGGGGGTTGAGCGGTGGGAGCAGGAAGCCTGGTTCATCCTGGTATCTTTCCGTCACCAGATGCCAGACATTCAGCTCCCTCTTCGGAACCGTCATCCTGCTTGGCTGGAAGTTGTTTCCCCTGACTGTACTTTGCATCTTCTGTGTCCTCAAGAGGAGATTCCCTTCCAAGTTAAGAGGGAACCTCAGACAGAGAAACGGCTTCCAGGGGACGGGAAGATTCCAGGGCAACAGGGGGCACTGAGAGCAGAAGCCACGCGGCACTCCTGCTGCACATCTAGCTTGAAGGCATGCTGAATCCAGACCGTCCCTAAGAGTCACACCCCAGTCCCGTCAACCATCCCCTCTGCCCCTCACAGCTCCAGTCTAAAGATGCACAAAGATGCAGGCTGCCCTGGTCCGGGCAGGGGGAACACTTAAGGAGGGAGAGTTAGTCTGGAGTCAACACTCTCAAGGTGGTCTCCAAGGCGAAGTCTGAGAACAAAGGCTTTGCCCCAGCTCCCCGCTTCCTCGGCAGGTCACGGGCACCACAAGGCCCTCCTCAGTGACGTAGGATCCTCGGTGCCCTCCTGTTTTATTTAGGAGTGCTGACCCAGGAGAGGCACTTGCCATGACGTCTGCAGCCACTGCCAAAGCTTCTCCTGCCTCAGCAGCCTTCTGAGACCTGTCCGGTGCTGGCTGTCCCTCCCTGTCTCCTACAGTTCCCGGTGGAGGTGAGAGCCTGGACCGGGAAAGTCAGTAGTGAGAGGTAGACTCTCACATCCAATGAAGGAAAGAAGCTTCTCTGGAAATTCTGGGCATGAAGTTCATGGCCCTGAGCAAGAAACCCAGCAGCGGCAAAACAAGCTCCTACCCAGGGAGAAACACATTACCTGCAGTTCGGAAGGCCCCTCCCTGACTCCTCCAGGAAAGCCCATTGCGGGCACCCAAGCTGCCATGAAACCTTTACAGCTCCATCATTAAAACGGTATTTTTTGTAAAGTTTATTTATTTTGAGAGAGAGAGAGTGCATGCACGAGCGGGGGAAGGGCGGAGAGAGAGGGAGGGAGAGAATCCCCAGCAGGCTCTGAGCTGTCAGCAGAGAGCCCAGAGCGGGACTCGATCCCATGAATCGTGAGCTGAAATCAAGTGTTGGAAGCTTCATGGGACGCCTGGGTGGCTCAGTCAGTTAAGCCTCTGACTCCGGCCCAGGTCATGCTCTGGCAGTCCATGAGTTCGAGCCCTGCGTCGGGCTCCGTGCTGACAGCTAAGAGCCTGGAGCCTGCTTCGGATTCTGTGTCTCCCTCTCTCTCTGCCCCTCCCCCACTCACACGCTATCTCTGTCTCTCAAAAACAAACATTAAAAAAAAACAGTTGGAAGCTTAACCAACTGAGTCACCCAGGTGCCCCATCATCATTAAAATAGTATTAAAGGAAACATTTACGGCCAATACACTTATGAAGAGATGTCCAATCTCATTAGTGATCGGGAAAGGCCAAACCAAAACCACACCGAGATGCCATTTTTCCCTATTCAGATAGAAAAAGTAAAGAAGCAACTGGGTCTTTCCCACGTTGCTGATGGGTATGTAAATCAGCAGAGCTACTTTGGAAAACAGCTTGAAAAATTTGAACTTGAACATTCACATACCCCATAACCTGCCATTTACACCCTAGAGTTATACATACCCAAAGAAACCCTTCCACATGTGCTCCAGGAGATATATTCAAATACATACGGGGTAGCACGGTTTAAAATTAGAAAAACCTGAGGGATGCCTGGGTGGCTCAGTTAGGCGTCCAACTTCGGCTCAGGTCATGATCTCACAGCTTGTGAGTTTGAGTCCCGCGTCGGGCTCTGTGCTGACAGCTCTGAGCCTGGAGCCTGCTTTGGATTCTGTGTCTCCCTCTCTCTCTGCCCCTCCTCTGCTTGTGTTCTGTCTCCCTCTGTCTCTCAAAAATGAATAAGAGTAAAAAAATAAAAAAATTTAAAATTAGAAAAACCTGAGAACAATCCAAATGCACATCTACAGAATAATGAGCAAGTAATTTAGTACAATCCCAGAATGGAATATTATACAGCAATAAAAGTGAATGAACTACAACCAGACACAATAAATAGATAAATTTTAGCAAAAAAAAAAAAAAAAAAGAAGTAAGCCCCAAAAGATTTCATACAGCATGACATTATTTTTAAAAGCTAAAAACAGCTACCAAATGTTTTTTAGGGAAACATATAAATATGATAAGCATGTGTTTTTTCAAAAAAGAACAATGAGCTCAAGATTTTAAATAGTCACATGGAACTAGAGGGTATTATGCTAAGCGCAATAAGTCAGGCAGAGAAAGACAAACATATAATTTCACTCCAATGTGGAATTTGAGAAACACAACAGATGAACATGGGGGAAGGGAAGGAAAATTAAGATAAAAACAGAGAGGGGCGCCTGGGTGGCTCAGTCGGGTGGCATCCGACTTCAGCTCAGGTCATGATCTCGCAGTTTGTGAGCTCGAGCCCCACGTCGGGCTCTGTGCTGACAGCTCGGAGCCTGGAGCCTGCTTCAGATTCTGTTTCCTTCTCTTCTGCCCCTCTCCCACTTGTGCTCTGTCTCTATCAAAAATAAATAAAATATTTTCAAAAATTAAAAAAAAAACGGAGAGGGAGGCAAATCCTAAGACTCTTAAATACAGAGAACAAACTGAGGGTGGCTGGAGGCGAGGTGGGTGGAGGGAGGGGCTGAATGGGTGATGGGCCAATAAAGAGGGCACTTTGGGGGAATGAGCACTGGGTGTCATCTGTAAGACATGAACCACTGGGTTCTACTCCTGAAGCCAAGACTATACTGTATGTTAACTAACCTGAATTTAAATTAAAAAAAAAAAAAAAAAAAAAAAAAAAACAAAGTTGGGAGAAGGCCAGCCCTCAGACAAAGGATGGTGGTGGATCCTATGATTCATAAGCTTACTAGAATCTTTTTAGCACTTATGGCTAGGGTTTATTTACAACCTTACATTACTACTCTGGTGTCATGTAATATTTTAACCTATGTCAAAACAAAAGTCCTTGAGAACATGGATCATAATTTCTACTCCTCTATATGTAGCCTGTGCGTTATATACAGCGTCCTAGCTCAGGGGAACAATAACAAAAAAATAATAAAATAAATAAAATAAAATAATAAAATAAAATAAAATAAAATAAAATAAAATAAATAAAATAAAAATAAGGGACTTGTTTTGGTCTGAGTGTAGCCTGAAATTCTGCAGTTATTGTCACTTAAACAAGAATTTGCTCTTGAATCAGAAAGAACAGGAAAGTCCTATTTAAAGGAGTCATTTTTACTGTGGATAATGTGACTGGTATAATTTGCGATGTTCATGGAATTTTAAAATAAAGATCTTTCCCCTAAATTTCTCAGCAAAACAAAACAAAACTAAAAAAAGATTTTTAAATAGTAGTCGCCTAGAATGGGGGAGGGGAAAAGGATGAGAAAGGTGGGTACATAGAGGTAGATGGAAGTTAATATCAGGAATCTAGCTTCCATGCTGGATGTTGGCTTCATGAATAGTCATATCATCATAAACAAAAAATAGAAGTGATAACAATATAAGGTTGATAAATAAATATTTAAATGCATAGGTACACAGATAGGCTGATTATTGGAAGGAAAGGAGGGAGGGAGAGAAGATGGATAGATGGATGGATGGATGGATGGATGGATGGATGGATGGACAGATGGGACGGGTGGATGGATGGATGGATGGATGGACGGATGGATGGACGGATGGATGGACAGATGGATGGGTGGATGGATGGATGGATGGATGGATGGATAGATGGGTAGGTAAGTAGATTAATAAAAGAGGGTCATGCATGAATCAGTGAGGGAGTCGTAAAGCAAAAATTATGACAGGTGCCCTTCTACACACTTCCTTTAGATTCAAAAGAAAAAAACAGAAGAACAATGCCTAAAGAGCCCCCAAGCTCCCTTCCTGTTATGACATTTACAAGTCCACATTAGGAAGAAAGCACAGCTAATGGGTGTCACCATGGGTCTAGCACTTCACATGCAGTATATTATTTCATCCTCATACCAATCCCACAAGGTAGACACCGTTCTCCATTTTACAAGTGAGGAACCTGAAGGAAGCCACTCAGTGTTACTCAAGTAACAAGTGGTGGAACCAAAACCCCTGGATTCAGACACAGCTCTGCTCAGTGCTTTCTAGGGAGCCACACCACCTACTGTCTATGGACAGATGGGGAGACCTTGACTCACCCTCATTTTATTGCTTCCCAATCTCTCAGGCCTGCTGTTCTACGTTAAAGCCCATCCCATGTCCTCAAGTGGGAGCAGAAGGGGAGAACACATGCACTTTTCCAGCCCTGGAGTAGATCTAGGGTCAGTAGATCCATCCATCCATCCATCCATCCATCCATCCATCCATCTTCTCTCCCTCCCTCCTTTCCTTCCAATAATCAGCCCACCTGTGTACCTGAGCCCCAAAATGGCCCTGGTGAAGATCTGGGGGAGGTAGGGTAGGCCAAGTTCTGGAGAAAGGCTCTCTGTAGGACAAATATGCCCAGGGGAAACAGGTGTCCTACAGTGAGTTTGTTCAACTGTGGCCTTGAACCTTTGTAGTCACAGGGACGGAGGGCAGAGCCCAACCCCCATTACCCCTCAGGCATGAATCTGCTCTTCAACATTTTCTACTCACGGTAGAGCGGCTTCCGCTTCAGCTTCCCCATCCCCAGCCTCCGATGCTGGGAGCCTTGGGATGTGCTGGCCTTTCTCCCTTACCTCCCCCTCCAGAAATGGGGCCAGGACAAGGATGAGGCCAGCAAAGGGCCTAGGGAACAAAATTTAGGGAGATACTTTCTCTGGGTTGAGTGAGGACAGCAGAGACTTGTCACCTCGTATTTTGTGTCCTAGACGCCACAGGTGTCCAAGTGTCACGACTTCTGCTCCCTCCCATTCGTCTTCCTGGTTGCTCAGACCCTGATCGGCATGTACCTCAATCACGCCAATTGCCTCCTCACGACCCTCACTCTGGAGTCGCCAATCCATACGCTACACAGACGTGACAGTGGCCTTTTTTAAACATTTGCTCAAGAATTTTAGGCATCAACTATACTTCAATTAAAAAATACACATTAAAAAAAAAACTTTAGGTAGTTCCTCACTCCCTAAGTCATACCTCAACAAGGCGACAGTGATTATCCCAGGTGTCCCGTATCTTGACACCAGAGGGAAAATGAAGCAGTCAGAAGAGTCCTAACTTGGACCTGAAGGTTCCTCATCCCTTCAGGAGACAGCTCACGTCCTGAGCAAGCCCATAGCTTCCACCCAAATAATTGCTCATGGCGAAGAAGGTAAGGTCTTCATTTATTCCACAAATATTACCGAGTTTGTACTATGTAACAGGCACTGTTTAGACACAGAGGAAACACTGGTGAACGTTGGTAGGAATGGTCCCTTTTCTTGTGGGGTTTACCGTCTGATGAGGACAGATACTAAAGAAAGGAGGGAAGATAGCAGGGAGGGAGGGGGAAGATAGGAAGAAAAGAAAGAAGAATGTGATACGTGTTCTGGAGAAAATAAAGATCACGCAAGATGTGCACAAGGTACTTCCACTGGCAATGACAGAGAGCTCCACAGGAATCAGGAATTACGTGGCAGCTATCTAGAAAGGATAGCAGAGAAAGCCTTTCTGAAAAGGGAATATTTGAGCTGATATCTGAAAGTTGCAAGAGCCTGGGGAGATACACTCCTGTTACAGGAACCCACTGTGTCAAGACCTAAGGTATGAAGGAATCTGGAACCTTCAAGGAAGAGGAAGGAGGTGCCGTAGTGCTGGAACTAGAGAGTAGTGGGACAGGGAACAATGCTGACGAAATGGGCAGGAGACAATCACACAGGGCTCTTGGCCATGGTGGGGAGTTTGGATTTCACTCAAAGAAGAATGGAAAGACATTAGAGAGCTTTAATACACAGAGCAAATGACAAGATCAGATACACATTTTGAAGAAATCACCATGACTCCTGCCTGGGGGGGTAAGTAGAGTAAAGCCGGTAGCCAGAAAATTCAGATGCGAGGTTACTGCAGCAAACCAGGGGCAGCGAGGGTGGCTGGAGCTATGGCGGTGCCAGCGGAGATGAAGAGAAAGTGACTAATGTGAGGGGTACTTAAAGATAGAAATGATGGGACACGTTTGAAGACTGGATGTGGAATGTGATGGAGGGGAAGTCATTGGTGATGGCTTCCTGGCAAGGCTGAGCAACGGATGAGATGGGGGAGACAGGTAGACTAGGCTTGGTGGTGAGAATTAAGGGTTGAGCTTTGAACACGTTCAATGTAACATTTATTCATCATCCTTGTGCCGATATTGAATAGGCAGATGAACGTATGCGTCTGGAGTTCAGGGTCAGAGCTGGAGAGAAATTTTTAAAGTCATCGGGTCTGTAAAACTGGTTGCTAGGACAGCTTTTCCTTTTCCATCTTTCTTGCCTCCCAGAAGCCCTAGTATGCAATGCAGACTCCAGGCTCTGGTACGAAAGGGGTACTTCTGGAGGCATGGATTGGAAAGGGAAGTGGGACAGAATGTTTCCATTTATCATGATGGCACGATTGTACATATTTTTTCTTTTGCATTTTCATGTGATCTCTACAGGGGCTAAGAATGTCTCCCTTCTCCCCGGCCACCCTGTGCTATACTGGTATCTCTCATTGTCTTACTGGACACAGGGGCAAAGGATTGCAAAGAGAGTGACATATAAGAAAAATATTCACAAGTGGGCAGTGAAACCCCTGAGAGGCACTGTTACTTTCGCATCCTGGTCAAGCTGAGCTGAAAAGGCTCTTGATATGCCTAGTCCGACCCTTCTTCTCCAACCCCTGTTGACAAATAGGGAAGCTGTGTCTTGGGGACATTAGCTGACGTGACTAACCTAACACAACCAAACTTTGATGCAATTCTCAAGCTACCATTCCAAGTGTGCAAAAAGTACCACATCTTTGAACTTTTCCATGATTTACCATAATTTCTATTTCAAGTACTGTTTCCAGGGACTTAACCATGACATTCAGGTTTTCCTCAGTCAACTCAGGGCTCTCCCAATCTCTCCATCCCCAGTAGTGTCTAAGTTGACTCTGTGACATCGGTCTATGTAAGCATCTGCTGACATGTCCAAAACCCCGTGCTGCCTTTAACTACAGATCCCCACAAGTGGCCCTAGAATTAACTTCTTCCTGATCTCGGGGCTTCCCTACACCCCCTCGCTTTCAGCTCTGTGCACACTGGAAAATCTGGCTACTCTGGAACCCCAGGAAGCTCTGCAGGGTGGTCTCGGGTCCTCTCCACCCAGGCAGAGCACACACCCAGTTCCGTTCTATTGCCAGGCCAGACTGGGGGCAGGAACGCCACAAGTCACGTCACCAAGAAGGAAGACGTGAGTCCTGACTCTCAATCCCTCCAAATTGGACCCAAGGTTTGCAAAGAGGAACAAGTTGCAGGACCCTTCTTGTAGGGAAACAGGCTCAAGAATTCCTTATACTTACATAAATGGTTTAAAAAGCTTAGGGTGGAAAGCTGCCACCACAGAGATAAAGATATTATAAGCCAGAAATTATAATGGGATCACGAGTAACTTGTTGTATCACCTGCAGGAAACTACTTTCCATCTGGCACCAATATACTCTCGTGCTCTGATCACAACTTCAAACACCAGTTGACCCCCAAACCCTTTGCTTCTTACACACCCAAGTTAATGATTACTATCTGATTGTTTTCTTCGAGTTTACCACCTGTGTAAGATCTTGAGTGCTCAATAAATACAGAGAGGAAGCCCCTGTTTGGGGCTCTTGTCTCCTCCCAGACATTAGCCTCTCTCGTAATCAATTCTGCAACTGCTCTCTTGCTGGACAAGCGAGAACTCCAGACTTACAGTCCGCAACACCTTCTCGGGGACCCCCCAACGTCGGTTCCCTCCAGTTTCCCTCCTCTCTGCCACAGATGGGGCAATGCTGCTTAGTTTCAGAGGTGTGCAGAAGGGGATGGAAGGGGATGGGAGGGGATGGGAGGGGATGGGAGGGGATAGATCTCTACGGGAGACTGTTTTTCCACACTTTCGCATCTTTCATCTGGATCTCAGCTTTTGAAACTCGAAGGTGCATTTATACTCTATTTCTGCAATGACAATCTCTCTTGAGACAGATGTGTTACATTTATCTGCTGCCTAACTTGGCCACAAAAAAGCCCCCAGAAAAACTGGACTGCAGAGCTCTGCAGTGACACCAACAGCCATGTTTTATAACTACATGTCAAAAGTCTACACTTTGTAAAATTCAATGCATCTCAACTCTGAGTATACTCAAAACCATCGAATTTTACACTTTAAATGGGTGAATTTTATGCTAGGTGAGTTATATCTCAATAAATCTATTTTAAAAAGGTTAAAAGGTTACAACAATGTGGGGATACCGTACAAAGTTACTCTTTCCTTTTCCTTTTTCAACATCAATTTTACTTTGAGGGAAAAACATCTAATGCATCCGACCACATGAAACACCAATTCTCTCAACCCCACAAGCACCAACTCTCTATGTGCCTTATGCCTACAAGTTTCCAACACTTCCTCCAAATGTGGGAAGAGAGAAAATAATGAGTTTCATAAAAACGATTTGGAAACCTCATTTTTTTTCCCCAGATTCCCGGGTGGAATTGATTTCCAGACTTGGCAGAAAGAAGCAAAAAAGTCATGTAGAGGGCAATTCCAACAGGGGGATATATTAACTGGTTCTCAGAACCTAAAACTCTTAATCTCCTGCTGACAGTCCCTAGGATGCTTAAATAATAATTAGTATTAGACTGGTCGGTGTAGGTTTCTTACTAAACCTGCTGTGCAGAGGCAGCTATCGAATTCCACTCCCCCTCCCCACCCCCCCAGAAGCCTCCCACGGATTTCCCTTCACATCCGATAGGTCAAAATCTTGATGTCTGTCCCAGCTTCGACCAATTACTCAACCAATCACTAGCCAGGAGGTGGAGCTCCATAATTGATGTGGCCCAATGAAGATCCAGATCCTGAGGCTGGGGCAGGGCCTAGCTAGGTACCGCGAAACCCAATGCTGGACAGACTGGGTTCTCTTAGCGAGGCAGAAGGGGGATGTGGCTGTGGAGAGGCCCAAACAAGGGGCTCTTCCAATGAGTAGGTGGTGAATCCAGTGAGCTGTGGAACAATGCACCCCGCTAGGAGACAACGCCCTGGAGGTGTCCAGACCTGGGGGCAGGTAACCAGGTGCGAACCAGGTAAGATCTGGTTCCAAGAACCAAAGCCTTTATGCAGGAAAATAGCTACTGTTAACTCTCTCCACCCTTGCTGGGGGCAAGGACTTAGACTGGCTTACAACATACTTACTAATGACAGGAGTGGGGTGGGGGGTGGGGGGGCGCTTTACGGTAAAAATGCATGGCCAACATCATCTAAACTAAAGACTCAAAGCAAACATCACCAGCAATGAGACAAATTGAAAGAATGTGCTTCCTGATTGGATGCAACGAGAACTCAGCATTGCTTTTGGATATTTCTGCCAAAGATGCAAAACCTGACTCTAATAATGGAAAGTACCAGAAACATCCGAAATGAGGGGCATTTTACTTTCTATGCCTTTCAAAAGTACCAGGGTCATACAGGAGAGCGGAATTGTCCTATATTAAAGGAAACTAGAGAGGCATGGCAAGTGACTGAAACTGGATCTTTTTTCTATAAAAGACAAATTTTCTTGGGCAATTGGCAAAACTTGTTGGGGGCCTGAAGATAACAGGAACATGTCAGTGTGAACTTCCTGATTCGAATGGTATTGTGGCCATGCAGAAGCATGTCCTTATTTGTAGGAAATACAAATATTTGGGTGTGATAAAGCAACATGTCAGCAATTTATTCACAGAGGTTTCGAAAAAAAAAATTCTTTGCCCTATATTTGCAGATTTTCTTTAAAATTAAAATCATTTTCAGAGTTTAAAAAAAAAAACTGGTGACACTCTGGCATCAGGAAGAAATTCATATCTGTTGCAAAAAGATGGGGCACCTGGCTGGCTCAGTCAGTTAAGCATCCAACTTCGGCTCAGGTTATGATCTCGCGGTTTGTGGGTTCCAGCCCCGCGTCCAGCTCTGTGCTGACAATTCAGAGCCTGGAGCCTGCTTCGGATTCTGTGTTTCCCTCTCTCTCTCTCTGCCCCTCTCCCGCTTGCTCTCTCTCTCAAAAATAAATAAAAGCATTGAAAATTTTAAAAAAAGAATAACCAGTAACACATACTGAGAGTTTACTATGTGCCATACTCTGTTCTGAGCACTTTACATGTATGAACTCACAACAACCATGTGAGATATAGGTTGCAATTATTCTCTTTCACAAATGAGGAAATCTGGGCACCAAAAGGTTAGGTAACTTGCCCAAGGTCACACAGCTGGTAAGCGGCTGGCTGAGATTTGAACCCAGTCATTCTGGTTCAAGCTCCCTTGCTTTTAACCACCATATAGTCTCCTCGATGCTCTTTTTCAGTCCAGTAACCTTAATTAACACTGTCAGCCCAACAACTCCTAACTATTTTTCTCCAACTGGGAACTCTCCCTTAGATATTGTATCTAACTGCTTACTCAGTAGCTCCACTTGGGCGCACACACAATAATATCTCAAACTCAGCATTTCAAAAACTTACCTACTCGCCCCCCACCCCCACCCCAAACCTGCTCCAGCCACAGCCTTCCCCATTTCAGTTCATGGCAACTTCATTCCTCCAGGAGTTTGAGCCAAAAATCTGGGAGGCATCCCTGACTCCTCTCTTCGCTCATCTCACAACCTTTCTATCAGGAAACTGTGTTAACGCTACCTTAAAATGTATCCGGAAACCGACCCTGTCTCTCCGTCTCTACTACCTGAGTTCACCCACCATCCTCTTTCCTGAAGGGCTGCAATTAGCTCCTCACTGGCCTCCCTGCTTCGGCCCTTGCCTCGCTCATCCATGCTCGATACAGTCAGCAGCGGAGCCTTTCTTTTTTGTCTTATTTATTTTGAGAGAGAGAGGTTCCGGAGGTCAGGCTGCAAGTGCTTACAAAGATCCCACTGTGTCCTCATGGGAGCCCCTTCCTGTCTCACTTTCCCGCGTGTAAACCCGAAATGCTGCTTACCTCGCCGCCACCGGGTGCTACGTTTGGTCCCTGCGGTTGGTCCCTGCGTTTGGTCCCTGCGGTTGGTCTCTGCGTTTGGTAGGAGGACGGCCGCAGGGCGCACTCAGGAGAAGTGCCCCAGGGTCACGTGTTCTCAATCGAAGGGCTGGAAGGGGTCTTTACAGGTGTAGGAATAAGGGGGCGGGAACTAGGATGGGGGCGGGAACTAGGATGGGGGCGGGAACTAGGGTCGGGGGTGGGAACTAGGGTCGGGGGCGGGGATAATCCTGGCAAAAATCTCCAGGGGCGCCTGGGTGGCGCAGTCGGTTAAGCGTCCGACTTCAGCCAGGTCACGATCTCGCGGTCCGTGAGTTCCAGCCCCGCGTCGGGCTCTGGGCGGATGGCTCAGAGCCTGGAGCCTGTTTCCGATTCTGTGTCTCCCTCTCTCTCTGCCCCTCCCCCGTTCATGCTCTGTCTCTCTCTGTCCCAAAAATAAATAAACTTTAAAAAAAAAATAAAATAAATAAAAAATAAAATAAAATAAAATTAGAAAATAAAGAGAGGACGTTACAACTGATGTCACTGAATCAAAAAAATTATAAGAGACTACTATGAACAATTATATGCCAACAAATTGGATAAACTGGAAGAAATGGGTAAGTTTTTACAAACATAAAACCTACCAATCCTGAATTACACTGAACTAAAAATCTGAGCAGAGTAACAACTCTGTAAAAAGAATGAAACAATGAGAATGAAGCAATAATCAAAAACCTCCCAACAAAGAAAAAGCCCAGAACCAGATGGCATCACTGGAGAATCCTTTCAAACATTTAAACAACATGAATCCTTCTCAAACTCTTTAAAGAAAAAATTGAAGAGGAAAGGACACTTCCAAATTCATGATATGAGGTCAGCATTACTGATACCAAAACCAGATGAAGATACAACAAAAAACTACAAAGCAATATCTCTGATGAATATTGGTACAAAAATCCTCAACAAAATACTAGCAAAGCAAACCGAACAGTATATTGAAAGCATTATACACTATGACCAACTGAGATTTGTACCTGGAATACAAAGATGGTTCAACATATGAAATGTTATAAATGTTACATTAACAAAATGAAGGACAAATACCACATGATCTTCTCCATCAAGGCAGAAAGAACACTTAACAAAACCAACACCCTTTCATGATAAAAACACTCAACAAACTAAGAACAGAAGGAAACCCTCAACATAATAAAAGCCTAACATCACATTCAATGGTAAAAGAGTGAAAGATTTTCCCCTAAGGTCAAGAACAAGGATGCCCTTCTAACTGGAAGATCAATTAGATAAGAAAAAATAATAATAAAAGGCATCTAAATTGGAAAAAAAAAAAAAGAAAGGAAAAGTATTTCTATTCTCAAATGACATGATTTTACTTACAAAAAGCCATAAAGATTCCACACACACACACACACACACACACACACACACACCTTACTTACAACTAAGAAATGAGTTCATTCAACAAAGTTACAAGGTACAAAATCAACATACAGTAACCAGCTGCATTTCTATAAACTAATAATGACCAATCAAAAATTAAAAAAAAAGAATTTTAGAAAGCAATTACTTGTACTATTGCATCAAAAAAGATAAAATACTTATGAATAAGCTTAACCAAGGAGGTGAAAGAAAGTCCAATACAGTGAAAACTTCAAAATGTGCTAAATCAAAGATACAATTAAATGGAAAGACATTCCATGCTCCTGGATTAAAAGACTTAATATTGTTAAAATGGCCATACTCACCAAAGCACTTTACAGATTCAGTGAAATTCCTATTAAAATCCCAATGGCTTTTTTTTTCAGAAATAGAAAAAAACATTTTTTTTAATTTTTTTAACGTTTTTATTTATTTATTTATTTATTTTTGAGACAGGGAGAGACAGAGCATGAACAGGGGAGGGTCAGAGAGAGGGAGACACAGAATCCGAAACAGGCTCCAGGCTCTGAGCTGTCAGCACAGAGCCCGACGTGGGGCTCGAACTCACGGACCGCGAGATCATGGCCTGAGCCGAAGTCGGCCGCTCAACCGACAGGGCCACCCAGGCTCCCAGAAAAAAACATTTTAAACATTCATATGGAATCTCGAGGGACCTTGAATAACGAAAACTATGTTGAAAATGAAGGACAAAGGTGATGACCTCACACTTCCTGATTTCGAAACATACCACAAAGCAACAGTATTCACAACAGTGTGGTAGTGGTGTAAAGATAGATATATTGACCAAACACAATAGAATAGAGACCTCAGAAATAAACCCTCCCATATACAGCCAAGTGATTTTTGATGAGGTTGCCAAGACCACTCAATGGGGGGAGGATAGGTTCTTCAACAAATGATGGTGGAGAAAGTGGATTCCCACATGCAAAAGAATGAACCTGGATGCTTACACTGTGAACAAAAATTAACCAAAAAAAAAAAAAAAAAAAAAGAGATTTAAGACCTAACTATAGGACCTAAAACTATAAACTTCTAGAGAAAAACATGGGGGAAAGCTTCATGAGGTTTGACAATGATCTTTTGGGTGACACCAAAGCCGAGACAACAGAAGCAAAACTGGCCAACGGAACTACATCGAACCTGGAAACTTCTGTGCATCAGGGTGCCTGACTGACTCAGTCAGTGGAGCATGCAACTCTTGATCTCAGGTCGTGAGTTCAAGCCCCATGTTGGGTAGAGAGATTACGTTAAAAAAATTTTTTTATGACATAGGTGGTGTTTTAATGATTCCAAGAAACCTGTTTGTAATATAAGAGCCTGTATTATCAGCTTTGAGCTTTTTCTGGAAGGTAGAGCACTGAGGAATGTAGTGTGTGGTGACGAGTAGCATGTACTCAATAAATGTGTGTTGGAAAAGTAATTGAAATCATGGGAGATCCAGTCAATCCTGGTCCCAGTCCTAACTCTTCCACCAGCTGTGTGAGCACAGGCAGGTCACTGAACCTCTCAACCCTGCTTTTAAAAATGAGGGTAACCACTTGAGGACTTGTTGTGTGGATTCAATGTTATTGCGTTTACACACTTAGCTCTGTGTAGAGCATGCACCAGAGACTCAATCACAGGCCCTTGTCTGGGTTCAAAGGAGCCTGGGTGGGTGGGTCTGCTGCTGTCAGTCTCTGTGCTGGGAGGGGTCTCAGATGCTGGGCAGTCAGAAGGAATGTCAACCCTCCACTCCATCATCTGATGTTTCCATCAACCCTGCAGGCAGGACGTGTTTTCCCATCTCACAGATGAAGCATCAAGGGCATTCAGGACTTTGAGTGTCCCCCAGGCAGGAGATGACAGAATTTGATGTGAATCAGGCTTGACGCTAGAGCCACCAAAACTTGCCCTCTGCCTGTGTGGCATAGAGAACACTCATCACCATGGCTTTGGAAATCAGACCTCGGGTCCTCAGGCAGCCCCTGTCCACGTGTGTGAATCCTGGCGTCTGGTCAGATGGGTTAAATGATAGCAGGGTCTGGTCTCTTATATCTGAGCTTATCTACACTTCCTGATTGATAGTCATTTCACAAAATCATGGCAGCTCTCACTCGTGCATGGGCCATGAATATGATGTCCCAAATAAAGCTTCAAGTTGTAGAAGGAAAAATATACTCCCTTGGCTTACAGAGTATTTATTGCTTTTTGTGAGCAGGACCTTGACTTACATCTGTTATATTCTATATCCCCTAAGAGCCACTCTATGGATTTGAAGTGTTGGAAGAGGTCATCAAAAAGACGTGACCACTGGCTGACCCGCGAGCTGGACCCAGGCAATTGGAGGCTCCTCACTCCCTCCCCAGTCATGGAAATGTGTGTTCCACCTGCCTTCCCCACTCCCAGAAGCTGTCCCAGGGGTACAGCCTTGAGACAGAAATATGACTAATATTTGGGACCTTTGCAGAGAGCTGTTACTGATTTCTAATTCAGTCTCTTGTCAAAAGACAGATTCTGTAATTTCTCTCCTGTTCAATTAATTCATCTTGTTGTATGAACCAAACATGGTCTATCTCCATGAATGGTCCATATGGACTTGAACAAAACATGGATTTGCTGGCGTGGGGTGAAGTGCTGTGGAAATGACACTTTGGTCAAGTTGGGCGGTGATGGTCAAATCTTTCCATTCCTGCTTTTTTTTTCTCTGTTCCCTTGATTAGTGACGGACAAGTATTGAAATCTCAAATGTAAATTGTCAATTTTTGTATTGCTCTCTTTGGTTCTATCAATTTTCACTTTATCTATGCTCGAACATATTGATTAGGTGAATACAGAGTTAGGATTATGATGTCCTCTTGATGAATTGGTCCTTTATTTGTGTATGAAACATTCCTTATCCTGAAGTCTAATTTCATGAAAATATGGACATTGCTTTTTTTTATGCTAAGTGTTGCATGGTCTATTTTAGTCCAATTATTTCTTTGTAACTTACTTGTGTCCGTTTTTTTTTTAACTTTTTTTTAAATTTTATTTTTTATTTTTTAAAATTTACATCCAAATTAGTCAGCATAGAGTGCCACAGTGATTTCAGGAGTAGATTCCCCAGTGCCCCTTACCCATTTAGCCCACCCCCCTCCTCCCACAACCCCTCCCCTAACCCTCAGTTTGTTCTCCAGATTTATGAGTCTCTTCTGTTTTGTCCCCCTCCCGGTTTTTATCATATTTTTGTTTCCCTCTCTTACCCTAACAAAGAAAAAAGAAGACATCTACACACACTAAGCTTTGAGAGGAGTCAAAGCAGCCAGACATCGCCAGGCACTGAATGCTTATATATACAGAATTCAAGAACCAGCAAAACCAATCTACGGCCATAGAAATCAGATTGTTGGTTGCCTATGAGGCCACAGTGCTGTGTGCCCGTCCCGGCCTATTAATAACCAAATGTTGTGGTAGGACTCACCCTTGTGGCTCTTCTTACGATTGCAAGATGCACTTTAGCGACAACCATCGGGACACTTTGAAAACATACAAAGGTTTATTACTTAGGACACCTGGGGCCACACAGCAAGGTCACAGGAAGAAAGCGAGTGCTGCACAGGGGCCAGGAGTTCTGTTTTTCTTGGGGACAGGGGTGGGGGGGGGCTAGGCTTGGAGGGCTCACTCTTTTTTGGTGAATTTAAAACAGGAATTTCAGGGCGCCTGGGTGGCTTGGTCGGTTAAGCATCTGACTTTGGCTCAGGTCATGATCTCACGGTCCGTGAGTTCGAGCCCTGAGTCGGGCTGTGTGCTGACAGCTCAGAGCCCTGGAGCCTGTTTCAGAGTCTGTGTCTCCCTCTCTCTCTGCCCCTCCCCTGTTCATGCTCTGTCTCTGTCTCAAAAACAAACATTAAAACAGGAATTTCAAGGGGGAAAGTGAATAGGCAAGAGGACCTGAGGGTCAGTTACGGAAATTGACCAAAGTCTCTAAAACAAAGGAGTCCGTGGGGGGAGGTGGCCTGGCTCTTTACCCAGCCCTGGGGCTGGCATTGTGTTTATTTGAGATGTGGATGCCTCTTTGAAATGGATGCCTTCGCAATCAAAGCCTAAGTCGGGCAGTTGCATTACACAAGAGAAAAAAAAGCAACAATTGTCAGTTCACAACCCTCTGGGGAACGCCCTGGGTGTAATCTGAAACTGGCCCCCAAATGCACCGAGGGCTCGGAGAGGCTGAAGAGACCGGCAGGCCACCCCAACCTGGCCGGTTTAATGAGCAAAAGGAACTTACACACCAGGCTTGTCTTGGGCAGCAGCAGGACAAAGAGATTCCCCGCATTCCACTGCCAACACTTAAAAGTTTCTATAGCGATCTTGGCTGCGTTAGACACAGGTGTCATACAGATGTTCTCAATACCACGTCACTAACTCGTCGCTTGGCGCAGCCTCTGGGAGTGGGGAAAGGCAAGTGGAACCCATATTCCAAAGACAGGAGGAGGTATGGAGTTTCCCAGTGCCCAGGTCCAGCTCAGGAGTCAATGGGTGGTCACATCCTTCCGATGACCTTCCCCGACTTCCTGAAAACACACCTGCTGTCGGCTTGGGTGGCTCACACTCCCACTGCACTTGCCAGTTGCCGCAGACAGAATGTGTACCCCGCCCCCCAGATTCTTATGCTGAAGTCTACTCCCCAGTGTGATGGTGGTAGGAGGTGGGGTCTTTGGGGGGTGACTAGGTGCTGAGTGAGGGAGTCCTCAAGAATGGAATTAGTGCCACTGTGAGAAGAGACAGGAGACAGTTTGCTCACCCTACAAAACTGTCAGGGCTTTACACAGAGATTGAATGGGAAGGATCAAGAAGGAACCTTGTATGTCTCATGGTGGTGACTACACGGGTGCACATAGACATAAAAAGTCTAAAAATTCAGTGAGCCGCGCGTAATATTTGTGCAGTTGCATACAGCACAACATATGTCGTACGTCAATAAAACCTTCAAACAACACCAACAAGTATGTCATGGGATCTGACGTGAAACAGGAAAAGGAAACAAGAAAGGCAAACGACGCTGTAGAACAGGACAAGTTGCAAATAGCAGAAAGTCAGGTTCAGGGACCCCAGAGGCTTCATTATATTTTTTTTTTTAACATTTTATTTATTTTTGAGACAGGGAGAGACAGAGCATGAACAGGGGAGGGTCAGAGAGAGGGAGACACAGAATCTGAAACAGGCTCCAGGCTCTGAGCTGTCAGCACAGAGCCCGACGTGGGGCTCGAACTCACGGACCGAGAGATCATGACCTGAGCCAGAGTCGGCCGCTTAACCAACGGAGCCACCCAGGCACCCCGAGGCTTCATTATTAAGGAGACATCAAATCCTTCCTCCTAAATGAAGAGAATGGCAAAAATGATGCGAGGTGACTTCCAAGGTTAGGCCATAAAAAGCCATGCATCCCTGATGTCTTCCCCAGGTAATTGTGGGATTTGGTGCTTACTTAGAGAACACTGGAAATCCTCACTGCCTTAGCGCCCAAGTTCACTGCTAGCTCCTAGAGAATCAGGAATCTGCAAAACACACAGGAACTACCACCAGTGATGACAGCTGCTTGTGGATTACAGGTGGTTTATGGAGGAGAGTCTGAGGACCTCTGCAAACTTCACATTCACATCTGCTCCTGCCCCTGCTCTGCCTTTCTCCATTTCTAGAGAAGGAAACCAGCCATGCCTCTCCTCTTCCACCTTCCAATTCTAATGCATGCACCTCTCCTCGGCAGAACCCAATCCAAAACAAGGAGTTCTAGAAAATGCGGTTCCCAGGCTTCCAGTCCTCTGATAAGGAGGAGAACAGAGAAAGGAATGGAGATGAAGACTGACTGCAAAAACACCAGTATTGCTGGGGTGCCTGGGTGGCCCAATCGGTTGAGCATCCGACTTCGGCTCAGGTCATGACCTTGCAGTTGGCGAGTTGGACAGGACTAATATTATTGAAGCACTTGCTTGTGCATTTTTCTCTGTCCCTATAGTCTCATCCCTTCCAAGCAGCTCTGTCCCTTATCAAAACTGGACCTTGAGACTTGTTGTCTCAGGGAAGGGGCAGGAGTGAATCCAGCTAGAACAAAGAAGATCACGAGTTCAGAAGAGGGCCGAAGTTAGGAAAGTCCCTACAGAAGAAAACAGGGGGACGGCCTCCCCTCATGACTTCAGTGGAGGGTGACAAGAGAAAGAGGGAAAAGGGCAGGAGTTGAGGTGCCAGGGGCCCGGCACCGCCAGTCCCTGGGGTCAGAACTCTGGGCTGGGGTGGGAAGGGAATATAGAAGCCCCAGGTATGTTTAGAGATTCCTAGAGCAGAAAGGACCATGGCCTGGCTCCCACGGTGTCCAGGAGGCCACAGGGGCCATGTCCAACCTGGCTTCCGAGAAGCAGATAGGCAACAGTGCCGGAATTGAATGTGTCCAAAAGTGGTGACTATGGTCAACCTTCAGGAAAGTGGTATCTGGGAGCCCTACAGAGGAGACTTTGAATCCTGTGAATTCTGCACCCTGTGGATGCCGTGGTAGATAAATTACCAGTAGGTCCACAATTCTTCACCCCCTCCCCACATCCACACCCTCAGCAATATAACTTTACAGCTCCTCCTATCAAGAGGTGGAGTCTATTTTCCATCCCTTGAATCTGGTCCGGTCTATGACTTGCTCCGGCCAAAAGCTGGACCACAGAAGCAACTTGCAACTCCTGCCGCCTCTCAACGCCGCCCCTCTCGTGTGAACAAGCCAGACTAGCCTCCTGGAGAATGAGAGACCACATGGAGGAGAGCTGAGGTGGTCCAGGCGACAGTCAGCCAACGCCAGCAGAAAAGAGTTCCTAGCCAGCCTGCTGCTGACCTCAAATGCTGAGTCAAAATCAGCTGAGATGAGAAGAACCATGGAGCTGAGCCCAGATAAAATTGTCAACCCACAGAATCACAAATCAAATAAATGGGTATTGTTTTAAGCCACTGCATTTTTGGGGGGTGGTTTGTTATGCAGCAATAGCTAACTATTACGACACCTTACCTAGTCACACAAATAAAATGAATTCTAAGAAACCCTTGAGAAGGAAAGGAATAGCTGCAAAGGAGCCCAGGCAGATGAGCAGGTGATTTAGAAGCTCTGCTGGGAGGATGATATGGAGGCGCTGAAGGTCTGGTGGAATTTTCTAGGCCTGTGGTCAGTTCAAAGAGACTCCAATATATGGGTCTCCTCAACAGGAAAACAAGTAGAAGAAGCAATGGGATTGAGAAGACAGGACCAGCCACACCTCAGCAGACCCAGAGCAAAGTGCTCAGGGACTAGGCCAGACCAACCTCCCCATGGCAGATACCAGGCCCCGAGACAAGACTCAGACCCAAGGCCCGCCATCCTGCCCAGAAAGAAACTTCAGCCTCCTCTGCACCCAGGACCACCCGGGAGGGAGGGAAGGGTAGAAAGCTTGAGCTATTTTTTTTTTCTAGAAAAAAAAAAAAAACTGAGTTAACCTAAAAGAGTATGATGGCAACATGTACAATATTCACTTCACCTCATAGGTTTTTTTCAGTTCATTTATTTATTTTGAGACAAAGAGAGAGAATGTGAGCAGGGGAGGGACAGAGCGGGGGAGGGGGGGAGAAGGAGAGTCCTAAGCAGGCCCCGCACTTTCAGTGTGGAGCCCAATGCGGGGCTCAAACTCATGAACGGCGAGACCATGACCTGAGCTGAAATCAAGAGTCAGACGCTCAACCCGCGACCCTATTCCTATTACTGTTTTACAGATCATATGATAGGGACTCCTGAAGAAGTTACAGAAAATTAAGATGCCACAAAAGCAAAAATTTTTTTTTTAATTTAACGTTTATTTATTTTTGAGACAGAGAGAGACAGAGCATGAACGGGGGAGGGTCAGAGAGAGAGGGAGACACAGAATCCGAAACAGGCTCCAGGCTCTGAGCAGTCAGCACAGAACCCGACGTGGGGCTCGAACTCACGGACTGCGAGATCGTGACCTGAGCCGAAGTCGGACGCTTAACCGACTGAGCCACCCAGGTGCCCCCAAAAGCAAATTTTTATATGATCCAGGTGTGTTACCGTTGGACCCCAGGAAATGGAGGTTTCAAGAGTTGCCCCCAGTTATGCATTTAGGAACGGGATCTGTGCCCTCCCCTCACTGCCAAAAGGAGGCCTCCGTGGGGCTTGCTTTATAACAAATCCTTCTTCCTAAGCAAACGCCACCTCCTCTGTTTCCTGCACATCGTGAACAATGATGGTTGGTACGTTCAGCATTTACATCGTGCTGAGCCTTCGCCCACGTATCTTGTAATCCCTGCAATACCTTTCTGAGGAGGGGACTGCTACCGTCCCCATTTTGCAGATGAAGAAACAAAGGCTCCGAGGTGGCAGGTGTGTGTGAAAGGTCACGCAGCCAGGAAGAGGCAGACCCAGGACTTGACCCCACGTCTGGCTGACTCGGGACACACTAGGCATGCTCATCTTCCTGCCAGGGTGCCCAGGACAGGGCCTGTGGCAAAAGGGGTCATGAAGGTTTTGACAGAGTGATTACAGGAACACTCGCTGCCCAGACACGGAACCCGGAAACCCCTCCAAACAGCTCCTTCCTCTTGCACCAGCAGCCTCGTCTTGCCATATGAAAACACTTCCCCAAGTAGCCTTGGCCCCAAGGAACGCCCCGTTTCAGGCTCAGACACCCACCGGATTGCAGAACGACAGCCAGTCTTGGGAGCCACAGGAGGCACATGCGCCCCTCGCGATGACCACCCCGACCCAGCCAGCCTACTCGCCTCCTTGCTCCTGGCTGCTGATGCTGTCCCTTGTCCTCTTGGGTGAGTGGGACCCCGGACATGATAGGACCCACCCCTGGCTGGTCCCAGAGAGGAGCCCCAGGTGCTCTGGCAGGCCTGGAGGGGCTCAAGCCCACCAAGAGGGAATGGGAGCGGGTAGCCGAGAACTTTCTTGATCCCAGTGTCCCAAGAAGCAGAACTTTTTCGGGAGGCAGCGCAGTGAAGTTAAGCCCCCAGGCTCAGGGATCTTGCAAGCTGGGCTCTGCTCAGATACCCGCGTGCTCGTGTCACAGGCCACTTCACTCTCCTCTTCAGCGAACAGGGCTGCTAACGGGGTGCTGTGCATATTAAATACAAAAATGGTGAGGCTCACAGCCCAGGATCAGGGGCATAATCTGTGGGGCCTATGTCGTGCAAAACGTAAACGCGGTTTCAGAAATTGATAAGAACTTTAAGACAGCAACAGCAGAGCATTATCGCAAGCACGGGGCCCTTCTAAGCACAGGGCCCTGTGTGACCATACAAATCAACCACCCACGAGCCAGCGCCGGCTCAGCCTGAGAAAACTGGGCTCAAACCTCACCACTGACTTCTCTCTGAGCTTCCGTTTCCCCCTTGGTAAAATGGGGCTAATCGTGGGGACCCACCTCATGACTTTGGAACATTCGACAAGACAACACCTGTTGGTACCTCGCACGGTGTAAAGATTTACGTAAAGATTTTCTTACCCATGTCTACTGTAAGTCAGGATCAGGCCAATTTAACTCCTGAGTCTTGGGGCTCCTGGGTCCAGCTTAGCCTCTGAGCCCAGAACCCTCTGACCCAGCAGGCAAGAGACTCGGCTTTCACCTCCTGTCCATCTGGACCCCTGCCCCAGCCCCTGCTAAGACCCAGCCCCTGCTTGGGTCCTCCAAGATGGTCACTCCTGGAGAGGCCCTGGTGGGAACCAGATCTGAGACCAGACTCGGCTGCTCCTTCACTCCCCAGCTGTGATTTGGGGCACCACTTCCCTTCTCTGAGCTGGTTTCCCTGATCGTAAAAAGTGAACTGTAGCTCCTAGTTGCTCACTCCACAAATAATTCTGAGTGCCCACTACGTGTTAGGCACTAGGCTAGGAGGTCATATGTCTAAACTACTCAGGATCAAATAGGTTTTGAAAAATGGGGGTTTTGTACCAGGCCTCCAGAGGAGAACCCACCATCAGGGATCGTGAAAGGTAGGGCCTACAGGTGGAAGACAGGCGGGAAGGGATCCCAGAGCTGTGGCCAAGGGGTGCCCAACTCCGCGGACAAGGTACCCAGGACATTTTCCAGAGAGCGGGAAGGGGTGAGGGGCACAGGGCTTTCATTCATTGAGGTTTGATGGACGTACAACAAATTGTACATATCTAACATGTACACTTCGGTAAGTTTCGGGGGCATTGGATATGCTTCACTCTTGTGAATTCATCACCAAAATCAATATAATGAACATATCCAACACTTTGAAAAGTTTCCTTGTGATTCATCCTTTCCATTCCTCCTCCTCCCGTGGCAACCCCTTATCCGCTTTCCATCGCTATAGATTCGTTTGCATTTTCTGAAACTTTATACAAGATCATGCAGTAGGTACCCCTTTTTTTCCGGCTTCTTTTCCTCAGCATAATTATTTCGAGCTTCATTCATGTGGTTGCACATATCAATAGCTCACATATGTCTTTATTTCTGTCCCCTGTGTGGATAAAGTACAGTTTGTTTCTCCATTCACTTGTTGGCGGACATTTTCTGCTTTGCAATTTGCGGCTGTCACAGATAGAGCATCTATAGACGTTCGTGTACAAGTCTTAGTGTGGACTTATGCTTTCATTGCTCTTGGGAAAATACTTGAGAACAATATGACCGTATCATATGATAGGTGTGTGTTTAACTTTTAAGACACTGCCATACTGTTTTCCAAGGAGGTTGTACCATTTTGCATTTTCATCAGCAGTGTATGAAGATGACATTGTCCTCTACATCCTCGCCAACACTTGGTATGATCAACCTGTCTCATTTTAGTCATTCTCACAGGTGCGTAGGAACATCTCATTGTGGATTTAATGTTCACGTCCCTAATGTGTAATGGTGCTAAACATTTTTCACATGGATCCTGTATCCTGTCTGGTAAAGTGTCTGTTCAACTCCCATTTTTCAACTGGTTTTCTTATTATTGAGTTTTGAGAGCTCTTTATATATTCTGGTTGCAAACTTTTTATCAGATAGATACTTCACAAAGATTTCCTCCTACTCTGTGGCTGTTTCATTCTTTCGCAAGTGCCTTTTGAACAGTAAGAGTTCTTAGTTTTCATAAAGTCTAATTTATTAATTTGTTCTCTTATGGATCATGATTTTGGTGTTGTATCTACATGTGTGGCACAATTCACTAACAAAACCATCTGGGCTTGGAGTTTTCTTTGTGGGAAAGTCTTTAATACAAGTTAAACGTTTGCAATAGATAGTAGGGCTATTTAGGTAATTTATTTCTTCTTGAGGTAGTCTTGGTAGTTGGTGGTTTTTAAGGAATTTGTCCCTTTGTCAAATACCTGCAGCCATGACCTTTCCATAGCATCCCCTTATTGTCCTTTAATATCTGTAAACTCTGTACTTCTGTCACCTCCCTAGTTTTTAATTTTAGTAATTTGAGTCTCTCTCTCTCTTTCTCTCTTACTCTTCAGTATGGCTACAGGTTTATCAATTATAATGATCTTCTCAAAGATTTCACTCATACTGATTTTTCTCTACTGGTTTTTGTTTTTTACTTTATTGATTTCACTCAGGTCTTTGTGGTTTCCTCTCTCCTACTTCCTTTGGGCTTAATTTGCTCTTTTTTTTCCTTGTTTCTTAAGGTAGAAACTAAGGTCATTCATTTAAGTCCTTCCTTCTTTCCTAATCTAGTCATCTAATTCAATAAATATTCCCCTCTGCTTTAGCAGAATCCTACAAATTTTAATATTGTGTTTTTATTTTCATTCAGATCAAATTGCTTTCTAATTTCCCTTTTGTTTTGTCTTTAACTCGTGTGTTATTGGAAAGCGTGTTATTCGGCTTGTGAGTATCTGGGAGTTTCCTAGGCATCTGTCTGTTATTGATTCTAATTTAATTCCATTCTGTCAAAGAAGATGCTTGAATTCTTTTAAGCTTGTTGAGACTATTTTATGACTCAGAATATGCTCTCTCTTGGTAACAGTTCTCCGTGCACTGGAAAAGAACTATATATCCTCCTGTTTGGGGGGCAGAGTGTTCTATAAATATCAATTAGGCTGTTAGTTGTTAGTGCTGTATTCTTTTTGATTTTTTGCCTACGTGTTCTATTAATCATGAAAAGGAGGATATTGAAATCTCAGAGCATAACTGTGGATTTGTCTGTTTCTCCTTGCCATTCTATTGGGTTTTGCTTCATACACTTTTAAGTTCTGTTATCTGGTGCACATATTTGGGCTTTGTATGTCTTGATTTTTTTGAAGCTTATTCATTTTGAGAGAGAGAGAGAGCGAGCACACACGAGCAGGGGAGGGACAGAGAGAGAGGGAGACAGAGGACCCCAAGCAGGCAGCCCCCCTCCACCCC
Source organism: Lynx canadensis (assembly GCF_007474595.2). Taxonomy (NCBI): domain Eukaryota; kingdom Metazoa; phylum Chordata; class Mammalia; order Carnivora; family Felidae; genus Lynx; species Lynx canadensis. Next base: position 28,100,176 of record NC_044305.1, on the reverse strand, counting down.
TACTGTCAGAGCAGAGCCCAGTCCAGGGCCCAATCCCATGAATCAAACTGAACCATGACTTGAGCCGAGATTGGATGCTTAACCAACTGACCCACCTAGGTGCCCCTATCTTCTTGATTAATTTGCTCCTTTACCATTATGAAGTGGCATTCTTTATTCCTGGACATATTCTTTGCTCTGAAATCTACTTTATCTGATATGAACATAGCCACTCCAGCTTCCGTTTGATTAGTGTTATATGCTCTACCTTTTTCTATCATTTTCCTTTTAACATATGTGCAGCTTTAATATTTAAAGTGCATTTCTTGTAGGCAACAGATAGCCTATAAGACCTTACTTTTTATCCAAGCCGACAATCTCTAATTTTTACATAGGGTATTTAGACCTTTTACCATCAAGGTGACTTTTTATAGGATTAGGTGTAGGTCTTATCACCTTCCTATTTGTCCTGTCAGTTCTTTGTTCCCTTTTTTCTCTTTTTCTGTCTTGTTCCAGTTGTTGAATATTTTTATAACGCTATCTTATCTCCTTTATTGGCTTATTAGCTATTACTCTTTATTTTGTCATTTCGTGGTTGCTTTAAGGTTTAGAAGTTTCAAATTTTCCCAGATGAAAAAAAAGGGGGGCCATGGGCTCTCCGACCCCAATACTTTCTCTCTTCTATTTGATCCTAATTGGTTCATAAGAATAATAGAATTTCCCTGTGTTCCTAGGATCCCACTGGGAGTATATTTTTATTTTGAGAAAGAAATGGGTATCAGTTTACAAGTTCTATAGTTTCCTGTGAATACTGAAGAGTCCACTGGACTTTCCCCCTTTCTTAAGTGTGCAATTCACACCATCTACCTTTCAGTGACAGCATCCCATTTCCCATACCGTATAAGAGACTTACAAAGTATACTAGGGTTTCCCTCCTCCCAGCCTTTGTTGTGTTGCTGTCAGAACTTCACTCAGACATGTGTCAAAGTTACTTGAATGTTACTTGTTTTTATCATTTCCGGGCCTGGCTTTTCGGAATCGCTAGGTGGGACCACAACACTTCTCTCTGAGTACTGTCCTCTCTTCTGTCTGTTCTACCCATTGCTCTGTCAAACATGAGGTTTTCTGGTTTGGCTGGTGGGGAAAGGCAGTATTTCAGCCCCATGCTGAGCGGATGGGCACCGTTCAGTGCCTGCGCTCGAGGAAACCACCTGAGAGGCAAGGGAACAAACCACCAGAAAGGATTAGAGAGAATAGATCTGACTGCCTCCCCTCATGGTGTTTGAAGGTGGGTGTTGCTCAACATTTTGGAGCTAAGGACACCGAGGGCAAAAGCAATCCCTAGGATTGAACATGAGGTATCCCTTGGTCACAACTGTGAGGGAGTTCTAATAGAGGCTATTTTTTTTTAATTTTTTTTTAATGTTTATTTTTATTTCTGAGACAGAGAGAGACAGATCGTGAACGGGGGAGGGTCAGAGAGAGAGGGAGACACAGAATCCGAAACAGGCTCCAGGCTCCGAGCTGTCAGCACAGAGCCCGATGCGGGGCTCGAACTCACGGACCGCGAGATCGTGACCTGAGCCGAAGTCAGACGCTTAACCGACTGAGCCACCCAGGCGCCCCGAGGGGCTATTATTAGCACATGCCTGGCTGAAGACACACAGGAAAGGAATTTAGAATTCCACAACCCCTCCCCAGATCCTCTTAGAAGGAAACGTCTGCCTCACCTCCCTACTCCCTCGCCTCACTGACAACTGAGAAACACCATGCTATCCTGCAAACTTACATCTTGGAGCAAGACTGAGTCATTCACCAGGCCTGATGGTCACACACACCCAGGGAAACTTGGGACACAAAACTGATGACCCGTGTGGAGCAGAACCTTAAGTCACCTGATCTGAGTCCAAATCCTGGCCATGACACTGACTGTTTCTTCCCCTCTCTGACCATCAGATTTCTCAAAAATGGAGATGATAATAACACCTACCTCAGGGAGTTCTTGAGGGGAGCACCTGTTCATAACCCAGGTGCAAAAGAACTTGCATGGGAGGTCTCGGCCCTCTCTCTCCGTGCCCACTCCGAGGCCAAACTCAGCAGCTAGAGCCCCGAAATAGATCCACTTCCCAAAGCACCAACAAGCATCGCAGCCTGGTAAAGAATTCACAAGAGACACCTGAAACTAATATAATATTATATACCAACTCCACTTGAAGTTTAAAAATGTTTTCAAAGCGATAGAACTGCATATAGGACATAAAATTTCTGGTATTTACTGTGTGTAAATAATATCTCAATAAAGTAGTTTTTTAAAAAAAGAATTCGCAGGGGGGCACCTGGCTGGCTCAGTCCATAAAGCATGTGACTCTTGATCTCAGGGTTGTAAGTTTGAGCCCCACATTGGGTATAGAGATTACTTTAAAAAATAACTAAAAATCGAAAAGAATTCAGGGGGTGCCTGGGTGGCTCAGTCCGTTAAGCGTCTGACTTCAGCTCAGGTCATGATGTCACTGCTCGTGAGTTCGAGGCCCACATCGGGCTCTGTGCTGACAGCTGGGAACCTGGAGCCTGCTTCGGATTCTGTCTCCATTTCTCTGCCCTTCCCCTGCTCTCTCCCCCCCCACCTCTCTCTCTCTCTAAAATATAAGACATTAAAAAAAAAAAAAAAAGAATTCACAGGATGCCAGATGATGTTTACTTTGTGCGATACATTTGAGGGCTGAGAGCGGGGGCTCCAGAAACAGGTTGTCACATTCGTATTGGGTGACATATTAGTTTCGGGGGCCATGACAAAGTGCCACAGACTGGTAGTTTAAACAACAGAAATGCATTATCTCACACTTCTGGAGGCTAGAAGCCTAGGCGAAGGTGTCAGCAAGGTTGATGACGTCTCCTGAGACCTCTCTCCTTAGCTGTCTTCTCTCCGTGCCTTTAATTTCTTCTTATAAGGATGCCAGTCATATTGAATTAGGGTCCACCCTCATGACCGCATGTTAACTTTTTAAAAAATTTAAAAAAATTTTTTAAAATATTTATTTATTTTTGAAAGAGAGAGAGAGAATGGGAGAGGGGTAGTGAGAGAAGGAGACACAGAATCCGGAGCAGGCTCCAGGCTCTGAGCTGTCAGCACAGAGCCCGACGCGGGGCTCGAATTCACAAGCTGCGAGGTCATGACCTGAGCCGAAGTCGGAAGCTCAACCGACTGAGCCTGGGCCACCCAGGCGCCCCTCATGTTAACTTAATTGCCTCTTTAGAGACCTTGTCTCAGGATGCAGCCACATTCAGAGGTACTGGGGGTTAGGACTCTGACATATGAATTTAGCCGGGAAGACACCAGTCAGCCCATAAACTGTGATCCGGGGAAACTTACCTGGTCATCTGGGCTCTCAGCACTTCTGTGAAGACGGGAAGAATGCTGTCACCTATTATTTCCAAGTTCTCCATTATTTGTAAGTTCTGCTCTGCCTCTCCAGACAACCGCCTCATCTCTCACGCTTCCCTCCCCAATAACATCCGTCCGGCCTCCTGAGCAATTGTTGCTGGCCAGCTAATGACTAGGTTGTAGTAAGCTCACCTCTGAGGGCTCCAGGTCCTTCCGGCTCATCACAAAGCCAGTCTTCCTCTGTTGCAGGAGCCTCTGGGCAGAGCGATGGGAGTGAGCGGCAGGTGTTGCAGCCCGAGGGCCCCCTGCTGGTGGCGGAAGGAAACACGCTGCTGCTGCGGTGTACCGTGGAAGGTTCCTGCACTGACGACAGGATTAAATGGGTCAAGGTGAGCGATCGGGACCAGCAGGAGATTTATAACTTCAAACACGGCTTCTTCCCGGGGGTGACGCCGGTGACCCAGCGGACCCTGGAGCCCCTTCATTGTGACTTTTCCATCTATATCCACAATGTCACCAGCAAGCATGCTGGAACCTACCACTGTGTGGGGCTTGATGACTTGAGTGAGAACCCAGAAAAGAAGCTGCAGGAGGGCACCTCAGTGTTTGTGAAGGGTGAGTATCAGGCTCTGTGGGTCTTAGGCGCTCAGCTCGGACCGGTCTCCCTGCGTCAGCTGCCTTCATCCATCCACACCCATACCGTCGACACAAAATCCCAGTTGGCGCACAACGCGAGGGTGTTTCACCCATACGTGCACAGGCATCTGGAGTGGTTCTGCTCCACGTGTCTTGTTCCAGGCCCGCGTCTTCTTGCAGCTGCGAAGAGTACACCTGGGTCGTGGAGATGGCAGAAGCAAAGAGGACAAGCCCCAGTGCCCCCAAGCGCGTTTCAAGTTTCTAATCACGTAATATCTGCTAACAGCCCATTGGCTAAAGCAAGTCATGCGGCTCCACGCAAAGTCAAGAGACCAGGATGCGTACCCACCCACCACGAGGCAAGAGTAGGGATTCACCACCCTAGGGGAGTCCAGAACTAGGGCTGATAATTTAATCTACCACACTCCCCACGTAATCAGTCATGCTATCTGTAAGCCCAGCAGTGGTGACCTGGGCACTCACATCCTGGGTCTGTCATTCAATAGGAGAGTGTTCTTTTTTTTTTAATGTGTTATTTATTTTCGAGAGAGAGAAAGAGAAAACGAGCAGGGATGGGGCAGAGAGAGAGAGAGACAGAATCCTAAGCAGGCTCCAGGCTCTGAGCTGTCAGCACAGCCCCCGACGTGGGGCTTGAACTCACAAACCGCGGGACCATGACCTGGGCTGAAGTCGGACGCTTAACCTGCTGAGCCACCCAGACGCCCCACCCTGCAAACTGTTAACAGACAGAATATCTGTGTGTGGCAGTTGGAGGTGGGGGGAAGGGTTCATTTTAACTTGATGCAAGCATTTCGGGAAGGTTTCTCCGATTCCTCCCACGCCGTGACAGGTGCCCTTTTGGCCCTACAGTCCTCTGGCTTTCCAACCTCAAGGGGATTTTCTGCACCATCTCCACCACCAGACTGAAAACTTCTTCCCAGCCGGACATTTGTATGTCTTGCTGAGCTGCATTTCCCCCAGTCGTAACCTCAGCACATAGCAGGTCCTGAGAACTTCTTTACTGAGTGAACCAACTTGAGCGTAATGTGGGGATCCAGAGGGAGTAGCTGAGTAGGGAAATCAGGGCAGTGGGGAGGGAGGGAAGATATGAGGGAGGAAATGAGTGGACAATGGAGGAAGACACAAAATGCAACAAGGACCCTCTCTTTGGCTTCAGGAGCCGGAGCCCCAGAGCCAAATCTCTGGATCCTGCAGCCCCAGGAGGTGGTGTTGGCAACCACCGGAGACACTGTGTTCCTGAACTGCACAGTGCTTGGACATGGTCCCCCGGGACCCATCAGGTGGTTTCGGGGGGCTGGTCTGAGCCGCGAGGCCATTTACAACTTTGAAGGCCTCTCCCACCCCAACGTGACAGCCGTCCGGGCCTCCAACAGCGATTTCAGCATCCTCCTGCAAGGCGTGTCCCCTGAGTACACAGGCACCTACTACTGTGTAAAGTTTTACAGGAAACCCAACAGACAATACCTGTCCGGACAGGGCACCAGGCTTCGAGTAAAAGGTGAGACAGGTGGTCTAGAAGGCACTGGGGGAGAGGGGCAGGGGGTCCACAAGGAAATTCCCAAATAGGCCAGCTCTTCTCAGCCTCCAGCTGTTACATAAGCCATTCCCTCTGCCTGGAATGCTTTCTCCTTCTCTCTGGTGAACTCCTACTCATCCTTCAAGGCCCAGCAGAAACAGCCCCTCCTCTGTGAAACCTTCTGCTTCTCCCGGGCAGAGTTCATTTCTCCCCATTCTGGGCTCCTCAAAACTTTGGATAGACCATTAATGGTTTAACAGTATCTGTTGAGTGCCTGTTTACTGCTCTGCTGTAAATACTGGGTGCTGTAGATACTGCAGTGAATCAGACATTGTCCCCACCCCAGGGATGTTCAGACAGGTCTAACTAGTCCCTCATAGTCACAGGGTTTGACTTCTAGCCCCCATTCCAGGCACATTCCTCTTGATGACCCTAAGTCCTAGCACTGGGGCTCAGGAAGGGGTAAGACAGAAAGAAAAGGGGAATGTGAGACTGTCTCTCTTTCTTGCAGCAAAGCCCATCACCTCTCCCCAAGAGAAAGAACTCACCAATGAACATATAGGCAGGACATATCCCTCAGGTGAGTGTACCTAGTCTTGGGAAGGTAACCAGTCCCCACAGGCAAGGCTTGGCTGTGGGAAGGGAGCAGTCCTTGCCTTCTAGGGCTATGCACCACCCAGAAAGTCCCCAGGACTTCATCTCAACATCAGAACCAGGAACTCAGAGAACCACGTTAAAGCTCAACCAAAGAGGGGCACCTGGGTTGGCTCAGTCGGTTAGAGCATCTGACTTCGGCTCAGGTCATGATCTCACGGTTTGTGAGTTCGAGCCCCCCGTCGGGCGCTGTGCTGACAGCTCAGGGCCCGGAGCCTGCTTCGGATTCGGTGTCTCCTTCTCTCTCTGCCCCTCCCCTGCTCATGCTCTGTCTCTCAATGATAAATAAACGTTAAAAATTAAAAAAAAAAAAAAAAAGCTCGACCAAAGAAAGAACAGCTGACTGTTCAGTGGGCAGCCTTGCTTGGCAGGTAATGAGCTCCCCATGATTCAGTGCAAGGAGACACTGTGAAACTGTACATAACAGTGCTGAAGATCATGGCTTTGTAGCCTCCTGGATTGAGTCCCTTTCTACCTGTGTGACTGCAGGAAGCTTGCCTCACTCCCCGAATTTCTGTTATCCTCCCCTGGGGACTAGGGGCGGAGAGGGGATAAGAGTCGGGGAGCGTACCCCATGAGGCTGGTGCGTAGACCCCATGAGATCACACGTGCCAAGTGCCCAGAACTGTGCATATCATATCACCTGTTAACGCTCAGGGGCACTTGGCAACAGGGTGGGGTTGAGGGTGAGACTTGGGGTAGTGGCACCAGATGCTCCCTGTCACTGAGCCCTGTTCCTGCCATTCGTGGGAGCCAGACCACCTGGTCCCGTCACTTCTCTAACGTATGTGCCCCTGAGCAAATCATTTCCCGACTCTGGCTCTGCCTTTTCATCGGTACCAATGGCATTACTATCCTGCCTTGCGGCATACGTTTAAGGATTAAATTAGGCAATTAGGAAGTGCTTAGCCCAAGGTCTGGGGCAGAGGAGCTGAGCAGCCAGTAAATGAACAGTTTTCTATTATGATCAGAGGTCAGGGATGCTGTGAGGATGACTAAACACATGGGTAGGATATTGGGCAAAGCCTCTTTGGGTCCCGGACAGAGGGAGGGGAGGTCTTCGTGTAGAAAGAATGTGGCCCCAGAGGTTTACAGCAGCTGGGCCAGGCCTCCCTGTGGGGACACTGAGGTCTGGACTGTTGGGGGATCGCCCAGGGTCCTTCCTGAGCTCTCCTCTGTGTCCTCCAGGCCTCCTGTCTGTGCTCACACTTGTGGTCCTGGGGCTGAAGGCCATGACCTTGGCTGCACTCCTGCTGGCTTGGGCTGCTTGCCGGAGAAGGCAAGAAGACACCAAGACCCCAGACTCAGCAAAACTGTAATCTGTACGGGGCATGCAGCACGGGGCGTGGGGCGTGGGTGAGGGGGTCAGCCTCAAAGTAGGTCCTCTCAGTCGAAGAGAGGTCAAGGCTCCCCAGCCACTTCACCGCCTCCAACCCCAGCCTCCAGATGCTCCCCAGGCTTCGTGCCGAACTCCAGGATCCCTACACCTGGCTTCCATTCACCTGGCGAAGTACCCCACTTGGCACTGACTGGGCTCCCTTCTGATGTGCTGTCCTCTCTCTTGACAGCCAGCTCAAGCCCTCCTTGTCCTTCAAGGCTTTGCCGGGCTCTCTTCTCAAGGCGCTTGTTCCTGCGGTAGTGCCCGCCCCCTTCCACCCCCTCTCCTTGTTTTCTCATCCTTCAAGATCCAACTCAGAGTCCTTTCTGGAAGATTTTCCTAAGCATCTCTAAGCTGACAGAGCCAGACTGCTCAGGCCTCTCCATTTACACCCTTCTCTCCTCATTTCCTGCCTTTTTTCCCTTCCTTCCTTCCTTCCTTCCTTCCTTCCTTCCTTCCTCCCTCCCTCCCTCCCTCCCTCCCTTTCCTTCCTTTCCTTCCTTCCTTCCTTCCTTCCTTCCTTCCTTCCTTCCTTCCTTCCTTCCTTCCTTCCCTTCCCTTCCCTTCCTTCCCTTCTTTTCTTTTCTCTTTTCTTTTCTTTTCTTTTCTTTTCCTTTCTTGCCTTCTTTCCTTCCCTACTATGGCTGCTTGGGTGGCTGCAATAGTTAAATGCAGGCTCAGAAACTGTAACAAAACTCTTAAATAACAGTGGCTTAAGCCAGAAGAGAATCGGTTTCGCTAGTAATAACTGAGCACAAGCAGGCCAGGCAATAGGGGGACTCCCTTGTAGTGAGACCCGGGATTCCTCGATCTCTTTGCTACCAGGTCCATATCTCAGGCAGCAAGACTAGGGAAGAAGGCAGTAAAGGGGCGTATGACCCTCCCCTTCAAAGGCACAGCTAGAAATTTGCCCACATCACCTCCAATTGGCTGGAATGTGGTCACATGGTCACACCTAGCCTCAAGGAAGGCTGGGAAATGTAGTCTTCATTCTGGCAGCAAGGTGCCCAGCCAGCAATTTCTCACTAAAGGAACCAGAGGCTAAATGCCAATAGAAAACCAGGGGCATAGAGGCAGCCTCTTCCTTGCTCTGCGTGACACGTGAGTTCAACTCCCAGCTGAAACAGCACCCCTCTGTAACACCACCTCCCCTAGGATAGTATAATGGAGGACAGTGGTCCTCAAGAAGAGGAGGGTTCCCCCCACACACCAGGGTACATTTGGCAATGTGTAGAGACACTTTTGGTTGTCACAACTCAGGGGTTGTCACAACTTGAGGGGTGTCACAACTGGCTATCACCCTCTAGTGAGTAGAGGTCAGGAATGCTGCTGAAGGCCCACGGCATCCCCCACAACATAGAGTTGTGTGGCCCAAAGCATCAGGAGTTCTGGGGCTGAGAAGCCCGATGTGGGGGAAAGTGCGACACGCCTGACTTCCCAGCCCGAACCTCCACTCCCTCCCTGTGTGCGCTTAGTGACTAATCAATCAGTCGCTTCACCCCTTGGACCCTCGTGGATAAGAACGTGGACAAGGATGGCAACGTGGACTTCTCCGCATTGTACGAAAACTAATTCGGTTCATTTACTAAGGGCTTCACATGTGCTGCGTGCACTGTGTGCGTTCAGTATCTGTGAACCCCATTTTTGCTTTCCACGCGAATATATACTAAGATCTACTCTGTGGGGCGGTGGATTAGTCTGGCTGTTTTTCATTATAACCACAGAAAAAGAGCTTGAAAAACCTAAGCCAAAGGGGACATTAGTTTAGTCTGAGGACGGAATAAATCACTGAATCACCAGTCATCAGAATAATAACCCCCTACCAAAAGATAACCACGTCCTAATCTCTGGAACCCGGAACCTAATCTCTGGACCTCACATGGCAAAAAAGGACTTTGCCTCTGGAGTTAAAGATCTTGAGGTGGGGGGTTATTCTGCATTATCCAGGGGGGGCCCTAAAGGCAATCACAAGTGCCCTGATGAGGGAGAGACGGGGAGATTTGATACAGAGAAGGAGACAGCAACGTGACCACAGAGGCAGAGATGGGAGTGATGTGGCCACAAGAAGGCCGGCAGCCACCAGAAGCTGGAAGAAGCCAGAATCACTTCTCCCCAGAGTCTCCAGAGGGAGCGGGCCCACGGACACCTTGATTCCTGCCCCATGTTACTGATCTCAGACTTCTGGCCTCCAGAACGACGAGAGGGTAAATTTCCATTATTGTAAAACCCCAGGTTTGTGGGACGCCTGGGTGACTCCGTCTGTTAAGCGTCCGTCTAACTCTTGGTTTCGGCTCAGGTCGTGATCTCACAGTTTGGGGGATCGATGGTGCTGACAGCACAGAGCCTGCTTGGGATTCTCTGTCTCTGTCTCTGTCTCTCTCTCTCTCTGTCTCTGCCTCTTCCCCCACTTGCATACACTCTCTCTCTCAAAATAAATAAATACTTAAAAATCTAATATAAATAAATTAATAAATAGATAAATAAAGCACCAGGTTTGTGGTCATTTGTGGTCTGCAGGCACAGAGTATCTGAAAGAACCACTCGGCCTCCCAAACCTCCTCGCCTCCCGGGGCCCTGCGGGATCTGGTCCCTGCAAACCACCCCCGTCCCCAATCATCTCCCACCACCACCCCTTAAACTGACTCCGCCCTGGCACCCACCCAGGCCTTGGCCACACATTCCCTAACTCATCCAAGGCTCCCCTTCACAAGGGCTCCCGGACTGCTCCGTCCACCGCGATGTCTCCATCCCTCTGGTGGCCCTCACGCCCCTCCCTGTTCTTTGCAGCGCTACCATGGCCCGAAATAAACGCGTGTGCGTTTCCTTCACGACCGCCAGTTGTCTCCTCTGGAATTCGAGCGTACCGAGGACAGGAACCTAACTTTTCACCCTATGTCGCCCCTTCCATCCAGTCATAAAAAGTGGGTGAAGGCCAAGGCACTAATCAGTGTGCTGAGGATTAAAGAGTAAAGTCTGCTCTCTCAGGGTGCACCTGCTACTGGGGGAAGACAGACAACGAGCAAGTAAACGTAATAAGTAACGTGTCATATGGTGGTGAGTGCTAAAGGAATAAGAAGGCAGGTGGGCGGGGGGAGGTGCCAGAGCGAGGGAGAGGAGATGTATTTTATTTAGGGTGGTCAGAAGAGTCCTCACAAAGTGACATTTGAGCAGAGACCTGAAAGGAGTGAGTACAGAGACTCGTAGATGTCTGAGGAGAGGAGCAAGTGCAAAGGCCCTGAGGCAGCAGTGTGCTTGACATGGCACCGGAAGCATAAGCACCAAGCAGATTCTTGGCACGTGTTAGACCCCTGCAATCCCCCCATCTGAGGGGGGAATAGAGGGTAGAGGTAAAGTTCACAGCCTTGGGAAGCTGCTCAGATTCAAATTCCAGTTCTCCTACTCATCTCTTGGGTAAGTTGGTTTCTCTTAGAGTGTCCCGGCTTCCTTATCCATCTGCCGGTAATGACATTAGCGTCTCCCTTCGTAGGCGATTTTGAGAATAAAACGCATGGGTGCATGTTGGGCATTAACTGTGCCAGGTCCAGCGGATGTGGGGAGGGGGGAACAGTCCCCAAAAGAAGTGCAGGGGGTGCTGGCAGGTGAAACAAATCATGGATAAAAGCGAAGAAGGGGGGGCGCCTGGGTGGCTCAGTCGGTTAAGCAGCCGACTTTGGCTCAGGTCATGATCTCACAGTCCGTGAGTTCGAGCCCCGCGTCAGGCTCTGTGCTGACAGCTCAGAGCCTGGAGCCTGTTTCAGATTCTGTGTCTCCCTCTTTCTGACCCTCCCCTGTTCACGCTCTGTCTCTGTCTCAAAAAAATAAATAAACGTTAAAAAAAATTAAAAAAAAAAAAGCGAAGAAGGGGTGACACCTGGGTTCGAGGACTCGTCCACCAGCCAAAGAACTGCAGCTTGGGGAGCTGGTCACCCACAGATCTCTCATGCCGGCAGCCGAGTGCAAGCATGACGCCCGCGAGTCTCCAGGCCCCTGGGCTTCCTGGGAAATTGCAGGGCATTTCAGGTGGACACAACAATGGAAGGGGAGGGTCCACGACCAGGGCTGGTGCCTGGTGTCCTTGCAGCAGAAAGGGGAGTCTGCGCCACAAGGAAAGGTCCCTCTTCCCACATGTCCTTCCGGGACCTCGAGCAGCTGAAAAGCTGTGCTTTTTTTTAAAAAAATTATTATTATTAATGTTTTTATTTATTTATTTATTTTGAGAGAGAGAGAAGGCACGCATGCGTGCACACATGGGGGGAAGGGCAGAGAGAGGGAGAGAAAATTCCAAGCAGGCTCATCGATCCCCTGCACCATGAGATCATGACCTGAGCTGAAATCAAGAGCCGGACGCCCAACCAACTGAGCCACCCAGGCGCCCCTGAAAACCTGCTTTTAATAACCTGAACTTGGGGCACCTGGGTGGCTCTGTCGGTTAAGCGTCCGACTTCGGCTCAGGTCATGATCTCTCCGTCTGTGAGTTCAAGCCCCGTGTCGGGCTCTGTGCCGACAGTATGCACCCTGCTTGGGATTCTCTCTCTCCCTCTCTCAAAATAAATAAATAAAATTTTTAAAAGGGGGTGAGGTGGGTCAGAGAAGGCTTTGAATGCCAGGCCGGCCCAGCTCCCAAACCCCCTCTTTAAAAGTAGGCCCTGGGGCGCCTGGGTGGCGCAGTCGGTTAAGCGTCCGACGTCAGCCAGGTCACGATCTCGCGGTCCGTGAGTTCGAGCCCCGCGTCAGGCTCTGGGCTGATGGCTCGGAGCCTGGAGCCTGTTTCTGATTCTGTGTCTCCCTCTCTCTCTGCCCCTCCCCCGTTCATGCTCTGTCTCTCTCTGTCCCAAAAATAAAAATAAACGTTGGAAAAAAAAAAAAAGTAAAAAAAAAATAATAATAAAAAAAAAAAAATAAAAGTAGGCCCTGAAGCCCAGAGAGGGCAGAGGCCTGGCCTGGGCACCTGGCTTGTCTGGGAGAGCCTAGTTGCAACCATGATGAATACTGAGGACAATGTCTTTGCAGCCGCTACACTTGGGGAAGGCACGTTTATGGGTCCGAGGGCTCAGGCCGTTTCTCCCCACCATGAAAGCATCTGTTTTATGGAAAAGGAAAAGTTTTATTTACTGGAATTGGATCATATACCACAGTCAGCTCAACACTCATCAGGGGTCTGCCTCCTTGACCCTGAATTTCATTCATGCACTCCTTCATTCATTCAGCAAAGGATCACTAAGTGGCTATTTAGTGCCAGCAACTGCAGGTCACAGGAGATAAAATGACAGCTAAGCAGAGGGCTTAGAAAGTGTCAAGCATTACTCTGAGCAGTGCACCCTGGATCCTCACACATCCCTCTGAAGAACTGTAAGGAGCTTCCCTTACTGCAAGGAGCTTCATTTATCAAGAAACGGAAGCTTGGAAACGTAATATACCCAAGATCATGCAAGCAGTAATATCTGGGCTTCAACCCCAGGCTCAGTCCAGAGTGCATGCTCATAAGCCATATCATGCTGGAGACAGCCAGAGCCTCTGCTGTCACAGGGATGGTGGCCTTTGAGGAAGGCTGGCACTTGACATGGCCTCACAGGGCATGCACAAGGATGTCTGATGGAGCCCAGGGCTGTAGAAAGGCCTCCTTGAAGAGGGAATATCTAAACTAAGAGGAGGGGGTGTGCAGAGGCTGACAAAGGGAAGGAAAAGAGAAGAGAATCCCAGGCCTGGGGCCAAGAGGCAAGAGGGCAAAGGAGCTGCGGGCCCAAAACACGAGATTGTGTCTCAGAAAGTGCCCTTGGCGCAGAAGTCTGAAGAAAGTGGGAGAGCACCTTGCACACCAGCAAAGGAAAAGCGTTCCAGGAAAAGGGAGTCGCGGATGGCAAGGCTCTGATGAAAATGCACGCCTGGCACACCGAGAAAGCAGCAAGAAGGGAGTGTGCCTGAAACAGAGGAATTTAGTGGAAAGCCTGGGCGATGAGACGGAGAGGCTGGCACGTTTCACATGGGTCTTGCAGGCCATGAGATTGTGTCTGGTAGGCGGAGTGAGATGGGGTGGCACGAAGCGTTGGGAGCAGAGAATAACCTGTTGCTCCAGATCTATTTCCCTAGAATGTGGACCAGAGGGCAGGGACTTTATTTTGCTCCTGCCTGTCCCCAACCCTGGAAGAGCACCAGGGTACTCGGTAAATACGGAAACAAGTAAGTGAATGAACGAATCCATAAGTGAATAAAATGAAGGGATGAGCCAATGAATAATTGTGAATCGGACTCCTTGGGAGATCTCTTATTCCACGAAGGCATGGAGATCCGCCCCGCCGCCGCTCATCCTCCGCCGGGCTTCCAACCCCGTCCTTAGGCTGCAAGTCCGCGCCTCGGCCGCCAGAGGGCGCGGAGCCGGGGGAGTTTCCCGCACGGAGGACTTTGCGTGAGGCACCGCATGGGGCGGGGCCTGCGGGCGGGCGCCGCTCGGCTGGGCCGGGTTGACCGGTGGGCGGAACGCGGCTGCGGGGCTGAGGCTGTGCGGCGGCGGGCGGAGCGCTTCGGGCGGCGCACAGAGCGAAGATGGCGGCGGAGCGGCAGGACGCGCTGAGGGAGTTCGTGGCGGTGACTGGGGCCGAGGAGGACCGGGCCCGCTTCTTCCTCGAATCGGCCGGCTGGGACCTGCAGGTAACGGCGCGGGGCCGGGTGCGTTGGGCCGGCTGGGGGGCTGCGGGACGCGGGCGTCTGGCGCACCAAGCCGGCGGTGGCCGAAGCGCACAGTCATCCCGCCGGGCTGCGGCCCGACCCAGGCCTCGGGGTCCGGGGGCCGCTTGCCACGCGTCGCCGGCTCGGCCTGGGCGTGGGAAAAGGCGCGCCAGCCCCGGCTCTGGTCTGCGGGCCCTCGGCACCCCCCTCTGCCTCGCCGGCTGGCGGGGTCAGCGAGACTTCGGGCGCTGCCGCGACCCGCGTGGAGAAGGGAGCTGGGGGCGTGGCGGCCGCGCCGAGGCTCGGCTGAGGGCCTGGCCGGTGGGAAGGACCGGGTCCTGGGGGGAGCTGCGGTGAGGCCGAGGGGTCGTTCGTTTCCATTTCCGCCGCCCCGGCAGCCGAAGCCCAGCCCTGCAGTTGGCCCACGCCCCCTCCTACCTAATTGCTGGGAGAAACTGCCTTCGAGGTGGTGGCGCCAGCTTGGGGCCTGTGTCAATGTCTGTCTTAGCTCATCTGTACAGTGGGAGTCTCGAGGAGTTTATCGTCTAGTTCGCTGGCACGTATTAAGTATTCATTAAATGTTTGTTAGCTAAGTCATGAAGATGAGCTACACGAGGGAGGGTTTTTTGTAAACTGTTGAATCCCCAGTGCCGAGCGCAGGTCCTGCCTCATCGTAGACGCTCGGCAATTAATTATAGAAAGAATGGCGTAAATGGTATTGGCCAGCCTGCGTCTTAGGTAGGTGACGATGATTAGTGATTTCTTGAATCCTTACGGTGGAGCCAGGTGCTCTTCTAACTGCTTTCCGTGCCGGAAGTTATTTAATCTTTGCATTTTGCAGCTGAGGATTAGGGAGGTTAAGTGACTTGCGTGAGGCCTTGCTAGTTACCAAGTGGGAACAATAGCATTAGAACTCGGTTCAGTCCGATTCCAGAGCCCAAGCTCTGAACCCACCAAGGGCCAGGCACTTTACATGTGATGATGTGTTTAATCCTAGCAACACTGAGGTAAAGAAGACTAACCAGCTCCGTTGTATAGATGAGGAATGGGAGGCTCAGAGGGCAAGTGACATGCCCGAGGTCCACAGCCAGTAAGTAGTGAGGTTGGGATCAGAATTGGGTCTGACTTCACCCATTTAAATTGCTTCCCCAAAGTAAAAGAGTTAGGTACAGCATCGCGCCTGTATGCGCGCATGTGGACGCGCGCGCGCGCGCGCGCACACACACACACACACACACACACACACACACAGTGTGAAGTTCCTGTGCAAGGCAGCCTGGAAAGCCTAGACTAATGTCACACACTTGTCGGGTCATTCAGTGCGTCTCCTCACACTACAGGTAGGGAATATGAGGCTCCCACGTGCGACATGACTTGCCTGGCAGGGCCAGGACTTGAATGTAGGCCCCCCTTCCCCCACCCCCATACCAGTTCAGTGCGTGTCCTATGACAGCATACTGCCTCCTATAAGGTTGGTGATCTTGAGGACAGGAACCACGCCTCTTTCATCTGCATAGACCTAGGTGCTGGTATCTTTGTACAGAGTGATTAAATAGTTCACCATTGAGTCAGCGAGAGAAACACTCGCAAATGGCCAAAAGACTCCCGTAGACCTTCTGTATGTATAGAGCTAAGACGTGCCTGTGCATAAATGCTAATGGGTCCTCTCATTCATCGTGCAGGGTTGGTGGGCCAGGTGTCCCTGTGGATAGATGAGGAAACTGGGCCTCAGTGGGAAAGCAACAATAGCCATCTGAACTGACCTCACCGTTCCTGACTCCTGGTCATCCCGTAAAAGCTGAGAGTAGGGGCCTGAGCAGACTGCCTGGCTTGGAACCTGGCTCCACTCCTTACACACTGTTTAACTTTGGGCAATATTTTTCTCAGTGTCTCCGTATCCACTCTATAATAATTATATAGAGTTCTTTGAGGATTAAATAAGTTAACACATGTAGAGTTAATGCTCAGGACGTTGTGGCACATAAATAAATGCTCAATAAATGTACGCTGCTTTCACTGGACCACCTTTCCTGGTAATGTGAGAGTGAGGAGTGTCTCCATCCCGGCCTGCCTTCTTGCCTTCTATTCCCCTTAGGATATGGAATTCGTTTCAGGTGATAATGAGGAGAAATAGTTGGGCTGCTACTTTTTTTTTTTTTTTTTTTAATCATTTATTTTTGAGAGGGCACAAGCTGGGGAGGGGCAGAGAGGGAGAGGGGAGAGAGGATCTGAAGCTGACTCTGCACTGACAGCAGTGAGCCCTATGTGGAGTTTGAATTCACGACAGCGAGATCACGACCTGAGCTGAAGTGAGCTGCCCAGGTGCCCCGGGCTGCTACCTTTTGATCTCATTTTCCATGGTCCCCAGATACAGACCATCTTGTAAGTGTGGGCCATACCTTCGTGACTTTGCTTTTTTGCACTCAAAGGAAATATGTCAGACAAAGGCCTGTTTAAGAACCCAGGTTACTACCTCTCTGTTTCAGATCGCCCTAGCAAGCTTTTATGAGGATGGAGGGGACGAAGACATTGTGACCATTTCGCAGGCAACCCCCAGTTCAGTGTCCAGAGGCACAGCCCCCAGGTAAGGGCCAACTTCAACTACTGCTACACGGGTGTGTTTCCAACAGTGAGGAGCAATTTCCTGACTTGATGGAGGGTTCAGGCCTGGAGATATGAGCCAATAGATTGCAGTGAGAAAGTTAGACTAACTGGTGGGAATTAGTACCTCATAAGATTTGCTCCTTTCCTGTAGAGAGGTGGACGACACACTCAGGTGGAGTGTGGTTTATGGTCCAGGCCTGGGGGAATCCATGGAACCTACTCTGAAGATGTTTGAGAGTCTTGTATTTATCAATGTGAGGAGTGACTCTCCATCTCTGGAAGTTTTTTTAAATGCTTATTTCTTTTTGAGAGAGCGAGGGAGAGTGAGTGGGGGAGGGGACAGAAAGAGAGGGAGACACACAATCTGAGGCAGGCTGCCTGAGCTGTCAGCACAGAGCCCAACATGAGGCTCGAACCCATGAGTGGTGAGATCGTGACCTGAGCCAAAGTTAGACACTTAACCGACTGAGCCACCCAGGCACCCCCTCTGGAAGTTTTTAAGTAGAAAGCAAAGGACTTCCTCTCTGGGGTGCTGTAGATGGAAAAGATTAGATAACTTTAGAAGGGCTCTTTTGATATTTTTGGTAGGTAATTTTCATTACCCTATTAAGAAGTCTTAGAGAAAATAAACCTGTGTTGCCCACTCTTCCCCAGATTGATGAGGGAGACCTTATTCGGTGAACCAGAGTTGACCTTCATGATCCCGTTTGCATCCCCTATCCCAGACACCTGGCTGCAGGGTTCCCATGGCGGACCACTGCTATGATCTGCAGAGTAAGACAGTGCTGATTGTCCAGGAGACAGGCAGGGCCTCTTACTACAAAGGTGTCTGAACCACAGCTCCCCTCTCTGCTCCAGCCTGATTTGTCTCTACTCTCTGGTATATGTTTTCACCGGGAAAACTTGTGTGTTTTTTTTAAATTAGCCCCAGAATACAGATGGAGTGTTTCTTTGACAGTGAAATGGTAAATTTTGTTTCTCTCTAAAGGCATCCAAGCTTTAAACTACATTTCTTCCCTCTGAAGAAGGAACTCTAATCCCAGACCAGATTTTGTTGCTTCCTTAACTTGTTCCCTCTCTCCCACGTCCAGAGAAAAGAGGTAGTAGTAGGCAGTTGATCTTTTAATTATTCACAGGGGCTGACCTGTAAGGTATGGGTGATGGCTCATCTGGACGTTACTGCGTGGAACGTGGTTGTTAGGAAGATGGCTGATTTCCTGGGTATGAGTCTTTTACAGGCCCCCCAGGTTACTGGTGGGACATCAGCGTGTCAGACACACAGAGGGGGGCCTCTGGTGAGATGTTCACATCTCTCTCCTCTAGTAGCCCCAAAGTCCTGTCAAGACCGTGGTTCATCAGAGCATAGGCCTATGAGCCTGACTGCCTGCATTCCAGTCCCAGCTCTGCTACCTGGGAGCTTTGAGACCTTGAACGGTTTACTGAGCATCTCAGTCCCTCGTTTTTCCTCACCTATCAAATGGGAACAATAGCAGTGTCTACCATGGGGAGATTAAATGAATTCATAACTTACGAAGCACTTCGAACATAATACATATTAGCTGCTGCTGTTGTCATGTTTTTATTATCAGCATCCATTTTTGTCTTCCTCATTCTTTTTTATGTGTTCCCTGGCTCTTTCCACAACAAATTCGTAGATTGAAAAGTAGACCTACTAGTAAAACAATCGAGGAAATAGAGTTTAATGTTAAGACTGAGGCACGTGCAGGCCTGGATGCCTGGCTTTGTTGTTTCGGGGAAGCCAAGAAAAAGAGAGGAAGGGCATGGTTTGATGTCATTGTCCTTGTCTGGAAGAAAAGCACTGAGTGCACTCTCAGGAGAAGCCATGCTTTACAATAGCGCCTCAGAGGAGTTCTGTGTGGACCTGCCTCCGCCCCCACCCCAACTGACCTGTTGCAGGACACTTAGCCTGCCCCCGGCTCGCCCCACCCCCCACCGTCCTCCTCAAGTACTCTTTCGTGTCCTCACCATTCCTTGGAGCCACACTCAATTAGCGAGGTCCTGCTCTGATTCTAGAAGGGGGTTCTTAATGTGGAGGCCCTGAACCCCCAGGATAAGTCTGCAACGGATGTGAGAAGGTTTATAAATTACCTGAAACCACTGGCCAGATTGTGTGTGTGTCTTTTCTGGCAAGGATATCCATAGCTTTTAACAGAGTTTCCAAGGTCTGTGGGACATAAGAGGTTAACACTGCTACAAGATAGTCTAAACTCCTCGATAGTAACAGCTGTCATTTATTGAGCACTTGCCAGGTGCCGTGCACTGGGTTAAGCCTTTACATGTACATCTCTTTAGTCCTCACTACAACCCTGTGTGTGGGTATTGTCCCTGTAGCCATTTTACAGATGAAAATACTAAAGCTGGGCATCTTCCCAAGATGCACAGTGAGTAAAACAAGGATTTAAATGCAGGTCTGTTTCTGTTTCCAGCGTTCCCTTCGTGGACATGCAGCGTCCTCCCGAGTGAGCCCTGAGCCTACCTTCCTAGTCTTACCCTCGTTTCTCACATCCTTATTCCAACCAAACCGATCTCTTTGGTGTCTTAATTTGACCTCCTTTTTGGTTCTCCTGCTTCTGTTTGAGCCTCTCACCTGACTGGATGTGCCTGCTGTCTTGCATTCTACCTGTCCAAACCCCGTGGGTCCTTCTAGGCTTAGCTCTGTGCCCGCCTTCTCTGTCGAGAGCATCATCCCCAGCCCGTGGGCAACGTGCCATAGTCCCGTCCCGTTCCTCAGGAATCCAGGCCACCTATGATTTGTTCACTTTGACCCATATCCACGTACTACTCGGTGACATCACTCGTGGGCTGTCTTGAACTCTTCTCCTGATATTTAACTTTTTGTCCCTCAGTAAATTAGAAGTTCCTGGAAGTGGGAGAACTGGGATTTCAGGAGCACCCACCATCCGTCTGGCTCTGCCAGATACTCTTTAGAAGTAGGTAGGGTGCTTGTCAGTTCACAGGTCAGGGTGCTGGGTCTTACAAAGATTGAGTAACTCCCAGCTGCTGGTATGGCAGATCCAAGGCCAAGTCTGTGTAAATCCGGAGCTGCTTCTGCCACATGCTACTCCCTGTCCAGCTCCTCCCACCCCTGTACCTAGCGCAGCAAGAGGTAGCGGTGAGTTTCTTCCTTTTCTTCTTCTTCTCCCAACTAAACTGTGCTTTCTGAGGATGTCTGGGGCTGCCATTTTCTGATTCTCTAAAACTGTACTATCCAGTGTGGGAGCCAATAGCCTCATGTGGCTGTTTAGATTATTTAAAATTAAATAAAACGAACATTCAGTTATTTATGCTAATCACATTTCAAATATTCCATAGGTCACATGTGACTGTGACTTCCGTACTAGACAGCACAGGTACAGCATTTCCATCGCTGTGGAAAACGGATCTGACAAAGGACTTTTGTGGCACTTCAGGGTGCCAGGGTACCTGGGAAATAGAGTCTGGGTGCTGAAATTTCTGAGACATTTTGCCACTTTGTGGAGGACACAGGACAAAGTGTTCTAAAATTGGTGGTGTCCCCTTGACGTTCATGCTATAAGGCAACTCTCCGAGCGCTACTCCAGAACGGCTCTCAGATCTGAGCGTGTGCGGCAGAATTGGAGAGCGCTTCAGACACAGGGTGCCAGGCACTCTTCCCCGAGTTTCTGACTCAGGAGCTCTAAGGCAGGCCTGGGGATTGGCATTTCTAACAGTCTCTCCAGTAATGCTCATGCGCTCGGTCTAAGGACCGGCACTGGGAGAACCACTGCTCGAGCACAGCACTTGAAATGTGCTGCACCATGGGGTCGGTGCTGTGATTGTCCCCATTTTCACTTGGGAATGGGAAAACTTAGAGCGCTTCGCTAGCATGCCCAGGATCCCAGGGTGGGAGGCTCAGTTGGGATCAGAACCGGGTATGTGGACACCAGAGTCTGTGTCAGAGTCCGGATGTAAGAACTTCCGGAGAAAAACCTGTAGGCAGAGCAAGTGGTTTGCTCAAGCACGTGTACGTGTGTGTATTTGAAGGTGTTAACAATGGGGCGGGGGGGGGGGGGGGTTTTTTCCCACGGATGCTAGGCCGAGCATCTGTGGAAGACTCCCCCTGGGAAGGTTAATGAGTGGAATTAGCCTTTTGGGGCACTGGTGCACATCTGTCACTTAGATCCTTTTGAACCATGTCGTAGAGAGCATCCAGGAATGCCCAGGAGATTGCCTCAGCTAACTCAAGCAGGGAATGTATTTGCTACATTAATTGGTCTTTGTTCTCTCATTTCTAGTCGATGCAACTTCAAAGCCTTGTTCTGTCCTCTGATTATCTCTTTGGTATAAATCTTCAAGACTGATCTGCAGCTTTTCTCTAGAAAATAACTCCTTGAGGCTTCTTGGTCTAGCCTCACTAGACCTGTATTCCCCTTCTTCTTATAGAGACGTTACCTTCTTACTCTAAGAAATACCAAAAGTGTTTTTATCAATATGCCTCCTCCTTGAGAAACTAAGTTCCTTGAGGACAGTCTAAGCTAGGAAAAAAGTGGCAGTGTAAAACAATGTCAGAAGAGGAAGGTGACCCTTCTCACGCCCGTTTTTAGTGTGCCCTCTCCAACCCCACACACAGCCCTGCTTTTTTCTTAAACACCAATAAAGGCTCTTTCTTGAGCCTACAGCAGAAGCAGAGGCCTCCACCCACATATTCATTTCCTTTTCACTTGTTGATAGCTCACCCTTCCTCGAATGTGTAACTCTGCGTGTGTGCATATACCTCTTTCTTGCAGTGCGCTGCTGCCCCCCTTCTCCCACCAGCCCTTGCCCTTTATCCACCTGACAGTCCTCATTCTTCAGCACTCAATCCAAATGTCCATTTTGCTGGGAAACTTGTCTTGATGTTCCCCCATCCCCACCCCATGAGGGATAGGACATTCTGTACCCACACATCCCATGTGCTCCAGCCCCCATTTAGCAGAGGGTTTCCTGGCCCAGGGGCCACAATGAGCCTATAAGCAACTCAAGAATAAGAACTTTTGGGGCGCCTGGGTGGCTCAGTGGTTGAGCGTTTGACTGTTCATTCCGCCTCAGGTCATGACCTCACGGTTCAGGAGTTTGAGACCCGCATCAGGCTGTGCACTGACAGCACAGAGCCTGCTTGGGATTCTCTCTCCCCCTCTCTGTCCCTCCCCGGGGTGTATATACACTCTCTCTCAAAATAAATACAGTTAAAAAAAAAAAAAAGAACTAGGTCTGATCATCTTTATAGACCTAGTATCCAGTTCAGTGTCTAACACATAAGCATCCCTCAGTATTTAAAAATTAAATGATGAGGGCTGCCTGGCTGGCTCAGTTGGTGGAGCCTGTGACTCTTGATCTCAGGATTGTAGGTTCAAGACCCTCATTGGGTACGAGATTACTTTTAAAAAAATAAAAATCTGGGGCGCCTGGGTGGCTTGGTCGGTTAAGTGTCCGACTTCAGCTCAGGTCATGATCTCACGCTCCGTGGGTTCAAGCCCCGCATCGGGCTCTGTGCTGACAGCTCAGAGCCTGGAGCCTGTTTCAGATTCTGTGTCTCCCTCTCTCTCTGCCCCTCCCCTGTTCATGCTCTGTCTCTTTCTGTCTCAAAAATAAATAAACGTTAAGGGGCGCCTGGGTGGCGCAGTCGGTTAAGCGTCCGACTTCAGCCAGGTCACGATCTCGCGGTCTGTGAGTTCGAGCCCCGCGTCGGGCTCTGGGCTGATGGCTCAGAGCCTGGAGCCTGTTTCCGATTCTGTGTCTCCCTCTCTCTCTGCCCCTCCCCCGTTTATGCTCTGTCTCTCTCTGTCCCAAAAATAAATAAACGTTGAAAAAAAATTAAAAAAAATAAATTAAATAAATAAACGTTAAAAACAAAAAAATTGAAAAAAATAAAATAAAAATCTGTAAAATAAATAAAAATTAAATGATGAAAATAGTAAGTTTTTAAATTAGTACACACCCCAAACTGTTGCCCTCTCCTCCCCCTAGGAGAGCTTAAATTGGGACTCCATTTTATTTCATGATAGCCCTTTTTAATTTATTAGTAGTCCTGTGGACTTTGAAGAAGTAAATGCCACGTTATTTTGCATTTAGACTTAGGCTAACCCTCTTTCACATAGATCCTCTTCTGCCCCACCAAAAATATCTAATCCCTATGTTTTCAACTCCTTAGCAGCTGATAACGGGAGTTACTTTTAGTTCTCCCTGAGGTCATTTTGCTCCTTTCTGTGTCTCCAGCGATAATAGGGTGACATCCTTCAGAGACCTCATTCATGACCAAGACGAAGAGGAGGAGGAAGAGGAGGGCCAGAGGTGAGTCTTTGTTAGGGGGCACAGTCCACAGGAAAGTTCATGATAATGTGTAAATCATCTAGAAGGACCCAAAAGGATAATGTGCTCAGTTCTCATTAGCCATTACTACTGTGGGCTAGTCTAGGTGGGTTATATCCTAGAAACAGTCTCCCACTCCCTGTAGCTTAGAAGTGATCCCTTTCCCGTTACTATTTTTTTTCTTTTGGGGTGTTTGGGTTTGTTTTTCTATTTTTAACTATTAATACATATTTGTTGAGGAGTATTAAGGGAAGGGAAACAAACTGATAAAGAGGAAAAAAGTTGTTCTTTATACTGCAACCTAGTGCTAACCAGGTATCAGCATTTTGGGTGTATATTTTTCTAGCTTTTTCTTAATTAAAAAGGCAGTATATCACATAATGAGCAGAGTAAAAGCTTATCAATGTGTTTTTTCTCCAACACACACACAGACACACACACACACACACACATACTGTCTGTTTTTAACCATTATGAATGTTATAGTAAAAATAGTGCCCATTGTAGAAGAAACAGAATAGTGTACTGAAAAAAATATAACACTCATCCACCTTTTGGTAATTGGAGTTAACATTTTGGCATAGGTCTGTTCAGTGTTCTGTATATAACTGTGCTTTGTTTTGTATTGTATTTTACATGGTGTTGGTCAGGTAATTTTATGTCTTGGTTTTATTGGATTAAGGCTATATATTCAGTACTTCTCCGTGCCATTAAGATTCTTCGTTAGTGTTTTCAACAACTATAATAACTCATCAAATGGGTTGTCCAACATTTAAGTTGTTTACAGTTTTTTTTACCACTAAGTATCAGTGCTTTGAACATCTCTGTGTATTAATCTTTGACTGCATTTCAGATTATTTTTCTTAGTGGAGTTTCTAGACATGAAAGGGACAAGGGAGTGAATATTTTTAAGCACTTGATTACACGCTCTCAGTTCACAAGCCAAGGCTTTGAGATTCTATGATAAAGACCACCGAGCAGAACTTCATCTGCAGCCTCATTTCACGGGTTTTAGTTCCCCATGGGCCCTGCCTCGGTCTGTCAGACATTCCTAAGGAACATTACAGTAACCATTATAGAAATGGAATTATCTCATCATGGTCACTCTTTGGGAAGTGGGCTGAGAAATTACATGTGTTCTATTCTCTGTTTCATCCATATAGTGACCTTTACACTGCCTCACAGCCTTCTTTTTAGATACATTCAAGGTTCAGAGTTTTACACTCCTTGAGTGAAAGGCAATGCCATCAAGTATGTGAATGCCCAACTCCTAAATGGCCGCTGCCTCCTTTTCCTGTCCTGTCACATCCTCCAGGTGATGACCTTCCTTTATTTCACATCCTGATTACCTCCTCGGCCCCTCAGCATTTCAGACCTGATGACATTGGTGCTGTCATCCTTGTCAAGGCCTATGGCTTGCCTTGCATTCAGTGGGGAATGTCAGGAAATAGAAGGCTGAGACTAATTTTGTAGGTTCTCAATGTCCCCACTTAGCGACATGCTGTTGACCTGGCAGTGAATAGGAGTGATGAGCCAGGCTACGTGAGTACTGGTTTTCAGAACCGGCGTAAAAACTGCTAACTCCATCTCAAGCTGTGCTTGGCCCATTGCAGAGCCTGGTGTGGGTATCTTGGGGCTGGCATTTAGCTTTCCCTGACCTTCTTCAGTGCCCTCTTCTCGTTGCCCCCGGTGTACGTCACAAGAATAGCGAGGTGAGGCGAGGCTCGGGTGAGCTCTCGGTGCTGTATCACACCACCTTACATGTGTGCATTACTCTGCTTATTCTTTTGCATACATCTGCTGATTTGAACCTCATGGCCCTGACTTAAGGAGCAGGTAGGTAGGGCATGTGGTCCTTCCCTCCTATTTCAAAGATATGGAAAATGACATGCAGGGCAATGCACTGGCTTGCCCTGGGTCACTCAGCAGCAGGGCCGACACTGGAGCCTGGCTGCTTGTACTAACGACGCCACTGCCACTATTAACCCAGAGCTGTTAGTGGTAGCTGCTTCTGACTGTGACCACAGTTGCTATCTCCTAGAAAGGTGCCGGCCCCTGGATGAATAATTCCCAGCTGGGACTCTTTCTGGAGCTGGCATGCTGTCGTGCATGCCTGGAATGCCCTTCCCTGGTTTCTTCACCTGATAAACTTGTCCTCGTCCTCATCCTCAAGATTCAGCCCAGAAGACATTCTTCTAGGAAGCCTTGATTGTCCTCCATAGCTCAGTGCTCCAGAGCATCCCTTACTGACCTCCATTGCTGTTCACACTGCATTATGCCTGCCTGCCTGCTTACATGTTTCCCCAGCTAGACGGTAAATTCCTTGAAGATGGGCGTTGCACCCATTATTGCCTCAGTGTGCCTAGCACCCAGCCCGGAGCCCGGCATGTGCTCTCTTCATGTTTTCCAAGTGCGTTTAGTGTTAGACATGTATTTTCTGCACAGGTTTTATGCTGGGGGCTCAGAAAGAAGTGGACAGCAGATTGTTGGCCCTCCCAGGAAGAAAAGTCCCAACGAGCTGGTGGATGATCTCTTTAAAGGTGCCAAGGAGCATGGAGCTGTGGCTGTGGAACGAGTGACCAAGAGTCCCGGAGAAACCAGTAAACCGAGAGTGAGCACAGGGGATCATTGTGTCCACAGGACTCTGGTTCTGGAGACTGGGAGGAGCCCTTCCTCACCCCAGTAGTGACTGAATTTGTTTTTGTTTCGTCTTTTCTTTTATTGCTCACTTGCTCTTGTATCCAGAAGAGCGGTGCACTTTCTCTCACCTTGTAACATGAGATCAAGATTTGGGGCAACTTTCATGCCTGTGGCCTGTGGGCTGGAACAGGTCCTGCAGACATGTTTTATTTGGCCTAAACCAACTTGACTTATTTAGTATTTTGCTTTATTTTGTTTTAATTGAATTGTAGTGAATTGAATTGATGTGTTACATAAATTCTAGATTTCTGTCTTCTTTGGGAATGTCAGAAAGTCTTCGCTGTTATCTTGCACCCAGATTCCTACGTGGCCATGATTAAGTAGAGCTTAGTAGCAGCTGTTCCCTTTAGCCAAGCAGCCCCTCCCCCCCCCTTCCAGTTCTCACCATTCCTGGCCACTTAATTCATCTACCGTACTGCTTGGCCCTGTAGCTGTGAGTTCAGTACCAGAGAAGGTGCACCTAGTAGGTAAGATCATTGTATCTGAGGGCCCCACACCTCAAGTGTTTATCAACGTGTCTTTTACAGCCTTTTGCAGGGGGTGGCTATCGCCTTGGGGCAGCACCAGAGGAAGAGTCTGCCTATGTGGCGGGAGAAAGGAGGCGGCATTCCGGCCAGGATGTGAGTGCGCATCTACCTTCCTTAGGGGAGCTCAAAGCGTGTTCTGCCAGTTTTCAGAAGGGATGGGTCACATGTTATGTGTGAACCAGCAGCCTCTGGAAAGGAAGAGGCAGTGCCATCACTGTGGGCCAGGAGTGGAGAGGCTTACTTGGCAACAAAAGTCAGCTCTCATCTGGCTGGGCAGGGGCACTCGAGAGAAGGAATGAGCAGAGGGGATGGGCAAACGAAGGAGTTTTCTGAGCATTCCATGAATGTTGGGTGGAGGGATCATGATTCTGAGGTTTTCTGGTGGTGCGGACATGGCTAAAGAACTTAGTCTTCAGGGGCGCCTGGGTGGCTCTGTCGGTTGAGCGTCTGACTTCGGCTCAGGTCATGATCTCGTGGTTGTGAGTTCGAGCCCCACGTCGGGCTCTGTGCTGACAGCTCGGAGCCTGGAGCCTGCTTCGGATTCTGTGTATCCCTTTCTCTCTGCCTCTCCCCTGCTCATGCTCTGTCTCTCTCTCTCTCTTCCAAAAATAAATGAACATTAAAAAAAAATTTTTCTTAAACAAAAAAAAAAGAGCTTCAGTCCACCCAAAGCACAACTTTGAAAAAATTTACTATTGTCCAACCCTTTTTTTCCTGTGCATAGGGTCCCTCTCCAATCAGTGTCTCAGACTATATAGATAATTGTGAGGTTTTTAAATTTAGTATTATGCCCTAAACAGATGTTTGGCCTTGGGACCATTAGTTTTTATAATATATTTGTTTTTAATCATTTTGGGTTTATTCCAAAATGAAGTCAAGAAGAAAATTAAAATTGTATCCACCTGAGGCAGCTGCTAATATGTTGTTTGTAACCTGGACCGTTTTCTGTGAAAATGTCTAGGGAGTTAACACAAATTGTAGATAATCGTTTTTAATGACTGCAAAGTAATCCCATGAGTAAATTTGCCATGGCAGTTTAGTTGAGCACGAGCTACATGCCAGGCACACTGGCAACCCTACAGATAAGCCACAGATTTGATTTAGTCACTTACTCAGAGCCACTTAGGTAGTGAGTGCAAAATCAAGATACACACCCAGGTCTGCTTAAATCAAAACCCATGCTCTTAACCTGTTGCCATATCACCTTTTTTATTTTAAGTTAATACTTGGTTGTTGATTGATTTCCTTGTGCATGCGCGCACGCGTGAGTGTGTGTGATGTTGTCTTTCTGTGTTTGGATAATGACACAGTAAAATGGTAAAAACCTGCTAACGCAGATCGGTGTTACTACTGCACACGTTGATGTGCTTGCCAGCTTCCTGATAATGTACGGACTGCTTACCTCCTATTGTCACAGGTTCACGTCGTGTTGAAGCTCTGGAAGAGTGGGTTCAGCCTGGACAATGGTGAACTAAGAAGCTACCAAGACCCGTCCAATGCCCAGTTTCTGGAGTCCATCCGCAGAGGGTGAGCAGAAGAGCCCTCCTCTGGGTTCCATGTTAGTGAGTAGAATGGCAGATAAGAATGAAGAGGCTGATTTAAGAAGTAAATTTGGGGGACACCTGGGTGGTTCAGTTGGTTGGGCGTCTGACTTCGGTTCAGGTCATGATATCACGGTCCGTGAGTTCGAGCCCTGCGTCCGGCTCTGCGTTGACGGCTCAGACCCTGGAGCCTGCTTTGGATTCTGCGTCTCCCTCTCTCTCTGCCCCTCTGCCACTTGTGCTCTGTCTCTATCAAAAATAAAAACCTAAAAAAAAAATTTTTTTTATAAAGAAGTAAATTTGGGGGTGACTGGTTGGATCAGTCAGTTAAGCATCCATCTTTGGCTCAGGTCATGATGTTATGGTTCGTAAGTTCAAGTCCCACATCAGGCTCGCTTCTGTCAGCGCAGAGCCTACTTTGGATCCTCTTTCCTCCTCTCTCTCTGCCCCTCCTCTGCTCATGCTCTCGCGCTCTCTCTCTCTCTCTCTCAAAAATACACAGACATTTAAGAAATTTAAAAAATTTTTAAAAAGTAAAAATTTTAAGTGAATTTGACAGATTCACAGATCTAAAACCTTGTGTGTCTGTTATTCCCTTTTGGGCCTGGGGCAGAACCAAGTGACCAGATAAGATAGAGGTCTCAGCCATGACTTTGAGCAGGTGAGAAGCCAGCAGGAGGCAGACCATCGCCACTAAAGTAGCCGCGCCCTGGGGAGACCCAGTGATTTTCACATTTGGAACTGCAGCGTTTCTCCTCCCCTCGCACCCATCACTGCTGTTCCCGTGCCGCTCCGTGTGGACCCAGCATTGCCTTTTTTCTTGCAGGGAGGTGCCAGCAGAGCTGCGGAGGTTAGCTCATGGCGGGCAGGTGAATTTGGACATGGAGGACCATCGGGATGAGGACTTTGTGAAGCCCAAGGGAGCCTTCAAAGCCTTCACTGGCGAGGGTCAGAAACTGGGCAGGTAAGAGCAGCACAGGTGGAAGTGGGACGTGCCGGTCACTGCGCCAGGCCCCCCAGACCCTGGGTACCATCACCGTGCACGTAGCTCTTTGCCGTTTCCGAGCACTGCGGATTTTATCTTTAGGGGCGGAAAAGTGTGGAGAACGTGGATTTTGGCGTTAAACGACCTGAGTTTAAAATCTCTTCATTTTCTAGCCATATGACCTTGGACTACATAGCCTCAGTTTGCTCAAGCGTAAAATGGAACTGAGGGTCCTTACTCCTTAATCATTGTGAGGAGCGCAGAGCACTGCCCCACAGTGCACAGCCAGTGTGAGCACAAAGGGTAACACGTTGCTGTTTTGACTCCGTAATCTAGCACGTTCGTGGCAGCAGTGGTCTCCTTCGTAGCTTAAGGCCAGGACAGACACGTGTTCTCAGGAGTCACCTGAAATGGGGATGCAGAGGGATAAGAAGTCTCTGACTCTTCTGCCCAGCCAGACTTGCAGCCTTGCGGCAGCATTGTTCAGGATCCAGGGAAGCTCGGGGACATCGTTGCCCTGTGCCGGCTGCTCTCCACCATTACTGCAGCTCTTATCTCTACTACTTTGGCCCTGCATGACACTCACTGTCACCTCCTGTGCCTTTTTCTGCCCTGTGTCCTCTGCCACTGTCTCCATCTTCCATTTAGACTCCTGATGGGATCTGATCGGTTGAAGTCACTGTTGCCTCTAATAGGCAGAGTTCTCCCACCAGACCTCGGCCCACCCAGAAGCAGGCTTCCTTCTCTCAGAAGCCCACTCATCTCTGTGTGATGGGTCACTTGGTCAGTATTCTCCAGAGAGAACTGTGTGCAGAAGACGCATGCAGGGAATAGTGACCCTCCCTGCAAGTACATTCGTTACTTTACAGAAGGAAAGCTGAGGTTCTTGGACCCTAAGGGTTATCCTTGGGTATATAGCTGGTATGTGGTGGAGCCAGGACTGGAACTGAGGCCTTGTGATTGGCATTCCTTCCCACACCTGCACAGCAAGCACCCTCTCTGAGCCCGATCTGGCAGCTCTTGAGCTAGGCACTGCCCGTCTCCCCTCATCCCTGTCGGCAGAGATCGGAGTGTGGTCTGCCAGTAGCTCTGCCCTTTGAGCTTTAGGTGGGGGCTCTAGGAGACTCCCCGTCGGCCATTCGTGCCTTATCAAGAACAAAGATAATAGCTCAGGACGTTAGAGTGGTCTCTAGTAGACTGATTTACCGTAACCAGGATAGTAAATTCACCCTGTTCTCATTTCATCCCCCACATTGGGCCAGTCGGTTAGTGCAGGACAGCTGTTCTCAGATTGGCCCTGTCTGGCTTCCCTGCCATCTGCTCAACTTTGTAGAGCAATAGGTAATTTCTTTTTTCTTTTTTCTTTCTTTCTTTTTTTTTTTGTTTTTTGTTATTAAAACAGAATGTGTTTGTTTTTTTTTTTTTAAATAATAGAAAGTACAGATTAAGAAAAAACCTAAACCTAACACCCAGACATATGCGGTTAGTATCCTTCTAGTCTTATAAACATGCTGTTTCATCATTTGCTGTTTTGCCTAATGAAAGTAGCATGGCTGTCATTCTATGTCAGTAATTGTATTTCTGCAATATTATTTGTCATGCTCACATAATTTCCTACCTTATGTATGTGCTATAGTTTAATTAGTCCCTGCTTTAACCATTTAGACAGCTGCCAGTTTTAAGAACAACATTGCAGTGAGTGTCTCTAATTAAATCTTTGTATACCCCTTAATTTGGGGCTAGAAGTAATATTGCTGTCTTGAAAGGTCTTCATATTTTTAAGATGGTGTCAGATTGCTCTCCTGGCTCAGAACTCAGAATACCGTGTAGCTTGGGCTTGGTTGGTTTCATGATACTAATGGAAAATGCTACTCCTGGGAAGTCTATAGGATTTGTGCAAGACTCCACATCTCAAAAAATTAAAATATATTTAAGGAGATCTATTTTAGCAGGATGGGAAATAAATAACTTTATTAGTGTGGAGGGTGCACCCAACAAGTTGAAACAGATCTTGATAATCAGGGTTGACACAATTTGGTTTTGTCAGCTAAATAAATATTCTTTGCCAGTTCCATTTTCATTTTATTTCAGTGCTGGCTTTCTATGAAAAGTGAGCAAAAGACAAGTTTCATATAGCTAAGTGAGATGAGGTTTTAGCTTTTCAATCTAAACCAGATGGATAGCTTTTTTAGTTTTTCCCATAAGTTTTGCAACGTTTTCCACTGTCATCTTGTCAACTAAAACGATCAAGAGCCAGAAGTTTAAGAAAATGTTCTCAGGTTTGCCTCAAGAATTAGTCAGTCCTGGGTTTTTTTCCTCCAATTAGCTGAATGTATAAATTGTTCTCAGTTCAAAAATTTGAGAAAATTCTTACAGTTGTATTAAACTTTGTTGTTTTAGGTTTTACAGTGGTTTGTCTGGATGGGACCTAATCTGAAGGTCCAGAAAGGCTGCGTTTATTCAGTTATGAGTAGCAGACGCCCAGAGTGCCCCGGGGGTGTGCGGTTGCTGCTACCCATGTTGAGTCTCGGCTACTCACCGTGCTTTCTGCAGTGGTCGTTTTTGTAAAGAGGTGACAAAGTGTCAGCACTTAATGGTGACAACAAAGTACCTTCATGCCCAGTTAATTCCCAGCCACAAAGGAAAGGAGCAGTCGGTGATCCAGGCTCTCCATCTGGGGGAGGCTGTTTCCCTGTGAGGTGTATGGTGTCTGCAGGGAGACAGTAAAGAAACTTCCTGTAGATGTCTGATCAGACCGTTCCATCCTCGGGGGAGGTGCCTTCACTGCTGCCAATGGCGTGTGGCGTGGCCGCCCCTGGAAAGGAGTGGTTCGAGTGTGAGCAGTGCTCAGGAAGCGCCAGACCCAGGGCTGAGCTCCTTTGGGCAACTGCATGTGGCTGTCCTACGTGACGAGAGCAATTTGGACCTACTACTGTCCGAGTGTGAGGGCCGTAAGATCCAGTGTTGCGGTTCCTCCTGCTCCAGTCCTTGAGGGCAGCGTGGGTTGGGAGTGGCCTGTAGGGGATTTCCAGTTACAGTCCTTGGACAGGCACTAGCATCGGGTCCAGAATTTAGACAAATAGAAGTAAGGCAGGACCTTGAAGAATGATAGGAAACAGTAGTTACAGAGTGTTTTTTCTGCTGTTAGCTAAGCACTGTAGTAAGCATTTCACATATGTTATCACCTTTAATCCTGTTTTCACCCCCAAATAAGGGGATGAAATAAGGACTCTGAGCCTTGAAGAGGTCAGATCACATCCAGGTCACACTACTGGTCAGTGCAGAGATGGTTCCCTCCAGTCTCTGCTCTTCCTACCACGCTGCATTGCATCCTGGATGTTCTTACATAGCCACGTAGGCATTTGTGCTTCTAGTACCTGCTGGGTACGGTGCATTATTTTTAGCTGTTATCCCAACCAAGGGAAATTTCATTTAACTCCCTTTTTATTGACGTGCAAACTGTGTCTTGGGACAGTGTTCCTGAAATCCAGGTCTAGGTCTACCTGACTCCAAGGCCTGGAGGGAAAGTATGACAAGAGCCAGGCAGCTTGGATTGTATCCTGGCTTCGCGTCAAATCAACACCGGGATCTTGGGCACGTAGCTTAATTCCATTATGCCTCAGTTCCCTCATCTATAAAGCGGGGATGACGAATCCCTTCCTCACCCGCCATTGTGAGAATTAAATGAACTACTTACTACATGTGAAATACTCAGCACAGGGCCCAGCTCGGTGATGAGTGCATCATAAACATACAGCGTGTCCCTCACACTTCCCCAGCTCACCGGATTCACAGGGTTTGCAAGAGAAACAGAAGCAACACGGCCAAGTGTGCACATCGGGCTTTCCTTGACCCTCAGGTGATGAGCACCAGCTCCGTGCAAGAGGCTGTGCTGGGAAGAGAGCCAAAACCTCAGTTGCCTCCTCGTGTGGAGGACTTGCTGAGTGTCTGGTCTGTGTCCAGCCTGCACACGGTATGTCAGCTAACCCCCACGGCAGAACAGTTCCTTGTGTAGCACGTGCACACAGTGAAGCCCTGGGAAGTTGAGTAACTTGGCCACAGCCGCCTCTGTTGTTTAGTTCAGTGCTAGAGCTGGGACCCGATGGCTCCAGGAGCACAGTGACGCTCCTTAGTAGTACTGGCTGCCATTTAGTGGACTGCCTGCCCTAAAAGGTGCGGAGGTGTAGGGATGGTATTGCCCTGTTACAGAAAAGGAAATTGAGAAGCCCAGATGTTCACTAACTTGCTGAGCATCAGGCAGCTTGTAGGAGGGGGGTATCAGACTCTCTGGGAGCCGGGGAGGAGTTTCAGAAGGCAGTTTTAATATATTAGTTTCCTAAAATAAACCCTAGAGTTTGACACTTGACAAAGTCCTGGCTGGAGGAACACACAGAACGTACAGGGAAAAAGCTCGTTCATTACATGAATTTTTAACAATTGAAAAACTGCTCTACGGCATGTGCTTCTGTTTTCCTGTCTGTAGGATGGAAACAGCACCCATCTCAAAGGACAGTTGTGACGAGTCCGGGAGGCTGTGGACATCAATCCCCCCGCCGCCCCCCAACCCCCCCCCCCACCCCTAGACAGCGCCTGAGCAAAGTCCACGTCATTTCTGGTTCCCTCCCGCCCCCACCCTAGGTGAAACTGGTTCTCTGGGCCATCTCGCTTCTTTCTCATTGCAAGCCTGACTGAAGATGTGAGAGTTCCCTTTCTGGCAGGCAGTAGCTTCACGGAGTACCTGTTCTGTCCTTGGAATTGTTACTTGAACAGTTGAGAGGCTGTCTATAGTCTAATTAGAGAGTTGACCTCATGCCCATAAAACTAATGAACAGAGTCAGTCTTAGGCAGTTACAGGTGTAATATTGAACCCTCCACTGTCTCTGAGCATCTCTTGAAGTCTGTGATGGTGTGATGTCTGCATGCGTTGGCCCACATTTGGGTCCCACCCGCTGAGAGGCTGATGCATAGAAAGGAGCAGCTCCTCTCATAGCTGGGTTCTCCCCTGAGCTCTGCTTGGTGATTCTCTGAGCCCTCATTTTTTAACAGTCACAGAAAACAGTTCACTTTTCCGTTCTTCTTTGCTAGTTATATGCTCTAGGGCAGTGTTTCACAAACTGAGTTCCAGGACATACTCTATATGCAGGAGGTTTAACAAGTGTAGCTTGAAAAAAGGACAAGGTGGTCAAATAAGTTTGCCTTAACCGCACAGCCTCTCAAGACCTGTAATATGCAAGTGGCCTCTGGTGCTGCCGGTTTGATGTGTGGCATTTCCACAGCCT
Source organism: Lynx canadensis (assembly GCF_007474595.2). Classification (NCBI taxonomy): domain Eukaryota; kingdom Metazoa; phylum Chordata; class Mammalia; order Carnivora; family Felidae; genus Lynx; species Lynx canadensis. The sequence goes on along the minus strand of NC_044305.1, from coordinate 28,065,984 downwards.
TCCTGGGGATCTCTCAGGGGATTAGGGTCTCAGGAAACACCCTTGGGAAAGCACTTTCCGATGGCTTTATTAGGAGTACCATTTTTAGCTTGTAAAGATCCAGGGGAGAGGGAGAGGTGTAGGAACTGATGTAATCCGAAGCTTGGGGGAAACAGGCAGGCTGCCACCTCCTGGCCTCTCTTCTCTGCAGGGGTCTGGGTGAGGGCGGCTGCTCAGTGAAAGGCTGGGAGGGGGACACACAGGTGTTTACAGGAGAGGGGCGAAGCCTCCAGAAGTTGTCAAGAATCGGGAGTTCTGTGTACATTTTGTGTGTCAGCAATGTGTGTATTTCTCTCCTTCATCCCTCACAAAAGCTGAGCAAGGCAGGTCAGGTAGCCTTAACCTTTGTTAAAGAGCTTCGTTACTACCCTTGTTGAAACTAAGGGAGCTCGAGTAACTTGCCCAGCGCCGCCTGACTAGTGGGAGCATTCAGACGCCGGTCCACTTGATCGAAGATCGGTAGCAGACGCCGTGTCCTGTTGATACTGTGCAAATAATCCCTGTGGTGCGGGGTGCTTGAGTTGACCTGTGGGAAATCTCTGTCCCCTTCTGGTAGTTGACACAGGAGGATGAATGTGTACACGAATAAGGCTGCACTGGGGGGTACAGGCCTGACAATTCCATGACCGGGAAGGAGTCTGGACTGGTCCCTGCATCCCGGCAGTTACCTGCCCGGCTGTCAGGCCTGCCTCCGTTACGGACCTGGAGTACCCTTGGCCTCTCTCGTTGAGGCTAAAACCCATCCTGATCTGGTCCCGCCACAGGCTGTCATGCATACTGCTTTCCTCCCTTCGGGCCTTTGTCCGGGTGAGGGCACCGAAGCAGAAGGGGTGAGTCACTTGCCCCGGGTTACTCAGGAGTTTGGAAGCTAGCCGCAGCTTGGGGCCTGAGTGCCTTCTGCCGGGCCTGTAGGTTCCGCGAAGGCAGGGCTTGTCTGAGTCACTCCTTGTAGCCACAGCAGCGAGCAGAGTCCCGGACACAGCGCGTGCTCAGGCTGACTCCAAGGCGGGATTGCCCTCCTGCAGGGACCTTGTTGCTATGTGCGGCCTGACAGGCTTCTCTCTCCTCAGCACGGCCCCCCAGGTGCTGAATACCAGCTCTCCAGCCCAACAGGCAGAGAATGAAGCCAAAGCCAGCTCTTCCGTCTCAATCGACGAGTCCCAGCCCACCACAAACATCCAGATACGGCTCGCCGACGGCGGAAGGCTGGTGCAGAAGTTTAACCACAGCCACAGGTGCCTTGCGCCGTCTGGCCTCGCTTGCTTGGGGAGGGCCCCCTAAACGCCAGCGGGCGCTCCGTGCGGTCCCCGAAGGGGGCAGCGGGATGGGAAGGTCTGAAGCTTGTGGTTCTAGTCCCCACTCTTCTGTTAAGTGCGGCCAGCGACTGCTCACTTCCTGCCTATAAAGTTAGGGGACTGGACTTCTCAGGGTCTTTTTAAGCCCCCACAGTGTGTGTTCACAGGAAATTTCATGGCAGAGCCCGGGTGCAGAACGATAAAATCTGAACTGCTGTGGTTAATGGAGAGGAGGAGGGGACACAGCACCAGCCTCCCCTCCAATTGAGTGTCCCTCCCCCCAGGGGATCTCTGAAAACCACTGGGCTGTGTAAGTCTTTTCTAGATCTGCCCTTCGAAAATTCTAGAATACCTGCTCTACTATTTCAGATCATCTGGGCTGGATCAAAGCAAACTGCCAACCCCATTTGAAAGATGGGGAAACTGAGGCATGGAGAGATTGCAGAGATTAGCAGGGGAGGAGGACTGTTAAACCAGTATTCTAGGTATTTGGCAAACGCCTTTTTCTAGGATAGCAGTATCCATATTTCATTAGGCATAGGCCAACTAAACCAGAAGCACGTGTGGGGCCCAGGGAACGGCTTGACAATCCTTGAGTACTGACAGGGGGTCACGTGGACTAAGTTCTGAAAAGGTTTGATTAGGATTACAGGACAGGAATCAGGCAGAGGAGCCTCGAGGGACCCCAATGTTGGCAGGAAGCACAGCATGAGGAAAATCTAGAAGGCGGGACATAGCAAGGGGAAGGAGCATGGGGGTCAAATTAGGTAGGGCTTGGGATCACAGTAAGGAGGCGGTGTTTATCCCAAGGAGACTGGGAGCAGTCGTGAAGGGTTTTAGGCAAGGGAGTGCCGTGATCGGACATGCTTCCAAGTGAGTGCTTTGGCTGTCCTGTGGAGAAGGAAGGCCGGGGGCTATGGACGGCAGAGGCCGGCCCTGCTCACCCCCCTCCCCACTCACCCCCCCCTGCTCTACCAGGATCAGCGACATCCGACTCTTCATCGTGGACGCCCGACCGGCCATGGCTGCCACCAGCTTTGTCCTCATGACTACCTTCCCGAACAAAGAGCTGGCTGACGAGAGCCAGACCCTGAAGGAAGCCAACCTGCTCAACGCCGTCATCGTGCAGCGGTTAACATAACCGCCCGCCTGGCCGGCAGCCTCCTCTCCCTCCTGCGTCCCCCTTGGCCGGCCGCCCCACGGGGACCGCCCCTCCCACCCCCTCCCCCACACCCAGCAGGCCAGTGCCACGTCTCCTCCGTAGCTCTGGGTTCTTAGATCTCGGTTGGACATTTGTTTTCTCCTTAGTTGCATTTCCTGGGTTTTTGTGACGATCAATGGACTTTAAAGAAAAAAATAAAAATGACCAAAAAAATGGAAGGATATCACCAGCACGTTGTATGGAACGTCTCCCACAGAAGCCGGCTTTCATTGCTTTAAAATCACACTACTCTCCAGGGCGTGCGGGGAGGAGCCTGCCTTCCACCGTCTCTGCTTAAACATTGCTTGTGGCACACGACACCCATCCGCTGGCATCCACCCGCCAGCCCCGAGAGGACCGGTGGGCTTCCCCCGTTACTGGGAAGGGGGTCGGGCGCTTGTAGAGAGAGGCTCTGCAGCCTCTTGCTCCCACAAAAACAGGCCTCTTGCCCGGATACAACTGGGCAGCAGCAGGGGTGCCTGAGTGTGAGGTCAGGTCTGGATGCACAGAGCCCTTCAGGTGAAAATACTGCCCTGCACTCCTTTCACTCAGACGCTGGGAGATTCCAGCTCCCCGGGCCTTGGCCGGTTGAGATTCTAGCGATGCCTCTCTGTCCCAGCCTTTCTCCCTCGTCTGGACTGTCACCCTGATGTTCTCGGCAGCACTGCCGTTGCCTTGGTCGCTCCACGTGCAGAGATCTGTACCTGGGAGATCGGGTGTTCTCTCACTGGGAAACGGCTCACACCAGCCCACACGAGTGCAGGGTTAGGGCGCCTTGGCCCGGAAGACGAACCGAATCAAAATGTCACCCAGCTATCTATCCACTAGTGGTGAAGGGGCAAATCAGATGGTGAAGAAAGGGCGAGTTGCCCGTGCTACAAGCCCCTTTTACGGTGTTAGCCTTTGTAGGAGGCTCCCGCTGAGTCCGTTTTGAGGGGGAGAGCGGTGTCCGTGGCCTTGGTGTGCAGGTCCCGTCCACAGTTCTCTGCCCTGCTGACTTCCGACGGGCAGCAACTCAGGGAGCAGTTCCCCCGTGAAGACCCCCTCCCGTAAGCGTGCTTCCTGTGCGAAGCTGGGAGAGGAGGTCGCCGGGGTCTTCAGATGGAAGTCCTTCCACCTCCCTATCAGAGGAACCACAGACAGGATCGCCACTGACTCAAAGTCCCCGGTCTTGAAACCTAATGTGCCTCAGCGCTCTTCCCAGGCGCTCATCACCACACACTTTTCTCTTCCCGCTTTACACCTGCGGCGAGCAAAGAACACGACACCCAGCCGGGGCTAGCGAAGGGCTTGGCGTTCCACCCCGTGCCCTTCCCAGGAAAGGGACGTGGCTTGGTGTTCCCCATCCCACACTGGCGGAGGGGGGCCTGCCGGGACAGCAACATCCATAGCGTGTCCGGCAGACGGAGGTGACTGTGGAAACTAAGTGCGGGTCTGGAAATACTAAATTGTCGTCCCCCTGCCCGTTAAAGACCAGAATGAGGATAGTGGAGTTTGGTAGCTTCTAATGGGTTGCTCTGAAGAAGTGTAGTCCCAGTAGTGTAATAACTACTGCAAAATCTAAAGCCCAAGTCACATAGCTGGTAAATGGTAAGGTGCTGTCTGCTTCTAAGGCTCGTGCTCTTAACCACCCTGCCCTCTACATACACTCCCTCCCCCAGTCCCCGGCCCTGCACGCATACACGCTGCTTACGTTAATTCTGCTTGCATGAATGAGCACACACCCAAAGAGATCATCAAAACACCACTTAGAACCTGCATCATCTAGAAGAGTTTACAAAGGGCTCTTGGGATTCCCAACCAGCCCTGGGAAGTGGGTGAGGAAGCTGACGTAGTTGTAATTGTTGCAGCCACCCCAGTTCAGACAGCCTGGGTGTCTGGCCCAAGGTCAGAGGGACTATGGCCACCGAGCCAGGGATCACCCTGGTCCAGATCCAGGCCGGGCAAAGATGTTTTTAGCCCTAGTTCTCTGTTTTGGGTGGCTCAGGTGGAAAGGTCCGGTCACCCAGATAGGCTTTCACAGGTTTAAAAACAAATAACCACTGGTTCTGGGGGGTCTGAATGCAGGGCAGTCTTTCTCAACTAGACATTCCGTTCATCTATGGGAGTATTTTGAATCCTCGCCAAAATTGGTTGGTTGGTAAGGGAACCTCCTGTCATTACACGGGCCAAGGACGTATCGCAAAGCATGGGACGTGTCCTGATGGAATGATGTTTAAAATTCAGCACCGAGTGATGGGGCACCTGGGTGGCTCGTTCGGTTAAGCGTCTGACTTTGGTTTTGGCTCAGGTCGTGAGCTCACGGTTCGTGAGTTCAAGCCCACATCGGGCTCCATGCTGACCATATGGAGCCTGATGGGGATTCTCTCTCTCCCTTTCTCTCTGCCCCTCCCCCCCTCAAAAATAAATAAAGCTTAAAAACTACATAAAATAAAATTCAACACCAAATGAAAAACATGAGTTAACTGGGCTGATGATGCCTCCTCACCGAGTTCAGCTTCAAAGCGAGCACGTGGGCCGGAGGCCGGGCGCAGCTCTGCACCTTTGGGTGGCATTGACAAAGTGCCCTCCAGGGACTCCTTAAGGTTGACCTGGAGGGAAGCGGCTGGTGCAGAAAGGTGGGTTCACTGCTCCCCACCCTCTGCCCTAGCCAGCAGCATGTTCAGAGGGGACTGTTCCAGGACTTCCTCCCAGGGCCAAAGACAAGGTCTTCCTTCTTTAAATGGGTTCTGCTCCTGTTCACGGGTGGTAGCTGGGCCCCGCCCCCCCTTTCCGGGTCCAGTCTTCTCAGGCCAGGACAGGGAAGCAGAGCAGAAACCTTACGCTGTGGACTTCGAGTGTCTCACCTGGTCACTGGCTGAGCAGCCCGTGCGTCTGTGACTTCCCTCTCCGCGGCCCCGAGCCTCACCCCACGTCCCATTCATCAGCAAGTCCTCTGGGCTCAGCCGCACACGCGTCCCAGATCAGGCCGCTTGTCCTCCCCTTGCGGTGTCCCAGCCCGGGTGCTGTCATCTCTGCCGGTGACAACTGCCCTTACCCCACTGATCCCCTGCTACTGTCGTTGCCCGGCAGTCTGCTCACATACAGGCGCCACACCTGTCACTTCTTTCCTTTAAAGCTCTCAGGTGCTCTCCCCACCCGCCCCCCATGCCCCAATTTCTGGAAACTGCTCTCTAAGGCCTGAAGAGTTCTGCAGGGCTGGCCCCTCGCGATCCCCTTGTCCTTATTTTCCTTCTTATCCTGCCTCTGGTGCGTTGTATGTTCTATGTGTCTGTTCACTCTTGTCCCCTGAGCACCTGCCGTGGTGCCTGATGTATAGCAGGTCCCCCACAAATAACTGGTTGGATGAACCTGCGAAACAAAGATAAGACCTCCCGGTCTGAAGGATGACAGGATGACGACCAACCGTGCTGCTCGGCAAGGCCCCATGGGGTAGGTGCTCCGGTAACTGCGGTCCCTCCCTTCCCCCCAAAGCAGGTGCTCGTTCAGCCACAGGGGGGCATCGTTGCAAAGGGCACCTGTTGCTTCCAGCAAAGCCACTTAAAAATGTGGAGCTGAAGACAGCCGCGTGTGTAGGTGGGGGGTGGGGGCGGGGGGGAGGGGAGGGTGTGAAGGGAATGCCCTCTAGCACTTTCTCTGCCCTGCCTGAGCTGGACTAGGGAGTTTAGCAAGGGCCAGTTACCCTCTATATTGAGCACCTCAGGCCTTCAATGTCAAGACCAGGTCTTTTTTTTTTTTTAATTTTTTTTTTCAACGTTTTTTATTTATTTTTGGGACAGAGAGAGACAGAGCATGAACAGGGGAGGGGCAGAGAGAGAGGGAGACACAGAATCGGAAACAGGCTCCAGGCTCTGAGCCATCAGCCCAGAGCCTGACACGGGGCTCGAACCCACGGACCGCGAGATCGTGACCTGGCTGAAGTCGGACGCTTAACCGACTGCGCCACCCAGGCGCCCCAAGACCAGGTCTTTAGTTACGACTGATGATAATAGCCGCATCCATTATTTGAGCAATATCTTTGTGCCAGGCCCTGTATGTACCTTACCTCATGTAGTCTGACAGCGACCCAAAGGTACTATGGTTAGCTCATTTTATGAGAGTCTCAGCATGGTAAAGGAACTAACCTCAAGTCCCACCGCCCACACTGATGAAAAGGCAGAACCAAGATTTGAATCCCCAACTGTCTGACCACCAAACTACTGTGGAGAAGGCAGGCCCAAGGACAGAGGCAGGGGGGAATGACTAGGGCAGAGGGGAAATCAGGGAGGGCTTCTTACAAGAGGGCACCCTTGGGGCACCTGGGTGGCTCAGTCGGTTAAGCGGCCGACTTCGGCTCAGGTCACGATCTCACGGTCTGTGGGTTCGAGCCCCGCGTCGGGCTCTGTGCTGACAGCTCAGAGCCTGGAGCCTGTTTCAGATTCTGTGTCTCCCTCTCCCTGACCCTCCCCCGTTCATGCTTTGTCTCTCTCTGTCTCAAAAATAAATAAACGTGGGGCGCCTGGGTGGCGCAGTCGGTTAAGCGTCCTACTTCAGCCAGGTCACGATCTCGCGGTCCGTGAGTTCGAGCCCCGCGTCGGGCTCTGGGCTGATGGCTCAGAGCCTGGAGCCTGTTTCTGACTCTGTGACTCCCTCTCTCTCTGCCCCTCCCCCGTTCATGCTCTGTCTCTCTCTGTCCCAAAAATAAATAAACGTTGAAAAAAAAATTTTTTTTTTAAAATAAATAAATAAACGTTAACAAAAAAAAAAAAAATTAAAAAAAAAAAAAGAAGAGTGCACCCTTGAGCTGGGTTGTGAAAGGTGATCGAGGGTTGGTTCTTTGACAAAGAAGAATGAAGGCTTTCCTTCCTTAAGAGACAACCCCCAGAGGATGTGTGGTGTTGGGCAGGCAGATGGGGCTGACTGAGAGGGAGCCAGTACCAGGGACAGCATCTGGTCCCCTACTGAGGAGTGAGAGTAAGTCCCCCCCCCCCCGCCTCCCGCCCACCCCCGTCAGACTTGTGAGATGGGAACAAACTGATGAAACCAAGAACGGACCCGCAGCGGCGAGGGTCCAAGCCCTTCCTCCTCGACTGGCCTCTCTCTCTGCTCCACGGTTTTCTCATTTGTAAAGTGTGTTCTCCACAGAGTTCAAGGAATCAACATACCTAATGCTCTCAGGCCAGTGACCTGAATTGTCAGGACCAGTCTCCCAAACCTCTGAGTTCCTGTGTCCCCAGATCAGCCAGTACCGTTGGTTTTGACCAACATGCTTGCACCTCCAGGGCAGATGGGGACATCCAAACTCCCCACCAGTGATAGGGTTTGTCAGATTTCAGACTGACAAGGTGGTGGGTCAGCTCCGGTGACCCTTGTACCCTCTCTCTCTGGGCCCAGGGTATGTCCTTTTCAGCCAAGAACCTGAAAGTCGAGGTCCCAATCAGCTGAGCCCCAGAAGACTCTTACCAGGTGAGCTATCGCTGATCCCTTGATCCCAAGATGAGACAGCTTTCCCTCCAGACAGGCCAGACAGGTCCCCAAATCCCAAGTGGTGGCCAGAATTCGAGAGAGACTTTGAAGTCTGAGCACTCTCAGCTCACCAGCCAGATGACAGAGATCTGAAGTGGAGGGGGGTGGGGGGGAGCCCCTGGGGACAAGAGTTATCACAAAGGCCCAACAATTATCTAAACCAAGTTCTTGAAGCCCTAAGGGCTCAGGTAGAAGTAAGCAAGAGACAGTTTTCCCACGGCCCTGAGCTAGACCTGATTTGAATTTCACCCCACCCTTTCCTGGCTGTGTGTCCTTTCCTGGCTGTGTGTCCTTGGACCAGCTTCTCCCCTCTCTGAGCCTTAATGCCCTCATTTCTTTTCTTTTTTTTTTTTTTTAATCTTTATTTATTTTTGAGAGAGAGACAGAGTGCGAGCAGGGGAGGAACAGAGAGAGGGAGACACAGAATCTGAAACAGGCTCCAGGCTCTGAGCTGTCAGCACAGAGCCCGACGCGAGGCTCGAACTCAAGAACCGTGAGTTGATGACCTGAGCTGAAGTCGGCCACTTAACCCACTGAGCCACCCAGGTGCCCTTAATGCCCTCGTTTCTAAAGGAAGAGAGTCATTATAACTTCTTCAGATGGTTACTGTGAGAATTAAGTGAAACAGTCCATAGAGGCTCACACTTGAGCACCCAGTGTTACTTGGTCAGGGGCAGGAAGTAGAGACTATGAACTGAGACCAGTGAGCTTGCTAACAGCCCTCTGTTTTCACCAGGGGCAGCTGGGATCTTGAGCACAAGAAAATGCGTTTTCTAAAATCCAGATCTCTTGAAGATTTAAAATATTAAAACAAGTGAGAGATGTGTAGACCATGGTATCCATTGGCCAGCAAGGGTTGGTGAGCACCTGCTTGGTGCCGGGGCCAAGGGTTCACGGTCGGCCACCAGGTTCCTCCAGGGTCCCATCCCATGTACAGTCTGCAGAGAAGGACAGCAAGGATGGTGGGGGGTGGGGGGGAGAGACCCAGGGAGCCTTCTCCAAGGAGGAGACTTTGGGGCTGAGAACTGGTTGTTGCACAGGAAATCAACCAGGTGGTCAGAGAGTAGGTGAAGAACGTTCCGGGAGGAGGGACAGAAGACGCAAAGGCCAGTTAGCTCAAGAGAGTGTGGTGCACACATGAATGAGTGAACGGCCTTGAATCGGTCTTTGTAAGACCTTTCCAAATGAATTTAAATGCCCATCAACCCAGATGGTTACGTCAATTATGGATACATTCACATAGCAGACACAGTACAGCCATTTGTAACCATTGAGTTCTCCGGACATGGAAAAGGATGTTCTCTAAGGTACCTGGTAAGTCATTTCGAGGAATAGGGTTTACCACGGGGCAGACACTGTTCTCAGCATTTGATGGATATTAACTCGTGATCCTTACACCAACCCCATTCGAGAAAAGGAAAAGAGAAACATGCAACATAGGTTACTTGTGCAAAGTCACTCAGCCAGTAGGTGGAGGAAGCAGGATTTGAACTTGGGACTGGATCCAATGTCTGTGCTGGACCATTTCCCCTCCCTCCCTCGGAATGTGCAGTTTGCTTCTGTAGGGGAGGCAAAACTTTACCTCTACCCATCTTAGTTTTCAGCAGGGACTTGAACAAAACTTAGACTAACAAGAGAAAAAACTTTTATTAAGTCATGCAGCACACATTACACGGGGAAACCTAATGAAAAGTAACCCAAAATGGCAGCTTAGAATTCCAGCTTAGATAGCATCTTCAACAAGGAACAATAAATTTGCCAAGAAATGACAAGGCAAAGGGAAATGGCTTAAGGCTTCTGAGGTCAGAAGGCTGTGGAAAGGTAAATATATGAGAGGGAATGGAGGAAGGTTTGCAAATTCCTCTGGTGTCATCTCTAGATTTATGTCTGTCTCCAATAAAAGAAGAATTTATACCCTGCCTTTAGGCAGAAAAGAGGGAGCTTTTTTTCCTGGGCTTGCTGCTTCTTAACTGCCTTCAGCTCAAAATACTTTTTAAGTCAAAGAGGCATATTTTGGGCTGACATATTCTGGTTTCCTTCACTTCCACCCATGTAAAATAAAATGGTTAGAAATATGTATTTGATTATATCTACATAGACACCCCCCCCCATTCCGGAAAAACACACCAGACAGCAATTATGGGTATGGGGAGATAGGACACCTGGGTGGCTGAGGGATGGTGTGGGAGGGGGACTTATCTATATTGCCTTTTCTTTGCTTTTTGCTTTAGAATTTTGTACCATGCACTTTTTTGGGGGTCGGGGGGCAAGTGACAAGGGGCGGGGAGATTGAGAGAGAGAAGCAGGGCTCACCCAGAGCTCGCGTTTTACCCGAAGCGCGGGGCTTGTGTGACTCGAAATCACAAACTGTGGGGGGTGCCCGGCTGGCTCTGTCAGTTAAGCGGCCGACTTTGGCTCAGGTCATGATCTCGCGGTCCGTGAGTTCGAGCCCCGCGTCGGGCTCTGGGCTGACAGCTCAGAGCCTGGAGCCTGTTTCAGATTCTGTGTCTCCCTCTTTCTCTCTCCTCCCCCGCTCATGCTCTGTCTCTCTCCTCTCAAAAATAAATAAACAAAAAAAATTTAAAAAGGAAAGATATTAACAGTAATTTTTCCTGATTATCCCCGAAACATCTGAACCCACAAGACTTACTGTCCTCCATGATCCACCGTCACCGCCCAAGATAATGACGTCATTTAATGCGGATCCTTCCTGACTTCTTCACTGTGATGACAGTTGAGAGCCATCAGTGAGCGCTTACTTCCTGGCAAACAATTCCGAGCCCTTCAGACAAAACTTTCCACAACGGAATTATAACTGTGGCGCTCAAAACAGCCTTGTGAAGTGTGTACCATTTGTTCTCCGTTTTACAGGTGAAGAAACTGAGGCACAGAGGGTAAGATGAGTTGTCCTGCCCCCTTATCCCCCCCCTTCCTCCCCACACCAGGCTCCTTGCTGTTCCTCAGGCATCGCTGGCATGCTCCCACCTCCCAGCTTTTGCACGTGCTTTTCCCTCTGCCTGGAACACACTTCCAGATCTTTACACAGCCCACCCCACCCCCACCGCCACGCGCGCACACACACACGCGCGCGCACTGTATGTAGGTCTCTGATCAAATGCCACCTCCTGGAAGGCCTCCCCTGACCCCCACCCCCTTCAACCAGCTTTGTTTTGCTTCATAACCATGTTTACCACCGGCCATGGTCATTCATCCCTTCAGCACTTACGTAGCAAGGCCCTCCAGTGCGCCAGGTACTGTTCTGAGTACTGGGGCTGCAGTGAGGAAAAGACAGACGCAGGTTCCACCCTCACGGAACTGAAGCCCTCGGGGAAACAGACATTATTCCACTGACTCCTAACAGCAGGCCTGTATCCCAGCTCCATTTATGAGCTGTGTGGCTTAGTCCTTAACTTTTCTGAGCCTCCGATCTCCCGTCTGTAAAACTGGGCTAATCACAGAGCCCCCACCACGAGGGCTGTTGCAAAAACGAAATGAGGCAGTGGTGCCTGGCTGGCCCAGTGGGTAGCACGTCCGACTCCTCATCCCAGTGTCGTGAGTTTGAGCCCCATGTTGGGTGTAGAGATTAAATTTAAAAAAATGAAATCTGAGGGGCACCTGCGTGGCTCAGTCAGTTAAGTGACCGACTCTTGGAGTTCAGTACAGGTCATGATTTCACGGTTTGTGAGTTCAAGCCCTGCATCGGGCTCCACACTGACAGTGCGGAGCCTGCTTAGGATTCTCTCTCCCTCTCTCTGCACCTCCCCAGGGCATGTGTGCGCAAGTGCTCTCTCTCAAAATAAATAGACTTTTTTTTTTAATGTAATTCTTTTAATGTTTATTTATTTTTGAGAGGGAGAGAGACAGACTGCGAGCAGGGGAGGGGCAGAGAGAGAGGGAGACACAGAATCCGAAGCAGGCTCTAGGCTCCGAGCCATCAGCACAGAGCCCGATGCAGGGCTCGAACTCATGAACTGCAAGATCATCACCTGAGCCGAAGTCAGAGGCTCAACCGACTGAGCCACCCAGGCGCCCCTCAAAATAAATAGACTTTTTGAAAAAAGTTTTAAAAAATGCCATGAGCTAATAAAAAAGCAACTGTTCAGTAATTATTAACACTGATTATTAGGGTTGTGATTGTCATCCTTAGGCGCCACAGGGAGATAGAAGTAGTCATTATTTCCGCCCTCAAGGAGGTGGTAGATGGGTCAGGAAGACACATATGGATGACAGCAAGACACCAACGTTTCCCAGAGCAGGCAGAGAGATCAACGGGGGCAGAGAACGCATGAAAGAGAAAGTGTGTGTTGAGCCAGGGCTCAAGGGGGGTGGGATTTGGAGAGATGGGGGCTGGGGAGGGAAGGGTCTCCACACAGGCCTCTCTGCACAGAGGTACGGAGGCGGGACGGAGCACACGGGCCTAAGTGTGCTTCTCCCTTCTTGTCCCCCCTCGGAGAGAGTGCACTCGATGGCTGGGCACCTTCAGCTGCCTCTCCTGCCTGGTGCTGGTTCTGGGACTGAAGGAACAGCCCCGTAAGGGAGCTGGTATGGCAGCTAATAGGTTTAAGAGGGTGGGAGTGGCCTCATGCCCCGGGGGACTGTAGGAGACTGTGGGGACACCCAGACAAAGAAGAGATGCACCAGAACTCTCAAGTGAGGCTCAGTCCTACCCTGAACTTGGCCGAACCCCAGAAGGGTGGCAGAGCGGAGGCCAGCCTGGCCAAAGTCACTTTGCCCTGGTGTGGACGGAGCAGCCCAGGTGTGACAATTGTTCTTCTCTCCTGCCTGTCTGCTCTGTCAAGGTCACCAACACCTCCCCACCGCCAACGTCCACTGGCCACTGCTTTGGCCCCTTGTCCTCCCGGCAGCCTCCATATAGCCTCCACCTCAGAGCTTCCAGAGGCCCTGCTCTCACCCACCTGCCTTTCCCAGCCTCCTTTGCGGGATCGTCGGTCGATTGGTTGGTTGGTTGGTTGGTTTTGAGCACTTTCTTACTTCCTATCACTACAAGATGCTCCAGGCTCATGTGGTATATTTCCTACCCCAGTCCTAGAATCGGGTATTTCTTCAAGGAGCCCAGGTTCCTTTCACTGGAGTATGGTATTAGAAACCAAGGTCTGGGTGCTAAGTGTGTTCTTGCTCTTTGCGTGTCTTTTTTTTAGGCCCTGGCAGCCAACAGAGCAAAGAAATATATGTGTGTATACTAATCTGTAATATACACATAGCCATAAATATTTCTGCACGTAACCATCTGTATCTATATTAAATTTAACATAGTTCTTACTAACAGCTCTTTTTACTGCTTTTCTATAATGTCTATTTCATTGCTGAGATTATCTATTTTTTCCCTTCATTTCAAGGCAATTTCTAATTGATTATTGAAGTATTTTTAGGATGGCTGCTTTCAGGAGCTCCTGGGTGGCTTAGGTGGCTGAACGTCCAACTTCAGCTCAGGTCATGATCTCAGGGCTTACAAGCTGGAGCCCCGCGTTGGGCTCTACGCTAACAGCTCAGAGCCTGGAGCCTGCTTTGGATTCTGTGTCTCCCTCTCTTTCTGCCCCTCCCCTGCTCGTGCTCTGTCTGTCTCTCTCTTTCTCAAAAGTAAATAAACATTAAAAAAAATTGTTTTAAATGATGGCTGCTTTCAGACCTTCTCGGATAATTCCAACATCGGATTCATCTCAGTACTAGAGCCAATCGATTTGTTTTTCTCACTCAAGTTGCAGTTTTCTGGGTTCTTATTAGGGTGGGTGATTTTAGGCATATCCTTGTCATCTTGTCTATTATGTTTGGGAACCCCAGGTCCTATTCAAACCCTTTATTTTAGCAGGCAGGCACCCTGTTCAGGTTTACCATGCAGGTCCTGGACTATTTTGGGGAGCTGTGGTTCCAATGACAGCTTAGTGTTCAGAGCCTTCACTGTATTATTTTGCTCATTGTGGTTTATCTGGTATCACTGGGTCTTCGGGGGCTAGAAGGGGTTTCCCCAGGCCTCGCTGCCCCGTGTCTCATGGTAGGGAGGGAAGTGTCAGCCCTGCTGTGGTTGCTTCTTCTGCCAAGGCCCTTCCTGACTGTTCCACCTGCTCACCCCCATGTCTCCCTGGGGGGAAGGGGAGTGCTTCTCCTGAGTGCTTACTGTAAGCAGTGCTGGGCTCACCTGACATTGGCAGGGAGGCTCCCTCCAATCCCGGGCTGCCTACCTGAGCCAGACAGACAGGGGCACGTGGCTGGTTCTACATGGTAGACTGGTCTCCTAAAGCTCTCGTGGCAAATTACCACAGACTTGGTGGCTTAAAACAAACAGAAATTTATTCTCTCAGTTCTGGGGGCCCGGAGTCCAAAATCAGTATCACTGGGGCAAAGTAAGGTGTTGACAGGGCTGTACTCCTTCTGGGGGCTCCAGGGGAGACACTGTTCCCTGACTCTTCCAGCTTCTGGTGTCGGCTGTTTCTCCTTGGTTTGTGGCTGCATCGCTCTGGTTTTTAATGCCAGCATCTTGAAATGTGTCAGCTCTATGGTCACATCACCTTCTTTTCTGTGGGGGGTGGGGATGGGAAAGGGAGGGAGGGAGAGAGAGAGAGAGAGAGAGAGAGAGAGAGAGATCTCCCTCTGTTTCCCTCTCCTATACATGTAATTGCATTTAGGGCCACCCTGATAATCCAGGATAATCTCCCCATCTCAAGATCTTAACTTAATATATCTGTAAAGGCCTTGTATCCATGTAAGGTAGATTTACAGGTCCCAGGGATCTGGCTTCTTTGGGACATCATTTTTTAGGTTACCGCCCACAACTGGAGGCAACTTACCCCAAAACTACACCTCAGTTTTCTCTTCTGTAAAAGGGGGTTAATAACAGTGATGTTGAGATGAAGGTTATATAAACCAGTGTATATGGAACAGCTATCACTGCATTTCTTATACTCAGGCCCGCTATCTATTGCCTTGCTAGATGGGAAAAAAGATTCCACCATGGGAGAAGGATGGGGTCACAAAGGATGGGAGGCAGGTGGGTAGAAGGCTTCCCACTGAGGGCACACATCCCACAAAAGGCAGAGTTAGCTAGAATTAAGGGGAAAGCCGAGAGCCCCAGAGGTCACATCACGAGGTAAAGCCCCACATCTTAGGTGAGGCATACAAGGTTTGCTGATGCTCCCCATACATCTAGATCAGACTGGGTTCGAGCCCCGCATGAGGCTCTGTGCTGACAGCTTGGAGCCTGGAGCCTGCTTCGGATTCTGTGTCTCCCTCCCTCTCTCTCCCTCTCTCTCTCTCTGCCCCTCCCCCACTGGCACTCACTCACTCTTTCTCTCTCAAAAATAAATAAACATTAAAAAAGAAAAAAAATCCTGGACAAAACACAGAGTTGCTATTTAAGAACTCTGAAAACTTAGTAGCAGATAGGTGGAGGAACAAGACCAGCATCGGATGTACAGCCACGCTAGCAATGAGTTGACCATCCCCCTCCCCCCCCCCATATTTCCCAGGCTGGACTCCATGCACCTTTCAGCCTGGAAGTGCACACCAGGGCAGACAGAGAAAGCTCTAGGGCCCCCCTCATTCTGATTAAATTAGGCAAACGTCTCCTAATACTCAGAGTAGGGGAACAATAAACTTCTGCACCCATCCCCCTGTTTCGTGTACGTGAATTAAACACGAAACAGTTCACGCAGACTTTGAGAATTTACTATAGGATGGCCTGGGAAAGGCTCTGAAAATACAAATGACCTTGAAGTCATAAGCCATGGGAGGCTGGTTGGAACTCACAGCCTGAGCCCAATCTGGTCCACGGCCTCCTAGAACAATATGGCAATAGTCTCCGCAGGATTTTTAGAAAGGTCTAATGATACCCAGAATGTCCAGGTATATTCCAGAGTGACTTGACATATGAGGAAACATGAAAATCCCAACTCGCATGGGAGAAGACGGCCAACAGCTGCCAGTGCTGAAATGACACGGCCGTGGGGATTATCTGACAGTCATTAAAGCAGATATTATAAAAACCCTCCAGCAAATAAGGGCAAACCACCTAGAAACAAACGGATAGAGGGACATTTTAAACAAACAGGGCTACCTGGGTTAAACATCTGACTCTTGACCTCAGCTCAGGTCTTGATCTCAGGGTCATGAGTTCAAGCCTTGCATTGGGCTCCATGTTGGATGTGGAGCCTACAAAGGAAGGAGGGAAGGAAGGAAGGAAGGAAGGAAGGAAGGAAGGAAGGAAGGAAGGAAGGAAGGAAGGAAGAAGGAAGGGAGGAAGGGAAGGAGGGAGGGAGGGGGGGAGGGAGGAATTTTAAGCCAATAAATAGAACATAAAAAGGACAAAATGAAAATCTTATAACTGAAAAATAAAATAAGCAAAAATTTAAAAACCCTTTGTATGGGTGCCTAGCAGAACGGAGACGGCAGAGAAACAAGTCAGTGATCTTGAAGGCAGAAAGTATCCAATCTGACAACAGAGAGAAAGATGGGGAAGAAATGAACAGAACTCCAGGAATGGTGGAACAATTCCAGAAGAGTGAATGTCTGGGTCATCAGAATCTGGGAAGTACAGGAGAAACAGTGGTGCAGGAAAAATATTTGAAAAAACAATGGCTGAAAACCTCCCATGTGGGTGAAAGATATAAACATACATGTTCGGGAAGCTGAATGAAACAGAAACAGGATAAACCCAAATAAACCCCCATTTTTCAGATTTTGGAGCTGCAAGGAAGGAATCACTTTCCCCATCACCCGGGATGCTTATAACTTGAGACTCAAATGACATCCTGTGTCCTTTAGAAACCATGAAAATAATACACAGAGTAAAAATAAATTCCATCAGTTCAGAATGATATTAAATGAAAAGTCTAATCTGTCTTTCTCCCAGTCCCACCTCTTAGGGTCACTCCCTATTTCTGTTTTAAGTTCTTCTGGTTGCTAAAGTTTGATTTAAAAAGATTTGAACGCTTATCATTTTTATTAATGAATAACCAGGCTTAAGCTAACCAATTAAGTCTTATAAGAAAATAAATCATGGGGTGCCTGGGTTCGCACAGTCGATTGAACATCCGACTTCAGCTCAGGTCATGATCTCATGGTTTGTGGGTTCAAGCCCCGCATCAGGCTCTGTGTTGACAGCTCGCAGCTCGGAGCCGGACCCTGCTTCATATTCTGTTTCTGCCTCTCTGCTCCTACCCCGCTCACGCTCTCTCTATCTCTCTCTCTCTCTCTCTCAAATATAAACACTTTTTTAAAAGTTGAAAAAATAATAAATAATAATTTTGTAAAAAAAAATCAGTAATCGGCTATGTACGAACATAGAATCAAAACCAACTTGGAACTCAACACCAAAAAAAAAAAAATCCAATTAAAAATGGGCAGAGGACATGAATACACATTTTTTCAAGGAAGACATATAGATGGCCAAATGACACATGAAAAGGTGCTCAACATCACTCATCCTAGAAATGCAAATCAAAACCACAATGAGATGATCACCTCACACCTGTCAGAATGACTAGAGTAAAAGAGACAAGAAATAACAAGTATTGACGAAAATGTGGAGAAAAAGGAACCCTTGTGCACTTTTGGTAGGAGTGCAAACTGGTACAGCTTCTGTGGGAAACCATATGGATGTTCCTCCAAAAATTAAAAACAGAAGTACCGTACCATCCCCTAATTCCACTACTGGGCATTTTTTACCCAAAGAAATATATATAGACATATTTGCAGTGGAATATTACTCAGCCATAAAAAAGGGTGAGATCTTGCCATTTGTGACAACATGGATGGGGCTGATGTATCATACTGAGTGAAGGAAGTCACTGGGAAAGACAAAAGGTCTTTTACGGGCTCATCATCATGCCAGCAGCAGTGACATATTTAAAATTAGCTGCCGAGGGGCGCCTCAGCGGCTCAGTCGGTCGAGCGTCCGACTTCGGCTCGGGTCATGATCTCACCGTCCGTGAGGTCAAGCCCCGCCTCGGGCTCTGTGCTGCCGGCTCAGAGCCTGGAGCCTGCTTCGCATTCTCTGTCTCCCTCGCTCTCTGCCCCTCCCCCAACTGCTCGCGCACGCGGTCTCTCTCTCAAAAATAAATAAACATTAAAAAAAAAAAAGTCTTACAAATGTCTAATAAGCGTCCCTCGTGTTACATAGCACATACCAGTCTTGGGTTCATCTCAGGTCTGTATCACATGCCCCCACTGATAGCCGAAATGGCAGTCACGGGTTTCTGTTCCCCAAAGCAGTGAAGAAGAGGGCGTGCAAACCTGAGGCTCTTGGAGAATCCCCCCTAGGAAAAGGTGACGTCTTCTATCTGTGGATTGACACAGATGGATAGGATGTGCACTGTCTCAAAGACAGATCTGTGTTTTGAACTGAGGCGCTGTCCAGAACCATGAGAGAACCACCAGATCACAGAGTGAAAGTGAGGGAAGCCGCAGGCTGGGGGCTTCAGGTGGTGGGAGAGGTGTCGGGGTGGGTTGGGAGGCAGTCCTGGCCCCTCTTGAGCTCTCCCTTTTTAGTTTTATTTCTCAGTATGCATTCTTCCCTTCTTCTATAGGCACAGAACCCCTACTTTTACTTGGGCACAGGGACACCCAGAATGAAGACTGTATTTCCCAGCTTCCCGTGCGGCTCAACTTGACCGCACAGCTAGGTAGCAGCCAATGAGGTGTGAGGGGAAGAGATACCTGCGACTTTTAGGTCACGCACTTAAAGGGAGGGGGACATGCCCTCACATTCCACCTTCCCCCCTTTCCACTGGTTGGGATGCAAACCCGCTCGGTCAAGCATAACAGGAGGAGCATAGGGATGGAGAGGCACAAGTAGAAGGATCACGGGTCCCTGATCAGCCTGGGAAGCTGAGCCGCCCTACATGCCTCTGCACTGTGATGAGAGAGAGACGGCCACTTTTGTCTCATTTCAGCCACTGTTAATTTGGTTTCTGTTAGAGCCCACACCCTAAATAACACAAAAATTGCCAAAGCAGTCACGAGCTCCCTGAGATTCTAGGGAAGGGGACACAGACGACAGGAAGAGTGTCAAAGGACTTTGACATTTAAAGAATCTCGGGGATGGGGCACTGGGGTGGCTCAGTCAGTTAAGCATCTGACTCTTGATTTCGGCTCAAGTCATGATCTCACAGTTTGGGGGTTCAAGCCCCGCACTGGGCTCCACGCTTAGAGCATGGAACCTGCTTGGGATTCTCTCTCTCTCTCCCTCTCTCTACCGCTCCTGTGCTCTCTTTCTCTCTCAAAAATAAATAAAATAAACTTACAAAATTAAAAAAAAAAAAAATCTCAGGAGCACCCGCCGAAGACCTAAAGGATTATCCACACTTACCTCCCTCAGGTCCTGCACTGTGTCACAATGTTCCCTGGGGCCACAGTGCCTCTGCCTATTTCTTCTACCCCAACATACACCCAGCTGGCCAACTCCTTCAGACCTTGGCTAAACCTGGCAATCTCAGGGAAGCATTCCACACACCCCAGACTGAGTAAGGCATCTCTGTTATACATGCCTCAGAGCATAAGCCATGTATCACTCTACTGACATGTGATACATAAGCCATGTATCACAGTACTGACAGCTTTGAAACTTTGTATTTATCTCAGTGGTAATTTGATGGTCTCGCCTTCACCAGACTGTAAGCTCGGCGACGTCAGGGACTGAATCTATCTCCTTCACTGTTGTTTCCCCAGCACCTAGCACAGTGATGGGCATATAGTAGACGCTCAATTAGAACATAAGTAGATAAGGCATGAATGAACGAATGGATGGATCCCGACCTGACAGGACAGGCTTCATGCAGGGCGGTGTGAATACCGACTCCTCTTCCAACGAAGAAAAGCAGAGCTCAGAATCCTGAATCGTTTGTTGACCGCTAACGTGAACGCACACATGCGCTGACCTCCCACAACCATCGTTTTTCACGCAAGTGTGCACTTCGAAGTGTGAACCTGCCCAAAGTCACCCAGCCGGGAACGGGCCGACCCCCCCGCCATTACCCCCATTTCCCCAGACGCGGAAACTTGGGGAAAGAGGAGCCCGCCGGCCGGGAGCACGAGAAAGGAAGGGCGGGGGCAGCAGGACGGCGCTCCAGACGGCTGCATCCGGAGGCCGCGGGGCGGCCGGGCTTCCGGTCCCCCAGCCCCGCGGCCCGGGCTTCGGGGACGTGCGCGCCGTGTGGGGCGCGCACGCAGGGCGGGGCGTGCGGGGGCGCGCGCGTGCGCAGGCCAGGCGCCCAGGGCCAAGGCAGAGCCGGGGAGCTGCCGCCAGGTCCGCTGTGGGTCCACGCCGCCCGCCGCGCCGCCCGCCAGCCCAGCGTCCCCAGCCGCCGCCGCCGTCGCCGCCGCCATGGGAGTGCAGGTGGAGACCATCTCCCCCGGAGACGGTGAGTAGGCGCGCTCGGCGTTCCCAAAGTGCCCCCTCCGCCGCGCGCATCCGCTCACCGCTCCCGTCTGTCTGTCTGTCTCCTTAGGGCGCACCTTCCCGAAGCGCGGCCAGACCTGCGTGGTGCACTACACGGGTGAGTCGGCGGGTCCGCGGGGTGGGGGGGCCCGGCCCCGGGTGGCCTGTAGCCGCCGCCTGGGGGCAGAGGCCCGGGGCGTGGCGGCGGCGGCGGCGGCGGGGCCCGCGTGGCCCGAGGCGGAGGCCTGGGCGGTGGCAGCGCCCCCGAGGGGGCGGCCTCGCGCCTGCCGAACCCGGGACGGTGTGAGCCGGCGGTTTCGCGCTTCCCGAACAGCCCTGTGCCCACTGCACAGATGGGGAAACTGAGGTTTGGGGAGGCGAAGTCGCCGGCGCAAGGTCACATGCTCCGGAACGGGCAGAGCCCTGGCCCGGGACCATCAAAGGATTTGTACCATTTCTGTGTCCCGGGTGACACCCAGCCTCCCCTTCCGGCCCTCCCTTGGATGGAGATAAGAAGGGCGAGGTAATTTCCAGTCTGCGGAGGGGCCTCTTCCAAAGTCGGGATTCATCCTGGTTCCTAAGGCACGGCTTTGACTTCAGCCTGGCCTTGGATGAGCTAGATCCGCTCATCTTAACTTTTGAGCCACTTTGAAATCCAAGCCTCGGTAGCCACGATGGCCTGGGCTGCCTGAACGTGTAATTTCGCCCCTCAGCCCCTGCCCCCCAACCCTTCTAGGAGTAGAGGTTTTCTCATCCCCATTTGAAAGTTAAGGAAACTGAGGCCCAGTTAGGGTAACGAACAGTAATGAAAACCAAAGGAGATTGTAGACCTTCAGCCAGAATTCAGACTTCAGAGTCTGGTGCCTTGAGACCATCTTTTAACTCCATGCCCTTACAAGGTCCTCCTGGGTTGTATTGGGGAGGGGGGTGGAGGCTAAGCAGGCGGAGACTCTGTGGCTGTGGGCTGGAGGGGGGGGTGGTGATTGGTGTAGCTGCACTGTAGATACGAATAACCTTCCCTCCCCGTCCTTCTTCCCCTTTCTCCTCCTTCCCACCCTTTCCTCTGTTCCTCCTCCCCCTTCCTCTGTTTCTTCTCCTTCCCTCCCTTCTCTTTTTTCTCCTCCTCCTCCTGGGTAGTAGGCTGTAGGCAGTTGTGACCAAGCTGCTCAGGCATAGGCTTTACCCTTCCCTCCCAGATTATGGGGGGAGCCCTCTGTTAAGGGAAATGACTTTCACTGGGAAGGAGAAGGAGGCACCCAACATCCCCTTTCCCAGGCGTTTTGACTTATTCGGCTGTTTTGTGTCTCTGGCCCTTCTCCGTGGGCAGAAATGGGGGCAGGGAGTGGAGGGAGTCAAGAACTAGAACCTTTTAAAAGGCTACCAAAGGAGGAGGTATTGCAACCCATCTTCGTAGGGAACGTTCTCGTGCCTGTGAAACGAAGCTGGAAAGTGGTTCTGACGTTTTTCAATGGCCGTTTTTGTAGGCCATGGTCAGCACCCGAGCCTGGGAGGTCTAATGGAGGAAAGCTTGTCAGTTTGGTTGCTTGTGATCGGTGGGATGAGAAGAGTAAGCGTTGCCTTTTGCAGTGCTGGGGTGAGTGGGCAGTTAATGCGGTTCCCACCGCCAACTTGGTGCAGACCCTGGGACTCGGAGAGGTAATGAGGTGACTGTCCCACCCCTATTTTATAAGTTAGCCATACTAGGATAACTGGCTCTGTCTGTCTCACTCCTGAGTCTGTGCCCCTCAGCCTTGGCTTACCCGTCTTTTAGTGCTCATGGCGGGATTGGATCCACAGCATGTCGACAGAACCATGCCTCACTGTGCCTTTTGGTGAAATGTCCCCACACAGCACGTCTGGAGCCTTTCCTAAGAGAACAGATGGTCGTGGGACCCAGAACACCATCAGGGCTCCCAGTGCCTCTTCTCCAAGTCTGTGTTTTCCTTGAGGGTGGCACCCACCCACACATTCCCCGAACAGCCGCAGGACCCTGGCATGCATCAGGACAAAAGCTTTCTTTTTTATGTCATTTTTGATAAGCTCTACAAAGACGCCTCAGTGAGGAGCCAGCTCTGCCCCTTGCTCACAGAATAGGCTGTTCTTGGGCAGGCGGCTTTGTTCCTGTGGGTCTTTGCCACCAGCCTCCCAGGAAGAACCTGTTTGAGGCCTGTGGGGGCGTGAGAGGAATGGGTAGGCGCTTTGAGATTTCATCTGTAGCAGTGAAGGCTTTCAAGCCAGTGGGAGCAGAATTCATCTTGATGGAACATAATGGGGGTGGGGAAAGTTACCATAAGGACCTGAGGGTCTTCCCAGGCAGGGAGCCCACTGGGGCTCAAGAAGGGAGAAGAAATTCTCATAGTACTCCTAGTTTTTCTCCCTGTTTTTCTCTATCTGGTTGCCCCAGTATTCCCTTGTCGGATTCGTTTTTCTTTGCTTCTCCCAAGTGGAGATGTTGGATGTTGGAAGGCCCCTGTGTGCCCCGCCCCTCCCACCCCATGCCCAGTGTCTCCGTCTCCTTTTGAATATCCAGCTTACATTGTTCGGCTGTGGGACTCCAATGATGATAGTTCCTAGGAGGGAAAAATCTAACTGGCCCAGGTTCAGGTCAGGCGAACACTCTTGATCCAGCCTGCTCTGGCCTGGTATCCCTTGCTGCTGACTGGGGGCAGGTCCAAAGAAAGAGCAGTGGAAGTAAGGTCTCAGCCAGCAGAGACATGCATAGCCCAGGCTGACTTTGACCACATGGGCATTTTAAGTGCCGCTGGTGGCTGCCAGTCGTAGCCCTGATGACACCCTCAAGGCTCCCTCTGGTGCCTTCTGTGGCCTCTAACAGAGCACAGCCTGCACGCGGCTTCAAAGAAAGGCCTGCGTCACCTCTTTGTGGCGCCAGAAGGGAAAACGAAAACTTTGCTGCCACCAGCCCAGCGCCTCCCAGTAGCATGACAGGCACTGAGGTGGGAGGAAGGAGGTGGAAGGGTAACTTGCCAAGTATGTGCCTTGAGGACCAAGTGGCTTCTCACAGCTCCCTCCTTGCCTCCAGTAGCTTCGTCATCTGTATTGTTGAGCCTGTCCTGACACATAGCCAGGCTTGTGTCCCTTTTACTCATGTCAGCAGGCCACATGCCTGCCTTTGTCAGAGCAACCTTAGGTGGATTGAAGGAATTCTGGTTTTATCCTCTTGAAAAGTAACTGACATCATGTCCTTGGGGTTGGGTTTAAGTTGTCAGCAGCCTGGCTTCTAACGAGGAGGACCAAGGGTCCTTCAGCCCTGTCTCCTCAGAAGGTCCACTTAGAGGGCAGCTGAGGTGACCACTGTCCTGCAGCCCCCTCCCCAGCCCCTTGCTTTTCTTTAACCTCTGTCTCCCCTCCCCTCTCCTCTCTACTTTATTCCGCCCCCCCCCCCAGCCGAGTGTTTCTCAGCTGATCGGATGTCTGGAGGAAGGCTCACCCCCAGCAGAGGCTCCTCCGACGGGCCCCTACTCGGTGCTGACTTCAGTCAGAGAGGCTGTGACTGTTTGGTCAGGGCTGGAACAGGACCCTGTTTTCCTTCCTACGGCAGGTGTTCACTGAGCAGCAGTGACAAGCCAGGCACTAGGGACATGGCCAGTGGACTACATAGGCAGAGACCTGATGTGGTGGGGCTTCCTTGCGTGGCAAGGCCAGGCAGGTGCGAATGTCAGGTGGTGAGAAGCACTGTGGAGAGGTGAAAGCAGAGTGCAGGCGTGGGCAGGGGGTCGCTGCTTTTGGCGACAGTGGTTGCCAAAGGCCTCTGACAAAATGACACGCTAATATTTACCCATGGGAAGTTGAGGAGTGAGCGGTGTGGGTGTCGGGGCAAGAGTCTTGCCGGCAGAGGGCCCGAGGCTGGGGCGTGCTTGGTGTGGTGGGAGAACAGCAAGGAGACCCATGTGGCTGGACCGGAGGGTGTGAGGGGAAAGCGGTGGGAGGAGGGGGTGATGGGGGGGCCTTGCAGGTTGGTGACTCTCTCTGAGTGAGGTGGCAGCCCTAAGAGGGTTGTGAGCTGACCTGGATTTTAACAGGCCCGCTCCCTTCTGGCTCCTGTGTGGACGTTGAACTTTTTGAGGGCAGGGACAGAAACAGGGTTCCGGTTGTATCCTGGGTGTGTGGCGTGCCAGCCTGGGCAGGTGGGGAGAGGTGGTGCCAGGTGGACAATGATCCCCCAAGAGGAAGTGGGCCCTTGGCTAGGTTTCGGCTCTTGCCCCTGCCGGATAACATGTTATGAGAGCTCAGCCGAATTGTCCCACTTTTCTCAGCCTCCGTGGCCATCCGTAAAATGGGAATAAGAACACCTGCTAGGAGCAGTGACAGTGCTGCTGTTATTATACGCACTGTATGAAGGCTGCTCGTGTCCCAGGCACTGGGTGATGCGTTCCCCGCCCTCTTCCCGCCCCCCACCCCCACCCCCGGCCCTTCCTCCCACCAGCACTGCCCGTGATGTCTTGAGTGGGAGAAAGGCAGAGCCCCGGTGTCAGCCCTCAGTTCCTGGAGTGGCCCAAACTCCCATGCAGGGCGGGGTTGGCCCTGAGACCTCAGCCTCTGTTCCTCTACAGATAGGGAAATGGGCACTTATAAGAGAGATGGGTCTGAGTGAGGATTCAGGTTAAAAAAGGCTAACCTTGGGGCCCCTGGGTGGCGTGGTCGGTTAAGCGTCCGACTCTTGATCTCGGCTCAGGTCATGGTCTCATGGTTCTTGAGTTCAAGCCCCGCATCAGGCTCTGCAGTGATATTGCAGAGCCTGCTTGGGATTCTGTCTCTACTTCCTCTGACGCTCCTTCACTTGTGCTCAGTCGTGCGCGCTCTCTCTCTCTCTCTCTGTCTCAAAATAAATAAACTTATAAAAAAAAATTTTTTTTTAGATAAAATAGGTCTAACCTTGCCTACAGAATAGAATAAATTGGCTAAGAAAGTTGTAGCTGAGTTGCTAAATGTGGGTACCGAGGGGGGTTGTTGGTGTTTGTTTTCCTTTCCTTGTGTCTTGAGGGGCACGAGCCGAGCAGAGTTGGGCCGTGGCAGCTTGGCTGCGCAAGCCGAGGTGTTGGTCCTTTTTTTTCCATGGAAGCATAGCTGACACACGACGCTTCGTTGGTTTCAGGTGTACGACACGGGGATGCGACAAGTCCGTGCGTATACGGGGGTGTCCGTTCCTCTTCTCGAGCTTCCTTAACATAATGGGGTTTTAACATTTTGGAAATAGACCTTGCTACGGAAGCATCATTTTCTTTCCTCTGGGATTGTGGTTACTAGAGTACAGAATCCTGCAGGTGCCGTTTTCTCCTTCCACCGGTAAGAGTAGGAGGCTCACCGGTCTTAAGTGAACCGAAGGCCCCATAGCATGCTTGTGTATGTGTATGTGTGACTCTTACTTGCGAAGTTTTCACACATAGAGAAAAATCTAAACAAATAGCCACGTGCCCACCACCGAGATTCTGTGATGGTTGACATTTTGTCAAGTTTGCCATTTCTGTCTCCTTACAGAATATGCGTGTGTGTGTGTGTGTGTGTGTGTGTGTGTGTGTGTGAGAGAGAGAGATCTGTGGGTTTTTCATGGAGTCATTTCAGCCGCAGACATCATGACACTTTAAATACTCGAGCATGCTGTAAGAATATGGATATTCTCCTTATCCTCCTACTGGTCACACCTAAGAAAATTTGAAATGACTTAAGTGACCTAAAACCAGATGCATATTGTAACCCCCCCCCCAGTGGTCTTGAAAGTGTTTTTTCTTTTTTTAAACCAGAATTCTTTCAAGTTTTACTCATTGCAGTTGGATGTTGTGTCTACTGCCAATCTAGGAGAGGCCTCGTGCTGGTTTTTTCTTAATGGCCCTGGTGTTTCAAAGAGAGCCGTCTTGTGATCTTACCGAAAGAATGCCCTGCGTCCGTCTGCTCATTTTCTTCCCGGTGTCATCTGGCCGCTTCCGCCTCGTGTCGTCTGCCGTCCCGTCATACCTGGTGCTGTGTGCTCGATACTCAGCACACCATGGGGAACAGCATTATTGGTGGTGCCGAATTTGATCTTTTCTGTAAGGGTACATTTCCCCCTTTGCAGTTAGCAGCAGTTAGTGGGGCCCTGGGCATCCTGCCCGTGCCTGGTCTCCTCCACCTTCCCCCTCTGGTATGGACATCATTGCTGATTCTTGCCAGAAGTCTCCATTTCGTTGGCATTTGCAAAGAGGCGGTTTTAAAAATTCCTTCATACCTTCCACATTTATCAGCTGCCATTCCATAAGATAGGGTAGAGCTTAATTCTTTCCCTTTAATTTAAATCTTCATTTTAAAGAATTTGTTTTGTCATCTTTCCCAGGGGTGGCAAGATACTTTTCCCCCCTTTATCCACTTACTTGTATTTTTGTTTGTTTGTTTGTTTTTAGTATATGGACTCATAATAAATTTTCCTGAGGGCTTAAAATCATTGATACTCATTATCCTTCTTGATACTCAGGTTGTCCCACATTTGGCCAGCAGGAGCCCCTTTGGGCTGGCTCTGGTACCTTTTTGATATGCTCGCCTTACTCCCTAGTCACCTCCTTGGTTTCCCTGCTCTGGTCCTGGCATCAGTTGTTCTCTCCAGAGAGCTCTGGTTCCTTTCAGTAGGTCTCATGGGCTTTTTTTTTTTTTTTTCCCATTAACAGCTTTATTGGATATAATTTATGTACTATAAAAATTTAACATAGGCTTTTTAACTTGAATGTTTTTGGTGGGTAGAAACTGATTTTATGGGGCACCTGGCAGTAGAGCACATGACTCTCGATCTCAGAGTCATGAGTTCAAGCCCTCATATGGGTGTGGAGCCTACTTAAAAACAGATTTGGGGGGCCCCTGGGTGACTCAGTCGGTTAAGAGTCTGACTCTGGCTTTTTTGGCTCAGGTAGTGATCTCACGGTCTGTGAGTTTGATCCCCATGTCAGGCTCCGAGCTGACGGTGTGGAGCCTGCTTGGCATTTTCTCAATCTCTCTCTCTCTCTCTCTCTCTCTCTCTCTCTCTCTGCCCCTCCCCAACTCTCAAAATAAATAAAACATTTTTAAATAACTGATTTTATGAGGTGCTAATGGGTTCATTGTATCTGTAAACTAGGAATTGCTTGTCTGCTTTGGGATTTTCTCTAAAAATAGTATTGTCACCTTTTATTTCTCCTGGAAAAGGCTGGGGGTACTTTGGATAACTTAGGCATGTACTATTCAGTTCTCCCTTTTGGTGCTTACGATGCTGTTTATTTTCATTGTTTTTTTAATTTTTTTATACCGTTTATTAATTTTTGAGAGAGAGAGAGAAAGAGAGAACACAAGCAGGGGAGAGACGGAGAGAGAGGGAGACATAGAATCTGAAGCAGGCTCCAGGCTCTGAGCTGTCAGCACCGAGCCTGACTTGGGGCTCAAACCCATGGACTGCGAGATCATGACCTGACTCTCGCATGACTGCGAGATCACTGACTGAGCCATGCAGGTGCCCTTGTTTATTTTTATTTCTATTTTTCCTCTCCTGTTCTTGTACCTACTTGAAGAACTCAACCGAGTCCTTGTGTGCCTTCCCCTAGCTCACTTTAACTTCGGCCAGATAAATACTAGCAGTGGAAAGAGGAGGAGGAGGAGGAAAGGGAGTGGGGAGAAACAGCCCTGTCCTGGGTGCTGTCTTCTGTTCTCAGTGCCTTTACTCTCCCCTCCCAGGAGCTCAGACCACCCTGGCCCACCTCCAGTTCCTGGGACACACCAAGGGCCCCCCCCCCCCCAAAAAAAAAACTCTCTGGCCCTGTGCTTAGGTGCCACCACTCCCCACCTCAGGCAGACTCCTATCTATCACACTTACATGGCACCCCCTCGGTGGGTCTTCCCCGATTGACCCTTGGCTAAAGTGGTTCTTCACAAATGCATCACACACGTACCTTGGATTCTCCGGCAAGGCATCTGTCCATTTCCTTCATGGCCTTCCTCACGGTCAGGTTGTATACAGTTACACCCACCCTTTCCCCAGTAGACTGCAGGCTTCAGGAGGCCAGAGGCCTAGTGGTGGTGTTCTCCAGGGCCTCTCCCCATCAGTGCCTGGCATGGAGTCTCTCAGGGACAGTTTGAATAGTGGTCACTTAGGACTCTAGCTGGAGTGGAGAAAGGTCACATTCCTGTTACATTTGGTATAATGTTTCTGTTTCTTTAAGCTAGAATAAGAGCAAGAATCTACCTTCTGCACTTTGCCCAATCCCTGTGGATTAATAAAATTGTGACTGTTTTCTCTCACGCCTACTACACACAGGGCAGCACACCAAGCCCTTCCCTCAGTCATTCAGCAAACATGTTAGGAGCTGGGGAAAGCTTCAACCTTGCCCTTGAGGTGCTTACCTTGAGGGAGTGCCTTCCCCTGCACCTACCTTTTCGAGAGAAGGGCCTTGAGCAGCCCCCACCTGGAGTGGAAGGGCCACGTGGTCTTGGATGTGTATGGCTTGGGCTGGCAGGAGGGGAGAGCTTGCCAAGTGTGTGCAATGGCCTGGAGGGAGAAAGGGTGCCTTTGGTTTCTCTACAAGCACTTACGATCGATTATGTGCAAGGCACTGTTCCGAGCACCAAGAACATAGGACTGAAGAAGACACAGTGCCCATCCTCGTAGATCTTACACTGTAGTGGGAAAGTGATTAATAAGCGAAGATATATTCTATGTTAACCAGTAAGTGCGAAGGAAGGGACAGGAGAAGGTTTAGTTTTAGATAGACCAGGGAAGACTTTAATGAGAGAGTAACATTTGAACCAAGACCTGAAGGATGTGAGGGAGTAATCCATGTGACCATCTGGTAAGAGCATTTTAGGCAGAGGGAACAACAGGCACAAAGGCCCTGGGGTGGGCGTATCCCTGGTGTGTCTACAGAACAGAAGGAAACAATGTTCTTGCAGTGGAGAAGTAGGAGAGTCACCAGGGATGAAGTCAGAGGGATGGCAGTGTGGGGTGGCAGCTCTTACAGGGCCTCCTAGGCCATTTTCAGGACTTGAGATTCTGTTCTGAATAAGATGGGGGGGCCGTGGGAGGATCTTGAGCAGAGGAGTAGTAGGGTCTGACTTGTATTTTTAAAGAATGTCCCTCTAGCTGCCGTGTCAAGTTTAAACCGTAGGAGAGAAAGGGCAGACGCAGGGATACCAGGGAGGGGATTACTATAGTCATCTGGGCCCAAGCCCCAGAACTCACGCCATTATACCCTACAGCCTTCCGCCTCCGTGTTTTCTGGAAAAGAAGAAAAGCTAAAGATCATGCATATTTCTACCATTACCAAATAGCCACTGTTAAGTATTGTTTTCCTTCTGTGTGCTCTCCCCTACCCCGCCCCATGAGATACAATGTGGCGGTATTTTTACTCATATTATGATAAAGTGGAAGATGGAGAGGCATGCCCACAAGGATTTTATTCTGGTTTGTGTACTTCCCATCATGGGATCTCCTTTGAAAATACACTTTTGGTCATAGAATCTAAAGAGATTTAGCAAAAGTTTAGGAGCATTTCCAGATAACAGAGGGGATGTGTTCTTGTGCTCAGTTTGTGCAATGGTGGGGAAGAAGCCGGCTCTCTCTTTGGGTAGGCAATTGGCCTTCGATCTTACCACGTTCACGGGGCTGTCAGAGCTCCCAGTTCAGGAAGGTTGCCCTGGGAGTGCAAACCCAGAGGCCTGGAAATGGACATGAGACATAAACTTTGAATTCATATGTCTTAGCTACCTCAGGTGTAGAGTCTCTTTTCATTCATCATGATGGGGACAAGTGGGTAGTTGATCGTAAAAATGACATGGCTTCTCTAAACATTTTATTTCAAATCCAAACATAAATCGTTTACTCAAGGCCCATGTCTTTCTGTTAGGATGGCTCTTCTGGTAGAGTTTCCCGTCAAGGTTCTTGTAAAAACTAATTTGGATTCTTTTAAAGCCAAAACAGCAAGGACTGTTGGGAGGTCATCTGAACGCCCAACCTTTCTATATTCTTAAGATTTCTTTCTTCAGACATACATCTGTCTCATCCACACAGTTACTCACGAGCAGTATTTTTCAGTGACTTGCCTTTATTGAGTCTTTCCAAACAGCTAGGACCACTCTTTTTTTGTTGTTCACACTCCTGTTTCATTTTGTTGCATACTGTTTGATTATGTTTTCTCTACTCGGTAAGTATAACTGACATAAGTGAGTCTGGGAGTCAGCATAGCTGACCAGCCCTTGGTTAAGCATAAAGCTCACATGGGAAAAAAGAAATGAGCATCACTAGAGACTAGGAGATACAGGCTCTTTCTCCGCTCTGGGGCTGTGCGTGCTGCGGTTTGTAGGAGTCTTTGGTGGGGCAGTTAGTTAAGTTAAAGGCTGTTGAGGAAACTTCTGTACATAAGGAGGAGAAGGAAACAGCTAAGCCTGGGTCGGTACATCCATTTGTATCTAGGTCAGTACAGCCATTTAAGAATGTTCCAGGTGGCTTTGAAATGCACGTCTGCAGAAAAATTGGTGACTTTCAGTTCAGTTTCCCCACCTCCATTCAACCATTGTTCTTTTGTACTTAAGAAAACACGTGTTGAGGGGCGCCTGGGTGGCTCAGTCGGTTAAAGCCTCCCACTTCGGCTCAGGTCATGATCTTGCGGTTTGTAAGTTCCAGCCCCACGTTGGGCTCTGTGCTAACAGCTCAGAGCCTGGAGCCTGCTTCGGATTGTGTCTCCCTCTCTCTCTCTGCCCCTCCCATGCTCATGCTCTCTATCTCTCAATAATAAGTAGATGTTAAGGAAAAAAATTAAGAAAATACGTGTTGAGGGGCACCTGGGTGGCTCAGTTAAGCGGCCGATGTCAGCTCAGGTCATGATCTCCTGGTTCGTGGGTTCGAGCCCTGCATCAGGCTCTGTGCTGACAGCTTGGAGCCTAGAGCCTGCTTTGGATTCTGTGTCTCCCTCTCTCTCTCTGCCCCTCCCCAGCTCGTGCTCTGTCTCTCAAAAATAAACATTTAAAAAAATTAATAAAAGAAAATATGTGTTGAATTGAACATAGAAGTCCTTTCTCCCTCTTCCAACTGTAAACGGCAAGAGCTTTGTTTTGTTTGGAGGTTGAGATGTTCTTTGTTGTTGTCATCGTGTGATTTAGCTTTGGGTTTTTTGTTTTTAATTTAAAAACTTTATAAATTCTGCACCCTGCAAAGTGCCTATGAAAACCACCTGCAAAGATTCCACCCGCAGCCGAAAACCACACTGTGAGTCACAAGCTTGAGCTGCAACAGGTGCCGGAGCCCTCGCTACCCGTGCCTCGTGCAGCCACTTCCCTTACCCTGTAGGGGGGACATGGGGGTGCTGCCCCCCTGAAGCCCTGGAGGTAGCTCCATTTCTGTCGGATTATTAGTGAAATAATAACCCAGCGTTCCTCTCGAGTCTCCACGTCCTGGCCTTGGGTCTTAATCACTGCTTCTTGGGCAGTGACTCGGGCCAAGTACCGGGAGCAGAGTCCGAGGGCACGTGCGCCTCAGCAGCTGCTGGCCAGGTCTGCCTTCGCTGGTTCCTTCTGAGCGAGCACACCCTGAAACAGAAGAGCAGGAAAGAGCAGGCTGCTGTAGGGGAGGTGAACTTGAGCTTGTTCCCCACATTTCTTTTTTTTTTTTTAAGCCCTCCCGCTCCCTCCCCAGGGATTGGAGTCTGGTTCTTCCCCAAAGGAACAGCTAAATCGTTCGGGAGGAAACTCAGACAAAGGTGACATAAACGGTCTTGCAGCCAGAGGCTGCTTTAACACTCCCTCCTGCAACCCTTTCACACAGGCTTGTGCTTTTAACTGGAGACCCCCAGATTTTCACATTTTTTTCTCACTGATTAGTAATTCAGAGGTGCTGGAAGTAAAAGCTGCCATTCTGGGATTACCCCTCAGATCCTTCCTACCGTACAGGGAAGAGGTCTAAATATGGAAGCCTCTTGCTTGTCCTGCTGATTCTTAAAAATCGTGCAGGCAGAGCCAATCTTAAAGTAGTCGCGAGTGCCGCCAGCACTGCGGGTGCCAGGGGTGGAACTGAGTACACAGCACGTACAGGGACATAGCACTTTGCGTCCAGGTCTGTGACCTTAAGCTGCGTTCAGTCAGGAGAGACAAAAATTCATTCTCGAGAGGGAGAATATGGAGCCATCCCAGGCGGTCTGTGGACCATGAGGCACAGGTTTGTGTGTAGTCAGAAGGGACGTCAGTCGGTTCCGCAAATGGAGGGCCATGCCGTTGCTGGTTTCTGCTGGGAGTGCCCTTTGGAGCTTAGAGTGTCAGCTGTCAGGTCTGAACTGTAACCTCAGTTGCCTTCTCTCATCAGAGCGTGCTTTCTCTAGGAAATTACGGCACTGGCTTGGCAGGTGGTTTCACCGTTCAAGGGCTCCCGGTCCTGGCACACAGATGTCCAGAGTTGGGAGCAACTGCTGAGACTTGACGGGCCGCCTGCTTTCCTTGCCCCCTCCCTAAACAGAGGAAGTCCCTCGCCATCCGCCGCCAGCTTGGGTGTAGGAGGTCAACACACGTAGGATTTCAGTGAAGCACACTTTTTTCACTTTTTTTTCCTTTCGGAAAAACCCCCCAGTTTTGTAGAGGCCTCATTGACGTTCGATAAACTGCAATTAATGTGTACAATTTCCTAAGTTTTGGTATGTCCCTTCGTCATCCTCTGAAACCTCCTCTTACCATCCCCAACAACCACTGGTGCGCTTTTCTGTCAGCAGAGTTTGTATTTTCTAAAGTTTTGTATATACGGAATTGTACAGCGAATACACCCTTGTCTGGCTTCTTTTGCTCAGCATAATTATTCTGAGATTATGCTGTTCCATGTATCAGTAGCTCATTCTTCTTTATTGCTGAATAGTTTCCTACTGTGTGGATGTGGTCTGTTCATTCACCAGTTGGCAGATGTTTGGGTTGTTCCGTTTTTTGGCTATTCAAGGGAGGCTGCTGTGCATATATGTATATGTCTTTTTGTGTGAACACAGGCTGATATTTATCCAGGAAGAACGGAATGGCTGGGTCGTATGGGAGGTGTATGTTTCACTTAAACGGCCGGCCTGTTGTCCACAGTGGTCGGTCCACTTGATATTCCCATCAGCAGCAGCGTGTGGGAATTCCAGTTCCTCCACATCCTCACCAGTGCGTGATTATGGATCGTCTTTTAGTTGTACTCTTTCTAATTCAGTAGTCGTCATATCTCCTGGTGGTTTTAATTTGCCTTTTTCAGGGAAGTATCTGTTCCAATCTTTTGTCCCTTTTTAATTGAGCTCTTTCTTTCCTATGTGGAGTTTTGAGAGCTCTTTATATATTCTGGACACAAGTTCTTTATGAGATACATGCTTTCCAAGGTTCCTCCCAGTGGGTGGCTTGACTTTTCATTCTCTTAAAAGTACGTTTGAAGTGCAGAAGTTTTTAGTTTTGATGACGTCAGTTTATCCTTTTATGGATGTGCTTTCTGGCCTCATGTCTAAGAAATCTCTGCCCTAACCCACAGTCACAAAGATTATTTCCCTGTGTTTTCTTCTAGAAGTTTTATAGGTTTCATGTTTACAGTTTTTGGGTTGATACTTGATGTGAAGTATAGGTCCATGTTTTTACTTCTTTGCCTGTGGGTGTCCAGTTGTTTCCGTCCCACTGTCATTGTCATCTTTGGACCTTTGGTTTGAATCTTACTGCCCTTCTCTACTGATTCTAACAACTCTGTCAGCTCTGGGTGAGTTTCAGTTGATTGGTTAGTCTCTTCCATTGTGGGTCGTGTCGTCCTGCTTCTTTGCATGTGTGTCTAATCTGGATGCTAGGCATTGTGAATTTACCTTTTGAGGTGCTGGCTATTTTTGTGCCTATAAATCTTCTTGAGCTTTGTACTGAGAAGCACTTAAGTTACTTGGAAACAGTTGATCCTTTTGGATCTTGTTTTTATGATTCGTTAGGTGGGTCTGGAGCAGTGCTCAGTGTTGGGGCTGATTATCCCCCACTCCTGAGATGAGATCTTCTGGATATCCTCCTACTCAGTGCCTCATAAACCATGATTTTCTCCAGTCTGGCTAGCGCAACAGTCACTGATCCCAGCTCCAGCTCTGTGTAAGCACTGGGCACTGTTCCTTCTAATCCATCCTTTAGATGGTTCTTTTCCTGGCCTTAAGTAGTTTCCTTAAACATGTGTGCTGATTAGTATTCTGCTGAATACTCAAGAGGGACCCTCTGTAAATCTCTGGGGATTCACTCTACACTTGTCTCCTTCCTGGTTTGTGTCCTTGGACTCCCAGCTGCTTTGAGCTCCATCCAGGTCCCTCTCCCCGGAAATGCCCAGGCTGTAAGCTGGGCAGTCGTAGGGCTCGGCTCGCCTTGCTAGTTTCCCATCTCTCAGGAATCATTGTCCTTTGTTGCAGTGTCCAGAGTCTTGTCTTAAAAACCATGTTTAGCTGTTATCTGGGTTATTCTCTGTCTCTTGCTCTCTTTTCTTTTTTTTTAATTTAATTTTTTATTTTTTTAAATTTACATCCAAATTAGGTAGCATATAGTGCAACAATGGTTTCAGGAATAGAGTCCTTAGTGCCCCTTACCCATTTAGCCCATCCCCCCTCCCACAACCCCTCCAGTAACCCTCCATATTTATGAGTCTCTTCTGTTTTGTCCCCCTCCCGGTTTTTATATTATTTTTGTTTCCCTTCCCTTATGTTCATCTGTTTTGTCTCTTAAAGTCTCATATGAGTGAAGTCATGATTTTTGTCTTTCTCTGACTGACTCATTTCACTTAGCATAATATCCTCCAGTTCCATCCACATAGTTGCAAATGGCAAGATTTCATTCTTTTTGATTGCCAAGTAATACTCCATTGTAGATATATACCATATCTTCTTTATTCATTCATCCATCGATGGACATTTGGGCTCTTTCCATACTTTGGCTATTGTTGATAGTGCTGCTATAAACATGGGGGTGCATGTGTCCCTTCGAAACAGCACACCTGTATCCTGTGGATAAATGCCTAGTAGTGCGATTGCTGGGTCGTAGGGCGGTTCTAGTTTTAGTTTTTTGAGGAACCTCCATACTGTGTTCCAGAGCGGCTGCACCAGCTTGCATTCCCATCTCTCTCTCTTCATGATGGAGTTTTTGTTTTTTTTTTTTTTTAAATTTTTTTTTTTCAACGTTTATTTATTTTTGGGACAGAGAGAGACAGAGCATGAACAGGGAGGGGCAGAGAGAGAGGGAGACACAGAATCGGAAACAGGCTCCAGGATCTGAGCCATGAGCCCAGAGCCGACGCGGGGCTCGAACTCACGAACCGCGAGATCGTGACCTGGCTGAAGTCGGACGCTTAACCGACTGCGCCACCCAGGCGCCCCATGATGGAGGTTTTGTTTTGTGTTTATTTCATGTGTTTATTTCATGCATTTCATTTTGTTTTTGTTTCTGTGTGGGTTTTGTTTGTTTGTTTGTTTGTTTGTTTCGTGGGAGGGTAAATCTGATCCCCAATACTCCACCTTTGCCAAAGCTATTTTGATGTAACAGCTTCTGTCATATTCTGCATTCGGCACTGACCAACCTAATTCACACTCCAGAAAACACTGTACACATATCCATTTCTCCTTCTTAATGGACACTGCTTCCTCTCCTACATCACCTCCTCACCTGGCCTGACAACTTACAGGCATATATAAGGTGGTCTTTTCCTCCCCATTGGGGAAGCCCTCCTTCTAGCCCCTCCTTGCCCGTATAGCCTATGCCAGTTGCGTGACATCTTGCTCAGCTGTAGAGGTGATGTTTACCCTTCAGACTTAGATTATAAGATAACCCCTCCTTGGGCGTAAGGCACCCCGCCATTACCAACACCACCGCCCACCCTTCCTTAAGAAGATTTCTCCTCCAAGGAAGTGGGAGTAGGTGCGATTGACAGGTGGGAACAGTAGTCTGAAGTTCTGGAGCAAGGCTCATGTCCTTGTCCCAGGAGAAACAGCTCATCTGAAATAGGGGAGGAGAATAAGGATCCTCAGCAAAGCTCCTGCTTACAGCCCCTTTACTTAGAAATCCTTCTTGGTTTTTCTGGTTTCTTACAATAGTAGGGAAAGGCTTTGTCCTTCAGTGTCCCAGAAAACCTGAAGAGATCTGGGGCTAGACAGACATGCTCCCAGACCCACAGTCTCTGCACTGAAGAGCATGCATTTCTCCAGGTTGGCTCAACAGCAGGTAGCACCTTGTGTGTTTGGCCTGGAACTGGTCAGACAGTAAGCATCTGGAGATAGCTTGGCAATGCATTTGATCAGGTATGAAAGGGAAGTGTAGGGAGTCTGTCCCCATACCCTGTGGTTTCTCATTGCAGTCAGAACATGATCTTGCCCTGGTTGGGGTCATGTTCATATTTGGCTGAAAGAGGCTGATTCTTTTGTAGATACACTGTATTTTTAAAAAATTTTTTTGAATGTTTATTTATTTATTTAGAGAGCACAAGCAAGGGAGAGGCAGAGGGGGAGAGAGGGATATTATCCCAAGCAGGCTCCGTACTGCCAGCATAGATCCCCATGTGGTGCTTGATCCACGAACCACAAGGTCATGACCTGAGCCAAGATCAAGAGTCAGACGCTCAACAGACTGAGCCACCCAGGCACCCAGGTATACGATATCTTTTAAACTGTGAGTTGCAAGCCAGTAGTGTATTATGACATAAATTTAGGGGGTCACAATCAGCTTTCTTTTTAAAAATGAGAAGTGCATCCCATGTCGTAACTATTATGTGTAAGTCTTGTTTTGTTGATAAACATTTATGTGTCCTGGGTCCTGGCAGGGCATGCTGGTCTGCTGTCAGAACGGTGACAGCTCTTTGTGGTGTGAGTTGTTGAGCTCCAGTTTTACCCCCTCATGGCAGCACTGCAGTGGGGTGTGTGTTGTGTACATATCCAGTAAAGGGTCACCTCATACCTGTTAGGTTATTTTCAGTAATATTTCAGCTGACTTAAGGCAAAGCAGATTTTTAACCACCTCAGAACCTAAAGCTTGAGGGAGGCGGTGTGGGGCTGGTTCATAACAATGGGACAACTACTCTGTGGTACTCCTGACCTTCTCATGGTTACAGAGTGGCTGCCAAAGCTCCAGACATCACATCGTCACATGATGGTGTTCAACAGGAAGGGAGGGCAGGAGCTTTCTTCCTGAATGGGTTTCTTTTTTTTTTTTTTTTTACCCATGAGGCAGGTCTTTCCAGCAGGGCTCCAGTAGACTTCACAGTTGATCCTAGTGCCCAAACTGGCCCATGTGCCCACTCCACACCAACCCTGGTGAAAGGCTTAGATTGATTCCAGTTCATCTCCTGGGCCATGCTGTTGCTGCTCCTGGAAAGTTGTTCAGTTGGAAAGAGGGATGGATTTTCCCTCTTGGGGAAAATTTTGGTCTGGATTTTCCAAGGGTGTGGAATGTGCACAGCTGGTTCCAGATGGCCCTCTAAGGTTTTTCTGTGTGTGTGTGTGTGTGTGTGTGTGTGTGTGTGTGTGGTGGTGGTGGTGGTGGTGTTGTTTTTAATTTTTCTTCTTAATGTTTATTTATTTTTGAGAGAGACAGAGACAGAATGTGAGTGGGTTGGGACAGAGAGAGAGGCAGACACAGAATCCGAAGCAGGCTCCAGGCTCTGAGCTGTCAGCACAGAGCCCGACACGGGCTCAGACTCATGAACTGCGAGATCACGACCTGAGACGAAGTCGGACGCTCAACCTACGGAGCCACCCAGGCGCCCCTTTCTCTGTGTGTTTTGTCCAGCCAGCCTTCACAGGCAGGGCTCAGAGGTCAGGGACCACCCTGTCTTCTAGGCTCTTTCCCAGGGGGCTTCCTCACCTAGTGATTTACATATCAAGGCTGCTTAGGAAGCCCTGGGGCTCTATTCAAGGTCTCCTTAAAATAACACAGACCAGGAAGAGGCTGTTTCTGGTCTTTGGTCTCCTTCATAGCTCTCAGTCCCCACTGGGCTAAATGAAAGCCTTTTGCTGGAGCCAGGCCCCACTACCCACTGACTCTGACCTTGGGTGAGTTAACTAAGCCTTGGAGTTGATTTCCTTATTTTTGTTGCAAGCCGTCTCGGTGGGTGCATGGGAAGGCTCTCTGGCTGGTCAAAGAGCGGATTCTGAGAATCCAGCTCATTGTCTGCTCTCACCCTTGATGCGGGGTTCAGTTAGGCTGGGTTCCGTGTATGCGGTAGAGCCCACAGGGGATTGTCTACAGTGAAGGTGGACGCCTATTCTCCCAGCTACTCATTTATAGGAAACTGTTCAAATCCTGTCATTTGTCACTTCTTTCATCTGGTGGTAGTTGTGTTCTGGTGGAGAGATGAGCTCCGTGTACGCCCCAGCTTGCTGGTCGTGGGGCCTCAGTTGCTGGCTGTGCACTGACCTGGCAGGGGTGGGGCCCCGTCCTCCCGTCTGCCTCATGGTCCTCAGCTCCCAGCTCTAGGCTTCCGGCACCCGCTCTGCTTGGGACATCTGTCTGCCTTCCTGCTCCGTGAGGACAGCAGTTCCCGTTCCCGCCACTGCCCATTTCCTATTTGTCAAAGTACAGCTAGTCTGGTGGCTCTGATAAAGCTCTCAACTGCTCTCTGCTTCCCCGTCCCGCTTACAAGTCTTGACATTGTTTTTTAAGTTGGGATTTTGTTAGGGTTTCCCTCCTCCTCTAGAAGTGGCCAAACTCAACAGAATTCTGTGTTTCAAGGGGTCGCCTGAGCGATGCTTAGAACCGTGGCCCCCCCCCCCCCCGCGGCCCCCAGTGAAACCTGCTCTGTTAGCTGTATGTCAACAACTGGCTTGCCCTTCCAGTCTGGGATGGACGGCTCTCCCGTCGGTCCCTCTGGCTTCCCAAGAACCTACCGCAGACGGTCGTCTTTGAAGGAGGGGCTGCAGATGTATGTCCCTGTTGTGGCATTCACCCTCTGGCGTCTCCACCTGTGCAAGTCCCCCTTTGAATAGTGGCTGCCATTGTGGCTTGTCCAGCTCCCGGGACACGGGGGTAGTCCAATGAACGTGGCGTTTGGACTGCTAGTCTAGCTTGGGCAGGCGGCTTCCCTTCCCTCTGCCTCAGTTCCTTCCTTTGTGAAATGGGGACAGCGCTGGTGGAGGATCGAGTGCGTGCAACGTCGCTGACTCCGGGTGGAAGCCCTGCCCGCAGTTCGGCTGGAGCTGCCTGGGGGCCACCGGGAGAGGTTTGCGGTGGCTCTTGCACGGCCGCCTCTCCGGCCGTCCGACGCCCACTGGTGTCCTCCAGTTCGGTTCGGTTGTGCCGCCGCCCGCCATCAAGGAAGGCCTGTTGGCTCCTGGGCCGCGTGTGACTTTTAGCTGTTGCGTGTGCCTCCGGGGCCCACGGCAACTCTTAGTCCGGGGGCAGGGGTGCCGGGAAGCCCCGTCAGGAGCGCGCAGTTCCCCGTTCTCACACCAGGTAGACAGCCGCCTGCCTCTGGGGCCCGGCCCGCTGCTCAGAGGCGGGAAGAACATGCGCAGACCTGGGTGGAGGGCCCGTCCCAGCTGCGGAGGCCCCCGGAGGACGCGGGGCGCCCTGCCGGGCCCTTCAGCGCTGGCGTCTGGGACGGCCACTCTGCCGCCGGCGTCTGACCGGTCGCACCGTCACTCCTTGTCGCTCATGTTACAACTGCCCTTTTTCACAGGGATGCTTGAAGATGGAAAGAAATTTGATTCCTCCCGGGACAGAAACAAGCCCTTTAAGTTTATGCTAGGCAAGCAGGAGGTGATCCGAGGCTGGGAAGAAGGGGTTGCCCAGGTATGCTCTCGTTTGTTTTGTTTTGTTTCCTAGTGTTTACCTTTTAAATGATGCTTGTGGCGAGGACATTCACGTGGTTCAGAAATCAATGAAGGTGTAAGTGGAAGATTTCACTTCCGTCCCACCCCGTCTTGCCAGTCCCCTCACCCCCAGCAAGTCATGTTACTAACGTTTTCTGTAGAGTTTCTTCAAGCACGTACTTTTTTTCCCCCCCTGTGGACCCACACAGTGTTCTGCACTTTGCTTTTTCACTGAATCTCTCTTTCACGCTTTATATATCTGCACATAAAGAGGGGAGGAGGCTCTCTTACCACATTCCCTTAGGTGGGTGGACAGTATTGACTTGATCGGTACCCTATTGATGGTCATCTCCAGTGCTTTGCTGTCATAAACAGTGCCGCTGTGACCAGTCTTGTGTGGACTTAATTTTACATTTGTGTGAGCGTTGCCGTAGGCAGACTCTCAGAAGTCGGGGTGAGGGCTTCACTGGCTGTGCACGCTGTATTTTGACACTTTGCCAAGTTGCCGTCCGTAGGGATTATACCGAGCTGCCACCAGCAGGCTGTGAGGGGGCCTGTCTCCTCCCAGCCCCTCCAGCACAGTGTGTCGTTAAACTTTTGGATTCAGGACAATACAGCGAGTGAAAAAAAAATGTGGTCTTGGTGTGGTTTTAATTTGCATTTGTCTTATTATTGGCCCTGTTGTGTCAGACCGCTTCCGAGAGGTCATACTCCTGGAGAGAGTCATTTTGTTTGTCTTGAGTCCGTTTCCTCGGCCCTTCCTCCCCGTTAGTGTAAACAGCTTTTGTTCTGCCAACATGACAGAATTCCCAGTGGACAACAGGGGACCCAGGGTTGCCAGATTTCAGTTGGGCTCTAGCCTTCCATCGAGCCCAGCAG
This sequence comes from Lynx canadensis, assembly GCF_007474595.2. Lineage (NCBI taxonomy): Eukaryota > Metazoa > Chordata > Mammalia > Carnivora > Felidae > Lynx > Lynx canadensis. The sequence continues at coordinate 28,024,932 of NC_044305.1, read as the reverse complement.
GTTTTTTCTCGGCGCTGACCAGGTTCCAGCGTCCTGAGACTCGGGGCTTTATGTCAGCCCTGTGTCATAAGTAATTAGTCTCTTTCCTTCCACCAAAGAGAACTGAAATGTAACCAAAGTGGAGAGAAAGATTTCTGTCTTTCTCTTTTCCAGAATACACACTGATTTATCTCCAGATGAACTGTTTAACCTGCAGAAACTTTAAGCCACCCCACCCCCCAAGCGTCTAGATTTCTGTTCCTGCAGGGCAGAGGGTTGGCAGTGCGAGAAGGAGAGAGGATCTTCATGGTTTACTTCCCTTTGGAGATCTCTGTCCCCACTGCCCTCGTCTGGCTGGCTCTTGGTCTGTAGCCCATCCCCCAGCGACCGTGCCACCCATTGTCCACACCACAGCCATCTTCTGTGGCTGTTCGGCACTGGAACAATAACTGCGTTGTGTTCCAAGAGCCGTAGCTGCCCCCGAGATAATGTTATCAGCCTATTTTACATCCCAGGCTTGGTGAGGCCTAGCGGGCATTGGGGAGATGCCCAGCCTCCCCCTGGACCCACAGCTCTGTCACTTGTGAGAAGTCTGAGTGGTCTGAGACCTGCATAGAGCATCTTTGAAACTCCACGGGGTATTTGTTTGAGCATAAAGCACAGGAAGAAGGGGGCTTATCTTGTGCCCCTTTTCCCTTTCTCCTGAGATCGTTGTTTTGCTTTTACGTGTTTACAGGTACGCAGTCCTGCCACAGGTACTGCTTTGGCAGCGTGCTTTTTTTCCTCTAGCTGTGTCTGGGCCATCTTTCCGTGTTAGTGCATTTAAGGCCACTGTGTTCTTTCTGGTGGCTGGCCCATGTTGCAGATGTGCCAATGGAACCACTCCCCTTATAATGAGCATTTCGGGTTGTTAGAAGATTCTGGAAGTAGAATTGCTGAGTAAAAGGACATGATCATTTTTAAATTTTTTTATTTTATTTTAGAGAAAGAGCGTGAGCTGGGGAGAGGGGCAGAGGAAGAGAGAGAGAATCTCAAGCAGGCTCCATGCTCAGGGCAGTCTGAGGCAGGGCTCGGATCCCACAGCGCTGGGATCATGACCTAAGCTGAAATCAGAAGTCAGATGCTCAACTGACTGAGCCACCCAGGCGCCCCAGGACACGAACGTTTTGAAGTTCATTAGATTAAGCCATAATGCTTTTAACTACTCTTATCACCGTAGTTCAGCCTGTCCTGGTTTGCCAAAGGAGACGGGAACACGGTTTCTGAGTTGTTAGAGGAGCGCAGCCTGCAGCTCTGTCCTTAGTTGCTGTCTCCTGGGCTGCGTCAGGGAACCAGGAGTGCACAACGGAGGGCCTAGCGGAGAGTGCTGGAAAGGTGGGCAGAGCAGAGAGCCTGCTCACCGTTCAGAAAATATATATTGAAACTCACTTAATGTAAGTTTTGATTTGGAAATGAAAAAGGACAAATGTATTTTTTTTTTTAATGTTTATTTATTTTTGAGAAAGACAGAGTGAGAGTAGGGGAGGGGCAGAGAGAGAGGGAGACACAGAATCCGAAGCAGGCTCCAGGCTCTGAGCCATCAACACAGAGCCCGATGCGGGGCTTGAACTCACAGACTGTGAGATCATGACCTGAGCCGAAGTCGGACGCTCAACCGACTGAGCCACCCAGGTGCCCCCAAATGTATTTTTTTTTTTTTCAACGTTTATTTATTTTTGGGACAGAGAGAGACAGAGCATGAACGGGGGAGGGGCAGAGAGAGAGGGAGACACAGAATCGGAAACAGGCTCCAGGCTCTGAGCCATCAGCCCAGAGCCCGACGCGGGGCTCGAACTCACGGACCGCGAGATCGTGACCTGGCTGAAGTCGGACGCTTAACCGACTGCGCCACCCAGGCGCCCCCAAATGTATTTTTTAAAGTGAAAAATTTCCCTCCACCCTGGCCACTGTACTCTCTCCTCCCTATGAAAAACCTGGTATTATTTGTGTCCTTCCAAAGGTGTTTTGTTTATTTAGGCAAGGTACAAGTATATAAATATTTCCCTCTTTTTACACTATTGCTAACGTGCCATACATGCTTCTTTGTAAAATCATGTTTTTTAAAAAGTTTTCTATATGTCTGACTAGAAGTATAAATAAAGTACAGAAAAAGTAGGCTACCCCATATATTACCTTCTGTGTGTGTGTGTGTTTTCTTTTAAAGCAGAGTTTTGATCAGAATACTTTTTTAAGAGTGTAGGTGCCACACACATATCCTTTGGGTGACAGGCCACCAAAGGACTGAGTGGTGACACTTCTGTGGCACTGGCTGCCCAGAGCCGGGTCAGTAAGCCCTGGGCAGAAAGGTGGTTTTTATCTGCCATTGGGCCCCTGAGAGCCAGATGGAGGGATCACGCAGCCTGACTGTCAGCCTCCACGTTCCGCACGGTCGCTGTCCTCGTCCCACTATGCTGCACCAGCACACCCCGGTAAACGGCCCTGCTTCTTACAGGGACAGCTGGGGAGGGCGTCCAACTGAGTCTCTCTCTTTGTTCTTTTCACAGATGAGTGTGGGTCAGAGAGCCAAACTGACCATCTCCCCAGACTACGCCTACGGTGCCACTGGCCACCCAGGCATCATCCCACCGAATGCCACCCTCGTCTTTGACGTGGAGCTTCTGAAACTGGAATGACAGGGACAGCCCCCCTCGAGCCCCCTGCGCCCCGTTCTTGGGTGAGGAGCTGAGTGCCCAAGGGCCTCCTACCGCCTTGGCACCCCCCCCCCCCCCCCGTTTACCGGCTGTTTGCTGGGTAGCAGAACCAAAAAGGCCATGGGTTTTCTCCCTACGTTCTTGCTCTATTGGGTAGTGTTTCGATTTTAGTTACTGGTATACACCTCAGATGCCACAGCTGGTCATCCTGGGGAAAGGAAAGGCGCGTGCTGTCGAGCAGACTCACTGGGACGGGGCCGCTGATAGTAGCTGTTGAAATAAAGTATGTTTTTGTATATAATTTGCAAACTAAAACCGAGCTGGGAACCGGAAATACGGCCAAATTTATAACGCTAGCATTTTGGTTCTGTAGAAGTAAGACCGTTGAGGGCTACACACCCCGCCCTAGTGTGTGCAGCCCCCTCGCCATGTAGATTGTGGTCACTGCCTGTCAGGGGGTGTGAGAGAGGCACTGTCACCCGAGCCAGCTGCCTCAGGGGCAAGTCCGGGACCCTGGAGTGCACAGGCCAGCTCATTTTCCGTGCATGGGAAGCTGAGGCCAGGGCGTGCTTTTCAAATGTAGAGGACACTCCCAGACACTCCTAGGAAAGGACCTTAGGGACCGATCAGCCTTCCTGCGTCACAGGTGAGGAAACCGAGGCCTGGAGAGAAAGACCTTACTTGAGGTCACTTCCAGACCGTGGCAGACTAGCACCAGAACCCCTTCCTGGGCTTGTTTTCCTTCCTTTACCCTCATTTCTAGGAAGCCAAACTCCATGTCGTAATGACTCATAACTTTTCATGTGGGTTTTAGGATCATAAAACACACGAATGGTGTCATCTTTCCAGCTGGCCCCAGACCTCTACTTTTGCCCCCTTCCTGGCCCTTGGAGTCAGAGGACCACAACTGGGGCCTGAGGGAGAATGCCTTCGTTCGAAAGTGGTCACAGGTGGCTGCCAGCCTGTCTGTTACGGTCTAACTTTGTCCTGCTGTGGACTCCGTTAAGCACAAGGGCTTTTGAAATTCTTAGCTCTTTTCCTCTCCCTGTGCTTTAAGCCCTACATACCTGGGTCATACAGACCTGGGCCAGTTTGCTGACCTTGGCTTCTGTACTTGTCATTCTTACTAGGAAGGAACTCCTTACAGAGCCTCTGTCTGCCCAAAGGTCTGTACCTAATCTAAACCCTCTTTCCTGTTCTCTGAGAGTTAAGCCCTTTGGACGTGAAAGTATTTGAGGAGAGCCTTGGGATTATCTTGATTTGGGTACCAGCGTTCTATAAATCTGGTCAGATGGAGGGAGGGGAAGGAAAGGAGAGAGGGCTGTGAGTCACCCTGGCCTACACCTCCCCACACCCGGCCAAAGAACATCTCAGACCCTCTTGCAGAGCTCTTGATGGAAAGCCCAAGGGCAGATCTGGAAAGTTGTAGGTTGGAGTAGATGAATAAAGACTGCAGACATTGTTAAAATCCCTTCAACATGAAGGATATACCAACGTGGAGTTGTACACACGGAAGTCACCTGGGAAGCCTCCTGATGCCCAGGCCACACCTTCGGCCACTTAACCACAATTACTGGCAGTGGGATCCAAGCATTGCAGTTTTTTAAAGCCCCCCAGGTGATTCTTGTATGCGTCTGGCTTGGAGACCCAGTGATCTTGGGGAACTGTACAGTCACTGCTCTCCTCAGCAGGTAAACATAAGCTTAGGCTAAAAACAAAACAAAAAAAACTGCCAGTTGAGGCAGGAAGGAGACTGCTCACCTGGGAATCCAGCCCAAGCCCGGCCAAGCCCGGCCAGAGCGGAAGTGGCTCGTTCAAAGGGAGACCTGGGAACTCTTGGGGGAAGGGACCTGCCATGGCAGACAGCCTCGAGTCCGCCCCCGCCGCGCACGCAGGGCACTGTGCTGCCGGAACTGACAGGTTTTCTGTCCCCAACAGATGTGCCGTGGAGGGATGTGGCGCCTCCAGATGCGCACACGCGAATCCGTATGGAGCTTCTCCTGATGTTCCACTACACTCTTTGTATAAACATCGACCCCGACTGAATGTGTTGTCACCCGGCTTCGCTCTTTCCCTTTCTCCTCGTATGTGTGTTGACCTAAACTATATGCCATAAACCTCAAGTTACTCATTTTATTCGTTTCGTTTTGGGGTGAAGGTTCAGTTTCAGTCTTTTGGATCTAGGTTTCCACTTAAGTATTAGTCAAGTATTAACAGCACAAGTAATGGGTTAATTTTAGAATAGGAATTGGTGGGGGGGGGGGGTTGCAAGAATCTTTATTTTATTTTATTTTTTTTTTTTGGATGAAATTTTTATCTATTATATATTAAACATTCTTGCTGCTGCGCTGCAAAGCCATAGCAGATTTGAGGCGCTGTCGAGGGCCGAATTATCTCCAAGTTGAGAGATGTCCTTGGGTTGAATTAAAAGCCCTACCCAAAACTGAAATGGGGAGGGGGAGGAGAGCCTTTGCCTCCACTGCCCTGCCCCACCCTCCCCTTAAACCCTCTGCCTTTTGGAAGCAGATGGTTCTCACTGCGGTGTTGGACACTACAGGTATCTGTCCCCAGGCCAGCAGGGACCTCTGAAGCCTTCTTCGTGGCCTGGCTTCCCCCCCCCCCGCCCCCCCTGCCCCTCCATCCTGTGGTTTTTCTAACGGATATTCAGGACTTTTGTAATCTCATAGCTATCCAAGCTCCACTTCCTAAATTTTAAGAAACTTTAATCGAAAGTTTAAATTGAAGGTGCTGTTTGTAGACACTTAACACCCGATGAAAGCCCAGCCATCATGACAAACCCTTGAGTGTTGTCTTGAGAAAAATGATGCTGGTCATCACAGCTTCAGCATCTCCTGGTTTTTGATGTGCAGCATTGATGTTCAGCTCCCCCTGCTGATCTCAGAGTTTCCTGCCTTTTCCTCCCCCCTCTCACCCCTTTGCTGTCCTGTGTAGTGATTTGGTGAGAGAAATTATTGCTGCCTATCCCCCACCCCCACCTCCCTGCACTATGTATAAGTTTCAAGTTTTATTATTGCAATAAAAGTGCTTTATGCTGGCTTTTCTCAGCGCTGTGTGATGGCGGTTACTTTCAGGTGCCTCCTCGGGCCGTTTGGTCCAGGGTGTGGGGTAGGGGCTGTGACAGCGGGGATGTCGTGTTGGAGGTTGTGTTTTGGCAGAAGGACTGCCACAGGGATGTCCTTCCCTGTTGGCCCCTCTGGGGGTAGGGGGGCAGTGGTACGTTTGTAACTCCACTGGTGGAGAGAACTATCAGGGAGCGCCCTCCTCCCCCTGCCGCACACCCTCAAATGTCTTACCCAATATGTGTTCTGAGTAGAGCGCTCAGCCGGGTTCTCTGGAGTTACCAAGAAGTGGGAGGCGGCGACCAGCTGTCAGGAGATGAGCCACTACCCAGTTGAGGATGTGCTGCAGCAAAGTGATGGAGGGTGACGAAGGGAAGACCGGGGCTTTGAATTGGTGTTCCTTGGTGACATTGGGGTGGAGGTTCTTTGTCATGGTGGGAGGCTGGCTGCTAGCTTCCCCGGCCCCTACCCTGTGTGTATGAGCAATACCCCCCTCCTCCCTTGTGACGGAGACCATCGGTAATACTCCCACACCTTTATAAACACCTTCCGCAGGTGCCCTGGTTGAGAGATTTTTCTGGAGAGAGCTTGTTCAAGGAGTTGCCTGACAGTTTTCCAAATCCATCTCTTTGTTTGAAGTCACTGGAGCAATATTTCGGGGTCACAGCTCGTTTTTTCCAAAATTCCCTTATAAAAATCATCGAACGACAGTGAGAGATTTTTATAGCGAACCTTTGTATACCCCCCCCCACCAAGATTCTACCATGAACACTTTACTGTACCTACTCCTCACACATCCCCCCGTCCCTCTCCCAGTCTATCCTTTCGTATCACCTTTCAGAATAAATGCCAGACATCACTACAGTTCCCCCTAAATACATATTAGAATTTAACGTCTGTTTATACTTTTGTCCCTTGAAACACCATCAAGATGCAGAATAGGGCCGTCATCTCAGGATATTCCTTTTTGCCCTTTCTCAGTCTCCACCCCACCTCAAGAGGCAACTGTCATTTTATTTTCCTATTACAGTAGTGCCCGTTGGGAATTCAGTTTAAATGAGATCCTGCACCGTGTGCTCTTGTACTCAGCACTCAGTGTGGTACGCTCACTTGGAAGCGACAGGGAAGCCGTCCCTTCTCCTGGAACTTAGTTAGGCGGGGCCTGTCACTAAGGTTACAAGCTGAAAGGGACTTTGCAGATGTGCTTATGCTCCGGACCCGAGGTGGGAGGTTATCATGGGTTACGTAGGTGGGTCCGTAGAATCACAGAGTCTTGAGGAGTCAGGGGAAAGACATCTGAAGATGCCTTGCCTGCTGGCTTTGAGGATGGAAGAAGGGACTAGAAGCCAAGGACCGTGGTGGTCTCTAGAAGCTGGAAAACACAAGGAGACCTTTCTCCCCTGGGGTCTCTGGAAGGAACCAGCCTGGCTAATAGCACTTTGGTGTTAGCCCGATGAGACCCATTTGGGACTTATGACCTCCAGAACTATTAAGATGATAAATGTGTGTCGTATTTTCTTTTTTTTAACATTTATTCATTTTTGAGAGACAGAGAGCATGAGCAGGGAAGGGGACAGAGAGAGGGAGACACAGAATCTGAAGCAGGCTCCAGGCTCTGAGCTGTCAGCACAGAGCCTGACGTAGGGCTTGAACCCATGAATGCAAGATCATGACCTGAGCTGAAGTCAAATGCTTAACCGACTGAGCCACCCAGGCACCCCCAAATGTGTGTCGTTTTAAGTCACCAACTTTGTGGTAATCTGTTACAGCAACAATACAAAATTCAAATGGACCCTTTCTTTCTTAGTTTAATTTTATTTTTAACTTTTTAAAAAGATTTTTAATTTAAAAAATTTTTTTAAATGTTTACTTATTTTTGAGAGAGAGACAGAGGGAGAGACAGAATGTGCATGGGGGAGGGGCAGAAAGAGAGGGAGACACAGAATCAAAGCAGGCTCCAGGCTCTGAGCTGTCAGCACAGAGCCCGATGCGGGGCTCCAACTCACAGACCACAAGATCATGACCTGAGCCGAAATTGGATGCTTAACCGACTGAGCCACCCAGGCACCCCTTAAAGATTTTTATTTTTAAGTAATCTTTACATCCATCATGGGACTTGAACTCACAGCCCCAAGGTCAAGAGTCACATGTGCTACCAACTGAGCCAGCCAGGTGCCCTTCTCTTAGTTTCAATGTATAACAGAACAGAATAATAAAAAGTCAGGATTCAAAAAACAAATCTCTAGGGTCCTACCACTCTAACAAATCACACTTTAGTTTTTTTCTCCTTCCCTTTTAGTATTTCCCTGGGCACTTAGAATTTTTAGTTCTAATCACAGCCTACTACAAATTTTGCATTCTGGTTTTTTTTTCCCTCCACGTACTGTTTTATTGAGAGGATTTGTCCATGTTGCCATACGGTCTTTATAACTATTTTGAAGAGGGCTGTAAGTAAGATCAAACGAATGTACTAAATTTAACTACCTTGCTAAAGGATATTTATTTTTTAGAAAGTCAAATCATGACTCAAGTACAAAACAAACATGTTAAAGATTTTATTTAACTTGTTCATTAGTGAGAGAACTAGTAAGATGTTTTAATTGGTTCAAAGGACAATCCAAAGAGGAAATAAAAATATAATAAGCCCAGTAGGAATGCTGAAATGAATTTGCTTAGTAGACACAAAACTGGCAAAATCAGCCAATATCCACACAGTAATAATCGGTTACATTTAGGACTTTAGAGTGTACAATTTGTATATGTGTGGACAAGAGTCATCTACATGATCTGTTTCCCTCAATTTACATCATTATAAAGTTGCTTAAAGAGTGTGTGGACTACGTTGAACACCCCGTTAAGTGCAGACGGGTTAGGGGGGACCTGTTTCAAAGTCTCGCCACAGTGTTTCCTGACACCCTGTTCTTGGATACTTGGGGTAGTTCCAATTTTTTGCTGTTATTAAAACAAAAAGCCAGTATGTCTTTGAACGTGTTCATTTTTTTTCTTTCCTAAATAACCTTGATTCTATAGGATAACATACTAGAAGGGAGATCAGAGGGTCAAAAGAGATTTTGATTCTCAGTTCCCGTTGCCAAGTTGTATAAGCCTTTTTCCCACACATGGAAAACAAACCCCACCCGTGTCCCACAGCAGAAAATATCACTTCCATCAGCTCCTAAAAAAAAACCTCAAACTTTCTTTTCCAGATGCCCTCCCAGCCACCCACTTTTCCCTCATGTTCACTGGTGAGAATGAAATCTGGAGAATTGGCTGATTTGGACCAGTTGAGGACTCTCATCCCTTTGCTGGGGAAGGGCTCAGCACCCCCCCGCCCACTCCCCCCCCCCGCCCAAGCCCAGAGCCCCTGAGGTCAGGACTCTGTTAGTAAGGAAGCAGGGGGTATCCTTTGGGCCCAGCCAGAGCTTGTTTAGGCTGCTACTGGCCGTATTCTCATTGTTTTCCTTCTTGTTTTATTTTTGAGAAGCGTGGCGGTTCTATCCACGGTGCTAGGATTCAGGAAGACTTTCTAGTTCTGCTTCTGCCGATTGCTAAGGCTTAGACACCGGATCACCCTGTTTCAGAGGTTTTCCATTCACTGAATGCACTTGGGGTGAAGACCACGGGGTGATGGGTCAAAACGAGCAGATGCATTTTAAGATCACTTTCAACTCTACAACTGTAATGATTTTAAATTTGCTGATCGTGTGAGGAACTTTCTGCAGGAAAGCAGCCACCCCCCACCCTCCCAATAACCATGATGACAGCTTGATTACAAAAAACCATTCTGTCGACCCCCACTTGTTCTAGGAAGTTGCTGGCCACAGAAAACCCTCCGCCCTTTCCTCTTTTGAAATGTCCCCCAACTGCTCGTGGGCCCGCCTTGCAGCCAACCGAGGATGGCCAAATGTACTGGAAGACCAGCAAGTGCCCCTTCACCCCACTAATCCTACCCGTGCAGATCAGTTTTCAAGGAGACAGTATTTCCTTCTTAGTAAAACGTACTCCCTGACACCGTTGAGCCCCCGCCGAAACAAGGGTGGGGGTAGAAGAGTCCTCTCCGCAAGTTTATGTGTAAACCAGCTTTGTTAATACTGTCTTGGACCCAGATTTATCTTTGACACATGTGGGAAGTGTGTCTGTAAGAATAACTCCCTTACTGCGTGCCTACTCCCTGGATATATGTGGATTCACTTTGATTACGGTGTTGGACTACCGTGGCTTCTTAGGAATCACCAAGAAGCCATAGTTTCGGGGTTTTCACTCAACCCTCTAATTAAATTCGGTGACTTAGTGAGGGACAGCTGACACCAAAATGGATTAAAATAAAAATGCCAAGGGCAGCGCTCCCCTGGCTTCCGCCCAGAGTGTGTCTGATGAGTTCCATGCATGCATAGGGCAGACTGACGACGGACCCATCGGAGGCTGGGCTTGCAGCAGCTGTCCGGCAGGGCACACAGGGAAAAACAGCTGTCTGCTTTATTAGGAAGGTAGAAATGTTTGCCAGTGGGTTTGTGGAACGGGTACACTATTGGGTCTGTGTGATAATTACCACTGTAGTTTTGCCTATTCTAAAATTAATTCATCCATTTCTCGAGGCAGCACATGACCAAGATTTAGGGATATAAATTCAGCTAACCACAGAATAGATTTATGGTATGCCAGCCCTGTGATTAATGTTTTTCTAGGTGCCCGGAGTAAACACAGGCTAGGACAGAGAAGGGCACTGCTGGCGAGGACCTTACATGCTAGTGGAGAGCCCAAAACGTGAATAAATAAATAATGTCAGATATCCAAAGCGTGAAGTAGCTCAGTGAGGCTTGGAGTGATGAGTTAGGGGTGCTGGGAAGGTAGGAAGGACCAGTAAGTGTAAGGGGCGGGGTTGGGCAGGAACCAGGTCAGGCAGGGCATTAAATGTGACAGGTATCATGAGTATGATGGGTGTCATTGGTGGATTTCAGCAGGGGAGTAATGCCTATTTGTTTTTAAAAGAGGTCTCTGGAAAGTGGAAGAAAGACTGAAGGCTGTTGTCATGGTAGGTAGTCTCCAAAGCTGGCCCCCAGTGATTCCTCCATTCGCCTGGAGTCTGGGCTGGCCTCGTGGCTGCTTTGACCTATAGAAGACAGTACAAGAGATGTTCTGAGACTTCGAAGCCCAGGCGTTAAGAGAACTGCCAGCTTCCACTCCCTTCCTTTTGGAACACTAGCTCTTGGGCCCAGTCTACACAGAGAGGCCACATGGTAGAGAATTGAGGCCTACAGCCCAGAGTCCAGATGAGAACCCAGCCAACCGCCAGCACCAACCACCAGCCAGACTGAGTGAGCCACTTGGACCTTCTGCCCACAGATGCCCATGGCCCCAGCAACATCGCATGACTAGAAGAACCACCTCCCTCAGCTCAGGAAAACCTAAGAATTGCAAGATTTAATAAATTGGTCTTGAAGTAGCTTATTTCCTAGCAGCGGATAACTGAAATGGGGGCAAGGGTGGAAACAGCACATCGGTGAGCCAGCTGTTGGAGTCGTTTAGGCCAGAGATGATGGAGACTGCTAGAAGTGAAGACAGTAAGTAGTTAGATTCAGGACACATTTTATCAGTGTAACTTTGAGGCTGGACTGTGAGAGAAAAGTCAGTAGAAAAGCAGTGTGGCTCCTTGCCTGGCTGTCCTAACTCCGGACAGCTCCCTAGAGACAACTATTTAAAACTCTTAGCTCTCTCTTTGACAATGAGGGCCATATTGCACCAACTGCTTGTATTGGTTCAGGGAGGGTTGTTTTGTTTTGTTTTTTTAAATTTTTTTATTTATTTTTGAGACACAGAGAGACAGAGTGTGAGCAGGGGAGGGGCAGAGAGAGAGGGAGACACAGAATCCGAAGCAGGCTCCAGGCTCTGAGCTGCCAGCACAGAGCTCGACGCGGGGCTCGAACCCATGGACCATGAGATCATGACCTGAGCTGAAGTCGGATGCCCAACCGGCTGAGCCACCCAAGCGCCCCTGTTTTGTTTTGTTTTTGAGAAAGAAAATAAGATCAAGTCTTTGAAATGAAAGAATCTTCTTAAAAAAAAAAAAGACATCAACACAAAGGAAATTGAAAAATGATTTTTTAAACGTTTATTTTTGAGAGAGACAAAGCAGAAGCGGGAGAGGGGTAGAGAGAGAGGGGGAGACACAGAATTCAAAGCAGGCTCCAGGCTGTCAGCACAGAGCCCAATGCAAGGCTCGAACCCATGAACTGCGAGATCATGACCTGAGCCAAAGTTGGATGCTTAACCGACTGAGCCACCCAGGGACCCCAAAGGAAATTATTAACAGATGTGACCACCTCGAAATGCAATAAAAAACCAAAATTTCTCTACCCTGAAACATACCATAAACAAAAGATAAGCCATAATGAAGAGAAAATATTTGCAAAATATAAAAAAATCTCCTGCCCTAAATACATAATAATATGCAAACAAGTATAATAAAACAAAGTAAATATATAAAATAAAGAATATATATACAATTCTAAAGAAAAAGGCAATAGGAAACACCATGAACTTGCTCCAAGAATTTCACATCACACTGCTGTGTCTTGATGCCTCACTCTGAGATATTTTCTCATGTGGCCTCATCCTCCAGTAGATGTGCCCAGCTTTCACAGCATGGTGGTCTCAGTTCCATTGTGGTCTCTAATCCAGAAGATGAGAGGAGGTCACTTCAAGGCCACTCGAAGAAGATCACTTTAACCTGGAAATGTGTCCTTTAGTCTGGAAGTTTTTCTTGCATTCTTTCTTGGAGAGCTAAATTTTCCATAAATATATTTTCTCCCAAAACATATTAAAAGGGTGGCATTTCTCTGTCTGTCTCAAAAATAAAATAAACATTAAAAAATTAAAAATATTGCCAACCTTGCACTGGTAGAAAACAAAACTTGGCTCTGTATTCCTGTATCAAAACCACTTAGCCCTTCATTTGTGAGTCTGAATATAGAGTATGTGAAGATAGCAGTCAGAGAAATCATGAATCCACTTTGTACACGTAACTAACTAGCCAGGAGAGAATCTGTAAGGTCAGGTCACCGCCCCCCCCCCCCCACCATAGCCAGCGTGTCACTTGCCATCACAAAGTGAATCAGCCACCTGGAGTACCAAATGTCTTCTACCGAGGATATGAGTGCATGGATTGGACAGAAGACATGAGGGTGTGGATAAGAGCATTGGTGAGGTACCCAACTCATCACAAGCCACCAGGAATTCAACACGGAGGGATGGCATTAGTTAGGCATCCCTGTGATCTGGTAGTTATTCTTGCATAAAATGGAGAGCACATTCATACTCCTATTACTAATTCAGAGGACACAGACAGCAATGTAAGACCGAAGTTAGAACCCCCTAAACTCTGCCAAGTGAGTGACTGTTTTCATGTACTTTGGTCTGAGCACGTGATGAGTAAGTACACGACAAATCAATGCAGGTAGATCCAGAAGAGACCATCCTTTTATTCTGAAATCGTATCCTACCCATGCCTTGAAGTGAGTACTAAGTGATGGATCTCGTCTTCGCTTGGATCAAAGAGAAGGAGCTCTGAGAGCAGAAAACATGGCAGGAGCTACTGCGGTCCATTGGCTCTTGGGGTTTGCCAGGTAAGGGCAGAACATGGTGACAGCCCAAACAAAAGCATACAAAAATATAATGGACTTCTACTTAGCAATAAAAAGAATGAACTGCCGTTACACCTGGTGATAAGGATGAATCTCAAAACTAAATAAACATTAAAAAAAATGTAGGGGCTCCTGGGTGGCTAAGTTGGTTAAGCGTTCGACTCTTGGTTTCGGCTCAGGTCATGATCTCAAGGCTTCGTGGGTTTGAGCCCTGCGTCGGGCTCTCCGGGGGCAGTGTGGAGACTGCTTGGGATTCTCTCTCCCTCTCTCTCTCTGCCCCGTCCCCACTCGTGCTGCCTCTGTCTCTCTCAAATAAATAAATAAACTTAAATAAATACATAAGGGGGGGGCACCTGGGTGGCTCAGTCGGTGAAGCACCCAGCTTCAGCTCAGGTCATAGTCTCGTGGTTCGTGGGTTCCAGCCCCGCATCGGGCTCTGTGCTGACAGCTCAAAGCCTGGAGCCTGCTTCAGATTCTGTGTCTTCCTCTGTCTCTGCCCCTCACCCTCTTGCGCTCTGTCTCTCTCTCTCTCTCAAAAATAAACATTAAAAAAAAATTTGTTTAAGGCAGACTTTTATCAAAGAATACGTTCTTTGACACGTTCGATTTCATCTGAAGCTCTGGAAAAGATAAGTGTAATCCATAGTGACATAGATCAGTAGTTGTCTGAGGCCTGGGATGGGGGAATTGATTGGGAAGGGACACAAGGGAACCTTTTGGGGAGATGGGAATGTTCTATATTTTGACTGTGGTTACATGGGCACACACCTTTGTTAAAACTCATGGAAATGCACACTTCAAATGGAGACATTTTATTGCATGTAAATTATACTTCAAAAAGTTGACTTAAAAAATATATACAGGGCTTCCATTTCCAGACAAGATGAGTCAGTCGATTCCACCCTGTTGCTTCCACTTAAAACCCAAAACTTGACAATATATAGAAAGCAACTACCAGACTCCTTTGACAGTGGAAAAAAGGTGAACTGGCGAGACAACTTGGGTCTCAAGGGATGACTTAGCTGGGAGTCCTCACGGGCTTTACTACTTCCTAGATCCCAGCCTGAGCACCAGAGAAGGTGAAACCGAAAACCATTACCAAGCACAAAGTCCCAAAGAAAGCCCGCCTTCCGGAGTCAAAGGGCTGGGAGGGACAGCAATGAGAGACATTCCTTTTGACAATGTTTGCCTTTCTCCAGGTGAACACCATGAAATAAGCCACAGCCCTCCCTCTCCCAGCAGGCTTTGGGGAGACAGACTGGTGTGGGGCTTGTCCACCACCCGTGCTGTGCACTACCGGGTAGGTAGTCCTCTCTCTCCTTACCGGTGAGACTGTGATGTGGAGGTCCATCAGTCAGCCCCATTCTGCACAAATGTGATCAGCGAGGATCCCCTGCCCTCCTTCCCCGTCCCCAAGGGAGTGTTGTGACTGAAGGGTGGAACCCTGTTGCTATCCTTGCTTAGCACTAAGCAAAGCCAACAAAGAGACAGTATCCACCCCCACACAGCTAGATTGTGTGGGGCGGGTTTCAGAGAAGAGGGAGCTGTAGGAAGAGATCCTTTGAATTTGCGTCTGAGGTCCAGGGCATACCCACAAGTGAAACCCCCCCAGAATTAGCAGCAAAAGCTTTGAGAACTGAATTACGATGTGGAATACTGTACAGTTCCAAATCGGCCTCTGGGTAGCACACAGCAGGACAGACCAAAATAGTGCCGATTCAAAACTACATTGGTATTACATTGACATTCAAGCTCACAGACCACAAGAGTAAGCCGTGGTGTTCATTCTGAACTTGAACAAGTTGAATGCATACTAAAATAGATTCAAAAGGGAACCAGTGGGAACATAATACCCAAAAAGTCCAGGATAAAATAAAATATTATGCATCATACAAAAAGCCAGAAAAAGGCTGAACTGGAATGAGAAAGGGCAGTCAACAGATGCTAACATCAGGGGCCTGGCTGGCTCAGTCGGTAGAGCATGTGACTCTTGATCTCAGGGTCGTGAGTTTGAGCCCCATGTTGGGCGTAGAGCCTGTTTAATGAGAGCAAAACCAAAAACCAGATGCTAACATCAAGATGACACAGAAGTTGGGATTATCTGACAAGGATTTTAAAGTAGCTGTCCCCAAAAAAGGAGAAGAAGAAAGGGAGAAAAAGGAAAGCTTCAGCAAGCAACCATGAGCATTCCAGAAACGGGAAAATAGAAAATTTCAGCAAAGAAAAAGAAGATATAAAGAAAAACCAGATGAAAATTGTAAAACTAAAAAATACAGTAACAGGACCAACAAACTTACTGATGGACACTGTGAGCCATCGGAGATGACAGAGGAAAGAAGCAGTGACCTTGAAGATAGAGCACTAAAACTTCTACAACTTGAGCAGAGAAACCACGAATGAACAAAATGAACAGAACTTCAGGGGCCTGTGGGAAAATACCAACATCCGTGTATGTCACTGGAATCCCACAAGGAGAAGAGAAGGAGTGTGGTGTAGAAAATAGACTCAAATAATAGCCGAAAGCTTCCCACTTTGGGCAAAAGACATAAACCTACGGGTTTAAGAAGCTGCATGAATCCCAAACCAGGAAGTCATAAAAATCCTAAAATAGTGTGCACTAACAGCCAAGTAGAGTCATAGAGACAGAGTTTCCAAGGTTGGGGGACGAAGGAAAACAGAGATATTTGGTCAAATGTTACAAACTTCCAGTTACAAGATGAGTAAGTTTGGGGGATCTAACCTACAGCATAGTGACTGTCGTTAACAATATACTGTATTGTGTACTTGAAAGCTGCTAAGAGAGTAGATCTTAAATGTTCTTGGCTAGCCAGAAAAAAAAAAGTAATTATGCAAAATGATGGAGATGTTTACTAACCCTATTGTTGGTAATCATTTTGCAAAGTATAAGTATGTCAGATCATCACGCTGTACACCTTAAGGTTACACATTGTTACATGTCAATTATATCTCAGCAAAGCTGGACAAGAAAATGAGGTGAAAAGTAAAAAGGTAAAAAAACCTAGAACAGAGTATCTAGGAACTGTGGGACATTTACAGAAGGTGTAACGTACACAAAACAGGAAAACTAGAAGAGAAAGCAGAAGACTGTAATGGCTTACATTTTCCAAAATTAATGATAGATACCAGACCACAAATCCAGAAAGCTCAGAAAGTACCAAGCAGGGGCACCTGGGTGGCTCGCCGTTTAAGCGTCAGACTTCGGCTTGGGTCATGATCTCACAGTTCGTGGGTTCGAGCCCCGCGTTGGGCTCTGTGCTGACGGCTCAGAGCCTGGAGCCTGCTTTGGATTCTGTGTCACCCCCTCTCTCTGCCCCTCCCCCACTCACTCTGTCTCTTGCTCTCAAAAAATAAATAAAACATTTAAAAAATTAAAAAAAAAAGTACCAAAAATCTACACCTAAGCATAGCATATTCAAATTTCAGGAAAAGAAGGGCGTGTGGCTGGCTCAGTCAGAAAAGCATGCAATTCTTGATCTCAAGGTCATGAGTTTGAGCCCCACATTGGGTGTGGAGACTCAGAAAAGTAAACGTTAAAAAAAGAAAAGAAAAGTCAAATTGCAGGAAAACAAAGAGAATATCTTGAAAGAAGCCAAAGTGGGCGGGGGGGGGGGGGGGGAAACGCACCTTACCTATTGAGGAACAAGGATGAGAATTACATTAGACTTCTCATCAGAAACCATGCAAGCAAGAAGAGAGTGGAATGAAATATTTAAAGTGTTGAAAGAAAAACACCAGTCTAGGAGCACCTGGGTAGCTCAGTGGGTTAAGCGTCCAAACCTCGACTTTGGCTCAGGTCATGATCTCAGTTTGAGAGATCGAGCCCTGAGTCGGGCTCTGCGCTGACAGCCCGGAGCCTGCTTGGGATTCTTTCTCTCCCTGTCTTTCTATTCCTGCCCTGCTCGTAGAGGATCTCTCTCTCTCTCTCTCTCAAAAAATAAACTTAAAAAAAAAAAAAAAGTAAAAACTTCAACTTCGTGAAAGAATGAATGTTCTTCATTCTTTCTTCATTCTGGTTCTTCATTCACCAGAAACAGCCAAAATGTTCCTCAATTGGTGAGTGGGTCAACAAACTTTGTTACAGGCAGACAATGGAGTATTATTCCCCAATAAAAAGAAACGAGCTATCCAGCCGCACAAAGACCTGGAGAATCCTTCAATGCCTCGGGAGCTTGGGGAAACAGAGATCTAGGTCTTCGGAGGGCTGGAAACAGAGGTCCTGAAGCCTCAGGAACCAGGGGATTCAACTTCAGTAAACATTCCTTTTGAGGAACTGCCTACATGGTGATGTCCATTCTCCTGGAACGAATCCTGAGTACAAAAGACTTTCCGGCACAGCGAGAACTCGGCCTTTTTCCTCTGCTCTGGAAGGATCCTACCTACTCAGAGAAAGTAGCAACTGGGAGGCCCCGCCGAGAACCCTAAGGAAAGGGCGAAGGGGGGCCACCACCTGCTGTGCCTGCTCTTCCCCTGGGGCCACCTTGCTTCCCCGAGATCTACCCTTAGCTGAATCTGTAGGAAATTAGGGTGTACGTTTGAGTCAGCGTGCTGTTCCAGGGGATCCGGTGTTCCCACAGCCCTGTGGCGGCGGGTTGGAGAGCCATCAGCTTGAAACTGGGAAGGGAGCAGAGGTTCCGGACAGGGAGTGACGCTGCTTTCCAAACAAGCTCTGCTGTAGCACAGCCCATCAGAAAGGAGACGTCTGAGTGACAGGCTTGAAAGATGTCACTTGGGGCCCCAGCCGGGGCTGTAGGGCCTCTGCAGCAGCTGGACATTAGGAAGGCATTTCTTAGAGGCCGGACACGGGGTGGCCACAGTGGCAAACACGAGGTAAGTCCAGTGGCGGGAGTCACTGGGAGTTGGGGGCGTCCAGAGTGCTGGAGTTGCACCCCTTCATGCGAGGGGCCCCTATGGAACATTCAAGGCCTAAGGAAAGCTAGGCAGCCGTAGCAGCAGGCGAGGTGGGTTTGACTCCTAAACAGGGGCCCAGGGTTGGGGCCAGCCATGCGTTTGTCATGTGCTTCTGCCCCTGGGCCTGACATCTCTATCCTCCGGGCTGAGTAAGGCTGGGGGAAGGATGTCCCATCGCATCTGAAGCCCAGAGAAGGTACAACTTCCCTAAGATACACAGCATGTTATAACTGAGTTAGGCTTAGGACTCAGAAGGCATGGCTCCCTGTTCCAGGCTGCCTCCCTCCTTCCCTCCCTCATTCAACCCTTCCTGGGGATGCCCACTGGCTAAATCATTATACGACAGCTTGTCCTATGATACACACTGGGTTCCACATGGAAGTTAGTCCAGAAACCTCGTTCTACACCTGGCTCCCAACACAGACTCCACGACAGGCATTTGCTTCCTTTTTACCAAAAAAAAAAAATAAATAAATAAATAAAATTAATGTGACTTTAGAAGTATTAATTCATTACTGTTTTCCTTTTCCTATTTACAAAAGTATAATTTTGTAGCATTTAGTTTATTTATTTTTTTAAATTTTTTCATGTTCATTTATTTTTGAGAGAGAAACAGAGCATGAGCAGGGGAGGGGCAGAGAGAGAGGGAGACACAGAGTCCGAAGCAGGCTCCAGGCTGTGAGCTGTCAGCACAGAGCCCGACGTGGGGCTCGAACTCACAAACCGTGAGATCATGACCTGAGCCCAAGTAGGTCGCTCAACCGACTGAGCCACCCAGGTGCCCCGCATTTAGTTTATTTTTGACTGCCACTATTATATATGTGTGAAGTCCAATAAAAAATGTCACAATCTGCTTTTTTTTTTTTGCCCATTTCCCTTATTATGCATTTTATTTCGTGATTACTAAGGTCAATAATTATGTTGCATAGGGGCAAGGGAGGGAGGAAATGGCTGTTGCACAAAGGCTCTATGCCAGGTTGTGATCAGCCCTGACCTTTCCAGAAACTTCACGCTGACCCCATGAGATGGGCTTTTGTAGCCCGTTTTACAAGGGAGGACGCTAAGTGGCAGAAGGGGGATTCAAACCCAAGGTCGGCCTGACTCCAATGTGCACGTCCGAAATGCCAGCAAACGTTGAGATCCTGCCGGAGCAAGGTGTGGGGAGGTGGGTGATCAGGGACGGCTTCTCGGAGGATGCGGTGGCGGGAGAGATGCCCACAGGGGAGGGCAGTGAAGCATGAGGACATGTGAGGAGTCAGGGAACTCTGAGCCTGAGCTCTGTCACTCCCTGGCTATATGGCCTTGGACAAGTCCTATCTCTTCCGAGGCCTTGGTGTTTTCTCTCTGGAGTTTTCAAAGGCCTAGGGTTCCACAAATCAGACCAAGACACTGCGTGGTCTGGGCAGTGAGCTTGGCTGGTGAGTGAGCTTGACATTACCCTGCCCCATGTCTAAGAACTGGGCCCCCAAGTCCCCCTGGCCCAGCCCAGCCTATACCCTTGGAGGTGACCTAGGACATGCCCCCTTCTTGCCTCTGATGTCAGGGTCCTAAACCACCAAGTAGGATTATCCTGTTGACCTCCAAGGGTAGTTGTGAGAATTAAAATATCAATAGCTGATACGTATCGGACAATCCTTATATGCCAACGCTGTGCTAAGAGTTTTACACTGATGTTTCTCAATAAATCTTCCCAGCACCTCTGTGAAGTTGTTATTCTCATTGACAGATGTGGCAACACAGAACCAGAGTGGTGATAGTACTTGCCCAAGGTCATATCTCTGTCCTGCTTAGCTTGGTGCCTGTCCCGCAGGAAATGGTAATTCCATCAGAACTAGTTCTGACACATGGGCCCCACGCTGGCATCTTAACATTTCTGGAATGAGGATGTTGCCCCACAACTGATGTCCGAGGAACATGTGAGTCAGCGGGCGGAGGGGGACCAGGGGACTTCGCTGTCTGCTGTCCGGTTGTTCAGGGAGCTGCAGTCAAGCCTGATGGAATTTTACCAGATTGGATCCTTAGATGTCACTTGACATGACTTCTAAATTGATGCCGCGTAGAAATACAAGGCCATGAAGTATACAGAAGGCTATCGCCAGACAGGCAGTACAATTAGAAGTACAACGTGCCGAATGGACCCAAAGAAAGTTTAGACTCTGGATGTGAAGAACTTTGATCCGATCACCAAAGGAGACGATTTCATAAATAAAAACATACTACTGTCAGTCTTTGAAGGGCTTTGTTACGCCTTTTTCGTCAAAAAAGCTCTTATTTAAATGGATATCCTATTTGCCTTGAAAAAATTACCTTCCTATTGATGGCGCCATAGAGTCAAGAAAAATCCAACAAAGCAGTCATGATGCTTCCGGTTGTGAGCAACAGAAAACCCACTTCAAACTGGCTGGAAGTGGCAAAGGCGTATTGGCTCCCGGTCATGAAAAGCCCAGGGCAGTTGGCTTCGGGCACAGCTGGACTGGCGGGAGGAAGCGAACGGCAGCAGGTAGATCTCTCGGCCCCCAAGCTCTGCCTTCTCTGCCGCGGCTCCAGTCCCCGTGGAGGCAGAACGGATGCCAGCGACACCAGCCGCCAACCCTCCCAGGTTTTACGCTTCCAGACTCCTCAGCATTTGGGACCAAACCTGAACCTGACGCCGTTGGCTGGCATTGGGTCACATGACTACCCTGGGCAGCTCAGGGAACGGAAGGTAGGCATTGCCCCATCAGGTCACCTTCCTCCCAATGGACTCAGGCATGGAGTCCACTCCACTCACTGTACCTGGCCGAGGTGGAGGAGGGAGGCTCCTCCCAAGGAAACTTGGGGGCTGCTACCCTAAAGACGGGAAAGTGGATGCTGGGTGACCCCCAAGTAGCAGCCGTCCTTGGAAGGCAGTAATTACCGGTGAAAGGAAATTTCGGAGAGGTGACTTCTACCCGTTCATCCCCCTGACAGCTCAGGTGACCCCGGAAAGAAAAAGTACCACTGCCAGAGCCCCCATCAGAGCGGGAAGAGCCCTTGGAGGTCCCTGCCGAGGTAGGATTGGGAAGCTAGAGGCGGGAAGGACTGGTCCAAGGCCATAAGACGGCCCATAGTTGGGAATGAAACCAGAACACAAATCTCAGGTATCCTGGTTCCACACCCAGTGCTCCCAGCTGGCCTGTGAGGGCCAAAGGGGGCTCTGGAAGGGGACCTCAGCTGGTTCATCACTCTTGGATGAGAAGCCCCTCCACCTCTCCCGAGAGTTTCTCCCAGCAGCCTTAGTGGAGTGTCTTTAACAAGTGTCCTGGGGCACCTGGATGGCCAAGTCAGTTGAGCATCAGACTCTTGATCCCAGGGTCGTGAGATCGAGCCCTGAGTTGGGCTCTGTGCTGAGTGTGGAGCCTGCTTAAGATTCTCTCTCTCTCTCTCTCTCTCTCTCTCTCTCTCTCTCTCTCTCTCCCCCTCTCTCCCTCTCCCTCTGCCCTTCTTCCCCAACTCGTGCACACACTCTCTCTAAAATAAAAATAACAGGGGCGCCTGGGTGGCTCAGTTAAGCATCCGACTTCGGCTCAGGTCACTGTCTCGCGGTTGGTGGGTTCAGGCCCCCCATCAGGCTCTGTGCTGACAGCTCAGAGCCTGGAGCCTGCTTCAGATTCCCTCTCTGCACCTCCCCTGTTTGTGCTCTCTCAACAATAAATAACTGTTAAAAAAATTAATAAAATAAAAATAACAATAATAAAAGTAAATGAAAAATAAATAAAAAGCCTCCTGCTCTCCCCCCGCCCCCACGGCACTGGGGTCTCCCAGTCTGCCTCAGATGGAAGGGTGAGAAGTGCCCTAGATTTGCTCAGGCATTCTCAGTCATCGATGGCGCTGATCTAAGCCCTTGATCTTACGTAAAATGCAGGAAGCACAGCCCCTCTTCCAGCTCCAGCTGTCCCATCCTTTCTGGAGCTTCTGGACCCCCCCCCGCCCCCGCCACCCAGCCAGGCTGGGCCTTTATGGGTTTTCCGTGGCCCTGGGCCGGACCTGATTCTAAGAAACCTTCAGTGTGTCCACATATTGGGTTCAAAGCAGGACACCTGGTGAGCATGAACCCACCAGCCAGGCTGTCTCCAGAACTCCTCTGGGGGAGGGGCTTGGGCGCAGCAATCTCATGTGGGTGCGGGAGGGGGCCTGCCTTTAAGCCTCCTTTGCATAATAAGCCACTTCTATCCAGAAGATGCATCTGTTTGACTGGCAGAAGGGCTTTTCTGATGGACATGAGGAGGGGGTTAAGCACCCATCCGTCCACCCCTTGGTGCCACCACGGTCACCATCAATTTAGATTAGAGGAAGCCTACCTTAACTCGATGACAGGGTGCCAGTGGTGGGAATCCAAGTCCCTTAGCGGGTGGGGAAGATGGGGTGGGGCGGGGTACAGGACGAGATCTTCCCTAGCACGTCAGGACTTTGAACAAGGATCGCTGAGGGCTGTATTTATGGCACAGAAAGCTGTCAATGATGTAAGTGAAAAGGAAAAATATGAGAAAGCATATATATATATATATATATATATATATATACCATGAGTGTGTGTGTGGGTGGGTGGGGGTGCGCGCACGCGCGCGTAATAGCTAAGAACTCAGGATCTGGAGCCAGATTGTCTAGGTTCAGAACTCACTTTCACCTCTTCCTTACCTTGGGCATTTTACTTAAAATTCTGTGCCTGCGTTGCTTCATCTGTAAACTGGGGCTAAATAAACCAGGTACGGTGGAGGCAGGTCCCGGAAGACAGTAAGGGCTCAGACGGTGGCATCCGATAATCTCGTTCGTCCCCTGAGCAGGGACCCCGTTCTCAGAGTGCCGGTGGCGGGGCGGGCCGCACCCTGGCTCCGGAACCGGGGCTCCCCGCCGCTGTCGGCCCCCCATTGTTGCGCCTTCCTGCTCTGCGGATCCGCCGCCGGGGGCAGCTCGGGGCCGGGGCAGGGGAGCATCCGGCCCGGGCGCCCTCCCCGCGCCGTTCTGGGCGCTCCGCCAAGCCCCTCCCGCCGCCAGCGCCCGGGGACAGAGCACTGGACTGCGAGTCCGGGGGCCTCAGTCCTACTCGGCCCAGCGTCTCTGGCCACCCGGAAAACAGCGGAGAAGCCCACCCTCCAGGGCCGCCCGCGGGTTGAGATCGCGGGTGCACCGGGCGGGCACCTGGCCTGGCTCCCCACCTTGAGCACGTCTGTCCTCAGATACTGTCTTGCTCGCGTGGACTTTGACAATGCTGCTCGCCCGCCGGGGTGCAAGGGGGACCGATGCGGCTCCTGGTGTCTGGGCCTGAGTGAATTTCTCAGAATATCCTGCCTCTGCTAACCCCGCTCAACCTCTCCCCGGCACAAGGCAAAAAGTGGGTGAAAGGGCTGGGCAGCTTTCCCAGGCTGGCAGCCGGCAGAGACCAGGATCTGGAGTTCTTGCATCCTGGCTCTGCTGCTGAACTGCTGTGTGACCTTGAGCAAGGCCTTCCCTCTCTGAGTCCCAGCCTCCCTCCTCTAATGGCACAGGAGGACAGGTGTGGCCCGTCACCCTGGCTGCCCCTCTGGCTGCCTGGGGCACCACGGGAAAGTAGTTTGATCCCCTGGGCTCAGTTTATCTTTTCTGCAAAATTGTTATGCCCACACAGATTCAGCAGATAACACCTGATCTTGAGATGCCTCTTTCTGCTGCCCTCTGCCCCGTTTCTCTGCTCAGAAGGCGATTTGGGTCTTCCAAAGGGGAACCCCAGCCTCAGGATTGTCCCTCTGCACTGGGCAGGACCACGGCTGTCTTTCGATATGGGTTCTCCCCACCCCCCGGCCCCAGGAGGCAGAGGGGCTTCTGTGGCCACAGGATGGCTTTCAGTGCTGATGGTGCAGGAGTGAGCCACCCGTCAACAGAGGAAGTTTACTCGGGATTTAAGGAATGAGAAGGAATTGGGGCTTTCAAAACCTGTTCCTAGAGTACCCTCTTGCTGCCTTCCTTCCCCCTGCTCCCTTTTCTATCTGCCCCCTGGTCTTGTGGACTGCCACAGAAACCCCCAAACCCTCTCTGTTACGCCGGTTGATCTGTTCCCAGTTTCTATGGGGGCAGCGGGGGTTGCTTGGATACCCCCATAATCGCCATCAACCCTTTCAAAGCCGTCCCAAATAAAGTCACTCCCAAAGAAATCTTAGGAATATATTGTGCTTTTGTAACTGCCCCCCATAACGCCTCCCCCCAAGCCACTCTCAGCCGAGCTTCTGTTCTCACATTTACCCTCATTCATCAGAGGGCTTAGTAGGGCAAAAAGTTCTTCCACCAAAAAAGTATCACCTTCCAGGGACAGCCGCTGGGAGTATAAAGGCATATTTCCCCATGTGATCTTCACTAAAATTCCACCTTTTGGGAAATGCTGTTCCGATTTTTGCAGAAGTGGCTGGAACTGGAAGGTAGGACTGTCAGGCACCACAGCCCCGGGCTCTGGAACGTTGTGTCTTTCCTTCTCTCCAGCTCCCTCTCGCCCTAGGTAGGTTCAGCTGGGCTGTGTGCCGCACCCCAGGGCACAGCTGCTCCCCCTGCCCGAGCTCTGGTGGTCACAGCTGCCTGGCAGTCACCCCAGACGGAGGCCTGAGGTCCTTGTTAATGTCATTCTCCATACTCCTTCCCATGCTCTGCCCTTCATGCATGTGGTGGGACTACGCGTTTCTGTCCCCTGAGATTAGGTGGGGTCATGTGACTAGCCATGGCCAAGGAAGCGTGAAGAGTGACATCTGTCACCTCAGGGTGGGACATTATTGCCAGGTGGAGACCCCGTGACTACTGACAGCTTTTGAGATGGTGTCTGCTCCATTGCCCTGGGCCCCGGAATGGGAAGCGGGTGAGAGCCCTCCAGCCCTATGTGGACATGCCATGTACATGAGAAATAGTGTTAGGAGCCACTAGGATGTGGGGCTGTTTGTTAGTGCAGTGTGACCCAGCCTACCGAGACTGGCAGAAATCTCCAGAAAGCAAAACCAAAGTGGAAGTGAGAAACGGTGTGGGGGACATTCTGTCTCTAAAGACCTGTTTTGTGTTCTTTCACGAGATGGTCAGTCTGGTGAGAACACAGAGGAGACTTGTTATTTATTATTATTATTTTTTAAGTAATCTCTACACCGTGTGGGGCTCGAACTCACAACCCCAAGATCAAGAGTCGCACGCTCTCCCGACTGAGCCAGCCAGGCGCCCCAGAGGAGTTTCTAACACTCACAGGTCCTAGAGACAGGAGGCAGGAGGCACACAGGCCATGCAGGACCTCATGGAAATACACCAGGGTAGGCGGGAGGCAGAAGACAGGAGGGGGTGTGGCTTGGGCCATGGCATTTATTGGGGTTTCCGTGGGAAAGGCAAGACAGGGCAAGGCAAACAGTTTAGGATTGGCTAGTTTGAATGATTTCGGGGGGCTCTGAGCTGTATAGGTGGTCTCTGTTTGCCTGATAGCAGGCTCTGGGGTGATCGAGGAGACGAATACTGCCTCCTGGGGCTCACAGGCCTGAGAGAGGAGGTCTGGCGCGGGTCTAGAATACCAAATGCCCAAAGCGACTCTACGTGGTGCCCCAGGACCGGCAGGGACAGGGGTGACACTGGGCTGGCCCTTTGTTGGATCTTAGCACGTTGGGCATGAGCGGCTGAGACGGATGCTGCCCACCCAATATCCATGTTCCCCCTTTTCCTTCATAACAGAACCCCAGTGTTACCTGGCAGCGTGCCCAGCCCGCGGACTCCATTCCCAGATCCTCACGCAGCTGTGTGGCTGTGCGTCTAGATTCTTGCCTAAGTAAGTTGAGGTCTGCTTCCAGGTGGGCTTCCTGTAGGAAGCTGACCCAGCGGGAGGCGTCGTTCTTGTCCCGCCCCCTCCCTCCTGCTGTCTGGACTGTAGCTGTCGTGTCCGCAGCACTGGCCGCCGTCCTGGACAGTGTAGGTCATACGCAGTGAGCGTGAGAATTGTGAAGGGCAGGGAGACGTGGCATAGGATGAATGCTTCACAAAACATCCTATAAAAACGGACTCCCCGGGAAGGTGCGCCACATGTCTCACGTGGTTTGGGGCCCAGCTAGAGAAGGCCCGCGGTATCAGGTACGTCACAGAAGGGCCTTGACAAGAGGGATCTCTGGGCAGGTTGAGGGGACTGGGATCATTTTCTCCAGCCATGAAGGAGAAAAACTGGGCAGCCCGGGGAGTGGGGCTCTGAACATGCCTTCTAGAACTTTCTTCACCTTCATTTCTGCCCCAGTCCCCCAGACCTCCACCCCACAGCCATCCCCAGGGCTACTGCTCTGCCAGGCAAACATTCGTTGTAGGGGGTGGTTTCCCCACCTGGGTTTCCATGCAGCCTGCAGAAGGGCGGCCAGGATGTGAGGCAGAGAGAGCTGCCCAGTGGGGAGAAACCCCAGCTCTGCACTGACTCCACCGTGAGCCAGATAAGCACCCCAACTGTACTCAGGTTTCCCGTCTATAAAATGGGGCAATAATACCAGCCCCACGCCCCTCCCAGAGTGCTGGGGATCATCCTCCTCTGTGCGAGGAGGCAGGCTGGAGGCAGGGGTCAGGCAAGCGTGCAGTCGGGCTTTGTGGGCTAGTCTCAGTCCCAGGAGGCACAGAGCAATGACATATGCGTGGGTGGTCAGGAGCCCTGGCCACGTGTCTGATGGACTTGGGGTCAATAGTGTGACTCGTCACTCGCACGAGCCTGAGCTTTCTCATGTGTAAACCGGGCATTATTCCTGTAGACAGGGATTAAAGTAACGGATGTGAACCACTTAATGCAGTGGCTGGTGCACAGAAGTCCTCAATGACTGGTGGGTCAGCCCCACCCCTGGTCTTAGTGGACACCTGTCATTTTTATTGGCTGCCCTATTTTCAAAGCCCCTTCCCGTATCAGATGAGTCCCCCACCTAATGATGCTTCCAATAGAGGAGCCCCAGTGTACCAGCATGCTTTGCGGTGAGAGCCTGGGCACATGACCCAGGTACGACCAGCCACAGTCCCCTGCACAGACCTTTGGAGGAATCCGTGACCCAAGGAGGCAGGGGCACATAGGCCCATTCTGGTGGTGCCTCCATCCAGTTTCTGGAGTCATCAGGGACAGAGGTCTGCAGGGACTGACCACGGCTGGGTGTCAGCGGGATGGGCTGCCCGGTCAGTGCCCCATGCAGGGGGCCGATGCCATGAGAACTCCAAGCTGGGCCCTCTGACTCTTCTAGCCCGTTGGCTCCCCAGTGGTGTTCGGTAAGTTCCTTTCCTGCTTAAGTAACCCGCGGCCGGTCGCTGCTGACTGCAACCACAAACCCCCGCTGGCTCTGCTCCCCGCGCCCAAGTACTGACCCTCCCTTTTGAGGCTCTTCCCTGAATTGCTGGCCTTCCCTTACCCCAAGCTCCCTGTGTGTTTGGTTTCTCTCTCTGTGCCTCCAGCCAGAGCCTGGCTGGAGCAAAACCAGCTTTTGCTGGGAAATCCCAAGAGGAGACCCAGGCCCAGATCTAGGGTTGGCACTAGCACCTTTAAAGATACACATTCGCAAGGGGAAAGCATGCAGGTTCTGGGTTCCAATCCCCGTTCTGTGACTTCCCGACGGCGTGGCCCTGGCTCCACGGCCTACCCCTGAGCCTTAGTTTCCTTTCCTGTTACAACACTCCGGAGGTCGCTTTTTGATAGATTTGGGGGGTCAGAGGAGGTCGGGGAAGGGAAGCCCCACACCCAGCGTGTTGTTGGCATGGGACTGAGAAGAAACTGGGTCAGGAAGACGTGGCAGAGGGTAGCGTTCGTGTAATTCATGTCAGAATCACCTGAGAGGGGAGTCAAAGGCAGATTCGTGGACCCCACTCCCAGAGTTGGATGTGGCGAGGCTGAAGGGGCCCCCGGGATCTGTATTTTTAACACATGTCCCCCCCTAGAGGTCTGTGCTGCCGGTGGCGGGGGCCACTCCTCTTGGGAAGCAGAATGGAGGGTGGTGAGGCCCATGTGGCTGAGCCAACACAGTAGTGGGGCCCCTGACATTGGTTTCATTCTCACCAGAAGCTTCTACAGTAACCTTCTCAGGCAGAGTCCAACTTGGACTTATGTTCCAGAAAGGATGCAGGGAGTTTCTGCAGGGTTCATCTTTGATCACATTTACAACAGTAATGGATCCTTTTCTCACTTCAGCAAGGCAGTAATCCGATAACATAGATACTAGAATAGTCCAAGTTTAGTTAGCCCTTCCCATGAGCCAGGCATTATGCAAGTACTTTATCTATGCTAATAAATACAAGGTGAAATTTTTCTCCTCATCTCTCAGGTGGGGAAACCGAGGCCCAGAGAGGTAAAGTCACTTGTGTAAGGTCACGTGGCCCGAGTAGGGATTTAAATCCAGGCAGAGTGGGATTCCGCATCCATACAATAAGATATCACCTTGGGGTAGTGTGAGGGCGTTAGAGGTTGGGGTCTCCGGCAGGTGCCTGTGTTTCCAGGAAAGGGGCTGAGGTGGTGGGTGGGACCAAGCGGGGTACAAGTGCACGGGAGTGTGGGACATCAGCCCCCTGGGCCTCTGACTCCCTAGGGCCGCCAGCTACCACCTCGAACATCTATGGCCAGTTGCGCAGAAATGGGAGACTCTGAGACCAGGCAGCTTTGTTCAGTTCACAGCCAAGGTCTGGCCTTACCACTCAGGCTGTGTGGCCCTGGGCAAGGTACTTCGCTCTCTAAATCTGGGGGCCGCTGGGAAGAATCGGAGATGCCCAACATGCAGAGGAGCTCCATAGACAGCTCTGGCAGCCAGCATTCAGTGGCGTGGGTGCAGCAGCGGGGCCCCGCCATCCGGAGTCCACACAGAGGGTAGGGGCCCACAGCTGGTGCTTCTGTCTGCTCAGCAGCCATTCCTCCTTCTTCCAGGAAGAGAGAGCACCTGCCTTTTCACTTGAGCTAGATGACTTGTGTTCCGGTGACTTACAGCCAGACCGATCCCACGAGGAAGTCAGAAACTTAACATGTGCGGAGGGAGCTGGGTCTTAGGCTGGCAACATCTAACCCTCAGGATGAGCCTGTAAAGCAGGTACCGCTACTTTTATCGGTAGATGTGGAAACAGAAGCTGAGACAAGTGTACTACGTGCTCAACGTCACAGATCTGGGCCTCGGATCAGATGCCCCAAGGCAGCCCATCTGTTAAATAAGGGTGAGCCACTGCGTTTGTAACTGATGGAGGGGGCATTCGTTCGTTCGGCAAACACTTCAAAGAGCCTACCGTGCGCCAGGCACAGTGCTGGGCCCTAGGGACAAGAGCCCCACAGGCCGGGCCCCTGCCCTCCCGGAGTGCCCATTCCAGAGGGCACAGAGGTTTCACCCCACAGGCTAAATCCAGGTGGCAGTGGCTGTCTGCGACCTCTAGGCTCCGCGGGAACGGCCGGCAGGGCGCTGTTGGGGGGTTTCTGAGTGTACAGCTGCATATTGGGATACCCGTGTCTTAGACTTTTGAAGATTGTTCACACGCATGTGTAACAGCAGAACTATATCCTGGTCGGAGCACAAGCTCCCATTTTTATCCTGAAAACAGCCGCTATAGATCTAGTAACTAGGCCCTGTCCTCAGGGAGCTTTGGGTTCAACTGGCAGCCTGACGTACACAGGAAGAGTCTGACCTGGAGCTCAGAGGCTGGGAAGGCCCCACGGATGCGGGTGACCAGGGTGCCCTCCTGGAAGAGGAGTGGTCTGGTGGGGCAGGGGAGGCGTTCCAGAAGTAGCAGGCAGGCACAGGTACGGACGTGTGAAGTGCACGTGAGATGGGGGGGGGGGGGGGGGGGGGGGGCAGATTCCGCCTGAAAAGGCAGTAACGGGACAGGCCATGGAGGCCCCATGTCCGGTCTGGGAGTTCAGTCTTGACCCTTTGGTAGGGAGCCACTGAAGACTGTGGGCAGGGGGCATGACCCCGAGAGATCCTCCTGGGTAGCTGGATGCGGGGAGACGTGGGAAAGGGGGGTGGCCAGAACACCGCGGAGCGGAACGAAGCCCCTGCACGCAGGTGGGGGTGAGGGGACCCGAGTTCTTGCCCCAGCTCTGTGCTGACGTGCTGTGTGACCACAGGCAAGTCCCTTACCCTCTGGGTTGGCTTCCTCTCAAAGACCCTTTCAGACTGTGACCGAGTGAACTGAGATGTGTGTGTGTGTGTGTGTGTGTGTGTGTGTTGGGGGGGCGGTCACGTGGTTCATTTAGACTCGCTATTTCCTACTTTTCTTTGGCCTTGAAGACCTGGCCTGGTCCATCCCCCATGGCTTATTGCTTCAGACCCATATGGCTCAGCCCTCAGGTATGTCCACGCCTCAGCTTCAAGTGGCATTTGTCTCACTGAAGAGAAAACATGACCTTGGAGCCATTTTCCAGCTGTGTAACTTGAGAGGCACTTTGCCTGTCACACCTACTTAGCAGGGAGGATATGAGCCATTGAGACGATGCCTTTAAAACGCAGGGGGCAGTAAGTGCTCGATTAGTGGCAACTGCCTTTCTTGCTCCGGTTCCTGTTCCGTTTCCTGCGTAGGACTCTTGGCTGTAAGCCCCCCAGAGGCTGGCAGTGTCTCCTCCGTGGGGCTGAACACCAGCTGGGTCCCCAGTCAGGATGTGACAGACGCCCAAGGCTAGTGCAGCTCTGCCCAGGCCCGTCATGGGGACTGTGACGTGAGCCTGCCTGTCCTGTGAGCGGTCTCGATACTCACCCCACCCTGGGTGGGTGCCCTGCGTCATTCCTCACGGGACTGCCCAGCATGCAGGTCCCCAGGCCCTCTCCAGGCACCAAATGTGACAGGCACCTGTGTCCAACCAAACCCAATAGGACCTGAATTAATTTTCTCCCACTTTGCTGTGGGATTTTATTTGACTGTTTGGGGGGATAGGTAATACAGTCGGATCTTTCCAAATTTAAGAGGTACCAAAGAGTGTACTAGAAAAAATCCCCTCCCACCCCAGCACACGGCTTTTGTTGCTCTTTTGTTGCTCTTTCTGGAGACAACCTATCTAAATTCCTTTTTATTTTTATTATTTTGAAAAGTTTATTTATTGTTTAAAAATGTTTTTCTTTATGTTTATTCAGTTTTGACAGAGACAGCGCGAGCGAGAGAGGGGCAGAGAGAGAGGGAGACACAGAATCCGAAGCAGGTTCCAGGCTCTGAGCTGCCAGCACAGAGCCCGACGCGGGGCTCGAACCCATGAACCGTGAGATCATGACCTGAGCTGAAGTTGGAGGCTTAACTGACTGAGCCACCCAGGCGTCCCTAAATACTTTTTTAAAAACAAACTTAATTTGCTCCCCGCCTTACAAAAATCATGAGCATTCAAAGCAAAAACTAACTTTAAAACCAAACCCACCCCACCCTCAGCACCTTGGAACACATACCCTGCCATCCAGACTTTCTAGCATTTTAGTACATGTCCTCCCAGACTGTTGGCAACGCATATCCACTTTTCAAAAAAAAAAAAACAAAAAACAAAAAACAAAACCCCGAAAACCAAACACAAGATCAGAATCACATTGATTTCTCAATATCTTGCCAGTGTCTCAGGTACATTTCCTTGCTGTCTTCCCTTAAATGACATTAACAGCTTTGTGAGCTTCTGAAAGCATGGATGTGTTTAACCAGACCCCAGGGATGGGCATTTGGGATTTCCGGATTTCCCTGTGATAAGCAGTGTGGTGATGGGACCTCAACACCTAGTTTATTATAACACATTCCTAGAGGGGAAACGCTGGGTCACAACTTATGGCCATTTTTTAAGACCCCGGATACCCATCAAACCGTCCTCATGTTCAGCAGGACGGGACGTCCAATCTGATTCCGATTTCCTCAAGACCCAGAAGTCTTGGTTCCTACCCCTCCCAACAGCAGCTGTGTGCCCCTGACCCTGCCTCCACATCTGCACTAAGGCCCAAGCCGTGCTCTGGGCCTTGTGACCTGGCTGGTTCACAGGCTCATGGGGCTCTTACCTGGGTCCACCCGGCTGAGTCAGCTGACAGGGGGTGGGGCGGGCACCACCCTTGCCAGAGCCAGAACCTGGCTGGGACAAGGGCCACCACCCTCCAGGGAGGGGAACAGACTCTTGGCAGTAGCCGGAAAAGGACGTTCGGCAGCATCTGGCCGGCAGGTAAGAGCGGGGGGCCCGTACTGACTGGGACCGAGTCAGGCTTGCTCTCCTGCTATCCTGACCCTCCTGGGTTCCCAGGCAGCTTCCTTTCAAGGTGCTTCCCTCTGGGAGCACAGTGTGAATTGGCGTCTCCTTCTCTGACCCCAGCCCTGGGTCAGTTCGAGGGCCCAGTGATCTTTATCCAGACACCGTGAGGGCTGCGGGCTCCTTCTGACGGCCTGTGCCGGTGTTCGAGAGATGGGACCCCCCCCCTCCCCACTCTGTTCCTTGAAGTGCGCTTTTGGAAGGCCAGGCAAAGAGTGGGTTTCCACAAGGCACTGGGAGTGCAGGCCTCGGTTTCTGTTACTTGTTTTCTCTGTCTGAAGCGGTTTCTAGCAACTTCCCTACCACGGCAAGGAAAAAGCTGCTGGGGAGCTAGGCCAGTGGCCTGACCTTCTCAGAACTGGTTTCTTCCTGTGGAGACTGGGAACCCCCCACCCCCCACACCGTCGGGAGAACTGAATGAGCTCATGGCCGTGAGGGGAGAGTCTGTGCCCTCTGCACAGCACAGTCTCAGAAAATGGTGCTTCAGACGAGGCTGCCACACTGGCTCGTTACCTGGGGCAGCCCAAACTAAAACAATTCTTTTTTGTTTTTACCTAATTTTTCTTTGTCTAAAAATGTTGATTTCCAAACCAGTAACGATTCTGACAGCACCATCGCTGCTTACCGGGGCTCCCTGCGTCCACCCCTGTCCCCTGGTCTGTTCTCCAAACATCGACAAGAGGGGGGCCTGTTAAAATTTAAGTTGGACCAGGGGCGCCTGGGTGGCGCAGTCGGTTAAGCGTCCGACTTCAGCCAGGTCACGATCTCGCGCTCCGTGAGTTCGAGCCCCGCGTCGGGCTCTGGGCTGATGGCTCACAGCCTGGAGCCTGTTTCCGATTCTGTGTCTCCCTCTCTCTCTGCCCCTCCCCCATTCATGCTCTGTCTCTCTCTGTCCCAAAAATAAATAAACGTTGAAAAAAAAAAATTAAAAAAAAAAAAAATTAAAGTTGGACCATGTCCCTCTGCTGCTCAACGTTCTCCAGTGGCTCCCATCTCAGCAGAGTAAATGGCAAATCCTGGGGAACTGGCTTGCTCACTCCTCCTGTGACCTCTTCATCACTGCTCCCCGTCCGAACGACGGACTCCAGTCTCACCAGCCAGATGACCTCGAAACAACAGGCATGCCCACCTCAGGGCCGCTGCCGCAGTGGCCACGCCCTCCACCTCGTCACTCTTCCTGCTCTTCCCTACCCCTTTAGGCTTTTACACAAGTCACTTGTCACCCCCACCTGGCAGTGAGGCCCTTCTGGACACTCCACCCTCCATCCTGCTTTATCTTTCTCCCCATCACTTCCTACCACAGCAAACACACTTATCCAGCTAGAAAGAAACCCTCCTCAAGGACAGATTTTCCTTTTGCTCCCTGCCTCAGTACCTAAAACAGCCCAAGGACGTAGCTACTCAGTAAAGGTCCTGAATGAATAGCTAATGATGACTGCATGCCCTTTACGTGCCAAGTTGCACTCTATACAGATCTCTTTTTAAGGATCTTTAATTTTTTTTTTTAACATTTATTTATTCTTGAGAGACAGAGCGCAAGCAGGGGAGGGGCAGAGAGAGAGAAGGAGACACAGAATCCAAAGCAGGGTCCAGGCTCTGAGCTGTCAGCACAGAGCCCGACGCGGGGCTCGAACTCACGGACAGCGAGATCATGACCTGAGCTGAAGTTGGACGCTTAACTGACTGAGCCACCCAGGCGCCCCTCTTTTTAAGGATCTTTACGTCCCCACGACAACTCTGTGATGCAAGTACTGTCACCCTGTTACCTGTATCACAAAAGGACACTCAAAAGGGACTTGTCTGTGCTTATTTGCACCATCGAGAGGCAGCAGTCTGAATCCAGTCCTGCCTGCCTCCCAGGATTTGCTCCTGCTCTGACTCTCCAGGGCCTGCATTCGGGAGCACCTGCATTCCCTGTAGACGTTCACAGCTTTTCTCCAGCATGCGGTACAGCCCTGAGGGGGAGGAGGGTACCTGCTGGTGGCCTAGCAACAGCCTCTTCCTTTCTAACTCCCCACATCCCTGGGCTAATCTGGCCTTCTAGGAGCTATTCCTCTGACACTAACCCACGCTTCCCTCCCGCACACACTGTCTTCTGAAGGGTGGATGAGCTGTCCACAGGAACAAGTAGGAGTCCTGTAGTTTCAGCTGGTTGGAACAAGGTGTGCCAAAGGAGTGTTCTCATCCCAAAGTCCAAAGATGGAAGCTGACGCCCTTGTCAGCCCTCTTGATCTCCAAGGACCTGACTGCTGGACTGTTGTGGGTGGTGGTATTGCTTATATCCAAAAAAAGCACAGAAACTCAGGGATGGAAATTCTGTGAAGTGCAGGGGGAAGGAAAATTCCTTTGAGAGAGATGGGTTATTTTCCTTTCAGAGGAGCCAATTAATTGCAGGAAGCCGGTACTGAACTGAGCACTGTCAGATCGTAGGAGGCAGCCTTTCAATCTACCTCATCAGGGCACTGGTTTGTTGGGTTTTTTTTTTCCACCCTTTCTAGGCCCAGGGTTTCTCTTCAAAGGACTTTTTTGGGCTTTCTCTTCCCCCTCTGTCTTTTCCATTCCTTTAAGAAACAGTAGCTGGATGCCTGCTGTGTGCCAGGCACTGGGGAGGGAGATAGGCAAATACAGCACAGCACAAATCCAATCCAGGAGGGAGGGAGGAAAGAGGGAAGGGAGGGAGGTAGGAAGTTGGTTCAAGAGGGTGGAAGTGGAGTGTGCTACTCCAGGGATAGGGAGGCCCAGACCTAAGGGTCCAGCTGCCTTCCAGATCTTTACTACCTCATTTTTTCCTAGCTTTGCTGCCCTCTACAGCTGGCTACCAAATCCACTTAGTGGCCTGAGCCAGAAATCTGGTGTGAGTTCACCTCAGCTTCTGCGCTTGGGAGCCATACCCAACTCCTGCCCTCAGGATAAGTCTCTAAATTTCAACGTGGAATTCACATCTCCATGACCTGACTCTTGGTACCATCTGTAGTCACACCTCCTCACTTTCCACACTCACCCTACATTTCATTCATTCCAGACTGCCTTCTGATACTAAAACTCACTCTGCTAGTTCATGCCTCCATGCCTTCTCAGGTGCTGTTCCCTGTCTTGAATGCCATTCATGCCTTCTCCCTCCCCCTTGTTCCTCTGGTGAACTTCAATTCTAAACTTTCTGTTCCCTCAATTCTAAGCTTTCCCCCAAATCCCCCCACACGCACAGAATTAGGCAAACCTCTCTTCTCTAGACCACAGAATCTCATATTCACCTATTCATCATTCATCCCAAACCATCGGGCTTTCCTGGTTGCCTTAGCCTTTTGTCCTGCATCCCATAAGCCAAACTGCCCGAATCCCTTATAAGAAGCAGTGGGTCCAATTCGGCTGTGGGAAGTGATCTGCCCGGCCAAGCACGAACACCCATCCTGGGTAGCGGGGCTCACTCAGCCACTATCGGGTGGGATCCCAGGGTGAATCTGCGTAGGGGTGGGGGGACACCTGCAGCTAAGCACCTGGTCAGAAGTCAGCGCCAGGCAAGGAAAAAACAAAACAAAACAAAACAAATAAACGGCGAGAGAAAGAGTGGGAGGGCCGACGATGTCACAACAGGTAGGAAATACTCGAGAACTGCTTCGGCAGCCTTGGCGAACAAGAGGGACCTTCTTCTCCAGCAACAGGCAGCGAGGAGCAGGGAGCGCGGAGCGCAGGAGTGTCTTTACCCTTTTCTCCCCTCCCACAGCTGCCTTAGAACAGAATCTTCTCAGCAGGAAACGGATCAACCGCCTCCTCCCTCCTCTGGAGGCCGTGAATGGCCCTCTGGGGTCAGCGGCGTGGGGTACGCGCGCTCCTTTTAAAAGCTCGATTTGAGCCGCGCAGCCTCCAGTCCAGTAAAGAGGGGTCAAGGGGCCCGATCGAGCCTTCCCATCCCTTCCTCTGCAGCTTTACCTGATTTCTTTTTGTGGGTGCTGGCGCCAGCCATGAGCACCTGGATAAGGCGAGAGGCCGCCTGGATTCTAGCAACCCAGCCAGCTTACCACCCGCGTAGAGACAGGAGGCCGCCATTTTCCACCCCGCTACCGCGGGGCAATCTGGGAGCCATCGCGAGCGGCGCGCGGGCCTGGGTGGGTGAGGCGCATGCGTTCTAGATGCCGCAGCGAGCCCTCGCGGCCTGGCGGGGTCTCTGAGCAGGCGCGGTAGCCCACAGCGGCCGCGAGACGTCGCTTCCGGCCCGGTTTGAAGCGAATGGTGCGGCCGCGTGGGAGTAGTTTGGAGATGTTTGAGCGGTGTGACAGATAGGGAAACTGAGGCTGGGGTGAAGAACAGTCCCTCGCGACCAGCGGGGCCTTCACCGGTCCCCAGTGCGTGGAGATTGTACCTACCTGCGGAAGTCGGGGAAATTGAGTCTGAGAGAGGAGGCGGATTCGTCCGGAACGGTGGTTCCCGGGGTGGAAAAAATCAGTATGATGCCCCGTAATTGTTATAAAGGCGACACACGGGCAGTGAAAGTAATTTATAGTAAAAGACTATGCACCTCACTTTGTAAAGGCTGGAACTGGATTACACCACGTGATGTTTGTGCCTAACGTAAAATGAGTAAGTTTGGACTTGAATTTTGCCGACAGTTTGTATTTGACTTCTCGAGTCAAAGGCTAGATACTTGTATACAAATGTGTAATTCGGATGACAGCCACAATGCAGACACACATGGGCGTGTTCTGGTGACTCACCGGTGGTGAGAAGGACTGACACTGATTTTCCAAAATGGTGAACAAAACAGAGTACGACCTCCCTTGATTAGCCTGGTATATGCATTTCTGGATAACATATTGCATATTAAAGTCAGGAAAAACTCACTGTATTTTTTTTTTAAGTTTTTATTTTTGAGTCAGCAAGTGGGGGAAGGGCAGAGAGAGAGAGAGGGAGAGAGAGAGAATCCCAAGCAGGCTCTGCACTGTCAGCGTAAAGCCTGATGTGGGGCTTGAACTCACAAACCCTGAGATCATGACCTGAGCCGAAATCAAGAATCGGTCACCTAACCAACTGAGCCACTCGGGCACGCCAAAACTCACCGTATCTGTATATAAGATAGGTTGCAAGCAGGCTTTTTTGCCCACATGAAGGTTTGGAAGGACACTGGGAAAATTGCGCAGGATGGAGGACAGTTTTTTATGGTGAACCATTCTGTGCCTTACAAGAGGTCCAGGTGTCTGCTCGCTGTGTCTTAAATGTTATTAGTGTCCCCTCAGTCTTGTGACACCCCAAATCCCCACACAAATTTCCAATCTGTTCTTGGAAAACCACTGAGTTATTCAAGTAACAGTTTTTGCCACCATGCATGTGTGGTGGGGAGGCACAGTGTGGTGAACAGACACAGCCCCTGCCCTCGTGAGGCGGGGTCTAGTATGAGAAAATACCCAGATGTTAATCGTGTAATATGATAAATAGCTTGATGATAGAGGCAGCACAGATCAGGCTTAGGAACACATGGAAACCCAGCCAACTAGCAGGTGGTCCGATGGCCTGAAAAAGACAACCTAAGAAACAGCATTGGAGCTAAGCCTTTAAAGACCATCACATAGGAAAGGGTGGTGTGCCAAGCAGAGGGACCAGGACGATTAAAACAGGCCCAGGGTCCCCGGCACGCCGTAGATACCCAAATGCTGTCAGTGGATAGAGGGATGATTGAATGAGACCCAGCATATTTGCTGGCTAGGAGCCATTCCCCGCTGTATCATAAACTGTTAAAAGTTGGGGGGAATAGCTGCTTCTCGGTTCTGCCCAGAGCCCAAGACTGAGGTGGGGCTCGCAGAAGGTGGCAGCGGCAAAGGTCCCAGACGCAGAGAAAGTGTTGTGTGGTCCTGGCCTGGGGGTGACTTCCAGGAAGTGGATCTCCAATTCTGCTCTCCCAGAGGGCAGCTGCTAAAAATATGACTGCTGTGCTGCTTCAGTGTTAGAAAAAGCAGGGCAGAGTTGGCCTCTTACTTTCATATCTGCTCTTCATGCATGATCCTGGAAACAGTGACTTGTTTTTGACAGATGGTACCTGCTGAGGACTGTCCCAAGATAAAAAATCTCCCCGAGTGTGTGCAGGGGAAGGCCACAGACAAAGGGGTCTGTTCCCCCAGTGGGTCTAAAGGGGTTCAGAGCCAGTCTCCCTCTCCCCCTGGGACAATCCCTGTTCCTTTTGAGGGTATCATTTCTGCTCCAAAGACTAGACTAGGGCAAGGGTCTGGAGCAGCCTGCCTTCAGGAGCCAAGCAGGAAGTGTAAATTGCCAGCTGGAAACTTTGGGAACCGAGAATACACAGGCAGCCCCGTCTAAGAGGCAGAGATTGCAATGCGGCCTGGACTGGGCGTTGCCATGCACGATCTCTGCTCTCGCGTTGCCAGCTGTTTTTGATTTTTTTTTCAATACAAATTAGAAGTGAAGAATCTTATTTTCCCAGACTTTAAAAGGTCGGCACTAGCTCAAACTTGAAAAAACAAAAAACGAGACTGAGAGGTGAGTGAAACATATTTGGGACCCCTGGTCTTCATGTCCATCCTAGGAAGGTGGTGTCATCAGGACATCAGAACAGCTGTACACAGTAAAGGGGTGCCTGGGGTGGTCACAGGAACTGAGTGGGCTGTGTGCCAGGGGTGATGGGACACCAGTCCCGCCTGCCCAGGTGCAAATCCTCTGGGCATCTTCCCTGAGTGACCCACAGGGGCCAAGGTCGTCCTCATCCATCACTGCTCCTTCTCCTTCTGCACCTGCTGCCTTGACCCTTCACTCACACCATTCCTTCTAATTTGGCATCAAATCCCTTCTCTCCCACATCCCACCCCTAAGCCCCAGGCTGTTGTGCAGACCTCCCCACCTTCCCGCCTCTCCCCAGGGGCTACAACATCTGCCGGTGGGCCTTGCCTCCTCTCTGGTTGTTCTCCACATAGCAGCCAATAGGCCTTCTGCGTGAGCCTGGGATGTCTTACCCCTGCTTCAAGCCCCCTGGTGGCTCCCCACTGCTCTCAGTATCTAGCCCACATTCCCTGAAGTGGCCCACATGGACTTCTGATTCCTCCAGAGGTTGGAACTGGTAGCTCACAGGCCAGATGCAAACAGATTTTATTTGACCTTGCCGAGTACTTCATACATTCAAATTGGGCTACTGCCTAAATGCAAAACTCAAGACACTGCATTTCATGAGATCAGAGGTTTACAAGGAGAAGAGTGGAAGCCCAGGCTAAGATCAAGGCTGGAAATGGGTGGTATACAGTAGGAGCTCAACTACCCAGAGATGAAGAGGGGTGTGGAGGGTGGGGGAGGGATTCTCAAGTACCCTGTTGCCTTTCTGTTGTAACTAAGACCCCACCTACTTTAACCCTGGACTGAATTCTGTGTAGCTGTGGGATGGTGTTGTGCACACCCCTAACAAAGGCCAGGTATGCAGAAGGTACTCGCTATGAACCTGCCAAATTGAACTTGGATCCTGAGTGATCAGACCTCATAAGCCCGCCTGACCTTTGAGACATGACTGGGAAGGACTTGGCCCCTAGTCCTCCTCTTCCTGGCCCATACAGCCCAGAGTCAGGTGAACATGGTGGGATGGAATTTTGCAAGGGCGGCGATCACGGGCTTGGGAACAAAACAGACTTGGGTTCAAACTCAGCTCCCCCATCTCTAAAACGGGGACAATGCCTTCCCGATAATCTTTCTCATCCTGGGAGTCCTGAGTGTCACACATGGATGGGAGGTAGATGCCCATGCTTTCTGTCACCCCTCCTCACCCTCTGTGCCCTGTAGAGTGTTCCAAGGAGCAGCCATGTCCACGCTGTACCCATCTCTGGAGGACCTAAAGATGGACCAAGCCATTCAGGTAAGCCACCGGGCGCGTGTTAGCCTAGGCCCCCTGATGGGGCCTTTGTGACTGCCCCAAGGTAAGTAAGGGAGGCTTGCTTGTCTTGGAAGGTGTTGTGTGTTGAGGGCCCCTGGGCATGCAGGTCGCCACTGTAGGGCCTGCTGGTGGACAGGTGTCCAGAGGTTAAGGGAATGGAGTTACAGCAGGAATGGAAAAGTCCAAGCAGCTGCAGCAGACAGGCCTCTCTTGTGCCCACTCTGTCCCAGTGCTTCCTCCAATTGGGTACAGGTAGACTCCATACTGTAGACAGGCTTCCAGAGTAAACCCCATGGGTCTGGCGTTTTGCCAGCTCATCCACAGAAGCTCCTCTTCTTTCTATCCACCTGTGGTTCCAGTGGGTTTTGGGAATTTGGAACTTCTTGACTGAGAATTTGGTTGGGAGGGGCCTCAGTTGTTCTGACTGTCCCAGGTAGTACGTGGGACCTGATAGTTGGCGGGTCACAGGCTGTGGGGAGAACCTCCCCCAGAAACAGGAACACCTAGAGAGACCGCATCTACATACCTCCCAGGTTCATGGACACCCCACCTTAGGCCAACCAGCATAACCAATGCCCTGACCCTCAGCCTCAGGGAGCCCCAGGCCACAGCTGACCAGTGCTCCCCACCTGTCCCCAGGCCCAGGCCAGAGCTGCGCCCAGGATGCCTGCCCTGCCAGTCTCCCAGCCTTCAGGTGAGTGAGCGGGGCAGGGGTGTTCCTGACTGACAGTGACCTCTTGTGGCCACTTCCAGGCACTTGCCTCTTGTCTGTCGCTGTGCTGTGGGCTTCCTGCACATTTACTCCCACCAGAACCCTTTGAGGGGGACCCGTAGGCCACTAACTCCCCTGATTTGGGG
This sequence comes from Lynx canadensis, assembly GCF_007474595.2. Lineage (NCBI taxonomy): Eukaryota > Metazoa > Chordata > Mammalia > Carnivora > Felidae > Lynx > Lynx canadensis. The sequence continues at coordinate 27,983,719 of NC_044305.1, read as the reverse complement.
CTACCTTCTGTGGCCGAGTGAGGAGACCAAGATGTTTGTGGTGGTCCTTTGAGTTGTTGGTGGCAGTCGTGATTTAGGTCCTGTAGCAGCTCAGTTGACTTCAGGCCACTCTCTCCCTCCTGGCCACCGTGCGGTTTCCCTGGAGCTGCCCTGGGGTCCCACACCGGCCTCCCACAGCCCCCACAGCCCGTGGATTTCCTAGAAGCTGGGGTGTCACAGCCCCAGCACCACCCCTGCGTCGGATGTCCAACTAGTGCCAAAGGAAGTCCATTGAGTTGAACAGCAAAGTGATCTATGAGGGATTCTGTGTCCCAGGCTGCTCCTGGGGAGACCCCTGCCCCTCAGCCCTTCTGAGGGGAGAACCCACATCACCAGCAAGTGTTCTGTGCATTCTTGGAAGTAAAAAGCATCCCCAGGCCCTGTTTCGTAATACAAACGAGTGACCACATGGGAGCCAGGCAGGTGTGGCCAAGCTCACACTCTTGAGTAACACCTTTCCTCTTCCTTCCCTTCCTTTCCCGTCAGTTTTGTACCCAAGCCTGGCGGAATTGGAAAATTATATGGGTCTTTCCCTCTCCAGCCAAGAAGTCCAGCAGAACCTGCTTCAGATTCCAGAAGGTGCTAGTGTAGGTATTTGTCTCTTGCCTTTTGTCGGCACAGAATCTCCCAACTCTTCCTCCTTGTTGGTCTGGCATTCAAACCAACTGGAATCTCCTCTTCCCCAGCATGCCTGTGGCTCTGTTTCTTGATAGCACTTTTCATTTTGAACCATTATTAAAAGTGCTGTGGGGTTTCCTGCAGACCTGGGTGCTAGAGGGCCACTGCCTGCCCTTTGACCTGTGGCTTCAGGCTGCTGGCCTGAGCCCGCTGGATGAGAAGGGAGGGCAGGGCATTAAACCCAGCCCAAGCCTGCAGGCTTCGAATGAAGGAGCTGCCTGTGCCTTGAGAGCAGGTGCATGGACGGCAGAGCCTAGGGGCAAGTAGCTGGTCACCCAGCTCCGGTCCCCAAATAAACCATAATGCTTGCTTTATTCCTTCTCTCCATGGTTTTAGGGAGCAAGAGAAACCTTGACACAGAAATGTTCACTCCTGAAAATAGGTTCACTTAGAGACTCAGTCCTCACTGAAACCCCCTCCCAAGGAGCTCCAGCATCTCCTTGGGCCTTGGTCAGTGTGCTTGTCTGCCGTCCATCCCTGAACTGGTGAAAGTCAGTGGCAGAACCATGATGGGAACCACTGCGGCCACACACACAGCCACTGGCGAATGAGGGCCTCATGGGAGAAAACCCATAAGGATGAGGGCGTGTGGGGCCCTGAGCAAAACTGGTGACACCTGGGTGTTTCTGCCCAGTGACCCTTGACAGTCATGCTGTGAAGTACAGACATGAAGCAAGGAAAGTCATGTTCTATAAACTTCAATTTGAAGCCTTTGATTTGATTCCTCTCTGTTACCAGTAATTAGGACACGAGTGTGTTTCACCTAAATATTGATAAAAATATGACAAATGAATTCATTTTTATAATTTTTTAAAACTTTTAATCTATTATTATTTTTATTTAAAAAAGGTTTTTTTTAAATGTCTTTATTTATTTTTGAGACAGAGAGAGACGGAGCATGAGCAGGGGAGGGGCAGAGAGAGGGGGAGACACAGAATCCGAAGCAGGCTCCAGGCTCTGAGCTGTCAGCCACAGAGCCCGACGTGGAGCTCGAACTCACAGACTGTGAGATCATGACCTGAGCCAAAGTCGGACGCCCAACTGGCTGAGCCACCCAGGCGCCCCTAAAACTTTGTATCTTTAAATAATCATAGATTCATGGGAAGTCACAAAGATAGCACAGAGAAGGGTACAGAAGATTGTACCCTCCCTCCAGTTTTCCCAGTGGTTATGTGGGAAGTGGCTGCATAACTACAGGATAAAGAAAGGGGGTCTTTTGTGTTGCTACAGTGAGTGTCTGCAGTGGGATGTCACTGTTATCACCTGCATAGATAGACTCACATAAGTACCAGTGCAGCCGAGGCACAGACTATTTCATCATCACAAAGGTCTCCCTTGGGCTGACCCTTCATAATCATGCCCACCTTCTCCCCCTCACCATCCCTCATCCCTGGCTGCCACTAGTCTGTTTTCTGCCTCGATAATTTTGTTTCAGAATGTTATATAAATGGAATCCTTTCCAGATTGGTTTTTTCCACTCAGCATAATGCCCTTGAAATGTTTCCAGGTTATTGACTGTATTAATAGCTCATCCCATTTTACTTATTTGTTTTTATTTCTTTATTTCTTTTAATTTTTTTAATGTTTATTTATTTTTGAGAGACAAAGACAGAGCACAAGCAGGGGAGGGGCAGAAGGAGAGAGGGAGATACAGAGTCTGAAGCAGGCTCCAGGCTCCGAGCTGTCAGCACAGATCCCAATGCCGAGCTCGAACCCATGAACTATGAGATCATGACCTGAGCCAAAGTCGGATGCTTAACCGACTGAGCCACCCAGACGCCCCTGTTTTTATTTTTTAAAATGTTTGTTTATTGTGAGAGAGAGAGAGCATGTATGTGTGTATGAGCAGAGGAGGGGCAGAGAGAGAGAGGGAGAGAGAGAATCTTAAGCAGGCTCTGAGTTGTCAGCATGGAGCCCCACATGGGGCTTGATCTCACAAATCTGTGAGATCATGACCTGAGCCGAAGTCAAGAGTCAGATGCTTAACTGAGCCACCCAGGCTCCCCTGTTTGCTTTTATTTCATTTCATTTTATTTTAATTCCAGTGTAGTTAACTTACAGTGTGATATTAGTTCCAGGTATACAGTACAGTGATTCAGCAGGCAGTTCCATATACATCACCCTGTGTTCATCACGACAAGTGTACTCCTTCGTCCCCATCACCTATACCCCTGCCCCCCACCCACCTCCCCTAGTTCACCCCATTTTGTTGCTGAGTAGTATTCCATGGTATGGAGGTACTGAGGTTTGTTTAACACATTGAGGGTCGTTTTAGTGGTTTCCAGTTTGGGGCTATTACAGACTAAGTTATCGTGGGTATTTGTATACAGTGTTTTGTGCAGACATACGTTTTCATTTCCCTGGGATAAATGTCCCGCAGTGCAGTTGCTAGGGTGTATGATAAGTGCATGTTTACATTAAAAATTTTTTTTTTTTTACTGTTTATTCATTTTTGAAAGAGAGAGACAGAGCACAAGCAGGGGTGGGGTGGAGAGAGAGGGGGACACAGAATCCAAAGCAGGTTCCAGGCTCTGAGCTGTCAGCACAGAGCCCGACACGGGGCTTAGAACTCACGAGCTGTGAGATCATGACCTGAGCCGAAGCCGGACGCTTAGCCGACTGAGCCACCCAGACACCCCTATAAGTGCATGTTTACATTATTTATTTATTTATTTATTTATTTATTTATTTAATTTATTTTTTTTTTTTAACGTTTATTTATTTTTGAGACAGAGAGAGACAGAGCATGAATCGGGTAGGGTCAGAAAGAGGGAGACACAGAACCTGAAACAGGCTCCAGGCTCTGAGCTGTCAGCCCAGAGCCCGACGCGGGGCTCGAACTCACGGACCGTGAGATCATGACCTGAGCCGAAGTCGGACGCCCAACCGACTGAGCCACCCAGGTGCCCCATGTTTACATTTTTAAAAGGAACTTCTAAACTATCTTGAGAGTGACCGTAGTGGCTGTACCATTTTATTTTCCTGCCAGCAACACGTGTCACTCCGGCTCTTCCTTACCAGCATCATCACTAGTTTTAGCTGTTATGACAGGTGTGCAGTGATGTCTCATCACGGTCTTAGTTTGCATTTCCCTGATGGCTCGTGATGCTCAACATCTTTTCCTGTGCTGTTTACAAGCTGTAAATTCTTTTCAGTAAAATGCTGTTCGTAGGTTTCGTACACTTTTCTCAATGGATTGTTCGTTTAAGTCAAGTTTGGAGAGCGCTTTATTCTAGAGTCCTTCGTCAGACATGTCGTTTGTAACAATTTTCCCTCAAATGTGGCTTCTCTTTTCAAGCTATTTTTTTTTAATTTTTTTTTCAACGTTTTTTATTTATTTTTGGGACAGAGAGAGACAGAGCATGAACGGGGGAGGGGCAGAGAGAGAGGGAGACACAGAATCGGAAACAGGCTCCAGGCTCTGAGCCATCAGCCCAGAGCCCGACGCGGGGCTCGAACTCACGGACCGCGAGATCGTGACCTGGCTGAAGTCGGACGCTTAACCGACTGCGCCACCCAGGCGCCCCTCTTTTCAAGCTATTAAAAGGATCTCTAGCAGAACAAAAGTTTTTTAATTTTGATGATGTTCAATTTATGGATTTTTTTTTCTTTCGTTGATCAGGCCTTTCTGGTCTATCTAAATTTGAGTTAATTTTTGTGTAAGGTGTGAGGCTTAGGTCAGGGTTCATATTTTTGTTCTTCTGATCCATGAATAGAAAATACCTTTCCATTTATTTAGATCTGCTTTGATATGTTTTATCAGTCATTTCTTGGTTTTTGTTTTCGGTATACAGTTCTTACATATGTTTTGTTGGATCTGCTCCTGTTTTTTATTTTTGAGTGATTATAGTTGGTATTGTACTTTTTAAAAAGTTTTTATTTATTTTGAGAGAGAGAGAGCATGAGTGGGGGAGGGGCAGGGAGAGAGGGAGATAGAGAGAAACCCAAGCCCTGATATGGGGCTCGAACTCATGAAACTGTGAGATCATGACCTGAGCCAAAACCAAGAGTTAGACGCTCAACTGACTGAACCACCTAGGCGCCCCGGTATTGAACTTTTAATTTGAGTTTTCATGCGTTCACTGTTAGTATATAAAAAATATAGTTGATTTTTGTGTGTTGATCTCATATCCTGTGACTTTTCTGAACTCAGTGATGAGTTCTAGGAGTTTATTTGTAGATTCCTGGGAATTTCCTAGTAGACCAACATAGCATTTGCAAATAGGGACCATTTTATTTCTTTTCCAATCTGTATGCCTTCATTTCCTTTTCTTGCCTTATTCTTCTGGCCAGTTGTTCAAGTACCGTATTTAACAGTAGTGGTGAGAGTGGGCATCCGGTCTGGTTCTGGGCCTAGAGGGAAAGCGTTCATTTTTACACTTTTTGCTTAAATTTTTTTCAAGACAAAAACCAAATTGAGACTTCCCCCCCCCCCACCCCCAGTTGCTCACTATTTGCTGTGAAATTTTCTTTTATTTTTAGGTGGGTTTTAAAGGGGTCCTCTCCTGATGCCAATGTACCTTGCAAAATGAGGGTCCTCTTTCTGTATACTCATCCTCTCTCTCTCTCCTCATTTCTCTGGCTGTTTTTCAGCGGTGTAGACTTTGGTGCCCCCTAGTGGCTTCATGGAGCCATGTCCCCTAGCGGCCCCCACAGAGAAGTGTGGTCTGGGGATAGGATAGGGCCCAGGGACCACTACATCTTCTTTTCCCCATCCTTACGAGGCCCCAGGGGCCGGCTGACCCCACCCTGGTGTGTGCAGATGGTGGGCTCTGGCCCCTGGCTGGGCCAGCTGGTGGCACCGGTGTCTGGGAACAGCCAAGGTGCGCGGCGTGCAGAGATCAAGCCTGGAATGCGCGAGATCCACCTGTGCAAGGACGAGTGTGGCAAGACGGGCCTGCGGCTAAGGGCCATCGACCAGGTAGGGCTGGGGGCTGGGCAGGAGAGAAGGGGGCATCCCTGAATGCATCAGCCACCGGCCCAAGATGGGGCAGCGCGGGGCCCTGTCCCCGGTAAGGAAGGTACAGAGCAGGCAGGGGAGCAGAGGCGCACCCAACCCCAACCCCAAGCCCATGCTCTTCCTCTCAGTCTCCATCCTGCAAGGCCCTAGGGCTGACACTGGGTTCCAGCAGCAGGGACCCTCCACCCGACCCTCCACTACCGTGCCCCGTAGTTCCTAGGCGGTCGGGAGGAGAACAGCAGCACAGGGACCTGGGCACAGACTGGGCCGGGAAGCTGATCGTGGAGCCCCGCCTCCCCCAGGGGCTCTTTGTGCAGCTGGTGAAGGCCAACAGCCCTGCGTCTCTCGTGGGGCTGCGCTTTGGAGATCAGATCCTGCAGATTGACGGGTGTGACTGTGCCGGCTGGAGCACAGACAGAGCCCACCGGGTGTTGAAGAGGGCATCGGCCGAGAAGATCGTCATGGTCGTTCGGGACAGGTGAGTGGCCTGGCCCCCGGAGCCTCTCTGTCTGCCCCCAGCCGCATCCCAGGCAGCTCATTGTCTCTGCCCGCCAGGCCGTTCCAGCGGACCGTCACCATGCACAAGGACAGCACGGGCCACGTCGGCTTCGTCATCAAGAAGGGAAAGGTCGTCTCTGTGGTCAGAGGGAGCTCCGCAGCCCGCAACGGGCTCCTCACCAACCACTCCGTGTGCGAGGTGAACGGGCAGAACGTCATCGGGCTGAAGGTGGGCCACACGGGACTGGAGGGGCTGGGAGGTTGCCGGGTGGAGGGGAGGCTTGTGTCTGTGGGCCGGCTGCTGCCCCATCCGAGCCTCCGTTTCCTCATCCTGAGGCTGCTGCGACGGTTCAGTAAGACAAGGAAGGTAGAGCTCTGAGCACAGTGCCAGGCACAGGCTAAGTGCTCAGTAAATATTCCTATTGTCACTACCACGTGGAGGCCAGAGGAGAGGCCGAAGGAGGGGCGAGAGGGCAAGAGGGCATGTGCAGGACAGGACGCCGGGCTGGGCAGCTGCTTGCGTGGGCACCTCCCTCCTCGGCACTTCTACTTGCACACTGGCTCACGGTCAGTAATAGGAATGCTTTAGAAAATGACTGTTCGGAAATACACTCTGACCTCTGTTCATCTTTTGAGGGCGTGTGTGGTGAGTTTCATCTTTAAAAAGCAAGAAGGAGGGGTGCCTGGCTGCCTCTGTCGGTTAAGTGTTGGACTCTTGATTTCGGTTGAGGTCATGATCTCACGGTTTGCGGGATTGAGCCCGGGTTGGGCTCTGCACTGGCAGGATGGAGCCTGCTTGGGATGCGTTCTCTCTCTCTCTCTCTCCCTCCCTCCCTCCCTCTCCCTCTCCCTCTCTCCCCCTTCCCCCACTTGTGCTCTCTTTCTCTCTCTAAAAAAATCACTTTAAAAAGCAAGGAGCAGGGGTCTAGGGTCTGGTGGACACGGACTGAGGGGTGGGCACCTTCAGGGAACAGACCACAGAGATGGTGAGTCATGTGGCTTGAACAGGTCACCCTGAATAGTAGTTTGATCCTGACTCACTGCACCTCGACCGAGAGCAGTTCTGTCGCAGGTGTGATTTAGAGTGAGGGTCCCTTCCTCACCCGAGGCCAGAGCTCCAACCTCCCCAAGCCCCCGCCCCCGGCAGAAGTGGCCTGAGCAGCGGCTTCTCACTCCACAGCGGGCACAAGCTTTTCAGCCCGTTCTTGGCCCCTGTCAAGGGCCGTCGTCAGGCCATCCTGTCCCTTATGTGCTGTCCACGCTTGACAGTCTCCCCCCTTCTTTGGAGGCTTGCTCTCTTGGCTCATAAGCATTGTGGCCAGGAAGTTCTTCCTGATGTGGGTCTAAGATGCCCCCCACTGCGTATTCTCCCCTCCCTTGGGGGTCAGGCCTTATGCCCCCAAAATTGACTACACCAGTAAGGATTGCAAGTGGCCGTTGCTCTCGGGTCCACTCCTTTCCAGGCCTTCCAGTTCTTTGATCTTCACTGTTCTGGAGAACAGTCAGTCTAAAATGTGCGGCAAATTCTTCCTCGCCAGAGGCTCAAGGCATCGTCATGAACTTGTTAGTTATCCTGGCAGACCATGGTGCTGGTTGCTCTGAGGACTGGGTCTGTTTCCTGAAGGGCCCCAGGTCGCTATGCTTTTTGAGATGGTTTGCTTCTCAAAGCTGATCTAGTTCCACCCTGTGGCTGTCACCAGTCCGATCTCACACGTCTTCTCCACTTGTCCCGCGACAACTAAGCGCACAGCCAGGTTCGATGTATGTGAAAGGTCAGCGGTCTCAGAGTAAGAGCCGAAGCTCTTCTGTGGCCGTAGCTTTAGAGTTTGATCTATCTGGCCCGCTTTGCATGGAGGCTTGTCCTTTCTTGTTCTCTCCATGGTCTGAATGGTATCTGTAGGCCTTTCTCTTTTTACTGGTCAACTGGATGTAAGAGGAAGAGGTCCCGCGAGGGCTCGGCTCAGCTGGCTGGCCACCAGGAGCCCACTGGGTGGACGGGTGCACCTAATGGTCCCCGCGCGTGTTAATTTTCTTTGTGCTTTGGGGCCAGAACCTGAGTGTGACTGAGTCAGGGAGATGGGATAGAAAATGTGGGCTCTGGGAGCTCTCTGGTGGGAAGGGAGACGAGCAGTGCTGACACCCTGGTATGTTCGGGCCCACAGGACTGGCCTTCAGGGTGAGGGTGGGCAGGGGTCCTCAGGTCAGCGGGCCTGCGTTCTTGCTCAGGCCCGGGCCTGTCCTGGATGTCTGCCTGGGAGTCTCACCTAGAGGCAGCAGGTCCTCCGGCTGGGGCCGCGCTGACCCCTCCTCTGCCCCCGGGGTGACTGCTCACTCACCTCCTCCCCAGGACAAAGAGGTCACAGAGATTCTGGCCACGGCCGGGAGCGTTGTCACCTTGACCATCATCCCCACCGTGATCTACGAGCACATGGTCAAAAAGTAAGGCTGCCCCCCTCCTGCCTGCCCCCTCACCCCCCTGCCCACAGCCACACCAACCTCCTCAGCCTCCTCAAGGCTCCCGGCCTGCCCTCCCCTGCCCTCCCTTCCAGGGGGCTGGTGCTTCTGGCGAATTGAAAGTCTCAGAAATGGAAATGAAGGACCCCATGGGGGATGTATGGGCTAGTGGGGAGGAGAAGGTGCTGCCGGTTTGGGCGACTGTCATTGTTGCTGTATCTAGGTTGTCCCCGACCCTGCTCCACCACACCATGGACCACTCGATCCCAGATGCCTGACGCCAAGGGAGGGCAGCGCGGTCCTCCCACCCTCCTGCAGAGGAGAGCAGCGTCCTGCGTCCTCCGGGTTCCAGGGGCCTGCTGCCGGGGGCGGGGCCGTCTGGAGGGGGCGTGTTCCACGCAGGGTCACGTGGGGCGGCCACCGCTACCCGGGGCCTCCGTGAGCTGGACTGAGGCCTACAGGCGGGGATCCTCTGTGCGGGTTTAGATGCCGGACACGTAGGCAGGTCGGCGCAACACTTCTTAAAGTTGCAGCTGGGGCCCTTGCAAGATTTTCGCCTCCACCAGAGACACAGTTCCACGTTTTGAGAGAACAGAACTACATTCTTTGAGAGGATTTTTTCTTTTTCCTGTACTTGCCGTGTGTCACAAACTGGCCAGAGTCCTAATCCTTCACTTCTTTTGAATAAAGATTTGATTTTAAACAGAAGCCCTTCTTCAAAAGTAATTGAAAATCCCAGAATCCTTGGTCCCGTGACCCACCAGGCCTGGTTTTCTTCTAAGCAGTGGTGAGACCGCCGCTTTTTCAAGACACAGTTCTCTGAGAGCCTGCCACCGTCACGTGCTGCCTGCGGGCCGAGGCAGGGGTGACTGGAGCCAGGGAGCGGTGCGGGGCTCTGGAGGAGGGGCACCGGCTTCGGAGCACCCCTGCTCAGCTTCTGCCGAGCAGGTACGAGATCCACTTTGGGAGGGGCCGCAGGGGAGGGGACGGGGTGCATTTACAGGCCCCGCCAAGTCTGACCCTGAGGCAGGCTGGGGGACGCCCGTCTGGATCCTTCACCTGACCCGGGAAGGGAGTGATCCTAGCTGCCGCGACAGATGCGTGGCTGCACTGAACCTGCACGCGGCTCTCTGCTTCCCTCCAGCTCAGAAAGGATCTCTTTCTGCTCAGCTTTTCCCAGCATGCACCCTGGGACTCCCAGGTTGGCAGGGACAGTTTGAGTCCCCTTCACCCCTCCTCAGAAAACAGACACGACATAAAGAAAACAGGCCGAGGGTCTTGCTGCGTTTTCATGCTTTAATTCAGAGCTGTCTGCTGCAGGTACAACTCTGTCTGAACAGGACAAAGGAGACAAAGTGAAGACCCTCCCCACCTCCCCCCTTCCCGTGTCCCCTAAATTCTCTGTCGAGGGGATGGCCGAATGGAAGAGTACGCCGTGACATGTTTGCACTGTCCCCCTAGGTCAGAGTGGGGGTCATGAGTTCCCTGGGCTCAGGCCCTCAGTGGGCCCTGGTCCCAGAACTTTGTCAATGCCTGCCCCTCCCCAGGGCGCTGTCAGTTCCCCGGTGCTAGTGAAGACTGGGAAGGGTGTTCAGTGAAAAGCTTAAGTTATCCCCTTGGGAGATGCTCGGAATAAACTCCGCCGGAGGCCAGCTCTCTGTGCAGAGTCCCAGCCCCAGCTCTGATTCCTGCCTGAGCCTGGACCAGAAGAGCAGCAGGGAGGCCCAGGCCCGGGCCCTCCAACTAAGCTGAAGCCACTTCCGGCTACTGGGCTCTAAGGGACCAGCAGTTCCAGGAGGTAGTTCCTGGGAAAATGTCCCTTAGGATCCAATCGGCTCCAGCTGGAGGCTGGGGAGAGGGGAGGCCCCCACGATTTCTGCTCCAGAAGCCGAGGGCAGGAGGGGAAGGCCACAGCCCAGCAGGAGGAGGTATTAAGCAAGAAGGAAAAGGGGAGCTTTGGAGGAGGAGCACTGTGCGGGCGGCCCGGGCCCCTGGCCTTGCCCTCCGGCCCCACGCTCTGTGCCCTGCGTCACCAGGGCTGGGAGCCCGAGCCGGCAGGCCGCTGTGCCTCCGGCGCCCGGAGCCGCACACGCAGCGCTGCCCCTCTTGCATAGATGCGGACACTGAGCACACACACGCACACACGGAGGGCCGGGCCCGGGCCGCCAGCCAGGGGGCCCCCCCAGGATCCGTCCCAGGGCCGCCGCCTCCGCTGACACGGAGAAGAAGTAAAGCCCCTCAGAGGCCCCAAAAGAGAAGACCCTCAACGCTGTGGGCGGGGCCCGGCAACCCGGAGCAGCAACAGATGGGGGCAGCGGCCCCACTCACCTCATGCGCCGCCCTTGGCGAGGGCCTTCTCCAGCAGCACAGAGCGGGCTCCGGCCCCAGCCCGGACCACGTCCACCAAAACACAAGACACGACGGGAAGGCCACAGATAGCAAGACACAGACAAGAGCAGAGGGGCTACGCGGCTCGACTAGATTCCAGTGGTGAAAAATATATAGATTTTATGTTGTCAAATATAGTCATACATTTATTTTCTCGGCAAAGCTTTGTTTCTAAGGAGACGCTACGCAGCTTCGTGAGTACACGGCACAGGAGGCTGGGTCCACGGCCAGTCCCGGCTTGGCTTTGGATTGGGTTTGTCCACTGCCCCTCCATGTCACGACCCCAGTGTCTGTGGGGCAGCCCCAGCCGGGCCCCAGGAGTTCAGGTGCGGCTTGGCTGGGGTAAGGGTGCTCCACAAAGGATGGCTGGTCTGAGGCCCCCAACCGGTGGGGGGAGCTTTGGAGGCACAAAGCATGTGGCAGAGGGGGCTGTCGCCCCCATGGCTGGGCTGGCTGCCCATGTCCAGTGCATGCAGGTGCCCCCCCCACCCCGCCCCCGAGTGGAGGGCGCAGAGAGGAAAGGCGGAGCCCATAGGTCAGGCAACGGCTGTCGGAGCGGCTGGGGTGGGCAAGCAGCCTTGGCAGAGAACCAGAGGGGCCCCTGGGCCGGAGGGACGAGTAAGACACGGGGTCCCACCAACCCCTCCCAAATGCGGGGCCCAACCTCTGAAGGAGGGGCGACCAGATGGGTGTAAGCCCCACCAGGGAGAAGGAGCGGTTTACTTTGTAAAATAACAGTGGTGGTAAAAGGTCAGCAGCTTTGCCGGGGGACCAGATGTCCCAGGGAAGGAGGGGGGCAGGCCAGGGAAGCTCCCAGGCCAACTGGCCTCAGGCTGTGAGTGGGGAGGCTCAGGGCACCCCCGCTTGCCCCGCCCCATCCCTGCCTGGGAGACATCCCAGGGCACCCTGCTTTGGCCTGGACGAACATCATGGCTTCAGTATCCCATCTTGCCATCCATCCTGCTGGAATTCCTTCCAGAGGCAGATAGGTCAAAGTTTAGGAACCCTCGCCCTCGAAGGCAAACAGCCCCTCAGTGGAGACGCTGGGGTGCGTGAGAACCGAGCCCCAAAGTGAACATAGTGCAAAGCAGAAGTTGGGCCTGAAGCCCCCAGAGCAAGTCGGGGTGAGCTCCAGGGGCGGTCGTGGCCTGTGGCTTCTCAAACCAGCTGAGGACTGCCCCCACGGTGGCGGGGCCTCATCTCGGAAGGCTGGAGGAGCCCCCTGGAGCCGCCGGCCCCTGCCTCCTCCTCGCGTGCTGGCAGAGGCTCGGGACGGGACGGGAGCTGGGCTCAGGTGCGCGCTCCGGGCCCCGGCGCTGGCCTGTCTGGCTCGGCTGTCGTGGGAGGAATGATCTGCGCCGAGAGGGGACCGGATCCCGGGGAAGGTCTAGGACGAACAAACACAGAGAACCCACGCTGCGCTCTGCCACCTCCTGCCCGTCGCGGTCTTTCCTCCGGCCCGTGCCCACGGCCTGGACGACGCTTCTGAATCCCAGCGCCGGGAGCGGCCTGAAGACGCCAGACCCGGTGGCTGCAGACACGGCTCCGAGTCCCGGGCCAGCTGCCTGTACTCTGGGAGGCGGCTGCCTCCGCGTGAGGAGATGATGCTGGCCCAGGAGGCTGGACCCAGGGCAAGGGGCGGCCTGAGAGAGAAGGCGTGGGCGGGAGGCCACCAGACAGGACGTGGGGGTGGGGGGGCAGGGAGGCTCCGGGCGTGTCAGGCCCAGCCTCCCCAGATCAACACACCAGAGACACTGTGGGCCGGGGCCGCCCAGCGGGAAGGTCCAGGAGGACAGGGCCGGGCCGGGGGGACCTCGCTACCTCCTCTGTCTGCAGTTCGTACAATCGGCGTGCCTCCCTGCCTTCGGTCTCTCTTCCCTTGTCTCCCGTCAACGTTTTGGGACGCCTTCCCCCCACCCCGACTCTCAGCCCCCTGACACGGTTCACATCCTGAAAAAAAAAAAAAAGAAAAAAAAAACCACTTCCAAACCCGAGACCAAACAAGTAAGATGCTGCCCTCCGGGAACGAGCGAGGGGGAGAGCGGCACCCCTACAATCAGTGGTCGGGCCGCCGGAGCCGCTGGCGGGGACGCGGACCCCTCACAGCTGGGAGCCGCCGCCCGGCCCGCCCGGGCCCTGCTGGCTCAGCGAGCGGCAGCTGATCCTGCGGATGGAGTGCAAGGCCACCGTGCAGCAGCCCCGCAGCAGGGAGCTGATGTTGTAAATGGGCTGGCCCTGGCGTCGCTGCGAGCGGCACAGCCAGGCCACCGTGGGCACGGCCGGCACCACCACGGCCAGCAGATCCACGATGTAGTGGCGGCTCCAGTAGCTCTTGGGCTCCTTCTCGGCCGCGGCCACCTCCTCCTCGTCTTCCACGGGGCACGCCACGCTCACCGACGGGCTGGGGTCGGCACCGGGCCGGTGCGGGCTCGGCCCTCGGGTGACGGGCTCGGGGGCCTCGAGCTCGTCACCCACCGTCACCACCACGGCCGAGTCGGGGTCTTTGGGCCCCGGGGGGCGGGGCTCCGGCTCCGGGCACCCGTGCCCTGATTCGGGGACCGCCCCGCAGACCTGGGCCCTGGTCACTTTCTCCAGGATGGTGTCCAGGTCCGGCTGGTACTGCACGAAGTCTGTCTGGATGGCACGCTCCTGCACGCAGCTGGCCTGCACGCCGGCCTCCGTGCCACACAGCAGCTTCTCGTAGGTGTTGCTGGCAGGGAAGCGGGGGCCCAGGCTGAAGCCGCCGTGCAGCGAGCCCTCCTCGGGGCCGCAGTCCACGCCCGACGACAGCAGGCTGCTGGCCTCCAGCGCGTCCGTCCGGCTCAGCGTGTCGTCGGTCACCGCGAAGCCGCTGTCAGCCCCGTCCTCGCCCGAAGCCCCGGGCTGCTCGCCGGGGGGCCGGTCCCCGCACACGGCCGGGTCACTCAGCTTGGTGTAGGTGGAGCTGCGGGTGAGGGAGCGGGCGGGGGACCCGCCGGCCGACTCCCCGGCGCCATCCTCCTTGGCCATGCCGTCCTGGGCCACCTCCATGCTGTGCAGCAGCGTCTCCAGCTTCTTGTTCTGGATGTTGATGTCCACGAAGTACTTCTGCAGCCCCTTGTCCTTGTCAATGAGGTTGTTCTTGACCGTGTCAATGACCTGCTTGAGCTGCTTGATCTCCTTGCGGGCCTCCTTCAAGGCCAGCTGGGCCTCCACGCGGTGGCACTCCTCCTCGATCCAGTCCTCCTGCATGCGCGACAGCTGTGTCTTCAGGTCATCAATCTCCGTGTCCCTGCGAGCAGATGACACACACACGCTCACTGCCTGGCCCGTCACCACCACCAAGGGCAAGCAAGGAAGGGGCTGTCACTAAGGACAGAGGGCCGGAACACACAAGGCCTGACTCAGTGCCTCCTCCTTGCTCCACGGGGGGGAAGGGGGCGGCCAAGGGGGCCTCCTCTTGGGGGGGAGAAGACACGTTCGGGCCCCTCTGCATCCCCAGCCCTGGAGGCCGTAATGCAGACGACTGTCCCCATTTAAATCCATCACCTACAGAAGAGATTAGACAAGAAAAACGCTCAGTGTATACATATATGCTGCTGCTATAAAAACCAAACACATCCACTTTAAAATCTTAACGCACAATAAAAACTAAACCTAAAATCTCCGCTCTAGGGGAAGGAACACAGCCCCCTATGAAATCCGGTGCTGAAAACTGTCCGCGGAGGGACACCGGGCCAGGGACGCGGGGGCAGGCCGTGGGCTGCTTTGCTTTGCTGAGGGATGTTCCAGCCGCCATGTGGGGGGAGGCTGCCGATTTCACACCTTCCCTCAAGTGGGGGGATGAAGAGTGGTGGGTGGAACAGAGGAAAGTGATGACAACAGATGGCACTCTTTTAGTCACATTCAATGTCTCTGCTGTGTATCTACTATGAAGAGGGTGGGCCCAAAAGATGGACAAAAACGCACGGGCCACTCCCAAGAGGCGAGGCACGTGCCAGGCACACCAGACACAGGCGTCTGAAACCCCCGAGTCACAGATGAATCCGGGGTGCGGGGGACAGAGGCAAGTTAGATAAACATCCTATCAAGTCTGGAGGTAAAGGCAGCGCGAGATCGGACAGGATGCAGTGAAAGCAGTGAGGACAGAGGAAAGCCATTCCTGAGACGGGAAGTCCTGTCGGGGGGGTGCCCACCGCAGCATCCCTCCCAGCCATGCGGCCCACATGCCCCAAATTCACGGAAATGCAATCCACGCATGGCTAGACCATCACTCTGAGGGTGAGGAGTCCACCAGGGACATCATTCCAGATCAAGCGCCACGCGCTTTTCAGAGTCAGATGGAATGTGCAGCTCAGGAAATCAGGCCAGGACTCATGGTCACAGGGACTGGGATGAGGGGCTGTGGTGGCCGTGAAGGTCGGCAATGGCATTATCTGGAAAGCAGCGGACTGGACCACCCAAAAGGAAACAACTCCGTGATGGAGCTACTCAGAGTGGCAATACTAGATGTACCAGCAGGCACGGGGGACCCTAACTGGGATTCACTCTACGGATACCCTCTGCACTGGCGCTGAGTCCTGGGAGGAAGAGCGAGCTTGGAGGAAGGGACTGGGCATGCTCAGTGTGGCCGGGCCCTTCCCTTCTCTCCTTGGAGCCAGTAGGACCCCAGGCCACGGAGCTGTGGCTTCCCCACCCTGACTAGGACGTTACATTTGAACCGAGCCTCGAAGGAGGAGTTCGCCAAGGAAGCAAGACAGGGGCAAGGCCATCTCGGGATGTGGGGACACGGCAAACAAAAGCACAGAGTCTAGAAGCTTCTTTAAGGAGAAGGTAGGTGACTGCAGGAGGCAGGTATCAAAGCGAACACATGGAGAGCGGGCCGTGTGGCAGGGGGGCAAGCAAAGAGCCGCTGCAGGTTCCCGCAAGCGTGGCCAGGGATTTGAGGTGTCGGCACGTCCATGCCAGGGCGTCGTGCCCAAACCACACAGGGCAGACGTCTGCTCCAGCCGCTGGACCAGCCCCAGAAAGGAAGCGACGTGATGGGCTGTCTGCTTCCTGAGGACATTAGTGCAAATGGCCAGGCAGAGCCAGGGCATCACTGAGAAGATGATGGGAGCTAAAAATAGAAATCCCAACTCTACAGACGAGGAGGCCCACAGAATGCCACCTGTAACTTCCTGTGGTTCAAAACCACAGCAAACCCAAACCGGATTGGCTACTTGGCAGAGCACTGGTCACGGAAGGGGTGCTCACGCATGGCGTATGCTTCTCTTTATATGCCGTGTCCAGGATAGACAAATCCAGAAAGACAGAAAAGATTAGCGGTAACCGGGAGCCTGGACCGTGGCTGCAGTTGTGAATGGTGTTTGTTTCTGGGGTGATGGGAATAGTCTGGAATTAGATACCAGTGATGGGGGCACGATTCTGTGACTATACTAACCATCACTGAATTGTACACTTTGGATAGGGAAACTGTAGGGTTTTTTAAAAAGAGGAAAGAAGCCATGCTCGCGGTGGCCTGCCCCGGCCCTCAGTGCCCAGCACAGCGTGGGATCCAGCTCCCAGCGGCTGTGGATTTGAACTGACACAGCGCAGAGGAAATGATTAAGGTGATGAAGAGATCAGAGGGCAGTCCTGAAGCTTCAGTCATAAAGATTGAAGCCGCTGGCCCAGAAAGGTAGCAGCTGAGAGGGTCACGATCTGCCCTCAGGTCTGGAGAATGAGTTCAGATGGGACCGTGGGGGGCGGGGGGGCTGGGGTCCCCTGGGCTGGGTAGGAGCTCAGGAAAGGTTTCTCAGGATCTCACATCGTCTGTAAGTAGATGAGCAGAAAGGCTTATGGGGCCTGAACTGGTGGGCCCAGAGCCCCCAACCCCCACTGGTGACTCCTTGGGTGGAAACAAATAGGGGCTGAGGGGGTGTCCCCCCCCAACAGGGAAGGTGAGCCAGGAAGGATGCCCTGTGGCCCTGCTCCCCAGGTGGAAAGGAGCCAGGGGGTAAGAAGTGGCCAAATGGGGCTGCCAGGCCCAAAGTGGGAGAGCACCACCTTGGGGTGTGGGGAGGACTGGCCGGCTGTCAGGGGAAGCTGCCTGCAGTCAGGGAGAGCAGCTGAGGGGAGCATAGGGGCAGCTGAGGGCTCTGGAAAGGGGCTCCCCCAGGGCTTTGCCGGAAGGAAAGGGCAGGCCGGGTGCCAGGAAGCCCTCAGCGGCTCCTTCCTCCCGGAAGTGCCCCAGGGCCCTGGGTCTCCAGGCCAGCGGGTCTCCAGGGCTGCCCAGGGCTGCCCACCCACCCCCAGCCCTCCGCCAGCGGCTCACCGGTCCTGGAGCCGGTCCTGCGTGTCCTTCAGCCGCGCCTTCAGGTGCCGGATGCATACCTCCTTCTGCTGCAGTGGGGTCAGGTACTGCTCTGGGGTGGGGGGCTTGACGCCATGGTTGTCGCTGCACAGAGTGTACTTCATGGAGCGCCTGCGTGGGGACACATGTCAGCGCAGAGGGAGGAAGAGGTCCCCAACCATCACCAGACAGCTCCGGGCCAGGCTTTCCCCCAGGAGTCTGGGTGGGCATGAGAACACCCAGACCTTCCGGAAGGTAGGTTCTGTTAAAGCTCTTCTGGGGGCACCTGGGTGGCTCAGCCGGTGAAGCATCTGACTTCCGCTTAGGTCATGATCTTGCGGCCGGCGAGTTTGAGCCCCGTGTCGGGCTCTGGGCTGACAGCTCGGAGCCTGGAGCCTGCTTCGGATTCTGTGTCTCCCTCTCTCTCTCTGCCCCTCCCCTGCCCACGCTTTGTCTTTCTCGGTCTCCCAAAAATGAATAAACGTTAAAAAAATAAAAACTCTTCTGTGTGAAGACCACAGTGGGGAGCTCGGGGGTCCTCTAGTTGGGGTGGGGACACACGACAGCACGCGCATAGCCTGGCACCGTGTTCTGTGCCCTCCTGACGCTATTGGTCAGCTCGGTCCCAGTGGCGATCCCAGAACTCATGTGTCCAGGCTCCTAACCCAGAGAATGCGTTCGGGGGCCAGAGGCTGGCGTGGTCCCCCTCCCTGTGTCATTCCCCCAGGGCCTGCGTGGCGGCAAGGACTCCCCCTCCCCCCCCCCGGTGCAGGAGCAAACACCCCCCAGAGCCGAGAGCCGTCACCGCCTGGCCTGCAGGACCGTGGGGGAAACAGCAGGTGCAGACACGTGTGCATGCATGGCGGTCTCCAAACACACTCTGACGCCCTGCTTGCCATCCTCACGGACACACGAGTTTGCACGGCCATGCACACGTATTTCCTTGGAGTACACATCTGAGTACGATTACCCCGGCCTGTCTGTGTCTGTGCGCCTACCTCCGTGTGCGCACACCCGTGCCCGTGCGTCCTGCCACCCCGCAGCCACCCTCGGGGGCCACTCACGCATACTAGGACGCCGGCCCACACGCGGGTTCACGCAGATGCACGCAGACCCTTGCCACCCGCATACGCGCTCGTGCTCTGAGGGCATACACAAACGCATGTGTGATCGCTCACCAGCTCGGGGCTTCTCCTCGTTAACGGCTGAACCCTGAGCTGGCAGCAAGCCGGGTGCCACATGCAACCTGGCCTCGGGTGGCACAGGTGTGTGTGTGTGTGTGTGTGTGTGTGTGTGTGTGTGTGTGGTGAGCACGCCCTGGACCCAGCTCAGCAAAGGTGGAGGGATTCCCACCCAGTGGAGGACGGAGGGCCAAGGCTTGCACCCAGCAGAGAGCACCCGATTTCACCAACACACGCGGCCCAGCCGCCTCGACTCACAGCTTCCTGCCTGCGGGTTGTTCTGTTCACGAGGAAACCTCCTTGGGTCTTGTCTTAAAAGCCTGGGCACGTTCTCACACAGCCTGGCAGAGGCCTTGTGGCCGTCCGACTCCTGCTCCTTTAGGGGCTGGCCACCCCCGCATCTAGGGAGGGGCAATGACATCACCAGGTCTGACCCTGGTTCTCAGAAGCAGCCACCTCGGAGGGAGTGTGAGTGGCTCTGTGGGAGCTGGCTAATGTTTATGGAGGAAAGAAGTCTTTCTAAACCGTCAGCCATCGAAGAGAATGTGTAGACAGAGGCGGAGAGAAAGAGAAATGATTCTCCTCTACTTCCTCGCCTCGTGGTCCCTAGGTTTAACTCAGGTCACATCACGCGCTGGCCTGTTTTTCCGCGTGACAAGGGGCAGAGGGGTGGCGTGGGTCGCAAGCCGGGGACTCCCCCTCTGCGGACTCTAAGAATCTCCTTCCGAGAGAGAAGCCAGCCAGCGGGGGCCAGGGCCCCACGCTGCGGACATCCCGGCGGCTGCCACGCAGGGACTCCAGCTAGAGGGGCACCGGTCTGTGCCGAGTGACAAGGGGCTTCTCGCGGGGCCCCGGGCTCCAGGATCAGTTAAGCCAGCGCAGTTGAGAATTACAGAACAAGTAGCCATTCTCACGCTTCCTATGCGCTTTCATGGGTTTTTCTTTAATGTGCTTTTTTGCTCTAATGTAACACTTAACACTCATACATTCTTAGTCACTAGCTCTATCCTTGAAGGGGAAAAAATATGTTTACATATAACCGAGAAGAAGAATACACCGTGATTCATGGCTCTCCACTATTCACGCCCCGGAACACCTGGCTGTTTGCACCGAGGCCACAGCCAAGGCCCCGCTGCTCACCCACAGCTGACACTGTCCACAGGGGCAAGGAGACCCTCTCACGGGATTTCTCAGCCTCGGGGCTGGGGCCGCCCCCGCGGACTGCCGTGATGACACGCGTTGCAAAAATCTGCTGTGAAGAAGTATTAAAGTTGCCCGTCATATACTTTTTGAAGTGAACGCATCCGTCAGTGCCACTCACACCTGCTGCGCGCCACCCCGAGCTGGGGTTGCAGCCAGGAGGCTGAGGCGTGGGTCCTGCACACGCGTGTCACCCGTCACGCGTGTCGTGGCGGAAAACTCTGAGAACAGCTGTCTCGGCCTGATCTGAGCATCACTTCGCACCAATGACACCATCTCTGCCGGAAGGCCAAGGCCGGCCTTCGCCAGCCTGGTGGCCTAGGACCCCCAGGTGGGACCAAAGTCCTCATGAGGGCAGCGGCCAGTACGGGCCACCTGCAGACATCAACCCACAGAGACCTGTGGGATGTTGGCCCCTCTTTACAGATAAGCGAATGGAGACTCAGAGACGGGAAGTACGAACGCCAAGGCTGCGCTCCCCCGGCTCCACTGGGGAACGAGGATGGGGCGCCATTACGGCTGTCCCTCCCTGGTTTTCAAGGACGCACAGCTTCCCTTCACCTGTCTCCCCAGCCGATCCTGCTTTTCCCGTTACATTCCGCCATTCCCTGAGGGCACAGCCTGGCAGGTGCCACGCTGTGACACACTCCGCTCTCCTGACCAGCTCCACCTCGGTCTCTCTCACAGGGGCCCCTCAGGAGAGCGGGATGGCAGATGCCGCGAGTGGCTTGTCCCTACCTATCTTGCCCGGCACCACCTGCCCTGCAGCCACGGCCAGTGCCAGCTGGCAAGGCGGAGACAGAGGTCCCGGGGAAGGTGCCCCTTCTCAGGAGGCAGGAGCCCCTTGCGCTGGGTCCTTGTTCCTTCTGGACCCGATGCTGGCCTGATGCCTGGAGGGGTAGGAGCCTCTTGGAACGGCAAGGACAAAACCGTACCCCAAGGACGGCGGGGCAGGAAGACGGGACGGGGTCCCGGACACTTCCGGGCCCTCGCTCTGAGAGCATCACAGGGTGATGTGCGGCTGGCGGTGTCACATCCCTCCCTCAAACAGGAGGAGCTGAGGCTCTGGGACAGTGACCCGCACAGCCAGTGACGCTGGAGTCCTACAGCCCCGGCCCGCCCAGGGCGCCCAAGTGCGCAGCCAGCAGGAGACCAGGCACAGGGGAGGCCTTACCTGGGCGTGGGGCTGCTGTCGCTGCCCTTGCAGGAGCCCGAGTTGCTGCTGCTGCTGAGAGAGGAGGTGCCGTAGGCGTCCCGCACGCTCACTGGCGGAGAGGTGCGCCTGGAGGCAGGGAGAAGAGGCAGGTGCTCGTTCTGGCTGGCGGGCAGCTGCGGACACTGGGCGAACACCGCCAGGCCGCTGCGGCCCAAAGGGCCCCCGCTGCGGGGTCGGCACCGGGGAGAGAAGCAGAGGGGAGAGGGGGACGCACAGACAGGGGTGACAGAACAGACAGTGCAAATCAAGATGGAAAACCAGGAGCAGGCCGGTCCTCCTGGCTCCCCAGGACAGGAATGGAGGCTGGGCAGGGCCAAGGACGGGGGGGGGGGGGTCCCATCTGTCTCGCCAGGGGTCCTCAACTTTCAGGGTCCCCCAACCCCAGAGGAGGGCCCTGAGTGGGCCGAGACAGGTGGGGCAGAGCAGGGCAGGCAGGGGTAGGGACAAAGGTCAAAGTCAAGGGGGCAGGGGGGCCCGAGTGAGCCAGAGTGGATGACGGCATGAGTCCCCTCCGGTAACTGTGAAGCGTAACAACAGCACTGGTGATGGTAGGAATCCAGTGGTTTGATTCTTCAGAGAACTTTTATATCCACTGCATCATTTGAGCCCTTAAATAGTTCCAGGAGGAGGTGAGTGTTGGCGAGCCCAGTTTTAAAGTTGGGAAAACTGGGGAAATGACTCGCTCACGGGCACACTGCATGTTGGTGGCAGAGTGGGGACGGAGACCCTCCCTCCTCCCGCCCTCTGAGGCCAAGGGGGAGACTCACCTGCGGGATCCAGCAGAGGCCCGTCTACTGCCCGGCAGGGACATGGCCATGAGGCTGCGGGTCCGGGTGAGGGGCGGGATGGGCGGTGTCCCCGGGGCTGAGGAGAGAGGGCGCGTTGGGGGGGCCGCGGGGAGGGCCGGACCAGGCCATGTCATCCTCTCGTTGGGGCCGCTGCCTGGCATGGCTCTCCTCTCGCCCTTCAGCAGGACACCCCAGGACCGAGCGAGGGCCCGGCCGCCAGGCTCTGGCCACAGCTCCCTCCACCAACGAAGTTAGCACACTCCTGCCACCTGACTTAAAATCTCGAACGTCAGGGCCTCAGGGGCAGCCGGAAATCAGAGATCCGACCCTGTGTTCTCCAGATGATTGAATGTGGACAGCGAGCTCGAAGGCCTGGCCCAAGGTCACACGGGCTTCGGGGCAGGGCTCCTGACTCAGCATAGCACTGAGTTCTCTACACTACAAGCCGGGACCCCCGATCCCTGACTCGGACCCCACCCCACAGTAGACAGTCCTCCCTCCTCGGCGGGGGCTGCAGGCTGGAGGACTCCTGGAGCAGGACCAGGAACCCCAAATTAGGCTGGGCTAGTCGTGACGTCACCTTCCCAGGGCGCCCGCTGGCGTGTGGCTCAGGGCTTCCTGTCTATAGGGGAGACAAGACAGACCAACATACCAGCACACGTGTAGAAAGACATACGGATACACACGAATGTGAGAAGGTACTATGTCCCTGCCCTTCTAAGGCAGGCCACACACATCTCAGTGAACATGCTCAGGGCCCGCCCACAATGCAGCACGTGCAGCCAGGCCACCCCCCCCACTCCCCCACCCCCCCAGCACGCATGCTACACACAGGCAGGCCTGCACCCATTCATGCAAACACGCATGCTGATTTGGGCATGCGTCAGGCCCTCAGAGCACAGGCTCAAAGCAGATGAGGAAGGGGGGTGAATGGGTACAGAAGCCCTCCTCTGGGGCGGGGGTGGGGGGTGCTTGGCGGGCTGGACCTAGTAGAAAGTGACCAGGCCTGTAGGGACCCTTCCTTGGCACTCTTGACAAGTGGGTAGGGGCTTAGGCTCCAAGGGCAGCCCTAGAAGGGTCTAAGGAGGGGAGAAGCCCCATGGCGGGCTGAGCGTTGGCTGTTGTCGGGAGGCCTCCGGCACTGGGCGTCACCCCAGACCCCTGGAGTCCGAAGCGGGCGGGCCTGGGCTCTTTGCGCCAACCTGCTAGTCCTAGGCCAGCTCCAGAGACCCCAGTTCCCTCCTTCTTCCGTGCTCAGAGCAGGACTGAGGCCAGCAGCCCGGGTTCCTGGAGACCTGGCCAAGGACACCATGCCCCAACCTTCCCCCATGCTGGAGAGCAGCTTTCACCGAGCCCCGCTGCGCGCAGACCCCGTGCCAAGCACATTACGTACAGTGTGCCATTGACTCCTCCCAAAAACCCTATGAGGAAGTGCTGTGATTAGTCCCCTCACAGATGAGGAATCCGAGCCTCCCAGAGGAGGGACTTGCCCCAGTCACGCCCCCAGAGTGTGGGCAGGGGCAACATGGGAACCAGGCCAACACCAGACGCCCGAGGGCCTGGGTCTCAGACTCCGGAGTCCCCTGGCCGGCCCCACCCCTGGTCACACGGGCCTCCCACGTCCACGTCCTCCCGGGAGCCTGGTCAACCTGCCCGGTGGCGGGGCTGCCTCCTGAGAGGACAAAGGCGCTGCTCAGGTGGCCTGTTTCCCGGCCGTGACACAGAACGTGGCCTGTCCCCCCGGAGGGCCTGGACACAGCCAGCATTGTCTGCCCGGAGGTGTCGGGTGCCGGAGCTGCCGACACCATGCCCGTCACCTGAGCTGCTCGCCCCAGCTCCCACCCATCATGCCCCAATCAGGCAGGGCCTCCAGGCAATGTAGGGCCGACCCCTGAAGGAGGAGACGCGGGACCGAAGACAGTGCTCCCCACACTTGTCAGGAAGGCTACCAAGGGCTCCAGGCCTCCTGGGCACAGCTTGGGGCCGACAGAGGGGTGACGTGTTATCACATGTGGGCCCCAGCTCGCAGAGCCGCAGGGCCCGGCAGACCCTGGCTTCTCGTCCCAGGCAGCCCGGCTGCCCCAGCCACCCTCCCGGCCTCACCCCCTTCCCTTGTCGCTTTTGGGGGGATGCCCTGAAGAGGCTGTGCCTTCAGGAGGACTTTTCAGCAGAGGCAGGACTCAGCAGGACTCAGATCCGAGGACAGGCCTCGCTCTCCCAGGCCAGCTTGGGTAAAGGTTGCTAAGGAGCGAGGAAAGTCCAGGCGGAGTCCCGGGCCTCTGTCCTGGGAGGCAGGCAAGTTGCCTGGTTTGCCTTGGAGCTGAGTGTGGCCTCAGTACAATGACAGCTTTGTCTCCTCTGTCCCTGCTCCTACCTGCTCGGCAACCCCACACCTCCCTCCTCCTGTGCTCCCTCTTCCTTCCTCCCTGGCCCAGGGGGCGGGAAGAAGACAGTGTTTGTACCTGGATGGACCTGCTGGTCTCCTGGGAGGCCAGAGCCAGCCATTCATTCAGGACAGGGGTGGAAGAGGCATTTCCCCTGCTGGGACAGGACCTTGCAGGCGGGGGGGGGGGGGGGGGGGGACGGGGGATCCCTCAGGGGAGGGCAGAAGCCACCCAGGCCCAAAGGGAGCCACCTCTCCAGGATCCTACTCAGAAGCCTCGGTGCGCCCCGTGTGCTCTCTCAGGTCCTTCCTCCCCCTCCAGGCCCCAGAGAGGAGGCGGGTTGCCATGGTGTCTGTCTCCATGCTGCCTGCCAGCTCCCCGGAGTCCCACAGCCCTGTCCCCTGGCAGCCAGAGGCTGCCACTTGGAATGAAAGGTGGAAAGGAAACCCTTCACCGTGGGGCGCCGGACTGAGAGTCTCTTCTCGCCTCAACACCAGAGTAAACCCAGGCCCTCACTCCGGCCTCCCTCCACGTCCCCATCCTGCCCACATGATGACCACGCTGCTGCGCCCCCCGCTTTGATCCGTCCCTCCCACACCCAACGGTCTCCCAAAGGCCTACAATGGGGGTCCAGGGAATACACCAGGATCCAGGGAACAGGAGACAGAAGGACGTAGAAACAGAGTCAGACAGATCTGGGCTCAAATCCCAGCTCTGTCAGCCTCCACACGCACGCCTTGGGTGAGCCACACCACCTCTCTGAGCCTTTGCTTCCTCATCTGTGAGTGGGGCCGTCGTGGGGTGCACCTCACGTGGTTACTGTGGCAGGATAACGCATGCCCGGGGCTCAGCCCAGTGCCCGCCACACAACACACGCTTGAAAGTGGGAACTGCCAGTATAGATAAGTGCGACGCAGTGCGGGCTTCAAAACAGAGACCCATTCGAGGCATCACATGGCCTCACGAGGGTCAGAGACAACTCCTCCAAGAGGAAATTTATGCTGGGTCTTGAAGGATGAATAGGAGTTCGGCAGCAGGAGAAAGAGGGTGGGAAGGAAGGAGAAGGCTGGGCAAAGGCAGTGAGTTGTTCAACTGCATGGCATGGCTGGAGAGCTGCTGAGGAAACTAGGGGGTCTGGTGAGGTCAGAGGCCCAGTTTAGACTTGCAGTTTAGAAAGCCCCCCGGGGTAGGGGGCCTTTGTGGAGCGTGGCTGGGAAGGGACAGGAATACAGGCAGAGGCCCAGTCAGGAGGTTATCACGAACTTCCGAGTGGGAAATCAGAAGAGTCTGGGTCAGGGCTGCAGGAGCAATGGAGAAGAGCATCTGGACCCTTGAGAGGCATCAGGGGCCCCCAATTAAGTAAAAATTGGGCACGGCTCTTGATTCTGGCATTCAAGGCCCGCTTATCTATACCCTTGCCAACATTCAAGGCCCGTTCACCCATACCCTTGCCAACGTGCTGTCAGCGGCCTGCTGACCCCCAGGAAAGCCCCATCAGTCACTGTGGCACCTCCACGTGGGCTGTTGGTCCAGCCTGCAGCACCCTCCCTGCCCTGTTCTCATGCACGCATCACACGCCTCCTGCAAGGCTCTGACCTGCACGGCTTTCCCCCTGGACTTTCCCATCACTTACTGTCATGACCACTTAGCATGCCATGCCTTGGGTTGAAACTCAGGGACCACCACCCTCTGGGGGACTTCATAAAAAACAAACACAACCAATGCACAACTGTTAGCAACACAATGGTCTGAGCATGTCTGGTAGGCCGAGGGGTTGGCTTAGATGGTCTCTAAGACACTTCTGGATCCAACCTTCCGTGATCCTGAGCTGTTAAGGAAATGACGGACTTACAATGAAAGCCTCATTCTCCCTCAATGACTAGGGCTCCTGGGTTTCAGTTTCCACCTCGGTAACACGAGGAAACTGCATTTCTCCGAAGAGACACTATGGCAGTTTACTCAATCAGTGAGTCGTTGGGGGGAGAGACCAAGCACTTGGGTTAATCCAATATTCTGGCTAAGTGAAAGTCCCTGTATGTACTATCAATGAGTTTTTGCAACGACTCGGCCATCAGTAAGAGAAGAAAGCCATCCTAAAACCCCAGGGAACAGAACAATCTGTCTCTGATGACTCAGGCCTCCGACAGCCGCGGAAAGCAGAGGACGCAACCGACAGAACAGAGCTTGGGAGGGGTCCTCTCTCTGCCAAGGCAACACGAGAATGCCGAACAGTGCTCCCAGCAAACAGCAGAGCGTCTGGTGCTCCTCGAATGCCAGTGTGGTGCAAGCCTGGGCTGGGAGCGTGCCAGCAGCCGTACTCCGAGTCCCGGAGGATTAGCGCTCCGGGGGCTATCCACGGCGGGGGAGCTCAGTAAACCTTCCTCTGGCTTCGTGACCCCGGCTACTGTGGGTGTCCAGCCCCCGAGAAACGGATGGCCTTTCTTCCTGAACCTGGGAAGGCATTTCTCCAGCTCGCTTCCTCCGTCCTGCGCAAGCCACCCTCAGTGCTGGAGCCACAGGTGGGGGCCATCGGACTCCTTCTTCTCGCTGCGACAGCCCCAGCACAGCGGCTGGACGGACCCCCAACCCAGACGCCAGGGGTGGGAGAGGGGTGCTGCCCCAGGCAAGCAGGCCAGCGCTGGGGGCTGCAACGGCCGCCACGCCACAATCTTCAGCGACTAGACTCAGATTTCGGACCTGGGTGAGCGTGGAGCCTGGGTTGGTCTTCAGACCCCCCAGAGGATTTGCCTCTGGGCCTGCTGAGCGGTGGGCTCAGGCCTCCTCATCACCTGCAGAGGCTCCCCTTGTATCTGTTCCACATACGGAAGGCCCTGCCGTGAGACTGCTTCTCTATCTGAAAAAGGTTTTACAGGCTTAACCGTGTACTATGTATTTTCCACAATGAGCTACTTCGCGTCTAGTGGGAAGGCTATCATCAGACAGACCAAGATGAGCGTGGGCGAGGCTGTGGAGGAACTGGAGTTCTCACGCACTGCTGGTGGGAAGGTAAAGTGGTGCAGCCGCCGGGGAAAGCAGCACGGCAGCTCCTTGGAACGTTAAGCGTAGGGTTAACGTGTGACCTGTCAATTTCCCTGCTAGGTCAATATCACCCGGAGCATAGGAAACTGGGGTGCAAACAAGAACTGGTTCGGCAATGTTCGTAGCCACAGCGTTCCGCACGGAGGGAAACAACCCAAATGCCTGCCAGTGTCCAACGAATGCATAAATAATATGAGGGATAGGTAGGTAACGGAATATCACTGAGTCAAAAAAAAAAAAAAAAAAGGCAGGAGGTACGGACACCTGCTACAACATGGATGAACCTCGGAAGACGCTAACCGAAAGAAGCCAGATGCAAAAGGCCACACGTTATATGATTTCATTTATATGAAATGTCCTTGGCAGGCAAATCTATAGAGACCGAAAGCAGACGAGGGGTTGCCAAGGGCTGGGGGAAGGAGGAGCAGGCGAGGACCGCTGGCAGGAGTCTCTTTTGGGGATGATGACAATGTTCTGGAATTAGACAGTGGTGATGGATACACGCCTCTGTGGGTATACTAACCCTCCCTGGACTGTACATTTTAAAAGGGGGGATTTCAGGGGCACCTGGGTGGCTCAGTCGGTTAAGTGTCCGACTTCGGCTCAGGTCATGATCTCACGGTCTGTGGGTTCGAGCCCCGCATCAGGCTCTGTGCTCACAGCTCAGAGCCTGAAGCCTGCTTCAGATTCTGTGTCTCCCTCTCTCTCTAACCCTCCCCCATTCATGCTCTGTCTCTGTCTCAAAAATAATAAAATAAAAAATAAACATTAAAAAAAAGGGGGGGGATTTTATGGTGTGTGAATTATTATCACAATAAAAAGCACATTTTTAAACTGCCATAATATATATTTTAAGCTATTTTTTTAATGCCTGTTTTTGAGGGAGCGAGAGTGAGCGGGGGAGGGGCAGAGAGAGAGGGGGACAGAGGATCCCAAGCTGGCTCTGTGCTGACAGTGCAGAGCCCCGAACTCACGAACCGTGAGATGGCCTCAGCTGAAGTCAGATGCTCAACCGACTGAGCCACCCTGGCACTGCCACATAATATATATTTTACGTGAACAGTTGTAAAAGGACGGGGATGGTCCAAAGAGGGGAAGGGAATCACTGAGATGGCTCAGCCAGTTGCTGTGGGGTGGGAATAGAAGCAGCCCTCCGCCCTCCACCTGACTCAGACAGCCGGGCCCGGGGGGCCTCCCTGGTGCTCCTGACCCTGGGTCAGCCCAGAGGAGACAGGAGACCGTGGCTGCCCCTTTGGAAGCTTTGCATATCCACCAGCCCGTCTGCGCCTCACCGGTCCCCTGCGCAGGGAGGCCCGGTAGAGACGGTTCCTACTGACACATGGGAAACCTGAAGCCGCAAAGGTGGCAAGATTGCCCAAGGTCACACCTTGGCCTTCCAGGTCGTAGGCGCCTGCATTTCTACCGCATCACGAAGGTCTCATCACACAATAGAACTGGGACACATATCGTTATGCTGCAGAAAAGAGGAAAACCACCTTCCCGGGAGACCCTGAGGCCGTGGTGTTGATGAAGGGGACACCACCGAAACGGGAGGCAAGCAGAGCAAGGATGAGCGTTGAAAAAGAAATTCCTCCTATGCCTCTCCCCAGCCAGCACCTCCAAGACCCCAGGCCATGTGCCCTCCTGTATGGGGAGGGGGCGGCAGGGGAACACTGGGTTCCATCCCCCCTGCCTGCCTGCACACACCCATGGGGAGGCGGGGGAACCGAGGGGCTCTGGTGCTGGCCCCAGCTCGGTGGCTGCCTGGCAAGGGGACTCTGGCAGAT
This sequence comes from Lynx canadensis, assembly GCF_007474595.2. NCBI lineage: Eukaryota > Metazoa > Chordata > Mammalia > Carnivora > Felidae > Lynx > Lynx canadensis. The sequence continues at coordinate 27,954,794 of NC_044305.1, read as the reverse complement.
GGAGACCCTCAGCGACCTTGGCCGCAGCATATGCTTTCCTGGGCTTCCTGGCTGATAGAGCTGTCAAGCCTGAGCCTGGCTCCTCTCCCTGCCTCCTCCTCCTCCTCCTGAACTTCCAGCTCTCCAGCACCAGAGGAAGAAAGGATGGTGGGGCCGCCACGTCTAGGGACTCTGCCTTTTGTCCAGGTCCCTGCCTTGCCCCCTCCCCCACTCCCACATTTGTCCCCAGGTACCAACGAGGCCAACCCACTCTCAGAATTCCAGGATGGAAGGGGTCTTGGCCAGACTTCGTCACAACCCATCATTGTACGGAGAGAAAATGAAACCCAGAGGCTGTGATCTCCAGTGATGAGGCTTCTGCACTGCGGCCCATCGCCCCCCCTTCCCCATCCTCCTTTGAATCCAGGCAGAAGTTCTATAAAATAAGAACAAGAGGGGCAGCTTAAGTAAAACAGTCATGGAAGGAAGCCTAGGGGTGAGACAGAACAAGTCCCACCCCCCTCCCCCCCCCCCCCCCCAGAGCAGCTCACAAATGACCTGTAGTAAAATAGACGCCGAAAGCGAGGCCGGGGAAGAAGGGAACGAACACAGCCTGACCACGAACAGCAAACACGGCGGCAATAACGAGGCTCAGAGTCAACTCTGGGCCTCCTGGCTGCCATTGCGATAAAGGAAACCATGCTCAGTGTTCTTGGTCTCATGGTTAAGGGAGAGCAAGAGGCAGACCAGGTCTTCCGGGAGAAATAAAGATCTTAAAACAGAGGCTACAAGAGACATTGTTGCATGGGATTTGCTGTGGGGGAGGAAGACTAGGGAACCAGCAGGGAGAGTCCTAAGACAGAGGAGAGCCAGTGTCCTCTTACCCAAGGTGCCCTGTGTGTGTTGCGCCTTGCTGATGAGAGACTGAAGGACACGAGGAGCACAAGGACCAGAGGCCTAAAGGGATGTAGACATGTCCTCCGATCTGCCGGGGACCACAGTCCCTTTCTGCGGGGACAGCGCCCTCCTAATCTGAGATCAGAGCGCTTCCTGGGAGGCACATAAACTCATGCTGCCTCTGGCTCCCCCTCCCTCCCTCTCTTCCGACACGACACGACACGACACGACACGACACGACACGGCATGACAATCTAGTCCAACTGCCACATTGTCCTATAGCCAGAAAACCGCAGACTCGCCAAAGGCCACAGTGTGAGCTGCAGGAGCAGGGGACTGAAGGTGGGCCAGCTGATTCCCATCCCACCAGCCACTCTGGGCGTGTGGCTCCTGGTTGCAGCCAAGTGCCATCCGTCTCCTTGCGGCTCCTGGCGGCTCCACGTGGGGACACTAGTTCCGCTCACCCCACTGTTCCTGTTTGAGCCCAGGAGCCGTGCCTGCCCCACGTCAGCGTCCTTCATGTCTCCTCCCGGGTCCCCTTTCCTTGCCAGCTGCCAGCTGCCCTGCCATCCTTAGCAGCTAGTCCCTGTCCGGCTGATTTCTACGGGCATTTCTCGTGTCAGGCTGAAGTCTCTCACCTTTGCCAAGGTCCAGGGCCCGCGGCAAGACCCAGTATGGCTCACACTCGCTGTAGGAGGGTAGGTGATTACAAACCCTTCTCTCGGGAAGCCTTCCCTCCCTGGAGGAGCTGCCCAACCCCTTCATTTACTGAAAATGAGGCTTTAAAAACACTTTGAAAAGGAACTTCTGCAAACATCTATGTTCTATTTTAAAAGTCCTTCGGAAGAGGTTAAGAGGCTTAATCTAAACGAAAGAAACCATGGCTTTGGGCTCAAATATACCTGGATTTGAATTCCAAACTCCACCAACCGCTATATGACAGTAGGACTATACCTCTCTGAGCCTTAGTCTATCTGTAAAATGGGGCTACTTACAGTGTGCATGAGTATGGTTATGGTTAGCAATGACGCAAGCGAAATGCCTAGCAAGAATCCAGCATACAGAAAGCATTCCACACACAGTGGAAATTATTTACTAACCGAAATCTATTCTCGCTTTTAATCATATATATTAAACCTTTATCCCAGTCCAGAATCTAATCTGAAGTGTTATATAATAGCTGGTATCTCCAGGGTGCCTGACCACAGAATCATTTACACACACTTAGGTCTAATGGCCAAAATAAAGAAGGAAAAGGAAAAAAAAAATCACAAACCAATCATTGCCTACCAAACGGCAGAATTTCAGGACATCGTCACTTTGATCTGACAGAATGTCTTAAAAATGAACGTGTCCAAAGTAGGAGTTCCTGATGGGAATGTGACGCCTCTGAGGGCCTCCCTGCTCCCTCTCTGGCCCCAGCCACCATTTCTTCCGGGGGGCTGCAACAGTCTCAGCCCTACAACCTCAGCACAGTGGCCAGAGGATCCTTTTAGAGTGTGAAATCTGGTCATGTCTCTCCTCCGCTCAAAACTTTTCCCGATGGTCCCATCTTGGAATAGAAGCTTTGACTTCTCTTACTTACTCTGACTGAGGCTGAGCCCTGCATCCCGCCCCACCCTCCACCTCTCTCTGACCTCACCTCTTGCTCCCCTCACGCATGGCTGTTCTGTCCACACTCGCACTCAGGGCCTTTGCACATGCTGTTCCCTCCCAGCTCTCTCCCCCCTGCAGGTCTTTACTCCAAGGTCACCTTCTCAGTGAACCTGCCTTGACCCCTTTATTTAAAATACAACTGGGGCATCTGGGTGGCTCAGTCGGTTAAGCATCCGACTTTGGCTCAGGTCATGAGCTCATGGTTTATGGGTTTGAGCCCTGCGTCGGGCTCTGTGCTAACAGAACCTGGAGACTGTTTCAGATTCTGTATCTCCCTCTCTCTCTCTCTTTCAAGAATAAACATTAATTTTTTTTTTAAATACAACCCTCCCTCCCCTCTTTTCTGTTCATGCTCTATTTTCTCCACAGTCCTTATGTGAAGACATTTATGCATTTACTTTGTTATCTTTGGAATAGAAGCTGCAGGGAGGTAAGGATATTTGTGCATTTTATTCTTTATCTAATTTGAAGCACCTAGACCAGTACACCTAGTACATCATAGGCCCTCGATAAATATTTGCCGAATAAGAGTGTCTGCGTGCACTTGGGTTGAGGTCACCACCCAAGTAAGTGCAGGTTTCTGAGCAAATGAAAACAGGGGCTAAAAAAAAGAAGCTCTATGGCACTTTGTTTGTATCATGACAGTCCTTTCTACACACGGTGTCTTCTTTAGGGGCTGGTCTCTTCTACTAGAACCATCTGAATCTTCAGTAGGTAGCAGGGACTGGAGTGCAACCCACTTAGTAACCGCATCTTCAGGGAAAGGATGAAAGCTGTTATTTAACTGGCATCTTGCCAGGCACCCAGGATTATTCTCTCAATTCACGCTTATGTGTCCCCCACAGGTTGGGGTGCGTTCCCTCCATTTTACCACCAGGGACGCTTAGGTTCCGGGGGGCCAACTCACATGTATGAGAAAAGCGTGACAAAGTTAGGACTCAGGACTGGTTGCAGCTGCCCCTCCAAATCACATCCCCACACCACAAAATCCAGTTCGTTGTCCCAACTACTCCTAATCCTGACAGCAGCCCCCGGAGAAAGATGAAGGGAACAGGACTATAGTTGATCCTCATTATCTGCGGATTCTGTATTTGCAAATTCACCTACTCGCTAAAAATGATTTGTAACACCCACAGTCAACACCCACAGTTCTTTTACGGGAGGGGTGGAAAATGTCAGTTTCCTTGATGTGTAACTTCCCAGCTGGGGTGGAAGGCAACCTTGTTTCACTTCTTATACTGCAAACAAGTGTCCTCTTTGTGCCACATTTTTCACATTTTGGGGCTTTTTGTTGGTGACTTTGCTGTTTAAAATGAAAACAGTGTAGTGCTGAAAAACCGTCTAGTGTTCCTGGGCACAAGAAGGCTGTGATGTGCCTTTTGGGAAAATACGTGTGTCAGATGAGCTTTGATCAGTATGAATTACAGCGCTGTCCGCATGAGTTCGATGTGCATGAAATCAACAGCTGACACTAAAGAAGGTGTCTTTAGACAGAAACACACACAAAATGAGGTTCAGTATTGATCTGTTGACGAAAACGGTGTGACCGGAGGCTCGCAGGAGCCTCGCCCTGTGTTCTCCCTCAGGAACAATGGTTCAGTATTCACTAATTCAGGGTTTGCAGCGGCTTCACAGAACATACTACTGCAAATAACAAGAGTTGACTATACTAAGCCCAGCCATCCAGTGCACAGTCCTGCACACAATAGGTCTAGCTGTGGCTATGCACAAGCATGTACACGCAGACCCACTCGTGTGCGTGTGCTCCGCTCCATGTACTAAACACTGCCATTAGCACCAGCACTGGCAGGTCCCCTCCGAGGGGTGTAATGACCGCATTCAGGAGCTCGGGAGGTAGAACCAGATGCTCCCGGATCCAAATCCCAGGGCAGCTGGGAGTTGTGTGCCTTCATGCTGGTCACACCCAACTTCCTTGTAGATAGGGGAGGTTAATCAGTGTCCTGATGATAAAGAGAGGTTGTGCGGGACAACTGCCAAGCACATAAGCCACAGCTGGGATACAGTATCCAGCAGGCAGCAGGGCAGAGCCTTTTAAAGCCCATGTATTTGCCTAGGGCAGGTAAGGGGGCCCAGGAGAGCCACTTAGGGCCACCTCTTCCTGAGCAGACTGGCCTTCCTCCTCTTACAGACCTGGACATCATTCTGCCTAGTATGATCTCCAGGAGCATTTGTAGACTAGGAGTCCAGGAGTCAGAGGGTCAAAGCCAGAAGGTACCCAGGGGCAGGGGACTCCAGAGGTCCCAGACTGGCAGCCCTAAGGCCATATCATGCCTATAGACCACTTTCCCTCAGCCTGCACGTGTATTTTAATGAGTCAACATTAATAAATCGAGACATTTCATATTTTAAAAAATCCGGATCTCTGTCTTGTCTTATACCACCCAAAAGATCTTGCCTCTCTGTGTCTGCATTCCTGCACGGCACTGACCGGCTGAGGCTGGGAGGTGGCTCCTTTTTGCTAGTGTTCGTATCAGTGCCCTTGTACTTACACCTGGACTGTTTTTTGCTTGTTAGCTGCCTAGCACTGGAGTTTGGAACCTCTGGTCTAGTCCAATCTCACTTGACAGGATCTGAACTCAAGGGTGGGTGGTACTTGCCCAAGCCCCCAGGTAAATCAGTGGTGGTGCTGGGACTTGAACCCTAGACCTGCAGCTCTGAATCCAGGGCACTGAGATGCCCAAGGAGGCTGGGGACGTGGAACGGGGAACTGGAGTGAGGGGGAAAGGAAAAGGCTGCTGGGGCCAGAGGGGTAAGGCAGAGAACACCAGCTCTGGCTGCAGTCGGCAGAAAATTCTCTTCTTCCCACCTGCTGGCAAACACTGACCTTCCCTACCCTGTAAGATAAACTCCTGCACGGGCTCTGTTGACACAGTGTTCTCAGGTGTCCCTCTACCTGTCCTGTCCCAGCCCCCAGCTCCCCCACCCTTGCCTCAAAGGCAAAGATTTTCATAATCATGGGGGGGGGGGCATGCGGAGCCAGAGATGGGTGGGGGGAGTGCTTTGTCCTAGGGCAAAACCTAGTTCTTAGCAAAGGACTGACCGCGAGCTTTAGCTTCCTTATCTGTAAAATGGGGGTTTCAATTGTGAAGATTTAATTAGATAATGCACAGGAAGAGTCTGGCGCATACCTCCCAGTGAACATTCGCTTCTTTCCCCTATTTTATAAACCAAGGGCCTGGAGACAAATGAATGATTCATTCCAAGAAGGTCACAAAATGAAAAGGGACTCCCTTAGCTCCCATGGGCTAATTTTAAAAGGTTAGATACAGTTACATTTGTGAAAATATTTATTATAGCTATAAAAGTAGCACACACTTAAAAAAAAAAAAACCCTCCAGTTTTGTTGTTCAAAGACAAGCCCCTGATTAGTTTCACTGCTGCTTCTTCCAGTCTTTTTCTTTTTTCTTTTCTTTTTGCTTTTTTTATTTTTTTTTTAACATTTATTTATTTTTGAGACAGAGAGCATGAACAGGGGAGGGTCAGAGAAAGAGGGAGACACAGAATCTGAAACAGGCTCCAGGCTCCGAGCTGTCAGCACAGAGCCCGACGCGGGGCTCGAACCCACGGACCGTGAGATCGTGACCTGAGCCAAAGTCGGACGCTTAACCAACTGAGCCACCCAGGCGCCCCTCTTCCAGTCTTTTTCTAAGCAGAGGGGAAAAAAATGTTTTTTAGGGGAGATGGGGGTTATTTTTTATGTAGTTATAACCCTGGTGTGTATGCACCTTTGTATCTTTTAAAAATTTAACATAGCTTAAGAATTGCCGGTCGCCATGGCATATTCTTAATAAAAAGTTCTGTTTTTAAAATGTTTTCTTTTTTTTAAAGTAATCTCTACACTCAATGTGGGGCTCAAACTCACAACCCTGAGATCAAGAGTCGCACGCTCCGCCCACTGAGCCTGCTGGGCGCCCCTATAAAGAGTATTTTATGGGCTGCATGATTTTCCATTTCATGGGTCATCATGGTTAACTTCTTCCCTTGTTGAATATTTAGTCTTTCTCACTACCAAAAAGAATGCTCCAACGGATACCTTTGTGCATAATTGTTTTTCTGTATTTTGAACTACTTCCTCAGGATAGATCCCCAGTGGTGGGTTTATAGCGTCAACGGATACGCTGCCAAACTGCTTTCCTAACGGGCTGAGTTACCAGATGATTCTCCCACCCATAACACATGCACATTGGCTGTGCTTCCCGTTTGACAAAACCACTGGCACTGAGCTCTGTCTCCTAAAAGGCAAGGCGTTCAAGCTCAAACACGGGAATTATCCAGGGTGATTCTTCTGAGTCTCTTCGGCTTTGGGGCAAGTAGGGTCACCCCCAGTGGCAAGGGGGTGGGGTTAACTCCCGGAGAGACGTAGCTCAAAAGTAGCCTAGCTCCAAGCAGGACTGAAAGCAAGTCCCCCAGAGCCTCTCCCATGTCCCAAGCACAGCACCCCTTACCCATGTGGCAGCGCTGGCAGGCCCCTTTAGTCAGTGTCCACCTAGCACCTGCCTGATGTGTGCTGGGTCCTTGAATGGTCCCAGCACTCAGATCCTGTCGGTGAAGGGCTGGGCTCAGGAGGGAGTAAGTCCCTCTCTAGAACTCAGGAGGAGGTAGCTGTGAGCAGGGCTCTGAAGGATGAGCTGCCTGTGCAGGAGCATTCCAGATGCAGTGCGGGGGGGGGGGGCCAGCATTATGGAGGCGTGGAGGTGGTGGTGAAGGAGGAGATAATGGTAGAGGAGGGGGAAGAGGAGGAGAGGGGAGAGGAGGAGGGAGATGGGAAGGAGGAAGAGGAGGAGAAGAGCTACAGGGGTAGGGGCCCAGGGGAGTAGAGAGGGAGGCTGGGTGCTGGGGGAGGGCCTTTCACGCCTCTGGGTTCTGAGCAGAGGAATGACAAGGCTGGGATTATCTTATGGAAGCTAATGCTGTACCAGCTCTGCGGGGAATGGGGTAGAAAGAGGAGGAGAGGCACCAGGAGACTCTAGATGGAAGCAGGGGAGAGGGAATGAGAGAGGCAAAGATGGCTTCCAGAGAAACTGAGGACAGAGGCTCCTCGAGGCCCAGAAGGGAGGGGCTGTGGGGAAGGAGGGCGAGGGGAGGAAAGTGATGGCGCCCAGGCATCTGGGAAGGTCAGGGGCGATAGACACTAATCCTGCCTACCCAGTGTTCAGTCTCCCCCTTAGTCACAGAACCCTGTTGTGGTTCCGGGGTGGTGGTACACCCAACTTAACCCGCACAAGCCTGGAGGGTGGCAGGGGCAGTTCTGGGAGCGGCAGCACCCGGCCTGGGCTTGCGAATGTGGCTGCGGTCACTTAGCCCTCAAGGGCCCAGAGACAAGCAGGCATCATGCCTCCAGTGGCTCGGGTCTTCCCAGATGCCAGGAGCAGAGTGGACTCCGAATCGAGGCCTAGCAGACACGTGCTGAAGGAAGTCAGGCCAGGCCACCAAATAGATGACCCAGAAGTCCTGAGAACCCCATGAGGTCGGTCAGTCTGGGTACAGGAAAAATGGCCTGAGAGGGCTCCACGGTCCATCTCTCCTGGGACACAGCCTGGCACAGAGTCGGGAGCCAGGACATGCAGCTCTGCCACCGACTGAGTCACAAACCTAAGGGCACGGCTCTCTTGACCCCTTGGGACCTCAGTCTCCCCATCCACAAAATGGCGATAATACCCCCCCCCTCCCTGATGGAGCTGCTGTGATGTCCCAGGATCTGCCTTCCTTGTCGGCCTGCTTCCCATCACATCTTCTTCCTAACCATCTCCCCTGAGCTCACCCTGTGAGCTCATGCTTTTGCTTATGCGGTGCCCTCTGCCTAGAAAACCCTTCCAAGCTCTCCGCCTACTTGTCTTCCAAGTTCAATTCAAGCATGGATGCCTGTGTGTAACTTCATGGGAGACAGAGTTCATGCTCCCTCCTGGGTGGTCCCTTGCACACGCTCCCTTCAGAGCCCTTCTTCCACCAACAGGACACAGGCTATTTGCACACATGGTCACCTGTGGACCACAATCTTCCGTTTTTTGAGGGTTTCTAAGAGCCCCCCCTCCCCCCCCCGCCCAGCCACAGGCATCTGGCATAAGCAGCATGTGGGCTGCCGGCTAGAGGTCAGAGGGCTCTGGCACAAGAGGCAACGATGCCCTCAACCAGGCACCACCCAGCCCCGAGCAAAGCAGGAAAGGTCGCCCAGCACAGCTCCAGCCTGTACATGCCCACACCTGGCCCAGTGTGAGGTCAGCAAACCTTCCTCCTCCTCTGCCTCCCAAAGGCCTTTGGATGGCAACAGACGGTGCTAACACTGCTCTGTGTCCTTGGAGTTGGGACGGTCAGCTAGAGAACTCTACTGGCCTCTTGCTCACAAGCTGTGCCCACCTTAGAGACAGCTGAGGGATGCTCAGAATTACCTGACTTGCCTAGGGCCAAGGAACAAGAGGCATAAAGTACCGCACCGTGGGCCCTCTTCCTCTTGAGATCAGATGCCACGCCCCATGGGATCTCAGGGACTGAGAAGCTGTTGAGATGTGTGACCTTTAAGAACCTCTAGGAGCCGTCCTTCTGGATTCTCCATACAGTGCAGAAGACAAGAATCCTTCAGAAGTAGGGGACCCACAGGAAGCCAGTCTCCCTGTGAGTCTTTCTCTCTCTCTCTCTCTCTCTCTCTCTCTCTCTCTCTCACCCACACGTGCACATGCACACCGAGTCTGAAACCCCCACTGGGCCCTCTAGGGCAAGACACAAATTGGGAGAAAATATTTGTAGAATATGTATTTGACAAAGAACTTGCATCCAGAACAGATGAAGAACTCTCACAGCTCAGTAATAAGACCAACAACCAAATGATTAAATCTTTAACCGTGGGCCAAATGTCTGAACAGAAACTTCACCAAAGAAGATGCCTGGATGGCAGATAAGCACACAAAAAGATGTTCAACATCATTGGTCATTAGGAAAATGCAAATTAAATCCATAAAGAGAGACCACTGCATACCTGTTAGAATGGTTAAAATGTAAAAGACTGATCATACCAGGGTGCCTGGGTGGCTCAGTTGGTTAAGTGTCCAACTTCGGCTCGGGTCATGATCTCACAGTTCATGGGTTCGAGCCCTGCGTCGGGCTCTGTGCCGACAGCTCAGAGCCTGGAGCCTGCTTCGGATTCTGTGTCTCCCTCTCTCTCTCTGCCCCTCCCCTGCTCACACTCTGTCTCTCCCTCTCTCTCAAAAATAAATAAACATTAAAAAAATTGTTTTTAAAGACTGATCATACCAAGTGCTGGTGAGAATGTGGAACTGGAACTTTCATACACTGATGGTGGGATTGTAAACCCAGAGTGGGGGTATAACCACTCTGGAAACACTTGGGAAGTTTCTTAAAGAGTTAAATATATATTTGCCAAACGATCCAGCCATTCTACTTCACTCCTAGGCATTACATACAAAGACTTACATGCAAATGTTCACAGCAGCTTTGTTTGTAATAGCAAAAAACTGGGAAAAAAAAAACAAACAATTGTCCATCAGCAGATGAAGGGATAAACTAATCGTGTTTTTTTCCTTTATCCATATACTTGAATACTACTCAGCAATAAAAAGGAATATATTGATATGCAAAACATCATGAATCCTAAAATAATTATGCTGAGTGAAAAAGTCAGACCCCTCCCCCCCAAAATCACATACTGTATGATCCCATTTATATAAAATTCTAGAAAATGCAAAGTCATCTATAGTGATAGAAAGCATATCAGGGGTTGTTGGGGGATGGGGGAGGTATGAGAGGGAGGAATATTACAAAGGGGCAGGAGAAACCTTTTCAGGATGATGGGTTTATTCATTATGTTAATTGCGATGATGATTTTAGGGGTTACACGATGTCAAAACCTACCAAATTGTAGACTTTAAATACATGCAGTTTGGGGCTCTGTGCTGACAGCTCAGAGCCTGGAGCCTCCTTCAGATTCTGTGTCTCCCCCTCTCTCTGCCCCTCCCCTGCTCATGCTCTGTCTCTCAATAATAAATAAACATTAAAAAAAATTGTTTTTAAATATGTGCAGTTCGTTGCATGCTGCCTTCAATAAAGTTGGAAGAAGGAGAGAGGGGAAGGGGCCGGGGAAAGAGGAGGAGCACACGGGAGTCTTTCTTAGGATGCCAGGCACACGCACGGACACACACACGCAGACACTGAGTATGAAACTGCTGCTTGGCCTCTAAGAGTCTCTCAACCCAGGATTCCATCTAAAAGCTACTTGTCATTTGCTCAATGCTTTTCCAGAGTCCTCCCCGTGTGCCTGGCTTGAGCTGGGCACCGGGGGTTCAGAGATGAAGCAAACCCAGTGCTTGCTCTAGGAAGTTCATTCTTTGCTCGAGGAAGTCCATTCTGGAGCAGATTTCCCAGAATTCAACCCACACACTTAGCCACACGCCTCAAGCACACCAGCCGGGTTCCCTTCACACCTCCCCTGAGGTCTTTCTCTGCTCTAGGCTTCCTCCACAAGCAGAGGCCAGCTTTTCCTCTGTGCTGGCCAGGCGGCAGGGCTGTCTGTGGAGACACCGCTCGCTGTCTAGACCTCAGCACAGCCCAAGCAGAAAGCGGCGGACCTGGGCTGCAGGGCTGGCGTGACTTCCGCAGAACGGTACCTGCCCCTCCCTCTGAGGGGCTGCCAGAAGCCTCTCCTGACGCCTGTCTCTCTAGGGTGGCTTCTGTGCCAGGCCTCACAGGCCGTCAGCCAAGTCCCCTCCTTCTGAGGCTGCAGACCAAGCTTCCAGAGACCCTGTGGCTGGGAGGCCCGGCCAGCGCCAGCTTCAAGGGGGCAGTCTGGAGGCCTCAGGCCCTAGAGACGCGATCCTGACAGAGCTGCTGAAAGGGACACAGTTATGGCCTTTGAAGCTGTGGGCCCACAAGCAGATCACAAACTGCCAAAGTTAAGGACGCCATATGCCCTGACCCAGGCCTGCTGTTCCAGCCTTGTTTCCCTTCTTTGCCCTCACTCTGGAACTTTACATGAGAGGCGCAGAGGGACAGCCTGCTGCAGACACATTTTAATATGCGCACTTAAAAATGTTGCCTGGTTGGCCACATTTTAAAAACAAGGGAGATCACAAACATCCCATTTCTAGCGTATAAATCAGAAGGCCTGCAAACACCAGACCCACTCTCTTGCCTGGGAAGGGTGGCAGGAGCAGGCCAGCAGCCACCCTCTTCCAAACAAGCACTTTCCAGTTTGCTGCAGTCCCTGAACAGCCCAACGGACCTGTTTTGCCTCTGTCAATAACTGCCTTCAAGGCCCCTTGCCTCACACATTTGATTCTGGCATACAGACCTCCTAATGACCTTATGAGGTAGACGGCATCATGTCCCCATTTTACAGAATAGGAAACAGAGCAGCGTGGCTCCAAAGCCAAACACAAGAACACTGGTCGGTGACTAAATGAGTGAACCGTGGACCGTACTCTTTTTAATAAAGCAAAATGTATTTACTTTGAAGGCATACCTTTTTATCCCCCCTGATATTATATAGTCTCCTTACTCTGGGGACAGAGGTGTTAAAATGCTCCTTCTTTCACTCTACGGCGGCGAGAGTAAACAGAAATCTCTTTAAGTGTCACTTGAGCGGCCTTATCGGGCAAAATAAAAAGTTGGCAAACCTAGGATGGATTGCCAAATGTACTGATCTTTGAAATCTAAGTGTGAGAAGCACTGCTCTGCTATATAGCCTGCTTCTGCCATTTCTCCTGGTTCAAAAAAAAAGAAGAAGAAGAAAGAAAAAGCAAAAAACCCACCTCTATCGGCATCTCATCCTATCTTTGAAGAGTTGGCTTTTGAACTGAGCATTCCCCAAACCTTCTCTGTCCAGCAAACCCACAGAGCATTTGTTCATGCCTCTTGTTATATTTATCTCATTCTTCCTCAAGTTACGGTTATCTATATCCTACCCACTCTTGCACCCCCTAAAGCAGTGACAGAACAGAAGAAACTGCTGAATTGTTGGCCAGTCAGCGCTTCAAGAGAACCCCACCTCTGCCTGGCATTTTGTAGGTGGGGAAGAGCAAAGGGCCTGGCCTCAGGCCACCCAGGGAGTTGACAGCAGAGCCGAGGTGAGGACGGGAGTCTCCCGATGCCTCGGTGCTGGCTTTCTTTCCACTTCTTTCCACTTCACCAGGCTGCTTCCCAGAAATTCCCTTCTGCTTGGCTCAGCACCTCAATTCAGAGGACAGTGCTGAGCATGTGACAAACACTTCATGAATCTCTGTCCATTAGGAGGTGCAAAGCAGCCAGGAGAACACAGGCCTCCTCCTCTCCAAGGGCTCTCAGCTCTAGCTTCATATCACCTGCATCAAGCCTTCACTCAGCGTGAGCTGCCCATCAAATGAAGAAATGGCCCTCCGGCCCCTGGTGACCTGGATGTAGAAAGACCCCATATGGCTCAGGAATACAGTCCCAATTAGGCCAGAGTTATGATCCCAGCCCTGCTGAGTAACCTTGGGGAAATGCCTTCACCTCTCCAGGTGTCAGGTGCTCCAGACAGGTGGAAAGCTGAGAATAGATATGAAGAATTCCCCAAGCCTACTGGCTTGGTTATTCAGCACTAGACAGGCTTTCCAAGAGGAATTTCAGAGTCCTTTCTCTAGAGTGTCTTAAGGACAGGAAAGGTTCTCATCCACCTGGGACAAATGGATTATTCCATTAGAGCTGTGCCAGAGTGAGCTTGAATGGCTCCCGCCTGCCCCCAGACTCTGTGGCCACTTTTTGTGTTGCTGGGGTCAAAAGCCAACATATCTTTTTCTTTTTTTATGTTTTATTTATTTTTGAGAGCAAGAGAGACAGAGCATGAGCAGGGAGGGGCAGAGAGAGAGAGAGAGAGACAGAATCCCAAGCAGGCTCCAGGCTCCGAGCTGTCAGCACAGAGCCTGATGAGGGGCTCGAACTCACAGACTGCGAGATCATGGCCCGAGCTGCAGTCGGATGCTTAACTGACTGAGTCACCCAGGCGCCCCAAAAGCCAACATATCTTTAAAACAGTTTGGAACTGCCCTAAAGCTGGATGGATGAGGATGATGCTGATTCACAAACTCAATTCAGAAAACAAGGACACTACGATGGCATCATCTCTATAAAGCCTTCCTGATCCACTGAACAGGAAAGATCATCTCCCCTCTCCGACACCCCACTATATACCATTATCAGTCCACAACCCAGCTCCTAGACGGTTTATCACACCTACATGTTTAGATGTTTGTCTCCTACTTAGACATCAGTTTCTTGAAATGAGGGATCACCTCTTCCTCTTTCCTGTACCCCATGCACTTAGCCCAGGGCCTGGCTGAGAAACCATAAACGAACGCTGAGCCATGTTTAGCTAGACAAGGAAGCCCTCCCACCTCTATTCTGGGACAAGGTGGCATTTAGTTCTTTTAGAGCCCACAGATGCATCCAGTCCATCTGCAGGATGGGAACGCCGATTTTCAGAGGGATACTGGCTTACCCAAAGTTATGCAGTTAACGAGAGGGCTCAGACTCGAAGCAACCCTGTTGACTCTCAGTACGGTGCGCTTCCAGCTCTTTCTCAGCCTCTCCGACACATTAGCTGTGTAACTCTGGGCAAGGCTCTTTGTCTCTCTGCCCTGGCTTTCTCTTTGTGAAATGGGTAAAAACCATAATGGGATTGTCTCAGGGATAAAACAGAGCACAGCACACAGGGAGCACTCAAAAAGCGTGTCTGTTGTGACTGTCATTCATGACCAGCCCTTCTCCTCAGGGAAAGGGCACCCAGCACCCATCAGCAGAGCAGGGCTCAAGGTGAAAGGAAGTCTTCCCAGCCCCGACCTATACACAAGTTCAAGCAGCAAGTTCCCTGCAGTCATCAGTTTGGGGAAGGGCCTGATCTCCGCCCAAGAGCACACACAACTCACAGGGATGGCCGCAACGTATGTATGCGGAGGCAGCGAAACCTTTGGAAGAGCATGCTCTTCCGGGTCAGACAGACCTGGTGTCAGGTAACAGGCTGCCCTTCCTGGCTGTGCCATCTTGGCAGTCACTCTCTCTAAGCCTTGGGCTCCTCGTCCTTCAAATAGGTATAATTTGTTATGAGGATCACCTGAGGTAGGTAATGACCTGGTACTCCATAGATGATACTAAGAGTAATAATACTTGTCCCATTTTTATTTAACCAAATGCACGCGGTAAAATGTCCAAACCAGAAAGGGCCTTAAGGATCCAGGAGCCCAGTCCTGTCATGTTATAGCCGGGGACCCAGAGGTCGTGGTTGGCCAAGGTCACACAATGGGGCGGTGGTGGAGTGAGAGCCAGGGCTGGGGTCTCCGGATTTTCTACCGCATGTCCATTTTGGCCCACTCGATTCTCCTCATCTGTTCCTCCCATCCCTCCCCGCCCCCCACCCCCCAGCACAGCGAGGGAAGAGTCACGTTCTTTCCAACCCTCTTCCTTTCACACTCATCTGAAACCAGCCAGCGCTATCTGTTTGCCAACGTCACAGTTCTCCCAGGCACACGGG
Organism: Lynx canadensis; assembly: GCF_007474595.2. Lineage (NCBI taxonomy): Eukaryota > Metazoa > Chordata > Mammalia > Carnivora > Felidae > Lynx > Lynx canadensis. Next base: position 27,939,751 of record NC_044305.1, on the reverse strand, counting down.
GCCCCTTCCAGCCTTGAGGAGAAGGTAAAACAATTGCTGGCTACTGGCAATAGCAATAATAACAGTATTAGTAATTAACAGTGATAATTATGGCAACCAACAACCTGCACAGTGCCCTGTGCTTAACAGTGTTTTTCCTACAAACGTCAGCACATTCCACAGTTTCTCCCTAACCTCGTTGGCTTAGGGGCATAACTGCCTCAAACTTATTCAACACTTCCTGAGCACCTACTTTGTACCTAGCCACAGGCTAGAGGTTAGAGACGGAGAGGACAAAGATGAGGCCTCTGTTGGGAGGAGTTCACGATCTAACGGGGATTTAGGGCAGGTGGGGACATAACTTTCACTTGGCCCAAATGATGCAGCCACAAAATGCCCTGCCCCAGCCTATGGGGAGGCTTCTTTATCACGCTGCCAAGGGGCACAGTGTATCTGTGGAATAAATGGGAGCAAGAAAGGGTGAGGCCTAGGCTGAAAAGAACAGCAGGAGGAAAAACAAAGAATAGAAAGTCCAGACACCAAACACTCGATTGCCTGTCTCAGAGAGGTTCTAGTGGGAGACTCCAGGGAGGGCAAGGGAGCAGCAATAACACCCGTATGGAATCAGGAGGCCTCGGCCCCTGACCCCTGCCAGCACACAAGATTCTGATGCTTCTTGTCCCTTAGGGACTTTGCCCTCAGATGCCAAGATTTTCCAAACCCAGTGCTGGGGTATATATGCCTCCTTGGGACCATCATTCGCTAGAATGATGTCACAGCCCTTGCAGTGGAAATGTTTGTACCTCCTGGTTGCTTCCTAGGCCCTCAGCCCAACACACTCCAGCATTCATTATCCCCTGGCAGGGACGCCATCCGCAGGGATGTGGAAGAGATTGGCAGGGTGGGGGAGGGGGAGAGAAGAGGCTAAAAGCGGCCACCCCTCCCCTCTTCCTCCAGTCTATCTCTCAAGTCCTGAGTCCCTGAAAACCTACTATGTGCCAGGCACAGGCACTATTTTAGGTGCTTTCATATACATCTCATTTCATCATCCCATCGACCTACTCAGGCATGTATGCCTCTTCCCAGATGTGCAGATGAGGAAACTGAAGCTTGGGGGTGGGAAGTAACTCGAGGAAGGTCACCCCAGTGACAGCGTAGGGATATCAATATAGGACTGTCTGATGCCTCCGGTTCCACGAGGCTCACAAGGTCATGTTTCACCGGAGAAGTCCACAGTTGAAAGAGACCAATTGAGGAAACCCCAATTATTTCATAAACCCAAGTTTAAATCCTGGGTTGCTCTGGTAGAGAGATCCCTGACATGTCAGAGCTACCTGAGTGGCACGTGACAACCACACAGACCATCTAATCCAACTCCTGCATTTAACAGATGAACAGACAGACACCCACGCCTAAAGAATTTTAAGATGGCTACTGGTGGCCTACTAGCAAGCTAAGGGACTACAACCCGAATCTCTGGCACTTTCCCTACACCACCCTGCCTGCAGAGATCACCTTTTCCTGATAAGCTCCTGCAGCCCATCCCACACCGCCAGATGGGCAGAGAAGGCAGAGGAAACAGGCAGCTGTGTGACCAGGCCTCTCCTCAGTCTGTCTGCAGGGTTGAGGAAGAGAATCTGGGGCTTACCAGGCTAGTAGGTGTTCTGCTGAGCGGAAGGAGAGAGCATCCTACCCCATGGAGGGTCCAGAGAGACAGACCCAGGTCTCCTGCTTCAGGGGTCATGGGCATGTTTTCCAGACCTACTGCAGGGCCCTGACGCTTCTCAGGGGGGAATGTGGTAAAGAAGCAGTCGTTGGCACTTGACCTTGGGTTGGGTGTGGGGTTCCACCCGTCTCCCACCCCTAGGTACACTTGCTCCTCCTCAAAAAAGGAAAGGGGCTTAAATATTTGCCAAATGCTGAAAGAGGAAGACATTTAGGAACGGGGCGGTCCCTAGACCTCTCCTAATCGCCCACCTTGGGCATCTTCCCCGCTGCAACCAGCATCCTGTAATTAGTGATTTTCACGGGTTTGGGGCGGGGTGGTGGTGGGGGGGAATGAAGGGAGGGTAAGAATGAGTCACAGTTAACCCCTCCTCGGCCGATGCCCTCTGAGGGATTCTACCGCAGCGGGCGGTCGCCAGCGGCCCCCGCCCGCCCGCCGGGTGCAGCGAAGGGTCCCCTCCGGGCTCGGCCGCGGCCTCCTCACCTGAGTCCGCTGGCGCTCCGCAGCCCCCGCCGGCTCGCACCGCTCCGGCCCCGCTTGGCGCAGCGCCTCTGCAGTCGCGGCTGCAGCTGTCTGGCCCGGATCAGCAACCTGCGGCGGAGGGGGGGAAACGCACAGACAGGGGCGGGTGAACGCGGGCGGGGACACCCGAGCCCCCCGCAGCTGACAGCTGGGCCGCCGCAGCCAGAAAGCCCGGAGGGCAGGCTGCCTGCCGGGCGCTCGGTCCTGTCTGCTCCCCGGCGCGGCCCGCGCCTCCCCTCCCCCCACCCGCACTCGGCACTCGGTGGGAGCAGCTGGGCGGTGGGCCCCGAGGTCCCCGGGGTCGCTGTCATCACCTGCCGAGGCTTCCATGGCTTCGGCTGCCCTGCCCAGGCCGCCGACCTGCTCTCCGGAGCCCCTGCTGGAGGCGGCTCGCCAGGGCTGGGGCTGCCGGGAGGGAGGAAAGGGGAGGGTGAGGTGGATGGAAGGGACCAGCCAGTGGGCGGCTCGCTGGCAGCTGCGTAAGCGGCCCGTCTTCACTTTCCTTCTTAAAGAGATAGTTTGCATCTTGCCTCAGAGGGTGCGGGAGTGGGGGCGCGAGCACGCATGGCGTGGGGTCCTGTCCCACCTACTGTGTACAGCCAGCCTGTGTTTAGAGTTGGGCATTGCGGCCGAGAGGAAAGCACATTGTCTGTCCACTGACAGGCTGTGTGATCCTGGGCAAGTCCCTGCACGTCCCTGGTCCTCAGTTTCCTCACCTGCAACATGGATTGATGATACCGATCTCGCTTCCAGGCACGCTGCCGGCTTATGCTAAATAGTAATGGCATCTGGATTCCATTCGGAACATTTTTCACTCCCTCATTTTTCACATCTGAGTACCAGGTTGCTTATTTAATGCGAACAGCATTTGGGCTATGAAGAAAAATGATGGCAAGAATCTTAAATATCTGAAAAGCCACGTTTGTCTTTGAAGTATTAAGATGGTGAATCTTTGAAAACATGGAAAGATCATCACAACCTAAATTAAACGTTCATTATACACCTTGTCCCTCTGTGTTCCATCTACTATTGTAAGGGAGACAAGGGGACCACAGGAGACAAAGGGACCTTGAGCACCCTACATGGCATAGTGATTTCCTCCTCTCCTACTCCCTTTGCCCTAGTTTTGCTGTATTTCCAGCTAACATATTGTATACATACCATTTGTCATTGTCACCCCCACTAGAACGTACGTGCCATGATGGAAGGAACCCTGCTATATTCCCAGTGCCTAAAGTAGTGCCTAACACATAATCAGGTGCTCAGTAAATATGGACTAAATGAGAGAGAGAGCAAGCATACATTGTGCCAGGGCCCCATCTTCCCTAAGAACACTAGGCCTGATGCCATCCTGGTCTCCTAAAACTCTTAGATCCTTAAATCTCTGTCTACTCTTGGTGAGGCTGAACTTGGTACCCTCTACCTAAGCTGATGGAGAAGCATTTGTATAGTGATTTTACCAATTTTATACCATGACTCTGCAGGACTGGCCTGGTGAGAAATAGTTAATATTTATAATGTACATGAAAAAAACAGTTGCTTTAAATTTAGTGTTACTTTTCAAAGTTAAACCTTTTTCTGGAGCTCAAATTTGGGGTAAATCCACCACTCTATAACAATGCCTATAATTTTGAAACATATGCCTATAAATTTTTTTGGCTCTATTTCCCCCTCTATTCCATTAAATTGAATTTTCCTATCAGATGGCCACCATTATATTATGCTTTGTGGAAAAATATGGCAGAGCAATTGTAGCAGGAATAGGAAATTGTAGTTGAAAAAGCCATGTGAAATAAGGTCTGCTGTCTAAACAAAACAAAAACAAAAACAAAAACAAAAAACAAAAAACTAATGCTGTTTTAGCAAGTTAATGCATAAGTTTTATCTGCCCTAAGGCCCACTTAAATTATGTAAGTGACTTCTTTACATTTAAAGCAAAACCAAAGAAAGCCATGCAATTAGTTTGCTTGTCAAGAGATAATTTCTAAGATCCTTATTAAAAAATTATTGTCTGTCCCCATGTTTTTTGTTTGTTTTGTGTGGGGTTTTTGGTGGGGGGGAGGTGGTGGCTTGGTACTTAGAAGACTACATTTCCCAGAAACCTCCACAAGGAACTTCCCCAATCAAGAAAGCACCTCCACCCACATTACTTCCACATGGGATGGTGTTATCTAGTGAAGAATTCTCTCCTTAGCATCGTCAGGCATGTGATGGAGAAGAGAGCCAGTAGTTAGTCATAATGTAAATTACAACAAATGAGGATTTCAAGCATAAACAAATTATTCTAAAGAAATTAGTAGTTTTGTTTGATACTATTTGGGAAATATTTAAATTTGCTGTTTCAAAAGCAATTTTGGTTCCAGTTCTGGGTAAACACACTGCTCCTACAGAATGCAGCGATAAAACCTGAATGAGTAGCAGCTACTTGTGGATTCTGACGAGAAGACACTATCAGGCAAATTGGGGAAGAAGGCCAGAATTTTCTGTACCAGTGAACTAGTAAATTTATCATTTTTGTTTCCTCTGGTATCCCCTGGCCTAATCTCGAGACAGCCCAAATCTGGAATTGGGAAATCAACACAGAGAGAGCTCCCAAAGAATCTCTCTAGTTCTGACCTGAGGATCAGGAGAGGAGACCCCTTAAGCTCAACGTGAGTGATGGAAAACAAGTTTTCTTTTCTTTTTAAATCTTTTCTTCATTGTCTCATGATCCATCTCCCAGGCAATCTTGCAGTGGGGACTGGGCCAACAGGGACCCATATGCCTCAAATTCTGAGGGAGGAGACTTCTCCAATCAGAGTAACTATGGTCTTGAGAGAGGGTGAGGCAAGATGTTTCTTGCCTCCTTCAGTTGTCCCATCATTTGGCTCCAGTTGTGGGAGGTGCAATTGTGGGAGGAAGCCAAAAAAACAGAGAAGAGTCCATAAAACTCCAGCTTTCCAGTGAAACCCAAAGAGGAGAAACCAAGGGGCACCTGGGTGTCTCAGTCGGTTAAGCGTCCGGCTTCGGCTCAGGTCATGATCTCGCGGTTTGTGAGTTTGAGCCCCGCGTCAGGCTCTGTGCTGACAGCTCAGAGCCTGGAGCCTGCTTCTGATTCTGTGTCTCCCTCTCTCTCTGCCCCTCCCCTGCTCACTCTCTGTCTCTCAATAACAAATAAACATTAAAAAAATTTCTGCAAAGAGGAGAAACCAAATAATAACAACAACAATAATAATAAAATAATAATTTTCAGTTACTATTGAAAACTTAAGGAAAAAATCTTGAAAGCAATCAGAGAAAAATGATGTATTAATTATACAGAAAGAATGATTTAAATAACTGGATTTTTCAACCAAAACCATAGATGGCAAGAAAAAAAAATGGAACAAAATGTTTAAATTGTGGAAAGAAAAGATCAGTCAACCAGGATTCTATATCCAGCAAAAGTATCCTTCAGGAATAAAGGTGATATAGACATTCTCAGATAAAGGAAAACTAAAAGAATTCATTGTCAGCAGACCTGCTCTGAAGGAACTGCTGAAGAAAATTCTTCAGACAGAAGGGAAATGATATTAGAAGGAAGTGTGGACTATAAGGAAGGAAAGGACAATAAAAATGGTAAAGATCTGGGTAAATTTAGTAGACTATTTTTCCCCTCTTGAATTATTTGAAATAAGTTTGACAGTTGAAAAAAAATTGTAACATAGTCTGATGGGGGCTTCAGTATATGTAGACAAGATAATTACAATATAAAGGAGGGAGTGGAAGGGAACTTCTATGATGGTAAAATACGAATTCTAAGTAGAATGTGGAAAGTTAAGTATATATTTCGTAATCCTTGAGATCCTTAAAAATACCTATAACAAAAGATACAGTAAAAAAACAGATAAATTAAAATGGAATTCTAAAAATATGTTCAAATATTCCAAAATAAAACAAGAAGGGGGGGGACAGAGAAATGAAAAATAGGGGGAACAAATAGTAAACAAATAATAAAATGGTAGATCTGTGTCCAAACATATCAATCTTTACATTAAAAATAAATGTTTTAGGGGCACCTCGGTTTCTCAGGTGGTTAAGCAGCTCACTCTTGATCTCAACTCAGGTCTTGATCTCAGGGTCGTGAGTTTAAGCCCCGTGTTGGGGTCTGTGCTAGGTGTGAAGCTTACTTAAAAAAAAAAAAAAAAGAAAAAATGGTTTAGGTACATCAATTAAAAGAGATAATCAGAATGGATAAAAAAAATGACTTAAATAGATGCTGTCTATAAAAAACTCACTTTAAATATAATGATATAGGTGCGGTGCCTGGGTGGCTCAGTTGGTTAAGCGTCCGACTTCGGCTCAGGTCATGATCTCACAGTCCGTGAGTTTGAGCCCCGCGTCGGGCTCTGTGCTGACAGCTCAGAGCCTGGAGCCTGTTTCAGATTCTGTGTCTTCCTCTCTCTCTGACCCTCCCCCGTTTATGCTCTCTCTCTGTCTCAAAAATAAATAAACGTTAAAAAAAATTTAAATAGAATGATATAGGTAAATTAAAAGTAAAAGACAGAAAAATATATACCATGCAATCACTAATCAAGAGAAAGCTGGAATGAATGATTTAAGATGAGAAAAAGTAGACTTAAGATAAGCAAAGAAAATTACCATAGATAAAGAGAATCATTATACAAAAATAAAAGGGTCACTTACCAGGAAGATATAATAATTGTAAATGTGTATGCACCTAATAAAAGAGCTTTAAAATACATGAAACAAAAACTGTCAGAACTGAAAGGAGAAAAATACAGATTCACAATTACAGCTGCAGAGTTGAATACTCTTTTCTCAGTAATCAGTAGAACGAGTAGGCAGAAAATAAGCAAGGCTAAGGAGAAGTAAACAGCACTATCAATCAATTAGGCCCAATCAACATTTATAGAACACTTCATCTAACAACTGCAGAATACATTCTTTTCAAGTGCCACGGAACATTGACCAAGACAGACCCTATGCTGGGTCATACAACAAACTTTAACAAATTTAAAAGACTCAAATTCATTTAAAGTACGTTCTCTGACCAAAATGATGCATACTAGGAATGAATTACAGAAAGATAACAGGAAAATCTCCCTTGGAAATTAAACAATATCCTTTTAAATAATCTACAAGGTCAAAGAGGAAGTCTCAAAAGAAATTAAAAAATATAACATATCAAAATTTGTGCAATGCAGCTAAAGCAGTACTTGGAGGGAAATACATAGCATTAAGGTTTAAATTAGAAAAGAAAAGACCATTTGCAACTACGTAGATGGAACTAGAGGGTGTTATGCTAAGTGAAATTAGTCAGAGAAAGACAAGTATCATACGACTTCACTCATATGAAGACTTTAAGACAGAACAGATGAACACAAGGGAAGGGAAGCAAAAATAATATAAAAACAAGGAAGGGGACAGAACATAAGAGACTCTTAAATATGGAGAACAAACAGAGGGTTACTGGAAGAGTTGTGGGGGGGGGGATGGGCTAAATGAGTAAAGGGCATTAAGGAATCCATTCCTGAAATCATTGTTGCACTATATGCTAGCTAACTTGGATGTAAATTAAAAAATTAAATTAAATTAAAAAGCAAAAAAAAAAAAAAAAGAGGGGCGCCTGGATGACTCAGTCGCTTAAGCGTCTGACTTCAGCTCAGGTCATGATCTCACGATTCATGAGTTTGAGCCCTGCATTAGGCTCTGTGCTGACAGCTCAGAGCCTGGAGCCTGCTTTGGATTCTGTGTCTCCCTCTCACCCTGCCCCTCTCCCACTCATGCTCTGTCTCTCTCTGTCTCTCAAAAATAAATAAATGTTAAAAAGAAAAAAAAAAGAAAAGAAGAAAAGTCTCAAATCGATTAAGCTCCCACCTTAGCAAAATAAAATCAAAGCAAGCCAAAGGAAGGAAATAATAAATATCAGAGCAGAAATTAATGAAATTGAAAAAATAAAAACAAAGGAGAAAATCAATGAAACCAAAAGCTGGTTCTTTGAAAAGACCAATAAAATTAATAAGTCTCTAGTATGACTGAAAAGAAAAAAGAGAAAAGACACAAATTACAGTATCTGGAACAAAAGAGGTGTTATTACCACGGACCCTGCAGACGTTAACAGGATAATAAGGGAATACTCCAAACAACTCTCTCTATATAATCACCAATTTAGATGAAATGGAACAAATTCCTTGAAAACTGGAAACTAACAAAAGTCACCCAAAATGAAACAGATAATACCTCACAACTATTTTTAAAATTGAATTCATAAACATTCCTAAATATAAATCTTCAGATCCGTATCACAATTCATTTGGTGAATTCTACTAAACTTTTAAAAAAGAAATAACACTAATTCTACATATTCTTTTCCAGAAAAATAGAAAAGAGGAGGAAACACTTTCCAAGTGATTTTATAAAGCCAGTATTACCCTGATACCCAAACGAGAAAAAGACAGTTTAAAACAATTTTTTGAACATTTATTTATTATTGAGAGACAGAGCATGAACAGGGGAGGGGCAGAGAGAGAGGCAGACAGAATCTGAAGCAGGTTCCAGGCTCCGAGCTGTAAGCACAGAGCCCGACGCGTGGCTCAAACTCACAAACCACAAGATCATGACCTGAGCCGAAGTCGGACGCTCAACCGACTGAGCCACCCAGGCGCCCTGAGAAAAAGAGAGTTTAAGAAAAAACAAGTACCCTCATGAACACAAATGCAAAAATCTTAAATAAAACACTAGCAAATCCATATGAAAGCATGCTCAACATCATTAGTTATTAGGGAAATGCAAATCAAAACCATAAGATATCATTTCACATTCACTAAGATAGCTGTAATTAAAACAAAAAAGATAATAACAAGCAAGAACGAGGATTTAAAGAAATTGGAGCTCTCACACATTGCTGATAGAAATGTAAAATGGTGCAACTACTTTGGAAGACAGCTTGACGGTTCCTCAAAAAGTTAAACATAGAGTTATCATATGACCCAGCAATTCCACTCTTAGGTATACATCCAAGAAAGATGAAAACACAGATACACAAAAAACTTATATGCTCATGTTCACAGCAGCACTATTCATAATAGTCAAAAAGTGGGAACCACATATCTACCAACTAATGAATGGATAAACAAAATGTATATCCATATAATGGATTTGGCCATTAAACAGAATTAGGTACAGATACATCCTACAATGTGGATAAACCTTGAAAACTTTATGCTAAATGAACAAAGCCAGATGCAAAAGACCATACACTGTCTGAGAGTTAAAAAGTGCATTAGTGGTTTCCAGGAGTTGTGGGGAAAGAAAGAATGGGGTTTCTTTTTGAGTTTTGAAAATGTTCTAAAATTAGATAATGGTAATAGCTGCATTCTAATATACTAAAAATCATGAAATGAACACCTTAAGAGGGATGAATTCTATGGTATGTAAATTATGTCTCAATAAAGCTGTTAAAATAAATTAGCAAATTGAATCCAGAGATATATCATAGCTAAGTAGAGTTAACCTGGAAATCCAAAACTGTTTAAAAATTCAAAAATCAGTTGGTGTAATTCACCATATTAACGGTCTAAAGAAAAACCTCATCAACCAATCAATCAATTCAGAAAAAGTGTTTAACAAAATTCAACATCAATTCATACATGCACACACACACACACAAACCCAACTCTCAGCAAACTAAGAATAGAAAAAATAGAAAGAATAGAAAGGAATATCAACCCGATAAAAATTATTCCTCTCTCCCAAAACCAGTTATAGCTAACATCATACAGAATGGTGAAAGTGTATTCCTTCTTCCTCACACTGGAAACAGACTGACAAGGAAGAAATGAAACTGTCCTTATTTGTATACAGCATGATTGTCCATGTAGAAAACCCCAAGGAATCTATAAAAGACCAACTCCTAAAACTAATTTTTTGGGGCGCCTGGGTGGCGCAGTCGGTTAAGCGTCCGACTTCAGCCAGGTCACGATCTCGCGGTCCGTGAGTTCGAGCCCCGCGTCAGGCTCTGGGCTGATGGCTCGGAGCCTGGAGCCTGTTTCCGATTCTGTGTCTCCCTCTCTCTCTCTGCCCCTCCCCCGTTCATGCTCTGTCTCTCTCTGTCCCAAAAATAAATAAAAAAAAAAAAAAAAAAAAAAAAAAAAAAAAAATAATTTTTTAAGTTTAGCAAAGTCACATGAATGACAAAATTATGGAGATAGAGAACAGATTAGTAGTTGTCAGAAACGAGGGTGGAAGGTAGGGAAGCAGGTGGCTGTGGCTTCAAAAGGGTACGAACAAGTGATCCTTGTGATGGAATTACTCTGTTTCTTGACTGTGGTGGTGGTCACATGAAGCTACATATGTATTAAAGTACACAGAACTAGGGGACCCTGGGTGGCTCAGTCGGTTAGGCGTCCGACTTCAGCTCAGGTCATTATCTCGCACTCCGTGAGTTCGAGCCCCGCGTCGGGCTCTGGGCTGATGGCTCAGAGCCTGCAGCCTGCTTCTGATTCTGTGTCTCCCTCTCTCTCTGCCCCTCCCCCATTCATGCTCTGTCTCTCTCTGTCTCAAAAATAAATAAAACGTTAAAAAAAATAAAAAAAAATTAAAAAGTACATAGAACTAACTACACACAAATAGTGCATGTAAAACTGGTGAAGTATGAATAAGGTGAATGGACTGTATCAGTGTTAGTTTCCTATGATAGTGTACTAAAATTATGCAAAAATTGGGGGAACTGGGTAAAGGTTATACAAGTCTTTCTGTATTATTTTTTACAACCACAATTATGTCAAAATAAAAGGTAGCAAAGGGTCAATTGTAAATCTCATACTGCTAGTGTGAGTCCAAAAAGGTACATCCACTCTGGAAAACAACTTGATAATTTCTTATCAAGTTAAACATGCGCTTACCATATGACCCAGCAATCTCACTGCTAGATATTTATCCAGAGAAATACACTTATGTTCACACAAAAACTGTACAAGAGTATATTAAGCAGCTCCATTCATAATTGCCAAAAACTGAAAACAACTTCAATGTCTTCCAGGGGGTAAATGGATAAATAAACTGCTATATCCAGACACCAGAATACTACCCAGCAATAAACAGTACCAAACCACTGATACATGCAACCGCTTGGAGAAATCTCAAAGGCATTATATTGAACGAAAGTTTCAAAAAGGTTACATATTATAGGATTCCATTTATATAACATTAAAAAACCCCCAAAACTATAGTCATGTAAACGAGTGGTTGCAGGAGTTAGGATGCGGGAAGGCAGTGATTTCAAAGGGATAACACAAGGGAATTTTTTGGGTGATGTTACTGTTGGTATCCTGATTGTAGTGGTGGTTACAGGAATCTGGACATGTGTTAAAATTCACAGAACTATGTGCCAAAATGAAAAAGTCAGTTTTTCTATATGTTAATTTAAAAAATAAAAGACTTTTTTTTTTGGATTTTAAATCATGTATCTTTAGAAGAATAAAAGACATTTTTAAAATATTTTAAATTTTTAAAGGTTTAAAATTTTGACATTTCAATATTATAATTAATACATTCAAAGAGGCCATTTAGGATTTCATTTGCAGGAAGATAACTCTAGATACAAGGAGATTTAAGAGAGTACTATCAGCTTCACTTCATAGAACACTATGGAGCTCACAGAGCATTATATGAAAATTCCCTAACTCAAACTTGAACTAAGAAAAAAAGAAAAACAATGGTTTTAATGTAAAAAATGCTCAGTAAACACCAAGTAAAAGAACATTTATTTTAACGACCTTTACTTGAATTGTAGCTGCAGACAACGTGCTGAATAAGTGTCTGCTAATTTTTTCAACGTAAGAAGAGATTTAGTTTTGCTGACACACGAATGGTAGTTATAATAATCATTAAATAGTAAATAAAATGTTAAATAACCCATAAATAGACTAAAAGTCATTCAGATAATTTAAGACAAAGATGAATTTTAGAACTTTTAAATTAAGATATTAGATTAAAAAATATGGCATTAGGTCAAATCAAGGATGATTTGCATTAGAATCAAATAAATTACCGCCTGTGGGGAAACAAAATATTAATTACTCCCATAAAACTTAAGTAAATAATCCAATATAAAATAGCTTTAAAAAATATCCTTAAATATTTCTGGAAGGCACATAGTATTTTAAAAATATATTCTAAATGCAATATTCAAGTCAGGGAAATGGTAAATACTATACATTCAAGTTAGCTAAGTTAAAAATGTTACTTAGCTACAATTCAGTATTTCTGTGAGCAAACAGGTTTCCAATTCTGGCTATGGTTATTCTGACTTTACAAACATAAAATAGGCAGTTGGCTAATATATGAAATGGATCAGACCTTCAGCTGCTTCCAGACAGCTTCTGCATTAAAGTGAACCATCTACACAGAAATTCCAAATATGACATAAATCTGCATGTTCTGGATTTCCTTCACATTTTATGGAACATTGGTCCCACTGTAGCTATGATATCTGCATAGGGAGCACTCTGGCTCAGCTCAATAGCCCGCTGTTTTTTTAGGACAAGAAAGCTATAAAATTTGGCAGCAGCTTGTTTTCGGTCACTGTGTCTGCAGAGCTTCATCAGACTAAAGTACTGCATTCCCATCTTGTTGGATTCCTGGAAAAATAATTAGAAAAGAAGAAAGGAAAGAGAAACAACATCATTAAAAGTCCAGCAGGCTGTGGATGCATGATGAATAAAATATTGATATTTTTGATAAGGGAGTGTGAAATCCTTAAATAGAGAAATGCAAATGACTCATTAGTAAACTTAAAAAAAATCATAGGTCACTGAATACAAGCTTGGCTCATTGAGAAAATGCATGCAAAAGAACTTTTAAAGTGTTATGCAAATTTCTAACGTGTTATACAAATGTTAGGTCTTTTAAAATTTTGATGTTAACGTAAATAAAGGGCCCTCGTGGAAGGTGCAATTAGTTTAGACTTGTAGGCAGAAAACAACCCACAGGACTTTGGGAGGCTTCAAATACAATGAAAATTATCAGCCTCATCAGGCTTCTTTTCCTTAAAGGCACTGGGGTGTGGGGGTGACTATAAACAACTATAGTGATAAATGTAAAATTATATTTATATATCTTAGTGGCAGAGGAATATGGCTTTATAAACACCTCCCAGTTTCTTGACACAGATCAAAAAGATATCGGAGTCACCATAGGGCACCTATGAACCTACCAGAAAAAGTTGAGCTACAATAAAGCATTTAATTATGGATGAAGATAACGCCTTTTAGGAAGACTAGTACTTGGAATCAGATTTCTAGAATAGAAGTACAGATGAGGATGATTATTGAAAAAAAACCCACATTAGTGGGTTGCTTGGAGGTGTGGGAGGAGGACCAGTGGGAGAGATGGGACAAAGAATTATCAAGAGGCACAAGGAAACTTTTTGGGGTTATGGATACATACATTCACTATCTTGATTGTGGTGATGGTTTCGCAGGTATATACATATGTCAAAATTGTTCTACTGTATTTTAAATAGGTATGATTTATTGTATGTTAATAATACCTCAATAAAGCTGTTTAAAAAAGTAAATAAATAAATGAAATATAAGGAAGGATGCTACAAAACAAAATGATAATTAATAACTAAGAAAAATTCCTGGAAAACAAAAAACGTGAAAGCAGAAATAAAATTCAATAAAGACTAGAAGATAAAGTTGAAGAAATTTTCTAGAGGATAGGAAAAAAAGCAAAACAAAGGGAATTGATATAAGGGATAAAAGATTCTTTAAAATTTAAAGGTGCAATTCAGGGGATCAAACATCTGATCCACAGGCAATTCAGAAAGATAGAACAGATTAATAAGGAGGCAATTCAAGAAATACAATAAAATTTCCTAGAATTCAAGGACATGAACTTTCAGAATAAAGAAACCACTACATGGTCAGCACAATAAATGAAAAAAGACCCATATCAAAACACATCATCCTGAAATTTCAGACCACTAGGAGTAAAGAAAAGATCTAAAAGTTTCCAGAGAGAAAATAAACGATTGCCAACCAAGCAGCATCTAGCTTTTCAGTAACAGCACAAGAAACCTACACATGTTACAAAACCTTCAACATCTGAAAGATACTATTTTCAAACTAGGTTCAGAGACATACAATCAAGTTAAAGGTAAAATAAAGAAATTTTCAGACTTGTATATAGGGTGTATATCTCCTATGCACTCTTTCTCTCAGAAATTATGAGAGGATGTTAACCACCAAAAAGTTCAAAGTAAAGGAAGACCAAAGCATCAAGAACTAGAGAAACTAATATAGGAAAGAGACAAAGGAATTCCTATGTTACGATAAAGGAATGTCCCAAGACAAAAACTATAGAAAAGACCTAGAGAGCAGCTAGTCCAATTAGAATAAAAGGATGATGAGCTCTGGAAGAGTATCTTCAAGAAAAAAAAAAAAAATGGAACTGATGAATCAATTGATATATTTGCCCATACTAAACGGGGTTTCATTATATGTCAGAGAATTTTTAAAAAGAATTAAGGATGAGTATATAGGCACCAAGCAAATGGGGGAAATGAGGCAATGATTAACTAAAAAAAAAGCACTATAAAATTGACAAGAAAAGAAATGCAATGACAATAATTTTTACATAGTCTTTGGGGTTTTTTTATTAAAAAATTTTTTTAACATTTATTCATTTTTGAGAAACAGAGAGAGACACAACGTGAGTGGAGGAGGGGCAGAGAGAGAGGGAGACACAGAACCTGGAGTAGGCTCCAGGCTCTGAGCTGTCAGCACAGAGCCTGACACGGGGCTTGAACCCATAAACCACGAGATCATGACCTGAGCAGAAGTTGGACGCTTAACTGACTGAGCCACTCAGGTGCCCCTCCATAGTAACAGTAACTGCTGATTGTCTCTTACTATCCATTCCTGTCTTCCATAGGAATAGAATTACTAGCTGAGCCCAAAGCTACCAGACAAAGGACTACATTTCCCAGCTAGATGTGGCAAGGTGACTAAGTCCTAGGCAATGAAATGTGGGAAGTGATACACACAATCTCTGTTGTACACTTAAAGAAATTTTTGCTGCTGAACAGAATGTAGACATGATGGGTACTTAGCCATTTTTGATCCTGGGAATAAAGGAAATGAGATAAAGGTAACCTAGGTCTCTGATATTTTGTGAGCAGAGCAGCCATACCAGGTTATACTTTATCTTTTTAAACCACTGGTATTTTGGCTCTTAGTCAAAATCAAACCTGCATCATAACTGTTACAATTATTGTAAACACTGAATATTGTGCTAAAAACAGACTGGGGTTAGGGGAGATAGAACTCAGCGAAATATTCATTTTATGTTGAAAGAAGTTAACAGGTAAAATTTAAAGCTGAAATATCAAGAAAGAACAGTAAGAACATATGATTAGAAATATAGTTATAAATGCTAAAAGAAACAGCTGAACATAGTTGCCTCTGGTGAGCAGGACTTAGAGATAAGGAGGAGTAGACAAAAATCTTCTGTGTTTCCTTTTCATTCTTATAGCATAGAACTATGTAACTTTTAAAATTATATACATGTATTATTTTGATAAAAATATAAGTTAAATTTAAAATTATCTGTTTTACTCTTATACTATTTTTTTTTAAGAGAGAGAGAGAACGCACCCGAGTGGGGAAGAGGAGCGGGGGGTGGGGGGGTGGGGAAGAGAGAGAGAGAATCTTAAGCAGGCTCCATGCTCCTCGTGGAGCCTGACACAGGGCTCGATTCCACGACTGTGGGATCACAACCCTGGGATTATGAGCAAAGCCGAAATCAAGAGTCAGACACTCAATCTACTGACTTATCCAGGTGCCCCACTCTTATGTTATTATAAACTTAGTTCCACATAGAGAATTGGTTGATAGCCTCCTAAACCCAAGAACGGGAAATGCACTAGATGTCTAGAGGTCTGAATATAGGTAAGAAGTTGCTTAGAATATGCAGGCACCAAAAGCAAACTCTCATAGTTAGCCCTGGGTATACTGCTCAAAATCATTTCATTCTAGTGGAATTTGGTCTCAACAAAAAAATAATGAAAATGATTTTTTTTAAGTTTATTTATTGAGAGAGGGAGAGAGACAGAGATAGCACATGCAATTCAGGGAGGGGCAGAGAGTGAGAGGGAGAGAGAGAATCCCAAGCAGGCTCCACACTGGCAGCATGTCTGCATGCCCGACGGAGGGGCTTGAATTCACGAACTGTGAGATCATGACCTGAGCCAAAACCCGGAGTCGGACACTTAACTGACTGAGCCACCCAGGCACTTCAAAAATGATTTCATTTTTATTAATGTCTAGAAGATTGAAGTCAACATTTTATTTATTTTGAAAAAAAAATAGGATTGACAAACCCTATCATCTTACCCGCAAGCTATTTAACATCTTAAGAATTCTTCCATTCCACCTCTCTGCCTCAAAATTTTGTTGATTCCCCAATGACTCCTGTTTGAATGAATAATAAAATACCTCAATGAAACAAATTTTACTGAATGCTACTATTTGCTAAGCACAGTGTTAGCTGCTACAAGAAACCCAACCATAACACTGGGTCCTGCTAAATAAAGGAGCTTATAGTCTGACAATAGAATAGGAAACATACAGCTTTAGATCAGTCTTTGTAGGATTATATCTATGCTCCCTAGGTGATGAGGGGCTCCAGAGTAGGAGATTCTGCAGTCTTTACTGGTAATGCATACCAGGGCACTGTGATCTTACTTCCAAAAGTTAAGTCAGCCATGACTTTTGGTTAGGACTATCCCAGCTCTCTGGTCAATTTGAACTGAGTTGACAGGGTAAACATAAAGCTATAGAAAAACTGCATTGTAAAGGCCTTTATCTGAACTTCCCTGGTGATACAGAAGCTCTAATTAATAAATGATGTTTAGCAATTTGTGTACAATTGGGTTAGAACCTTTTGGATTTCAAGGGTAACCTGTCCAAAAGAGATCAACCCACTTCCTGTCATATTATCTAAATAGATTAGTTCTTTTCAGTCTTTAAAGCTTAGCCACCTTCAGAAACACCTCAATATTTTAAAAACAGTCAAGTTGAAATCCCTTCACAGGAACTCACTCTAAGCTCTTATCACCTAACACTTTATGAGCTAGGAACAGAATTGGGCATAGGAAAGGTGCTGATGAATCTGACAAAAGAGCAAGCCTACAAAGTGCAGGGGAGGGGGGTGGCAGGGACGAAGGTGGCACAGATCTGAACTACTTTCTAATTTTTCCCAGGCTAGCTCTGACCATGCAACCCAATACCTTCTGTGTCATCCTTATCAGAGATGCAATGTTTGTCAAGCCTTCATGTGTACCTTTGAAGCCAAGACACTTCCCACAGTGTTTTCAATTTCACAGACTCCAAGATGATTTCAGAAAGTTCCAGAATATTCTGGATAGTATTTTAAATCACTTAAAGCTAAGGGGACTGCCGAGTCCTCATTCCTACTAGCTATGCCGGCATCCTGGTCCTGATTATATAGCATCCTTTCTTAAGCTCCAAAAGGGGTGATCTGAAAATATGGTCACTTCATTCTGAAGAGTTTTCCGAATCTCTCCAGGTACAATTTATTTTTATTTCTTTCTGGTCTGCCCTGGGATAAATGAATTCACCCAATTGCTAATGTTTATTATATTGTTAAATACACAAATGCTGTTTTTCATATATAAAAAGCAGTGACCCAACTCTTTGGTAAAGATCCATGAGATTGCAGCTTCACCTATATCGCACGACTAAACTAACCAGGAAAAGGCTCAGAAAAAATAGTCTATGCACTTTGCTGAAGCCTGTCTACTTGATCTATCTGGACACCCTACAGCTGAATCCATTGTGTGGAAAGCCCAGTGGATTATTAAAAACAGCTGAACTTGTGCTGTGTTGTGGTTTGCTTGACCATGTATGAAAATAACCTGTGTCTACAGAAGCAAAGAGGCGAAAATTAACCAACCCTCTTCTGGCTTAGCTGTTTGGATATTTCAGGTAGAAAATTCAGGTATCTTTCCCGTCTTAGATTATCCAGAGAATGCAGTGTTCTCCACATATGAAAAAACAATCTAATAGTCTCGGAACTCATTATAAAGATTATTTATTTAAGAACTACTTATTTATGGCATTAATAGCTATTTTGATATTATTTAATAGGAATTCATTACAATCTTAAAAATGCCTTCAGCACTGTGGTACAAGGACTAGAGAAAGAAGACAGTAATACACATCAAGTCAGGTAAGTCCATGTTACTTCTCGCTTTGCTATTTAATTGTGACCCTTTGAGCAGACCATTTTCTCTTTCTGATCTCTAAAAATCTCGGACAGTATAGGCCTTGAGCCATATAATGTTTTAGATAAAAATTGTTTTGTTTTTTGGTTTTTTATTCGTAAATGAAGTAAAATTTCAAATGCCATAGGATGTACCTCTAATATAGCTCTGTTTCTTTAAAGCTGTTACAAGAATAACTCAACAGTGATTCTCAATATTTTTAACCTATGACTACCTTTGATAATATAAAAATCCCATAGTTTTACTTAAAATTATTTGAAGTTTCAAAATAAATTAAAGAAAGAAAAAAGGTCAAAGCAATTCTGAGTATGTTTCATCAAACTACTGACACATCTCTGTTGAGATCACTAAATAATAATTCTAGAAAGCAACATGATCGCTCTAAAACCAAGTTTTAGGTAAATAAAGTGTTAACTATTTAAGAACAAAGTTTTTAAGAAAATTTTCAAGACTATGAATATATTTACCAATTCAACTGGACTATTTTCAATTTCTTGTGCTAAGATGGCATTCGTTAAGGAAGATTCCTCAGTAGCTGAAGATACCACTTCAACAATATCCTCCTAAAGCAAATTAGGGAAATACAGGTAGGTCATCACAGTAGTAGTAGTTTTCATAGGAACAATTTTATTTTGCTAAATGCTTTCATCACATGAATGCTCATTTCTAAAACTGATTTATTTATTTATTTTAAATTTTATTTATTTATTTTGAGAGAGGTAGAGCACAAGCAGCAGAGGGGCAGAGAGAAGGAGAGACAGAATCCCAAGCAGGCTCTGTGCCATCAGTGCACAGCCAAAAGCGGGGCTCAAACTTACGAAATGTGAGATGATGACCTGAGCGGAGATTAAGAGTTGGACATTTAACCCGCTGCGCCACCCAGGCACCCCTCTGAAACTAATTTAAAATACCACCTGCATTCGCAAACTATTATTCCTGAAATATCCCAGGTAGGCAGCCCCTGTTCTCCATAAGCCTCCCACAGATGAAGAACTGGCACATTCCTGCCCTCTTTGTTGCCTATCTTTTCTAGTCCTGTTTTCTCCACCACTGCAGACCCCACATCAAACATATTTTTGGCTGAGTGGCTGAGACCACTTTCCTTTGAAGCATTTTGTCCAGCCCCAGCCCCTGCCTCTATCCTCATGCCAGTACCAGGTGGCGGAGGAAGAAGCACTGTAAGCAGAGGGGGTGAAAATGGGGGAAGCGATATTAATATCTCTACCTAGGGCCATGACACGATTCTTGCCACCACTGCTGGAGCTGTTGCTGGCAAAAGGGAAGAAAAACTATGTCCTCTGAAAGAGGAGCAAAGGCACAGAGAAGAAGGAAAAAGAGCCAGAAATTCTCCATTCCTTATCATCTCCTTTTTTCATTGCTATAGAAACTGTTGGGCCCCGTTTTCATCTTTAACCAGTCTTCAGGTAGAAGCTTCCTTCAACAAAGCTTCCTTGATTTTTCATTGCAGCTTTCAGAATGTTTAGTGAGTATCAGGAGTTGCATTTTATTCTTTAACATGCATGTTTGTGGAGACTTATGTCTTTTCCCTTTTAATCTCTATGAATATTCTACATTTTAGATACTCTCAATTTTGCAGTTACTTTACATAAAAAATGCTTTATAAAGATTTGAAAATGACTAATCAGAATCAATACTTTTCTGTCCTGTCAATGTGCTCCCATTCCTGACTGTATTTCACATCTGTTCACCGTTTTTGGAAGCAGAATAAAAATGGAATTGAAGGCTAAAGCATAAGTTAGGGCAGAGGAGCTAAATTGTTCAAGAGAACTCATACATCAATCTCTTCAAGCATGAGGGAAAAATCTGTTTTGTTAATATGTTAAAAAATCATGAACTAAACAAGCTTGCCTGATCATAATTTTCAGTAGGTGCACTCTAAGAAATGCCTGAGCCCAAATAAGGAAGATATTGGCAACCTAATAATTCAATATCTAGTATACTATCAAATATTTAGTAAAATACATTCTGTGTTAGTGCGTTGTGAAATTGTCTTTCCTTCCAAGAGCATTCAGTTTCAATGTGGACTGACTTTGAATTCCCTGAGTGGTTATCAAAATGCAGTGATGATGGAGCAAACCAGAAGAGCACTGGTTTCTTTTTATCTGGTGTGGCTATATCTGTACAATCACTAAAGTGACAATAGGAAAAATATATTTAAAAAAAATTTTTTTTTAATGTTTATTTATTTTTGACACAGAGAGAGATAGAGCATGAACGGGGGAGGGTCAGAGAGAGGGAAACACAGAATTTGAAACAGGCTCCAGGCTCTGAGCTGTCAGCACAGAGCCCGACGCGGGGCTCAAACTCACAGACCGCGAGATCATGACCTGAGCCAAAATCGGCCGCTTAACCGACTGAGCCACCCAGGTGCCCCAGGAAAAATATTTTAAAGCACACTGTTTCCAACTATGTTTTTAAATAACGTTTTTTGAATAAAAATTATGTCTTCAAATAAAATAAAAAAAATTTTCTTTGGTCATGGATCTTCAGATAGTCTCTTGGATTCAAGGCTAAGGTAATTATAGGTCTAAAACATATTCTTAGTTGTGGGAAGAGTGACTTTCTGATCAGAAACAAAACATGGGTATATTGTCTAGAGTCCTAAAAACATTCCATGATATACTGAATGTGGGGCCTAAGAGGATTTTCAGGATATAACTGGATTCAAGTACAATCACTTATTTGATTACCATGCAAATTATTTCAGCATGAAACTACTATCTTCTTATTTACTCTCTTAAACTTCTAGAAAATACTGTTCTACAGATGAAAATCATGCTTTACATACCACTGCCCCTTACCAAACAAATTATGGACTAACATAAGACTAAATATAAACTATAAATGTAAGAAGACATGTCAGAGTCTCAAGTTTCCTTCACTGTATCTGTGTCAGAAAAATAATACTTTTATGATTCTCTTTGGTTAACTTACCTCAGAATTAATATTTTTATTGGTATCCTCATGAGAGCTACACTTAGGTCCATTGATCACATCCTTCCAAGTTTTGGGTTGACTTAAGTCTTGCCGGGAATTTGGCTCTTCCATCACGGAGGTCTCTGAATTAGTAAGTAGAGAAGATTTCACCAAACTATCTTTCAAACTTAAATTGGGATATGGTTGTTACAAAAGAAAACTTCTGACAGAAAACTTGGAATCTAAGAATTTAAGCAAAGTGTACACAAACTGTCTTATAGTTTCCCAAGTCTCACATATTTATCTTCCCTTGTCCCTTGTCTGCTTCTTATCACCTCCCTCCCCATGGTCCACCTACTATCTCCTCCACACTCACTCCCAAACAGGCACTCACAAGATAACATGGATAGTTCAAGCCCATCTTGGTGTATTGTGTGGCAGATTTTAATGCCTTCAGGACAGGTGATCACGAAGCAGAGATTCACTCATTACATAAGCTGGTTTTATTATTCCTTTATAATAGTCACAATAATAATCAGCAATTATCAATACTCCAAGTAGCTTCTGGGTGGGTGGAAATTTCTACATCTCAGATTCATTGTACTGTTGAAATGCTATTCTTATCACTAGGTGACTTTTCCTTTTAGTTGTCTTAAAGTGAAACACTATCCTACAAGATAAAATAATTTTATCTGTTGAAGTTTTGTAAGTACTGCCTGTAGGGATGAGGGAGGTAGGAAGGAGTGAGATTAGGAGGAATCCACATAGTATATATACTTCATCTTTTTAGTGTACTTGTTGAACAAAAATTAATCTGCAAAGAAAAAAGGCAATGCTGATGTAACAATTTCTCTTAAGCTGAAATATTCTTCTAGAGATAGCAGTTATATTGGGAATATGGAATTGGATCCCATCTTCATTTTGTAATATAAAATGACATTTTTGTTTCTATAACAATCCCCTCAACACCAACAGTTAGGATGTCTCACCTATTATGTTTTCATTTCCCACTTCTTCCCTTACTGATTCCTTCTGTATCAATTTCCTTCCAAGTTTAAAGCCAGAGGACAGAAAGCACTTTGTAAACAACTGTAAAAATATACACTTCTATTACTTGCTTTTGTACAAGCAAAGCAATTCAATAAAATACAAGCACATATGCTAAAAAGTGAAAACTATAATTCAGGCACACACATCAAGCAAATTAATTCAAAAGTAAGGGAGTATTTTTCACCAGTTTATATTCTGTTGTATACATGAACGTAAATATGCATTTATTTATTTATAACCAAGCACTGCAACTATGTAAAAAGATGGAAACTATTACCATTTTCAGTTCCGCATGAGTCATATCCTGGGCAGGACTTGACAGAAGCATGTCCACTCCTCCCTTCTTCTTCCACATCATCAATCTTCGGGTAGGAGGTGCAAGTTCCAAAACCATGAGTGTGTCCGTAAAGGAAGTAAGCTGTTTATGCATAATTTTGCTACTGATCTCCTTGACTGGATCTATGAGCAATTTCCTCTTTTTGCCTTTTCTTTTCTCAGCAAGGTCTAAATATAAGAAATAGACACAAATGGGATTGGTTGTACAGCTTTGTAAAATGATATTCTAGACACTGCATACCTAAGAAATGTCTACCACAATGCAACCTACAGAGTTGCCATGGGAAGAATATCCCTTTCTCTCTACTGAAAATTATGCTTCACGAGACTTTTGCACAGCTAGAGTATCTGAGCAGCCAATAGTTGATGCAGTTTATAACGTGTTCCTTCAAAGTGCTTAGGAGGGACTCTGTTGACCTACCAGGTAGATTAACTCAGGAAGTGTGGAGCAGAGAACATAATGGGAGGGAAGTTGCTCAATTTTGAAGTTCCCTAAGATATCTATATAACAGGATATTCTGAAACATTAATTTGTATTTGTCAAGTATATTTTTCCCTCCTCCATTGAAATTCATACACAAATTCCACGTATGCAAAAGGGGAGGGTTAGGTTTCCCAGAATGGATGAAGATCTGAGATCAGATGGAGCCAGAAGGAACAGTAACCTGCTTGCTAACGTGCCTTAGTAAAATCCTGGGAACATGACAAGATCCCAGAAGGGCTGGTTGTGTGATGACCCCAGAGGCTATATGGGCTGGGACAGTAGATACCACAAACTGTTGTGGTTGATGACCAAAGTTTCCCTTCCACCTGCCACACTCCTCTCCCAAATTTTGATACCACATGGCTTAGGATAGATAGGGGAGCTATACAGATTGAAATTTTGCCAACCCAGTGGGATAGAGCCTCCGAGTTGAATGTGGTAAATAAAAAAACTTGAATGCTTTATTCCTTGCATGCCTGAGTTTATAACTGAAATTCATATCAATTATACTACTTGAAACCAGGATGTTCTTACAAGGTCAAGTTATATATTATATTCATATTTATTTTTTATTCCTAAAAATATGCTTCAGGTTAAATGTTAGAGGGCACAGACCTCTCTTCTGATCCTTTTATTCTGCCTTATTTTATATGCATGTGCATGTTTATTTATCTTTCCAATCAGACTACAAGCTTCTTAAAAGCAGGTACTATTGTTGGTACCTGGGTGGCTCAGTCGTTGAGCATCCGATGCTTTGATTTCAGTTCAGGTCATGATCTCATGGTTTGTGAATTCAAGCCCCTCATTGGGCTCTACGCTGACACTGTGGTGCCTGCTTGGGATTCTCTCTCCCTCTCTCTGTGCCCCTTCCTGGCTTGCACGCACGCTCTCTCTCTCTCTCTCAAAATAAATAAATAAACATTAAAAAAAAAAAAACAAAAAAAGCAGGTACTATGTCTTCTTAACTCCTGTGCCCAACAGAGAGTAATGGTTCAATAACTACTGGCATTGAACTGAGTTTTATATTTTCCAATTTCCCAAACTGGGTGTGTGGTTTGACCAGGACTGACTATAATGAAAGAATCACCTCAAATTTCCTCCACACTCTTTCCCTACCCTTTCCCTATTGTATTGCAAATGTTATTACTAGGTTGGCTACTTCCTATAATATTTCACAGATTATCTCACAGTAAATAAGATAGTAGCGTAACAAAAATAAAAAACAAAACCATGAATGACGCTGACCTGAAACATCAATTGGGTCAAGGGTAAATCCATGTTCTTCATTTGATAATGTGATTTCATCCATTTTTTCATTTTCAGGTAGACATATACACTCTGAATTATCTGGTTCTACTAATAACATCACCATAAAAAGAATTATTAGAAAAATAACAGTTATGTTTAATCTAGATGTTTATATGAGAATGAAAGCAAAAGATAAACTAATTGAAGATTTATATTGCTAACTGGAGCCAAAACTGATTTTTAGAATCATGTACTTAAGAGAGTTGAAGAGACACAGAGATTATATGGTCTGGGGCCCAGTGTCTAGGTGAGTCATGCATCGTCACCTTCTTCTGCACATGTGACATCTAAGGCTGGACTTAGTAGAAACAGTGGTAGCAACCACAGTAAATGACTGACATAAATTTGATTATGTCTGCTAAAAAAAATTTGTATTCTGGGGGTGCCTGGGTAGCTCAGTCGGTTAAGCAACCGATTTCGGCTCAGCTCATGATCTTGCAGTCTGTGGGTTCAAGCCCTGCATCAGGCTCTGTGCTGGCAGCTCAGAGCCTGGAGCCTGCTTCATATTCTGTCTCTGTCTCTCTCTCTCTGCCCCTCCCCCACTCATGCTCTGTCTCTCTCAAAAGTAAATAAATGTTAAAAAAAATTTTTTTTTAATTTGTATTCTGTTAATACTTAATTATTAATTGACCCATAAAGGACCATAAATAAATTTATATCATCTCTCTTTTTCACATTTTAAATTTCTACTATGTGTTAGGAAGGAAATGTAACATAAAAAAGAATGAGGAATCAAAATGGGGCTATTTGTACTTTCAATTCTCAAGAAAAATCATACAAAAATACTTCAAATGATCTGAGGTACCTTCACATGAATTTCAAGTAGAAAATATCCCCACATTTGTAATTTCTCTCAAATTGTATACAGATTGTCCAGTTATATTAATGTCAATATGGTATTAATATTAATAATTAATAATCATAGCAATGTCAAATATTAATGATGTTTCTAACATGTAACACATATTATTTTAGTGACTCAAAGGCATAGTATTTTGCCAGAGTATTTAGATGTGCTCTCATATGTAATAAACCCAATCCTGGTTAAATACCACTGTTGTACCTTTCTCGGAACCTAGTTTCCTATTCCATATTGTCTACAGTCAGACTCAAAAGAGTTTGAGGGAAAACATTCTTTATTATTTTTCACTATATTATATTGCTACTTAAACCGAGCAAGTTGTAAGGTTTAATTTGAACATCAGTATCTGTTCACTTTCTACACAAAAGATAATTTCATCATACCCACTATAGTATCAGGAGGCTCAGGAGGCAGGGAAATTTCTCTGTTCAAATGCATGTCTTCTAACAGGATATTTTGGTCATCTTGCAATAGATTGTCTTGAAAAACACAATAAATACTTCTGTCACAGAACTGAATCTGTCATTTTTTCACTAAACGTTTAATTGACATTATTGTATATAAGGATTATAAACAGATACAAAAATGAATCAACCTTACTTAAGTAGATTTGATTGGCTACATAGACTATCATATTTCATGCAGGATAATATAGAACTTTATATATTTTATTTCCTTTCCCTTATTAAATAGATGTTTAATTTCAGGAGATATTTACTAAACTAATACTGTGATAGTAATCTTGTTACAAAGTCATGTTTAAACTCCAAATTAAGGGGCGCCTGGGTGGCGCAGTCGGTTAAGTGTCCGACTTCAGCCAGGGCACGATCTCGCGGTCCGTGAGTTCGAGCCCCGCGTCAGGCTCTGGGCTGATGGCTCAGAGCCTGGAGCCTGTTTCCGATTCTGTGTCTCCCTCTCTCTCTGCCCCTCCACCGTTCATGCTCTGTCTCTCTCTGTCCCAAAAATAAATAAACGTTGAAAAAAAAATTAAAAAAAAAAACTCCAAATCAAGAAGTGAAAGCTTTCAAACTTCTTTGGTAGATACCTAAGGTAGAACCACTATTTTTTCATAATTTTGAAATTTCAAAAAGTTTGCCACAACCAGTCCTTTAAAGTAAACTAGAGAATCTAAAAAAGACTTGTTATATAACCATCACTATCTTTAAAATACAGGTATGTGTATTCAGATTTCCCAGTTTTTGTCTACTCCATTTCTATGATTCTTTTATAGTAACATCATGATATAAATATAAAATTACAATATAAAATGTTGGACAGATCCTTAGAATAGCTGTTTCACAATTTCTCTTAAGGGAAACAATGATTCCAATATACGATCTAATATATCTTGTGAGGAAATATACTAACTTCATTCCTTCCCCTCTAAAAATTAAGAATTTGTAAAAGTAAAAACAAGTAGTATTTTATAACCTTTAGAGAAAATGTGTTTTAATAGATGCCTATTTACTTAGATCTAGCCTAAATGTTTAAATACACCACAGACTTTGAAAATGTATGTAAAAAATGTATTGACTAAAAAAAAAAAAGTATTTATTTAGGGGCCCTTGGGTGGCTCAGTTGGTTGATTTCAGCTTGGGTCATGATATCACGGTTCACGGAATAGAGCCCCACATCGGGCTCTGTGCTGGCAATGTGGAGCCTATTTGGGATTCTCTCTCTCTCTTTCTCTCTGCCCATGACCCTCTTGCACGTGCACGCGTGTGCTCTCTCTCTCTCAAAATAAATAAACTTTATTTTTTTTAATGTTTATTTATTTTTGAGAGACAGAGACAGAGAGAGACAGAGTATGAGGAGGAGAAGGGCAGAGTGAGAGAGAAAGGGAGACACAGAATCCGAAGCAGGATCCAGGCTCTGAGCTGTCAGCACAGAGCCTGACTCGGAGCTTGAACCCACAAACCGCGAGATCATGACCTGAGCCGAAGTCTGATGCTTATCCAACTGAGCCACCCAAGTGCCCCTAAATAAATAAACTTTTAAAAAATGCATTGATTTATATGACACGGGGCATACCTGACATTTTAGTTTAATATAATAAGCCTATTAATACATTCTTAGCATGACTGAAATAAATATCCAATTTCTTTTTTTAATATCCAAATTCTATATAACCAGACAACATACCAATCATCTCTACTGCAGCCCCTTCATCTCCAAATCCATCTCCACTGTCATAGAATAGAGATTTTTCTCCAATGAGGCTTTCGGAACTATGTTCAACTAAAGGACCACTGGAATCCAGCAATATGTTGTCATCAAAAAAGCTATGTCTTCTGAGAATTTCAGATTCCTCCCCTAAATAAATACATATCATTAACACTGAGTTAGCCATAGAAACATAGAGTTTTAGGGTTAGATGGAAATTCAGATATCTTCTTGTACAGACCATCCCATTTTACAGATAAGAAAAATGAGAGCTAAACTTATTTGCATAGTCAACTGAAGTCATTCAGTTAATCAGTAGAGGCTGGATTTCTAGTCTAACGCTTTTCCCAAAACAATAGGGAAAAAAACATTAGGATAGAGTCTTTAGTTGTGGTTCAGTTTAATAATTCCCCAGAATGATTTCTTCTACTTTAGATAGTCATGTCCTGCTTGATCAAGTATTATTTCATATTATTTCAAGTACAATTGCTTGCATTGTTTATCCACAGTGGGGATTTGGAAAATAAGGAGCATATCTGCCTTCTTGGGAATGGAAAGGTAGATAAAATATTAAATAATGGGTTTACAACATTCATTTAACAAGTATTTAATGAATGGGTATTAGGCAATCTGCTAGGTATTAGAGATACAGTGATAAAAAAGACAAAACCCAATCAGCTAACATTAACCGAGTACTTATTATGTGCATTATATTACGTAATAGAAGATACTATTATAATCCTAAATTTAGACAAGGGAACATGTCCATAGAAAGGTTTTATAATTTGCACACAGTCATACCCTAATAAATGACAAAGCCAGTATCTGAACCCAGCGAAGACAGTGATAGTTAAAACTTACACTGGTAAAATATTTTGCAAAATGGAGACTTATGAGAGCAAACTCTTAAGACACTGACAGTAGCAGGTAGAATGAACTCCCGGCTTCAAATTGACTTGTTTCCAGATTGGTTGTCAGCACATGTATATTCTTAATATTCTTTCCCTTCCTTGGGTTTGAATCTCTAGGTCCAGGAGTCTGAAACCCCAGAGATCAGACAGAGGTTGTCGTTCTCCTCCCTTTCTCACAACCCATGTTAGTGCTAGTTAGTAAACAAAATCATGCAGTATCACTTATATTAAAATTCTTCTATAGGCTTTTATCTTGTAGAAAGGAAGAGTTGAAAAAGGCAAGCTTCATTGTACTGGATTAAAGATTTGCTCAGCAGAAAAGACTAAAAAATAAAAAACAAAAGTAAACTAAAAATATGTTCATATCTTCCAGGAGCAGCTTGAAAGCTCTCAAAAGAAAAACTAGCCTTGGTCAATAAGATAATAGCATTTTTGAACAGACACTATATTCTGAGCACTGAGCATCACAAGAACCTGAGATTATTCAAATAAATTAAAGAAATGATCATTGCTTTCAATCTTACATTGTAATTCAGAATAGGATGCATTAATATTAAACATTGCTTAGAAGACATTAGGTTTGAGCTAGTTTTTGAAAGAGAGAAAAATCACCTATTGGTGAAAAGAACTGAAGGAGGGAATGAATGAAGGAAATAACTCTGTGATGCGGCTAGTCGTATCTCAATTTTACAAATAGGGTAGTAAGTCTCAGAGAAGCTAGGTGATTTGCCCAGTATCACACAGCAAGGCAATAGAAAAAGCTGATGCAAACTCAGATCTGTTCGTACACTGAGAAAATGCTCTTCCCCCTTTTTGAATTGTAGGAGACACAGACTGAGAACAACTAAATTATTGGCTGGTAATATATTTTCTTAACTAGAGCAAAAAGTCTGTATCAAGAGTAAAACAAATAAAGTTGATAAAATACAGAAGGTGATAAATTGATAGAGGCCCTTGAGGATAGGCAGGGTGTCTAAAATAAGTCATAAGGACCCAAGGTATTTAAGTAGAGGAATGTGATACGAAAAAAAAAAATGGAATTTAAGGACAATTGCTCTTGCAGAGCTACATAAAATGTGGGAAGAGACTGTGAGATGTGTAGGAGGGTATTACTCCAGGTCTTTAGTACTGGTGAACTATACTGGTGGCTAGAGAAATAGAAGACCTAAGAGACATGTCCAATTTTGTTGTTGTTGTTGTTAATCAGCACTGGTATAAAGCTTACAGAAAGTGTAGTTAAAAGTGATCCTAGGGGCGCCTAGGTGGCTCAGTCGGTTAAGTGTCCGACTTTGGCTCAGGTCATGATCTCACAATTTGTGAGTTCGAGCCCTGCGTCGGGCTCTGTGCTGACAGTTTGGAGCCTGGGGCCTGCTTCAGATTCTGTGTCTCTCTCTCTCTCTCTGCTCTTCCCCCGCTCATGCTCTGTCTCTTTCTCTCAAAAAAAAAAAAAAAAAAAAGTGATCCTAAAGTTTTAGGCCTAAAGAACAGCAGTAGTGTTTATAGGGAAATGTGTAAAGAGTGTCTTGGCAGTAGGAAATATGATTAACTCTTTGCCAATGTATTACATTTTAAGGCCTGGGATTACAGAGAGTAAGAGATCCAGGCTACTCAAAATATGGTCTGTGGGTTGGTGCTTGTCCATGATAGAGTAAATACACAGACTAGAGGTAAATGTTTAAAAAATCTGATAGCAATTTCACAGAGTAATTTTATATATGTTGAATTTAATAAGAAAAATTGAAGCATATATTTTGATTTTTAAACTTTCAATTTTTCTGGATTTTACAAAAGCATCATTCCATGACAGACTGGAAATTAACAAAAATTCTAAAATTTGTCCCACACCACAGATCATTTAAGAACACAGCTGTAGATCAGAAGAGTTACAGAAGAAGAGTAAGGATGAAAAATGGAGGTTGGAGATGTAGTTCAAGCATTACTGGCTTGACCACCCTCCCCCACGGAACACAGAGTTAAGCCACCCTTCTTCTACACTCACTGCTTCGGGCACTATAAGAGAACCAAACATGAACACGACACAGATTTTATCCTCATGGAGTTTTCAGATCAATACAGGATGTACATAATATAATGGTTCAAGACAGAGGTAAATGCCATAAAAAGAACAGCTTAATTATAAAATATACTCAACAGTTTGTTTCATAATCAATGAGTATGTATTTAGCATGTGTTATTTCCTCCTCAGTCCCAAGCCATGCTAAACTTTTTCATTTTACAATTGATATCATCATATATTGGAGAAATTTTCATACTTTGAAGGCACGATATACAGCACACACGTAAAACACTATATATATATATATACACACACACACACACACATATATATATATATACATATATATATACACACACATATATATATAGTGTTATGGTTATATGTAATATATGTGTATTATGTAATATATATGTATTTATACACATATATTACTATGTGTGTGTGTGTGTGTGTGTGTATATATATATATATATATGTTTATTTGCATATCTCTCTCCCAGCCTGAAGCTCCTTGTGGGCAGGAAGTGCTTCTGCAAACTTTGTACTGCCTATGCCTATGATAGAACATGACATATAGTAAGTATTCAATAAAGGACTGCAGACTAAGAAGGGAAGTTTATAGCCTAAGACTGAGTCTTGGTATTAACACCTATCTATTTAGAACAAGGTAAAGATAGGGGCGCCTGGGTGGCGCAGTCGGTTAAGCGTCGGACTTCAGCCAGGTCACGATCTCGCGGTCCGTGAGTTCGAGCCCCGCGTCAGGCTCTGGGCTGATGGCTCGGAGCCTGGAGCCTGTTTCCGATTCTGTGTCTCTCTCTCTCTCTCTGCCCCTCCCCCGTTCATGCTCTGTCTCTCTCTGTCCCAAAAATAAATAAACATTGAAAAAAAAAAAAAAGAACAAGGTAAAGATAAACTTACTGAGAGTTGCATTTAGACATCAAGAGATCCATTCTAAAGATAGCTATTTCTATTGACATGGTTTCAATACAAAAATGCATATTTATTTTATAAGTTATTTTGCAATTATGCTTCTATTTTATAAATAATTTTGCAATTATTTTATAATTGCAAAAATGCAATTATATTTTATAATTGATTATAGCTTGTGATTTTAATTTCTCAAAGATTCTCACCAAAGCTCCCAGCTTGGAACAGTAGATCATTATTGTAATATTCTCTAAGTGTGATTTCTTCTGGTCTGCTTTGGTTCTGAGTAACGTGTTCTGAAACATCAATAGCACTATGGAGAAACATAAGATTGAGAAAATTGAGAAAAATATGCCAACAGAACACAAGCATTTTGCAGTATACTGAAAAAAAGCCCAAAACTCTAAAACAAAAAACAGCTTTTATTATAAAAAATAAACACTTTTATTTCCTCAATAGTATTATTTATACACACTAGTTGATTACACATGTATATATAACAAATGGTCTCTGGGTTGCTGAACCAAGGGGTCAATTCTCAGTCCTTGTCTTACTTATTCTAACCAACTGCATCTGAAACAGATGTTCACTCCCTCATGGAATGTATTCTCTTCACCTCTAGGATACTACTTTCTCTTGAGTTTTTCCTTACCTCATTGGCTGCTCCTTTTCTTTCATTAGTCCTTCCTCATCTCCCAGACTACCAGCTATTAGGAATGACCCAACACTCTGTTCTCAGATCTCTCTCTTTTAAAATAATTACACTCACTCTCTGGGGGTTGAAATTCCATCTATATACTCACAACTCCTAAATTTATCTATCCCATCCAGACCTCCTTCCTGAATTTCAGACCCAGATATTCAACTACTTGCCTACTCCCCTTGGATGTGTAACAATCATCTCAAAACTTATGTCTAAAGCCTAATTTATCTGTGACTATAGGATGACTGTAGTCATCCTTCCTTTCTCTTTTCCTTAAAGCCATATCCAATTCTTCAGCAAATTCTGTTGGCTCTGTCTTCAAAATATATTCATAATTTGTTACCACCTTGATAACATGAAGACTGAGAAGTGATTACAGACACTGTCATTTCTCACCTGGACTTCTTTTTTTTTTTTTGGCAGGGATAGCACCATTTATTAAGGAAGATCAAGACAAAGACCACAGGAGGGTCCCTTCGAGGACACAGAGGCCTGGCATCCTGATCCCATGTCTGTGGGCTGCTGGTGGGAAAGGCGCGTACCCCTAGTTGGGCCCTCAGGCTCCCACAGATAGGGCAGGGCTGTCATGTCCCCTTCCTGTCCCTCCCAGCCATGAATCCTGGCATCCCCCACTCAAGGCATTAACTGTTTTCACTGCCCTTCTCCCCCCATGTACCCTGGGCCTTCACTTCCAGATCAACGGGGCTGGGTGATAGGCCTGGTGTGAGGGGGGAGACCCTTTCAGTGCTGGGCTCTGCCTGCAGCAGCTCCTGGTAAGAGGTGGGGTGGAGTTTCCCTTGTAGCCCTGAGTAGGTGTTGGGTAGGAGGGTCATCTGGACTTCTTACTGAAATAATTTTCTCATAGGCTCTCTGCTTCCTCCCTTTCCCCTTTATACTAAGCAAAGGGGAAGAAGCATGTTGAAATCAAGTCAGATCTGTCACTCTCCTATTCAAAACCCTCCTGTGCTCCCTATCTGAATAAAATTAAAGTCCTTACTGTGGCCTGCAACACTCAACATCATTTGCACCCCCAACTACCTCTCTGACTTCATTTCATACCACTCAGACCGTCATTTACAACACAGTCTCACTTGCCTCCTTGCTGTTCGCCGAAAAGGTCCAATGTGTTCTGCCTTAGGGCCTTCTCACTTGCTCTACATGGAACATTCTTCCCCACATTACTGAATGATTTGTTCCTATACCTCCCTCAGGTTTCAGTTCTGACCTTATTAGAAAACCTTTCTTGAGAATCCTATCATTTTTTTCTTTATTTTCTGTTTCTTTTCATATTGCTGATCATTTACTGGCAAAGTGTATATGTCTTTGCTTATTGTCTGTCTAAAATGTAAGATTCATGCACACAGAAGCTGTTGCTCAATGTCCTCAGTGTCTAGAGCAGTGCCTGGCATATGGAAGGCACCCAATACATATTTACCGAATGAATGGAAGAACATACTGTTAATATCGCAAATTACATTCAGCAAATATGATGATACATTTTTGGTGTTATATTTCAAAATTTCACACTAAACTTAAGTCTTCTCAACTGCATGTGTATTTCAGTTCTTAACTAGAGTCCACTTGTATTCATGAAATCTGAAGATGAAAGCAAGAAAATCAAATTGAGGGTCACCAACATGGCTCAGTCGGTTATGCTTCCAACTCTTGATTTTAGCTCAGGTCATGATCTCAGTTAGTGGGCTTGAGCTCCTGCTTGGCATTCTCTCTCTCCCTGTCTCTCTGCCCCTGCCTCACTCGCATTCCCTCTCTCCCTCTCTCTCTCAAAATCAATAAACTTTTTTTAAAAGAAAATTAAATTGAAGGAAAATAAAAAAATAATTTACTTCACATTGTGGGTGTCAAAATCATGAAACTCTTCTGGCAATGTGATAGCATTGTAAGCAGCTTCAAAATTCTCTTTTGGAAGGTCAACCAGCCCTGAAAAGAATAAAAAAACACATCCAATGAGCAATAAAGCTATATAAGAAACTCCCAATTCTTGCCCCTCTTCGGTCCCATTCTCTACAAACAGCCAGAGTGGTATTTAAAAATATTTAGAGAGCAATCAGCTCAGCTCATTCCCATGCTTAAAGTGATTCAGTGACTTCCCCAGTGTATTAAATAAAATTCAAATTTCTAATCAGAACCTCTGCAGCTGTACAAACCTGTCAGCATCATCGAAGGATCTTTCCCTCACTCACTAGACTCTAGCTATACTGGCCTTTTTGTTACCTGAACAAATTAAGCACTTTTCCCCCTCAAGACCTTTGCTCTGACAGTTGCCCTCTGCCCGGAATGCTATTCCCTCAGGGACTTTTTACATGGCTGGGTACTTCTCATTCTTCAAGTTTGAGCTTAAATTCTACCCTTTCTAGAAAGGCTTTTTCTAATTAGCCTAATGCAAGTAAAGTTTTCTGCTATTTTTTGTTGTAATACTCTGTTTAGACTCCTGCATAGCACAATCATTATCTACAATTATTATAATAATTTTAAAAAACTTTTTTATTATCTGATATCCTCTCCAAACTGAAAGGGACCTTATTTGCCTTATTTGTCCTTGTATCCCAGAGCCTTAAAATAGTGTTTGGCACAAAGTATGGCATCAATAAATATTTGTGGATCACATAAATGAAATAATGGACAAATGAACCATATTTGATATGAGTATAAATCTACGTAGAGAATTTACAAACATTTTAAATAAAGAAAAACAACCTGTCAACCCTGATTCAACAAATATTAATTCAGGGAACAGTATGTTCAAGACACTGAGACAAGTACTATAAGAGATTTAGAAAATATCACAACAAAGATATTGCCTTCAAGGAACTTACAAACTAGTGTGAGAGACAAGGCCTGTACCTAAATAACCGTAACACAAGGTGGAAATGATGAATGTCTTAACATTAAGTTAAAATTTGAAGCCATCATATTTATGACACATGTAAATCTCTAGCACTCTGGAAGGTCTAGAGATTTTCTACAATATTTTGGGGCGCCTGGGTGTCTCAGTAGGTTAAACGTCTGACTTCACCTCAGGTCATGATCTCAAGGCTGGAGAGTCTGAGTCCCAGGTCAGGCTCTGTGCTGACAGCTCAGAGCCTAGAGCCTGCTTCAGATTCTGTGTGTCTCTCTCTCTTTCTGACCCTCCTCCACTCACATTCTGTCTCTCTGTCAAAAATAAATAAACGTTAAAATTTTTTTATGTTTCATAAATAGTAAGAACAACCTAAGCTACTTAGAGTCTTGAGAATTCTGAAAACAATGACAATTATGATATCTAGGCTTTGTCAATTACACTATTTCTAATTTATCTCATACAGGCAAAAATAAATGTGGTAAATTAAGCAATCCATTAAAAGTGAATATCAGAATTTCATACATAAGTAGATTTCTTATGTAAATAAGCAGGAACTTTACAAGTGTTTGAAAGCACAAGCTTTTCTTGCAAACACAGGTAAAGAGCAAGGGAAAGAATATAATTTGTCCTTAACCACGGAAACTTAGAATCAGTGAAAAGGAAGTTTATATTCACATATACACGCTGGAATTACGGAGTGCCACCAATTAAAAGAGCCCACCCAAAATAAAAATGCAAAAGAGAAACAAGGTGAGTGAGACAATCAATGTTGCAAGTATACCTGGGCAAAATGTCATCTTCATTTTGAGCAATGCTTCGTTGCAATCTGCCAAAAGATATTTTGCCTTCCTATTATAGATTCGCACAACTCCCAAAAGAAGGTGTCCTGAAGTTCGAAGTGCAATTTTCGCCTTTCAAGAATTTTTAAAGCATTAGAATATTGAGAATTAGATTCATAAACCCTGTTTGAAAATTATAAAGTCATAGAATTCCCTCTCTTTAAAAAGAAGACATTTTGTATTCTTTTATTTATTTATTTTTTTAATGTTTATTTATTTCTGAGACAGAGAGAGACAGAGCATGAGCAGGTAAGGGGCAGAGAGAGAGGGAGACACAGAATCCAAAGCAGGCTCCAGGCTCTGAGCTGTCAGCACAGACCGTGAGCTGAAGCCGATTGCTCAACCGACTGAGACACTCAGGGGCCCCTTGTATTCTTAGAGTGAATCATTTGGAATGCCTGTGTGGCTCAGTTGGTTAAGCGTCCCACTTCAGCTCAGGTCATGATCTCACGGTCCGTGAGTTGGAGCCGCACGTCAGGCTCTGTGCTGACAGCTCAGAGCCTGGAGCCTGCTTCGGATTCTGTGTCTCCTTCTCTTTCTGCCCCTCCTCCCCCACCTGCACTCTGTCTCTCTCTCTCAAAAATAAACATCAAAAAAAAAAAAAAAGTGAATCACTTAACTTCTACCTCATCTTGTAAAATGATTAACCTTTGTTCTTACTCAATGAAGATAATCTAATGTGCCATCTAAGTGAAATATGTGATTATTAGTTTCACGGAAGAATATAAACTCTACAGTCAGGCAGACTTGGGTTCAAGTTTTGGCCTAGTTGCTGAGACTTGAAGTTAAATCTTCTTGAACTTCAATTTATTAATAATGGTTACAACTTATTATATACTTATTTTGTGCCAGGAATTGTCCTAAGAGCTCTTCATGTATTACTTAATTTTGATATGAACCTCTGTTTACAGAAGAAAAAAGCCTGAGATTCAGATATGATAAGTAGCATGCCCAAAGTAAGAAAACTACCAAGAAATGGAGCAGGAATTAAGTTTGACTAACTCAAAAGTTCATGCTCCTAACTATCACACTTCACTGAGGCTCAAAGAAGCCCATCTCACAGGGTTGATGTGAAGATTAAATGATCTAATGAATGTAACGTTTAGCCCAGTGTGTGACACATGGAAAGTTTTCAATTATTATTCATCCTTCTTGCAAGCAGAAAAAATACTTAACTTCTATAAATATTAAAATAATATTTTAATGCAAATTCTAATATCTTACAGTATTTTATTATGAACATAGTACTGTATGAAGTGTTTTCATATATATTTTGATTTATACTAATCTTTTTTTCTATTCTCCATATTCATTCACTCACTATTTTTTTAAGAAATACTTATTTGGTACCTACTGTGTCTACAGTATTTTGCTAAGGGAATAAGAAAGGATTACAAAACATGTACAAAATATGACCTTCCTCCTTCAGGGTCTAATCTATTTATGATAAACATATGAAAACAGTTAATTACCCACAGAAATTGACATATGTTTGTGCTCAGGTAATAAATGTTATAGGAATTAAAGAAGACCATTTCAAAAGTAAAACTTCCAAAAAAAAAAAAAAAGTAAAACTTCCTTGGAGATGCATTTTCTGATAGAACATATTTTAGTTCTTTTCCTCTCCATAAATCATGCCAAATACATATTATAATTTGAATCAATAACATACCTTAGGTGAAATAATTCTTTCAATGGTTATCTCTAGATTGCATTCAAATACATGAGTCTTTGTGAGTTTCTTCTCCCAGTGAGCTGCAAGCCAGATTTTGGCCAATGGCCCTCGCTTACTCATAAGCACATGTGTGTAGAACATGTTGCCTGTATTCCTTAGGGGTATTTAACAAACTAGAGAGAACATTAAAAAATATTTAAATTTTGATTACAAAAACATTTCAGTGCTATTTCTTAGCAAAAGCACTTTTTATCATTTCTGTAACAGATTATCTTCCAATTGAAGCTATTATTCAATTCAGTTTCTTGTAAAGAAGCCATTATGTAAAATACAAAATTATAAACTAATGAGAACTCTATTAGATTGTGACCACACCCGATTTACATGTGTTCTGATCACTGATGGTTTCCTACATTCTACTTACTTTTTCCTACAAAGAATTTAAGTTCTCTTATTAATAAGATCAAATAAATAGAGGCGGAGGCCTGGGAAAAATAGGATGGAAATAGGGAAAAAAACAACTGAACAAGAAAAGGCACACAAAAACTAAGAAAAGCGAACACATATCACCTCTTTTCTAAAACTTAGGAATTTGAGAAATGTTGGACAATTGATTTATAACCAGGTGTTGAATTTCTTTGTTTTCTTCAAGATACTCTGGTTTAGTCAGCAATTTATTAACTTCTGAAGTTAAAATAATGGAATTCCAAAGGACTATAAAGTGGAAAAATGAAGGAAACAGAAACTAAAGGAAAAGAATCGAAAGGCAAGAAAGAAAACAAGAATCAAATTTAAACGTTTTCAAACAAGAATGGTGAAAAAAAAACTTCACCTAGAACTAAAACAATTTATGCACATTTCTACAACTTGTAGTATTTTTGAGAATATCATAAGGCTCCTCTAAGCAAAGGGATATTATGATACTTTGACTTCTAGTGAAGAATCAGATTATTGCTCATATAAGAAATCTTAAGCTTCCACTATAAAAGCCTTTTTGCTTCTTTTCTACTTGAATTTCTGACTAAAAGAGAAAATTGAGACAAAATGAACACAAAAACAAAATCAGCCACAGAATTCAAGATTTAGGTAAGTTTTGATCAATGCACATTTCCACCCCAAAAATCAAATCACTGGGCCCACAATGAAAAGTTAGGCAATCTACAAAACCACATTCCCCAATGGTAGAGCTGGAGATTTTAATGTTTATGGCCTGTGCCTGCCTTGGTTTCACTTTATTCTTTTTACTGTTTGGTATCTAGGAATACATTCCAGGTTATCTTATAAAATTGCTCCCAGGTATATGGTTATTGATGTATTTTAAGGAAAAACAACTCTGTTTTTCAATCTGAGATATTGACTTTTCCCGAGTACATATTCTACCCTCCCCAACGACCCCCGCCCCAACCTTCCTGCCACCCCTACTCTCGAAGGTTTATTTCTGGAATGGACTAGCTTGGAGCAAGGCAGAGCTGGTGAGAACCAGAGAACCGGGAACTGGGAGCCAGGGGCAGGCCACTGCTGAGAGAGGGCCCTGAGCACTGAGGGGGATGGGGGGCGGGGAGGGGGAGGGTAAGGAGAGAGGGGAGGAGGTTGGGAAGAGGGGGAGAGGGTGGGAAGAGACGGACGAAGGGGGAGGGGGACAGAGGGGGGGGGAGGAGGGGGAAAGGGGTGGAGGGGACAAGGAGGGGGGAGGGGGAAGGAGGGGAGGAAGGGGGCAAGGAGGGGGAGGGGGGCGGAGGGAAGGAGGGGGAAGTGGAGGGGAGAAGGGGGGAAGGAGGGAAGGAGGGGAGGAGGGGAGGAGGGGGGGAGGAGGGGAGGAGGGGGGAAGGAGGGGGAAGGGGGAAGGAGGGGGAAGGGGGGAAGGAGGGGGAAGGAGGAGGGGGGAAGGAGGAAGGAGGGGGAAGGAGGAGGGGGGAAGGAGGAAGGAGGGGGAAGGAGCAGAGGGGAAGGGGGAGGGCGGCCGCCCGCAGGAGGGGGTGAGGGGCGCAAGCGGAGGGGACGCTCTGGGACAGGGGCGTGGGGAGGGCCAGAGGGCGAGCTCCTTCATGGGGACAAAACGGGGTGCCTGGCAAGGAAGGGGAAGGCGCTGGAGGCAAGGTGAGGGTGTCCACGGCTGTGAGGGAAGGACGGCGAGCGTCAGGGCGAGGGACGCCAAAGGCTTCCTCCACAAACGTCTCCTCAGACTTCAAGGCCGGCTAGCCAGAGAGAGCAACTGAGGCCAGAGAGGTGACCCCAGGCGCCCGGTCCTCCCCGCGAGGGGAAAAAGCGCCAGGTCACGCCTCCGGGTCACGCCTCCAGCCCGAAAGGGCTGCAGGCGACGGCGTTTCTCTCTCAGGCGCGGTCCGCGGGGCTCGCGCGGCTGAGGAGCCGGCGGGGCGCGCGTGTCGGGGTGCGGGTGGCCGTGGCCCCCGTCACTCAGCCCGCCTTCAGCCCGCGGCTCCCTCCCGGCCCCTCAGACTGCGCCCTACTTTCGGCGCCGGTTCTGAGGAGAGGTGCGCCCACGCTGGGGCTAGAGGACGAGTCGCCGGGGTCCGCGCGTCGAGTCGGAGACGCCACGCTGCGGGAGCTGGCGGGCTTCAGGGAGGGCGCGGCGGAGCGATGGGCGGGGTGGCAAAGGACGGGACGGGGTGATGGGCGGGGCGATGGGCGGGGCGGTAAGGGGCGGGGCGGTAAGGGGCGATAGGCGGGGCAGTTGGCAGAGATGGGGTGGGGCGAGGGGATGGGGCGGGGAGAGGGGCGGAGACGGGCCGGGACGACACAGGCCTGACTGGCAGTCTCTGGCTTGGTACCTCCAGTCAAGAGTTCTAACCTAGGACAGCACCGGTGCGTTGGGGGGGGGGGGGGGCGGGGGGGGATGACAGGGGCGGGGCCGGGCCTTACAGAACAATTCTGAAAGGTGATCTGACCCTTCTGCCAGGTCTCCCAAGGATGGACTCCCCTCTCTTTCACTTACTACCTAAGGGGTCCCTGGAGAAGTTATTTAATCACTTGAACCTCAGGTTTTCTTATCTGTAAAATGGAAATGATGATAATAAAAGTACCTGTGCCATAGATATTGTAAGAGATAAATGAGACAAAGCATGTAAAGAACCTGATAATAATAAATGCTCACGAAATATTAGCTATTATTACTGTTGTTATTAAAAAGATCAATCACATTGACCCGCCCTTTGGGGACAGCAATTATTATCTTGCCTGGGGACATCACTGCTTTCAATAGCCAAAGCCAATTGCTAGAACCTAATAAAAATCATACCACAGAATAAGGATCCAAGGCTGGTTTCCTCCCTTGAGATTCATAGTAAATACTAATAAATCTTGGAACAAAAATGGCATTCAACATATAGGTTATTTGTAAGATCCCAGGCTTCTCCTGATAGGTTGTCTCATTTACTCTTGTTAAATAACACAAATTCAACCAAGTACATTTTAAAGATCTAACTGGCTTTATTAAATGATTCGTGAGTCAGGCTGCACTCCATCTAGCAAGTAGAAGGAAAAGTACCAAACAGGTTTTGGAAGAGCAGTGTGGCAAGAAAGTTAGCAAAAGAAAAGGATTGTTTCAGGCAAGCTCGCTTTCCTTTAGGGGCAAGAGCGAGCGGTCTTGATGTGCCCTCATCTTTTTGGGGGCAGGGGGTGGAGAGGGCTCCTGCGGCACACTCACTGGTCAGAAAATTCCTGACTGACCAGTTAAGACTACATTTCTGGGGGAGGTTGCAACTGCAAATAGCTTATGCATGAAGCCCTGGTTTGGGGACTTGGCCTCAGTGACGTCATTTTAGGCCTATGGAAAGGATCTCTTCGAGCAACCTCACAAGGTAGATGTTAGTTTTCCTCCTTTTGCAATGAGGAAATGGCCCAGAGAGAAGTGACCTGTCCTGGGTAACGTAGCTGGCAATGGTAGAGACAGGATTCCAACAGGTCGAACAGACAGGTCCATCCAGCTCCCATTTTCCCACCTCAGGGGGTGGGGTCGCAGCAACCATTCAAGGAGATACCTAGGAGACACTTTTTTTTTTTTTAGTTTTTGTTTATTGATTTTGAGAGACAGAGAGAGAGCAAGAGGGGGAGGAGCAGAGAGAGAGAGGAAGAATCTCAAGAAGGATCTGTGTTATCCGCACAGAGCTGGATGCTGGCTTTGAACTCATGGGCCATGAGATCACGACCTGAGCTGAAACCAAGAGTCAGATGCTTAACCGACTGAGCCACCCACACGCCCCTGGGAGACCCTCTTGATGCCCACCTCACCTCTACTGAATCTGAGTCAGCCCCCAAAATAACCTTCAAACCACTACCTCTACCCATCCCACCCTAGTCTAAGCCATCTCTCTCCTGGGGAAGGCCCACCAGCCGCCTTAGCAATGTCCTCAGCAATGTCACCTGCCTCCCTGAAGCCCAGCATCCACGCCGAAACCAGAGCAGTCTTTGAGAAATATAAATCAAATCATGTAACCCCCATCCTCGTCCATTAAAGCCCTTTAAGTTTTCCTGTTGCTCTTAGAATCGAGTCCTAACTCCCTCCTAACAACTGCAGGGGCCTGCCTAGTGTCCCCCTTACTTATTTTCTAGCTTCATTTCATAGGGTAGATTTATCTCGACAATAGTGAAGCCTCAGGTTCGGGACCCTTGCTTGCAGGGGCCCTGGAGGAGACATAGCACCTGGGTGTACGTTCTTGTAAATGTTGTAGAAGTAAGATATTTAACTGTAATCCTTTAAGATTGATGTCTCTTTCCACTCCGGTTCTCCATCCAGTGGCAGTGGAGTACCTGAAGGATGTAGCTGTTAACCTTAAAAATAAAAACTGCCGGTTATTCCACCAGCAAAAGACTGGTTTATTTGGGAATAAAAGAGAATCGCAACCTGGGACAAATCAGCCGTAGCAGAACTGTAGGCATGCCTGGGGAACAAGTGAGAGGCATGCGGTTTTTTGTTGGTTGGTTGGTTGGTTGGTTGGTTGGTTTTGTTTTTTGAGAGAGAGAGAGACAGCAGGGGAGAGGGGCAGAGAGAGAGAGAGAGAGAGAGAGAGAGAGAGAGAGAAAATCGCTTGCGGGCTCCATGCTCAGTGCGGAGCCCGACAACACTGAGATCATGACCTGAGGCCAAAATCAAGAGTCAGACGCTTATCCGACTGAACCACTTGGGCGCCCCACGGCACACTTTTTTTTAAGGAGAAAGGGGGTAAGAAAGGGGAAGGCGGTTATGAACTAAAAGTCCATTGGAATAAACTGGGAGTTTGAAGTATGGTGGCTTTTTATGGGCTGAGCTGTTGCTGGGGGATAAGAAAAGGGTCTCTTCATCCAGCTGGAATAGTAGAGTAGTATCCACGTCCAAGGTCAAGTCCATGGCTCTTCCTGCGGGGTCTGCAATTGACTACAAGTAGTAGGGCGTGAGAGCTCCCCTTGCTCAAACCTCTCAACTCCATTTTAGCGAGGTTTCCCGTTATTAATTTTCACACAGCTAAGGCAGAGTTGTGTCAGGCATGCATTCAATTTTGGTTCAGAGATATTTTGGACTGAATGTTTGTGTCTCCCCCATCCCAAATTCATATGTTGAAATCCTCACCCCCAATGTGACGGTATGAAGAGGTGGGGCTCTGGGAGGTGATTAGGCCATGACGATGGAACTCTCATGAATGAGATTAGTGCCCTTACAAAAGAGATCCTGCAGAGCTCCCTCACCCCTGCGGCCACGTGAGGACACAGCGAGAAGAGGTATCTGTGAACCAGGAAGCAGGGTCTTGCCAGACCCAGAATGTATTAGCACCTTAATCTTGGACTTCCCAGCCTCCAGAACTGTAAGAAACAAATGTTTGCTTTTTAAGCCACCCGGCCTGTGGTTAGTTTGTTACAGCAGCCCGAAAAAGACAAGAGGGATCTGTTTATGTGGTTCACAGTTGCCTTCATCTACAGCAAGGTCAGGAAAACTCCTCCTGGCCACTGCGGACTCATCCTACACTGTGACACGAGGTGCAAGCCTTCTGACATCTGAGGGCCCAGCATCAAGAGTATGTACATAGTGGGTGGGACGCGAGATTTGAAACACAACAGAGCCAGAAGCTAGGCTACAAAAAACTCTCCCAATCTTCAGACATACTAAACTATAAGCAAAGGATCTGGTTCTCAGCTGAGTCTGGTTAAAGCAGAAGTTCTTTATACTGTCAGAAATATATTGGGCAGTGAAGCCTATGCAATTAAACATGCATGGAGTGGTTTCCCTTCCCTTCTAGTAAGAATGGCAGAAACTAGAAATAGCAGAGTCCTGGGTTTATAGGTCATGTGTCAAACACATAGCAGTATTATAAATAGCTAGCACATCCTTGTGGGAAATTGGATGTTTCATGACCTCGCTGTATTGGGTCCTGTCGTCCTTAGCATTTCTGCCCTAGCGATGTCTGGAGCTTATCAATGAAATGGCCTGCAGATCATAATAACAGTAGTAATTCGTTGAGAGGAATAGGTACAACCATACACCAAATGTTACCTCACTTGAATTTAAATAAATACATTAAAAAAAAAAGAATTAGGTACATTTTAAATCAAAGTACTGAATAGACTTGGATTGTTTAATAATCTAGTTAATTGAAAGGAGTGAATTACAAAATTCACTGGAAAAAGATTAAAATGTCTCACTTATTTGACGTGAAATACTGACAAGGATAAAGATTTCTTTTTGTGGCGGGCCATGGGGAGGGTGATATTGACAAACTGGTTAGGGTGCTTTCAGCTCAGAGTATTTAAAATTAGGCACTAACTGGGGCCCCTGCATGGCTCTGACTCTTGATTTCCGCTCAGGTCATGATCTCACAGTTTGTGAGATTGCACATCGGGCTCTGCACTGACAATGTGGAACCAGGTTGGCAATCTTTGTCTTCCTCTCTCTCTCTGCCCCTACCCTGCTCATGCATGCAGTCAAGGGCATGCTCGATCTCTCTCTCTCTCAAAAATACACAAATGAACATTAAAAAAAATTAGCCACGACTGTACATAAGAAGACTCCCAGCTCATACATAAGAGAAATTTATGTATGACAAATATGACAATAATCTGAAATTTTTACCTGGCATTAAGCTCTACAAGTTAAAGAAAATTGTTTAAATTGTCCCCCCCAAAAGTTAATTAATCCTGTAAAGACTGAATTATCTTCCTTGTCTTTACAGAAAGACAAAAAAAAAAAAAATCGCTGCTTTATGACTGGGTGATCAAAGAATACACAGCAAAAGTGTAGAGAAAAATTATTATAGAACTATATC
The DNA here is from genome assembly GCF_007474595.2 of Lynx canadensis. Classification (NCBI taxonomy): domain Eukaryota; kingdom Metazoa; phylum Chordata; class Mammalia; order Carnivora; family Felidae; genus Lynx; species Lynx canadensis. Next base: position 27,894,905 of record NC_044305.1, on the reverse strand, counting down.
ATGCAGCTAATTAATAAAAATTTTATTCAATGTCTCTAGAATGTATGATGCTATTGGTCAGCTTTATAAACTCTGTAATTTGTTATTTCTTCTGTCATTCTCTTAAAAATTCCCTCTCTAACCTAGTTCTGTATTTATGACTTGTATTCTGTTTCTTTAAGAAAAAAGTATCCGAGATCTTTTATAAAAGCTTCAGGCCCCACAAAATCTGGTCCTATCCCTAATCAACCCTGTTCCCCTTGCTTCCTGTATTCTAGCCACATTGGATTCCCTCTGTGCGCACTGCTTAAGAAAGTGCTTGGCACATAGTAATACCAGAAAAATATTTGTAGATGGATGAATGACTCAGAAACTGGAATGCTAGAATGTTAAGTCCATGAAAATATACATTTTGTCTGTTTGAGTCATTGCTACATTCCCACATCCAGAATACTGCCTGGCTTAGAGCAGGTGCACAATTCATATTTTTAAAAACGAATCCAGGCCTATTCGACTGCAGATAATGCCTCTTTCCATTGCCTCCAATTATTCCCAGCTTACAAAGCACTTTCTCAAGATCCTCTCCATAGCTCAGAGAGGTGTAATTTGTCATTTCAGAGTTAAGGTTAAAGGGAGGATCAGAGGAGGAGAAGGGACTTGCCCCAGGTCACTCAATCAGTGGCAGAACTGAAATTCAAACCCAGACTTCAAGGACCAGAGGGCCTCATCCTCTGAGGCCCTCCCAATAAGATGTCCCACAACAGGAAAACGGACAATGAAGGAGCCTGTCCCATAACCCAGAGCAGGCAAGTTCCGGAGGAATTACTCGGCATGGACACCAGGTGGCGCCCATGTATAGAGTCGTTACCCCAGGCTGATGGCCCTTGAGAAGGAACGCAAAACGTTTGTCAAAAGTCAAACTTTGAACAGCCCGTTTAATTTGTTCTCAACTGTCCTGCTTTTGCTTCCTTGGCCATTGCTCTTTGGACATGACTAGAAAAAGTCTTTTCCTCCTGGGTAGGGAAGCACCCAGTTCTCCACACCTCCTGTGTGTTTCTCCTTTATTTAGATATAGAACACTGCTGGCACTTCCGGTTACCAAATGTGTGGTTTCCCCCCACCCCCCACCCCCCACTCCAAGCAATTCTCCATGACACCAGCTGGGTGGCCTACAGTTTAACTAAGTTTGACCCTATGTGCCGGGAGATCCCACAGGTGAAGGGCTCGATTGTGCCCACCCCACTTGGCACGATCATGTTGACTCATTTCATTCGCTCAATAGCCCTACGAGATCATTTCTGTTACGATCCCCACTTGATAGAGGAGCAAACAAAGCAAGAAGAGTTATTTGCCTAAAGTCACAGAGTTAGTAAGTAGCAGGCCTAGGATTCAAAGCCCTCACTCCTAATCACTATATTACCCCTATGTATCGATGGGGATGATGAATAAGAAAGAGACGTGGTAGGAGGAGGCAGAGGAGGAGGAGGAGAAAAGAAAGCTCCCTGATGCTAACAACCTCCAATGTGTCCAGGGGTCAAAATCTGAGCGGACCAATCAGATTCCCTCTGTGCAGACTCTGCCGTAGAGAAATAGCAGAGGGCGAAATCTTTTGCCGTTGGAGTGGAGACTGAAAAGATGCAAAGACCAGAAAGTAAAGCCCAGGCATAGTTACGGGAAGCTGAAGCCACAAGGTAGGTCAGAACAATCCCGAGGCCCCCACCCAGAAGCTCTGATTCAGCAGGCTGGGTGGGACCCAGGTGTCAGCATTTCTAATGGGTGCCTGGGGAGCTTCCCACGAGAGACTGACGGGACCCACTCTGACAAGGCGAGTAGCAGGTCTGTGGAAGGAGAATGAACTGGTGTTTGATGGGGTGGTACTCCCTCCCCTATGCTTCCCACATTTCCCAGCCTTTTGCTGGGGCAGACCGCATGACTAATTCTGGCCAATGGGCTGTGGGCAGAAGGGACATACATCAATCACATCTTGGCTAAAGTATCAAAGAGCCAGTGTGTGGCTCTCCAAATGTATCTTCCCTGCCGTGGCATCGGGTGACCTTCCAGTCGGCTAGGTCCCCTGACCACCCTACACATGAGAAGGGTGGGGTGAGCAAGAAGCAAACCTCGGTAGGGTTGAGGCCCCGAGATCTCAAGGTTTGCCTGTCACAGCCGCGGAGCTGAGCCCACCCGTCAGTACCACACTGTGACACCGCCGTGCTGGAGCCACAGAATGAACTCTTGCACATCCAGACCTGTCCTTCACCTCCGAGCGTTCCTGCCCTTGGGCGGTGATGACATCCGACCTCTCCTATCATGCCACCTGTCTTTACTATAAGCCCCACCTGAGTTAGTGCCTCTGCCTGGCAGCCAGTGTGCCCAACCAGAAGACCCCCAGCCTTCCTGGTGTGGTGGCTTTAAGACATGTCTCCGGACTCGTTGACACCCTCCCACCAAGAGGTGGAGTGGTGTTCCTCTTGAGTAGGAGCTGGTCTTAGTGTCTGGGTCCTACCGCACAGAATGCAGTGCATATGACACCGTGTGACTTCCAGAGCTACAGCAGAAAGGCTAGAGAGCTTCCCTCTTGGCTCCGTTTGGATGCTTGTTCTTGAAACCAGCTACCATGCTGGGAGGCCGTAGGGAGAGGTCCCGCGTAGGTATCTCAGCTGATAGCCCCCGCGAAGGTCCCAGGCAACAGCCAGCATCTGCTGCCAGACCCATGCCTTTGAGGTAAATGGGGCCACAGCCACCATGAGACAGCAACCACTTGAGGGACCGACAGCCAAGAGTCGCCAGCTGAGCCCAGTCAATCCCCAGGAACATGGGAAACGCGACCTACCGTGATCATGACGGGTTGTTGCAATGAGAAAATGATTGTTTTGTTTTACATTGGGGGGCAGGTTAGTACACAACAGTATGCAGCCACCACACCCGGGCTCTGCAAGGTGTCACCCCTGGCCCAGGACTGGAAGCTCTGGCGTCACCGTAAAGGTGAGCCTCTGGCCATTTCTCATTCGTCACAGTGTAAGTCCCGGGCTGCCTGCCCTAAGCCACTCTGTCACATCTTCAGTGGCTCTTCTCCCCGCTCCTCATTTTTTGGCTTCCAACCTCATCATCCTTTTTCACATTACCTCCTCTCCTCCCCCTTGGATGCGAGGCTTGGGTGTATACTCCTGTGTTGGCTGCATTAGCCGAGAAAACCCTGGATTTTCCTTTCTGAGACCAGGATCCACATGCCTCCTCTGGTGCCTACCGTCTGTTTTGGAATACGTGATTTCCAGCCCAGCCCTCTAGGAGCCCACGCCAAAGACGCCACTTCCAGTCCAAGCCCTGATGCCCCAGCCACTGGGCTCAGTCAGACTTTGCTCTGCCCGGGGATCAGGAACTGAACGTCGGTTCCAGATGCGGGGTCTTGGAGAGCAACCAATACCCCAGCAGAGGGGGAGCTCAGGGGCTCCAGGTCTGTCTTCCTCGACTGGTGGAGGGGCGGTTGCCAGGGGGTTTTGGTCTGGGGGCCTAGCTGTGGGAAGCCAGGAGAGGCACAGGGCGCTGGTGGTTGGCCCTGGGCATGGCAGACCAGAGTCTTTCTACTTTAGAAAGACACACAGCCAGGCAGGTATCTCGCTCGATGATGCTTGCTAACAGGCTTGTCTCTCTGTGATAGTCAGAGTTTCACAAATCAGGACACAATCACACAACAGTAATGACAAGCTGCCGTTTACTAGCAGTGAGAACACTGCTGGGTCCAGCGATTTCTGTGCATTATCTCATTTAGTCTGACAACCATCCTATGAGGTCGATATTATTATCGTCCCTTCTTTCTTTCAGATGAGGTAACTGAGGCTCAGAGAGGTTGAGTAACTAACTGAAAAAAGCAAGCCAATGGTGGAGCTGGAATGAGAACCTGGGTTAACACCCACATATGGAACCAGGAGCATGCAAGTTAAGATCCCAATGCCATACCATTTTGCACCCATTCTACTGACAGCGATGAAGAAGGTTGACAATACCCAGTGCTGGTGACAATGTGGAGCAACAGGGACTCTCAGACACTGCTGTGGGAGTGTGAGTGGCCCCCACGGTGGAAAACACGTGCCTCATACTGAACCTCCAATTCAACCCTCCATTACACGCCCTGGAGAAACTCTCGTTCCCGTGGACCGAGGGACGTGAGCACCAGTGATCCCAGCAGCACTGATGGGAATAGCCGGAACTGCGACAGCCAGAGCCAGGCAGGAGACAGAAGCCACCCCAGTTATTTTAAGGGAGAGATTTTAATATAGAGAATTGCTAACTAGGTATAAAGCTGTTAACTGGGTGACTAAAGGGTTATAAAAAGAACTCTAAGATATAATGAAGGTAGCGCTTGCAGGAAGCGTTTGCCGCCCCCAGGGCTGAGGGTAAAAAGAGAAGAGACTGAAATTATTAAAATATAGAAACAGAGGAGGAGCCCTGGGGAGTAAACTTCAGATATTTGAGAAGGGAGCTCTGCTCAGCTGGGGCTCATGTCTGGCACAGAAGGTTCAGATGAGGCAGGAACTCAGCTTTAGGGAAGGAGGCTCCGGGCCATCCGGAGCTGGTGTCTCTGGCTCTGGGGACAGGGCCCCCCCCCCCCACCCAGGGCCGGGCTCTAGAGCCTTGAGAAGGGAATCTGTGCAGTGAGATAAATAAGCACTTCTGTCTGGGTAGTGCTCCCTGGAGCTGGGGCCCACAGGCAGCTACAGAGAACAGAGATGAAAAAGTAAGCTTCTTCTCTGTGCTCTAGCCCTGCAGTGTCTCTCCAGGCTCACCCTGCTTGCCGGCAAAGTCTAACAAAGTCCAACCCGGAGCGGCTGGTAATGCAGAGATGTGGTTTTCGGGGCCCCACCCCCAGCATGACAGAACAGGGTTGTTTTTTTTTTTTTTAAGTATTTCTTTTTAGGGGCGCCTGGGTGATTTAAGCATCTGACTCTTGATTTCGGCTCAGCTCATGATCTTACGGGTTGTGGGTTTGAGCCCCACATGGAGCATGGAGCCTGCTTGGGATTCTCTCTCTCTCTCCCCTCTCTCTCTCTGCCCCTACCCCGCTCACACTCTATCTCTCTCAAAGTAAATAAATACACTTAAAAAATTTTTTTTTAAGTATTTATTTTCAGTTGTGGTAAAATATAACATAAAAGTTGCCATTTTAACCATTTTTCAGGGTGCAGCTCGGTGACATCAAGTATATTCACAGTGTTATGGCCCCACCACCACCACCATCCAACCATAGAACTTTTCTCATCTTGCAAAACTGAAACCGTGGACCCTTTAAACAATAACTCCCCGCTGTCCCTTCCCTAAGCTCCTGGCAGCCAATCTTCTACTCCCTGCCTCTATGGATTGACTATGCAAGGTGCCTCATACAAATGGGATCGTACAGTGTCCTTCTGTGACTGGCTCATTTCACTTAGCATCATGTCTTCAAGGTTCACCCATGCGGTAGGACGTGCCAGAATCTCTTTCCTTTTCAAGGCTGATGGATATTCCATTTTAAGTACATACCACATTTTGTTTATCCTCTCAGCTGTGGGATAGAGAAGTATTTTTTTATGTTATCAAACACTGTATTGTATTAAAATCCCAGGTTAGTCTGACTGTAAGCATTGTACATACAACACATCCCCCCCCTTTGCCTCTGTACACAACAGCTTTACTTTTCCAAAGCCAGAAAAACAATATTCTAACAACATGCAAGTCGATTCTCAAAAATAAAAAGTCTTACCAATCATTGGACCATCGTAACACAAGGCCTTTCACATTTTCACCTGCCTTATTTTTAAAGTCTTTCTTATAGGCAGATAGAACTTGTCAAAGTTATGACTCCAGCACTGCATACGACAGAGCATTCTCTCACAGCCCAAACCTCATTGTCTGAGGTTACAGGACTGTTGCTGCCAACGCCGAGTGCGCAAAATGCCCTTTTCTTTAGCGTTTCTCTTTGCTTCTTTGAACATCTGGGTTGTATTCTTCAGGATCGTTTCGGTTGCACGTGACGGCAGCCCTACTCAAGTCAGCTTAAGCAGAAACAAATCGGGTATGTGTGGTGGAGGATGTGGTGGTGGAATTTCCTGGTTTCTGTCACTGGAAAGAATGGAGGAGTAACTCACACAATCAGGGACTAAAAAGAGCCAGCGCCCTTCCTCTCTGTCCATCTGTCCTGTGGCCCTTCCTCTAACCCCCCCCCCTTTTTTTTTCCTACTGAGGTCAAGTTTTCTTCACCTGGTAGGGAGAGCACATGGCTATTTGCAGCACCTCCCCACTCCCCCCCCGCCTTGCAACCGCAGTGGAAAGAACATCCAGATAGCGATCCCAGAGAAGGACTGTGATTGGCTCTGTTGAGTCACATGCCCTCCCATTGGGCCAATCATGTTATTAGGGTGGTTATGAATCATTATTGGCCAGGCCTGGCCATAGGCCCATCCCTGTGGCTGGAGTGGTGACTGGGCCTGTTGCTTTCAGAGGGAGGAATGTGAAGGCCCTCTGGGAAGACAGAAAACAACTATGGAGTCACTGTGGGGTGGGGGAGGGGGCACTAATTTTCGCCAGGGCAACACCAAACATCCTCTGCGTGGAGTTCTTCCTTTGTCTTGACAATCGCCTTATGAGAAATGCCCAATGGTAGGATTACTGCTTGCCAGAGGCCACGAATCCACTGGTGTTCACACCCGATATCTTATTTGTGCCTCACCAAAAACCCTGATGAGCCACTGAAAAGGAACCAATGACACGGAGAAGTTGAGTGATGGGTTCACGGACGCATAGCGGATGAGGGCAGAGAGGAACCCAGAGCCCTGGCTCCCCGACTCCCATTCCAGTGCTCTCTTCCAGCAGCATCACAGTCAAAAGCTTGGACAAGCAGGGGGAGAGTTCAAGCCCGGCCTCAGGCCTGGCCAGTTAGTCAAGGGAGGGAGCTTCGCCGGCTGTCTGCCCCTCGGAGGAGCTGGGCCAACGCCTTGGAGGAGATGGAGGGGCAGCCCCGGCTTTCAGAGCCCGCTCGAGCTCTGATGGGGGACGTCCCTCTGCTGGACGTGGCATCGTCCCAGTGAGCACTCCTAGCACGCAGTTCCTCCAGGACCCTGTGAAGATGCCTCAGTGTGAGCAGCAGTCTCTGGTCCTGAACCTGCATCTCAGCCTAGGAGAGGGAATGAGAGTGAGGGGGCTGGGCAGTCCCCAGAAAGCCTGTTCCTGTCGCTGGCTCCCTGGACACAAACCCACAACCTCACAGGAGCCCTGTCCACCAAAGCCTCAGTTTCTTCATCTGCGAAGCGGAAGGCATTCGCTTCCCTTTCAAGGCTCTCAGGAGGACTGAATGCGTTTGCCCGTGCTCTAAAATACAACGTGCTCAACTACCAAGCTCTGTGAGAACCTTCATCATCATCATGGTTAAAAGAAAAAAAATTTTTTTTAATGTTTATTTATTTTTGAGAGAGAGAGCATGAGTGGGGGAGGAGCAGAGAGAGAGAGAGAGGGAGGCACAGAATCGGAAGCAGGCTCCAGGCTCTGAGCTGTCAGCCCAGAGCCCGACACAGGGCTCGAACTCACCAGCTGTGAGATCATGACCTGAGCTGAAGTCGGACGCTCAACTGACTGAGCCACCCAGGCGCCCCAAATGTTATTCTTATTCACAGCCCCACTCTATGCCCTAATCCTCACTGCAACAAACAAAGCACTTTATAGGTATTAAAGTGAAAGCGACTTCGTGTTAAAACAAAGTAGAGTATACCTTGCAAGCAGGAGGGAGGAGCCCTTTGAAACAGCGATTCTCAACATAAGGTCCAGGGAAAGCTTGGGTCCCCAAAAACCCTTTCAGGGGTCAGGGAGGTCAAAACTACTTTCACTACAATCCTAAGACATGATTTGCCCTTTCCCTTTCATCTTCTTACGAACATAGAGTGGAGTTTTCCAGAAGGTACATGACACATGATATGGCATTTGATGGCATGCATAAGCGGTAAGAGAATCCAGCAAATTTCTATTGTAATGAGCATACTATTGTTTGGGTTTTTTAAGTTTTATTTAGTTTGAGAGAGAGAGAGAGAAAGAGAGCATGAGTGGGAGAGAGGCAGAGAGACAGAGGATCCCAAGCAGGCTCCGCACTCCCAGCGTGCAGCCCGAGGCGGGGGTTCGAACTCACGAACCCTGAGATCCTGACCTGAGCTGAAGTCGGTCGCCCAACCAACCGATCCACCCAGGTGCCCCTACGATCGTTTTTGTTTGTGTGTGTGTGTGCGTGCGTGCGTGTGTGTGTGTGTGTGTGTGTGTTTAATGCATTAAGTAAACACTTGGCATTTCTCAGTTTGGGCTTCTCATTCTGTCAACACTGGTCAGCGTAACTCACATGATAAGATGTTAAAACTTCACTTTTCTGACTGGGTAATTCTTACACACGATACAAAATTGCAAAGCCACAAGGGGGCATGTGGTGTAAAGTTTCCCCCACGTCCTCCCACCCCATGCTGCACTTCAGTCTGCTCCCCCAAAAGGCACCCCGGGGAATGGCGTCCCTACTGTCTGTCTGTCCGTCTGTCTGTCCCTCCAAGAGGTAATTATTAACATTACTTCTCCATTAGGGGAGTATTTTCTTGTCATGACAAATTATGTCACCAATGTGAATGGAAAGCCACCACAGGCGAGCAGCAGTGGTCCCAACAGAGTAGAGAGAAAACCACCTTCTGAGAACACGGGGGCTCCCCAGGGCCACCTCTTCCTTGATGTTGGGGAAAACCTGAAGTCTGTGTGTTTTTGTTTTTTTTTTTTTTAATTGTAGGGTTTTCCTGATACACGTTGTCATCCAATCTTTGGCACCAGCTTCAAGCACGGGCTCCTGAGAACGCAGTCAGGCACGCGGCGTGGCTGCAGTGTTAGGGGAGGTGGGAGACTCAGTGCCTTTGGACTTGGCCGGAAACCCTGAGCAAACCAGCTTCAACAGGAGGCGGGGGTCCCACTCACCGGGTGAGGGGTCCTGGGGGCTGGAACTCTGCACTGAAAGCTCTTCCTGCCTCTGAAATGAATGCCCCTTAGCCATCAGACTGGTTTGCTTTGGCACAGTTCTCTCCCCTCTTTCAGGTCCCACCAGGTGTTTGGGGCTTCCGTGATCCCCATCACGTAAGGGCCACGGGAGGCGGGAGGGCCCTGAACTTTGTCTATGGTAGCGAGTGTTACCATTCTGTTCCCTCTGCCACGCCAAGTCACTGTCCAGGGCTGATCCCTCCCTGCTGGTCAAGTGAAGCCTCTTGGCTGGGCTCCAGGGGTGTCGTTATGGAGTTATGCGACTCCCTGTGATAGAAGACAAAATCGGCTTGACGGGGCAATTTACAAGACCGGGATCGGCAGGTGGAGACTCAAGGCTCCCATCTCTTGGCATCATGTGGAGTGAGGTGCTTGGGCCTGGGAGGCTTCCCCCAGCCCTGCCTTGTTTTTCCTCTTTATGTGGTGAGAGAGAGGTACCTTAGCAGGTGGAAATCGGACTTTGGGTTCAGGCACCAAGCCGACTCAGTGTGGGTGCCCAGGGTTCAGGGGAGCGTAGGGAAGGCCCCTGCCCAGCCTCTGGATCCCTGGGGACTGTGAGAAGCTGCAGCTCCCACTGATGGAGTCCCCCCCCCCACACACACACCATGAGAAGCCCTACGGGGTCAGCCCCTCCCACTGGGGTGAGGACAGGGTTGGGTCCCAGCTGGCCTGTTACCTGGCAACCGAGAAGATCATTTTTGGACAATCCCACCTGTCCCTCCCCTGACTAAAAAGCTGGGCTATTGGGATCCAAACCTTGGGTGCCTTCTGAGATTCCCTGAACCACTTCTTTCTCTCTCTTGGCCGGTGTCCTCATGAGCTCTGGGGCATCCCTCTGTTTTTGGACTTGGAGAAAACAGCACGAAGAGAGGCATACGGCCTGGCTTCCGGAGCAGCCAGCAAGGAACCAAGTAACGTAATCCATGAATTCAGGAGGGGTAATGCCCAGGGGGTGGACCTTTACCCACAGGAAACAGGAGACAGGAGTGAGCTGGGCAAGTACAGTTTCTCCTCTGTCCCCCTCCCCCAGGGTGCAGATTCCCCTTTAACCCCTGCATCCTGCAGAGAACATTGCAGCCAGGAAAACTGGCTGTGGAGAGAGCACTGGGCCTCTTGAGGTTCCTTCCGAAGTGGTGGCCTGCTTGGTGACACAGTGCATCGCCTCACATGGCATCGCCCTTTGCCACCACCCCCTCTTTCCCTCGTTCTCACCTCTCTAGGCTGCGCCTCCAAATATATCATTCATATCCCAATCCTTGTGCAGGTTTCTTCTCTCTAGAGGGCCCGGGCTAGGACAGTGGGTGTGCCCAACCTCCCCCTACCCCCCACCCCCGGGGCGAGGCTTGTGATAGCCAAGCAGACACTAAGGGAATTACACCTACCTCCTTACCAAACTATGACAGTAACCCCAGCAGTGTCGGTTCTATTGCCATCCCATTTTTATGGTAGGGAAATTGAGGTTTACAGGGGGCAAGTCACTTGCTGGAGGCCACACAGCAGCAGAGCTGGGCGCGCTCCCAGGACTCGGTGTAATTCTAAGGCCAGTCTGGCCAGCACTGCACCCAGAGCCTCCTCCTATGTAGGCCACGACCTACTTATCCCAGCACCTGAGACAGAGATTGTGTGCTTCATGGCTGGTATCAGAGGGGAACCTGCGGGGCCTATCCCCTGGTTCCAGGCTCTGCCCCCCGACAAGGGGCCCTAGGAGGGGGGCCCAGGGAACCTAGGAAGATATGGGTGGAGTTGTCAGGTAAAAAGAAATGCGAGGTCTTACCAGCTCCTTTCTCAGCCACTCCAGGGTCTGCCCAAGACTTGGGGTTGGCTCTTCTGCTGTTTCCATCTCAGTGTCCTTGGAGGAGACCTTGATACTGACCCGGTGATGGGCCTGAGGGGCCTTTGGTTTGTACAGTCTCCTACCTGCTTCAAGCAGGGAGCAGGGTCTGCCTCAGTCACTGAGGATGGAGTTAATGAGAGCAGGAAGTGGCTTACGTTGGAAAATGTGGCTGTTTTTTTTTTTTTTTTTTTTTAAAGGGCTTCAGTGCTCTGAACGGTGTAAGGAGGGAAGGAAGGAGACCACTGGGGTATGGGCACCTCAGTGCCCAGTGGTTCCGGAATCCAAGGTCTGACGCCAAGAGGATCATAGTGACTGTAAAGCTTTAAATAATGACAATTATTACTATATGATTAATGATTAATTAATAATTATGAGACTAGGTGGCTCTTTCTGAAGGCTGGGTTTGCTCTGAGTGCTTTATATATATCTGATCCCATTTGGGGCAGATAGTGCATCCATGTCCCTAATCCCCTCCCTCCGTCCCACCTCTCCACAGAGTCTCGATAAAGGGACATCTTCACTTTCCAGGTCCCCTTGCTCCTGGAGTGTCCTTGCCCCCATTTCTAGAAAAGGAGATCAAAGCGGAAATTTGCTGTTAGACTTCTAAGAAAACTTATCTTCCCGATAAAAGGAAAAATGTCAATGAAGCTCCCCCTTGTACTCCTACTGTCTTCCCCTTCCTTCAGCCTGGAATGTGGATGTGATGCCTGGAGCTACGGGAATCGTCTTGCAACCTAAGACAGAGACCAAAAAAATCGTGGAGACATTAGAAACCACTGAGCACAGAATCACCAACAGCATCTGCCTATTATGTGAGACGATAAAACCTCCTTTTTAATTGGGCAAACACAGGCCAACAGATACACCATTTATTCTTCACAACATACTGTGAAGTGGGTATACTTTAGCTGTTTCTTTCAACAAACATGTATTGACATTACTACGTGCCAAGTTCTGCTCTCGGTTTTGGGGATATGTCCCCGAATCAAATGTCCTGGAGGACATCATAGTGGATAGAGAAAACAATGATCACATTGATATTATGATGAAAATACACAGGATCTATGCCTACATAGAGTTTAAAATAACTTATTCTGTCTACATGAACGAGGTACCCCAAACTAAGAATTAACATGGCGGTCCCAGATAAAGAGCAGAGGGGACCAGCAAAACTCATTTCAGGGGGACTTGCCCTCAAGCCAGGCTGCACAATCTGTCCACAAAGCTTCCCTCCAGAGGACTTCAGAATTCAGAATTACGAGACGCACAAGGAAACCATCAACCATAAGTGAGAGTCAGCAGACGCCATCGACAGCAGGGTTAGGCCCCTCTTTTCCGAGCAACTTCAAAGGAAGACAACAACAAAGTATTTTGCAAAGAATTAAATTCGTACAAGAAAGAATAAAAACATAAGGAAAAAGCACCGTTAAAAAGGCAGACTCGGGGCACCTGGGTGGCTCAGTTGGTTAAGTGTCCGACTCTTGATTTTGGCTCAGGTCATGAGCCAAATGAATAAACATTAAAAATAAATAAACATTTTTTTAAAAAGGCAGATTCACAAAAGAACTAAATAGAATTTATAGAAGCAAAAATGAAAGCAAACATGTATAAATGAAAGAAAAAAAGAGTGTACTTTTGGAGTAGTCCCAGAAGACAGAGCGAGGGTAGTGAGTACAGGACCTAGGGAGGCAGCCTGGGACTCCGTGGGAGGAAACTTCTGCACAGAATTCTGCCAAGCTGGCATTCAGTGGAGTGCCCAGGGCAGCCTGGATGCTGAGGGAAGGGGAGGAGCTCCACTGGCTTGGAGGCGGGACCTGGGGCTCCTTCCAAGCATGAGATGGACCAGACAGGAAAGGGTGGCCATTCAGGAAGCCAGGACACCTGGGTTGTAACCCCAGCTCTACCAAACTTTGTGTGTGAACTTGGACCTCATCCTTTCCATCTTAGGTATAATGAGATTCAAAGTAGTTACTAAATTGAGTTGTAAGAAATGTCACATTTCTTGTGCCTTGGGGTTTACAGCCTGAGATGCATTCTGCCACATGCAGAACAGATTTTGGGTGCAATTTCTCCTGGTTCCGTGGTCACTCTTTAGCACCAGAGAGGGTCCAAGAAACTCTTGTCTGCCACATTGGCCAGAAACAATTTCTTCCAGGCTGTGTGTCACATGACCCTGTAGTGCCCCCAGCCGGAGGCAGCCATCTACAGATGGGACAGGAGGGGGTGGTTTGTGGGTCACGGTGTGAAAGGAGCTGAGTCCGGGGTGGTGACCAAATGACCCAATCAGATCTTCTCTCTGAGAAGGTGAATTTGCAAAGATGGACAATCCAAAACTGAATTGTGTAACAAAGCTCTCCAAAACTCCATCCCTTCAAACAGCAGTCATTTATTTTCGCTCTTGAGTTTGTGGGTCGACTGGGATGGTCTGCGGACCTGCAGCCCCGAGCCCGCTTTGTGGAATCACTGGGTTACTGGGCCATGTTTTCCTCTTGGCAATGGCAAAGGGTAAGAGGGCAAGTGGAACCATACAAAGCCTCTTAAAGCCTAGACTCGGGACTGCCACCGTTTTCTTTGCCACGTGCCACTGGACAAAGGGAATCACCTGGCCAAGCTCAAGGTTAAGAGGCAGGGATGTGCACTCCACCTACAAAGAGATCCTGGCAAGCCTGTGGAGTTAGGGAGGAGCGGAGAAGAGGGAGCGCCAATTCTAGACCAGGAAGGAAGTTAGTTCAGGAGGGGGGCCCTGGACCTGGGGGGGCCCAGAGGGAAGGCGGCAAGCAGAAACCAGGAAGTGGCAGGAGCTGGAGGCAGAAAGAATTGCTGTGGCAGTGGCAGGAGACACGGAAAGAACCAGAGAGACGGTGATTTCGGAATGACGGTTGAAGGATAATCTAGGACCACCAACATTTATCGACCTTCTGCTCTAGACCAGGCATCACGCTAAGCCCTTGACATACAGAACTCCGTTTCATCCTCAAAATCTTATGGCCGCAGTTCCCAAACCATGTGCCAAGACACCCCAAGGGACTGCAGAATACTCACGGAGGCACTGCGAAATATTTTTAAACTTTGAGGGAGATACAAAAACCTCTAGTGGCTACTGGACAAGCTACTATTAAGGTGTTTGAACCTAAATGTTTAACAAACAGCCCTTAGGTGTTTCTTTGAGCCTGGCACACTGTGAAGAAAATACTGAGCGTTGGGGCGCCTGGGTGGCTCAGTCGGTTAAGCGTCTGACTTCGGCTCTGGTCACGATCTCGCAGTTCGTGAGTTCGAACCCCGCGTCGGGCTCTGGGACGCCAGCTCGGGGCCTGGAGCCTGCTTCGGATTCTGTGTCTCCCTCTGTCTGCCCCTCCCCTGCTCGCGTTCTCTCTCTCTCTCAAGAATAAATAAGCATTAAAAATTTTTTTAAAAATTACTGAGATGCTAAGGGTGCTGTGAACTTCTGCCTATAAGGTCGGTACCATTGTTCTCTGCACTTCATAGTTGGTCATAGATAGATCCTATTATCAACCTCTTTTACCGAAGAGGAAACTGAGGCTCCAAGTGGCATGGATTTTTCTAGGATCAACCAAGCAGGTGAACAACAGGGCTGGAACGAGAACCTGTCCTCCCTGACCTGCATGGGAGGATCTTGCTTGATGTTACAAAGTAGTGGGGGGGGGGGGCGTGCAGGGGCTCAAGCCAGGCCACGTTCCGTCCCCCTGGGCAGGCCCGGTGGCTTCTCCGCCCGACACAGTAGTGGTGTTGCTAGGAGCTCTTGGCACTTAGAATCTCACGCTCTGTCCTTGGCCTTTAGCACTGATGCCTCATCACCCTGGAAAGCCATTTCTCGTGGTTAACTCGTTTTGATGCATTTTCATTGATTTTTAATCCCGCTCTCAAGATGCTGGCTCATAGCACATTTTACTTCGCAGACGCAGCAAGGCTTGGCACACAGGGATAAGTCTGGTGGAGCCGGGAGGCCCGGAAAGGGAGAAGCTTAAATCCCGGAGAGGGGTGGGGTGGGGAAAGGTCCTCACCAAATAAAAAAGCCAGAATGGCCATCCATTCATCATCCAAGGGCAGCTAATAACATGGCTTCCATGTGCCAAACCCTCCACTGGGTGCCGTGGGTATATAGTGGTGAGCAAGAAAGACCACGCCCGTGACCTCTGGGGCCTATAAGGTCCATTAGCAATCAGATGGTTCGAAAATTGTTCTTTATACTACAAGAATGGCATAGATATAGATGTAGATATAGACATTGAATGAATGAATGAATGAATGAATGAATGAATTTGCAGATGAAGAAACTGCTCCACCGGAAATGTGAAGTGCCCATGCAAGTCAGCAACTATGGCAAAGCAGGGTGTCCCTCAACATCCCTTCTTCCGTTCACACATGGCAAAACACTACATTCCCAGACTCCCTTGCAGGTGTAAATGTGGCCACGTGACTCAATCCTGGCGGATGGGACAGGAATGGAACTGATGGGTGCAATCTCTGGGCTGTGCCCTTAAGAAGAAGGCGGAGGAAGGTTCCTGCCCCCTCCCCTTGTCCTCCTTCTGCGGATTGGACGTAGTTAGTAGTCGGAAGGGCTGGAGGTGGAGCAGCCATCTTGGACCACAAGGTAGGAGATGGCAGAGGGACAAGATAGCAGGAACCTGGGTCTCTTGTGATTGGTGAAGCCACCAGCCAGCCTTGACTGCCAAGTGCACTTTATTTATTTATTTATTTATTTATTTATTTATTTTTTCAACGTTTATTTATTTTTTTTGGGACAGAGAGAGACAGAGCATGAACGGGGGAGGGGCAGAGAGAGAGGGAGACACAGAACCGGAAACAGGCTCCAGGCTCCGAGCCGTCAGCCCAGAGCCCGACGCGGGGCTCGAACTCCCGGACCGCGAGATCGTGACCTGAGCTGAAGTCGGACGCTTAACCGACTGCGCCACCCAGGCGCCCCACTGCCAAGTGCACTTTAACATGAGAGAGAAATCAGGTCATGATTGTTTCGGGTCTCTTTAGTACAGGAGTTAAGCCAGTGTCCTATAAATGCAGCAGCAGAAGCCGGGCCCTTGATTTCCCCTCCGTCACGTCCTTTCCACAATCTCCTCCCACCTATGTGTTTTATTTTCTTACACACGTTTTCTTGGCCATGACCTGATCTGCTCCTCTGTGATGTTCGCAAGCACGTGCGAACATGCCAACCACAGGGAGCACAAGAATGGAGTACAGCTGGCTTGGGGGGCCCGACACCCCCTCTCCTTCTGTGGCCGCGTGTCCCCTTCCAGCAGGCCCCCACTTGGGCCCAGACAAACAAGACCGGTAATCCATCACTTGTCTGCTGCCTGCGCCCTGTATCTCTGCATTCGTAGGTCCCGGAGCCCGGGCCCGGCACCCCGCGTCCTGTAGCAAATGCTCCCCGAGCCGTGTCCATATCCTCTCAACACCCACCTTCTCCGTATGTGTCCAGGCCTCCTACCGCAAAGCACGCCTGACCCTCTGCTTCGGAAACGTGCTTGACCTGTGCGGAGGACCTGTACGGACCGGAGCACGGGAACAGCCCTCCACAACGACAAGCCACGGTCAGTGGGTAGAGACCTCCCTTCCCTCGGCACTCAGGAATCCAGCTGGACTGAGCCTCAGCTGCCCCCAGGGATCACAGGCTTGTCGATGCACCTGCAGTGTGTTAGAAGCCTTCCCTTCTCTCTCACTTTCCCATTCCATCTGCTGCGCCCCCTGGGACCACCTCCCGAATAAGCCCCTTGCCCTCAAAGTCCTGTCTCAGGTCTGCTTCTCAGGGAACTGAGGCCACAATACGTCCTATCCTCCGGTGCCCTGTACACATGGGTCCCGTGCATCTCTTTCTGAGCACACCTGTGCTGCCCTTGAGTGTCCTATGCGTGGTATACTAGCCCCTGGTACACAAGTGCCCCGTATACGTGTGCCTTACACACACCTGTCCCATGTCCAGGCATCACAGTCCTACATCCCTACCTCCTAGGTCAGAGGAGTGTGGCCCCTGCCCCCAACGAGGTGGTGGGGACTCGAGTGAAGCAGAATGAGACAGGGGGAAGAAGGCCCCCTTGACCCCAGCTGGCCTTGGGGGCGACTCGGATGCAAGTTGCCTGGTTCTTCCGAGCCCCGGTTCCCTCTCCTGGTGAATAAGCTTCAGCTCTAAGCTGTCCTGGGACCAGGGAAGATGACCCAGCATGGGGACTGGTGGCACGCAGGAGGTTCTCCATCAAGGCCCCCCCTCCTTTCTTCCTGGGCCCACCTTCTCCCGAGGGGTGCTTTAAGTGCAGCTAACCCAGTGCCTCCAGCGCCCGGAGCCTTGTGCTGGCCTGGGGAGAAGGACCCGTGGATGAGAGAAGACGAGGTCCCTGTCCTCACGGAGCTGCCAGGTGGAGGGGCTCGTTTTTGCAGAGCCTGGGGATAGGACTCTCCATTCCCCTTCTTTTTTTTCTCTCCAGAGCAGGGAGAAATCACAGCACCCAGGTTTTTCACTCCCCAAGGCCGGGAGCTCCAGACTGACCAGGTGGAGAGGAAGGAAAAGAGGGCCGAGGTGGCTGAAGAGGTAGGGGTGTGTGTGTGTGTGTGTGTGTGTGTGTGTGTGTGTGTGCGTGCGCTCTCTCTCTCTCTCTCCAGGGCCTGATACATACACGGCCACCACCTCATTTCCTCCGGTCCCTGAACCGTGTCCCATTACCGTGATATCAGAGCCACTCCCTAAAAGCATCAGAGCTCCAGGAAAACCAGGTGAGCCAGGATGGTACCAGAGGGTAAATATAAAACGAGTGAGCCAACCCAAACACCAGAACTCAGCAAGATGCCCAGAGACGGACGAAAGTGAGTGCGGTAGGGCACAGTAGGATGTGGCTGGAACTTGAGGTCTATCTGAGGTCCCCAAATCAATCTGGAAGTCAGAGGCCCTTGGTTCTGGTTGTACTTCTGCTAACCCTCAGTGTGGCCATAGGACAACCTTTTTTCTCTTTGGCCACTCAGGTATTTTCTTTCTTTTTTTTTTTTTTTAATTTTTTTTAATGTTTGTTCATTTTTGAGAGACAGAGTGTTAGCGGGGGGGGGGGGGGGGGGGGGGGGGGGGGGCAGAGAGACAGGGAGACACAGAATCCGAAGCAGGCTCCAGGCTCCCAGTGGTCAGCACAGAGCCCGACGTGGGGCTTGAACTCATGAACCGCGAGATCATGACCTGAACCGAAGTCGGATGCCCAACCGACTGAGCCACCCAGGTGCCCCCACTCATGTACTTTCTTCTCAATTTTTGCCTACTACCTCTACATTGATTTACTTATACTGTATATGTCTTTAAACTGACCATATTAGAGAGGAATGGTTCCTCTGACAGAAAATCCCAACTAATACTGTTTCCATAAGATAGGGGTTTATTTCTCTCACAAATAAAAGTTTGGGAAACTATTCCATGAACATCTGGGATCCAGATTCCTTCAATTTTGTTGCTTCTCCATCCTAATGTGCTTCCACCTCATGGTGCAAGGTGGCTGCACAAGCTCCAGCTATCAGGTCTGCATCCCGGCAGCAGGAACAACAAAAGAAGAGAAGGAGGGCATATCCACTTCCTTTGAGAACACTTAATACATGGAGTGCCTGTGTGGCTCAGTCAGTTAAGGGTCTGACTCTTGATTTTGGCTCAGGTTGTGAGATCAAGGCTGGCATCAGGCTCTGCTCTGGGTGTGGAGCCTGCTTAAGATTCTCTCCCTTTGTCTCTCTCTCTCTCTCTCCCTCCCTTTCTCTGCCTCTCCCCCTCGGCCCCTCCCCCACTCGCACATGTGCGAGCTCTCTCTCTCTCAACCCCTGCCCACCCCCCACAATACATTTTGCCCACACACTACCTCCTCTGATAGTCTAATGGCTTAGTGTCCATTTGGTCACATCTAACTGCAAGGGAGGCTGGGAAATGGAATCCTTATTCAAAGGGCACTGTGCCAGGTAGTAATCAAGGGTTCTATCTCAGTGGGAGAAAGGGAGAGTAAATATTAGAGGAAACCAGCAGACTACGTTGCCCCATATTTTCTTCTGTTTCACTCTAAGCTACATTATCCACAATATCTCTGGTTTCATGAACTAGTTATATATTTTCTAAAACACATTAAAATAAATACCTCGCCACACACACACACACACACACACACACACACGCACACACACACATATATATGTGTATAGATACAGATACACTCTAGAGGTGCGAGACTGTTACCATCCCTGGTGATCTGTGCCTGTTGGTATTCATACCCTTATGTACACCCCTCCCCTCAACTCTGGACTAGACTGTCACCTGCACTAAAGCAACAGAATACAGCAGAAGTGACTGTGTGCCTGTTTCAACCCTCAGCTTTAAGAAGCTCCAACAGCTTCTTCTTTCGTACCCGGGGGAGAGTCGAGGGCCATTAGCAAATCTCCAACCACCTTGAGACCGCCATTGTGTGAGGAAGCCCAAGCTAATTATCTAGCGACCACGTGGAAGAGAACAGAACAATCCAGCTGACACCTGACAGTGAGAACCAAGTCCCACGTATGTGGTGATGTCTGAGTGTTTCCGGCCACCTCCCAGCTGTCTGGACCACTACAGCTGACGCAGAATTGAGCTGTCCCTGCTGAGCCCAGCCCAAAACTGAGCAAATAAATGGTGGTTTTCTTTTAAGCTGTTAAGTTTTGGGATGGTTTGTTATGCAGCAATATATAACTAAAACACATTTATCTATAGAACACCTAAAATCATGTTATGCATCATTGCTCTTTTGGAAAATTCTGGATTAAGTGATGCTCTAATGTTCTAGAAGAGCGCACACTCTCTCTCAGACTCAGATATCACCAGATAGATGCACAAACAGGAAATTGATCGGAGATTGTGGCATGCCAACACGACCGCAATAATCTCCCAAAGGGTCTTTGTTTCTCTCTTGTCCCACCTGGGAGTAGCTGAAGAGAGAACGTTTTTAAAATGCAGATCTGATCACAGCACTCTCCTGCTTACCACTCACGGCAGTGTGCAGAAGGGGTCTCCTCACGTCTGACTACACACTCAGATTCCACAGATGACCACGAGCCACACCTGACGTTGACCTACTCTGAAGGATACAGGACAGGAACCTCAGCTTGCTAGCGAGGCACTCGAAGAATGCTAGCACCAGGCACTTCTGTCAGTGGGGGCCTCATGGGAGCCAACACCTTTGCACCTGCCGGGTGATACGAGTCACCGTCCTCAGGAAGCCCAAAGTACGATTTGCCACCCAGTAGTTATCATTCCTTTCAGTCCAGATGTAGTTTACCAATCTCTCTTCCTGTTTTTATTTAAATTATTATTTAAAAAATGTTTTTAACGTTTAGTTTATTTTTCAGACAGAGAGAGACAGAGCATGAGCAGGGGAGGGGCAGAGAGAGAGGGAGACACAGAATCCGAAGCAGGCTCCAGGCTCCGAGCTGTCAGCACACAGCCCGACACGGGGCCCGAACTCACAGATGGTGAGCCGAAGTCAGACGCTCAACCGACTGAGCCACCCAGGAGCCCCTTAAATTATTTTTTTTAGAACAATTTTAGATTTATAGAAAAACTGGGAAGGTAGTATAGAGAGTTCCCATATATCTGGCGCCCAGTTTCCCCTACTATTAACGTCTCACATTAGTACAGGACGCTGGTTACAATGAATGAACCAATACATTATTAGTAGCTAATGTCCATACTTACTCAGAGTTCCTTAGTGTTCACCAGTGTCCTTTTTCTGGCCAGGATACCACACAACATGCCTCTTTAGGCTCCTCTTGGCTGTGACAGTTCCTCAGGCTTTCCTTGTTTTGGATGACCTTGACAGTCCTGAGAAGTGGTCAGGCATTCTGCAGAATGTGCCTCAACTGGGATTTGTCTGATGTTTATCTCATAAGTAGACTGGGGTTGTGGGTCTGGGGAGGAAGAACACTGAGGTAAAGTGCCATTCCCATGACATCGTATCAAGGGTACATGCTATCAGCACAACGGGCTGATGTTGACCTTGATCACGCGGCTGAGGTAGTCAGTTGGTCATGCTTCTCCCCTGTAAAGTTACCCCCTCTTCCCACCGTACTCCCTGAAAAGTCACTATGCTCAGCTTACACTTCACTGGGGAGTTATGTTCCCCCTCCTTGGGGATGAAGTATCTATACATTTGGAATTCTGTGTGGGAGATGGATCTCTTCTCCCCTCCCCCTTTTTGTTTTCGTTGGTCATACTTCAGGTTTATAATCCAGTACTGCTTTATTTTATTTGTTCAAAATTGTCCAGCTTTTGAAAGCTCTTTCAGCTGCTCCCTATATCCTTTGACACACCCCATCGATGTGTGTGTGTGTGTGTGTGTGTTTATGTATTGCGTGTTTTTTGTATTGAAGGACTTCCTTACTTCCTGGCACTCTAACGCACCCCATGCTCATCTTGCGTATGTCCTGTTCCAGTCCCAGAATCAGCTGTCTCTCCCTGGTTCCTTATGTTGGTGAACGGTATTGGAGACCAAATCTGGGGACCACATGTCCTCACTGCTGTGCGCTATCACTGTCCAGGCACCTGTTTACCTACCTGGGTGCATACACATATTTATAAGCATTTCTACATGGAATCTTCTGCATCTAAGTTAAGCTAAACAGGAATTCCTCCTGATAGCTCCAATTCTAATCAATTACCATATGGATCGTTCCAGCCTCTTCCTCAAGGGTCATTTTTATCATAGCAATGTTGCCTAGTAACATAGTGGACATATGTTTATCTGTTTCCAAGGAAACAGAGCTAGATAGTTAACCAAAGGTCAAATTCTCCTGCAAAAGAGGAAAAGGTTTTGTTAACCCTTTACTCACACGGATCAGTGGCTCTCACTGCTTGGAGGGTGAGAACAAGCTTTGGCCTGCGAGTGAGCGAGCGAGCGAGCAAGCGAGCGGGTGCTGCAGTGACCTGGCTTGCTGACGGTCCGGAGTAGATAAATGCTATGGAGAAAAATTCAGAGTTAAGGAGTAAAGGGAGCTGGGACACTGCTAGTTTTTTAAATGTTTATTTATTTATTTATTTATTTATTTATTTATTTATTTTATTTTATTTTTATTAAAAAAATTTTTTTTAATGTTTGTTTATTTTTGAGACAGAGAGAGACAGAGCATGAATGGGGGAGGGGCAGAGAGAGAGGGAGACACAGAATCTGAAGCAGGCTCCGGGCTCCGAGCCGTCAGCACAGAGCCCGACGCGGGGCTCGAACTCACAGTCCGTGAGATCATGACCTGAGCCGAAGTCGGATGCTTAACCGACTGAGCCACCCAGGCGCCCCTATTTATGTCTTTTAGAGAGAGTGGGGAGAGGGGGAGAGGTGGGGTGGGAGGGGGCATCCCAAGCAGCCTCCACACTCAGCATGGAGCCCAATGCGGGGCTCGATCCCACGACCCAGACCCTGGGATCGTGACCTAAGCTGAAATCAAGAGTCGGACGCTCAACTGACTGAGCCACCCAGGCGTCCCGGCACTGCTAGTTTTAAAAGGATGGTCTGGGCAGGTGTCTCTGAGAAGGTGACATCTGACCAAAGACTTGAAAGACGTGGGGGAGTGAGCTCTGGGGATGTCAGGCAGCAGAGTGTCCCGGGGAAGAAGGAATGGTAAAGGCAAAGGCTCTGAGGCGGGACTGTGCATGACCGCGGGAGGGGACCACGGGTGTTTTATAGGGAGGTCTTTATGGGGAGGTCCGACACCACAGCTGGCTTCCCGTCAAAGTCCCGAATGAGAGGCCAGGCCTGTGAGGTCAGGGAGACACTGAACCCTCTTCGTTCCTGAGGTCCCACCCAGGTCTCCACCACACCAGCCTCAAAGGCCCAGGCACCCAGCTTCCAGGGCGGCCTCTGCAGTCCTGGCTGGCTATGGACCGCACGGGCCTTTGGAGCAGGACAGGTCAGGCTCTCCCACGAGGTGGCCGTGGTGCCAGGACAGAGTAACCTATCTGCCGGTCCTTCTAGGTGGTGGCCCCCAGCTGATCTTCTGGAAGCTCCTACAGCCTGCATTTTTATCCTGCATTTTTAGGATCCCACCCACAGGTAAACGCTGAGGCTCACAGAGGTGAGAGGTCCTAGCTGAGGACAGGCAAGTGAGCTGGCCTCAGTCTTCCTGGGGACCCATGATCTTCAGACGGAACTCGGGTCTTGTCCCCAGCCTCCAGGAACCGAGAGTGTCACTTTCACTTTTGTGTTCTGGGCACCTCACTCGATCCCACTTGAACCCGATTCCCCTTTAATCTGGGCCCTGTAAAGGAAAGAAACACCGAGAGCCTCACCGTTGTTTCATCCACGCACACTGTGCTGGGCTCTGGGGGATTCGGGGAATCAGACAGGGGCCCTGACCTCCAGGAGCAGCCAGTCTGATGAGGGAGGCTGGCACGGAGAGGAAATAACTCTTTTTTTTTTTTTTATATTATTTTTGAGAGAGACAGAGCACAAGTGGGGGAAAGGCAGAGAGAGAGGGAGACACAGAATCCGAAGCAGCCTCCAGGCTCGGAGCTGTCAGCACAGAGCCCGACGCGGGGCTCGAACTCACAAACCGCGAGATCATGACCTGAGCCCAAGTCGGACGCTTAACCGACTGAGCCATCCAGGAGGGAATAACTCCTACGAGATCAGGCAAAGCGCCAGTCCAGCTGGAGGGTCCCGAGGTAAGCTTCCCAGGGGAGGAGGCACTACAGCTGGGCCTTGGAGGGTGACGGTGTGTGTGGCCCTTGGTAATTCCCCAAGAGAACACCTACCTTGGACTGTGCACCCCGCTGTCCCACAGAGAAAGAACAGGGAAAGGGGAGGGGGGAGATTCGTCGGAAGCTTCCTTTCAGCCTTCAGGTGGCGCCCTTGAGCCACGGAGCCGCACGCGCCTGGGAAGACTGTCCCGACCTGAGGACCCAGGAGAGGACCCGGGTCCCACCTGGGGGCTGTGCGTGTGGGAGGGGGGGCGGGGGCGGAGGGAGCCAAGGGGCTGTGAGAGGTAGGGGCTCCCCGGCGTGGGCGGGGGCGGGGGGGGGGTGGAGAGGCAGGCGGCGGGGGAGGGGTCTCCCCCAGCACCCACCCCCGCGCCCCGCCCCTGCACCCGTCCCCGCGGGCTCCAAGCTTCGATTCCCCGAGCCCGGGCGCCGGCGGAACACATAAGCCCTCCGGGGACGGGGAGGGGGCTGGAGCCTGATCCCCCGTCGGCCCGACACCCAGCCTGCTACCCGCCTCCCCGTCCCTCCCCGCGCTAACTCTCCGGGCGCCCGCGCCGGCCGCGGGCGGAGCTGGGTCGGCGGCTCTCCGAGCTCCCCGGCCCCCGCCCCTGCCCCTCCCTCCCCGGAGCCTCCAGCGGCCGCCGCCGTAGAGCCCCGCGCGGCGCGAGCAGGTACGTGCGCCTCGGCAGCGGCTCCGGGCCGGGCCGGGCCGGGGAAGGGGCGGGAGCCGGGGAGGGCGAGGCGGTGGCAGCCGGGCCCGCGCCCGCCTGGGCTGCGCCGCAGCGGAGACACCGGCGGGCGGGCGCCGGGGCGGGGAGGCGGGCGGGCGCGCGGGGAGGACGCGCCCCTGCCCTGGCCCGCCGGCCGCCGGTGCCCGCGCCTCCCGCGTGCGGAGCCGGGGAGGGAGGCCCCGGCGCAGGTACGCACGCGGCCCGGGGACGGCGCGGGGGAGGCCAAGGGCCCCGGGCGCGGAGGGCCGGCCAGGGAGAGCTAGCCTGACCTCGCGGCCCGGCCGAAGGACACGCGGCGAGGGGGACCGGGGCGCACGCCGGTCGGCGCGGAGCCCGGCCTCCCCGGGCCGCCGGGCCGCCCTGCTACCGGCGCCGCCCGGCCCGGTCCGGCCTGGCCCGGCCCGGCCCGGCCCGGCCCGGCCGCGTTTGTGGTCAAGGGCAGGAGCAGGGGGTGTGAGCTTCGGGCAGGCGGGCGCGCGGTGCGGCGGACAGCCGGGGTGCTGGGGCTTTCTGCGTGGAACTTTGGGTATAACGGCGTGGACCTGCGTGTGCGTATGTGCGCGTCCCGAGGCTTTGTGTACAACTCGTGCGTGTGTGTATCGATTGGGTTTTGTGAAGCTTTACCCCCGGCCGCTGTGCGTCTGTCTCCCCGAGCGTTGGTGCGCGCGGGTGGGTGGGGTGCCGGCCCCCGGGCGGGTCTTGGGGGGAGCCGTCCTGGGGGTACTTAACTGTGTGTGCGTAACCAGCTCTACCCCTTCTTGGGGTGTGAGTACCAGTGTGGTCTGCGGGATCTGTGGGTCACCCTGCGTGGCTTCCCACGTCTGTGGGTGCTGCCCGTGGAAAAGGTCCCTAAGGTTGTGGATGTGGCGCCGGGGTGCGTCTTTCAGATCCTGTTGGACTGCAGAGAAAATTGGAGGGTAACTGGTACCGTTGGGGGAGCCGTGAACACTGGGCCCCCGCATCTTTGCCAGTTTGTTTCTGCTTGTGTTTGGGGTGACTGGGCGTGCCCTTGTATAACTGGTGGGTATCTCTGAATCCGTGTGTGGGAGACGTCACAAACCTGGGTGACAGGACGCCTCCTTTTTCTCTGCCCTTGTCCCGACGCTGGTGTCCTCTAAGAAAAAGTTTTGGGTTCCTGCTGGGTGAAAGAAAGCCCTGCTCCCAGAATTTGGGTGCCCTGAGTTTCCTTGGGCTATGGAAGCATCGGCATGCTGGTCTGGGAGGGGAGTTCTTGGGCCACTCCAGGAGCTGAGTTCTGTGTAAGGTGTTAAAGATCTGGGTGTGTGGTGGGGGGGGGGGGGCGGGGAAGGGACACATCTGGACACCCACTGGGCAGGAGGGGTCACCGCCAGTCCCTGTTCTCGGTGGCAGTCAGGAAAATGGTTTTGGTGCCAAGAGTAAAAAAGCCAGCTAGCACGCCACACCTCTTCTGTCCGTTTACTGGAAAGTGGGAGCAGTCTGGGCAGAGCCTAGCTCTGAGTAGGTACCCTGCTACCCCGGGTTGGGGTTGGGGGAGGGATTGTCTGCCTGGGCAGGTTGCCGCGCCATTCCTGAGGGCTGGCTGTGTTCCAAGCCAGGGGGACTGGGCGGGACCCAGGCGGGATTCAGACACATCCCTGCCCTCAAGCTGCTCACCGTGGCCTTAAACACTGGGGCAGAGTAGAGTCTACGAGTGGGGGCTGGAAGAGCCAGGGACGCAGGGCGGAACGGTGCCACCGGGACAGGACAGTTGGGGTTCCCAGGTTTGTAGGTGATCATAATTCTTAGGGAAGCCGTGTTCAACCTCTGGCCCCCACATGTCTGCCAGGGGATCGTGGCTGTGGTTTGCAAAACGGAGACAGTAATTTCTGCTCACGGGGCTGGTGAAGGTTGCAGGAGACACTCCTGAGTGAAGTGCCTGCTTTGGGGCGTGTAGGTGCTCAGTAAAGGTTTATTAAATTGGAACTCAGGAGAGAGGGACGCGGTGGTAGGAATGGGTTGTAAGCGGAAACTGGCTTTGTACTCAGATGAAAGGCCCTGTGTGTGCCAAGAGGAGGGATCTACTGCAAAGTTCACGATGGAAGGAAGATCAGAAAGATCGAAAAACGTGCCTTCCTGCACTGAGGCTCTTTTTCATTCATTCATTCACTCTATTCACTTCATTTGCTCATACTCTCTCTCTCTCTCTCTCTCTCTCTCACACACACACACACACACACACACACACGGAACCACAGAGCACTGAAGAATAAACTCAGGCATGGGAATGCAGAGAAACATCTAGAATCATGTGTATACGTGTGTGTAGACGCACCAGGGCGTGTGAGCCACCCTATACCGCGGGGGTCTCCATACAGCGTGGAGACCCGGGTTTGTGTGCCTGGGGCCCTGGGTGTCTGTGTGTACAGGGAACAGAGTAGTTCTGCTGTGGGATCAGGAGTTCTGTCTGCTGCGTGGGGAAGGGGGCTGAGGTAGGACCTGGAGGGGGACAGGCTCTGGACCTGCCCGAGAGGATGCGTCATCCACTCCGGCTGAGTGTGGCTGTCGGGGAACGAGGGCCTAGGGGGGGCCAGATTCTTCCCTTATTGCAAGAGAAGCCGGGAACCCAAAGTTTAAAATGTAAAATCTTTTGCTTTTTCTATACTGGCAACTACTTCAAAAACAAATGAACAGACCAGAAACAAGAAAAAAGCAAAACCTCTATGAGCCAAAAATGGTCTGAGAGCTGGTCCCAGCTGGCCTCTGAGGCACCCTCTCTAGAATGCCCTCATCCCCTCTCACTGCCGGGGGGATTTTCCACTCACTCTCTGAGGTCTGGCTCAAATGCCACCAAGCCTTAGAAGCTTCTCTGACTTTCTCCTCTTTGTCTGTACGTCATCTTCCTCCTCTCCACCCCTCCCCCCTGCCCCCGGCCATTCTCATTTCACGACAGCCGTGTCCCTTAGTTGAACTGGCTGGGGCCTTGCATTATTTTGCGAAATCCTCACCTTGACCTCGGAGGGAGGCGTTTTGCTTATTCCCATTTAACAGGTGAGAACATTGAGTCTGAAGAGGTCACGTCGCTTGCCCGAGTTCAAGGGGCGAAGCTGGGATTTGAGCCCGATCGCCACCATCTGAATGATAGTGATAGCTTGCTGCTCATACTTACTGTTCTGAGAAGTTTACAGGGATTATCTCAAGCCCTACATCAGTCCCATTGAGTAGGAAGTAGAGTTATATTATCACTTACTAGGGAAACTGAGGCCCAGAGAGGGTAAGTAAATTGCCCAAAGCCACCTGCCAGCCAGTGGGGGACAAGGTCCCGGGCTGGATTGGATGGCACCACTCGGTCACTGTCTAAGACCCCACCCCCATCTGTCTGGCAGGCTCCCCCAGGGACTGTGCCTGGACCGCCCTCACATTGCTCGTGGCGCCAGCAGGCTCTTGGTCGAGGTCTGCTAAATTCAACTGACTTTTTCTTTTCTCTTCCAGCTGCCAAGGGGCCAAGGGATGAGCGGGGGCCCTCCTTCCCAATGGCATCTCCCCCCAGCCTGGAACTGAAGACACTGCACAACGGCCCCCAGATCCCAAGGAGACCAGCCCCTCTGGGCCCGGTGGGCCCACCCAGGGAGGGTGTGGAGAATGCCTGCTTTTCCTCAGAGGAGCGTGAGACCCATTTCCAGAACCCTGGGGACACCAGACTGGCCAGCTCCCCCAGCCCCCCTGGGGGCGTCCCCTCACGACCCCGATCCCAGCGGGACGATCTATCCCTGCGTTCAGAAGAGGGGCCAGGCCTGGAGCCCGTGAGCCGCCCGGTGGATTATGGCTTTGTTTCTGCTCTGGTTTTTCTGGTGAGTGGGATCCTCCTGGTGGTGACTGCATACGCCATCCCCCGTGAGGCCCGCGTCAACCCTGACACGGTGACAGCGCGGGAGATGGAACGACTCGAGATGTACTATGCCCGCCTGGGCTCCCACCTGGACAAGTGCATCATCGCGGGCCTGGGGCTGCTCACAGTGGGTGGCATCCTCTTGTCAGTGCTGCTGATGGTCTCCCTGTGCAAGGGCGAGCTGTACCGCCGGCCCACCTTTGTCCCTGGCAGGGGCTCCAGGAAGACCTATGGCTCCATTAACCTGCGCATGAGACAGCTCAATGGGGACGGGGGCCAGGCTCTGGTGGAGAACGAAGTTGTCCAGGTCTCAGAGACCAGCCACACCCTCCAGGGGTCTTAAATAAGAGCTCACCCTGTTTGGCTGCTTCAGCTTCAGGGCTACAAGGCCCCCGAGAGCCTGGGGTTGCAGACTGAGCTCCACGGAGGGTCCTGCAGAAGCAGTCTTGGGTGCTGTGGGGGGGAGTCCGGGGCCGGGCCCAGGCTGCACATGTGAGAGCACCCCCCCCCCCCCCGATGTGTTTGCAGCTTGAGGTTTTGCATAAGGTTTGTTTGGAGGATGGCTTCTGCTGCTAAAAATACAAAAGTTTGGAAACCGCTGCCCTGGGAGGATGAGGTTTCTTGGCATTTCCAAGGATCGAGAGCCCTTTGAAAGGCTGTCCATCCTGTTTCTCATGCCTTGGGGAATTCCTGGAGCTCTGCTGTCCTCATCAGCCAAGTGCGGGTGCTGGGCGACCTCGGAGGGACCCCCCCCCCCCCTTTCAGCCCTGACCATCTGTTGGGAGCTGGCTTCCCGAGGAGAGGAGAAATCAACACCGAGGCGACCATCCCCTCTCCAGGCCTCAGTCCCCCTGACTGTGAATTGAGAGGGTTGGGCTGCATGATCCCCAGGGCCCCTCCAGTTCTGCCCTCGGAATGGGAGCCCAGTAGATACAGGAAAGGAGGGTGTCTGGCTGCTGCTCGCCAATCTCTGCCATTTTCTGGCCCGGCTTGGGTGGCCGCCGCTGTCCGACATCTAGCCGCTCGCGTGGTCCCGAATCCCCTGGTTAGGCTGGGTTGAAGTCCAAAGTTTGCTACAGCCCGATTTTGGTCTGGGGATCGAATTACCTGCAGCGACCAGATCGTCGCACACATTTTACAAAGTCCAGTGCACGCCTGGACAAGAGCGGTCTCTCATACAAGAAAGGGTGAGAGGCCTTTGTTGTATTTCTGTGGACAGGATGTGGGCTTCTGTCACCTCCCACTTCTCAGTGTTACGTCTCTGGCCCCGGACCTTATCCTGGGAGCAGAAAAAAAAAATTTTTTTTAGTGCTGAATTTGTAACCTCCCTTCTTCCCCTTAGCGGTAAAGTGAGCCCCAACGTATTGGGGGAGAAATCAGGCATAGCTCTAGAAAGCTCTAGAAAGCAGGCCTAGCTCTAGCTGCAGTGACCACTGTTTGTTCCGTTTTTCTCATGGGGTGTTTGCAGAATCCCTCCAGATTCTAAACTACTGAGGAGGAAAGGAAGTGAGCTCTAGGGGGCGGGGAGATACAGGTGCTTGAGGCCCGGGGGGGGGGGGGGGGGGGGGGAAGGCATCACCCAGTGTGACTGGCCCTAGAGGGCTTTGAGAGGACACGCCTTCTAGGTCATTGATGTGAAGACCCTAAAGGGGTCATTTCCATGAGCCCCCTGACCCCAGGCAGGTCCTACCCACTCCATCTCAGTTGGCCACGTGGGCCCTGGATCCCAACTGTCTCTTGGGGGTGGGAGGGTGTGGTGGGAATGGGGTCTGTAGGCTAGAGCAGCCCTGATTAGCCGTAACCTGAGCCTTCAGTCCCGGGAGCCGAACATCTGGGAAATGTAACAGCACAGCTTCTACGACAGATCAAATATCTGCTCCTGCTGGCAGGTTTTGCCAGGAGCAGAGGGCTGGGGGAGGACTGGAGGGGACAAGGGCTGTTCAGCTTGGCCCGCTGGGCTCTGTTCCTGGTGTCGAAGGGGTGTGGTTTGAAAAGAACAAAGCCTCTAGCTGGTGAAAGATTCACAAGTCAGGGCTTCCCTGATGTGTCAATTTCCACTCCCCCCCCCCACCCCCCCCTCCCGCCCCACCTCGTTCCAAGGAAGAAGTGAATGCTCTATGTAAACTACAGTCAAGTTGGACATCCCAAAGGATGGGTTAAGGCCTTTCAAATCCATAGTGATAATAATAAAAATACTGTTCCAAGCCGTATAGATTACTGGGACAGTGGGGGGCTCATTTGAGTCTCACCTGTTGAGTGGAGGCATCTGGGACCCTCAGTTCCTATCAGTGTAAATGCAGTGAATTGATTTAGGGGCTAAATCCGTTGGAAGATCATATCCTGGGAATCTCAGGTTTTCTCCAAGCCAGAGAAGCCTGCTTTGCATCCTAATGCAGAAACTCCTTTAGAAAATGTGTATAAATGGATCGAGGCCGTCATTACCTTGTCAGTGAATTAAGAAAACCGGAGAGCCAAAAACATTTCCCCAAGAGTGTGGCTCAGATCTGCCAGCCGGTGGGTCAGAAACAGGTTTAGGAAGGAATCGGGGAGACACGTGGCACAGGGTGCTGAGAACCTTCTTTGCAGGCTTTGTTGGGGGGTAGCTGTGAAGCGGTCCCAGGGAACCCCGTGGTCCCTGGGATGTGCCTCACTTCTAGGAGCTGCCTTTCCCACCTGACATGCCACCAGGGCCCCCAAACCTTGCTTCCCTAGTGTGTTGGTTATCCACTTTGTAGTTGGGAAGCCCTGGGTCTGAATCCAGGCTCTGCCATTCACTGGCTGTGTGACCTTGGGCCAGCCACTCCACATCTCTGAGTATTGTGTTATCTGTGAAGTGGGAGAGGTAGGAGGTCCAGTCACTAAGATCACTCCTTCCCCACCTCAGTTGGGGGTAAGTAGATTAGGCCTAAGACCTTGGGGCTGCCCTTCTGCCCGCCGCTTCTCACACCTCTCATCCTACCCATGAGCACATCTGGTTGGTTCTGTGTTTGGAATCTGCCCGTGCCTGCCCCTTGGCCGCAATTACCTGGTCCACACTGCTCATCGGTATTCCGATTTCTCTCCTGTCCGCCCTCTGCCCCCAGTTCATCTTCCACACTGCGGCCAGACAGATTTAATTGGGTCAGGTCATTCGTCGGCTCAGAACTCTCCTATGCTTCCCTCTCATTCTGGGCAAAAGCCAAAAGTCTCCCTCTGGTCAGGTGTACTGTCCAGGCCCCTCACTTGCCCCAGGCACCTTCCGAGGCCCAGAGTCAACGTTTTATATGTAATTTTTTTTTTAAAGGATGGCCCCTGAAATTGCATAGATTCAGGTCTCCCCAGATGTGTGTCCCTTCCCCACAGTGGCCCATGAAATCCTATCACAGTCTGGCCCCTGTGCCTCTCTGGCCTTATTTCTCACACCTTGCCTCTTTGCTCACTCCAGCCACACTCGCCTCCTTGTGCTGTTCCTCAAGCCTGAAAGGCACACTCCCACCTCAGGGCCTTTGCACTTGCTGCTTCTTCTACCAGGAAGGCATTTCACCTTAATACATGCAAGGCCCACTTGCTCGCCTCCTTAGGGGCTTTATTCAAATACCCCCTTGTCAGCGAGTCCTTTGCTGATGCTGATGTAAAATCACACCCTTTCAGGGACGCCTGGATGGCTCAGTCGGTTAAGTGTCCGACTTCAGCTCAGGTCATGATCTCACAGTCTGAGTTCGAGCCCCGCGCCGGGCTCTGTGCTGACAGCTCAGAGCCTTCGGATTCTGTGTCTCCCTCTCTCTCTCCCCCTCCCCTGCTCATGCTCTGTCTCTCTCTGTCTCAAAAATAAATAAAAACATTAAAGAAAATTTTGAATTGCACCCTTCCCCCACCTCAACCTCATTCTCTTTCTTCCTTTCCTGCTTTTTCTCCAGAGCTAATCACCACTCAGCAGGCCATGTTTTATACTTATCGTCTCTCTTCCCCCCTTGCAAGCAACACGAGGGCTGGCATTTTGTAGGCCCTGGGCTAGAACTGTGCGTGACACAAAATAGGTGTTCACTGTTGGACGAACAGTGCAGGGTCCTGGAGACCCCTAGCCCCTGCCTCACCTCCCGGAGCCCCCTCTAGGGGTGCACGACAGTCATGCAGAAGATCCTAGGGCTGGAAGTATGGAGTGTGTTTTGTCTCTGGGACCTGACGTTGGAGCTTGGGAATCCGTTTGCCTTCTGCTCTCAGGGCCTTGGTACTTACTGCTTTATGTGGGGGAGGGGAGGGGTTTCTCTGATGGAGGAAGACCCTTCTTCCCCCCCAGTCTTGTTGGAGACAGATTCCAGCTAGTCTTGGGGGGGGGGGGCATTTGCTGGGTATTTAGGCGCCTGTGATACACCAGCCTGATTCTCTCTTACTCAAGAACCTTGAGTGGCCGGGCCTGGACTTCTGAAGCCCCCGTGCCTATCATCACAACTGTTCACTGACCCCTGGGATGACCCCAGGCTGAAAGTGCTTGCTGCTGGGAGGTTCCACCATTATCCACCTCTCTTCCTTGAGAATAAGCATCACCTTCTCTGGGATTCTCTTTAAAAATGCCCTCCTCATTACATGTACACACCCACACATACACATGCACATGTACAGGGGCACATACCTAGGCAGGGACATCACACACACACACACACACACACACACACACACACACACCCCTTTCTCTTGTCTGACCTCGCTCAGAAGCCAAGGACACTTACTCTTTTGAAGCAGCTCCAAGCCAAAGCAACCACTGGATTATTGATAATGTTTTCTCTTTCTCCAGAAGCCACACAGGCCTTGCTGTTCCCAGGAAGCTAACCTCATAGCCACAGTCAGGTTCCCCCTCTCCAGGTTATGCTGGTATCTCTATCCTTCCTGCTCCCTCTCCTGCTTGGGTGGAGGAGGAGAGATGTCCACACGGTGTTTCCACCTGGCATTTTGGGAGGGGACTGTGTGGTCCTGGCTGGGAACCAGGTGAGCCAAGGTCCTGAAGTCACCCCTTCCCTATGGGCCATGGGCATATCGCTCCACCCCTCTGGTCCTCCAGAATGAAATTGGAAACCTTTCCACTCTGCCTTGTCTGGTGACTCGGGAGATCAGGAAACACGAGCGGAGGGCATTCTAAAGTTAAGAGCATGTTACCCTATGTCCGGAGAGCTTTGGAGGGGCAGGAGGAGGGAGGAAGAAGGGAGGCATTATGAAGAAGCCCCAGGAGCTGGCGTTCTGTCTGGGAGAAAAGTAGGGTGTTGGCGGCACTGGTAAAACTGAGATGCCTTCCATCGGGGCCTGTTGGTTTCTCTGGGAGAGAGTAGACTCCCCTTGATGTCCCCAAGGAGGTTAAGTTTCACCTGAGGGAAGGAGACGCTTGCTGAGACCTTGTCCCGGTTGGAGTGGTAGGGAGCTCCTTGTTAGGGAAGGTGTGTTAGGTTACTGGTCAGGTTGTTGGGTATCATTAGGGATGGAGCATAGTAGAGTTGGGTAGGATTGAATCAAGAGACTCCCCCAGCTTCCAACCCCCATTCTTAGGAGAGCCAATGTCCCAATCGCCAGAGCCTGGCCTCTGTATCTTCTGGTCTTTGGCCCAAATACCCTCTTCCCAGGTCATTCCTCTTCCTGGGTCAGGTCATCACGAGCAAATGAGAAGCCCCAGGATATCTGAATGGTGCCCCAGGTGGCAGGATTACCGCCCTCCTTCTCCCAGGAGGCCAAGCACTTCTGAGCTTTGTCCCTACTCAAATTTCAGAGGTCTGAGACGGCGGGGGGGGGGGGGGGGCCCTCTTGGAGGGGGCCGACTGAGGATGGTCCATCAGGTAAGATAATGGGAACTGGCTTGGAGTCCGACTGCCTGGATGCCTGGTTAGATGCCTAATGTGCCTGAGCCTCTGTTTCTTCCTCTGTAGACCAGGGATGCTAATAACAGCACCTTCCCCGGGAAGGCATGGTCAGCAGTGAATGAGATACCTGTAAAGCACTTAGCCCAGTGCCTGGCACTCCATAATTACTCAATACTATTAGCTATTCCCATTCATTCATTCATTCATTCACACATCTAATCAGCACTCTTCCCTGGGCAAGGCACTGCAGGAACACACAGCCCCTGCCCCTGAGTTAGTCACAGAATGCCTGGGGCAACAGGACAGTGCACATCAGGCTACACGTGTGAGTGTGCAGAGAAAGTATCTGACTGAGTTGGGGGTCAGGAAAGGCCTTCCTGGAAGCCTTTTGATGATGACTAGTAGGAATCGTAAACAGTGAGGCAGCGTCTGACATGAGGACAGTTATCTGATGCGGGGAGCAGGAAAGGTATACTGGGCAGGGGAACAGCATGATCAGGGGCTCAGTGGCATAGAAAGCGCAGGGTTTAGCGGGGAGGGGGGTGTGGGGGAAGGGTCTGTAGGGTCTACGCTGGGGTGTTGAGACGAGGCACGCTGGCGGGCATGTGTGTCTTGGTGGGGATGACCGCAGTCCTCCACCCACAAGGTCGTTAAGAGGACTCTGGGTTCACACTGGTATAGGGCATAGCACGGGGTCCGGGACATGGTGAGAGCTCACTGCCAACCGTCAGATGTGTGTGGCAGGAAGACTCTTCTGATGGCAGATGTATTATAGGGACGACACTGGCACTGGGGAGGCCAGTCCGTGGGACTGTGGTCTCCAGCTGTAGCAAGAGGACATGACCTCGAGGTGGAGGCTGCCGCTCTCCTGGGCCTAAGGGGAGGTTCAGGAGTAGAAGGATCTTCTGGTAGGAAAGCCGGCCCCGGGGGGAGCAGGGAGGGTAGGGGAAGGAGGGGCTGCCATGCCAACCTCTTCCCTGGAGGCCCATACCGACTCAGCGTCAAGGGCATTCAGGAAGGGCCATGTCCTTGCCACTCCCAGCTCTTCTCTTCCTCCAACCTCCCTGTTCTCCTCTTTGACTCCTTTCTCTGTGTCCACATCTCCTTTCAGTGAAGCCACTCGTGGGGGTTAGGGGCCCACAGGCGAGTTGTCACTATTCCAAACTCACCTCCTGAGAGTCCCCACCCTCTCCCATCAAAAATGAACGCAGGGCCCGGTGCCCATGCCTGCAGGGCTCAGCAGGTCACATTCACGAGGGAAGCAGGTGGCTGTGGACAGTCAGGGCAGGATTAAAGGGGTGCTTGCTTCAGCTCTGGCTGCCCAGTGCCCTGTGGTGGAGGGGCTCATGCTCGCCAGAGCTCCTGATCTTCCACGAGCAGCTGGACATCTGGACATTGTGGGTAAAAGGATGCCGATGGGGATTATCCCACGGCCTGGGGAATGTCACATATCTGTCACAGGCCAAAACTGAGGCCACGGAAGTGTCTGGTAAGATGTCGACTGCGGGGCCCAGATATCCGCCCCTCGCCCCTGCCCAGTCACTCAGATGGCTGCGTCCTCCAGAAGTGGACAGACCTCTGCCTCTTGGCTGGAGGTTTGAAGGGCAAGGCCTGCAGACCACCTGAGCGCTGGCCATCCGAGGATCCTTCGTTCAGTCTTTCAACAGATTTGCGCCCCAATTCTCTGCTAGGGTTTGGAGATACGGCACCGAATAGATGAAAAACCTAAGGAGAGTACTCTTGAGAGGGCTCGAAATGCGTCCCCTGGAACTCTGGGGTATTTGTGAACAAGGGGATGAGATCTGTTTCTGACTGGAGAATTTCTGATGTGGGAGGCCACAGACGTGGCCTGTGCTGGCTTGAAGGGACAGCGGTGCTGGGGATCAGGGAGGATGAAGGGCAGTGCTGCCTTCCCTCCTGGTGTTCTGAGGCCCTGAACTCTAGGCACATGGAGGACCCCGTGGCTCGAGGGGCCCCAAGTGTTTGTGCACGGAAGTGAGAGGAGGCTGGAGCTGCTTGGGCACAGGTGGCTGTGCAGCCCGAATGGTAACTCAAGAAGCAACTGGGCTGTGAGCTTCTGGTGGACTAGATAAGCCCCCACTCTCTCTGAGGGTCCAGAACAAAGCTCCTGGCACTTCACAAAATTACACCTGCTGTCTACTGGGGACCCCGGCATCAAAAAGCCCGCCCAAGCCAGCCAGTGTGAATCAGAGCAAGAGTACCTCCCCCCACCCCATCCCCATCACTGCCAGCGAAGAGATAACTTTGCTGTTTTCCTTCTCCTTTGCCCTGCCACAGAGGAGCAGCAAAGGTCCAAAAGAGGGTCAGCGGGAGACCTCCTGGAACTGGATGTGAGTTGGAAAGTTCTAGCTGGGACTGGACCAAGCTGGAGAATCAAAGGGATGAGTTCTTGCTTGGGCCATGATGCACAGATGAGAAAGGGGGCACTGACAGAGGTCAGCTGAATGAGAGAAAACTCTTTGTGTCTGTACATGTCAATGAACCAGTTACGCATTACACACACGGGTCATTCGTTTGTAAGTGACATCTCATGATGGTCTCTCTCTGCCAGGTGCTCTTCTAAGCATTTACAACTAGTAGCTCATTTAAACCTCACGACACCTTGCAAGTAGGTGCTATCATTACTATCCGTTTTACAGATGGGGAAGCT
Organism: Lynx canadensis; assembly: GCF_007474595.2. NCBI lineage: Eukaryota > Metazoa > Chordata > Mammalia > Carnivora > Felidae > Lynx > Lynx canadensis. Next base: position 27,858,294 of record NC_044305.1, on the reverse strand, counting down.
GAGGTTAAGTGACTTGTCCGCTGCCACACAGGCTGGTACACAGCAGAGTCAAGACTCAGATTTAGTAGTATGCCATCATGCCTCGTATTAAGTTTAATAACATGCAGGCCAGAGCTTGTGTGGGGGCAGATCTGGGCCATGGGCTGCCACTTCGAGGCCTGTGGTTTGTGTTGGGGAGCTCTGTGGGGAGGAGGCAGAGGGCAGGTGGGGGAGTACTGAACTCGGCCAGGCCCATGGCCCACTTAGAATCATGGAATCTCACAGCTGGACAAGATCTTGGAGACAGCTCCACCTTCAGCCCCATTTTACAGGTGGGGAAGCCATAGGGGGGTAGGACTTGCCCAGGATCATCATGGCTCAGGGCCCTGCTTGTCTTCTCTTCTGCATAGGCATAGGCTTCTCACTTGAATTTCTGTCCTGGGAACCAAGCAGCCTACAGGATGAAACTGCGGTCCTGTGATTCTAACTGAAGAAGAGCGGCAGGGCGGGGCTGTGTCTTGGAGGCAGGACACCCAAGTCCAGGTCCTTTTCTCTTAGGGATGCCTGCCTGCCTGCCCCAAGAGTGGGCCATCCTGGATTGGAGAGTAGCAGACACGATGCAGGGATACCCTGGCCCAAAGGCAGCGGCAGAGAAGGTTGGTGCTGACCAGGGTGCTGAACCTGGACCGTACCTTCCTCCATCGCTCAGACCAGCTGAGGGGAGAGGGTGAAAGGGAAGGAGATTCATCTTTTGTCTCGGGGACCAACATGACTGTTTGGGGCAGTTTTTAGTGGCGCTACGATTTCTGTGGTCTGTGAGGCCTTGGGAAAGTCACTCAACTGCTCCAGACCTGCTTTTTCAACTGCTTAATGAGGAGAGTAGCTTCTATCCTACTCAACTTGGAAGGTAGAGGTGAGCATCACTTGGGGCCAGGGGACAGCCCTGTGCAGACTCCAAGCCCATCTCTGGGGCCTGGTGAGGCCTCTTAGGAGCTCACGCTCACAGAGGGGCTTCACAGGCTTGTTTCTTCCTCTGAAATGGGGGTCGGGTTGGGTAACTTCTGACGCTCCTAACCTGGGCGCTCTGGGCCCTGTGGCCTGTAGGTGGATGTGCTCAGGAACACAAGATACACATCGCAGACTTGGGAGTCTTAGAACATCCCCGGGATTGTGCTGCATTGTTCCTTTCTCATACAAGTCCTGACTTGATTTTCCAGCTTCAGGAATGGGTTTTGCACAGAGACCCATGCTCTTTCCCTGAAGAGGGCATGGGGACCTGGGGAAGGCAGTTCTACGAGAAGAGCACTGGCTTTAGAACCAGGCCGACCCAGGTTCCCATCATGGTTCTGCCATCCCTAGAGGGGCAAAGCCTAGCACCTTCAACCAGTGCCAACAGTGTTTACCTTGGGGTGGCTAGAGTGGTGGCTAAGAAAAGCCAAGCACGCCATGGGCACCGGGTAAGTGCTTGTTGTGTGCACTGGAGGACAGCCTCATCCTTGAGCCCTCATGAGGCCTTATCTATCCACATGGCCTCCTGAGCTCCAACTGTGTGTTTGTTAAGACACACTATTTGGTCGGACCTTGTAACAGTCCTGGAGGTGCAGGTAATGTGCATTTTGCAGATAAAGCCACGCACCGGCAGAGGGAAGTCTGTGACTCACATCCATGCCAGCCTGATTCTTAGACTCCTGCTTGGCTTTGAGGAAGCCAAGCTTACTGGACCTTTCCAAACCCTCTTTTTCTGGCCTAGACAATGAGGATACTACCTTATTGTGGTTATTATGACTTGAAGATATATGCCATTTTACAAGGGTACATGCAGTTTTAGAAACATATGTGAAACACATGTGAGTGACCCACGGGAAGCAAGGGAACGGAAGTGGGTATCGGGGTAAAACCTGACAAACAAAACGAGGGGAATTCTTGCGTGCCTTAGTCATAGTGTGTCACGAACCAAGAAGACTGGCTGAATTCTTTGCACCTGACGGCCAGGTAAAAGGAAAAGACAGAAAGAGCGTACAAAGAGTGTCTCAAACGTTCAATGTGCACATGAATCACCCGGTGAATTTGTTAAAATGCAGATCCTCATTTACCAAGTCTGGGTAGGGCCCCCGGGACTCTGCATTTCTCACAAGTTCCCACGTGATGCTGCTGGTGCAGCTGGTTTGAGTAGCAAGGATCTAGTCTTCCCTCCTGGAGAGTTCTCAAACTTACGTGATCATATGAATCTGAGGAACCCATGACCAACAGATTTAAAAGCCCGACCCTGGAGATCTGGATAAAGGTGTGGGTCGGCGCCAGGACATACCGTGTACTTTGAGCAAGCGCCTCAGGAGACCGCGAGGCTCGAGCAAACTGGGGAAGGGTGGCTGTGGTACTCCTCTGTACCCTGGCCAACAACGCAGACACAGGACACGGAGTAGACAGAAGCAAAGGGAATCACAGCCAGCTCCAAGAACTGGGAAGGAAACAAGGCAAGGGAAGAGAAGATGGGGCTGTGGGGATTGCGAAGACAGTACAGAAGTGGTCTATGGCCTGCCACCAGAAGATGAGGATTTGGAATCCAACTTTATTCTCCTTGTAAGCCATCGGGCAAACACGGAATTTCAAACCAAGCAAGAGTGGTGCCATGAACTGCACCAGACTTGGAAACTCCCCTCTACGCCGGACCCATCCTGTACCAGCATCCTGACCAGAACCTTCCCAACTCAAACCCAATCCCTTTGTGGCTCACCAGCCATGGTCACCCCAAGGTGGCGATGACCAAAGCCATGGTCTTGCTCCCCTGAGGTGACTGGTTCTGGTCTCTCTCGCATCAGTCCCAGGTCAAGTTCTTTTTCTTAAAGCTAAGCCAAAAAACACCTCACACCTACTAGGATGGCTACATGCAGGAAGACTGACAGGCACTGGCGAGGATGTGGAAAAACGAGAAGCTTCGCACCCGCTGGTGGGAACGTAAAGTGGTGTGGCCAGTTTGAAAAGTCTAGCAGTTCTTCAAAAAGTTACCGATTATGATGCGATCCAGCAATCCCACTCCTAGGCATATACCCAGGAGGAATGAAACCCTAGTCTACGCAAGACCTGTAGCACAGATGTCCACGGCAGCACAAAAGTGCGCAACAACCCAACACCTGTCCGGTAACTGAGAAGTGGATACGGAAAGGAGGGATATACATAAGAGACTCTGCAATAGAGCACAAGCCGAGGGTTGATGGGTGGGGAGGGGGGAAACGGGTTGATGGGCAGTGAGGAGGGCACTTGTTGGGATACGCACGGGGTGTTGTATGGGAGCGATGAACCACGGGAATCTACCCCCAAAACAGAGCACACTTCACGCACTGTATGTGCGTGAACTTGACAATACACTATATTTAAAAAGAAAGAAAGAAAAGAAGAGAAAGAAAGAAAGAAAGAAAGAAAGAGAGAATGGGGTTTCTGTCCACACAGCGGTATTCTTCAGCCAGAAAAGGAATGCAGCAGTGACACACGCTACAACATGGAGGAACCTTGAAGATGTCAGTGAAAAGAAGCCAGACACAAAAGGCCACGTGCCGTATGACTGTCCCTGTGAGAAGTGTCCAGAACAGGCAAATCTTTAAATTTTTTTTTTTTTTTATTTTTTTTTTTTCAACGTTTATTTATTTTTGGGACAGAGAGAGACAGAGCATGAACGGGGGAGGGGCAGAGAGAGAGGGAGACACAGAATCGGAAACAGGCTCCAGGCTCTGAGCCATCAGCCCAGAGCCTGACGCGGGGCTCGAACTCATGGACCACGAGATCGTGACCTGGCTGAAGTCGGACGCTTAACGACTGCGCCACCCAGGCGCCCCATAAATTTTTTTTTTTTAACGTTTATTATTTTTGAGACAGAGAGAGACAGAGCATGAACGGGGGAGGCGCAGAGAGAGAGGGAGACACAGAATCGGAAACAGGCTCCAGGCTCTGAGCCATCAGCCCAGAGCCGACGTGGGGCTCGAACTCACGGACCGCGAGATCGTGACCTGGCTGAAGTCGGACGCTTAACCGACTGCGCCACCCAGGCGCCCCAGAACAGGCAAATCTTTAGAGACAAAACAGACTAGTGGTTGCCTGAGGCCAGGAGCGGGGCAATGGGAGGGACTGTTAATAGGTACAGGGTTCCTTTTTTTTTTTTTTGAGGTGGCGAAAATGTCCGGGAGTTAGATGTGGTGATGGATGCACAACACTGTGAATATAGTAAAAACCACTGAATTGCACACTTTTAAAAGGTAAACTGTGGGGCGCCCGGGTGGCTCCGTCGGTTAAGCAGCCGACTTCGGCTCAGGTCATGATCTCATAGTTCGTGGGTTCGAGCCCCACGTTTCTGTGCTGACAGCTCAGAGCCTGGAGCCTGCTTTGGATTCTGTGACTCCCTCTCTCCCTGCCCCTCCCCTGCTCATGCTCTGTCTCTGTGTCTCTCTCTCTCAAAAATAAAGATTAAAGGGGCGCCTGGGTGGCGCAGTCGGTTAAGCGTCCGACTTCAGCCGGTCACGATCTCGCGGTCCGTGAGTTCGAGCCCCGGTCAGGCTCTGGGCTGATGGCTCGGAGCCTGGAGCCTGTTTCCGATTCTGTGTCTCCCTCTCTCTCTGCCCCTCCCCCGTTCATGCTCTGTCTCTCTCTGTCCCAAAAATAAATAAAACGTTGAAAGAAAAAAAAAAATAAATAAATAAATAGATTAAAAAAAGAAAAAGGTAAACTTCATGGGTACATGTGGGTATATCTCAATAAAGCTGTTTTTTTTTTTTTAATTTAAAAAAAAGGAACAGGTTATTAAGTGCTGATTTTTATTGTTAAGGATCCCACCTTTCCACAAGGCATACCCTGGAACCGTTCCCGCTCGGCCTGGTACTTACTCCTGGCTGGAAGGAGGAAGTGGCCTAGACTACAACAAACACTGACAGCATGACGTGGAAGTTCCTGAAGGCCCCATTCACTTCCCCCCACAGAACTAAGACACGATGTTCCTCAGTGTCCTTGATACAAGGAGACCCACGCAAAAAATGGCTCATTCTGCAGATGAGAATCACTGAAGTTTCTGTTTTCAGAAAACAATTATGTATAGGACTATCCTTTCAACCTGTGCTACTAGAAAAACCAAGTGCCAAATTTATTGTTTGAATCCTCTTTTCCTTAAATCACAGATCTAAAAGTGATCTGCTTCCCTGCTCGTCTGATGGTTTCTAGTGTGATGTTCCTTTAATGCTTCCTTTTATAATGAAGGATGCTTATGTGACCGAACTGCCCCAAGTCCTTTCCGTAGCCAGCATGACCCAATTCGAAAACAAAAACACTCCACCCATTTGTAGGCCCTTAAGGAAGAAGGCTAAAGGCTTCAAGGCGGTCTTCACTAAATCAGTGCTTGAGATGGGGTCTCCCAGAAATGGCCAGGGCGCCTGCTCATGCTGGCCTCCCCACTCAAGCCCCAGCCGAGGGTACCCTTAACCCCCTCTCAGGCAGTTCCAGGCTACAGCATATTAGCAGACACCTCAGGAAGGCTCTGGTAGCCTACCCTGTGCCCACAGATAAATAATGTGTCCTCATTTAGGAGAAAGAACCCAAGGATCTGAGAAGCAGAAAGGCCCATCCATGGATGCAATGCTAGCCTTGGAGGGAAAGTGCCTAGTGCCTTGATCTCTTGCCTCTGGGCCTGGTGCTCTATGGTGCTCTCTCCACTCCAGCACAGGGGGGGCTCATCACTGACCGTGTATGTCAGGCCTCGGGCTGAAAAGAATCCGGAGAACACCAGAGGTCAGGTGGGCCTGGACAGAGGACACAGGCTTCTGGAGGCTGGGGCTCCCTGGGGGTGAAAGGCCCTCCTGGCTTGTTTCCTGCTTCACTAGCTCCTCCATCCACCCCAGCCACTGGCTTCCAGAGGCTGGGCTCCCTGCTCCTATGGGGGTTCAATACCACACTCAGATGGAGCCCGTGCTCCTGTGCTTTTCTTGCGTGGGCCCCAAGGGGTACGGAGTTACCCTGTAGGTAAGCACCACACAAAGCGTCAAAAATTCATTCTTTTCCTTTGCCCAGTTCCGAGAGGTGGCCACACACAGAGGCAGGCATCAGAATGTTGTAGAGTAGGAAGGGCACCTCCCAGGGCAGCAGGAAAGCCCTGGGAAGGGAGAGCCCTGCTTAGGGTCAACTCGGTAAGTTAGTGGCAAAAATGAGATCAGCCTTCAGGTCTGTGCGGGCAAGCAGGACTGGAGGATTCTGCCCTCCGCATGACGCAGTCTCTCTGCGATGTGCCTGCCCCTGTGAAAGTCTTCCTTGTGGCCTATGCGGCCTATGGGGCTTTCTAGTCTCTCATTTTCGTCTGTGTAGCCACACGGCAAAAAGCAATTTATGAAGGGAAGGTGTCTGAGAAGCAAGAACAGGCCCTGGGTAGGAAAAGAGTCATTTGGCCCCAGAAAGATTTCAACTCTAAAGTCTCAGAAATGGAAGGAGCTGCGCAGAAAAGAAGAGTGGGAGCCTGGCAACATGATTTTTGTATTGACATTTGGTTCTTATAATAACATCCAAAATGCGTTCTGTTCTTATAGCGCTGCAGCTGCGACTGCATCGGGCCGAGGGTATATGTTGCCGGAGTGTCCCTTGAGAAGTGTGCGGGAGCTGGTGGTGAGAGAGACACACAGAATGCTCTTTGGGACCTATACGCAGCCGGGTGGAGAGCTGCAGCATGTGCCTTGGCTCTGACAGGGGGTGGGGAGGCAATCCCAGCCAGCCTGCAAACACATGGGCAGAGTCCCTCGCCCCCAGACCGCAAGAACACGGCTGCTGACGGGGCCAGCGGCGGCAGCTCCAGGAGAGTGGAGGGAAGGCTGGGATGTTACATTCTTGAGGCCTTCACAGGTACATATCATCGTAGCCCGGCGGGGGGAGATGGTCTGGGTTAGGTCTGGAATGGAAAGAGGGGCTGGTGAGTTGGGAGTGATGGCGGGGCCAGGGGCGCACAGGCAGACGGGGCCTGAGCAGAGGGAGCCTGCCCTCCAGAACGACGTGGTGCTCTGTGGGGTTGAAACGCACACGCTCTACAGCCATGATCCTGACTCTCCCACCCTGGGTAAGTTAATTCATCTTCCAGGGTCTTGATTTCTGCATCTATGCAATATGGACAGTAATATGTACCCCTAAGTGTTGCTATTAGAATCCAGCGTCCTGACATGGACTTAAACTTCAGTGAGTATGAGCAGCTCCTCCTCTGAGTGCTCCCTGAGGGAGCTGGAGGAAGGGAGGCACCGAGGGCTGGGGAGCTCTGGGGAGGCCTCAAGCATGGGGCCCGGAGGAGGCTCCACTCCCTCGGCAGTGAGGGATGACGGAGCCAGTGGTGACTCCGCACCTAGAGTCAGACTGCTTGCTCCCACAATGCTGAGCTGAGCTGAGCTGCCATCAGGCCCTATTTCTCAGCGGGCCTGAGTGAGTACCTACCCAGACGGGCTGGTCCCAATGGGTCCAAAGGGGTCAAAGCGTGCTCCTGGGGGCACAGCGCCTGGAGGAAGACGGTTTGGGAGGCCCGAGGATGGGTCAATGAGTGCTCTCGGGAAGCCAGATCTCAGGGGATCCACGATCATGCCACCTCTCCGACACCTGAGGCAAGAAGAAAAGGTGGGTAAGCAGGTGGGGCAAGGAGCTGCTGGAGGAGAGGCGAAGGAGGTGAGTGGACTAAAAATGCCTGGGATATGTACTCTGGAGAGCTCAGACACTGATGGATGGTTGCCCGAGAGTCAGCAGGAAGTGGGCAAGAACAGGAACACCAAGAGCACACCTTTCCCAGCATGTACGGCCTGCCCTTTCAGCTTTCCAGGCTGCCCGAACCCACAAAACTGAGATCCCTGCCATGTTCTACATCCAAGGGGGACAACTTGATCAAGAACAGGTGCCAGAACTTGCCAAGGTCAACGGAGAACCATCATAAGGTTCTGGAGGGCACTATTTTAGGTCTAAGGACTAGTAATGGCATTGGGACAATTCCGGATGATGGCTTTCTTGCAGTTTCCTGAGAGGGCCTCAGGGTGATCTAGGACTGCACGTCGACTGCCCAAATCTGGCTCCTGACAGCATCTGTCCCTCATGGAGTTCCACGCACCTGACCTCCTGTGCTCAAAGCAGGATGTGTGAGCTGATGTTCCCCAAACTTTGCGGCCACTGTTCAAGCTTAACTTCAGGCTCATGCGATTTCCCACTGTCTAAAAATGAGGTGCTCAAGTTGGGGTCGCTTTGCAGCACAGGTTGAAATCTACCCGGAAGCATTCAGAGAAGACAGGGCCTGGCTAGGCTGTAGTGACTTTGTTGGGTGCACGACAGAAACCACACACACAGTCTACTGGGGATCAGAGACTCCCCTGAGCAAGTGAGGTGACTGCTGAGGAGCCCTGAACTGCCCTTCAGTCTGTCGCCCACCATGTGCTCCTCAGCCGGCACCTGAGAAACCCTTCCATCCAAGGGAGGCTGCTGTCCTCCGCCAGGGCCAGTGGGGTCAGCTAATGACAGGGGAGCTGTCTGCTGGCTTGCTCGGCGCCTCCCCCACCCCGCCAGCAGAGCTCTCCCTCACTGCTGCAGGCACGGCAGAGCGGAACAGCGGCGGTGACTTCTCAGCCGCTCAGCACCAGCAGCCTCCTTCACCCCAAAGCAAGGCTGACGAAAAGCTCTAAGATTAGAAGGTGAGCTGAGCCTGAAAAGTCACAAGAGTAAGTTGTGTTGCTGCCCCCTCCCTGGCAGGACTCACCCAAAGGGGTCCAGATCCTCTCCCCCGACAGCAAACGGGCCCAGGGGATCACACCTGAAACAAACAAGGGACAATTACCACAAGTCCCATAGCAGCCAGGCTCCTGGGCTCCTGGGGACTGGAACCGAATGCCCGTGGGGTCACAAATGCACTCCCAGGTATGGAGGACAGGGGAAATCCCCGCACAAGACCATAACATGAGGGATATTTCAAAGTGGTCTTTGGCACAGACTAATATATTACAAGGGCAATATTGAAAAGAGTTGAACACAAAGCTAAAAACAAGGAGACCTCAATACTGTAGAAAATAAACGTACTGACAGTGGTTAGTAACCTCAAGATAAATTTTATTTTATTTACACTTTCTCAAGTTTCTAAATTTTGTATCACGAACCAAGAACTTTCAGATTAGAAAATATCCTAAAAACAAAACCCAAACTCCAAGACTAAGACTTAAAAGCTTCCAGGGATGGAATAAGATGGGTGTCCACACACAGCCAGAAGAGTATGGCCTCTCCACGACATTTCGATCCCACAGACACCGTGTATCTGTTTATGCGCTGCCCACTGGAGGGCCACAAACCACTGTAACCTCTAAGATTTTTTTCACCTCTACACCAAGAACCCACTTTTGTTCTCACTGGGAATGCATGAGCTAGGAGCATAAATGAGAGCATCCTTTCTGGAAAGCAATTCTGTACTGTCTAATATATACAAACCACCTGTGTCTTTCAAAAGTCTTAACGTATCTTTATACTCTTTGATCCAATAGTTCCTTATCTAGGCATTTATCTTAAACAATACATAATTCAAATTAAAATATCACCATAAAGACTTTAATCAAGGGAACTGGAATTGGCCTAACTAGGGACCAGTTAGGCACTTATGGTGGATCCCTAAATGCAATTGTGGAGACAATGTTCTCAGAGGTTTCAAAATGATATGAAAAGGGGAGCCTTGGGTGGCTCAGTCAGTTAAGTGTCTGACTTCAGCTCAGGTCATATCTCACGGTTTATGGGTTTGAGCCCCTCATCAGGCTTGCAACTGTCAGCGCAGAGTGCGCTTTGGATCCTCTGTCCCCCTCTCTCTCTGCTCTCTCTCCCTCAAAAATAAACAAACGTTTAAAAATAAAATAAAATAGGGGCGCCTGGGTGGCGCAGTCGGTTAAGCGTCCGACTTCAGCCAGGTCACGATCTCGCGGTCCGTGAGTTCGAGCCCCGCGTCGGGCTCTGGGCTGATGGCTCGGAGCCTGGAGCCTGGTTTCCGATTCTGTGTCTCCCTCTCTCTGCCCCTCCCCATTCATGCTCTGTCTCTCTCTGTCCCAAAAATAAATAAACGTTGAAAAAAAAAAAAAAAAAAAATAAATAAAATAAAATGATGTGAAAAAATGCTTATGCTCTAGTGCTAACTGTGGGGGGGAAAAAGAGATAGCCTAGGAATAGCCCAGAGAATCAACTGTGAAAAATGTGTGCAGGGGCGTGTATGTCTAAATAAAAATTGAAAGGAGTTACTCCTGGGATGATTTTCTTTATGCTTTTCTGGTTTTTTCCTACAAAACAAAAAATACTTAAAATTTGCAAAAGTGTGCTTTGGAACCTGCCTGGAGACCTAGCAAGCAATACAAACCTTGCAGTTCTGGAGGGGGTGGGGGTTCCTGCCAGACCTCAGGAGAGCCTTGTAAATAGCAGCTAATATACACTTACAGGTAAGAAGCCATTAATTAAACAACTGGGAAAAAATCCAAAAGGAGATGCTTCTTCAGTCAGTTCTACCTATCATGCTGGAAAGGATACTGTGATTTAAGTGGATGTGGCTAGGTTTCCAAGGGAAGGAATTTTTCCTGATGTAGATGACTGTTCCCGAGTCCTAGTTCAAATTTGCTGGTGGCCTCTGTTAACATCATGCCACACTGTGGATGGACAGAGGTGCTGGAGAGCACCGAGTGTATCTCCATGAAATGGTCCACTACAGGTCAGCAAATAGAAGGGGCTTCTAATGGCTATAAAAATGCCTAGGAGAACAGCACCTTATAGCTCCTGAAACACATAGCCTTTTCTCCTTTTCTCTCCTGGGCCAAAGAGCACAGGATGGGGCAGGGAGAAGGAACAGAGAAGAGAAACTGGAAAAGGCAGCTGCCAGGCCCGTGGCAACCATTTGTGTACTTGAAATTGTCACAGCCTATCCCTTGGCTCAACACTTACCACAATCTCGCTGCAACACACGCACGCACACTTCTGTGAATTTATTATGCACATGCTCAGAACCCATTTTAAAATAGTCTCAGTCCTGGGTCCCCTGGGTGGCTCAGTTGGTTAAGTGACTGACTCTTGATTTCAGCTGAGGTCACGATCCCAGGGTTGTGGGATCGAGCCATATGTTGGGCTCCATGCTAGGCGTGGAGCCTGCTTAAGATGTTCTCTCCCCCTCTCTCTGCCCCTCCTCTGCTTGCACTCTTTCTCTCTCTTAAACATTAAAAAAAAAAAAAAAAAAAAAAATTAGTCTCAGTCCAGCAAGTCCCCCTGGCTGTAATTTCTTCTTGACCGTTCTTTTGAGGGGAATGTCTGATTTTTGTATAAGGTCTCTGAAATCAAGCCCCTCCTTCAACTGATAATCAGCTGAAGTAGAGTGTTATACACTAACGCTGTAGGCCAAAGTGCCTGCCTGGGCCCACATGACCATATGATCCCGGCTCCAACAGGGCCCCCCGAAGGGATTTGAAGGTGATCCCGAACACCACATTTCCTCCTTCTGTGCTCCCCTCTCCTCTTGGATAAAAACATCACCCACTCCTCTCTTGGGCACACAAATCCCGCTGACACCACTCTAACAGCTACACGGTCTGGCGATGTGGAAAGGCCTCGGGACTGGAGGGCAGAAGACGGGCCCTGGGCTCTGGGTGGAGGATGATCTAGGTGGTTGGCAGGGGTCTGTCACAAACCTGTGCACCTCAGTCTTTTAAGAAGACTGGAGTCTAAGAAGTAACACTCACAGGGCCTGCTGTTGACGATGACACAGCCGCAGCAGGCACAGACAGACATGCTGCCAGGCAAGGCCTGGAAGAAGTGGGTAACAGCCACTGCCGCTATTTACCAAGAGCCTGCCCTGTACTAATTTAGTTTTAAAAAAACTAATTTTGAAAATGTAATCTTCTCAACAGGTAATGCATCTACCCGTTTCAAAATTCAAGACTGATAAAAGACCCACACGTCTATAATCTTAGGCTAGATGTGTCCTGGAATTCAGAATTCTTCAGATTTAGAAAGGTCAGATGGGTGTACCTAACTTACATTGTGTAACACTCCCAAGCAGCACCCGGGCTGTAACAAATACCCTAATGTTTCTGCAAAACGAATGCCTATTCATATGTAAGTGGGATAAATGAATGTATGAGGAGCTTCATGCCACTTCAGGACAGGGTTTGGCACCAATCTTATGGGGAGAAGGGGGAGGGGGGGAGAGGAAGGGGGAGAGGAGGGAGAGAAGGGGGAGAGGAAAGGGGAGAGGGAAGGGGGAGGGCGGACAGAGCGGGGGATGAGAGAGAATATATCTCAAGGTCCTGCTCAGCACAGAGTCCAACATGGGTCTCATCCCACTCGATCCCTGGGATCAGGATCTGAGCCGAATCAAGAGCTGGACGCTCAAGGGACTGAGCCCCCAGGTGCCCCTCAGAGCTCCTTTGATATCAGAATTGTACATAAAAGATTGTGGGCCCACAAAAGCAAAAATTCTCCCTTTCACCCTTGTTCCCCAGCCTACCAGGTCTTCCTACAGACAACTAAGATACCAGCTTCTTGTATGTCCTTCCAAAAATACTATGCATAGAGAGCAAATATGTATCTCTCCTTTTTTAACAGATGGGTGCACTGAGTGCCTTATATACATTATCATATTTCACCTTTGCAGCAGCCCTCTGAGTACGTATGATTTTTATTCTTATTTTACAGATGAGGAAACAGGCTCAGAAGCAAGGTTTCTTAAACAAAGCCACAAAGGTAGTAAGTGGCCAATACAGTATTCATCCTGGGTCTGCCCAACATCAAAACCCATCCATGCTCAAACTGATGTGTTGAGACCATTTACATTTAATGTGATTTTATGTGATAGGTTTAGATTTATAGCTACTACCATTTACTATTCGTTTTCCAAATGTTCCCTCTGTTTTTCATTCCTCTGTTTGCTCTTTCTTTTTATTCAATTTTAGTGTTTTTTACTCGATCTCTTCTTAGAGTTTTTTCCAAGTGGTTGCTTGAGGGATCAAATATACAGACTGAACCTCTTCAGTCTACTTTGAAACAGTATTTTACCATTTCAAGTAGAAGGCAGAGACCGTAGAAGGCATATACAGGTCCATTCATTCTCCTCTACGTTACAGTTGCTCCCTATTATACTGACATAAAGTGAAATGTGTAATTTTTGCTTTCAACTGTAAAACACATTTTAGAGAATTCAAGAGAACAGTTCTATTTACCTAGACATTTACCATTTCTATTGCTCTTCCTTCATTCCTGATGTTCCAAGTTTCCATCTGGTATCATTTCCCTTCGGTCTGAAGAACTTCCTTTAGCAATTCCTTTTGAGAAGAGCTGTTGACTATGAATTCTTAGTTTCCTTTCACTAAGAACTCTTAATATCCTTCAGAAATAAAGTGAAATATTTGCTGGATACAGAATTCTGGGTTGACAATTCTTTTTTCTCCATACTTTGAGAACATCTGTCCACCTCTTCCTGGTCTCCATGATTTCTAATGAGAAATCCACAATTGTTCACGTTCTTATTCTTCTATAGGCAAGTCATTGTTTTTCCCTAGCTGCTTTCATGATTTTTTTTTTCTTCATTTTTAGTTCTTGGCAGTTTGATTATAAGTCTGCACATGGACTTTCTTCGGTTTATCCATTTAGGGTTTGCTGAGCTTTTTGAATTTGTGGGTTTTTTGCCCAAAATGTCTTTTGCCAAATCTGGGGAGTTTTCAGCCCTTATTTTCTTCGAATAATTTTTCTGTACTGTCTTCTTTCTCCTCTTTTAAGACTCTGATTGCCCCTATGTTAGACCTTTTATAATTGTCCCACAAATCCCTGAAACTTAATTTTTCAATCTGTGTTCAGACAAGATAATTTCTACTGCTCGGTCTTCAAGTTTACTCTTTCTTCTGTTATTTCCATTCTGATATGCCTTCATCCAGTGAGCTTGTTTTGATTATTTTACTTTTCAATTCTAAAATTTCCATTAGGTTCTTCTTCATACCTGCTATTTCTTTGCTGAGACCTGCTGCTCTGTTCAGTTCAAGACAGTCTGCCCTCACTTCTTGCAGCATTTTTATAATAGCTGCTTTCTGTCTTTGTCAAGATAATCCCAACATCTGTGTCATCTCAGTGCTGGCACCTGTTACCTTTTTGTGAGTTGTGTGAGTTGAAGTTTTCTTGGTTCTTTGTATGCCCAGTAATTTAGAATTGTATCCTGGAGGCTCTGAAGAATCCTGATATTTCTGTTTTAGCAGGCAATCAACATAGCTGGCTTCAGGATCCAAGTTCTGGTTTCAATGTCAGTTGTTTTCAAAGCCTTTGCAGTGCTGTCCAGTGCTGTACCACGTATGTGCTGCCAAGCATTGTTTGGACCACCCAGTTCTACTCAAACTGTGATGTGCAGATGCATCAGTGGGGGATCTGGCTAAGGGCAGGTTTCTTTTCTTTTCTTTTCTTTTTTAAAATATACTTTATTGTCAAGTTAGCTAACATACAGCACATACAGTGTACTCTTGGTTTCGGGAGTAGATTCCCGTGATTCATCACTGACATACAACACCCAATGTTCATCCCAGCAAGTGCCCTCCTCAATGCCCATCACCCATTTTCCCCTCTCTCGTGCCCCCCCATCAACCCTCAGTTTGTTCTCTGTATTTAAGAGCATCTTATGGTTTGCCTCCAATCTCTGTTTGAAACTATTCTTTTCCCTTCCTCTCCCCCAGGTCGTCTGTTAAGTTTCTCAAATTCCACTATGAGTGAAACATATGATATCTGTCTTTCTCTGACTGACTTATTTCACTCAGCATAATACCCTCCAGTCCATCCACATTGTTGCAAATGGCAGGACTGCATTCTTTCTCATTGCCAAGTAGTATTCCATTGTATATATAAACATCTTTATCATTCATCAGTGGGTGGGCATTTAGGCTCTTTCCAAAATTTGGCTATTGTTGAAAGTGCTGCTATAAACACTGGGGTACATGTGCCCCTGTACCTTTTGGATGAATTCCTAGTAGTGCTATTACTGGGTCGTAGAGCAGTTCTATTTTTAATTTTTTGAGGAACCTCCACACTGTTTTCTGGAGTGGCTGCACCAGCTTGCATTCCCACCAGCAGTGCAAGAAAAGGGCAGGTTTTAATCCAGAAGATCACGAGTGGGACTTGAGATTCTGTATGTTTCACAAACTGAGTGAACGTGACTGGACTTGCTAGTCTGGGGAACACCAATGACTAAGACTGCCAGGGTACAAGTTCAGCTGGGAAATTCTGGTAGCCTAGGATTATTTACTCTGTTCTGCTAAGCGTAGAAATTTAGGACTGGGAACATGGAGATGCTGAGGACAGTAGACAAGAGTGTGTGTGCATATACACGTATGGCAGCAGTTACAGTGCTCTGAGCAAGCAGAGCACTAAACCTTCTCTTTTCCCCCCTGCTGAGGATATCCTGTGAGTTCAAAGGTGAACTGGGAATGGAGGTGGGTGGGAAGTATCGCATTTGGCTAGGAAAACAAAATTTTTAGAAGAAAAAAAGAAACAGATATGCATAAATTTAAAAATTGTAAGAAAGATGTCACCATAATCAAACATGATTCTTTTTGCTATTCTTTTCTTGTCTATTTTCATAAGCATGCTTTTATAAAATTATAATGCTATCATTTTAGATCCCACTGTTTTCCTCCACTTATGTCCTGTATTCCCAAGTTGTCTGTCTTTGCTATTGACATTTTAATGACCAAGTAATAATCACTCAAGTGAAGCAAATTTTTAACATTTACTTGACCTTCTACTGTATGTATTGGTATTGCTTCTGGTAGGTGTAACTATAAATGATGGTGTAATTGGTGACTTTTGTGCACATGTTTTTTTTCTGTCAGAAATCAGTTCACTGGGGGGGCGCCCGGAGGCTCACTTGGTTAAGCATTCTACTCTTGATTTCCGTTCAGGTCGTGAGCTCACGGTTCACTAACAGCGCGGAGCCTGCTTGGGATTCTCTCTTCTCCCTCTCTCTCTGCCCCTCCCCCTCCTGCATGCGCTCTCTCAAAAAATAATAAACTTTAAAAAAAGAAAGAATCGGTAAATGTTACCCTCTGCTTGTCCTACCAGTGTATGATGGGGACAACCTGCTTCTCTGATCAACAGACAGGAGTTGTGCTCAGAAGCCTCAGCTGCACCTGACTTGGAGGATTCAGAAGGTGAGATTGGAGTTCTGCAAGCTGATGAAATTCAGGTAAGATTTACACTCAGCTGATGTAGTAATGGGTACACGTTACCCCGAAGGTGATAGGGAGGGGAGGGGAAAGTGTATTTTGCATTTGGGAGGCCAGACGGTAGACTATGCTAGGTAACATTTCTAGAAATGGCCCCCTCTCAATATTCCACACTGTCTAATCCCCAGAACCTGTGATGTCATGACCAATCACTCCTGTGATTGTTTTAGGTAATACTGCACAGTTGACTTCAAAAAGGGCAGATTATATGAATGGGCTAATCTACTTACATGGGCCCTAAAAAGCAGAAAACTTTCTCTAGCTGGCAGCAGAAGAGAAGGTGGAAGGGGAGAGTCAAAACATGAGAAGGACTTGGCATACTATCGCTGGCTTTGAAGACGGAGGGGGCCGCGTGAGAAGAGACGTAGGGAATCTTAAGGAGATGAGAGGCCCTCAGCCACAGCCAATGAGGAATGGGGAGCTCAAGTCCTACAAAACAAGGAACTAAATTTGGGTTCAGTTAGCTCACAAATGTTACGGGGGTGATGCTTTTCTAAACAATTTAAAAGAAAAAGGAGACCAACTCCAGCAACATGGCAAGGATAGGGAAACAGCATCAAAATACGGTGGGAATGCCAACGAATACAATTGTTTGGTTCTACTTCCAGCGACAGATGCTAAGGAAACATTCAGAGATGTGCTCTAAGTTTCAAAGTATGTTCACTGAGTGTTAGCTACGGTAGCCCCAAGTTAGGGACTTAGGCTAAGAAACACAAAAGCCTTGCATCATCCTGGATCTGTCTCTCCTTCATTAAACAACCCATCAGCAAGTCCTATCAGGTATACTTCCAAACATACCCCAGATCATCTGCCTCGTCTCTGCCACCACCCCCCCCCTTCACCCCCCCCCCACCACCGTTGTTTGTTCCCTGGGTGCCCATGTCAGCTCCTGGCGCCATCTTCCTGTTTCTGCTCTTGGACCTTTATACTCCATTCTCCACAAAGATGCCAGAGTGATTCAAAAATAAAACATAAACAGTATGAAGTCCCTCCCAG
Organism: Lynx canadensis; assembly: GCF_007474595.2. Lineage (NCBI taxonomy): Eukaryota > Metazoa > Chordata > Mammalia > Carnivora > Felidae > Lynx > Lynx canadensis. The sequence goes on along the minus strand of NC_044305.1, from coordinate 27,841,075 downwards.
GGATCCCTACTGCTTTTGATCTTGCCCCCAAGACTCCGCATGCCCTGGCCTTTGCTCACCCCCAGTGTCATCACCGATCTCTCTGTTCTCCACCCCCAAGTTTACTGAGTTCCAACCACACCACTTTCTCTTTATTCTCAGAACAATCCAAAACGATCATTTCTTTTGAAACGATTGCTGATACATGTGTTACAAGGAGGAAATACTAGGGGCGCCTGGGTGGCTCAGTCAGTCGGGCATCCAACTTCGGCTTGGGTCATGATCTCACGGTCTGTGAGTTCGAGCCCCGCGTCGGGCTCTGTGCTGACGGCTCGGCCTGCTTCGGATTCTGTGTCTCCGCCCCCCCCCTGCCCCTCCCCTGCTCATGCTCAGTCTCTATCTCTCAATAATGAATAAACATTAAAAAAACATTAAAAAAAAAAAGGAGGAAATACTAAGGGCTGAATCTTGCTCCAATGTTTATGAGCTATGTTGGTTTGGCTAAGTTAATTAACCTCTCTGTGCATCAGTTTTCTTTTCTATAAAATGGGAATAGAAGCATCTATCTCATTCTCGTTAGGATGAAGAGATTATATTTTACACTTAATGTAACTGCTTGGCACACAGTAAAGACTTGTTAAATATTAACCACGTTAGTTGTCAGAACCTAACCGGGATTCCTCCACAGAAAAAAGTCAGTGGTTCATGGGGTCCCAACCAGACTGCTTTCTGTCCCAAATGTTTTGATGGTTCCTATTACCCAGGATCAAATCTAGCTCCTTAGCACATGGGGCCCCTTGTGATGTGGTCCTCACATTCACCTACTCTCCTTTCACATGCCAGTACAAATATAATGCCCTCACTCCCTCCCTTGCCCCAACATACACACGCATGAGATGATTTCAGAGCCTCATTTAAACCCACTGTCCCCTCAGCCATACATGCCAATTACTTTCAATATCACAGAATTTTTATTAGTCCTATAGAATTTAGCTCATCAGGCATTATCTCTGTGAAGCCTTTCCTTCTATCTTGTACCACTCAATCCTTCAGAATATTATTCAGAATAATCACCCTTCTCTGTGCTTTAGCAGACCTCAGAAAATACTTGTCATTGTTTTTAAAGGACTTATGATCTGGAATGAACAGGGCAATCAGCGGGGGATCAACTGTGAACTCCTTCAAGGCTGGGTCCACACCTCATCATGTATTCCCAGTGCCCAGTACAGTGCTTGACACATAAGCAACACTTAGACTTACTTGGGAACGAGAAATTGTAAGAAGGCAAAAGCAAAGGCTTTAGAGTTAGACCCACGTTCAAATTCTGGCTTCACCATCTAATGGCTGTGTGACTTGGGGTAGGTCATGAAATCCCTACACCTTAGCTTTCTCTCCTGTAAAGTACGACAACAGTATTTCTCGAGGTTGTTGTAGGTGTCACATGAGGATGTTTACAAGAGTGTAACACCTGGTACATAATAAAAAGTTCAAGAAGTGGTAGCCAATATTCTATTATTATATCACAACTGCTTTTTACTGGTTGCGATCAAATTACTTATACATGAACCTCAGTTTCCTTACTTGTAAAATGAGGAGAGCCCTTGCCCATCTCATGGGGTTGAGAGAATAAAATACGCGCATATGGATGAAACGCCTAGCTTGTGGCTTACAATAATTGGCACTCAACAAGCAGTGATTGAATAATTATTATTGAACTAGCTTTGCCATACATGAGAAAAACCAAAGAGATCAAGATTATTTGCCTCTAAGAGGAAAGACAATGAGGGCAAATTTTAAGAATATGGAATAACAGGGGCGCCGCCTGGGTGGCTCAGTCGATTAAGCATCTGACTCTTGATTTCAGCTCAGGTCATGATCTCATAGTTGGTGAGTTTGAGCCCTGCATTGGGATTCTCTCTCCTTCTTTCTCTGCCCCTCTCCTGCTTGTGCTCTCTCTCTCTCTCAAACTAAATATGTACACTAAAAAAAAAAAAAAAAAAAAAGGAAATAGTTTCATGACTAATAAAAATTGAAAATTTAATTATTAAGGTGACATAGGTAGAGGATAAATCTTTTTGGAATATGGTGCTGTACCAACTGGATTCAATATAGTAAGACATCAATCTATCTTGTACCACGCATAAAATTAATTTCAAATGGGTTATAGATCTAAATATAAAAGGTAAAACAACAGAGCTCCTAGAAAAAATATATGAGAACTCTTCCATGACTGTGGGGTAGGGCAAAGATTTCTCAAACATCAAAAAGAACATCAAACATAAAGGGACAGCATTGATAAGCTAGATTACATAAAAATTAAGAATACTTTAATTTAAAAAACACCACTGATAGAGTGCAAAGGCAAACCACAGAGGGAAAATATTTGCAATACATGTATCTGACCAAGGACTTAAATCCAGAATACACAAACAATGCCTACAAATCATAAAAAGATAAGACAACCGAATATAAAAATGGGTAAGAGATCTGAAAGACTCTTCAACAAAAGGGAATATCTAAAAGAGCTTGTAAACATTTTAAAAAAAGAAAAAGAAAGGATTCAAAATGTTCTCCACAGAACTCTAGGGGTCCCTGAAACTCTTTCATTTCAGGGGGTCCATGAGATCAAAGCTATTTCCTCTTAGAAGCTATTTGCTTCCTTCACCATGTTGACATTTGCACTGACGGTACAAAGGCAGCAGTGAGAGAAATCACTGATTCCTTAGTATGAATAAAAGCAGGGACACTAAACTAGCAGTCGGGTGTACTGCTCGTGTCACTTTAGGATGTCCTTGATGAAGCAGTAAAAAATTACCCAGTGTTCTAAAATTCCCATCTTTGAATACACCTCTTCTTGGTATTCTCTGTGATGAAATGGGAAAACAGGCATAGAGCACTTCTGCATAAAGAAGTACAATGGCACTTACCAATACTTTCACAGTTAAGTTGCTAGCTCAACTAGCCATTTTTTCATGGAAAACCATTTTAACTTGAAAGAATGACTGACAGACAAACCATGATTATTCAGACTTGGGCTACCTAGTAGACATTTTCTCAAAACAATGTGGGCCTATTACTACAAGACAAACAACTGATACTGTTGCCAATGATAAAATTGAAGCTTTTGGGTGAAAATTAACGATTTGAAAATTTGTATTCATCAGTAGCTTGATGGCTTCCTAGTCCTCATGGTGATGAGAATAGTAATATTGATGAATGTGACTTTTTTGATACTGGATAATGAGTCAGCATTTAGCGGATCTGCATTAACTCAGTGAACCAATATTTTCCAAATGATCGATACATGATCTTCCAATATCATACATGGGTAAAAGATCCACCCAAAGGACATGACAGACCAGTGGATTTTAACGTAATAATGTACAAGAACGTACCTTCGCTGTTAGGTATTCAGATTCCACACTACAATTAACCCTTCAAGAAACTATCACTTCTCAAGTTTTGGTGTAATGCAAATAAGAATATCCACAATTATTTGAAAACATTATTAAGCCAGTCTTCTCTTTTCTTATAACAATTAGGGTAAGGCTCAACAAAAACATTACTGCCTGCAGACTAAATGCAGAAGCCAGAAGTGAGAACCTAGTTATCTTCCATACCTAACGATAAACAGGTCTGCAGCAAAGTGAAACAAACCATTCTTTTCGTGCAATTTCTGTGTTTGGGGGAAAATAGTATTTTTGTAAAAATGTGTTATTTGTGTTAATATATAATGAGTTTATTATTGTTTTTTAAAAACTTTTAATTTTTTTATATTTAAGAGAGAGAGAGAGACAGAGACAGAATCCAAAGCAGGCTCCAGGCTCTGAGATGTCAGTCAGCACAGAGCCCAACGTGGGGCTCGAACCCACGAGATCATGACCCAAGCCGAAGTTGGATGCTCAACTGACTGAGCCACCTAGGCGTCCATTGTTATTTTTTAAGTGAATGAATAAATATGTATTTGTAAAATTTCAGTTTTAATTTCTAATATGGTAAATATTGATTGATAAATAAGAACTCTTTAATAATTCAGAATTTAATAATTCTTTCTCAATAATTCAGAGTTCAAGAGGGTTTCTGAGACTAAAAAATGTTGAGCTCTGCCAGCATGGAAAATATAACTCAGCGAAGTAAAAGGAAAAAACTCTATGCAGATGCACAGAACTTTACTATTTAAGATGAAAAACTGAACATGCTTAAAATACTCCATGGAGGTTAGGCAAGACTACAGCATATCTGCAAAATATAATATCAGATACTAAAAAAGAGATGTTTGGCACTTTAGTAAACAGATTATGAAACTTTAAAAAGGAAATGCACGACACAAAATATCAGAAACATTAAAAATATGCAAAGACACAGACTGGGACTGAAAATGAATTTTGAAAGACAAGAGCTTTAGATCTGAGGATTTATTTTTAGTGAAGCCAGATAAGCATAGGAAAAACTGGTTTTTCAAAACAGCGAGTAGGATTTGGGGCATACGGTCTGACTGAGGACAGATGGGGCAAAGGGAAATGGGTTAGAATTGTAAGACAACAACAACAAAAGTTAGGCTTAGATAAACACACACACACACACACACACAGACCCCTTCCCTTACAGATGGGCTGTTCTCAGTAACTCTTCCCTAGAGATGTCAGGAGTAGGACAGATCTACTTTCTGCTATTAAGTCTCCATCACAAGGGAATGTCCTCGCCACGTACATCCCTGGCCTAGAAGCAGCCAGCACCAAACTGGCAGACTCAGCATCCTTTGACAAGCGCTAGCTACACGTCCCCACACACTCAAATCTCCTTCCACGCTAGGACAGACACCCTATTTTGGTTTGGTTTAGAAGTTTCCAGGGATGGGACAGACTTAGATGGGGGTGTGGAAGGCAAGCAGTGAGACACAGGACTGTGTCCTGTGGGAAGGGGGCAGAGGCTGCCATTTCCTGCTCAGAGCAAGAGCCGCCCAGAGCCGCGCTGTTCACTGATGGGCTAATTAACACCCCGCAGCAGCCAGATGGGAGGCTCCGGGGCTCTTTCAGGCCTTCCTGCCCTAAGGCCCCACCCCCAAATCCAGCATCTGAGGGAAAAACAAAAAGGTGAAAGTGTGAGTGCTGGTTGCCCGGCAACCTGGAGTCCACGGGGGCTCAACGAAGGAATCGGTGTCATTACAGACATCTGTGCTGATAGAGGAAGGGGGCTGGTGAGGAGCGGGGGTAGAGGGGGGTGCGTGGCCGGCAAAAAGCCTCCCTAAACACTCCACCTCCTCTCCAACCATCTCATCCAGTTCAGTGTGCTAGTCCTGGGAGACAGGTTTGCTTGAGAAAGACCTAATGGAGGGAGGGCAAGGGAATGGGTTTTCCTCCATACTCAGGGTGCGCTGACTACACTGAATTGGTACAAACTGATTACATGCACTGAAACCGAAGGGTGTAGTGGGGAAAGCAGAAGCAGAGTTAGACCCACCTCCAAGGCCTCTGCTCCTGCCTGCCATTTAATACTCTCCTTGATATGGGGGGTGGGTGGGGGGGTGGAAAAAGTGGCAGGTGCTAAGAGTGGTATGCAGGACAATGAGGGTCAGCCTTCTGCCCTGTCACCTCCACCCCCATCACACCTGTCTCTAATCACTTCCGATCCTTCCAGGGCTCTGCAGAGGACAAGCCTTCATGCTGGAACACCTTCCTACCCTCCTCATTCTTTAGGAACCCGCCTTAGGGGAAGCCTTCCCTGAACACCAAGAGTGGTTCCGGCTCCTCTACCTATGTGCTCCCTAGCACCCTGTCCCTCCCTGTGATGATAGCAGGCGCAGATGGCATCACTGGTCTTCGTGAAGCACCTGGGGCTAGATCTAGAGCTCCCCATCTAGTGAGCTCAAGAAATACCGGGATTTAAGAACCTAAGTGGCCCCTCAGCATCTAAAGTTTTAAATACTTCTTAATTAAAAACATTTTTTTAAACATTTATTTATTTGAGACAGAGCATGAGCAGGGGAGGGGCAGAGAGAGGGAGACACAGAATCTGGAGCAAGCTCTAGGCTCTGAGCCGTCAGCACAGAGTCCGACGCAGGGCTCGAACCCACGAACCATGAAATCATGACCTGAGCCAAAATCAGGTGCTTAACTGACTGAGCCACCCAGGCACCCCTAAAGGTAAACATTTTACAAATTTCTTTTAAATGTTTAGTTTTTGAAAGAGAGAGAGACAGACAGACAGAATGTAAGCAGGGGAGGGGCAGAGAGATGGAGAATCTGAAGCCAGCTCCAGGCTCTGAGCTGTCAGCACAGAGCCCAATGCAGGGCTCGAACACGCGAGCTGCAAGATCATGACCCGAGCCAAAGTCAGATGCTTAACTGACTGAGCCACCTAGGCACGCTGAAAATTTTAAATACTTTTTATCTTTAAATAATCAAAGAGTCACAGGAAGTTGGAAAAATAGTGCGGAGGAATCCTGGGTACCTTCACCCGGTTTTCTCCAAGTAATACCACCACAAAGCTCCCTCGTGCTACCTCCCCTGCCTTTCTAATCATACCCAACAGCCTGCCTCAGCCCCCATTCCTAATCTCTGGCAACCACTAATCTGTTTAGAATGTCTAGAATACTATCATTTCGAAAATGTTCTATAAATGGAATCATACAGTGTGTGACCTTTTGGAATTTTTTTTTTCACCCAGCACAATGACCCTGAGCTCCATCCTAAATATTATGTGCATCAACAGTTCGCTCCTTTATATTGCAGATAGTATTCCACGAGCAGTGCCACAGGGTGCTTAACCACTCACCAACTGAGGGACATTTGGGCTGTTTCTGTTTTTGGCTATTACAAACAAAGCTGCTATGAACATCTGCGTACAGGCTTTTGCGTGGGCATAATTTTCGGTCCTCTAAGATAAACACCCAGGAATGCGATTCCTAGATCTTACTAGTGTTTGTTTAGTTCTTAAAGAAACTGCCAAACAATGTTCTCGAGTGGCCGTACCATTTTACATTCCCACCAGCAATGCAGAAGAGATTCAGTTTCTCTGCACCCTCTCCAGCATTTGGTATCACTGCTATTTCTAATTTTAGCTATTCTAGGTGTGAAGGATCATGTTGTTTAATTTGCATTTCCCTAATGGCTAATGATGGCGAACACCTTTTCATGTGCTATCTGCCATCTATCTGTTTATCCTTCTCAGTGTGGTATGTTTTCATATCCTCGTCCCATTTTCTAATTGGACGGTTTCTTAACCTGTCGAGTCTTGAGTGTTCTGGATCCTTAGAGATAGGACTGCTCTGTCACATGTGTGGTTTGCAAACATTTTCCCCCAGCCTGTAGTTTACGTTCTCATTCTCTTAACAGGGTCTTTCCCAGAGCAAAAGTTTTTAATGTTGATGAAGTCCAATTTGTCAATTTTTTTCTGTTACAGACTATGCTTTTAGTGCCCTAAGAACTCTTCAACAAGCCCCAGATCCAAAGATTCTCTCCTGTGAGTTCTTCTAAAAGTGTTGTAGTATTAAGCTTCACATTTAAATCTGTGATCCAATTGGAATTACCAGCTCACATTCATTCTGAGCCCTGAGCTGGTATCCTTGCTGAACACTATTATTATTATTATTATGATTAGGTAGATTCTGTAGGATTTTTCCATGTAGACTAGTATGTCATCGCAAATATAAACTGTTTTATTTCTTCCTGTCTTATCTGCATCCCTTTTAATTCTTAATGTGGTGGCAAAACTTTCAGTACTATGCTGAGTAAGAGTGGTGAGACAGGGTCTCTTTGCCTTGTTTCTAAGGGGGAAAGCACTTGGCAGCTAATTTTATTTTTTATTTTATTTTATATTTTATCTTATTTATTTGTTCATTCATTCATTCATTCATTTGTTTTTGAGACAGAGAGAGACAGAGCACGAGCAGGGGAGGAGCAGAGAGAGAGGGAGGCACACAATCTGAAGCAGGCTCCAGGTTCTGAGCTGTCAGCACAGAGCCCAACACGGGGCTCCAACCCACAGACCATGAGATCATGACCTGAGCCAAAGTTGGACGCTTAACTGACGGAGCCACCCAAGCGCCCCCGTTAAATTTATTAAGTACTTTTTCTTTTGGGGGCTATTATAAATGGGATTTCCTTAATTTTCAGATTGTTCATTGCTAATATACAGAAATACAACTGATTTTGTTTTTTGACTGTGTATCCTATCACACTGCTGAACTTGCTTATTTTAAAAGTGTTTTTAGGGGTGCCTGGGTGGCTCAGTCGGTTAAGCATCCAACTCTTGATTTCAGCTCAGGTCACGATCTCACAGTCCTGAGAGCAAGCTCTGTGCTAGGCATGGAGACTGCTTAGGATTCTCTCTCCCCCCTCTGCCCCTCCCCCACTCGCTTGTACACACTTTCTCTCAAAAAAAAAGTTTTTTTAGACAATTCCTTAGAATTTTCTATATATGAGATCTCATGTCATTGGCAAACAAAGTTTGCTTCACTTCTTCCTTTTTAATCTAGATACTTTTTCTTTTTATTGAGTGACTCTCCTGGCTAGAATCTCAAATATGATGTTATATAAAAGTAACAAGAGTAGACATCCTTGTCTTGTTCCTAATCTTAGGGGGAAAGCATACAATCTTTCTCCATTAAGTAATATGTTAGCCGTGGGCTTTTTGCAGATGCCATTTATTGAGTTAAGAAACTCCTTCAATTGCTCAATGCTTTTATCATGAAAGGGTGTTGGATTTTGTCAAATGCTTTTTTCTGCCTATTGAGATGAACATGTGGTTTTTAGCCTTTGTTCTATTAATATGGTATATTACACGAACTTTTTTTCATATGTTAAACCAACCATTTCTGGGATAAATTTCATTTGGTCACGGTATATAATCCTCCTTTTATGTTGCTAGATTTGTTTTGCTAGTATTTTGTGGAGGATTTTAAAATCTATATTCAAAAGGGATACTGGTTTGTAGTTTTCTTGTGGTCTTTGGTTTTGGTATCAGGGCCTCACAGAATTAGTTTGTCTGAATCAAGATCCAAACAAGGTCCAACACTGTATTTAGTTGATGTAACTCTTTTAGTAACAGCCTCACTCTCCCTTTTCCATGCTATTCATTTATTTGACAATTTTTTATCCTGTAAAAAATTTTCATGTTCCAGTTTGGGCTGCAACACACATATCCTCACGTGTCTGGCCTGTTTAACTTGTTCTTCTATCCATCAGGCTTCAATTAAACCGGGAGTTAGATCCGGGTACAGGCTGCGATGCACTTACTACTGCATCACATTAGAAGACACTTCATGTCTGGCTATCCCACTTTTAGTGTTAAGACTCATCTATGGGCTCAGGTGCCCCCAGCCTGATCTATTCATTGTAAAGTTCCCCAGCAACCTTTTACTGAGGGTTTTAGCAAACATTGACCATTTGTGCCTACGTACATTATTTCAGGAGAAGTTGCAACATGGTGATTTTGGATTCCTTCAGTTCTTCCAAGGCTAGGAAATTTTATCTTCACCATTATAAATTCGAGGTCTGACTCCCAGTTAGGGTGAGGGAGCCTCCAGGTGCTGTTGCGGAAGCCTTGGGAGAATTTCTGTCTGCCGTAGTGGTTGGAGGGGCCTTATGGTACTTAAGGCAGACTGCGCATTCTACATAATGAATTCTACATTGTAAGAATCACCTGCATCCCACACAACTTTTGAAAGTCTTGTTACAAATCACCGGAGTCTGAGACCATTATATATAGGAGACACTGTCCATCTACTCTTCTGTTTGCCATTCTCCTAAGAGCTGTGCAGCATTTCAGAAAAATCATGTAACAGCAATAGTTTGTAACAGCAATACAGCAATACAGTCTGAGTTTTGCTACAATGCATCTGTATATGTCAGCTTCTGTCACTGTCAAATTCAAGATAACTCCACACACAAGTGCAAATGTCTGACTACATTTTCCACTGTAATGGTGTTCAGGCATCTACATGATCAAATATACATTACCTTATTATTAATTACTTTCTTTTTGCTTCTCATTTATATTACAGTTAGAACTTTATACTGATTCCTTTTGAAGTATGCATTCAGTTAGATTAGCTATGAATTTTTTTATTTTAGAATCTTTTTTTTTAAGTTTATTTACTTTTGAAAGAGAGAGAGAGAGAGAGAGAGAGAGAGAGAGCGTGCACTCATGAGCAGGGAAGGGGCAGAGAGGGAGAGAGAACCCCAAGTAGGCTCTGCACTGTCAGCACAGAGCCCAATGCAGGGCTTGAACTCACGAACTAAGAGATCATGACCTGAACTGAAAGCAAGAGTCAGATGCTTAACCACGTGCCCCAAGAATCTTTTTTTTTTTAAAGTTTATTTATTTTGAGAGAGAGAGCGAGTGAGCAGGGGAGTGGCAGAGAGGAGAAACAGAATCCCAAGCAGGCTCCACGATGTCAGGGCAGAGCTCAACATGGAGCTCAAACCCACAAACCGTGAGATCATGACCTGAGCCGAGAGTAAGAGTCAGATGCTTAACCGACTGAGCTGCCCAGGCGCCATTTTTACCTATGAATTTCAGTTCAAGAGAAGTAAAGGAGATTTCACAGAATATTTGTTTGAAATGGGCAGTGAGTCTGAGAGAGCTGAGAATTACTACCTACTTAAGTTGTAAAAATTCCTGCCCTCTCTGCCCTTGATTGTTGTCCGGGGCTTGTTCTGAAATCTTGTCACTGTTTTCTGGGAACATCACAGACAGAGCACTGCACTGGGATGATATCTGAGCCGTAGCCCTGGCCCTGCCTCTTTATTAGTGGCTGGTGACCTTAGGCAGGCCATCTTATCTCTGTTCCTATCTATAAAATAAGGAGGTTAGATCAGACAAGCTGCCAAACCCTTCAACTACTTTTTATTATTCACCCTTCCCCAGGATTTCTGAAGAGTGCCTAAGGGATGTACCAATTATTACTTATCCTAACGATTCACTTTCCCATTTTTTAATTAATGAAAGACACAGAACTGCAAAATAGGATAAAATATCAATGGCAGTTAACATTTCCTGAGTGCTTACTATTGGCTCCACAGTGAACTCCCCAACCCCCCATTACTACCACACTGTGGAGCCTAAATTGGCAAGTGCTGTCTCAGCCAGAGACTAAGGTCTCCCCCTGGTTCCTGTCTCCTACCTCAGAGCACAAGTCTCCTGTCTTTTTTTTTTTTAAGTTTATTTATTTTTGAGAGAGAGAGAGAGAGAGAGAGAGAGAGAATGAGTGGGGGAGGGGCATAGAGAGGGAGACACAGAATCCAAAGCAGGCTCCAGGCTCTGAGCTATCAGCACAGAGCCCGACGTGGGCCTCGAACCCACAAACTGTGAGATCATGGCCTGAGCTGAAGTTGGACACTTAACCGAGTCACCCAGGTGCCCAACAAGTCTCCTGTCCTAAATGCTGCCACCCTAACCTGCTAAGATCTTGGATGTGACATGCTCATACCCCATGGCATTTTGGAAAACTTCTGAAGTTGTCAAAGAGGTTTAGGCAACTACAATGGATGAAATGAAACAAGCAAGACACTGGGCTTACATCCCCTCTGGGCAAGTACTTCTGCATCCCTACATTCCCTGAAACGCCTGGCCCAGGTCACTGCAGCCTGGAGAACCTGAGGAGTTAGGGTGACTAGGAGCAGTACAAGAACTCACCGCTCCATTGACGTCTCCACTTTCTTTCTCCATCTGCCAAGACTCTGACAATTTGTTGAAGATGCATGGAGGTCAGAGAGGGAGTCAGGTGGCAGGAGGGTTAAAGGCCAGAGCCCTGCGGAAGCATGGGCTGCCCGAGATGGGGGCTCTGTACTTACCAGGGAGGCTGCCGGCTCGTGTGTGGGTGCTGTGGGTGAATCCGAAGGGGGTCCACCTCTCTGGCAGTGGCAGGGGGAAACTCCCGGTGGGGACTGCTCACACTAGCCTTGTCCCAGTGCTCATGGATAGGTGTGATGATCCCAGACACGATGCGAGACCGAAGTTCCTCGCTGTTCTTGTAGGTCCTGCAGGAAGGAGACGAGCTATCAGCTGCTTGCACCTGGCTGGCAACCCCACACACACTATTCTGGCAGCGGCGACGTCGGCGGCAATGGCGGCCCCGACGGCTCTTAGCTTTGTGTTTGGGCTGTTTATAAGGGTGGGAACGGGCCGCCCGGCGGACCTGTGTGAGGGGGGCAACAGCCCGGTGTTGTTTCCGAGGTTTGGGCCTAAGCTTCTCAGGCATCTGAGTTGCCCCTCCTCGTTTACCACCCCATCAGAAAGGTGAGGGTGTAAGGGCGCAGGGCCTGGACTGGCTACTCCTCTTTACCTGCCCAACCCCACCCTCAGCCTCATTGTGTGTTCATCATGTGTCATGGGAAGGGTCACGGACGACCAAGCCTCCTCGGGGAGTATGAACCAGGCTCCTGGTCCAGGTAGGGAGGGCTCTGAGGGCTCAAGGTCCAGTCCTGTCATTAACTCAGGGGTTCTTGGAAGGCTGCTCTGGGTCTCTTTTCTCTGCCTGTGACAGACAAGAATTGTAAGTTGTAGCTGAGGTGCTGAGGCAGACAGAGGTAATGACGAGTGGGTAGTGCTCCAGAGTTTCTAAAAATTCAATGTTTTAAAATGAGGCATATCCTGGATCAAAAAACAAATCTTACAAACTTTAAAAAACTAAAGTCATAAAGAGTATGTTCTCTGACCATACAGATTCACACTAAACATCAAAACGGAAAGAAACCTGTAATACATGGAAATTAAGCAATATGATTCTAGATAATCCACAGATCAAAGAGGAAGACATGAAAAAAAACTATAAAGCACTTAATAAAAATAAAAATACAACCTATTAGGGGCAGTTGGGTGGTTAAGTGTCCTACTCTTGATTTTGCTCTGGTCATGAACTCAGGGTTCATGAGATCGAGCCCCTCATGTTGGGCTCCACACTGACAGCGTAGAGGCTGCTAGGGATCTTCTCTCTTCCCCTCTCTCTCTGACCCTCTTCTGCTCACGTGTGTTCTTGCTCTCTCTCAAAATAAAAAAACTTAAAAAAAAAAAAAAAAAGGGGGACGCCTGGGCGGCTCAGTCAGTTAAGCATCCAACTTCGGCTCAGGTCATAAGCTCGCGGTTTGTGAATTTGAGCCCCAGCTTGGAGCCTGGAGCCTGCTTCAGATTCTGTGTCTCTCTCTCTCTCTCTGCCCCTCCCCTGCTCACGCTCTGTGTGTGTGTGTGTGTGTGTGTGTGTGTGTGTGTCTCTCTCTCTCTCAAAAAGTAAATAAACATTAACAAAAAATTTTTAAAAAAACTTCTTAGCACTAAAAACACTGGAAAAGAGGAAAGAAATCGATAATCACAATTCTGACCTCAAGAACACAGAAAAAGAGCAAATTAAGCCTAAAGCAAGCCGAAGTAAGGAAATAATAAAGAATAAAAATCAATGAAAGAGAAAACAGGAAAATGATAGAGAAAAATCAATAAAAAAACTAGTTCATCCAAAGAATGAATAAAATTGACAAACTTCTAGCAAAATTGGCAAACACAAAAAGAGAGAAGACACAAATCACCAATATCGAGAGCGACATGGGCTATTAAAACACATCTGTTGCCACTGAAAGGGTCATAAGAGAACTAAAAACAACTTACTTCAACAATTCAGAGCAGACCAAGTCATCAAAAACCACAATCTAACCACTCCGCCAAAATAAAATAGATAATCTAAATAGTTCTATTCTAGTAACAAAATTCATACTTAAGCACCCAAAACAAATCTCCAGACCCAGATGATTTCAGTGGAGAATGCCACCAAACGTTTAAAGAAGAATTAACACCAATTTACAGTTATTTCCAGAAAACATAAGATGAAGAAATATTTCCCAACTCATTTTATGAGGCCAGTATTGCCTCATATCAAAACCAAAGAGAGTACAAAAAACAAAAACTACAGACCTGTATTTCCCATGAACTGGGATGCACAAATGCTCAAGAAAACACTAACAAGTTGAATTAAAAATATATAAAAAGAATCATATGCCAAGGATTTACCGTTGGTACGCAAGGATGGTTCAGTATTCAGGAATCCCTACCATATCAGTAAGCTAAGACAAATCGCACGATCCTATCAATTGAAGCAGAAAATGCACTGGACAAAATCCAACATGTAAATCCACTCATGAGAAAAACTTTCAACAAACTAGGAAAAGAGAGGAACCTCTTGAGCTTCATAAAAAATACCTATGGGGTGCCTGGGTGGCTCAGTCGGTTAAGCATCCGACTTTGGCTCAGGTCTTGATGTCATGGTTCGTGAGTTCAAGCCCCACGCTGGGCACTGTGCTGACAGCTCAGAGCCAGGAGCCTGCATTGGTTTCTGTGTCTCCCTCTCTCCCTCTGCCCCCCCACCCTCACATTTTGTCTCTCTCTCTGCATCTTCCCTGCTCACGCTCTCTCTCTCAAAAATAAATAAACATTAAAAAAATTTTTTTTTAAATACCTACGAAAACCTACAGTTAACAACATACTAGACTTGAGTTGATTGGAGGGTATTTCTGAAGCTAAGTGGGAGGGAGAGACTTAGGGAAGGAGGGAAGAAAAGCTACACTATGGCTTTCTATCCCCTTTTGGCTTACTGGAATGGGAATAGAGGTAAAAAAAAAAAAAAAAAAAAAGTCTTACAAATTAAGTTTCTCTTTTACTGGGAAGCCACTGAATAGGCAGATATGGATTCCATCCCTATATGGATATACACCTATAGGTATATATCCCTAGGCAGTATGTTCTCTGGACCTTAAATACTGAGTTTGGAAGAAGGCTGGTCCATATGAGTGGAGTAATAATGATGTAACAACTAATATTTACCGATCATTTACTATGTGGCAGGTACTGTTCTAAGTCCTTTATATACATTAACTACATGAGTTTTCAGAAGTATTTATTACAGATCTAGTAAATAAAGGTAGAATTAAAAATAAAAATAAAAATAATAATAATAACGAAAGACTGAACACTTTGCCTCCGAGACTGGGAATATGGCAAGGATGTTCTCTCTCACCACTCTTAAATAACTATTGCAATAAGGCAATAATAAATAAGAAAAGGAAAGAAAAAAGCACAGAATAAAGCAAAGAATAAACTGCCCCTATTTGCACATGACATGATAGTCTATCTTGACGTTACCAAGAAATCCTCAAAAAAACTCCAAGAACACTGAGTTCACCAAGGT
The DNA here is from genome assembly GCF_007474595.2 of Lynx canadensis. NCBI lineage: Eukaryota > Metazoa > Chordata > Mammalia > Carnivora > Felidae > Lynx > Lynx canadensis. The sequence continues at coordinate 27,825,924 of NC_044305.1, read as the reverse complement.
GACTGCATATAAATGATCTACAAAAATGAACTGCATTTCTATACACCAATAACAAATATTTGAAAATCAAACTAAGAGCAGAACGCCATTTACAATCACTCCTCTCCTGCGAGAAGGAAAATAGCAAAAGCATGTTTAATAAGATCTATCTGCTGAAATTACAAAATGATGATGAAAGAAATCAAGTAGGACCTAAATAATGGAGATACACCATGTTCATGTAAAAATGTCGATTTCCTCATTATAGGTTTAGATGCCACCCTATCAAAATCACAGCAAGGTTTCTATAGACATAAACAGCTTATTCTAAGTCTGTACAGAAAGGCACAGACCCCGGAATAGCTAAGACTATCTTGACAAGAAAAAGTCAGTGAGAGGAATCATTTCGACTCAATGTTAAGGTCTACTATGTAGCTACATTAATCAAAACTGTTTGATACTGGCAGAGGGACACACACCAAAGGATCAATGGGAAAAAAATAGAAACCCCAAAATAGACCCACATAAACAGAGACGATCGCTTCGCGAAAAAAGGCTGTAAAGCAAATCCAGTGAAGAAGAACAAATTGGTGCTGGAGTAACTGGACATCCACAGGCAGAAAATGAGCCCGTCTGAACTTCATACCTTATACAAAAATTAACTCAAAACCGACCGCAGACTTAATTCTAAAACATGAAACTATAAAATGTTTAGAAAAAAACATAGGAGGGATGCCTGGGTGGCTCAGTCAGTTGAGCATCCGACTTCGGCTCAGGTCATGATCTCATGGTCCGTGAGTTTGAGCCCCGCGTCGGGCTCTGTGCTGACAGCTCGGAGCCTGGAGCCTGCTTCGTATTCTGCGTCTCCCTCTCCCTCTCTCTGCTTCTCCCTGACTCACGATCTGCCTCCTCTGTCTCTCAAAAAAAAAAAAAAAAAAAAAAAAAAAAAAGAAAAAAAAAAGTAAAAAAACAAATAAAAGATGTTGTTATAAAATCATTAAAAAAAAAAAAACACAGAAAATCTTGGGGAGCTAGAGGTAGTTTGCAAAGCATTCTCGACACCAAAACATGGCCCATAAAAATTGATAAATAAGTATTATCAAAATTAAAAAGGTCTGCTTTGTGAAAGGCCCTGTTAAGAGAATGAAGAAACAAACTACAGGCTGGTAGAAAACATTTATAAGCTACCATCTCGGAAAGGACTTGCATCTAAAAAATATAAAAACTCTCAATGAGCAACAGTTTAAAAAAAATCAAACAAAAAAAACCCACCCAACCAATCCAAACAAAATGGGCAAAAGACAACGAACAGACATTTTGCCAAAGACGACACACAGACGGCAGATACACACGGGAAAGATGCTCATTGCTAACCATTAGGGAAATATAAAGTAAAACCACGATGAGATATCACTACGTGTCAGAATAACTAAATGAAAGAGTGACCACACCGGATGCTGGTGAAGGTGCAGGGAAACCTTATTACTCACATACCGGCAGTGGACACATAAAATGGTACAGACACCGCAGAAAATCATTCGGCAGTTTCTTAAAAAACTGAACATGCAACTACTATCGTGCTCTTGAGCATTTATCACAGAGAAGGGAGAATCACGTCCACACAGAAGCCTGCACGGAACATCCTTAGGTACCTTCATTTGTAATAGTGCAACAACGGAACAATGAGATATCCTTCAAGGAGTGAATAGTTACACAAACTGTTGCACGCCCACGCGGTGAAGTGCCACTCAGCTTTACACAGAACACGCTATCAATGCATGCAACAACTCAGAGGGATGACAAGAGCACCATGCTGAGAAGAGCCAATCCCATAAGCTTACATACTGTATGATTCCATGTATAGGACATTTTTGAAAATGAGAAAATTTTAGAAACGGAGAATAAATGGCGGTTGCCAGGGAGTTAGGGATGGGGAGGGAGTGGGGTGGCCACATAAGGGCATCAAAAGGGACCATTACGGTGATAGAAAGGCTTTGTATCTTTATATCAATGTCAACATCCTGGCTGTAGTATCCAGTAAGGTTTTGTACAATGTTATCACTGAGGTAAAACGTATAAAGGATATGAAAAAATGTCTGTATTATTTCTTACAAGACTATAATTATCTCAAAATAAAAGGTTTAATTAATATTTATAACCATAAGAAGAACAGAGAATATTAAACTAGACCAGCAATTTCGAGTTTTCTCTCGCACAGAAGGGGGCCCAAGGAGAGCAAGACAGAAAGCCAAGTAGATGGGACCCAGGGATCTTCATTTCCTGCCCCTACCCTTTCCATCGGAGCAATTTTACTTTAACTAGTTTAATATGTCAATCCTAAAGAACACTGTGCTTGAAGAAGAGTTCCGTGGCTCAAAAGTCTTAACACCTACAAGGCCTTGGGAGATCTGTGGGTCTGTGGTCTCTACATCCCTATAAAGATCAGGGTTTTGCTCAAAACCTACAATTATGGGGACCTTGCTGCTTCCCTGAGCAAGCTGGGTGGAAGGGATAAATCTAAGTCCCCTTTCCTTTCAGATGAGGTTGTGTGTGATACGGCCGGCCGGAAGGCCTACGATCTCCCTCTGGAGGGTGTGTGTTTACCTGTGGAGCTCAGGTCTGATTTAAAAACTGCCAAGTACCGAAGAAGTTCTGCACAATTTCTAAGCCTTAGTAGCACTGCCATTTTGGTAGCAGCAAAAGACAGCCTGTGGCCTGTCATCCTGAAGCAGTGGAAAGAGAAGAGGCTTGGCAGTAAGGAACAGGTTCACACCCCTTAGCAAATCAGAGATTGCTCACCAAGGGGCACAAGTCCCCACCCAGAGTGGATAAGACATGTCATGAAGACCGAAAGAGGAGGGCCTGGTGGGGGAAGGTGACTAGAAGCAGGCACTTCAGTGTCGCCGGCAATAAGACAGAGCAGAGAGGGAGAGAGCCTTATGATTAAGAGGCAGATCCACACGCCAGCTCACAGAGCCTCAGTTTCCATGGAGATGATTCCGGTGATCAGATTTTTCCCCTTTGCATGTCTAAGAGCTGCTGCACCCAGCACCGAACACTCTGTGCCGACATCTTGTTTTGTTCTCACAACGCCGTGAGGTAGTACTGTTGGTCCCTCATTTCACAGTAAACAAAAAACAAAATACTCCCCCAACACAAAGCCCCAACAACAAAAACGTATTCACAAAAAAGAAATGGAGACACGGTCACTTTTTCTCTCAGCACCGCTCAGGGCTAAAAGCTGCAATGAGCATGCGCAGCCTCGTACGGTACCTGGGTTCTTCCACCTTCTCCCACGATAGAATTCCAGATTGAAGAATCAAGAGGAAGACTCCCAGTCCTTCCCTTACCCACGTTAGGAGCGTGGGGGTCACGGAGTGGGCAGCGCCCACTACAGCAGCTCTGGGCTGGCCTCGCCTCTCTCTTCCATGCCACAGTCCACTATACGCGAAACAGACCCGGGCCCTGCCCTCAAGGGGATCACAGCCGGTGGGGGAGAGCGACCCTGATCATAGAACACCCACTTAGTAAGTGCTGAAAAGGGTGTTTCGAAAGCTCAAACGTGGTGGGGAGCAGGAGAGGTTTCTCTGAAGAACTCTTCAATGGGAACTGAAGGGAGAACAGGAGTTGGCTGCATGGGGAGCTGGGGAGAGTATTCTAGGCACAGGGAAGAGCTCTGCAGAAGGGAGAGGAAGCAGGGCATGGAGGCTGAGACACAGGAACTAGGGGCGAAGTGGTCCAGGACGGGGTTACGCTTTAGGCCTCCTCAAGGAGTTTGTTCTTTATTCTAAGAGCAACCGACATTCGCTGAAGGGTTTCAGGTATCTTTCAGATTAACAAGAATTTTTAACTGCGAGAAAATACATACAAAATTTACCCTCGTAACCATCTTTAAGCATACAGTTCAGTGGTGTATTCAGGTTATTGTGCAATCGCCTCCACTGTCCATCTTCAGAAATCTTGCAAAACTGAAACTCTGTCCCCATTAAACAGTAACTCCCCATTCTCCACGTTCCCAGCCCCTGGCAGCCACGATTTGACTTTCTGTCTCTACGAATTTGACTACTACAGGCACCTCATCTAAGCGGAATCATACTAAGTGTCTGTCTGCTTGTGGGTGGCTTATTTTGCTCAGCATAAGGCCCTCGAGGTTATTCCACGTTGCAGCATGTGTCCAGCTTCTCCTTCCTTCTTAAAGCTGAACAAATGTAGTCACCGACCACATTGTATGTATACGCTACATTTTGTTTATCCATGCATCTGTTCTAGGTATTCACGGATACCTACATGGCTTCCAACTTCTGCTGGTATGATAAATGCTTCTATGAACATGTGTGTGCAAATATCTATTCTGGACCCTGCCTTCAATGTTACTGGTTATACCCAGAAGTAGAATTGCTGGACCCGATGGTAACTTAATTTTGTGAGGAACCACAACACTGTTTTCCATAGTGGCTGCACCATTTTATGTTTCCACCAATGGTGCACAAGCATTCCAATTGCTCCACATCCTGGCCAACACTTGTGTTCTGTTTTTTTTTTTTTTTTTTTTTTTTTTTTTGACAGTAGCCATCCTAACATGAGTGAAATGGTACCACTGAAGGATTTCAAGCAAGCGTTTTAGCCACAATCTTATTACCTGTTTTAAAAGGCTGGTCCGACTACTGGGTGGGAAATCGACTGAAAGGTGGTAAGCAGGAACAGAAGTAGGCATCTCCTCACGTAAAGGCCACATGGAAGGGGGCAGAGACAATGATGGAGGCAGGTGATTTGGAAGTCTGAGAGGAGTGGAGGGGGTTAGATATAATAAAATACAACACAGGAATGCCTGGGTGGCTTGGTTAAGCGTCCGACTTCGGCTCAGGTCATGATCTCACAGTTCGTGACAGCTCGTGTTGGGCTCTGTGCTGACAGCTCAGGGCCTGGAGCCTGCTTCTGATTCTGTGTCTCCCTCTGTCTCTCTGCCCCTCCCCCGGTCAATGTGTGTGTGTGTGTGTGTGTGTGTGTGTGTGTGTGTGTAAATAAACACTAAAAAAAAAAACACAACAGGGTTTCTAGGCAGTTCTGGTGACTGTGAATTTGCGGTGATGCCGGGCTTCCTCTAACTAAGGAGGCTGATGAGGATGGCAACAAATTCCCTAAAATGGAATAAAGTGGAAATAATTGGGCCTATGTAACAGACAATGTCATTACACTTATGGAGAAAGCAGCATTAATCTAAGTACATTTTGAACACAATACTCTGACTATAACATTCTCAGTGGGACACAGTTGAAGGACAAAAGAATTGGAAAGAAATTATACTTGGAACTTTACTTGGTTGATTTGTTCTTCGTTGGCACTGACGTCGCAGTTCAGAAACTATGTGTGTACTTCAGGATCAAACAAATGAGTAAATATGCTGATGCTGTTGGAAATCAGGGTCCACGCCACAGAAGGAGATACAAGTACGGAATAAGAGAGTTAAGAATCCCTTGGTGTTAGATTAAAAACGAAAGCATCAGTTTAAAATTTAAGAAAAGACTTTAAGGAAAAAGCTTTCAAGCTCTATTCATCTACAGGGCCTGGAAGCAATAGTATCCTTGTATTAATGAGCACATTCAGGGCCCAGATTTTGGTTGTTAAATACGATTCCCCACTAACAGAAATCATGGCTCCCTAGAAAACCGGCTGATTACAAGGCAGGGGCAAGGAAATTACAAGGGAAGGCGGGAATATTTTATTGTGCCAGAAAGTGTGAAACGCTCTAAGAATGATGGGGACATGTCAAAAGGACAAAGAGGCAGCTTGAAAGGGTTCCCACTGGTCAACTCTGGAACAACTGAAGCATCCAAAGAATGATAGAAATGGACCATAACTTAGAATAAAAAAGAATCCATTGTCTACACTGGTATTTAAAAGAAATAAAAATAAAGGGGACAGGGAGAATAGAAAACTCTTTTTTATAAAAAATGCTGATAAATGTAGTTAGAATGATTGGAGTAGAAAATTACTGCCTGACAAGCATCACTGTAGTAACTGACTCAGGTGAGAATCATCCACAGGTGCCAAAACTACCAGGTAAAAGACAGTATGGTCTGCTAGCATAATCCCGCAGATCGCTTATGAAACACAAAGGAAAACAGATGCCTTCACTATAGAAAGAGCTGGCAGACGCTGTCCTAACCAAGTCATCAAAATGAACCAAGTCAACAAGACAGACGTCTACGCCTGATGCAAACACCCTGAGAGCACAGCCTCACCTATGGGGTGCTCTTGTCAAAAATGTTCAACCGGAATCAAATGAGGAGGAAATAACCTAATAAACCTGATCACGAGGAAACAATCTGAACCTCCTACACAACAACTGACCTCAAGTCTTCAAAAATACCAAAACCATGGAAAATAAACATCTAGGAAACTGTTCTGGATTAAAAGTAATTAAAGAGCCAGGAAAATAAATGCAATATGTGATGTTTGGTTGGGTAAGAAAAAACCCCCAAAGAGCCAAAAGACTAGTTAAAAAGGATACCGCCAGGATGACCGCAGAAATATCAACAGACTGTGTATTAAAGGACAGTCATATATCTACGTTTCATTTCCTGAGTGTGATAACTGTGTTAAGGCTATATAGGAGGTGCCCTTGATGAATACGGAGATACTGCTTGAGCTTAGGGGTGAAGGTTCACAAAGTGTGGAAATAATTCTCAGGTGGTTCAAGGACAGAACAGCACACAGCAAAACTAAGCAAATGTGGCGACACGTTAAAAACTGGTCAACAGAGATGACAGGTATGCGAGCGTTCACTGTAATATTTTTACAAACCATCCTTTCTGTAGGGTAGCAAATTTCAAAATAAAACGTTAGGAGAATGAGAAAATAAGCCAGACCGGGAGAAGATATTTGCAAAACTCACATATGATAAAAGACTGTACCCCAAATATACAAAGCACTCTTACAACTCAACAGTAAGAGAACAGACCAATGAAAAAATGGGCCAAAGACCCAAATGAACACCTCACCAAAGAAGATGTGCAGACGGCAAGAAAGCATATGGAAAGATGCTCCGCATCATGTGTCACTTGGGAACTGTAAATTACAACAAGATACCACCATACACTTATCAGAATGGCCAAATCTGCAAAACCGACACCACCAAACGCTTACAAGGCTGTGGAGCAACAGGGATTCTCATACGTTGCTGGTGGGAACGCGAAATGGTACTGCCACCATGGAAAGACAGCGCGGCAGTTTCTTAGAGAAGCAAACATACTCCGACATTCCCCGTAGTGAACCTGCAGGTCAACTATGGAGTCCGGGTGAGGATGTGTATTGATTCCACTATAACAAATGGAGCACTTTGGTGCAGGACGCTGACGGTGAAGGAGGCCATGTGGGGGTGGTTGGAGGGGGAGGTGTTCATGGCAACTCTTTGCGCTCATTCACTGTGAGCCTAAAACTGCGCTAAAAAATAAAGTCCATTCAAAAGAAAACAAAGTTGGAAGCGGAGATCGAATTAGGTACACCTTTCCTCCAGGAGCCTCTTCTGACTGACCCCACCGCTCCCCTGTGGCCACTGTAGCACTTGTGGATGCTTGATTACATCATTTTACTTCACGTGGCACTTCCCATGTGAATCTTCTCTTAAAATAAATTAAAAACAGAAAAGAGAACTGAGAAGTGACTGTGCCCAGGAGACAAAGACCATTCTATTAACCTTTCTCGACTCTCTCGACCTCTCTGCCCTATTCCATTGTTTCTCTCGTCTTTTTCCCAGGGAAAAGCCATCACTTAGAAGTACCTGTGGAAGTCACCCAGGTGTTCTGAATCGACATAATCATCCAAGTTCAGTGTCAAATCTGATACCTGCTGTGAGCCACATTCCTAGAAAAATGAAAACAGAAAACGAAAGACTGGGGAGATTTCTGGGCTAATGGGTGGGTGGGTGGGTGGGTGGAGAACAACAATTAAATACTCAGTTTAAGGAAATATACATGAGCAAAGAAACATACCAGGAATGTCTGTAATACGCGAAATACTTCCAATGCAGAGGGGCTTCTCTGATTTAGGAATATTGCCTTTCTAGGGCAGAGCCCAATAAACCTACTTCCCAGACTCTTTTGTAGCTTGGGCACAGGCATGTAATTGAGGTGCCAAATGGATGCACATCTCTGACTTGGAGGCAGCAACATGGAAAAGCCAGGGGCAGACATCTTGCTAAAGAGGGGAGGCACAGAGACACCAGTGGCTCACGAGAAGGTGCCGAGGGCCTGTAGCATCAGCCGGCACCTAATGCCTGGGGCAGCAGCAGCAGCAGCAGTGGTTTCTACGGCCTGGTTTTGAGGGACTGTCTTGAAAGCCCAGCCTTGAACCTGTTTCTCTAGCCTTTCCAATAATTCAGTGAACTATTCCACCTCTTTTAATAAACCCAATCTGTTTAAACTAACCTAAGGCAATTTTGTTATTTTTTTACTAAGAACTCTGTCTGATACAAGATCTAAATGTTCATCAAAACAGAAAGGGATAAATACGTTATGGTTATTAGAGACTACCTCGTAGTTAAAACAAATAAAGTATATCTTTACATGGGAATGTATGTAGACTGCATGGTACTTTTCTATGAGCACGCAGAGACAACCAGGACAAACTTAACAAGAGTTCACTGCCCCTGTGGTGCACAGTCCAGTGGCAGAATACAAACACTAAATACCTAATTACAAACTGTGGTAGGTACCAGGCAAGGAAATAAAATGATGAAGTAGAGAGGCATAATTTAGATTTTTCTGGCAGGTGAGAGTAGGTAGTCAGGACTGCACTTTTTGAGGAAGGGAAAAACGGGAGGGAGTTAGCAGGGGCTAAAGGCAGAGAGGAGGGTGCGGGTGAGGTGGCCCACAGTGGAGGGGAAGTTTTTTCCATCCCTGGAAATAAGAAACGTAAGGGCTCCAGGATAGCAGAGAGCTAGGCTTATCCAAAGAAAAGTAGTCCTCTGGGCCTACAATAAGCATTTTTCCTCCTCTGTTGTCAGTGAAAGGATTTATCCTAATTTACATAATCATTCCCCAGTGATGGAAAAGTCCCTCCCTTGATAAAACCGGAAGATGAATATCTTTGAACACAAAGCTTTTTTATATTGAGGATTCTTGCCTCAGTTCCAAAAGTAGGATCCCTTGGATAAAGGCCTCACAAACATTTAAGGCCTTTGATCTGTACTGTTAAATGAGCTACACAAAGGTGATCACAACGTGTGCTCCCACCAGCAGATACCAACATGTCCCGGAGACTCACCAGCACATTGATGATCACGCTGTTCTCCACGGTGACAGCCTTCACAAGGAGCTTTCTGGACCCATCCTTTGACTCATACCGGAGGACATACAGGTCTTTATTGCTGTTCCATTCGGCTGGGAGCAGTTCTGATTTCTTATCATTGGGACCCGGCTGAGAAGACACCAGGGTTGAGAGGAGATGACGACCTCAGAGCACAGAGCGAGGAAGGACTTCACAGATAATCTAATCCCACTCCCTCATTTCACACATTAAGGACATGGAGGTCAATAGAAACAAAAGGCCCAAGTCAGAGGTCTGGGATCTATCTCTGGGCTCCTGCTCTAGCGCTTTCTGCCTTGTAGCTGCCTGCCTTTGTGACACAGTACTGGAACCTGTCCAGAATCCATCGCCTCGGGTTTACTAATATTGTCCTCTCCACCTCCCTCCCCAAGAATCAGGCCAATCTCCTGAAGGGATACTATGAAATTCTAAGGCAGCAGTTTTCAGAGCTCAGAACCTGGACCATCTGTAACAGGAGCACCAAAACGTTACCTAAAAATAAAGATTCTAGTGCACTCTCGTCCAGGCTACTGTGGTGGTCGTTTGATACTGTTGAGGTTCATCTGTTTCAGAGTGTTTAACCACACACGATCCATTATACAGCACCCCGCTGCCGTGAAGTTCACAGCTACATACAGTGTGGCGCTGCATGAACACGCCGCAAGGTACGCATTCGGTGGGGATGCATATTTGGACTGTGTACAGGTTGGCTGTTATAAATGCGGCTGCTGTGAACATCTGTGTACACACGTCCTAGCACGCACGTAGTGAACTTCCACAGAGTGCGTATGAGGAAAGAACTTCTAATTTATGACATAAAGTCAAACTGTTTTCCAAAGAGGTACTGATTTTACACTTCCACCAACAACATAGGAGTTCTTGTATTCCACGTGGTCAGCAACCCCGTCACTGTCCAATTTAAAAATTTTTGCCAAGCTGGTGTGTGTAAAAATGCATCACTGTGAGTTGTGATGTCTTCTTTTTCTTTTTAAATAACTCTAGGACTTTCCTTTTACACATTAAAGTTTGAGAAGCAGTTTCTACACTATTTTTTTAAAGATCAAGTTTTTCTTTTTTTTTAAGTTTACTTATTTTCGAGACAAAGACAGCACAAGTAGGGGAGGGGCAGACAGAGAGAGGGAGACAGAGAACCCCAAGCAGGCCCCGCGCTGTCAGCACAGAGCCCAACATGGGGCTCGAGCTCATGAGTTGTGAGATCATGACCTGAGCTGAAATCAAGAGTTGGATGCCTAACCTACTGAACCACCCAGGTGTCCCCAAGCTTTCTTTTTCCTTAAATGTTTATTTCGAGAGGAAGAGAGTGCTCACTCATATATATGCACATGGCGAGCAGCGGGAAGGGGCTGAGAGAGAGAGAATCCCAAGCAGGCTCCATACTGTCAGTGCAGAGCCCGACCCGGGGCTCGATCTCAGAAACCGTGAAATCAGGACCTGAGCCAAAATCAAAAGCCAGACACTTAACCAAACTGAGCCACTCAGGCACCCCTAAACTATTTCTACAGTAATAGAGTGATTTACAGGTGGGGAAAGATTTCTTGAGATCCATAAATGAGAAAAAGTACTGTCTTTGAGACTGTTCCAAATTTAAAGCTTCTGCTCAACAACAGACACTGCAACACTAACAGGCAGCCGCTCTGCCATGGCTACAAATGAAAAAGGATTAATAACTAGCACGTTAAGGGAATGCCTGGAAAATGAACAATAAAAATTAGGAACCCACTTGAAAACTTGGCCAAAGATATGAACAAGCAAAAGATAACGGCAGATAACGGTACATAAAGGGCTGTTAAAAACTTGACTAGCATCCAGAGAAGGACAGGTGGAAATAATGAGATTCCAGGTTACAACCATCAGACGGGTATTATCCATTTTTCTTTTTCTTTTTTTTTTTTTTTGGCCGGGTGTTCATGTGGGTGTGGGGAGAATGTGAACCTTCAGACACCGCTGGTGGCCCTTTACATTCCTACAACCCCTCTAGAAAGCAATCTGGCAGTATTTGGTGCGATTAGGTAAGCTGACACCCTATGACCCCAAACCTCTCTTCCTGGAAGAAACCCTGTGCACAAAAGCACAGGGGTCATGACAAGGGATCTTCATCACAACCTTGTCATGACGACAACCTCCACCAAAGTGGAGGTGAAATGAAAAGATATGCTCACAGTGGAATACTATATAGGAGTTACAAGAAACAAACTAGATCAAATTGTAGCATCATACAGATATTAGTCAAAAATACAACTTAAACTGTTCTTAAAAATTAAGAAAAAATGTGATTTACAGGGGCGCCTGGGTGGCGCAGTCGGTTAAGCGTCCGACTTCAGCCAGGTCACGATCTCGCCGTCCGTGAGTTCGAGCCCCGCGTCAGGCTCTGGGCTGATGGCTTGGAGCCTGTTTCCGATTCTGTGTCTCCCTCTCTCTCTGCCCCTCCCACGTTCATGCTCTGTCTCTCTCTGTCCCAAAAATAAATAAAAACGTTGAAAAAAAATTAAAAAAAAAAATGTGATTTACAGCTAGGTATTCACTCATGTAAAAAATTTTTAAAACACACAAAAACACTCTATATACTTTTTTCATGGATACCTATTTATGTGGCTAAACACAAGCAAGTGGACTGACTGGGAAGCTCTGTACTCAGGAGAGTATGTTGGGAGAAGCTGGACCAAAGATGAAAAACAACAGCAAAACACAAAAATGGGCACCGCAGCCCTTACACACACCAAGGACAATGGGAGGTCAAAGGCCGAGAATTGTGGGCCTCTCCTCTTTGGTCACCCTTAGTGCTCAGGAATCCAAAGGGGGAAGTGGTCCCCAATACAATTTAAGATGTTGCAACTGGCACGGTTTAAAATCTGGCTGGATGACAAGGAAACTCACAGGCCTGAAGCAAAGAAACGAGAGTGACAAAAACCGCAAGTGAAACGAATCAAAACAGTCCACTGAGTGATGAAGAGAAACAATCCCCCACATCCAACCGGGTAGATTTCCTGTTAATAGGTTTAGTGCCGTGGATTTAAGGTTTACTTTGGAAGCCAAGAATTTGACAACATGCCTCGTTTTTGTTCTGTCAGAGGCCTCTGAATTTATGTTTATATCCACCACATACGGCGTTTAACCCACCAGAATTCTTCCTCGGAGTATAGATAATTCATTAGGCTCACTCTCCTATGACTCTCACTGCCGGGGAACTGATGGTACCAGCCCAAGGGCTGCCCTGATAATGGGAAAAACAGGTGGGACCAAGAGGGACTGGCCCTGGTGATAATCAGGCCAAACATGGCATTCAACTGTCTTCTAGGCACTGACATCAGTATCGGGCCCCCCAGAAAGCTGCAGCTGGAAAGTAGCCAAAGTATATGGTTATACAGTTTAACACCCTCAGGTGAAAAATTTAAGGGCTGAGAGGGGCTGGGAAGGGCCCAAGGTCACAGTAAGTCAGGTGCACAGCTGGGTTTGGGCTTCAGTGCTCCTGGTTGCTTGGTCTATGGCTGGAGATTTTTCCCAGCCAGGTCCACCAGACTGGCCCCTAGAAAGTAAAGACAGTTGTCCACTTAGGCAAAATCCTAAGCATTCTTCAGTGACCATGAGTTCATCCCAGGGTCTCTGGGCTAAAATCCACCCAAAGAAACACAAACATCATCTTGGGCATTTTCTCTCTATGGTCAAAATCTTTAGATTCCTCCAACAGGAAACAAGATTCTCTGACTTCTACCTATGGCCATCTCTAACCCCTTGCTACCTGACCCACCTGACACCTCTGTAAAGCTCTTAGGAGGAGCGGCACTCACTTCGAGGAAGTGCTCCAAATTCAAACAGTCAATTTTTATTGAAGCCAATGGCCTCACTCTAACCAAGTTTTACATGTGCCATTTCCCTGAACAAGAGGAGATAAAACCAAAGAGAAAAGCAGACAACTTTGTATTTAACTGTCAATATGCTAAACGATCAGGCACATACTTCCAGGACCTTCCTCTCTCTTATCACCCTTAGAAGGGTGGGGAGCAGGAGGTGGCTGGAGAGACAACATGAACATCCTCCAGGCATGGCAAACACTGTTGGTCTCAGCTGAGTCTGCTGGTCTCAAGGCAGACAATTAAACCGTCTTTTAAATAAACTGATAGGAAAGATGCCTCTCTACAGGCCTTCTGCTCCAGGGGACGCTGACTCAAGCAGCAGTTAGAGAAGGGGAAGTGCAATGTGAGCTTTAGCAGCACTTGTGACAAAGGGCACAGAAGCAGACACACCAGTGTGCAATACAAACACCCATCCCCAGAAGGCACGCAGGACTTAGCACTGGGGCGGGGGACACATGGACAGTGGGCAGTGCCTTTCAAACCTTCCTCCCCACCCTCCCTGGCCTTCCGTAAGATATCTGGGGCTGGCAGCTTTTTCTGGCCTGTATGAACTCAACACGTGGCACCATGAACACAGTGGAATTAGATGGACCTTTAGGAATCAGTGAAGGACCTTTTCTGTTCTTTAAACCAGTATTAGAATGAGATCGCATTCTTTCTGCACAGTTCACCTGAAAATTCGGCAAGGGGAGGATGCCGAAGGAGGCAATGACCTATAGGAACTGATGTCCCTAAGCTGTCAAAGCAATTCAGAGCTGTGGACGGGTGTGTGAAGGGACGATGCTGGGAGCTGATGTGCTGTGTTGATACGTCCCTGTGAAATGGGGAGAAGGGAGTCGCACAGGCCCTCTGTAACAAGTTCCTGTTCTGGGGGGACAGATTCTGACTGTCAGACCAGAAGTAGCTAGCTGGAAGTAAACCAGGTGAGGTCCATGAGGAGGGGCAGAGAGCAGGGCAGACCTGTTAGAGCTGAAGGACAGGGCAAGGGGTCAGGGAAACAGAAGGCCCACAGAGGAGCCCCAAGGACAGGACCAGACCAAATAAGTGTTCCTCCCCCTCTGCTCTCCAATCCCACTGCATTCGGCACCATCCTGTACCGCAGCTGCCTGGACTTCCCAGGCCACGCTGAGGTGACATGACTGGGCAAGTGGAAGAGCCATTCAAGATCAGAAAGGTGACGTGAGGCAAGTGAGGCAACAGCTTCTCTTGGGGCCGCTATACACCAGAAGGGGGGAGACTGACACTTCGGGGCGCCATCTCTACCCGGTCCCAAGGCCTGAATGCTGAAAGGCAAGGGAAGTGAAGTGCAAGATGGACCGAAAGGCCCAGAACTGAGCTATCTGGGAGGAAAACATGGTTTCTGCTTCCAAGTGTGTGTGTGTGTGTGTGTGTGTGTGTGTGTGTGTGTGTGTGAGGCTGCCCCTTCTTTTCCAGCCGTATCTCCAGTCCTAGATGCCACATGAGGGACGAAGTATGTGTGAGCCTGGAAGGGGGTAGGGATGGAGCTGCTAAGTGTGTATCTGGGGTCCCCGTGGGATACTTGAAGTCTAGGAGGATAAGAAAAGCCAGACATCCATGACAGTTCTTGTACTTCTAATCTGACTCCCGGTGGTGGGTGTGAAGTGTGAGATGGGGCAGCGGTCTGGCTCACTGCTCAGGACGGTGGAATGGGGCAGCAGGGAGTGGAAGGGAGTGCCTGCCTCTCGGTGCTCAGGATGTGCAAACTGCATTTAAGGAGGGATCCCTGAAGCTCTGTGTCAGGACAGGAAAACCCGAGATGCTAAGTGTATACCTGAGACACTCAGGATTAGGGAGTTTGAGAACTGAAGCAGTGAAAAATGAGAAGAAGGTTAAAAATCTCACCATAAGAGATGCAAGGCGTGAGGTGCCCCGCTCCCCAGAGCTGATGCAGGTTCCAAGGGTGAGAAGAACGGTGACAGGAAGGGGCAGGCTTGGAATCCTACGTGTATGTGGGGAGTGAGGCTGGGAGGATATTTTCTCTGCCGAAGTAGAAGAGAACTGAAGGGGCAGGAAGGGGGCCAAACCCAGTTCTCACCAGGAAGCTGATGTGGAGGGTGAAAGCCACAAAGCAGGGGCAGAGAAGATGAACAAAGGCTCCAGCAAAGAATTATGCAGGAGCTTGGGCCCAGCAATCCCGGGGCTCTTTGGGTGTGAGGGCAAGGCCCCCAGCTCGGAGAGGCAGTCAGAGGACCTGCGAGCAGGAGGGGCTGACCCTGTAGGGCAGCTGTTGAGGAGGTAACCTTACCTGGCCCTCACATGCAGGGTGCAGGTGTGTACCTGTGGGGGGGGGGGGGGGGGCTGTTTCCCAGAACCTGAGCTGGGGATGACAGCGGTGAGCAGACTGCACGGGACCCTTCAGTAAAACGATAAGGGTGTGTATGTTCTCTGGGCCCCCATAAACGTGCTCGGACTCAGATATCTGGTGGAGGTTCGAGTGCAATATTGGGAACAGCACCCCCCCCACCCCCGCCGCTATGAGGGAAGGAGCTTGGCGGAGTTCAGGCAGGTGAGGAGTGCTCAGGGGAGCTACGTCCCTGTCTCGGCGTCAGGTCCACACGATCCTGGCCTGGGAGACTGCCAGGCTATGCTGAAGCGAGCTTCTGGTCCTTGGGTTCCAAAATCATGTTGTCCCAGCTGTGTTGAGGGGCGCTGGGCTGGGATAGCAGAGGAGCTCCTCGACCCGCTGTCTATACCGAAGGTTCCAGGAGCCCCAAGGCCAGGACTCCGGGGGCGGGGGGGGGGGGGGGGGGGGGAGGGCCAGGAGCTCTGGACCAGAACTCCGGACCTTGGATCCACCACCATACCACCACCACCCTGACCCCGGGCTGCCTCTCTGGAGTACCTGGTCGCCGACTCCCAAGCCGTAGTAGCCGTGCGTCACCACCTCCCAGTGCAAGAAACAGACGAGAGCGTCCTGCGCGCAAGTGATGGCCGGCGCCGCCGACGCGAACAGTACCTCCAAGCCCGCCATGCGCTCCCCCGGCTTCTGCAGGCGGAGGGAGGAAGGAAGGGAAGGAGTGCCGTGAGACGACTCGGCCCTGAGAGCGCGGAGGGCTCCGCTCCGCTGCCCCGCCCGCCCAGGCCTAGCCCCACCTGCGGCCAAAATGGAGACGCCCGAGGGCCGAACACGGCCGCCGGAAGTAACTCCAAGCGCCTGACCCGTTGCGCCAGCGCGCCGACTGGAAACCCGAGCGCAGCGCTTAAACGTTCCGCCACGCAGCTCGCAGGCGGGGCGGGGCGGGGCGGGGCGGGGCGGGGCGGGGCGGGGCGGGGCGGGGTCCTTTAAAACAGGAATCTCCTTTCTCCGGGGAGTTGGAGAGATCGCCACACACGCAGGATCCTAGGTTAGGTCCTCGAGGAGAGGCTACCTTGTTCTGAGCCACAGACTTCCCATCCTCAGAATAGGGTGGGCATGTGCTGGTGGAGGAAGAGTTTATGAAATATGACTAAAATATATTAATAATAATAGTTGGCACTTATGCAATGCTTGCTACGTGCGCCATTATTCTAAATGCCTTACGTGTATTCATTAATTTAAGCGTCACGACCCAACCCTATACAGTTAGCGTTAACGGTAGCTCCGTTTTACAGAGGGGTGATTTTGACCCGAGATGACTCAGCCAGACGATGAGGGGCAGAGATGGTACCGGAACCCAGCAGTCTGGCTCCCAGGACAAAGTTTATTAAATGTTTATTGTGTGCTGGATCCTGTGCCCAAACCTCTACATCACCCTATCGACAACTCTGCGAGGTGTGTTCCATTATCGTCCCCGTTTTGCAGATGACAAAACCAGCCCAGAGAATTGAAGCCGCTTCCTCCAAGAAGATGCAGTTGCGCCTCTATAATTTTTGCC
This sequence comes from Lynx canadensis, assembly GCF_007474595.2. NCBI lineage: Eukaryota > Metazoa > Chordata > Mammalia > Carnivora > Felidae > Lynx > Lynx canadensis. The sequence continues at coordinate 27,808,892 of NC_044305.1, read as the reverse complement.
ACCTGCTATTTCTTCAACAAGATTCTCAAAATCCGCTTACTGTTTTTGCTGAAGTAAATTCAGTTTTCCCATTCCAGTCAGCACCCTATAGCAAGCCACCATCACCTCTGACTTGGATGTCTGCACCAACCTCTGAACTGCCCGAGTTCATCTCTTGTCTCCCAAAGTCTGTTCTACACTCTGCAACTGGAGATTCTGTTATGACACACGCCAAGTCACATTCCTCCTCTGCTTAAAACTCTCCCAGGGCTCCTAACACACTCAGGGAGAGTCATGTCCTCCCTATGGTCTCTGGAAACCTGCATATGGTCTGCGCCACCCCCCCCCCCCCACACACACCCCTTACCTCTCTCTGACATCATCCCCTCCAACTCTCTTCTCATCCCCTGCACTCTTGGCTGCAATAACGTTGACTTCCATCCTCTCACACCCACATCTGATTCAAAAGCAAAGCTAGTCAACTTTACCCTCAAAATGTATTCTGAATCTGACCACTTCCTACCGCCTCCACGGTCTCCACCCCGATCTGATCTTCTAGCATCCCATACTTGGACTACTGCAGTAGCTACCTAACCAGGTTTCCTCTCCCACACGTTCTGTTCTCCAGGTCTTTGCATGTGCTGCTCTCTCTGCCCGGAATGTTCTTTCCTCAAACATCTGGGTGGTTTGCTCCTTCATTTTAAGTGACTCTTTCTCTCACTTCCCTGGCTTCCCTGATGCTACATCCAAGATAACCTCTTCTACTTTTTTTTTTACGTTTGTTTATTTATTTTGAGAGACAGCAGGAGGGTGCACGTGTGCGTGCGAGTGAGGGAGGGGCAGAGAGAGAGGAGACAGAGAACCCCAAGCAGGCTGCGCATTGTCCGTGCCGGGCCCCACGCAGGGCTCAATCCCACGAACCATGAGATCATGACCTGAGCCAAAATCTAGAGTCAGAAACTACACAGACTGAACCACCCAGGCACCCCATGTCTTCTGTTCTTTAATCCCTTCCTTACCCTGCTTTCTTTCCTGCAAAGTGTTAATCATAACCTGACCTTATATCAGGTATTTATTTGCTTGCTTGTTAATTTCATGACTCTCTTCCCACTAGACCGTGAAAAAGGGAGCAGAGATCATATCTGTCTTGTGCACAGGTATATCTGAGTGCCTTCCTGGCTCAATAGACACTAATTGAATGAATGAATGCATGAATGAATGCTACGTGAATGAATTATTGGTGTGGGCTCAACTTAATGGGGCCGGTCTCACCTTTTTGCAGTTCACCCCTCACTTTGTTAGCTGGCCCCATGCCACTCCACATTTTTTTGTTCACAGGATTTCTCTGGGACACCCAGATTCTCGAACCCCATCGGCAAGGATTCCAGCTAAGTGTCTGAGGTAGATTGCAGGTATGTTGACCGCACCGTGGGTGGTGCTGAAGCTGATGGACTCCTGAGCTATGTTGCCTGCGGCCTAAGACCGTTTACCCCTTCCACTGAGAAGCTCTGCACTTTTCAAGCCTCCCTGCTTTTACTTGCTCTGTCTCTTCTGCTTTAAATGTCTTCCCCAGGGGGCACCTGGGTGGCTCAGTCGGTTAAGCGTCCGACTTCAGCTCAGGTCACGATCTCGCAGTCCGTGAGTTCGAGCCCCGCGTCGGGCTCTGGGCTGATGGCTCAGAGCCTGGAGCCTGCTTCCGATTCTGTGTCTCCCTCTCTCTCGGCCCCTCCCCCATTCATGCTGTGTCTCTCTCTGTCTCAAAAATAAATAAACGTTAAAAAAAAATTTTTTTTTAAATAAAAAAAAATAAATGTCTTCCCCGGTTATTGAAAATTCCACCCATGCACCCATTCATTCGTTCACTAAACCTCCATAGGCTGTGTTGCCATGGATGGGGATGCAGACCGCGGACTGCACAGAGGTGCCCCAGGGGCAGACCCATTCCTAAGTGTCAACTGTGAGCCAGGCCCCAGATGAACAGGCTGTAGTTCCTGACACTTTGGAGCCCACGGTCTGTGATTAAAAAAAAAAAACAAAAAACCAAAAAACTCACAAAGGTAACCCAGTGTGAAGACTGCCATGACATAGGGGCACTTGGAGGTCTGTGCAAGCCCAGAGGAGGCAATCTAATTCAGGCTGGGGGTCAGGGAGGGCTTCTTGGAGGAGGAGATACCCAACTGCACTGCATCATAATGGACGATTGGGAGAGAACTGAGGCACAAAAGGCGTCCCAGTAAAAGGGAATAGCATATGCAAAGCGTGGAGGTGTGAAATGCAGGTAGTGCTGTGTGCTTAGGACATCGATGCTGCCTCCTGCATGAGGCCTTCCCCCATCTCCTCTGCCCACAATCAATTTCTCTGTCCTCAGTGCAGTTGGCATCAGTGGGGTGCCAAGGAGGGGACATGGGACAGCAAGAGCCATCAGTCTCACGGGGGAGGAGAATTTTATCATTGAAGCTTATTATAATGGCCGGTTTATAGTGATAATAAAAAGCAGACCGGGGGCACCTGGGTGGTGCAGTCGGTTAAGCGTCCAACTTCAGCCAGGTCACGATCTCGCGGTCCGTGAGTTCGAGCCCTGCGTCAGGCTCTGGGCTGATGGCTCAGAGCCTGGAGCCTGTTTCCGATTCTGTGTCTCCCTCTCTCTCGGCCCCTCCCCCGTTCATGCTCTGTCTCTTTCTGTCCCCAAAAAAATAAATAAACGTTGGAAAAAAAAAAAAAAAAGCAGACGGGCCTTTGGTCAGCTAAATTACTGCTTTTAACTTTTTTACAGACAACAGCCCCCCTCATTGCTTGTACCCGGGCAGACAGCTCCCCTACCCATCCCTTGGGTCAGCCACTGCTTTGCATATGATTAGGTATAACGCGAGTTTCGCAGAACTTTGTTTCCCTGTAATAAATCATCCTCCCTGTGCCAGTCTGGGTTCCCTCAGAAGCCAACCTGAGACAGGGATTTGAATGGCTTATTTGGGAGCTGCTTCCAGGAAATAGCAGCAAAAGGGTGGGGATAAGAGACTGGGAAGTGGCCAGGAGGTGTTAGGTGTTGGAGCCCTTTACCTCTGGGCACCTGAGCTCCGTCCCGTCCAGCCTCTCTGGGAGACACACATCCTAGACTTGTCCCAACGGAGGGTGAGAGAATTAAGTTGATTTTTTTTCACTCACTCCCTGCGGTTGAGGGCTGCTTCTGGGGGCATGAAAAGCCTTCAGGTAGAGAACTGCAGAGTTTAGAGGAAGTAGCCTTTGGTGCTTAGAGATGACTGCTAAGGAGTGAGTTGGATACCACGGCATCTGCTATCCTCCCCACGCAAGGATGAGCCACACCTTTGCTAGTCTGTGGCCCAGCCGGCAGCATGTAACAGATGCTAATATCTGCGTGTTGCAACAATGAGGTATGCTCTGTCTCTTGCACTAGGCTGGGAGCCCTTCGGGCCAGGACTATGTTCCATCCACGCTGAACCCCAGGGTACTCCACGGATGAGAACAAACGGGAGGATCCTCTGGGTCTGGAGGTTGAGGGTGCCCCGCCCCTGGTCCATCTGGCACTTTCTGTGGACTTACCGCCATCAACAAGAGTCTCGGTGGTCCCTGTGAGGCCTGTGATTGGCTGAGAAGGGAAGCAGGGAGAAGGTGCTTCCCCAGCTGGGCCCCCGCTACCTGGGCCGTGCAGAGCCCATGCCAGAGATGAGGGCCCAGGATGATGGAAAGAACGTGAGAGGTGGCTGCAGCCACCAGCTCCTGGTTACCAAGTGACATCAATATGAGGATTCCAAGCTCCCTGGAAACTGTCTCCCTGGAAACTGTGAAGAGGTGAGCTGAAGGGCAGGGCCCAAATGGGCACTGAGGTGGAATTATTCAACACTGGAAGCCTTCTGCTTTTGTGGCCTAGCATCATTCCAACACTCTCACCTCCTCCAAGAAGCCCTCCCAGATTAATAATATTCAGTATTGGAACCCGCTGGAAGGGTTGGAATATAAAGATTAGGGAAAGTTGCCTCCAGCTTTCAGAGAGTCTGGAAGTTGCAGGAAGTGCAGGAGAGCACCGCTGCCTCTTGTCCTGAGGCAGTATTCAGAGAAAAATCTGCAAAGGTGGCTGCAAAACTGAACTGAAACTGAATCCGCTGCTACTGGAGAATTAATAAGGTGCTTCTGCTGCCTCCCATTGGCTGAATCTAACCCGGAATGTTGCTGGCAAGTCATTCTGAAAAATGGCAGGCAGGATGGGGATAGGAGAGAGGCTTTAACAGACAAGTTGTCCAGTATTGTCTTATTTAATCTCGTTAAAAATTTTTTTTAACGTTTATTCATTTTTGAGAGACAGAGCATGAGCGGGGAAGGGGCAGAGGGAGAGGGAGACACAGAATCCGAAGCAGGCTCCAGGCTCCAAGCTGTCAGCGCAGAACTCGATGCGGGGCTCGAACTCACGAACCGCGAGATCACGCCCTGAGCCAAAGTCGGACGCCCAACCGACTGAGCCACCCAGGCGCCCCATTAATCTCATTTTTAAAGTGAGAAAGCTATGGCACACACAGGTTGTACAACTGCCCCTAAGTGATGCGGTCAGGATTTGAACCAGATGGTATGTCTATACATCGCCACGTGGCTGTGTCCCAGGATAGGATCGAAGGGGCTTGCAGGCACCCAAGCTCTGGGTTCTGATATCTATGCAGGAAAAGGTGAGAGAGCCGTGACTGAGTTTTTCAGACTTTGGCTGGAGGCTGGTAAGGCTGGGAATAGGGAAAAAGGTGTAGGCTGGGGACAGAGAAATGGTCTAAGCATGGGAAGCCCCTCCAAACGCAGGGACGCAAGGGGTCCCTGCAGAGACAAGAGAAGCCACAAGAGGGCGCCCGGGCCCACCCAAGTGCCCACCCGGGGCAGCCGTGCAGGGTGAGGTGCAGATCTCCCTTGTCCTGTACTGGAAGGTTCAGGGGAGCCCTAGACTGGGGACCCCACAGCAGGCTGTGTCCTCAGTGCAGTCAGAATCATCACTCATGGAAATACCTGCTTGTAACTCTGTGTGTTGTTGACCCCAAGGGGAGACAGTCCTCAGGAAACTCCAGTCCCAGTGGTCCCAGAGGGTCTGCTCTGCCCCTTCTGAGACCATTCTCCTTCCAGAATCCTCCGCTTCCCTCAGCAGACATCTTCATATACCCATCTTTTCAATGACTTAGTGCTGATCCTTTCCCCTGCCCCCCACTTCAGCCAAGTCTAGCCCTGGCCCCAAAATTGCATCAGACACTTGCCCCACCTGGCCTGGCAGGTGGCATGGGTGACCAGCCTCACCTTGAAAAGCCAAAAGTTTTGCCTGTTGCTCCCCTAACTAGGACATCAGCTTCGTGAGCACTGGGGTTGTGTCTGTTCGGTTCATTGCTGCCCCTCTAGCTACTACAACAGTGCTTGGCATATATTGTAGGTTCCCGATAAATACTTGTTGAATTATTGAATGAATGAACAAGGGGCACCTGGGTGGCTCAGTCAGTTAAGCATCTGACTTCAGCTCAGGTCATGATCACATGGTTCGTGAGTTCGAGCCCCGCATCAGGCCCCGTGCTGACAGCTCAGAGCCTGGCGCCTGCTTTGGATTCGGGGTCTCCCCCTATCTCTCCCTGCCTCTCCCATGCTTGGACTCAGTCGCGCGTCGCGCTCTCTCTCAAAAACGAATAAACATTTCACAAATGAACACATGCCTAGAGTGGAAAAGCGTCTAGGGCTTGGAGGCAGGCAACCTGGGTTTACGTCTCCGTCCAGCGCTTAGTCTCTGTGCAACTTGGGGCAGGTGACTCATCAAATTGTTAAATAAGGATTATAATGGTGTGTCCGGCAGGGTTGTCAAGAAGATTCCTGAAGATGATGTCGCTCAAGTGCCTCCCACAGCGCCTGGCACATGGCAGGGGCTCCCAAGCAGTGGCTCCTTATTCGAGCTAATGGGGCCTTGGAAAGCAGCTTCTATTTACGGAGGATTTACCATGTGTCTGGCACTGGGCTTATGTTCTCCGGGTTCCATTTTCTGAACGACTTCGTGAGAGGTTGAGGAGCTCACAGGGGTTAAATAACTGGCCCAGGGTCACACGGCTGAGAAGCACAAACTTGGGTTTATGTCCAGGTGTTGAAGACCGCAGCGTTGCAACATCAGCCTTCTGAAGTTCAAGGCCTTTCTATCACTTACAAGTGGTTTGACTTTGGGCACGTTTCTCGGTGGGGAGATATGGGAAGGGGTGGAAATGGGCGGGCCACTCCATAGGCCTGGATCATTCTTCAGGATTTGGAGGGGTCAAAGACACCACCAACTGTTAACAATGTAGCTTCACTCCGTTGAGGTTGAGCAACCTACCGGGGCCTCTGGAACCTGCTTGTTAACCACAGCACCACCTGGACCCCCCCTCCCCCACTAGGCCATTTCCAAATGCATTCTTTGGACGCCACCTGCAGCCGGATTCACAACCTAGTCAAGGAGGCAGGACACACACATCCACGCACAGCTTCAGAGGAAGAGAGTGCTGGCTTTAGCTGTGTCACCCGGGCTAAGTTGCTCGGCCTCTAAACCCTCGTTTCCTCGTGTGTGCACTGAACGGTGATACGTGGCATCCCGTATGAGGATCATCTAGAAAACACACATAGAATTGCTGAGTCCTGAGCACTGGAGGTAAGCAAGGGGCGATGGGGAGGCTGAGTTACAGGACCACTGCCAGAAGGATCTGGCATCGATTCCGACGACCCTGTTAAGGGGTCATTTTTCAGAGCAAGGCAAAATCATGATTGATTCTCTTACAAATCTAGACGCGAACACGTGTTAAAGATTTTATTTGCCTTGTTAAATGGGGGAATCAGACAGATGTTATGACCGGTTCGAAGAAAAAGTGAAAAAGGCACAAATTCATCTGGAAAAAACGGAGACAAAGCTAGTTTCTCCACAAAAGCGGGGGTGGGGGGGTGGGGGGGGAATTCTAAAAGATGGAGTTCGCGTACCTATCAGTTACTTACCAAAGAGGTACAGAATAGCTCAAAGACAATGAACAGGGCCAGAATCAGACAGCGGGAGGGTGTTCTTTTCTCTACGGCCCATGTTGGCCCAGAGATTCCAGGCCCAGATTCTCATCCTGGCAAGTCCAGGGCTTCTCAACTCTCCTGGGATCAGTGTCCTCATCTGTAAAATGGGGTCACTAACTGGCCTCCCAGGGTTGTTTCGAAGACGACACAAGCTGGTGGTGTCAAGTGTGTAGATGAGGGCCCCCCACCCGGTGTGGACCAGGCCCCATGTTGTGTGTCTCTTCCTGTCATCCGCCCCACAACTCGATACAGGAGAGGGAGAGACCATTATAACCTCTGATGAGAGACCAAGGCTCACAAAGGTGGTGGCGCTTGCCCAGGGAGCCTAAACTGGGTTAAGACCCAGGTCGGTCTGGTCTCACAAGCCCAGTGATTCTGTCGAATGCCTGTGTGACCTTAGGCAGGTCTCCTTCCCTCTCTGGCCTCATCAGCCCATCTCCCCAGGTGGGTTGGGTCAGCCGACTTCTGAATGCCGTCTCCTGGTCCCTCTGCTCTGTGGGGCGCTCCGTGGCTGCCCAGCCGGCCAGGCCAGAACAACTCACTGTGGTGAGTGGCCTGGTGAGCAGGTGTCACGGGTATGGCAGTCGGGGAGACTGACTGCCAGGGAGTCCAGCCTCCAGCACGCAAACCTCAGCCTGTCCAGAACCACCATATTTTCCACCTTGCTCACAAGCCTGGTAGAAAAGGCCGGCCCTGGCCGGACTTGAACAAAGGGAAAAAAAAAAAAGAAAAAGAAAAAAAGATGTTTCCCAATTGCTGGGTCAAACCCAGGTTGGCGAGAATGGGAAGGATGAGGCCCAGGCCAGCTCATCTGAATCAATATTTTCCCTTTGCCCACGGCCTAGCTGTCGTCCTGCACACAGCCGTCATCTTGGAGAATCCCTGTGGCACTGCATTTCAAGGCAGGTTGTCCTTCTTTGGGTCAGGGCCTCCCATGCACCCAGCTCTGTGTCAAGTCCTTTGGGGGAGCTAAGGGAGGGGCCCCTGGCTTCAGAGGGTTTTGCCGTTAAGTCTCCCTAGGGGATGCAATGCTTAGGATGCTTGGTATGCAAAGGAAGGAAAATGCAACTCAAACCGGTTTGGGCAAAGAAAGCAATTTATTGGCTTATGTAACAAAATTGTCTGTCCTAAGGAAACAAGTGAAATGAGGAGGAGAAAGGGGTGGTAGGAGTGAGGCAGGCATGTTTTACCTAGGGAGGACATGGGAGGTCTCACTGACAAGGGCCATTTGAGCCAAGACCTGAAGGAGGTGAGGAAGAGAGCCAGGTGGAAGTCCCAGACAGGTGGAACAGCGGGTGCAAAGGCCCTGAGGTAGGGGTGTGCCTACCATGTGTGTGTCCAGAGCTTTGGAAGGGAAGGGAGAAGTGACAGTTGAGGTCAGAAGGGTCACCTGAAACCAAATATTAGGAAAAGACTTGGACAAAAAAAAAAAAAACTTTTTAAAAAAAGCTCTTTATCCTGTGGCCTGAAACTCAGAGTCTGGTTCCTACAGGCTTTGGTGGGGATGGTGGTTGAGGTGGGAGGAGAAGAAGGGGAATAGTGGGGTGAGGCAAGGGCCACCCCTTCCAAGCCTGGCCCTCCTTGGCCTTGGGAGGCTCAGACTAGGAGCCAGAAGGAGAATTAGTGACCTAGCTCCACAATACAGCTGATAAGGGGTCCTATCATCAGTGATAGCCCCAGCAGACAAAGCCTACTCTGGAGTCACCTAAAGCCTCCGGGCAACTGGGCTGGGCCAGAGCTGTGTGTGACAGCTGACCCACCAGGGATGAGCTCTGGTGCAAGGAACAGTCTCGGGGGGGGGGGGGGGGGAGGGGGAGAGGGGGGGCAGACCTGGCCCCCATCCAAGGGTCATAACTTTATGGGGGAGTGTCTGGTGGGCACTCCAGGTTCTGAACAAATTCAAAATCTTGAGCAGGAATAGGAGATAACAGCCAACTGCTCAATTTTATATATGGGGAAACTGAGGCAGAGGGCAAGGCACTGGTGCACCCAGGGTCACACAATGGGATAACAGCAAAGCTGGGACTTGGATTCAGATTCTCTGATTCCAGTGCTCCTTTTTCAAGCCTAGGGAGACCAAAGAGCCTAGAGGGCATGCCAGCCTTGGAGTTCATCTCTACGTACGAATCCTGGCTTCTCCAGTTTTTTGGCTCTGTGACCTTGAGCAAGTCACGTCACCCCTCTGCACCTCAGATTCCTCATCTGTCAGATAATAGTAATGACAGTAACAATACCTGCCTTGTAGTTGTGGCCAAAAATATATTAGGTGATATCTGCAAAAGGTTTAGAAAAGTAAAAATTGTAGTGTCAGACTTCTGAAAATTCTTTTCTTTCGAAAAAATGTTTCCATTAAAAAAAAATTTTTTTTTTGTTAATGCTTATTTATTTTTAAGGGACGGAGAGAGACAGAGTGCGAGCTGGGGAGGGGCAGAGAGAGAGGGAGACCCAGAATCAGAAACGGGTTCCAGGCTCTGAGCTGTCAGCAGAAAGCCCAATGTGGGGCTCGAACCCATGAACCGTGAGGTCATGACCCGAGCTGAAGTTGGATGCTTAACCAACTGAGCCACTCAGGCACCTGGAAAATTCTTTCTTCTATAAAAGCAATGACAAAATGGGCAAAAATGGTCAGAATCAATGTTTTCAGAATTCTTGGAATTAATCAAAAGTGTGCATCAATCGAGGGAGCATTTATTTAAGGAACAGGGCTTAACCTTGTTCAGAATAGTGACCTTTGTGGCATTTTAACTTGAGTTATCCCCTTCCCACCCCCCAGCCCCTCACCAACTCCATGGCAGACTTAGAATCCAGCAGCCTGGATTTGCCACCAGAGGTGACAAATAGGGTTGTAGCTCCTTCAAAGCCTCATTCCCAGAGAACTGTCATTATTTGGCCTGTCGGGTGGTTCCCTGGAATACCTCACTTGCAAGGCTATCTTTATTTGACCTGACCAGGAGCTCACCCAGTGCAAAAAGTTTTTCCCCTGGGGCCATTTGTCAAAACCATTCAGAGGCAATTGTTTAACCTTGGGGCAGCCTGAGGTGGTAAATAACATTTGGCAGAAAACAATAGGCTTCCCTGGGCTAACCAAAAGGACAAACTGGAGAATGGACTGTCCACAGAGGGCTGTGAAAATCTGACATATTCCTGGGAATCTGGAAGGCCGTGTGTATGTGTACGATGCGCGCATCCAGGGCTGTGCAGATGCATAGGCAATATCTGGGAAGGTCCTAAACTCTCACCTCTGGCTACCCTCCAGGCCCTGCACAAGCAGGAAGTGAAGGCCAAAGCGGAGTTATTCAGGGCTTGGCCGGAGGGAGCGTGCCCCCCCCCCCCCCCCCCCCCCCCCCCCCCCCCGCAAGCACAGACTGCCCCTAACAAAGACTGGGAGACTTACCCATTCCAGGCACTTAAGGAAATCTCTGCCTAACCATTTGATGACCACTAAGGTAACTGAACAGAGATTTATTTCAGTCCCGCCTGCAAAAGAATACAGACTTCAGAGAATTAATTCAGAAAAGTCACTAAAACAAATAGTAGCAACAAATAGTCACAACGACAAACTGTGGGGATAGAGAGAACCTGATTTGCAGAGTCACCACGTGATAGTATGGAAAGTGTCCCATTTTTCACCAAAAAATTATGAGACGTGAAAAGAAATTGAAAGGGCAGACCTACGCCGGCCAACTCCATCTTGTTCTGTGTCCTCCACCTTGAGTGACTATGTCCCCGACATGCCCCTTTCCGGGAAAATCGCAGAAACCTCAGACCACACCTCCACCCCTTGAGTAACCTCCTGCTCACCCGTTCAAACTTCCCTATCAAAACACGCCCGGCGACCTGCCTGCATAACAGGACTCTGACCCATCCCCAGCCAATCGGCTGAGGCCACGACCCATCCCCAGCGAATCGGCTGAGGCCACGACCCTTCCCCAGCCAATCAGCTGAGGCCACAGCCATTACCTCACCAACTGCCCCTAGACCCCTATAAAACCTTTGTGCTTTTGAAGCTCTCTCTCTCTCTCTCTCTCTCTCTCCCCCCCCCCCCCCCCCCCGTATCTCACCGCTGCATCGGTGCAGGTAAGGGATTGAGCTCGAGCTAGCTCGAATAAAGGCTCTTTGCTTTTGCATCTGACTCGGCTCCCTGGTGGTCTCTGGGGATCACGAATTCTGGGCATAACAAAATAAGGAACCATGGTCCCTACACAGGAGAAAAACAATCAGTGGGAACTGTCTAAGTAGGATCAACTCAGAGATCCACACCTAGACACATCATCATCAGACTGCTGAATGTCAAAGACAAAGCAAGAATCTTGAAAACAGCTAGGGAGAAGTGATTCTCTTCAGTGTACTCTTCAGGTACAAGGGATACTCAACAAGCTCACAGTTGATTTCTCCTTAGGAACCACTGAGGTCAGAAGGCAGTGAGACAAGATATTGAAAACACTAAAAGAAAAAGACTGTCAATCAAGCATTCAACATCCAGCAAAACTATCCTTAAAAATTGAAAGAGAAGAGGGGCGCCTGGGTGGCTCAGTCCATTAAGCGTATGACTTCAGCTCAGGTCATTATCTCATAACTAGTGAGTTCAAGTCCCCTCCCCCCCCCCCCCCCCCCCCCCCCCCCGCACCTGGCTCTGTGCTGACATCTCAGAGCCTGGAGCCGTTTTGGATTCTGTGTCTCCCTCTCTCTCTCTGCCCCTCCCCTGCATGTGCGCTCAAGTGCATGCTCTCTCTCTCTCTCTCAAAAATAAATAAACATTAAAAACATTTTTTTAAATCATATCTCCTTATTCAGAAAGAAATCCATTTTAAAAAAATGAAAGAGAAGATAAACAAAACTTGAGGTATTTTGTTGCTAGCAAAACTGTGCTTTAAGAAATACTTGCACGTTTAGGGGCATCTGGGTGGCTCAGTCGGTTAAGTGTCTGACTTCAGCTCAGGGCATGCTCTCGTGGTTCGTGAGTTCGAGGCCCGCATCAGGCTCTGTGCTGATGCCTCAGAGCCTGGATCCTGCTTCAGATTCTGTGTCTCCCTCTCTCTCTGCCCCTCCCCTGCTCATGCTCTGTCTCTAAAAAATAAGTAAATGTTAAAAAAATTTTTTAAAAAAGAAATACTTGCATGCTGAAGATGAAAGACATCACTGAAAGAAATTAAAGATTGAAATAAATGGAAAGACATCCTATGTTCGTATATTAGAAAATATAATATTGTCACTACTCCCCCAATTGATCTACAGATTGATTGCAATCCTTATCGAAATCTTAGCTGTTGATTTTTTAATTTTTTTTTCAACGTTTATTTATTTTTGGGACAGAGAGAAACAGAGCATGAACGGGGGAGGAGCAGAGAGAGAGGGAGACACAGAGTCGGAAACAGGCTCCAGGCTCTGAGCCATCAGCCCAGAGCCCGACGCGGGGCTCGAACTCACGGACCGCGAGATCGTGACCTGGCTGAAGTCGGACGCTTAACCGACTGCGCCACCCAGGTGCCCCTTTTTTTTAATTTTTTTTTTCAACGTTTATTTATTTTTGGGACAGAGAGCTGTTGATTTTTTAAAAAAATTTTTTGATGTTTATTTTTGAAGGAGAGACAGAGCGTGAGGGGGGAGGGGAAGAAAGAGAGGGAGACACAGAATCCAAAGCAGGCTCCAGGCTCTGAGCTATCAGCACAGAGCCCGACGTGGGGCTTGAACCCATAAACGCATAAACCACGAGATTATGACCTGAGCCGAAGTCGGAGGCTTAACCAACTGAGCCACCCAGGCGCCCCTTAGCTGTTGATTTTGAAGATATTGATAAGCTGATCCTGAAATGATATGGAAATGCAAGGGACCCAGAATAGTGGAAATAATCTTGAAAAGGACAATATTGGAGGATCCACGCTTCCCTGTTTCAAAATGTATTACAATGCTGCAGCACTAAAATCTGGGCGGTACTGGTATGAAGATAGGCACATAGATCACTGCAGGAGAATTGAGAGTCCAGAAATAAATTCATATATTTATGGGCAATTGATTTTTGACAAAGATGCCAAGATAATTCAACAGGGGGAAAAATAGTTGTTTTCAACGAATGGTACCCAGACAAGAGGATACCCACGTGGAAGGGAGAATCCACGTAGAACCGAGATGGGTCACTATCTTGATCCATATACAGAAATTAACTAAAAACCAATCAAAGGCTTAACTCTAAGAGCCAGCACTTCTAAAGGTCTTAGAAAAATATTTAGGAGTAAGTTGATTTCTTAGATGTGACACCAAAAGCACAAGCAGCCAAACCAAAAAAATTCTGTAATTCAAAGAACACTACCAAGAAAGTGAAAAGACCACTCACAAAAATGGGAGGCAATATTCACAAACCATTTATCTGATATGGTTGTAGTATCCAGAACCTATACGGGAGTTTTACAACTCAACAATAAAAACAAGCAAACAAAAAACTCAAACATCTCCATTTAAAAATGGGCAAAGGAGGGGCGCCTGGGTGGCGCAGTCGGTTAAGCGTCCGACTTCAGCCAGGTCACGATCTCGCGGTCCGGGAGTTCGAGCCCCGCGTCAGGCTCTGGGCTGATGGCTCAGAGCCTGGAGCCTGTTTCCGATTCTGTGTCTCCCTCTCTCTCTGCCCCTCCCCCGTTCATGCTCTGTCTCTCTCTGTCCCAAAAATAAATAAACGTTGAAAAAAAAAAAAAATGGGCAAAGGACAGGGTGCCTGGATGGCTCAGCCAATTAAGCATCCAACTTTGACTCAGGTCATGATCTCACAGTTCATGAGTTTGAGCCCCACATCGGGCTCTCCACTGTCAGTATAGAGCCTGCTTTGGATCCTCTGTCCCCCCCTCTCTCTGCCCCTCCCCTGCTCATTCTCTCTCTCTCTCTCTCTCTCTCTCTCTCTCTCTCTCTCTGTCTCTCTCTCTCAAAATAAATAAATAAACTTAAAAAAAATGGGCAAAAGACTTGGCATAGACATTTTTCCACAGAACATATACAAATGGCCAATAAGCACATGAAAAGATGCTCAACATCCATTAGTCATTAGGGCAGTGCAAATCAAAACCGTAATGAGAGAGCATCACACCCACTAGGATGGGTCAAACAAAAAAGCAGACAATAACAATTGTTGGCAAGAATGTGGAGAAATTGAAACTCTCATACGGTGCTGGTAGAAATGCAAAAGGATGTCGCCCCTCAAAAGAATGATTTGGCAATTCTCCAGAAAGTTAAATGTAGAGATACCATATAATCCATGAATTTCAATCCTAGGTATTTACTCAAAGGAACTGAAGACATATTCACACTACAACTTGTATATGAATATACAGTATTATTCATAACGGTATTATTCATAACAACCCCGAAGTGGAAACAACCCAAATATCTACCGATAAATGGATAAACAAAATGTGTTATACCCATACAAGAGAATGTTATTCAGCCACCAAAAATGAATGAACTATAGGGTTGCCTGGGTGGCTCTGTCAGTTAAGCATCCGACTTCGGCTCAGGTCTTGATCTCACGGTTTGTGGGTTAGAGCCCCACGTCGGGCTCTGTGCTGACAGCTCGGCGCCTGGAGCCTGCTTCCGATTCTGGGTCTCCCTCTCTCTCTCTGCCCTTCCTCTGCTTTTGCTCTGTCTCTCAAATATGAATAAAAATGTTGAAAAGTTAAAAAAAAAAAAAGAATGAAGTACTAATGTGTTAGATCACACGGAGGAACCTTGAAAATATTATGTTGCTTGAAACAGCCAGAGTGAAAAGGCCATATATTTGTATTCTATTTATATGAAATGTACAGAGTAGTCAACTCCTTAGAAACAGAAAGTAGATCAGTGGTTTCTAAAGGCTGGGAAGAGGGGCAATACGTCGTGACTGCTAATGGGTATGGTAATAAAATAGACTTTATTTTTTAGAGCATTTTTAGGTTCAAAGCAGAAGGTTACAGAGATTTCCTGTATACCCCAGGCCCCCATATAAACACAGCGTGCTCCACTATGGTACCCCACACCAGGGTGGGATGTATGCTTACACGACACGACAATATCACCTGAAGGCCATAGCTTACACGAGGGTTCACTCTTGGTGAAGGGTTTTCCTTAGGGTGATAAAGATGTTCCAGAATCGGTGTCTCTCAATAGTTGCCCAAACCCCTGAACTGTACATTAAAAAGGGTGAATTTTATGTGAATTATGTGAATATCTTCTAATGTGAATGATCTCTTCATAAAAAAATTCTAGGGGCACTTGGGTGGCTTAGTCGGTTGAGTGTCCAACTCTTGGTTTCGGCTCAGGTCATGATCTCACTGTATCATGAGTTTGAGCCCCGTGTCTGGCTCTGGGCTGGCAGTACAGAGCCTGCTTGGGATTCTCTCTCCCTCTCTCTCTGCCTCTCCCCTGCCCATGTTGTCTCTGTCTCTCTCAAAGTAAATAAATAAACTTAAAAAAATTTTTTTTTTTTAAATTTTAGAACAGTGCCAGACACAGGGTAAGCTCATTAAACATTAACTGTTATTATTTTATTTTATTTATTTATTTTTTTTACTAAGCTTAGTGGGTTGGGTCTACAAACTTAACTATAGTTTGTCTTATATTGACCTCTTCTTATTAGAAAAGAAAAAAACAGGGAGAAAAGTAGAGTAAGAATGATTCTCAAGGGTGTGCAGCCCTTTTATTTTACAAAGCATTCTCAAATCTTTTTCTAAAGAAGCTACCCCATCCATCACAAGGCAATTATACTCCTTGATTATCACTGTGATTATTTTTCATCACCTCATTATCCCATCTCTTTCCTCTCTAGGTGAGCAGATGCTTTGTCTAATTCACCTGGCACTTCCTAGCATGCAGTTGGAATCCAATACACGCACTTGTTGCATGAATGGATGAATGAATGAACACCCCCATGATCTCGCTTGAACTGCAAGCCGACACTGTAAGGTTAGACTAGGTTCATTAGCTCCACAAAGTTAGGAAACTGAGGCTCAACGAGGGCAGGTGATGAGCCAAAGGCCCTCCTGCTCTGTGGGGGGACAGGGACCTGGTAAGTACATCTCCCTCTCTCCTCAGTGTTCCTTTTTCTGGCCAACACTGTTTCTCTTCCCAAACCGACTGAGTGCAAGGATTACTCTTGCCACGTTTTCAGCCCTCTAGTGACCCCCGAAGTGTTATTCCTGATGGTGTGTCCCCTCAGATGCTTGTGACCATCTTTGTTTCAGAAATGCCTGGGGCCATTACTAAACTGAAATTCAATTTTCTCATCCCTAAAATGGGTACAATCCATGTTCATGTGTGTTCAGTATTGCAATGATGTCAGTTCTCCATGACCTGATCTACAAATTCAATGCAATCTCAATCAAAATTCCAAGACATCTTTCTTTTTTCTCTTTTTTTTTTTTTTTTGGAGGGGAGAAAGGAATGTCCAGCTGATACTAAAATTTACATGAAAATGCAAACAGCCAAGAGTACCCAAGAAAGTCTTGAAGAAGAAAGTTAGGAAAATTACCTCTAGCAAGAATTAGGATGTATTACATGTAAATTTATTATGAAACCAGTAATTAAAACAATGTCGTCTTGGTAGAAAGAGACAAATAGAATGAGTGGAGAGGCTAGAAATAGATCCACACGTATGTGACACTGATTTGGGACAAAATTGACAGGGTAATTCAGCGAGGAAAGGATAAACTTTTCAATAAATGGTGGTACGTCAACTGAATATCGTGCTGGGGCAAAAATGAAATCTTGATTCCTTCCTTCACACCATACAAAAAAGAGTTCCAAGTGGTTTGTGAAATTAAAGGAGAAAATTAAAAGGATGAGTAAAACAATAGGTGAATATCCTCATAACCTGGAGTTAGGCTAAGTTTCCTCAAACACTTCAGAAAAATGCTGACCATAAAGAAAAATAGTGATAACTTGGACCTTATTAAGATTAGGAATGTCTCTCTTTCTCTGTCTGACTAACTTCACTTAGCATAATACCCTCCAGTTCCATCCACGTTGCTGCAAATGGTCGGATTTCATTCTTTCTCATTGCCAAGTAGTATTCCATTGTATATATAAACCACATCTCCTTTATCCATTCGTCAGTTGATGGACATTTAGGCTCTTTCCATAACTTGGCTATTGTTGAAAGTGCTGCTATAAACATTGGGGTACAAGTGCCCCTATGCATCAGCACTCCTGTATCCCTTGGGTAAATTCCTAGCAGGGCTATTGCTCATATGTGGATCGTGAGAAACTTAATAGAAGACCATGGGGGAGGGGAAGGGGAAAAAAAAAAAGTTACAGAGAGGGAGGGAGGCAAACCATAAGAGACTCTGAAATACTGAGAACAAACTGAGGGTTGATGGGGGGTGGGGCAGAGGGGAAGGTGGGTGATGGGCATTGAGGAGGACACCTGTTGGGATGAGCTCTGGGTGTTGTATGGAAACCAATTTGATGATAAATTATATTTAATATTTAAAAAATAAAATAAAAAAAAATAAAATTAGGAGTGTCTTTCCATCCAAAGAAACTACGAAGAAGGCGAAAAGGTACGCCACAGAGCAAGAGAAGCTATTTGCTATATGAACAACCAACAAAGGCTTGTGAACCGGGGCATACAAAGAGTACCCCCATTCATGAAGAAATAGACAAACCAGTTTGAAAAAGGACAACACGTAAGGGCTCCTGGGTGGCTTCGTCAGTTAAGCATCCAACTTTGGCTCAGGTCATGATCTCACAGTCTGTGAGTTCGAGCCCCGCATCGGCCTCTGTGCTGACAGCTCAGAGCCTGGAGCCAGCTTTGGATTCTGTGCTCCCTCTCCCTCTGCCCCTCCCCTGCTCACACTCTGACTCTCTCGGTCTTTCAATAATAAATAAATGTGAAAAAAAATTGAAAAAGAAAAAGTACAACACGCACAGACAAGCGTTACACAAAAGAGAATATCCAAATGATCGATAAAGCGCAGGAAAAGGTGCTCCCCCTCACTGGTTATCAGGGAAATGAAAATATCGGCCTCAGTGAGACAGCTCTGAACATTCCCTGGAATATGGTTAAAAAGTAAAAAACCTGGGGGGCACAGTCAGTTAAGCGTCTGACTCTTGTCTCAGCTCAGGTCATGATCTCAGTTTGGAGTTCGAGCCCCACATCTGGCTCTGCGTTGATGGTGCGGAGCCTGCTTGGGAGTCTGTCTCTCCTTCTCTCTGCCCCTCATCCGCTTGTGCTCTCGCTCTCTCTCCAAATAAATAAATAAACTTAAAAGAAGAAAAAAAGAAAAGAAAAAAGTCTGGTACTACCAACTGTAGACAAGGATGTGGAAGAAACTTTGATACATCTTGGCTTACAATGGTACAGCCACTTTGGAAAACGGATAGTGTCTAGAATACCCAAACCCTATGGCCAGCTGGCCAGCGATTCCACTCCTAGGTTTATACCCCAAAGAAATTAGCCCGTGTGAGCACCAGAAAATATGTACAACACACGGCATGATTCCATGTGCACCAGATGCAAAACCGGGCAAAACTAATCCACGGTGTTAGAAGTCATGATGTAGATTGGTCTTTGGAGCAGAGAGTGGGGAAAAGCTGGGTGTGGGGGGTAACAATTACATGGTGTGTTCCCTTTGTGCATGAGTTATACTGTGTATAAGTTATACTTGAATCAGATGGCTTATTAAAAAAAAAAGTATAACACTTGTAATTGTGGGGGATAAGTGAAAATAGCGATAATAACATAATAGCTAAAAGAATTGAGCCCTCCTTTAGTGCCCCGCAGTTAGAAAATGCTTTAAAGAAGTGTAACGAGGATGAAAATTTTGAAATATTTCAACGTGCTTGTCTCTTTTCCCTTTCCTTACACCAGAGCTTTTCCCCCGGGGCAGCCAGAGGCATCCACTTGCCTTCCAGGGTATCAGGATTGGTACAGCTAAAGCTCCAGGGGAAAAAGTCCATGTTTAGCCTTGGACTCTCAAGAATTCTGAGGCCTGGGGCGCCTGGGTGGCGCAGTCGGTTAAGCGTCCGACTTCAGCCAGGTCACGATCTCGCGGTCCGGGAGTTCGAGCCCCGCGTCGGGCTCTGGGCTGATGGCTCAGAGCCTGGAGCCTGTTTCCGATTCTGTGTCTCCCTCTCTCTCTGTCCCTCCCCCGTTCATGCTCTGTCTCTCTCTGTCCCAAAAATAAATAAACGTTGAAAAAAAAAAAATTAAAAAAAAAAAAAAAAAAAAAAATTCTGAGGCCTTCCCAAGGAAATAATCTTGAAAGCCCATGTAATTTAGAGAGAAACAAATTTTCTCAATTCCTAGAGTTTCGTCGGTACATAAAGAGCCTGGCCTGGTGGGCGGGAAGATGGACCTTGACTGTATATAAGAAACCACACGAGGCAAAAGAAAAAAAAAACATAAAAAACCGAGGTAAGTTGCGAGTGAAGTCCCTTCTGCCTGGGAAAGAAGGTCAGGAGAAGGAGGGAGAAGTTGGGGAAGAAGATGTAGAGAAAGGATGCTGTCAAACATCCAGGCAGGCAGAGAGATCAGTTAGAGGAAGCAAACACTGCCTCCTTGGTGTGCACCTGCTGGCCATGATAAATTCTAACCCCGTATACACGCGCGCTCCTTTCTTCTCGCAAGGAGCTGTTAGGTAGGCGCTATTATCAATCACCCCCCACCTTTCGCACGTGGAAACTGAGGCTAAGACAGAGAGGTGCTTGCCTGAGGTCAGCTTGATTGCAGAACGTGGCTCTTCTCTGATGCTGCATGTGTGAAGCACTGAACGTAGCACCTACTGTGTTAGAAGATATTATTGTGACTGTCTTTCCTGTCCTTCCCCCCAGATAAATGGTCCACGATGCTACGATTAGAAATCGGGGGAAGGGAGTTCTCGAGAGAGCAAATTCTGCCAAGGATTCACTAGAAGCCCTGGAGTGACAGTGACAATCGCCTTGCTGATCAGTAGGCCCTTCCTGCCCGCAGTCCTGTCTGCTCCCCTCACAGGTGACTTGTGCAGGGGTGGAGGGGGGGGACGGGGGATGTGCCAGCACAATCCTGCCTTGTAGATAAGGAAACTGGGGGACTCAAGCGGCTTGCCACAGGCTACTCAGCAGGTCAGTAAGAAGGTCTGCGGTGGAGTCATTGCCTCTCCCTGGGCCTCAGTGTCCCCCATCTGTAAAATAGGTTGGGCAGTTTCTACACCTGGTTCGAAGTTTCTGGAGTGGGAGAGAACAAAAGCCAGAGAGGAGGACCCAAAAAGGGAGAGGAAGAAAGGAGGATGAGATACAGAGTGCGTCAAAGTAGTGGCTTAGATTTCAGCTTCAATTTTTTTTTTTTTTTTTTTTTTTTTTTTTTTTTAGGTTGTAACGAGAAGAGATTCAAACCAGATGTGGTCCTGGTGACTCTTGGTAGCCGAGGGTGGAACTGTGCTGTGATAATACCATATTAGTTTGGGGCAACATATCTATCAACAGCCCCGGCCACAGAGCTAAGTGGTTGACATTTCCAGGAACTATGTCCCCACGCTTGAGTTCGGCGTTTGCAAGGGCCTCAGACCCTCACTGGACTTCTAAGTTTTCCGCGAAGGGTCTCGTTCTTCAGCTGTTGTCCGGCCCCTGTCTCCCAAACACACCCCCTGGGGAGAACCTCACTCACAGGGCAAGGCCGGGACCCCAGTCACTCCCTTGGCGACACAGCGGAGGCCGAGTGGGAGGCAGGCACAGCCCAGAAGAGCCAGGCTCAGTGGGAGCCGAGGGAGCACGGCCCAAACAGCCCACGGGATCACAGGCCACATTGTTATTACTTTTTAATTAAAATGGCGTCTTTCCCCCTTATTACAAAAGCCATGTCTGTTTATTTTAGCAAAATTAGACAGTCCAGACCGGCGAAAAGGAAAAATTAAAAATGACCCATGACCCAGAGAGAGAGCCATTGTTAGCACCCCAGGGTATTCAGGGGTCAGAAACAAAATGCACGGGGAGGTGGGGGGGCTGGCCAGTTAATGTAAATGTGAATTGGATGCTACTGAAATTAATAAAAATGTGGGAATCGCGTGGCATTCAAATGAATACAAAGGTGTGAGTAGGGTGAATTTATATGCAAATTAATATCAACATGGGAGTATTGTGGTGTTAAAAACTTTGGGAACCTTTGAATCTGCAGAGTAATACAGAGTGGAGCCTGGAGCCTGCTTCCGATTCTGTGTCTCCCTCTCTCTCTGCCCCTCCCCCGTTCATGCTCTGTCTTCTCTCTGTCCCAAAAATAAATAAAAAACGTTGAAAAAAAAATTAAATAAAAAAATAAATACCGACTCAGGCTTTAGTGATCACCAGTTCGCCACCTCCAGCCCTCTGAAGATCGTACCCGTGCTGCGTCCTTCTAGATCAAACCATCAATTGGCCTATCCATCCGTCCGTCGAAATGCATGTATACGCATGTATAGAAAGATAAACACATGTTTCCACTTACACACACATATACAGACAAACACACATAGACCTGTGTACATCAAGTGGAGCTTTACGTGGATGCTTAATATAACACTCAGATAAAAATGAGGTTCTTGGGTTAGAGGAAGATGGGGGCTATTTTCACCCCTTCTTGCCGTGTTCTTGCCCTAACAGCAGCCCCTAAATAACTCTGGGCACCACAGGAATCTGGGCTGAAAACCAGCCATTTTTTCCAGGGGTTCCTAGTCCTCAGCATTTCATGGACCCGTAAATTCCACTTTCCAAAAATTAGGAGGCACCGAACTAGGCCTGTCAACTCTCTTCCCATCAAATGTGGCAGGCTTGGCTAGCCGCCCTCTTTTTTTTTTTTTTTTTTAATTTTTTTTTCAACGTTTATTTATTTTTGGGACAGAGAGAGACAGAGCATGAACGGGGGAGGGGCAGAGAGAGAGGGAGACACAGAATCGGAAACAGGCTCCAGGCTCCGAGCCATCAGCCCAAAGCCTGACGCGGGGCTCGAACTCCCAGACCGCGAGATCGTGACCTGGCTGAAGTCGGACGCTTAACCGACTGCGCCACCCAGGCGCCCCTAGCCGCCCTCTTATTGCTTGTTACCCACCACCCTACCTCTTTCCTTCTTGGTTTTGTTTGAGGGGGCCATGTGTTCTGGCCCAGGAAATCAGTCATCATTAATAAACCCAATGTGACAATCCCATTTGGGATCCCATATGGGATGCTCCCATAAGAGCAGTCCTACAACCTAATTTAGCCAATAAGGCATAAGAGGTCTGCTGGAGACTTTTAGGAAAGCTTTTGCTTTCCTGGAAAAGGGACAGCATCACTGGTACTATCTCATCCCCACTCTTCCTGCCATGAACGTGGATACCTTGCCAAGACCAATGGCAGCCTTGTTGGGTCCACGAAGGAAAGGGCAAGAGAATCACAGAGACTCTTACCTGCCTGGCACTGTAAGCACTGAAACTTCCCCAGTGCGTCTCTACCTCCGGACTTCTTCCGATGCGAAAAAATAAGCCCCTATTTGTTTATGCCACTGTGAATTATATTATTGTGAAGTTTAGAAAGAAAAGCGAACGTGCATTATCATCGTCAAGCCAAAGAGACAGAGAGGAGACAATGTTACAGACAAGCAAGTTGTATGGATAGCTTGCTGTTGTCCCTGTGTTTCCGATTTTGCCATCCGCTAAAAGCAACTTTTCGCAGAGCAGCCCTGGCCCCTGGACAGATGTCTGGAAGTTGTTGATGCTGACCACAGTGGCAGAATGAATGACTAAAGAATAGTCCATCATCAGACTTCCAGTCATTCGATAGGACAGCTCCTGGTGTTGGGCATTCAGACCATTTCCAGTTATTTCCCTGTAAACAGTGTTGCAATGAACATCCTCAGAGCTAAATCTTCACCCTCATCTTCACCGAGTTTCTTAGGGTAACTTCCCACAAGTGGAATTTCTAGGTTGTAGGCTTTCCTTCATATTGCCCAACTGTCTTCCGGAAAGAAAATGCCAAGTTACATGGTCATCTCCCCATGGATGTTTGGCACCATTTGGATGGATAACATGAGTTGCTCCAATATTCTGCCCCAAACAGCACTTTGGGCCGAGATGGTTTGAGTTGAGTGGCTTCTGCCGGCTCTAAGCAGAAGTCCTCATCTATATGCCTTGGCCACCTCCAGCCCTCCCAAGATCAAGGCCACTTGCATATTTACAAATGGTCACAGCCCCTTACAATCCTCCCCTGCCCTCCTGTTTCCCCAGAGCAAAGGGAATAACGTCAGGGCTCTGGTCACAGGTCAGTATCTGTGACAACTGCCATCCACCTGTCTTCTTCCCCCAGCTGACTGTGAGGTCCTCAAAGGGAGAGAAAACTGTTCCCTATCTTCCTCCCTGTTCTCCACGAAACTCTGCCCACACTTCGCACCCTTGCTCAAAGACTTCTATCATCCTTCCACACTAGAAATACTATTCTCTGCTGGCCTTGGAACCCCATCAACTCCCTTGGGGTCTGACTCATTTGGCCTTGTCCTTGAGGAGGCAGTTGCCAGAGAGCAAGGCCTAGAACCACGCCCAGGCTTTGTCACTGTCTCAGTCGGCTCTGGCTGCTGTAACAAAATAAATACCCTAGACCAGGGGGCTTAAATAACGAACACTCATATCTCACAGTTCCGGAAGCTAAGAAGTCCAAGATCAAGGTACTGGCAGATTCAGTGTCTGGGGAGGGCTCCATCTTGGTTTAGAGACGGCTGCCTTCTTTCTGTGTCCTCACATGGCGGAGACAGGACTCTGTTCTCCTCTTCCTTCAAGAACACTAATCCCATCACGGGAGCTTCATCCTCATGACTCCATCTAAACCTTATTCCCCCCCAAACGCCCCACTCCTAATACCATCATGTTACGGGATAGGGCTTCAACATATGGGTTTGGGGGGACACAAACATTCAGCCCATAGCACCCCTGACAAACTGTGTGACTACAGGCACATCGTTCCCCTCTCAGTCTGGTCTCCCCTTTTGCACAAAGACAGGATCAGAAAATTTCGACCAGCCAGTAAACTCTAAAGGAGCATTTATTGTTTGTGACTCCACGCTCCCGGTAGCCATTCCCCTTTCTTCTGGCAAACACCCCGACTCTTTTCGGGGTGTGTGTGTGGGGGGGTGCTCAGGCCTCCCTTCCTTCAGTCCAGGACGGCTGGGAGTGGAGCTCTGGACCTAAGCCAACCTGATCGGGCATGTGACCTGAGAGCCAATTAGAGAGAGTCCCAAAACTGCAGCTGGGATTGCTGGAAGATTGCCACCAGTTTGTGTGGCTCTGGAACCCAAAAGCTATAGAGATCGCTAGAGAAGGGGATCCTCGCGGAAGGTTCAAGAGAGGACAGAGTCTGATGACATTGTTGAAACTCCGTATCCAGCCTCTCCTAGATTTGATCCTCTCTTCCCTCCCCTTCCCTCTTTCCTCTCTTTATTTTTCGAGACTTTGTCTCTCCTGTCCCCCTCCACACCCCACCCCTCCCCACACCTGCACCAGCTCCTGAGCAACTCACATCTTGCTCCTTGCTGCTGTACAACCCCCCCCCCCACCCCGGAAACCACCCCCCCCCCCGCCCCCTCAGGTCAGGTCTCTCCCAGGCAGTGCCTGGCCCAGCTGCAACCTTACAACCCAGCAGGGTGGCAACTGGGTCCTCAGAGGGGCTGGGAGGAACAGGGTGCAGAGGGCACATGGAAAGGGCAGGGAGACCGGGTGACAGGTAGTGTTCCTAATGTTCCACAGTCAGCTTCTTTATTCTGGCCTCGTGGCTCAGTTGGCATCGGCACCAGCTGGAGCTTGCCCTGTGTTGGCTTGGGGTACTTTTCACAGAACTGGGGAGGGGGAGGGCTTCCCCTTTATCCGTCCCGTTTGCTTGTTATGGAGATAGTTCAGGATCCGCACGAGTGCAGGGAGAATGAAAGGACATGGTCCAATTATGGCTTTAACATCTCTCTTGCGAGGTTGATTGGCAGGAAGAACAAAAGACATCTATGTTATCACCTGGGTCCCTACATCTTCTCGCCCAAGACCGAGATCATCATCTCTTCCTGGGACCACTGCCCCCCCCGCCCCCCCCCCCCCCACAATGCCAGCAGCTTCTAATCCAGCCTCCAAATCACTGACAGAGTGCTTTGCCTGAGATGTGAGGTATTCAGGTATGCCACAGATTCAAGGAGTGGGTTAATTACATATTAATTACATATTAATTACACGAACCACAAAACAAGGTAGCTTAGAATAGAGATTTGCAAACTATAGTCCTCAGGCCAAATTTGGCTCACTGCTTATTTTGGTAAATAAAGTTTTATTGGAACACAGCCGTGCCCATTCATTTATGTATGGTCTATGGCTGCTTTGGCAGAGTTGAATAGTTTGTTGTGTTTTTTTTAATGTTTTATTTATTTTTGAGAGGGAGAGAGAGACAGGGCACAAGTGGGGGGAGGGCCAGAGGGAGAGGGGGACACAGAATCCGAAGCAGGCTCCAGGCTCCCAGCTGTCAGCCCAGAGCCCAGTGAGGGGCTCGAACTCGTGAACTGCGAGATCATGACCCGAGCGGAAGGCGGACGCTTAACCGACTGAGCCACCCAGGCGCCCCTGAATAGTTTTAATAGAGACTGTATGGGCCACACAGACTAAAACATTTACTATCTGGCTCTTTACAGGAAAAGTTTGTCAACCCCTGGATTAACAGTAATCATTTATTATCTCTCATGGTTCTCATGGTTTCTATGGGTAAAGGGTCCGGATGCAGCTCAGCCACGGGGTTCTGGTTCAGGGTTTTTTCGGAGGATCCAGTTAGGTATTGGCTTGGAGCTCCACTCACCTGAAGGCTTGACTGGGGCTGAAGGACGCTCATCCAAGAAGGTTTGCTCGTGCTGATGCTGTTCTATGCTGTCCTATGCTGGGGGACTCAATTCTGCTTTACATGGGCAACACAGGATAGTTTGAGTGTTCTCATGGCATGGTGGCTGCTGTCCCCAAAGTGAGAGATTCAAGAGAACACGGTGGAATCTCAACGCCTTTGTGAGCTAGATTCAGAAGTCACACCCTGTGACTTCTGCCATATTCTGCTGATCACACAGGCCAGCCCTGGTTCAATGTAGGGAAGGAGGAACAAGAGAATAAATACCAGGAAGTGGGATCACTGGGGCCATCTTGGAGCCTGGATACCATGTGAAAGATGCAAACTCATACTTTCATGAGCATATTGATCTATATTGATGAGCTGCTGATAAAAGGGGGTGGGGAGGCATTTATCCCCCTAACCTCAAGGGTATCACTTCCAGGCTTCTAGGACGCTCAAAATAAATGTATTTTCTTTTTTTTTTTTTTTAAGTTTATTTATTTTGAGAGAGAGAGAGAGAGAGAGAGAGGATCCCAAGCAGGCTCTGTGCCATGAGTGCAGAGCCCAATATGGGGCTCTATCCCACAAACCGTGATATCACGACCTGAGCTGAAATCAAGAGTCTGATGCTTAACTGACGGAGCCACCCAGGCTACTCTATAAACATATTTTCTTAGGATTGCATCATGCTTTCTGTTAATATTTTTAAATTTGGAGATTTCACAAAACACCTAAAATCTCTAAATTAACCCTCCCCCCCACATATAACAAGAGGATGGTGAGAACAGCAGCTGCCCTCTTTGCAGGCGACACGAGTCTTTCCAGTTTACCACATTCCCCACCATTCTTTATCGATCCCTGACAGAGATGCTGGAGTGTAGTGATCATTTATTATAATCCTTGGCCTGTTTCCTCACAGAAATACTTCACCGCAATTTCACCTACATTAAAAGACGGCAAAGAACAGATACACGAAGAGGGCCTCCCAGTTTAAGAAACATTAGGGGTACCATGTTTCTTATTAGGAGAGAAGAATTTTTCTGTGTATTTAACATGCACATAACGTATATGTATTTAAAAAAATTGTTTTTTACTGTGTATTTGTTTTTGACAGAGAGAGGCAGAGCATGAGTGGGGGAGGGGCAGAGAGAGGAAGACACAGAATCCGAAGCAGGCTCCAGGCTCTGAGCTGTCAGCACAGAGCCCGAGGCGGGGCTCGAACTCACAGACCTCGAGATCAGGACCTGAGCCAAAGTCAGACGCTCAACTGACTGAGCCACCCAGGCGCCCCAATGTATATGTATTTTTATTTTTTTATTTTATTTTATTTTTTTAAACGTTTGTTTATTTTTGAGGCAGAGAGAGACAGAGCATGAACGGGGGAGGGGCAGAGAGAGAGGGTGACACAGAATCGAAGTAGGCTCCAGGCTCTGAGCCATCAGCCCAGAGCCCGATGCAGGGCTCGAACTCACGGACCGCGAGATCGTGACCTGAGCCGAAGTCGGACGCTTAACCGACTGAGCCACCCAGGCGCCCCAATGTATATGTATTTTTAACAACTATAATCACCACAGTTTGTAAACTTTAACTGCCTGGCCTGTGGAGGCCAATTTCCTTAGCTCGGCATTGAAGATCTTTTATAATCTGGCACCACCTACCTTAAAGACAATATGGCATAGAGACAAAGAAAGAGTTCAGACACTGGAATCAGACCAGATGGCTTTACATATCAGCCCCACCATTCACCCTTTGTGTCCTCAATTTTCTCATCTCAAAAATGGAGAAAATCACAATACCTATCACATAGGGGTTTGTGACTACCTTTCCAGCTCTATCTCCAGCCCTGCCAGCACTCCAGCTACCCGAACACTCCAGGCTATTTTAGGCCCCAGTGCCTTTGCACATTCTGTTTCCTCTGTCTGCAGTTCTCAGGTCCTGCTTCTCTGCTGCAAGGCTCAGTCCACAGTCATCCACTGAGGTTGTCCCTAACACTATTCACCAGACCTGTCTGGTGCTCTTGGACAGGACGTGGGATGGTACTTCTTGGCCCCCTTGTGATTGGGTCGGAGCCACGTGACAAGTTCCGGTCGATGAGTTGTGGGTACACACGACACGTGTCTTTCCCAGGCTGGAGCATTTACCAGCAGTGTCAAGACTTTCCAGAATTGTCTCTTCCCTCTGCCACAGCCACTAGCCCCCGGAGCGAGGATGGTGGTGTGCACAGAGCCACATCCACGGCACTCTTAGATGTGTTGAGCCAAAAATCCGCCTCGCGATTCGGGTCTCCGGAGTTGTTACAACAGCACTACCTAGCCTGTGTTGACTTATTTCCATAGGAAAGCTTTCTTTAACTTTCCTCCAACAGAGCTCATCAAGGCCCATGGGTTGTCACGGCAACCAGCACGCACCTCTATCCATACATTATACACAGCAGCTGCGTGTTACAGAACTGGCTTTAGGGGTCAGGGTGCCCACTGCTACTGCTCTCTCCCCAGCATGGCTTTCCCCACCTACCCATCGTGAAGATGCTTCCCCCCGCCCACCCACCCCGCTCGTCTCTGCACGGACACCCAGCTTATTTAGTGCTTGGCACTTCATTCTCAAAGGCGATTCTTTGTATCTGCTTATTTAAATAAGGCAGACTGATTTCCTGTCTGCCTCTCCCACTAAATAATAAGCGCATAGCCCTGGGGCGTAGCTTGGGGTCTGCTGCAGAAACACTAGTACATGACCGATTGAATGAATGAATGATCAGTGAACAGTGTGCAGCCAGTGAGTGAATGAGGGAATGGCTCGTGGTACAACTCAACAACTCAGCTACCCTCGGCCGTGTCTGCAAGCATCCCCTCCCGGGCCACTGGCGGCGCCTTGTGTGACCGTTTAAAGCCAGGAAGCAAAATCAAAGGGCCCTGGATTCAAAGGACGCTAATTACCTTTCAAAGAGTTCCCCTTGGCTTTAGCCACACGATTCCCGTCAGAGGCTGTGGGAGTTTGTGGTTCCTGTGCCGGGCTTTGAAACTGGGAGGGATTAATGGGGCTTGATTAAACCACAAATGTCAGGAAGTGCGGAGGGCAGCTCGGAATGCTGGCCACCTCCGTCCTGAAAGGGAGAACAGCCACTGACTGCCCCTCCCCCGCGGGACTTGAGCTGCTGATAAAAGGGGGTGGGGAGGCATTTATCCCCCTAACCTCAAGGGTATCACTTCCAGGCTTCTAGGATGCTCATTTGCATGCAAATGACTGACATGCTAATGAGAATTTAGTTTGGCATTTTGTGTTAAGGAGGAGTCGTAAGGAGACTGCCCACTGATTTTCCATGCCCTGAGGCCTGAACAGCAACCTTCCCAACTCCACAACAGGCGTGGGCTAGAATAATTGATAATGACAATGATAGGTACCAACTCACTAAGCACCTACCTGACTCTGAGCTTGTGGCTTTATGTAGTTGATCTCATTTCATCCTTATAACCTGCCCAGAGGTAGGTAAGGGCTCTCGTGAGCTCCATTTCACAGATGGAGAAATGGAGGCTCAGAGAGGTGAAGGCACCCGCTCAAGGTCACACAGCACGGAAATGACAGCCTGGAACGGACAGTACAGTCTCCCTCTCAAAACCTGAACTGCTCTATTTTTTCCCATCTTTTGGAAATCTGAAGGCCTCTCCCTCTGATGTTCCAGGAGGAATGATTCTATAAAAAGCAAGAAGACAGTAAGATAAGAGACGGGGAAAGACACGTTGGAGAAACCCATACCAAATTTAGTTTGCGAGCCCACCCCGGTCTGACTCCCCAGCCGTTTCACGAATCCCTCCCAACTACTGAGGAAGGAGCTGATGATGCTTCCTGTCAGGAAGCTTTTCAGCTTCTGGTAGCTAGAAGTCAACTCAGCGAGAATGTGGATTTGCTCGTCCCCAACCCTTCTTGGCGCCTTCATTATAGAGCTTGGAAAAGCCAAACACCTACTTTCCCAGCCTCCCTTGCTGCTAGAGACGCCCATGTGACCAGTTCTAGCCAATGAGACATAGACTGAAGCCTCCACTTTCCCAATAAGAGGGACATACATTGCTTCGACAGCCTTCCCCGTTTCTTCCTCCTGCCTGGAACGTGATGTGACACCTGAACTATGGCAGCCTTCCTGTGATCAGAGGGAAAGGCCAAGAGGCTAACACATTACTGAGTCATCCAACCAACGCTAGTCACTGCTTACCTCCAGAGTTTTTGAAATAAATTAAAGAAATGAAATAAAACCCCTTTTATTTAAGCCCCTGTTAGCTGCTTGAAACCAAAAGCATCTTAATGGGTACAACCTTTCATCCTATGTTTCTTATTAAGAATGAGGGTAGTTCCCAGAAACCCTGTCCCTACAGCTTTGCCTCACATCTCTGTCCAGAATTTTGTTCAGTGTCTTTTCCTAAGCTAATTGTTTGTCAGAAGGAAAAAAACCAAAACCCAACATGGTTGGCTTTGGACCGGTGGTTCTCTGACTTTGAAGGGCTTCCGCAATCTTACCGGGAAGGCTTGTTAAGACACAGATGGCGGGGGCCTATCCCCAGAGTTTTTGATTTAGTAGGTCTAAGGCGGTGGCTGAGAAGTTGCATCCCAGGGAAATGTCCTGCCTCCCTACCTATTGGTGTAAAGTCAAAGAGAGTTCACTGTGGAGGCAAGTAGTCAAGGAAGGCTTCTTGGAGGAGGGGTCATGAACTAAACCTTAAAGAAGGCTTAAGGATGAAGACGTGTAAGGAAGGTAGCAGAAAGGAAGGCCCTGAGAGAGAAAGGAATAGTCAGGAAGGAGGTACATAGAGCATGAGGAGGTGTGGCCAGGAGTAAAATGAAGAGTAATAAATTAACGTATCAACTGATAAAGACCCTTCGCCTTTAGCCTCAGAAGCCAAGAGGTGATTTTGGAGGCCTGAGGAAATCAACTGGGTTGAGAGCTCAGTCTTTGTTGCCAGACTTGAGTTCCAGCCCCAGGCCTCCCTGTTATTTTTGCTGTGTTTTCTCTGAGCAAGTCAAACGACCTCTAGGAGCCTTCATTTTGTCAGCTGCAAAATGGGCCTAATGACGCCTCTCTCACAGAGATTGAGAGATGTAAGTGATAAAAATGCATGTACATCACCTAGTGTTAAATATATAACAGCAAAGAGAGAAAATCATTTTGAGAAACACCTGTATCCCAAACCCTCAGGATATGTTACCAGTCAGGTTACGGGTTCTATCACCAAATGACCTGGGGAAACACTGAGTCGGTAAAGTTTTCTTTCCTGCAGGATTTTGCAGCCTTTAATACACTAATATGAAGGATGGATCTCATCTGCGAAGGCCCGCGGCATTTCCCCAAACTTGGTTTTAAAACCGCTTTTAAAAATATATAAATCCTTGGAAATATTTTGAGGAATGCTCCTGTTCAGAACGATGAGAAACCACTGTAAAGCTTCGGTGTACTAATTACAATAATTTGCCATTTCTACTCTGACGAAGGATAAAACCTGCAGCATTTTATCGATCCGTTAGGTTATATTTCTGTGTTAGTCAGCTTTCCTAAATTACACTGAGGTCACAAACAAACCTCAAATCTCCCTGGCTTACAGCAACAAATGTCTATGTCTCCCCCAGCCCCCAAGAGCACTCCTTAACCCCCATCATCCCACCCCCCTACTCCCCGTAACCATCAGTGTGTTCTCTATAGTTAAGAGGCTGTTTCTCGGATTGCTTCTCTCTTTTCCCCCCTTTGTTCATTTGTTTTGTTTCTGACATTACACCTATGAGTGAAATCATATGGTATTTGTCTTTCTCTGACTGACTTATGTCACTTAGCATAATACTCTCTAGTCCTATCCATGTCATTGCAAATGGCAAGATTTCATTCTTTTTAACGGCTGAACAATATTCCATTGTATGTTTTGTATGTATGTATATATACATACATACAACACATCTTCTTTATCTATTCATCGGTTTGATGGGCTCTTGGACTGTTTCCATAATTTGGCTATTGTGTAGTTCTTTTTTTTATGTTTATTTATTTTGAGAGAGATTGAGAGAGAGAGAGAGAGAGAGAGAGAGAGAGAGAGAGAGAGAATCCCAAGCAGGCTCCATGCTGTCAGCACAGAGCCCAATGCAGGGCTTGAACTCACGAACCGTGAAATCATGACCTGAGCCAAAATCAAGAGTCAGACACTTAACTGACTGAGCCAAGCCCAGTGCTGCAGGGTGGTTCTATTTTTAACTTTTTGAGGAACCCTGATGGCTTTTAAAGCTTCTACGCAGGAGGGGCATTACGTCATTCAAGGTCACGTCTTATTGGCCCAAGTAGGTCACATGGGTAGGCCTGATGTCAATGGCACAGGAAGTATAATTGTGTTGCAAGGAGCAAGATCTTTGGGAACAAAAAAGTGTCCACTCTGTCATCATGGAAGCAGCCTCCTGTTTTAAAACACTGCCTGGGGGCGCCTGGGTGGCTCAGTCGTTAAGCATCCAACTTCGGCTCAGGTCATGATCTCGCGGTCAGTGAGTTCAAGCCCCGCATCGGGCTCTGTGCTGACAGCTCAGAGCCCGGAGCCTGTTTCAGATTCTGTGTCTCCCTCTCTCTCTGCCCCTCCCCCGTTCATGCTCTGTCTCTCTCTGTCTCAAAAATAAATAAACGTTAAAAAAAAAAAAAATTAAAACACTGCCTGATTTGGATCGTTCGCTAATCCGGAAACACATTCAATGAATCTATATTTGGTGTTTCATGGTTTCATCACTATTACCTTAGAGTGAATGCATCTAGATGTCTTGTAGGATGAGTCTTTCTTTTTTAAAGGCTTAGTATTTCTGATCGTTTGTTCTCTCCAACATGGATTTTAGCACCAAATTGTCGAGTTCAGTGAAAAACCCTGTTGGGATTTTAACTAAAATTGTGCCACATTTATAAATTAAATTGGGGAAAGACTTGCCAGGCTGAGCCTTCCCATCTGTGAACTTGGTATATTTCACCACTTATGTAGGTCATCATGTACGTCCTTCACTACACAGTTAAAAATTTCTTCATAGAGTTTTTGTACATCTCCTGGCAGATTTATTCCGGCAATCTTACAGATTTTGCGGCTAGAATGGATGAAATCTTTTTCAAAATATGTATTATAAAATTTGCCACTGACGGTATATGGAAACGCTATTGATTTGGGAATCTTGACCATCTATCCAGCAATGTCACTGAACTCTTTTAAGCGTTCTAATACTATGTCCGGAGTTTGAAATTCCTCTGAGAATAATTCTGGCATTTGCGGACAGCAGTAATTTTTATTCTTTCCCATCACAACTTTCCCTTACACTCTTGTCTCTTTCTTTTCTTTTCCTTTTTTGTTCCCTCGTAATTGATGAAGTATATAGAACTCTCCAGAGACTTGATAAATTTGGCATTTTGATCATTCCCATTTTACAGGAGAAGAAATGTTGAGAGAGGACCCGAGTCTGTCTTACCCCTACATTTGTGTGTCAGGGCTGCTTTGGGTGCAAGTGACAGGAAAGCAGGCCAGAGTGGCTCTCACAATCGGGAGGTGAGGCACCGCTGGATCTGGGGGACTCGTGCTGGTGCCACAGGAGCCACCTCCCTCCCTCTGCCTCTCAGCCCAGCTGTCCTCTCTGCTGGCTTCATTCTCAAGTAGGGATTCCCCAGATGCCAGTAAGCCGGTTGCCAGGGGTTCCAGGCTCACACGATGATCCCCACCGCCGACAACTTGAGAGAAAACACTGAGACTGTCTTTCCACCAGCATCCGTGTTAACCCCTGAGAAGTACTCCGATCGGCCAGCCTGGCCTTACACTCATCTCCTATGGGACCCTATAACTGACAGCCCGCTGGAAGAGAATCTCTTGGAGTCAGAGGTGAGAGGGAAAGATCCCACAAGGAAAAGATGGGATAAGGGGAGGGGATGCCATGGGGCCAGAAAGGCAGCTGTCCACTCTCCCACTGACTAGGATGCGGAAGTCAGGAGGCCTGCATTCCAGCTCTGGTTTTGCCGCTAGAACTTTTGGCCGTATTGTAATTGCAGAGACTTACTTTGCCTTTTTTTTTTTTTTTTTATGTTTATTTATTTTTGAGACACACGGAGAGAAACAGACTGTGAGCAGAGGAGGGGCAGAAGGAGAGGGAGCCACAGAATCCAAAGCGGGCTCTGAGCCGTCAGCACAGAGCCTGAGGCGGGGCTGGAACTTACGAACTGAGAGATCATGACCTGAGCCAAAGTCGGATGCTTAACCGACTGAGCCACCCAGGTGCCCCTTACTTTGCTTATTTGGTAAACGGAGAATGTAACCACATGGGTGGGAATCAAATGAGGAAACGTATGGAAAAGAGGACGTGTAAAATGAAACACGGTAAGGAATTGCATTCATCATCACTGGCCTTAGTATAGTCACCCCTCGACTCAGGAACCTTGAATGAGCTCCCGGCTGTCCGACCCATCAAGCTTTGCGGGGCTCACAAGGCTCTTCTAGTCTGGCCCTGGCTGGTCCACCCCCTTCCTCTCTAACCCACCTCCTCCACTCTAAGCAGGCTG
This sequence comes from Lynx canadensis, assembly GCF_007474595.2. Taxonomy (NCBI): domain Eukaryota; kingdom Metazoa; phylum Chordata; class Mammalia; order Carnivora; family Felidae; genus Lynx; species Lynx canadensis. The sequence continues at coordinate 27,774,556 of NC_044305.1, read as the reverse complement.
GTCTTCTCTTGCACCACACGCCTTGGCTTCGGCGTCAACCCCACGGCTCTACCTGGTGTGAACCCACGCACTTGCCTGGGCAACTCTGGGCAACTTATGTGCTTTCTGTGAAACTCAGTTCGTTCACCTCCTAAATGGGAACCGTTGCTTCGCAAGGTCATTGTAAGTATTACATGAAGAGAATGGATGGAAAGAGGCCAAGAGTACAATGCTTGGCCGACAGTCCGTGCTTGGGCCTCCATCGAACACCCATTTCTGTGCTGTCCCCAGGGCATCACCTTCCAGAGGGTGATCGGAAAGGAAGATATTTCCCCCTTCGGAGCACTTGGGCCCACCAGAGGCACTTCTGTCATATTGCCTAGGAAAAAAGTAGGATCGGCCTTCTACGTCCAATGACTTAAAGACCTTCCAGAGCGGAAGAGGAAGGGAAAATGGTTGAGGCTTTGGGTCAGTGAGGAAGTGGGTGCCTCAGCCATGCTGAGGATGGGTTCTGGGTCACGGTGTGGCTTGGGATTGGCCTGAGTCAAGGGACAAGGGAAAGGATGGCCATGAGCAGGCTCTGTGATGGCATGGCTTGGGACCCGGACCGGAGGTCCCGCGAGACTGTGTGTTCCAGGGAAAGCCCACCCAGGTAGACACCCCTCTGCTCTTGGCTCCACACCCGTAGGATGTGCCCCGAGGATGTCACTTCCAGGCTTCACTTTACTGTGTGAGCTGGATCTTTGTCCCCTTCTGCCCTTTGAAGACGCTGCTGGCAACGTTCTGGTCAAATCCAGCCTGCAGACCCATCTGGCATGGCCACACAGTGCATGGTGTTTTTATAAATGGCCGCAGACTCTTTGACTCTCCTCCCACCTGCGGGGGGAGGGGGGTCTCTGTATCCTGTCCCTTGCATCTGGGTAGGCCTGTGGCTTCTTCGACAAGTCAAGTATGGTGGAGGTGACACTGTGGGACTGGAAGCCAGATCCCTCCTGCCTGGTTCTCCTGCAGTGCTCACTCTCTAGATCCTTTGTCTTGGAACCAGCCACATGATGTGAGAAGCCCAGGCCACATGGAGAGGCCATGTGTGGGCGCACCAGTGGACAATCCCAGCTGAGCCCAGCCTCTGAATCATCCCAGCCCAAGCACCAGATACGTGAGCGGAGAAACCTCCAGATGATTCTAGCCTAGCCATGTGAGTCTTCCCAGCTGAAGCCCGGACACCGTGGAGCAGGGTCAAGCTATCCCCACCGTGCCCTGTTCAGACTTCTGACACAGAGAATCCAGGGACATAATAAAATGGTTGCTCGACGTCACTACATTTGGAGTGGTTTGTTACATGGAAATATTAACTAGAAAATAGGGCTTTAAAATTTTTTGATTCTGTGGCCAACATTTAAAATTAGGAGATTTCCAATACAAATTGGGATTTCTGGCTTTTAATGAGAGATCAGAAACTCTGGCTACGCTAGGATCCCTGTTTGGCAAAAACGGGTCAGAGCTGCTTTTTTCTGAGGGAATATGGAGGCCCTATCTGCCTAGGCCCCCATCCGGCCATGTTTGTTTGTTCGGGTACCTGCCTGGTCCCTGTGGGCATATGGGTGTGCTGACCCTGTTCCAGAAGCATCCAACTGCTTCACAGGACGCCCAAGGTCCCAGCCCCTTCTCTCCTCCCATGATGCCCTGGATACCCTTGACCTCTGCGGGTGCCCCCTTTTGTCCCTGGGGCTACATAGACCCACCAAACTAGGCAGGGTTCTACCCTTTTCTCTGCTCAGAAAACCACTTACGTGAAATAAAAACCAGGCAGGAGCTGGGGGTGGTGATGGCTATGTCTGGACCTCGCTTGGCCTGTAAACAATTTCCTGGTGATAATCTTTCCAATTATCCCTCCAAGCTGGAGCTGCTGTGTGAAATCAGGCCGGGTGCCCTCAGCTTATCCTGTCCATCTTGGAGTCATTAAGATCTGGCTTTGTATTTCAGGGTAAGCTGTCCAGAGCCACCAAGGCCAGGATTTCCAGGATCCTTGACGCAGACACAGAGAATCACAGTATTACAGAAATTTTCAAACAAACACAGGGAAGATTATAGAATCTTACACACAGCAAGACTCTTAAAAAAAAAAATCAGTCTCTCCTAGCACTAAGCATAGATGAGCCAGGTACAAATTCCAGTAAACATAACCTTATTTTTCCTTGCATAAACTTAAATATATCAACTTTCATTCATACAGCTAGCAGACAATTAATTAGTTAATTCATTCAACAAATGTTTGTCAAGAGCCTCTATGTACCAAGTACTTTCTTTTCCTTTTCTTTTCTTTTCTTTTCCTTTCTTTTCTCTTCTTTCTTTTCTTTTTTCTTTTCCTTTCTTTTCTCTTTTCTTTTTTTTCCTTTCTTTTCTCTTCTTTCTTTTCTTTTCTTTTGTTTTCTTTTCTTTTCTCTTCTTTCTTTTCTTTTCTTTTCTCTGCTTTTCTTTTCTTGGGCAGTAGGAAAATAACCATGACATGTCAGATAAAAATCTCTGCCACTCTGGAGGTTAATTGGAGGTTAATTTGCATTCTAGTGGAAGAGACAGATGAACAACAGGTTAGCAAATAAATATATGATGAAATGTCAAAGGTGGTGATAAGTGCTCTGAAGAAAAATCAGGAGTAAGAGATAGGTGGTAATGGAAAAGGAGTGTCATTATATACAGAGTGGTCAGAGGACACGTCCTAGCAAGGCAGCCTTTATGCAGAGACATAGACGACATGAAGGAGTGAGGCCCATGAAGACCTAGGGAAGCAAGGTCCATCTGGGTGAGGGAATGGGAAGTACAAAGGCCCTGAGGCCAGGCTGGAGTGTGCCTTGCCTGTCATGGGAGAAACAGCAGGAAAACCTAGATGGCTGGGCAGAAGTGAGTGAGAGGAGAAGGAATAGAGACTGAGGTTGAAATCTCAGTCAGTTTAATGTTCTTCACTGCTGGGTTATGTCTAAAACCTGGGGGGCTTATCAAATCCCAGCATAGGAAGGAGCATCTGGTCCTACAGCCACGTTCTCTGCTCCTGCTGTGCCTTCCTCATTCTGATTTTCAGCCAGGACTCGGATTTTGATATTTCACCTGCGCCACCTTCAGGGGTCTGTTTCACTTCAAGTCTCTGACCTGTGGGGGACTCTGTCTGGGTAGGCACCTCCTGAAGAATTTTCCTGTACTGTGGCTAGGACTCAGCCAAGTCCTGTCCTTTTTTTCTCTTTTAAATGTTTATTTATTTTTGAGAGAAAGAGAGAGAGAGAGCAAAGCAGAGAGGGGGTGGGGGGACAGAAGATCTGAAGCAGGCTCTGCGTGGACAAGCAGAGAGCCTGAGGTGGGGCTCAAACCCATGAACTGTGAAATTGTGACCTGAGCCGAAGTCAGAGAAGTCAGACGCTCAACAGACTGAGCCACCAGGCGTCCCACTCCTGTCTTTTTTTGGCCCTGATATGTCTTTGAAGGGATGCGGGGTGCAGGAGGAGAGTGGAAGCAGGGCTCAATCCAGTTTTGGTGAGGTCTAAACCTTATACCATTTGGGGTAACCCTTCTTAAGAAAAAGAAAAGAAAATTATGAATATACACTTAAGTATGTATGTGAATATTTATTTAAAATGAGAGAAGAAAATGGAAATATATCACATATTTTTAAAAGCCAATAAATACCACAAGCAATTCAAAATCCAGAAAAATAACATGCTATTTTTATTAACTGCCTGACACCCCCATAAAACTTTTCCCCCACACTTTTGGTTCCAGATTTTACAGCAGAAGCCATGGAGGTGAGAAGGCAGTAAAACAATACATTTAAGGTGCTGAAAAAAAAAGAACTGTCACCTCAGAGTTCTATACCCAGCAAAAATATCCTTCAGGAATGAAGGTGAAATAAAGACATTCTCAGGTGAAAACAACAACAACAACTAAGAGAATTCATAGCCATCAAGTCTGCTTTAAGAGAATTGCTAGAGGAAGTCCTTCAAACAGAAGGGAATTTAGAAGACCAGGAAGAAAGAGCAACATAAATGGTAATAATGGGTCATCAATGGTAAATATTTAGGTAAAAACAACGAACTACTTTTTTCTCCTGAGTTCTTTAACATATAGGACACATAACAGTGAATATTTGCCTAATCATTGTTAGAAAGTTCAATGTACATAGATGTTATATATAAGACCACTGTAACATAAAGGAAGGAGGGTAAACAGACATATAAATGGTAAGGTGTCTATATTTCACTCAACGTGGTAAAATATTGACTCTAAATGGATGGTGACATGCTAAAGTATGTATGTGGCCATCAATAGAGCAGCCACTAAAAAATACCCATACAAAGAAGTAATAAAAACACAATAGATAAGATTAAGATTAATAAAGAATTAATAAAGAATAAGATTAATAAAAACACAATAGATAAGTTAAAATGGAATACCGAAAACATGTTCAAATAACCCCCAAGAAAAATAGTCAGAAAAGGAAGAAATGGAATAAAAAATAGAGGAAACAAATAGAAAAGAAATAATAAAATGGTATCTGTAAATCCAAACGAATAAGGATATTAAATGTAAGTGGTCTAAACATACCACTCAAAAATCAGAGATGGGCAAAATAGATTTAAAAACTCAAGCGTGACCCAACCATACGACATCTGTAAGTAACTCACTTCGAATATGGTGACGTAGGCAGATTACACTTGACAGGATGAAAAATGACATACCATGCCAACAATAATCACAAGAAAGCTGGAACGACTATATTAATACCAAAGTGAACTTCAGAGCAAAGCAAATCACTGGGGATAAAGAAAAACATTAAATAATGATCAACGGGTCTATTCACTAAGAAGACAAAACAAACCCAAAGTGTGTACGCACTTAAAAAAAAAAAAAAACAACAAACTTTATAATACAAGAAGTGAAAACTGACAACTGAAAGGTGGAATAGACACATTCATAATTATTGTTGAAGACTTCAATACTCTTCTCTCAGTAATCAATAGAAATCACAGACAAAATTAGCAAGGAGAACTGAACAACACCATCAAACAACTGCATTGAATTGAAATTTACACAATACTCTACCCAACAACAGTGTAATACGCATTCTTTTCTTTTCTTCTTTAATGTTTATTTATTTTTGAAAGAGAGAGACAGAGCATGAGTGGGGGAGGGGCAGAGAGAGAGGGAGACACAGAATCTGAAGCAGGCTCCAGGCTCTGAGCCATCAGCACAGGTCCAACGCGGGGCTTGAACCCCTGAGCAGTGTCATCATGACCTGAGACACAGTTTTTTCAAGTGCACATGTAACATTCACTGAAATACACATTATTCTGTACGAGGAAACAGGACAAAGAGTATAATAGTGCAGGGGAAAATCCTCCGGTTAATATTCTAAGATGTAATAGCATTCATAGTCTTTGGATCTTGGAAACAAATCCAGAGAATCTTAGAAGTATAAACCCAGATTCTTTGGAAATGTAGTTTCATTGGCTAGTTGTTGAGTCCTAGAAGTATATAACAAAGAATATAAGCATCTTGAATATTTTAAAAGCTTAGAATCTTAGAATAACTGCTTAATAAATGTGTAGACTCTTGGGTGGATAGACTGTTAGATACCTCAAGGGTATCTAACCCACCGGTCTTAAAATTGATGTCCCAGAAGATGGTACTATGTCAAAAAGCCTGAAAGCAATTCTACTAATAAATGCAGTTTACTAAAGACATAAAAATCTTTCACCATTTGGATGTTGCAGAAGAAAAATGAAAAAAGTCCCCTACGGTGAAAGAGCTGAAAAGCTGATATAGTCCAAGGTCATTAACCTATGAATGGTGAAATTTGTGAAATAATGCAAGCAATTGCATTACTGTGGGAGAGTGCAGTATTGGTCCCAATTCTTTACCTCTCCCTGTATCTATGTCCTTTGCAGTTCCTCCCACAAAAGAAGAAACGCTACCCTCAGCCAGGTTTTGGTCAATACAACGAGGCAGAAATGACAGTGTGCCTGGGCCTTATGAAAGCTCTCACGCTTCTATCTGCTGCCTTGTGTTTTTGCCATCACTGTGACGGTGCATCTGGGCTCCCACAGGAGGAAAGTGAGATATAGGGGGCAGTGCTGTCCCCACTTAAGTGTCCTGGCCAAGCCCAGCCTTGAGCAAAATTCCAGGATATTAACTGGAAGATTTTCCCCTGCACTACGATACTCTGTTCTGTTTCCTCATACAGAATAACGTCTATTTTAGCAAATGCTCCATGTGCACTTGAAAAGAATGTGTATTCCTGGGGGGCGCACGATCCAGCCCAGCCAAAATGGACAGTTCCAGCCGACCCACAGATGCACGAGCTGCAGTAATAAATGTTTCAAGCCACGGAGCTCTGAGGTGGCTGTTACCCACCAACTGCTGACCGATACAAGGAAGAGACTTAATGGCAACCAAGAATTCTTCTTTCAGTTCTTTTCCTGTGGTGTCAGTGTTTCCGCAAGTGTGGTTGGAGCATCGTGGGTGTACCCAAGGTACCCTAGCCAGGACTCAGGGCTCTGCAAAGCACTGAATCGCACACAGTAGAATGACAGAAGAGTGTTATTTTACTTCTCATTTTTCATCAGTCCTCTAACTTTAAGGAGAAAGTCTCAGTTGGGCAATAATACTCTTCAACACCTCTCCAGCATTTGCTAATCTTTTTTTTTTTTTTTAAACAAAGAAAGAACTCAGGCTCGAGTTTCTCAGGGAGGCAAGAGGCTCTAGCAAGAATTGAATGCTGTTGCTTAGTTTTTAGAGCGTTACGTTTCTAGCATCTGCTCGTCATAGCGAAAGATAGATATCGCCTCCCCGACTTACATTTGTGATATGATTTTTGATTTTTAATTATATTTTAGTTCAGTAAGTACACTTAAAGATATTTATTTGTGTAAAGGGAAAAAAAAGAGGAAGCTAAAGAAAAATATGGGGTCAACAGGAGTGCAGTTGTTGGTGGATCTGGCCCAAACCCTACCGTGGTGATACAGCGCCTTGGGATTGCTTCCCTCTGTGGCCGAGGGCACATCTAGGCAGTCCAGCTGGGCGCTCAACTTGGGGGGAGTGGGGAGTTAGCAACAGGCTGATCAGGGACCCTAAAACTGCCTCGGAGAAATTCAGACCCTGGGCTACCACTCTCAAAGAGAATGGGTTTCTCCTGCAGATACTTGGAGAGGCGTGGGCTTGGGTTTGAGTTTTTCCTGGGGCCGCAACGGACCTTGGGGCCTATGGATTCTCCCCCAAAGAGAAGCTCCGGGGAAACCCAGTGTCGTGGCTTGACTTGTATCTCCACCCCACACCCTGCAAATTCCTGTGTTGAAGTCCTAATCCTTGGGTGACCCTGTCTGGAAACAGGATTGTCACAGATGTAGTCAGGTTAGGATGAGATCATGCTAGAGTAGGGCAGGCCCTAATCCAGCATCCCTGATGTCCTTATGAAAAGGGGCCATTTAGACACAGACACGCACACCAGCGGAACACTCTGTGAAGACTGGAATTGGCTGCCCCAAGCCAAGTAAGTACCAGAATCTAGGAGAGAAGACTGGGACAGATCTTCCCCTGATGCCTTCAAAGGGAGCGCAGAATGTGCTCAGAATGTGAAGCAATGCATATCCGTTGTTCTAAACCACCCAGTGTGTGGTACTTTGTTAGTTAGGAAATTAACGTACCCAGAGTCCCCATAGTTCGGGAGCTGCAAGCTCAAAGCTTCTGGGACCAAGCAGATAACGTAGTGTGAAGTCAGCCGATGGGGACCGTGGAGAGCTAGAGAGCACACACCCCCTCTGAATGGGAGCCCCACTCTGCAGTCCAGCCCACTGTTGCCATGTTGAAATTTGGCCCAGTATATCCAGAACTTCCAGCGTTTCCAGAGAAGTCAGAAATCTGTACTTGTATTCGAAGTCTTAACTACTGTTAAATGTTGACAACTTTAAATATATTTAAAATTCTGTGTTCAAAACCAGTACTATTGTCCCCCTGTTTTTTGGTGCTACCTTATAGCCTCGCATTAAAAACTCAAGTTGGAATGTGATCTAAATTAAAAATTACATTAAAATCTAAACTACAAATTTCCTGGGGCCGTGTGGGTGGCTCAATTGGTTAAGCATCCGACGTAGGCTCGGGTCATGATCTCGCGGTCCGTGGGTTCGAGCCCCGCCTCGGGCTCTGTGCTGACAGCTCAGGGACTGGAGCCTGTTTCGGATTCTGTGTCTCCCTCTCTCTCTGCCCCTCCCCTGTCCACACTCTGTCTCTCTCTCACTCAAAAATAAATAAACATTAAGACTTTTTTTTTTTTAATTTCGTGGAAAATTCTGGAAAGATGGCAGCAATACTAGATGCATAGCTTTTGGATCTTCCCAAACTCCCCATAAAAAACAGAGCAGACAGATAGCAAACCAAAATCCATAGATAACATTTATAGCAAACCTAAGTCACTGAGTTCCCTTCAACTCCGAATATAAGCACACTGTGGGGAAACCATCGGCAGCCACAAAATCGGTGAGATATCCAGCCTGTGCTGGAGGAAGCAGAGGTAAGCAACCTGTGTCCAGCAGACCTAAGAGTAGGATAAGCCCCAAAGCCGACAGGTCTTGAAAATTAAGCACGATGAAGATGGTCCAGACTGAAGAAGGAGAAAGGCTCTGACTCAAGTGGGGGAGGAGAATAGAACCAGAACATCTCAGAAAGCAAGCCACCATATCTCTGGATGTTGTCTAAAAACAAAAAAAGAGGAAGCTCTAACAATTTAGAAAAGCTCCTTTGAACAGTGTGTGCATTCTAAACGTCTCCCCCACTCCCACCCCGCTTCTAAAACCTAATTTAACGTGGGGCGCGCCTGGGTGGCTCAGTCGGTTGGGCGTCCGACTTCAGCTCAGGTCACGATCTCGCGGTCCGTGAGTTCGAGCCCCGTGTCGGGCTCTGGGCTGATGGCTCAGAGCCTGGAGCCTGCTTCCGATTCTGTGTCCCCCTCTCTCTCTGCCCCTCCTCCGTTCATGCTCTGTCTCTCTCTGTCCCCAAAAAAATAAACGTTAAAAAAAATTAAAAAAAAAAATAAAACCTAATTTAACATAAAAACGAACCTTGGGAAAAGGATCAAGGTCAAACCCCAAACTAAGTTATTAAAAAATATATGGACGATAATATCCCTCTGGATCCTGAAACCCTTCCAGAGAAACATGTTCATAAAGTAGACTAGAACTGCGATGTGCTGTTTCCAATTGAGTCAGAAGCCATTAGGGAAAACTCAGAAATTATATTTAGAAATAAAAAGAACGCTATTAAAAAAATGAAATGTACACTAGAAGGACAGAGTGAATCAACACAATAAGTAATACTAGAAGAGAAAGGGAAAGTAAAAATGGAGAAAGGTCTCAAACGATCAAAAAGAAATGGAGACATTAAAAAGACTCAAGAGAAAGTGACTGATATTGATAAGCCAAGAAGATACATCATATGGATAACAGGAGCTCCTAAAAGAGAAAATCAAAGGAAGAAGACCAAACAGAATAAACACTAAAAACCACAACTCAAGAAAGCTTTCTTGGGGCCCCCAGGTGGCTCAATCTGTTAAGCATCCAACTCTTAATTTTGGCTCAGGTCAGGATCTCACTGTCCGTGAGTTCGAGCCCTGCACTGGGCTCTGCGTTGACGGTGCTGAGCCTGCTTGGGATTCTGCCTCCCTCTCTCTCTGTCCCTCCCCTGCTTGCTCTCAATCTCTCTCTAAATAAATAAAAATAAACTTGTTTTAAAAAAAGAAAGCTTTCTTGAGGCAGAAAACAACTTTGAAATTATGTATTGAAAGAGAACCCCACACACCTGACGGTATTGACCTAAATTGACCAAGACATATTCCAGTAAAATCACTTGACAGAAAAATAAAGGGTATCTAGGCAAAGAGAGCCCTTACATAAACAAAGAACATTGGATTTCATCAGATTTTTTCTTTTTTTGAAAGCACTGCTTTATGATAGCAGAAAACAGGGCAACATTTAGGATCCCGGAGACAAGAAAATGATGACCAAAGTTTTTGTATCCATCAAAACCAATTTTCAGAATACAAAGGGCACAGAGTGTTCTCATCATGCAAGTACTCTGGCAACATTGTTTCCATGAATCTTTCCTGAAGGACAGAATTCTCCCGGTAAGAAAAAAACATACACATACATTGGAAAGAAGTTAAACAGTCCGAGTTCTGAGTTTGACTTGAAAGTCCCAGTAGAATCTCCGTGTTATTCTTTTTTTTTTTTTAATTTTTTTTAACGTTTATTTATTTTGGGGACAGAGAGAGACAGAGCATGAATGGGGGAGGGGCAGAGAGAGAGGGAGACACAGAATCGGAAGCAGGCTCAAGGCTCTGAGCCATCAGCCCAGAGCCCGACGTGGGGCTCGAACTCACGGACCTCGAGATCGTGACCTGAGCTGAAGTCGGACGCTTAACCGACTGAGCCACCCAGGCGTCCCTCTCCGTGTTATTCTATATACATGTGCATCCACTAGCAAGGCCACGACCAGCCCACTAACAATGAACATCCTTAGCATCCAGACCGTGGTCTTGAGATATCATTTCCTGTTGAAAGGAATCAGGACTCCTTGGAGAAACAGCTGTGTTGGGCCTGAGGGTAAGAAAAGCCTGGAGTATTTTGTCATACTACACAGAAATGTTACTAGATATAAAGACTAGTGGAGAAATGTCCAAAGGACTCAAGAGCCAACTTAAAGTGTTTCTCACTGGCCAAAGATGAGACAATTTGAGTGTCACTTAGGATAAAAATGCAATGGATTAGACACCATAAACCATACTTAAATCTATAATTTGAGCATACGCCACAAGTGCAAAGGGCCTGTGGCAGGAACATATTCGGTGCGTTTCAAATAATCTTCATAAATTTCTCAGAACCACCCAGCAGCCCTCACTGGATGTTGTATCTCGAGTCCCGGTGACTCATTTGGTTCCAATTTTGATGATTTTTAGCACCTGATGCTGGAGCAGGGGCTACTCTGGAGTTGTTGACACCTTGTAAATCTGTCCCTTTTAAGCGGCACCATGTGCATATGCTCCGGCACAGTTATTGTTTCACTTTTGGTTTTAATTAGAGGAAGCCCCCTGGGGGATTAACTACCGCTAGCAAAGGCAGTTAGTCAGACATCTTCCTGCAGAGAGCTCATAACGGAGCCTGTGCTCCAGTTTCTGGGACAGGCTGGTCCACCGGGGTCGCCTGGGAAACAGAGGGCTGCAGAGGGGGCAAGGGCAGCCGATGACCTCCATCGAACAGGGGTGACTGCCGGTCCTTCCTTCTAGGGTGGGGTAGCAGTTCTGTCGGAAGGGGTATTGGAATCGCTCGCCCCCTTTCGTGGGGAAACTAAGACGAGACCGTCTTAGAAGTCCGACAGGTAAACGCCGTTCGAATCATTCGGGAAGCTTTTGTTGAACACCCACTCAGGGCTAGGGGCTGTGCACACAGCAGTGCTAAAGGAGTAGGCAGGCTGTGGTCACCATTCTCAAGGAACTTCCAGACATTTTCTCTCTCCCGGGGGCTGAGGCTCCAGCGGTGAACAAGGCAGACACGGTTCCTGCCCTCAAGAAGCTCACAGGCTAGTGGGAAACTCCTCGAACCAGTAAATAGACAAATCAAAGAATCGTAGACCCATAGGGGCTGAGAAGGGGATAGAGGACAACCAAGTATATAACAAGTGGGCCGGGGTTATTGTTTTGGGGAAGGTACCAGGTAAACAGACCTGGAAGGTGAGAAGTCGCTGGCCCCATGCAGAGGGACCCAGGGAAGTCGTCCAGGTGAGTGGAAAAGCAAATTCAAGAGATAACTGGGTGTGTTTGAGGGAGAGAAGGCAGGCCAGTGTGGCTGGAGGTCAGGCTGAGGAGGAAGCAGGAGTGGAGGCGTTGTTTTGCTGGACCTGAAGCCAGGGCACATCATGGTCTGGTGTATGATTTGCAGAGATGATTCTGGCCGCGCTGAGGAAGAGTGCGTCGGCGAGGGAGTACGGAGTGGAAAGAGCGAGAAGGTCAGGATGCTGCGGGGACCAGCCAGGGAAGGTGGTACCCTGTCCCAGGCGTTAGCAGTGCAGGTGGAGAGAAGAGGAGATTGGGAGCCGTGTTCTGGAGGCAGCCCTGGCAGGACGTGCCGAAGGATTGCAGGCGGGGCCGGACGGGGAGAGAGAGGTCAAGGGTGCCTCCAAGGGCTGTAGCCTGCGGAACCGGAGGGGTGTAGTTGCTGTCTTTTGAGATGCGGAAGGTGGAGAAGCAACAGGTTTGGAAGCAAAGATCCAGACTTCCACTGTGGTTGTGTTAACGCTGAGATGCTGTGCATCAGCCCGGTGGAGATACCGAGCGGCTGAATCAGGTGGGGGTTCGGAGGGCAAGTCTGGGAAAGGGAAATGGATTTAGGAGTCCTCAGCATGCAGGTGGTATCCACCCGGGGGGCTCGCAGCTTTGGGTGCACAGGGGAAGCACGTGTGGAGGTTTACAAACTGCAGGTGCCCAGGATATCGTGCAGACCAGTCAGTTCAGTCTCTGGGGGAATGGGACCCACGCATCAGCATTTTAAGGCTTCCCCGGCGATTCTAACACGCGGCCAAGGCTGAGAGCCAGGGCCCTGGACACCAGCTGAGACGGTGGGTGGTTCTCCAGGCGTGGTCCCGGGACCAGCGGCTTCACATCACCTGAAACGTTCAGGTTTCATTGCAGACTGTGGAGTCGCGGGCAGCGGCGGGGGGGGGGGGGGGGGGGGAGACCGGCCATCTGCGCGTCGGCAGGCTCTTTGGGTGACGCTGAGGCGCCCAAGGCTTTGAGAACTTCGGGGACAGAGATAGACGGGGAGGGGAGACAGAGGAGAAGAGCAGAGGTGGGAGACCCGAGTTGGTCCGCCTGCCCGTGGGGGAGGAGCCCCCAGGATCAGATGGAGGAGGGAGAGGTCAACCGGTCAAATTCAGCAGCCCAAATGCTGAGGGGGATTCGAATAGTTATAAGGTCAGGAAAACGAGCGCAGGGTCTGGCAGTGAGGGGATCGGGGTGGTGTGGCGAGGCTGTTTCAGCTGGATCGAAGGGGTCACGGGGAGGATGCGGGGTCACGGGGAGGATGCGGGGTCACGGGGAGGATGCATTGCCAAAGTCCTGGGACCCGGGCTGCGCTTAATAATTTCTTTTCTCTCCCGCTTTCAAAAGCCTGTAGTTGCACAAATGCAAAGTATTACCGATCGCTTCCAAAACGGATTTCTCTTACTAGGTCACGAGTAATTAGGAAGGCAGATTGTTCTCGGACCTGCGGTGGCCTTCAGAGAGCTCCCAGCAAGTCGAGTTTTCACACAAGATCTCTTCTGCTGTGAAGTAGAAAAGGAGACACGACGGGCTCATGATCCCGGAGTCCATTCTGCCCTCTTTCCCTTTGCTCCCTCCCACCAGGGAGGCTGAAGATCCGATGCCTAATCCTGGCATTCCCACTCTCCTTGCCTGTCGGAGTGGCTGTGTCTGCCCAGCAGGATGCGAGGGGGATCGGATGGGACAGTTCTCAGAAAGATACTGTTTCCTGATAAAAGCCACAGGCGTGTGAGCAGAGTCCATAGATGGCATCTCGCCTTTCAGAGCTTTCTTCTGGCTTTGAACTTGAAGGTGGTGCTTGGAGCTCGGCAGTCATCTCGAGATCACGAGGCAGCAAGCTTTCGGACGAAAGGCAAATGGTTGATCAGCGGCAGAGTGGACGTGATGGGAAGAGGAAGATGGGGAGGGAGAAGGAAGAAGAGAGGGGGTGAGAGAGAGAACGTGGGAGCACGTGGGTCCTTTGTCATGTGACCGTGCCGGTAAACCAGCCCTGGCATTCCTCCTCTCAGGCTTCTTGCTTGGGAGATTATGTTTAAGCAGCTCTTAGTCTGGGTTTCTGCTGTTTGCAGCTGCAGAAGCGTTCCTAACTGACCCAGGAAGGTATTCCTACTGACTTTTTGGCAGAGGAGAAAATGGAGGACTGAGGAGACACAGCAGTGAGAGGTGGGGCTAGGGTTAGATCGGGTTCATGGGCTCACCCATCCATGCTTGTTCCTGGAATCATCATCTGCTGGATGCAAGGCCCGGGTCCACACAAATCTGTTTGCATAGGCCCAAGTGCTTGTCGAGGAAGCAACACTCCGGCTGAGATCTAAGCTGGGCTGGGCCAGGAGCAATTCAGGCAAAAGGGGCTGTGTGTTCCAAAGACCCAAAGGCCGCAAAGGACCAAGAGCTGGAGGGTTGACCTTGAGCATGGTGAGCCAGTGAGGAAAGGTCATGGGGTGAAGGTGGAGGGGTTGGCATTCCCTAGAAAGCATCTGCGTGCCATGGCAATTACACTGTCGCTCCTATTTTCTCACGGTTTCCTGGAACGCAGGGAGTTTTGCTCCTTCTTTTAATGGTGGCCAAGCAAGAATTGCGTGCACCCTGCCTGCTTTCCTGGTCCAGTGCACTTCACCATCGGAGGTTTCCCTGGGCTGCCTCAGACTTAAAGGTTTAGCTTCACAGCTGAAAAAACTTCGCGTGTGAAATAACTCGGCTTTTCTGGGGGTTTCTCTAGACCCGATTTGGGGCCACACTGATGCCCCAGGACAGGTCTGCCTAATTGTGGTTACCACGGTGGGCCTCTTGAAGAAGTGGCCCTAAGAATGGTGGCACTTGGGGCGCCTGGGTGGCGCAGTCGGTTAAGCGTCCGACTTCAGCCAGGTCACGATCTCGCGGTCCATGAGTTCGAGCCCCGCGTCGGGCTCTGGGCTGATGGCTCAGAGCCTGGAGCCTGTTTCCGATTCTGTGTCTCCCTCTCTCTCTCTGCCCCTCCCCCGTTCATGCTCTGTCTCTCTCTGTCCCAAAAATAAATAAACGTTGAAAAAAAATTAAAAAAAAAAAAAGAATGGTGGCACTTAGAGCCGAGGCTGACCCTGAAGGACCCGACAGCCGTAGGCGAGGGCCAGGAGACTTCAGCGTCAGCCCCTGCAGGGTCGGCAGTTTTGACAGAGGTCGTGCCTCCCTGGGGCAGCCTGCATCTGGAGGACGAGAGGGCTGGGAATAAAGATCCAGACATTTAGGCCCCTTTGGGGCCACCCTGAAGGGCAACTCTTTCTCCCGACTTCCTCGTCAGCTAGGCCAAGGCTGTATTGGGTCTGCTGCTCAGTCCTTCTTCCCTCCCTTCCACAGATGTTGGTCCCTAACAAGCAGCTTCTCCACCGCAAACTCCTAGCGTCTGCCTGCACAGATCCCCCCCGCCCCGGAGCATCAATTCTGATTCCTGGAGGCCAGGTGTTGGCTCCTCCAGCTCTCTCCTTCCCAAAAGATCCAGGTCTCCTTATGCAAGCAGGACCCTAGGGGCAGAAGCCCCGCAGACCCAGGGTGAGGGGAAGGGTGGCCTCAGTCAGGCCACAAAGGCATCGGCTGCACCTGACCCCTGGCAAATGGCGCCCAACTTCCCTGGCATATACGTAGTCAGGGCACCCCCCCCAGGGCCAAGATTGTCTAAGGCATCTTGTCATCTCTTCCCAGTCGGAGCGATCAGTGGGCGTGGCTTCTGCACCTCGTTATGCACTTTACTTCTTTGTTCTTTGTCTGTCCCCCAGCTGGGGAACTTCCTCTTTCTTTGGGAAGGAATATCTTACTCGTCTCTGTACCTGAGAACCAGCATGGAGAAGGTCCCAGTAAATGTGGATGGAATGAAGGTCTGTGAGTCTGGCTTCCTCCCCCGGACTGTGAAATCCTTGA
Source organism: Lynx canadensis (assembly GCF_007474595.2). NCBI lineage: Eukaryota > Metazoa > Chordata > Mammalia > Carnivora > Felidae > Lynx > Lynx canadensis. The sequence goes on along the minus strand of NC_044305.1, from coordinate 27,758,838 downwards.
GGATGGGAATTCTGTCTTATTCTTCCTTGGTACCCCAAGGCCTGTGGGTGGCCATCGAAAGTGCTAGTTAATGATTGTTGTGTGGATGGGTGGATGGATGGTTGCATGCTGTGAAGACTGGCCACTCAAGGGCCAAGGTAGACTACAAATGCCCCATGAGGCACCACCAGGGTGGTGGTCAACTTCAGCTGGGTCTTGGGGACAGCTTCCAGCAGAGGAAGCTGTGAGTTCAATGAAGACGAGTGTGGGGACTGGGGGATGGGAGGGGTGGGGCACTGGAAGGTACTCCTTGCAGAAGGGGCAGGGTGGGTGTGGAACCCAGCTGTCCTCTCTACCCTCTTAGCATTCATGACCTCTTTGGGAAACACCTTGCTGGGCTCCCTCTGAGGAACGGCCCCCACTCTAGGTCGAGGTGTGGTGAATCCCTTCCTACCCTTAAGCCACAAGGGTAGGTGGGTACAGGACCCAAGCCTGCTACGTGGTTAGTTTGGGGATGGGCTCTTGGCCCATCAGGGTCGGTGAGCCTCTGCCTCGGGATATTCTCTAGAACTTACTGGGAAAGAGAACAGAATGTTATGATGCCTTCAGCTGCCATTACAAAACAAAGCAAAACAAACAACAAAGGCAACGACGAAACAGTTGGACAGGCTTAACCGATGAGAGAAAATGCATTACTTCATGTAACAGGGAGTTCATGGCTAGGGCACCTTCAGGGATGGTTACTTTGTTCAACAACATGATCAATGGTCTAGGTTCTTGTACCCTATTTGGCCACCCGAAGCACATCAAGGCTGTCCTTGTAGTCACAAGATGGTTGCCGCAGATCCAGACATCACACCCAGCCATGATAAGCACAAAGGTGGAAAAGGAACTGTTTCCCCCATTGTGGCTCTCGCATCTATTGTCCACATCAACCTCACCGGTCCATGTTCTAGCCAATCACATGAGGGAAATGGCCTCAGCTGATGCATTCCCAATGGGGGCAACATCTCCCCCAAGGGGGTGGCCATTTCTTTGGTGGAGGTGATTGAAAACAATGGCAGACACTACAATGGTTTGTGGTCTTCTAAAGGGCCACGGTACATGAACATACAGTGACCGGCCCACGTGATAAGCAGAAGCTGTTAAGTTCTCTTGCACGACGTATGGTCCAGAGGTTTATTTCCTCCGGCCCCAGCGGAAGAGGCAGGTAAAGCATGGAGGAGGCTCCCCGTGGCAGACGATGCAAGAGTGAGAAGCAACGTGCATGGAAGCGAGATCTTAAACCAGTGTTGGTTGAGTGGGAAAGACAAGAAACAATTCTAGTAATAGCATTTAGGTGAAATTAAAAACACACATGCAGAGCACAACATCGCATAATCTCTGAGGCCATGTGCATATTTAATAGCATTTGCCAGGTGTGTTAGAGGGGTTGCTGAGGTGCAGGGAGATGACAGCGGGGAACAGGGCCTGAGAGGGACAGATAATAAAATAAGGGAGGGTCTCGTTCTGACCAGTGACAAAAGTGTGGCTGAAGGTAAGGTCTCGGATTAACCTAACTCCGCACCTGAGTCCTCCCTGGGGGAAGAAAGGAGGTGGACGTCGGTGGGAGGGCAGAAGGTGCACGGAAGTTAGAGGAAGGTGAAACTTGACATTGGAAACCCTTCAGGGCCTCTGTCCCAGGGGGATTCTGAGGCTGAGCGGGTTCGCTATGTTTTATAGACAATGGGGAGGGTTGGAAAGTTCTAAAGCTGGAGGAACATAGGCTCTGTGTTAGGCTTTTGGAAGGTCATTCTGAGCTGTGAACAGTTGACATTGGATGGCCTGTTTTAAAATGACCCTTGATCACGCCTGGGTGGCTCAGCCAGTTAAGCGTCCAACTTGGGCTCAGGTCGTGATGTCACGATTCGTGAGTTTGAGCCCCGCATCGGGCTCTGTGCTGACACCTCAGAGCCAGGAGCCTGCTTTGGAGTCTCTCTGTCTCCGTAGCTCTCTGCCCCTCCCGTGTTCACATTCCATCTCTCTCTGCCTCTCAAAAATAAACACATGTTAAAAAAATTTTTTTTAACATTTTTTTAATGTTAATTTTAATTTAATGTTTTAGTTTTAATTAATTTTAATTTAATTTAATTTTAATTAATTTTTAAAATTTTTTAATGGCTCTTGATGGAAGGCCCGGGTGAGTCGGTTAAGCATCCGCTCTTGATCTTGGCTCAGGTCACGATCTCACGGTTCGGTCGGTGAGTTCGAGCCCCGAGTCGGGCTCTGTGCTGGTGGCTCGGAACCTGCTTGGGATTCTCTGTCTTCTCTCTCTGCCCCTCCTCCTCACTCACTTGCACACACGCGCTCTCCCAAAATAAATAAGTAGTAAAAAGTAAACAAAACGGCTCTTGATAGGGAAATAGCCAAGTAGAGGACTTTGGGTCCCTCGCCATTTCCTTCACATGATTATCTCAAAGTCCGAAGAGCAAGTAACTAGTCACTTATCAAGCAACTGTGGACGGGAATGAACACAGATGCTCCGTGCAGAGTGTATCTCTCGCACTTCTCGCCTGGTCCTCACGGCACCCGGGAGGTGGGTGCTGTGATCCCATCTCAGAGGTGTGGGAGAGGAGGCTTGGAGCCCACCCGCTTCACCAAGAGAGCAGGCACTCAGCTCACTCCCTTCCTATTTATTTTCTGTTTTCCAGTTTAATTTGGGGGCATGTTTTTTCTATTTAAAATTATTTGCTGGCAATAGAATACTGTACTCAGAGAGACAAAAATACCCAGAATCTCCTAATGAAGAACAGGGGACACTCCCTTAGGGAAAGAGGGAAGAAACATCTCAGGGTGGGCAGAGCAATGAGCGGGGGAAGGGCTGGGGTAGGGGGTGAGAAAGACCCTTTGGGGTGAGGCGGAGGGGGGATTGGTTGCTTGTGCCATTCATGTATGTTAGAGGGTCCTAATGACTCCTCTCAGGGACCTCAGATTTCCCATCTGTAAGATGGGGACAGAAAGTGGAGGAGGGGGAGATTTGTTTCCAGCACGGTTTCTAGGATCTGCTCTGTTAGCACAAAATACAGATTCTCGGGTCCCAGCCCAGAGATGCTGGGTTTTGAGGACCGGGACAGGGCCCAGGTCAGTCAGATGCGTGCTGGCAGCATTAAGCTGATGTTCTGGGGTTCTGGAAAGTGATGTATCTTTTTCTTCTTCTCCTTTTTTAATGTTTGATTTATTTTGGGGGGGGTGGAGGCAGAGAGAGGGGGACAGAGGATCCAAAGCAGGCTCCGAGCTCTGAGCTGACAGCAGAGGGCCCGGTGCGGGGCGTGAACTCACGAACCACGAGATCATGACCCGAGGCGAAATTGGACGCTCAACTGACTGAACCACGCAGGCACCCTGATCCAGGCGTCTTTTATTTATTTTTTTTATTTTTTTATTTTTTAACGTTTATTTTTGAGACAGAGAGAGACAGAGCACGAACGGGGGAGGGGCAGAGGGAGAGGGAGACACAGAATCGGAAACAGGCTCCAGGCTCTGAGCCGTCAGCACAGAGCCCGACACGGGGCTCGAACTCACGGACCCCGAGATCATGACCCGAGCCGAAGTCGGCCGCTTAACCGACTGAACCACCCAGGCGCCCCCAGGCGTCTTTTAAAAATAAATTTTATTCTCCCCTGCCGACCGCCCCCACTGTGATTACTTGGTTCCACACTATTTCCTTGACCTAAGAAGCCTTCCTCCATAGACGTTAACTTTTCTAAAATCGGGAGAAGTCTTACAATTCCGAACGGTAGCATTTCCTCTTTTCCTCTGAAAAAAAAAAAAAAAAAAAAAAATCCCGTCGATGGTGCATATCAGAGCTCACGCCGTCCCAGAATTAGGGAAACGCGGTGTAATGTTCTTTCCATCGGACAGCCTGGGGAAAAACAAATCCCGAAGAAGACAACAAAATCACCCGTCATCTCATCTCCAGAAGGCTCTATTGCCAATGTTTTGTCACATTTCTTTCTAGTTTCTTGTTTTTGTTGTTTCGGGCCTCCCGTTTGCCACCAAGGAGCGATTTTTGAGCACCTGCTCGGTGTGCCCCACTTCGGGACTTAGAAGTAGAGTAAGAATTCTGGCCGCTCTGTGCTAGAACGGGATGGCTTCGTTCCACAGAATAGCCCTGCAAGACGGGAGACGGTATTTCTACTGAACAAGGGGGAGAGTAGAAGCTGAGGCGGTAAAGGATGTGCCCGAGTTGTCATGGTTAGTGAAGGGCTGAGCTCGGATTTGAGCCCAGGCAGCTGGATGCGGTGCCGTCTCTCCGGGCGGAGGCCAGCCTGGCTCAAGGTGGGAAGGTTCGCACGCTGTGGGTCAGGACCGTGGGACAGGGTTGTCTCTTGGTGGGACCACGGGCCTCCTGGAGAGGCTGCGTCAGCAAAACCATGGCTCTGCAGTTGGGACCTGGGTTCAAATCCAGGTGTGACTCTTACAGATCATTTAACCACTCTGAACCTTGGGTTCCTCATCTGTAAAATGTAGAGAAATGATACGTCCCCCACCCAGGGCTTTAGAAAGGATGAGGAATTACATATGCAAAGTGCCTGTCTTAGAAAGAATTTTCCATGTGGAGAAGCTGGACCTATGGGGGTATGGATCGAGGGTGTAGAGGAAATATTGCAAGTCTTTATGACAGGCCAATAGCAATATAAATATTCTAGTATTTTAGCCAAGGGATATATTTTGGATAAATTCTAGGAGAATTCTTGGGGGCTTCTATTATGAACCAACTCGTCATCCTTTTTTGGTCAAGAAAAAAAAAAAAGCAGTTTGGTTCACAATAAGCAAAACTTGAGGTCTCCCAACTTGAGGTCTGGAGAAATAGTATATCCCCTTCTGGCTTGGAACTTCTCTTTCAGTTCAAGTTCAGCCCAGAACCTCTAGCCCTTCACTGCCAAGGCTGGGACACAGGTGTCCATGCTTTTTAGTGCTCCCAGGGGATGCTGACAAGTGGTCGGAGTGGAGCCGGGCCCTCCTGAGTCGATCATGCCTGGGCCCCGGGCCCCTACCCACCCTCCCGACGCCCACAGCCTAGCAGGCATGGGGTGGGGGGCAGCGGGGACAAGACAGCAGAGCTCGGGTTGAAGGCCAAGAGAGAGAGAGAAAGATAAGGTGAAGCTGGGACGGAGGGGGGGACCGAGCTGTTACGGAGCATCTACAGAAGGCCAGCAACGGAAGGGGACCTGAAGATTGCAGGGGCTGGGGTCAGGATGCCCGCATTAGAATCCCAGCTCTTCCACATCTCTGCTGCTTGTTCCCAGGGGGAGATCTGCAATCTCTCAGCCTCTCTGTTTACCTGTCTGGAAGGCGGGTTGTTGTGCAGACTGATTGCCAGGGATACAGGTAGGGGCCTGGCTCGGTGCCCGTCGTACAGCAGGGTATGCGTGGCTAGTAACCGTTACTCTCGCTGGAGTTGTCATCATAGTCGCCTTGACCCCTCATCCCAACACTGAGAAGTTGGTGCTATTGTTTCTGCCATTTTGCAGATGAGGAACCTGAGGCTCAGAGAGGTTAAGTGGATTGCCCAAGGTTGCACAGCTGGAGGCCGGCAGAGCCGGCGTTGGAACACCAACCTGTCTGCTCCAGAGCTCGTGCCCTTTCCTTTTCTGGGCTGGACAAGACAGACAAATCAGGAATGGAGACTTCCAGCTCATGAGTGCACCCTGATCAGCCCTGGGGACACAAGACAACCTCTATCCTTTGCTTCTGACTCAGGCCACGCCAGCCAGCCAGGACCCCGAGGAGACAGGGCTGTGGATTGTATCCGACCCGGAGGGGTTTTGACAACCGGGCCTTGTTTGGGGTTAGTTATTTTGGAAAAGCAGAGGGGGGCACAGGAGAAATGGTCTCATTCCCAGGCATATGGGAGCCGGCTGCCAGCTAATATGGAAAATGATTAAGACAGCTTAATTTTTTTTATTTTTTATATATACTAATAATGAAGCGGGAGGAATTTGGAGGAGGAGGGCCACAAGGAGAGGGGAAAGTATTACAGATGTTGGAATCACGCATGGGGGATGGCCCTGGCCCTGGTGGGACAGCAGCCCCTGCAGCCAGGAGGGGTGGGGGAGGGGAGGGTCCCCTGGCATCTGGCCTCAGCGACGTGGAACATCCCCCACAGTCTGTCCAGGGGCAAGAGTGTGTATGGCCTGGGGTTTAGTGGTGGGCAGGGAAGCTGGGGTTCCTCTCCGGGCTGGTTTTAGTTCCCGCTTTCTGGCATGATACATGTTGGGCAGGAGGGCTAGGGAACAAGGGGAGCATCTGCTCAACAGATAGGGCGAAGCGTGTGAGAGATGGGCTAAGGACATCAGTGGAGAACTTTGCCTGGGGCAGCAAAGACCCTAGGGCCACAGGGCCGTCAGTGGATTCTGTGAAGCCCAGGAGGGCTTCCCGGAGCAGGTGGAAACAGGGCTGGCAGGATGGAGAGGCTGGGAGGGGTGAGGAGGACCAGCATTTATTGAACAGCTGCTTGGTGCCAAGCACAGAACTAAAAATTAGATTCAGAGGCGTTCATTCAACAGCTATTCATTGAGCACCTACTATAGGCCAGGCACTGTTCTGGGCTCTGGGGAGAGGGCAGGGAACAGCCAGAATCCCCGTCCTTATGGGGCTCACCTTAACATTTACCTGCTGTTACTGGCATCCTCCCTTTACAGGCGCAGAAACCGAGATGAAAGAACCCAGGGAGCCTGTAGAACCTGCACGCCCAACCGCGGAGAGGCCGGATGTGGACTCCCCCTCTTGGTGGAGGAGAGTGGCAGGGTTCTCGAAGAGCACGTGGGAAAAAGAAATACTCTTGTGGCCGTTTGGGGAAGATACGATGTGCCACAGAAAGCCACTCGCCAGACGGGGAAACAGAAGCGCCTTCCCTCTTCCCAGGGGATAACTGGTCTCTGATCGCACGCCTACAGCCTGTGGCCCAGAAGCCTGGCCCGCCCCTCCCATCCTCTGCCCCGGGACACCCATTTCTGCCGGGCCAGGCCAAGGATCTGCAAAGGGTAGCCGGTCCCTGCTTGGCTGGGGGCACTTCCAGCTGGGGTGGAGGGAGGTTGACTCCATTTGTGGCTACATGCTTTCTTTCTGCTGGGATGGGTGGATGGGCGGGCAACCACATCTCCCTGGGGTCTCTGTCAGGGACAGGGCCCTGGGGTCTGATTGGCTGAGCCCCAATTATGAGCTCATCTCCAGTCTATTCAGCCACAGGGGAGGGGCCAGATTATGAATTAAGCAGAGTTCCCGTGGGTGGAAGGCTCTCGGGAGAGGAGGTTGTGAGCTGGGAAAATACCCTCCCAATGCCTATTGGTCTGCATTGGCTTCCGTTAGATTTTGTCCAGTGGCTTGTGGATTATTTCATTTCTCTTGCCCCCCCCCCAATCAGCAACGCCTCCAAAATATACCCTAAATCAATTCCCTTTACTCCTTCTCTCTTGCCCTTGGCCTCATCCAGGCCACCATCATCTCCTGCCACGACCGCCCCAGCCCTTCCCTGCTCCCGTTGCCACTCCTGCTCATCTCTGCACAGCAGCCGGGGGGGGGGGGGTCTTTTCAAAATGCACACCAAGGTGTGTTTCTCCCCTGCTTATGGCCCCATTCACAGTGGCCTCTCCTAAAAGCTGGACTCCCGACAGGCCACTGCCCCCACGTTTCCCCTCTTCATTCATTCGGGCCACACCAGTGTCCCTTCTGTTCCTCCGATAAAGCCAAGCTTGGTCCTGCCTTGAGGCTTTTCCGCTCGCCATTGTCCGCCTGTGATGCCCTAGCCCACTTTGCCATGTGGTCTCTAGGGTCTCAGTTCAAACATGCGGTATGCTCTGGAGTGCTGTGACAAAAAGGCCCTGAAACGTGCGATGACTCAAGCACACTAAAAGTGTATTTCTCACTTACGTAGTGACTGTGGCCGCACAGTGGTGGCTCTGCTCCATGTGATGATGCAGGGATCCAGGTTCTTTCATCCCTTGCTTTCAGCCATGGGAAGAGACAAGAGAGCATGGGGGACGCCCAACCTCAGCTGGAAGCCTAGGTTTGCAAGGCCACTTATCGCTTCCGCTCCTATCCCATTGGCAGGAACGGCCTGGTTGCAGGGCCACTGTGGGCAGCCACGTCCCAGCTCCAACCGTACAGACAACAGGGAACACGGACTTTACAATTGCCTACCTTGGCCGTGGTCACCTTCTCAGAGAGGCCCTGCCTCCCCAGCCGTCCCATCCCAAAATTGTCCCTTCCGTTGCTGTATATCTCATAATCCCTATTAGATTGTCTTCATAGTACATGTTATTTATCTGCTTGTTTATGATCTCCATCCCCTTCTAGAAGGTAAGCTCTGGGAGGGTAGAAACCTTGTTTAGCTAGCTAATGCCATACTCCTGGCGCCTCGATCAGTGTTTGGCCCAGAGTAGACATTGAATGAGGGCTTGTTGCGTCAATGAAAGGACAAACAAATCGTTTCCACATTACCAGTGGGGGCGCAGAAGAGACCGGAGGCTTCGTGGACAGGAAATGCTTGGCCCGGGGGCTTCGCATATGTTGGAGCCCCGCTCCTGCCCATTCCTTTCTATCTCCAATGTCAATCTAAAGGCTGCAGATTTCAGAGAGAGGCAAGGCTGCAGCCTGTGAGTTGGGAGACCCGAGTTTAAGGGTGGTTCTGTCCTGACTTCTGGGTGTGTCCCTTTTCCCTCCTGTGTGGGCCTTGGTTCCCTAGCCTGCGAGACGGAGGTGGAGCAGGTTGGGCCAAGGAAACTTCCACATTCCTCATGGCTCCATAGTGGATGACCACCCCAGAGAACATCTGTACCTTCTCTTTCCAACTGCTGACCTTTGTGAGAAAGGTCTCCTCCCCTCCTTCCTCCCACTCTGAGGGCTTAATAAGGCTTAATGAGGGACCTGGGTGGGCCCAGATCCTCAGTGGCCACCAGCCCATACTTTCACCCAAGGGCCAGGGTAGGGGAACATGGCTAATAACAGGGTCCTGGTAGGGGGTGAGCCTTCAGCCTTGGCTGGCCTTTCTGGGCCTCTATTAACAGACCACACAGGGAAATGTCTTCCCAGGGCCCGTGATTTTCCATTTTCCACTGGAAAAGGCAACTGGGGGGAGGTGGCCAGAGGGCCAGAGATATTCGCCGCCTGTGCTTCTCTCAGCGTGTTCTAGTATCTTCCTTTCTAGCTACTTACCCCCTCTTCCATCTGTCTTTCCGCTGACCCACTCATTTACCCACCCAAGTATTCAGGCACCTGCCCACTTACCCACACATCCAGCCTTCCGTCTTACCATCTGCCAATTTACCCTTCCTCCGGCCACCAGTCCAGCACCCATCCTTCCTTCCGCCTACCCACCCATCTACTCCCCATTCATTCACTCTCTGTCCGTGTATCCTTCCTTGCATCCACATATACTCCCTTCTATCTGTTAACAACTTGGGTTACCCAAGATCTGTCTGGCATCGGTTTGGGGCTAAATCGGTTGTGGACTAGAACAAAGGTGGGTAAATCATTCCATTCCTTTCAGGCTTTCTGTCATGGGATCCCAAGCACACAGCGAAAAGTATTACTTTGTTGGCAGGTTTGAATCTGCACTCAGCCTTCCCGACCTTAGACAATTTCATGCAATATTATCATTATTTTTTTTTTAATTTTGTTTATTTATTTATTTTGAGAGAGGTAGAGACAGCAGGAGGAAGGGAGGGGCAGAGAGAGAGAGAGAGAGAGAGAGAGAGAATCCCGAGCAGGCTCCACGTGGTCAGCACAGAGCCCAAGGCGGGGCGTGAACTCACGAACTCACGTGAGGTCATGACCTGAGCCCAAACTGAGAGTCAGATGCGTAACCAACTGAGCCACCCGGGCGCCCCATAATTATCTTTATTTTTGAGCACCCACTTTAGGTAGGCCACATGCCAAACATTTTACAAATGTTGGCTCACTCAATTCTTTCAGCAGCAATTTGAGACAGACCCCGTTCTTCTCACTTTACAGTCAGGGACATTCGGCTGGGCCTGTCACATAAGGTTGTGAAGGTTGCGCATTGCACGACTCTTGGAGGCTTTTTTCCACATCATAATCTTGTAGGAGTAACAGAACTACAAAGTCAGCAATCTTTCTGGGACGCTGCCGTCCCTTGGCACCTAAATGGACACCCACCCCCAGTCACTAATGTGTCATCCCATGATTCTGATGACAGGATGACCCTTTTCCAAACCCTGGCCTTGTTTTCTCCGAGCGGAGTGAGGGGACGAGAGAAGAAAGGGACTAGAACGTGCTGGTTCTGTGACGTGGTAGAAACTGAGTCTTTGAGACATGGCAAGAGCTGTGGGTGGGGAAATCGAGTCCTGGAGAGACCCACAGAATCTGAGGCTTAAAGGTCCTCTGATGATAATGATAAACAGCAGCACTGACTGGTCACCTCCTCTGAGCTAAGGCCACATGATGCCCCAGTTTCCATAACTCAACAACAGCACCAACCTCACGGCGTTGCTGGAGAGATTGAAGACACACGAAGGACCTAGAATCATGCCTGCTGTGAAGAAAGTGCTCAATAAATGGTACTTACCATTATTCAGAATAACCCCCACAGAGCGCTGTGAGGACGGAGCCCTTTCTTCCTCCGGGCCTGTCCCATCTGAGGTCATACACACAGGCTGCTTTCTGTCCCCTCAGATAGTCCCAGACGGGTTGGCTCTGAGTGTGATTTTAATTAAAGCCAGTGCTACCAAGGGTCAGGCTGTCCGAGAGGGTATCCAGGAAGGCCTCCTGGGAACTTCTTAACCGTGAGCATGATCTCCCCTTTCCGAGGCTGGTTCTCTTCCATAAACGAGCAAAGCCAACGACAGCCGCCTAGCGCACGGGAGGTAAGACGTTGGTCGCTCGCTTCCCCGGAATCCATTCCTCCTTCGATTTCTGTTTCGGGAAACTTTGTTTTCTGATCATTGTAATCTGGGGGGCAAACTTCCAACGATTTCACCGGAGCCCTTCGACCCTGCCCCATCTGAAGCTCCAGCTTGGGCTTTCCAGTCCGGCAAATCCCGTTTTTACGCAAGCAACCAAAGGAGTCAACTGATATAAACGCAGTGCCTCCAAGGGGTGTGGATGAGACCTCCCTCACGCGGGCAGCCTATGAAGGATGGGGTCTTGTCTTCCTCGGGCCTCATTCGGTTTGTGCTGCACACTTGGGCAGGCCTGGTTCCGTGGATCTGGGGCTCTGATGGGGTCCAAACTCTTTTGCTTCAGAGAGTTTTTGTTCTGATGGCATGTGTAAGTAAGGGCTTTTGCAAACCTCCCTGTGAACAGTCTTACATTCTGCTCCATGGGAATCTAGGGACCATCCCCAGAGACGCCATTCCTGTTCCCAATGATCTGGGCTCCAAGCCCCAATTTTTACCATCAGATGCTGTCTTCGGAGGGCTAACGAGTGGGTCATATGGGGGCAGAGAGATCCCACCTGTGCTGGGTAGGCGGGTTCACCTTCATCCCATCGTACCCCTGCCGAGGGGTGTTCCGTGGTCCCCGATGGGCCTGACGTCAGGAGCCGCAGATAGTTCTCCAAATTTGCAGCCCTCTCCAAATGGAAGGTTAAACTGGGAGGGGGAGGGGAGGTGGTGCCGCAGGGTAAGGGAGAGCTATGGTGTCAGTCAGACTTCCCAGTGGAAGCAGGGCTGGGGCAGCCAGGGGAAATGGGCAAGACTGGGAGATGCAGAGGGGCATCTGCAGGGCACGGAGTAAGGACATGGATGGGATTTGGAGAGATGGGGCGAGAAGAGGCTCTAGGTCACAGGATTCTATAAGGCTCACCTCCCATTTCTCGCTCATTGCTCCTAATCTGCAGGTTTAGGTCCCACTCCCTCCCCTGGACAGCTGTTCTAGACTCCTCACTGGTCCCCCTGCTTCCTGTCTGGATCTTCCAATCCACCCCCTCCCATCAGCCATCCATTTTTCCGTCCATCCGTCCATCCATCCATCCATGCATTCACTCAGCAAATATTCCTGGAGGGGCAGGGCTCGTTATGTAGGACCCTCTGGCCCGCTCCCTCTACCTGGCCGAACGTGCCTCCCTTCCCTGACTTTCTGGCAAGATAGCCACCCCCCACCCCCAACTTCCCCAGGTCACCTGTCATCACAACACTTACCACAAGACATTAGATGTCTTGACTTGCCCACTGGACTGTAAGCTCCTTAGGGGCAGGAACTTGGACTCCAGGGACCCAGAGCTGAGTTGGGTGAAAGGAAGGAATTCTTATAAGGGGCAAGGGTAGGATCCTGCGGTCCTATTTGGGTCGGGTTAGAGTCCCAGCTGTAGCGATCTCCAGGCTTGCAACTCTGGGCAAGGTCTTCAGTTCACTGAGCCTTGGTTTCAATAGTGTCACCCTCAGGGTTGCCACGAGGATGAAATGAGGGAAGCCACCTGACGTGTAAGGAGGTGCCTGATGGGTAGGCAGTGATCTGTCAGTCGGAGCCGCTGGAGGCAGTCTTTGCTGTCAGATAATGGTGGGCGGGTGGCGTGGATGCTGGGGGCTCTGCCTGGATCCCAGTCAGCCACCCACTCCCCCTGATGGCTCCCAGCTGGGAACTGCCCTTAGCTGCAGGGAATTCCCTGCCCAAAGACACAGCCTTTCCCAGGGAGGCCCCTGGTTGGTGTGCAATACAAATCCTCGACTCCTCCCGCGGGATCTCCTGCCGGATCTCCTGGATCCCTCCTGCGGGATCTCCTGCTGAGATTTTACACACAGATCCACTGTGTGTCATCCCAGTCTTGTCTTCCCCATTTCCTCCCTCCCTTCCTCCTGAATGAACCACTGAACACAGATCTCCATCTCAAGAACCAATGGAAGATGACAGGCATTCGGGGCAAAATACCTACACAGGGAAGATGGTGCGGGAACCCGGGGAGTGGGGGTGGTGGTGGTGGGAGATGGAAAGGAAGGCCAGAAGAGGAGGGTGGGGGCACTGGCCTGGGCAAAGCTTGGCCGCCCAGTCCTGGGTCTCTGGAACATTCCGACTTTCTTCCTGCCCTTGTCTTCCGGCCCTCCCTAGTTCTGCGGCGACTGGTCATAGTGATTGGGGGTGCTGGCTTTGGGGCCCTCCTTGAGTTTGAGTCCCGACTCTGTTTCTTGGACCAGTCCCTTCACTTCCTGAGTCTCAATGGTGCCAACTGTATAACGGGGCTGGGAAGAATCAACGAGGGATCCCGCGGAGCTCTTAGCGTAGTGGCTGAGTCTCCAGGACGGGGGGTGCCCCCTAAATGCTTCTTGCTATGCAACCCCTCCTGAGGGATGAAGAAGGCAGTCTACAAATCAACCTGCATGGGCAGGGCCACCACTTCTAAAACCTCACCCCAAAGCATTCTTCTCTGCAACCTCTGTAACTGACCCAGCTCCCCAAGACCTTCCAGAAATCATAGGAGGTTTGTCCGCTTGGAAACTTTTATTCCATGCCCTTTTGTTTCATGATGGCTGATGGAACGTCAAAAGAGGATGGGTCGCCTGAACGGAGGTGTGACTGAGAGCGCCAGGCAGGAGCGTAAGAGCTCTGCAGGCTTTGAACTTTCGCAGGAACCCTGTGTCATGGGTACTATTTAAACGATACACTGAGGCGCCGAGCGGAGTCACGTGCCCTGACCACACAGCAAGCGGAGTAAGGCGGCGCGCAGTCATGGCCAAGACGCAAGACGGACCGGACTCGAGCAGGGACCAGTTGGGACTCCGCCATCTACCACCAGCTGTGTGTTCTTGGGTGAGTTAGTCTAACTTTGCTGTGGCCCCAGTTGCTTTATTCATAAAATGCGGGTGATCACAGCCCCTACCTCACTGACCGTTGAGATTAGATGAGATAGAACATATACAATGCCGGGTGCACGTGCGGTCCTTTATTCACCCCGCATCAATGCCGAGCACCTGCTGTGTGCTGGGCACTGTTCTAGGTGCTGGCGCAGAGCAGTGAATAGACAGACATGGGCCCTGTCCCCATGGGGCTGATATCCTAGAAGTAAACGGTAATCAAATGTTGGAATAACAGTTAACTGAAGTTTAGCTGGAATTTGAACCTACAGCTATTGACCCCACAGAGAGGGCTCCGTTATGCCCTTCCCCTGCAATATATATACACATATAGATGTATACGTACATATGTATATATGTATATATGTATATGTATGTATACACGTATATGTATATGTATATATCTATGTATATAGAGAGAGGATATATACATACATATATATGTATGTATATATATGTATATATATACGTATACATATATTTTTTTTTTCTTACCATAGCTCTTATTACCTCCCACATAATATGGAACTATTTGTAGGATGAGTCTCCTCTACTAAAATGTAAGATCTTTCCTGGCCTTTACTTTTTTCATCTCTAAAATGGGACAATAAAAAAACAAAAAATAAATAAATAAAATGGGACAATAGGGGTGCCTGGGTGGCTCGGTTGGTTGAGCGTCCAACTTTGGCTCAAGTCATGATCTCACAGTCCGTGAGTTTGAGCCCCGCGTTGGGCTCTGTGCTCACAGTTCAGAGCCTGGAGCCTGCTTCAGATTCTGTGTTTCCTTCTCTCTCTGCCCCTCCCCTGCTCGCACTCTGTCCCTCTCTCTCTCTCTCTCTCTCTCTCTCTCTCAAACATAAATAAACATCAACAAAAATTGTTTTTAAATGGGACAATAACCTCCAGGCTGGCAGGTCATTTCTATAAGCTAATGTTTTCAAATCAAGGTAGTAGACAAGGGTTGTTGTCCTAACAAATGCATGCCTGGAGCAAGAGTGACTTATTCTGACAGAAGCAGGGTCAGGGAAGGGCCCTTGGAGACAGGACTATTCGAGCTTAGCCCTGACAATGAATAAAATATGAATCATCAGAGACAGATAGGATGGCGTTCCGGGCAAGGAACCTAGAAGTCTGTACTCACGCTTCAGCTTAGCCAGGTCCCAGCCTTTCCAATTGCTCTCTTCTCCCAATCGATTAGTGCTGATGGATGGTGCGACAAACACATAACACTAGTGTTTCATCAGACACCATCCAGCATTGGTTACTGACATTTCCAGCAATGTGTATTGTCTGGGGCTTCCTGGAGAGTGCCTGAGCATTGATAGGCAACTGTTCATCATTCATTCATTCATTCATTCATTCATAATGAATTGGTTTATTTGCTCAACAAACATTTCTCAAGGGCTTCCTCCATGCCTGGTGCTATGTCAGATCGGGACCCTCCGTTAGGACAGCCAGGGTCCCTGCCCTGGAGGAGCTCATGATCTCATGGGGAGAATGGATGTGAACCATCCATGCCACCAAGTAAAGACAAAATAGATGGTGATGATGTCTGTGAAGGAAGCAAACAAGCAGTTGAGAGATGATGCTAGAGAAATCCTCCTTTCTGTAGAGTAGTCAGGGTAGGCCCACCCAGAGGAAGTGACAGTCAAGCTGGAGAGGATGAAAGGAACAGCCACCAAAAGAGTGAAGACAAGGGTATTCCCAGCAGGGGGAAGATCATGGGCAAAAGCCCTGAGGTGGGAAAGGATTTGGCCTGTTGAGGGACTGGAAAGTGGCCGATGTGGGGCTCAGAGCTAGACACCCCTTGGGGCCTGGAGTAGGAGATGGGCTGGGGCACACAGGCCATAAGGAAGAGTTTGGTTTTTGCTCAGGGTGTGATAGGAGACCATCAGGAGACTTCAGGTGGGGAAATGAGGAGATCCCTTAGCTGTCAGGGGTGATGGGGCAAGAGGAGGCCCGAGGGCAGCTGCTGGAGACATCCAGACAAGAGACACCGAACGCTTGTCCCTTTTCCCCATGCCTGATTCTTTAACCTTCTGTTTGCACGCACCTTGTCACGAAGACTCAATACCTCGACATATAATCTCCTCCACTGTTGGGTAATTCCAACTGAAGGAACGTGGTCCCACTGATGAGTGATTCTCAAGCATTTTGGTCTCAGGACCCCTCTACCCTTAAAAACTATTGAGGACCCTATACAGCTTCTATTCATGTAGATTACCTCCAGAGCCAGGGTAAGGGAGAACTAAATGAGCATAAAATTCGAGGGGTGCCCCAAAATCTCAGTAATCAAGATGACTATTTTAAATTTTTTTTTTTCAAATTTTATTTATTTTTGGGACAGAGAGAGACAGAGCATGAACGGGGGAGGGGCAGAGAGAGAGGGAGACACAGAATCGGAAACAGGCTCCAGGCTCTGAGCCATCAGCCCAGAGCCCGACGCGGGGCTCGAACTCACGGACCGCGAGATCGTGACCTGGCTGAAGTCGGACGCTTAACCAACTGCGCCACCCAGGCGCCCCAAGATGACTATTTTAAAACAGTATTTTGAAAAATCTATATTGGAGCCTGAGGCAAAAGGAAAAATTAATAATATTGATCTTGTCTTTATTTAAAATTTTGACATTTTGTTCATCATGAATTTTCTTTTGCATTAATTTTTTTTCATTGTTTTCAGAGCGAAGGTGCTATCACAGGTCATAGCTTCAGAAAATTACATTGAGAGTGAAAAGGGTAAATGATGTCTTAGTATTATTAAGAAATATGATATATCACCTGTAGCCCCCCTGGGGTGGGCATGGGACCCCAGGGATTCCAGACGATACTTTGAGAACCACTGCTTTTGACGGAAACCAAATCTTCTCCAGTAGTTTCTGCCCTTCGGTCTTAAGCATGCCCATAAAGCTTCTTCTGGGCTTTCCTCTGCCTTCAAGGGGGTAGCATCCAGGAGGCTAAGTTTCCTGCTTCTTGCCCATCGGCTCCAGACTAAAGACCTCCAAGTGCATGGGCTTCCCACCGACCTCTCCCCAGCCCTTCTCTGCACGAATCCCTTTGGCTGATGTCTCTGAGAGATCGAGGACCCCCAGTTAGGACGTACATTTCCAGGTGTGGCCTGAGAACCGTGGAGCCCCGGACCTGTCACCTCCTGCCTCGGGACACTCCATTTCTATCCCTGCTCCTGGGTCTATCCAAGCTCCCAGGCACCGGCCCCGGTGATTCCTGTCCCTCCACCCTCCTGGGCTGCTGATGTGAGTGTGCAAAACCTCTATGTGCTTCCTCTGCACCCCTGGAGAGCAGGCATCTCACCAAGAAACAGCACGCAAGCAAAGGAAACCTCCAATGTGTTAAGCTGGCTTCTAGGAAGCCAACTTCTGAAAATTCAGTTTGTCAGAAGTATAAACAGGATGCAGAGCCTGGCGAGGGCAGGCTCCGAGGACAGCATCGGAGGGCAAGAGTGGAAGTAACAACCAGCAGGGCAGCAAAATGCGAGCAAATTCCTCCTCACAAACAGATCCCTGCCTGCCTCGGGTCTGTCTTTGTTCCTTCAAGTTTCTCTCTCCAAACATCGACGCCCACTCCGCCAGGCTCTGCCTCTCCTGGATACCTCCCTTCCTCTCTGCGGGCCTCAGTTTCCCTGGCTGCCATATGGGAGGATGGACCTTGGGTTGCCAACCTTTCTGTCCAGTCCAATATCCCAGAATCCACACTTCTCTGACTTGAAGCCCCCCCAGGCGTTTAAAATTCCACGATTCTAAGCTGCCCGGATTTTACGACTGCAGAATTTGACAAGTCAATGACGGTGGGTTCCGAAGTGCTCTGACGTTAAGATTCGGTGGCTCTAATATCCTGCCCATGTAACATTCTATGATTCTTTTTTTTTTTTTTTTCAACGTTTTTTATTTATTTTTGGGACAGAGAGAGACAGAGCATGAACGGGGGAGGGGCAGAGAGAGAGAGGGAGACACAGAATCGGAAACAGGCTCCTCCAGGCTCCGAGCCATCAGCCCAGAGCCCGACGCGGGGCTCGAACCCACGGACCGCGAGATCGTGACCTGGCTGAAGTCGGACGCTCAACCGACTGCGCCACCCAGGCGCCCCATAACATTCTATGATTCTAAAACGCTGAGCCTCAATGCTATTCGGCATCTGAAGCAGCACAGCGTCCTCTAGGGCCAGATGGCCTGGGTTTATCTACGGGCAGCTCTACCCCTCCTAAAACTGGGCCAATTACGTGAACTTCTGGTGCCTCAGTTTCCACATCTGCAAAGTAAGGAGCATGATGGTTACGGCCTCGTGGAGCAGTTGCGATAAATGTTTCACTCCTACTATTGTTCCAGGTTGGAAAGTCTCTGTCCTCTCAAGGGTCGCAGGTGGGTGCTTCCGGGCCTCCAACGCTCCAGGGTTAAATGTTTCAAAGAATCTATCGTTCAATGGATTCAATGACGCGCTGGCTCTGGAGGCTGGACTTAGGTGTTTCGGTGTTCCTGCCCGATCATGAGATCATGAGGATGTGTAGGGCAAGCTGAGGAGCCTGGCTGACCGGCCCAATCCTGGCACTCTCAGCCACCAACCCCAAAAGCATGACAAGCTTGGGATCCGCAAACCCTAAGAAGTCCCCATCTCTGCCCTCAGTACACACATACCCCTGGAGATAACCTGACTTCCTGTACAAAGTTTCATTGGCCCTGAAACCCAGCTGCCTGACATGTTGGGCACACTCAGCCAGGGCTCAGCCTATAGGAAGGCCATCTTCTCACTTCCCTCCAACGTTCTCAGAGCTCAGGCCAACCAATCCTGCTGCCTGTATCAGCTCCCACAAGCGCACAACCTGGCCACACCCTCTCCCCTCTGGGTCCCAGAGTCCTGACGTAAGACCCGAGGAAACTCAGCTCTAAGACCTCGGCTGAATCAGTTGGGCATGATACGAAAGGCAATGGGGAGCCCAGCCTAGCTCTGGAGAGAGAGGGTCTCCAGATGAAGGGCGTTCACTGTCTTCCAGTGGCTCCTATACCCTTTGCGTCTTGTCCTCACAGCTGCCAGGGGCTCCCGCCAACTACTGGCCATGAGTTCCTGCTGTGTTTCGGGGTTAGGTTATTTTTTCATTAAGTTTGCAATTATTAAAAAAATGCAAGTCAAATTGTGACATGCTGAGCTGGGCAGGCTGGAGGTTAAAGCTTTTTCCCTGCCTGCGGCCCACTGGGCCCCCACCCTGTTCTGGGGAAAGGGGAACATTTTTGGGAAAATAAACAAGGAGGCCTTGATGCTTTGGGGACTTTATGAACTTGACCCTACCCCCACTCCATACCCGACTCCATTAGCAGGGCTTGGTCGCTCTCCCTGTTAATTAAAGGGAAGACTGGTTTCCAGGGCAATTTCAGCTCTGGCCAGGCCTATGCCCACATCCTTGAGAGGGAGGCCATGGTGATAGGCTGGCTGGGTGGCTGGTGGCCTCAGAGGTAACAATTTGTCTCAGGATGGAATCCATTCCCCCGAATAAAGGGACTTTGTGTTCTCTCCCTTTCTCATAGCCCCCTGACCTCCAAGGAGAGAATTCTTAGAGGAGAAGCAGCTGTGATTCCCCAAGAGAGGGGGGCCGCCATGGTAGGCAACTCAAGACCACTGCCTGGGCCAGCCAAGACCCTCTCATCCCCCCTCAGCCTCCACCCGGCCTCGGAACTCCTGCTTTCTTGTAGAAACCTGTGCACTCACACAGTCCTTCCTTCATCCATTCGTTCATGTACCGGCTCTTTATTGAGCCTCTACTAATCCACCAGGCACGGTGCTAGGCACTGGCCATATGGAAGTGAAAAAGAAAAACTCCCTCCCGCCATGGAGCTCACATTCCAGAAACACACGAAAGATGAGTAAGTCGATGTAAAATCATCACCAGGCAGTCAGACGAGGACAACTAAAACAGAGATCGTAGGTAACAAGTAACGGGTGGGCACGAGTCTCTCTGAGGAGGTGATGTCTGAGCAGACACCTGCAGGCAGGGAGGGGCGAGCTGTGGGGACAGTGGGCACTTCTGCCATAGCAGAGACAGCCTGGCCTTGTGCCTCCACCCCTGTTTTCCATCTCTGGTCTTTTGCCAGGACTTCCTGGACTGCCTTTCTCTCTGCCTGTATTTTCTTTAATATGTGATTTGCTATTTCATTAAGTGAGTCAAATACATTTGTAAAAGCAGAACACAGAGCTGTCTGGGTTATAGCACAAGCTGTCCAGTGAGAATCGGGAAACCCACATTCTTGACACGCTTCTGCTCAATATAATGGTGCCCTTACCATTTAAAACTCTCGAGAAATGGTGTTTTTTTTTTAAGATGGCAGACAAAAGGCATTTCTACTCCCCTTCTCTTGTTAAAAAAATTTTCCCTAAAACAGGAAACAGAAACAAAAACTCGGTCTTTGAGAAACCTGGGAGATAGTATAACCCTGAACCACAGTTTACAGAGAAGGGAAGTGGATAAGAAAATGGCCAGTGGCTTAGCGGAGAGGAAGAGAGTCAGACCTAAGTGCCTGGGTAGATGGTTGCTATGGGGATGGATAGCTGCAAAAAGGAACGAGTCGATTTGCCTGAAAGCCTCAAAAATTGCAGATACCAGCTATCACAAAAGGTGCTAGTGAGTGGGGATTGAAGTGGGGGCGGGGAGGGGCTTGGGCTGGAAGTCCATACTGGGAGCAATGAACCCTCAGGTCCCTGACTCCTATTCAGCCCGGTCTGCAAATAGCCCCTGTCATATCCAGGGTGGGCCACTTCCGAGACAAAGACCTACAGATAAGATGATTTGAGAGAAGGGAGAATGCTCCGCAGAGTGAGCCCAATAGCCTCTTGCTCACCCACTCCAGATGGAAGCCCACCAGTCCACCACCCCCACCCACAGCTTTCCAATCAGAGTGTTAATATGAGTGAGCAGCCAGGGATCACTCCACATGTAAAGAAATTTCCAACATGAAAGAGACCAAAGCAAACCATGGGGGCAGTGGGGGGGGGGGGGGGGGGACTTAGAGACAATGAAGGGAACAGAAGAAAACTGAAAAATAAGTCCTACGATTAATGTCCTTTGGGAGATGAAGATACTGCATCCATAAAACATGAACAGGACGTTATTAAAAAGGAACAGAGTAAGGAAAATTAAAAGTATATGTAGTAGATTGCACAAATAGCCATAAGTTCCTCCCATCCCCCAATGCCCACCCTTTTGCCCTTCCGGAGATAGAGGCTCTTCTAGTTATCCACTGCTACGTTAACAAACTACCCCCAAAATTAGTGGGCTAGTTTTGTGAATTGGAAACTCAGGGAGGGCTCAGCTGGGTGATGATTCTTCTCCAGCTGGTGTCCTCATATGACAATACCCAAAAAGAGAAAGAAAGTGGTGGGGGGGGGGGGGGGGGTAAGTGTAGGTAGAGGGAAGAAACCCTTTCCCAGAAGCGTCTAGCATACTTCCCCTCTTGTTTCATTGGCCAAAACTGGGTCGCATGACCACTCCTTGCCACAAGGGAGTCCAGGAAAGTATCTGGAGTAGAGAATTCATTCCAGGCATGAGCACTGTCCAGTCTCTGGTCTTCCTTTAAAGATTTTGGGCAGCTCAGGGCAGCTGGGTGGCTGAGTCGGTTGAGCATTCAACTCCTGGTTTCAGCTCAGGTCATGATCTCACAGTTCGTGAGTTCGAGCCCCGCATCGGGCTCCACACTGACGGCACGGAGCTTGCTTGGGATTCTCTCTCTCTCTCGCTCTGCCCCTCCCCTGCTCACTCTCTCTGTCTCTCTCTCAAAATAAATAAATAAAAGTAAAAAATTTTTTTTAAAGATTCTGGGCAGCTCAATCTTATATAGTTTATTTTTCCTTTAGTAAGATTTTATATCCTCCTTCATAAGAATGGCCACCCTGCGTGTGCAGGGCTCCCTGCCAAGGCCTTCTGCACCCACTTCTCTTCAAATCGTATTATGTGGGTGCAGGGCTTTAAGGATGATTATCCTCATTTTATTGAGGAGGAAACAGAGGCCCAGCCAGAGAGGAGTCCCGCTTGCCCAAAGTCAGATGACTAGTAGGTACTAGAGGGGGCATTTCAACTCAGTTCCATTCCCCTCCAACCTCCTGTGTTTGGCCAGGGCCAAGGTTGCTCTCGTGCTCTAGCAGAGAGGTCAGGTTTCCTTGTGACAGACCCCACCCAGACCTCTGCAGTGTCCCCAGACAGTACTACTGTTAGAAGTGATGAAGGTAGTCGTCCAGATATGGACCCCGGATCTTCCCAGTAAATACTACCCGGCCACAGGGAAGGCCTGCCTCTGTCCCCACCCCTGGAGCCCAGTATAGCCTCCTTGGAAACAGGGAGGGTGTCTCCTCCCCCTTTCAGATATGGCCAAGTTTGGGGGTCCAGGAGAGAGGCCAGTGGAATCCCATGGGGTCGGGGAGAGTCACCTTCATGAAGTGACCCGTCACTTCGTCAGACTGCATGAAGATAGACGCCCCCCACCCCCACTCTCGCTGTGGTGTCTCCATGCTGTCCACCGTCTCGTGGGAGTGGCTCCTAGCACCAGCATGGTCTGCCACATGGAGACAGAGGCCAGCCCCCCAACCCAGAATTCAAACACTGGAAGCCCTCTGCAATCACCTTGCACATGGGGCACCATCACCCCGAGTCTCCTTGTATGGATTCATCACCTTGTATGGATTCACTCATCCATTCCTTCCTTCATTCATCTCTCCAACAACTATTTTTTGAGTGCCTCACCTCAAAGAGCCTCTTAATTTTAGTGTAGCCCAATGTACCATTTTTGTTCTTCTAAAATAGTCCTTCTCTCCCAGGCTATGCCCTGTTCCTGGCCCCAGGACGACCATGGTGGTCTAGACCGCCTCGCAGAGCTGATGGTCAAGGGGAAGGAAGACTTTAAACAATTAGTCCCATCAATAATACGCAGTTTGAGTGTGGTGACACTAAAGGGAACAGGGCGTAGGGACAAAACCAGGTGATCCTGGTTAATTTGGGGAGGTGTGGGAGGGTGACTCCCTATGAGCCCCTGGCATTCTTATTTTTGAAATCAAATTGTATCAGATATTTTTAAATGTACCCACACTAAAGATATTTTTAGCCGTAAAATTACTTGAAAGGGTTTTTCTAATTTTACCTTTTGTAAGTATTAGCTGTGAACAATGTATTTAATTAACAATTGTTCAGACTTAACGACAATTGGTCCACACCTCTAGGAGTTCTAGCACAGTGGAAAAAATAGGGTCCACAAGGGTTTTCAACTCCACCTTGAGCAGGATTTTATTCAAGCAGAGATCTGTGACTAAAACACTTTGGAAACTCTCCTCCTCCGGGGCCCCACGCACCGGGATTGGAGGGTTGGGGCCGGGTGGGAAAGGTGTTATAGGACAGTCTGGAGTGGTGGGGGTGGCACAGGGAGCCTGAAGACAGCATGACTTGGGGGGGTGGGAGGCAGGTTCAACATCTGGGGGATGTAAGGGGGCCTCTACTGGGTTGGGGATGGGGGATGGTTAGGGGCAGTAACTGTACAACTAGGGCTCACTCTCAGGACAGGCTGCGATCTTGGCCTGGGCCACCTCTACCTATAGCCACTGACAGCTAGAGCCTCCAGGGAGTAGAAGGAGGCATTCCTCTACCCTCCCCCGAAGCAAAGAATATGGTGGGGGGAAGACTCTGGCTGCTATCAGGGAAGGCAGGCCAAGCCCATCCCTGGGCCTGAGACCCAGATGAACTTGAGAAAGGAACCTTCCTTGGAGATGCACGAGAAAGGGAGATTTATTAAAAAAAAAAAAAAAAAGGTCATTATTATCATCATGGATCAAGAGCTATAGGGCTAAGCTTCAACCATTCAGTTAAAAAAAATTAATTCCCAAATGTAAGAAAAGAAAATCGTTAAAATTCAATAAGAAGAAAAGCCAGTGGCTCTCAAACGCAGGAGCAAATGCTTCCCGTCACTCCCAATTCAGAAACTCAGATTTTAAATGTATGAGACGGGTTTGACAAGGACAGGTGTTTAATGAGGACGGTAAAGTATATCCCTAAAAGTCAAAAATTAATTACAAAAGGAAAAGTAATAACTTCACAGTGGACACCACCTTAACCAAGTGGTCAACGTGAACACGAAGGGACAAGTTGACATCCTGTGCCTCTGCTGCCATGCACTAAGAAGGACACGGCACCACTTCTGGGGTATTCCCGACAAAAAAGGCATAACCAGAGTCTAATTAGGAAGAAACATTTCACAAACCCAAATCAAGGGATATGACATTCTGTAAAACAATGTATCTATGTTCTTCAAAAATGTCAATGTCACGAATGACAAAGAAAGGTCCGGAACTGTTCGGGATTAAAGGAGAATAAAGAGACACGACAACTAATGCAATATGTGATCCTGGGCTCCATCCTGCAGTGGGGAAAAAAAAAATCTATAAAGGATATTATTGGGACAGTTGACAAAATTGGAATATAGACTGCGGCTCAGATGAAAAGTATGAGCTGGTGGGCCCGTGGGGAGCAGACATTTCGCTACACCGGCTGGAATGTCAGGCCATTTGGCAATATCTACCCAGTTACAAACACACATCCCCTCTGCCCAATTCCTCTCCTAGGAATTTATTCTGCACATACACGTATTTGCAAATGACATCGGCATAAGGACAGGCTTCGCAGCCTTCTGATAATAGCGAACGGCAGGATACAACCTGAAAGGGAGCTGTATAATCTGTCTCCCACTGACCCCAGGTGGAGACTTTGACCCCCTCACCCCAGAGGAGGACTCAGGGGCCCAGGAGGTCTAGGACGAACCCCCAGGCCTCCTAACCCCCAGGTGCCCCGCCTCCTTCACGCAGACCTTTTGTATTTTGCCCCAGCCTCCCTGACCTGCCACTACCCCATTCTCTCCCCACTCACGCCTCCTTGGTGTGGATTTCTGGGCAGCCACATGCGTCTTGGTTTGCACGCTTTCATCTTTTTTTTTGGCTGCCCCTTTCACCGCCAAATCGTAACGTACTGGCTCAGAATCTGAAACTAACACAGACCTGAGTTCAGCCCCCACTGCCCAAGTCACGACTCCTAAGCCGGTGCCTGCAAACACTTGGCAAGGTGGGGCTCACCACATGGAAGCTGCTGGTATCGTGGAAAATGAGCACCATCTGCCAAACCTCCAGCTCCCGTGAAAGCCTCGGCCAAAGCCCAAAGAAACCCCACAAAACAGGCCCCAGGCCTCCAGCCGCCTGCTCTGGGGTGAAGGGTCTGGAAAAGCAGCCTGCAACGTGGTCATCAATCCTGTGCTCCAGTCTTACCTGCGAAACTGCCTCTTGTACTTGGTGAGCACACGCTCTCTGTGTTTACTCATTTTAATTAATAAATTGTAATTATCCAACTCACCTATGTAGAATGTAAGTGATACATTCTCTTTGCAAATAGTTGAAATGTACGGAAATCTATCAATGAAACACCTGAACAGCACGTTGCGTGAAACCAGCCAAACACAAAATTGTATCCACCTTATGATCCCGTTTACATAAAGTTCGAAACCAGGCAAAACTCAAGATGATAAAGGGGATAGAACAGTGATAACTATTTTGAGGGGATAGCCATCAGGGCTCCTGGGACGCTGGCCATATTCTCGTCCTTCATCTGAGTGTTGATGACAGGGATGGGTACAGTTTGTGGAAACTTTTACCGACTGCCACGCTTATCCATGTGCATTTTAAATGTATCTTAAACCAGATCCAGGCACATAGACACCCCACGCACAAATAAAATCTCTAAGAATAACTCTTTGCACGCCATGCCATTTTATTCTCTCCTTCAGATCACCACTGTTAAGTTTGTTGCTTCCTTCTGAAATATTTTTCTGTTTGTTTATATTGATAGATTGATAGATGATAAATGGATGGGGGGTTAGATGGATGGATGGATGGATGGAAGGAAGGAAGGATAGATACATAGATGATAGCAAGTTAATGTTTTTCCCATGGACACTATACACTGTTTTTCTGTGACTGGCTGTTTCCTTTCTGTCCTATGTCTTAGAGATTGGACCATATGATTATCAGAGATCTGATCTTGTTCTTTTTAAGAAGTACAGAGTATTCCATAGCTAGGACAGACCACAGCTTACTTAATCAGCGCTGTTGGGCATTTAGGGTTTGTTTTTTTTTTTTTTTTTTTAACGTTTGCGGGTTAAACAATGCTGTAAGGAACACTCTTCTACCCAGTCCTTTGGGAATTTGTATATTTCTATTGCGCGGACTCTAAAGGAGGAATTTCTGAGTCAGCGAATGCGCACTTAAAATTCTAATGAATGTTGCCAAATCACCTACCAAAAACTGCTACACCGATTTACATGCTGTCCATTCATTTGTTTCACTCACTCTTATGCCTGATAAATATTTATGAGACACCTTCTCTGTGCTGGGCATGCGGTTCTAGGTTCTGGGGCTTCAGCAGGAAACAGGAGATAGTTCTTACCCTCATGGAACCAGCAGTCTGGTCAGGCAACAGCCCCAAACAAATAAACACATAAATATATAATACGTCAGGTGATGAGATTCCCCTTTGCCCATTTTATGATGGAGTGCTTTGCCTTTTTCTTGTTGGTTTATAGGAGCTCTCAATATTATGTATTTTAATCTTCTGACCTATATACGTGCAACTATTTTCTCCAGCTGGTCGCTAGTCTTTTATCTTTGCTCCTGATGTTTCAAAAAGTCCTAATTAATGATGGAGAGCCACAGAAATTTTATTTCAGGGTTCTGTTCTAGGAAAAGTGGTTTGGGTCCTCCCCCCACCCCACCCCATGAATCTATGTATCTTTGTATCTTTTTTTTCTTGCTTTGACTACAAGGAAGCTCAGAACAAACTTTTCTATTGGCTTCTAGCAACTGCCCAGAACCTCACAGCAGGATCCTGTAATCTGATCTTGACCCTGGGTTCCTGTTCTTTCCTTTCACACAGGTTTGTTATCTATTTCTTTTTCTTTTTTTTTTTAATTTTTTTTTTTCAACGTTTATTTATTTTTGGGACAGAGAGAGACAGAGCGTGAACGGGGGAGGGGCAGAGAGAGAGGGAGACACAGAATCAGAAACAGGCTCCAGGCTCTGAGCCATCAGCCCAGAGCCCGACGCGGGGCTCGAACTCACGGACCGCGAGATCGTGACCTGGCTGAAGTCGGACGCTTAACCGACTGCGCCACCCAGGCGCCCCTATTTCTTTTTCTATCTTCTAGTTTGTAACACCTGTAAGCTGCCTAAAACCATTTTTTGCTTCCGGGTAGGGCTTAAATAAATGACTTCATTGCCTGCTCATAGCAGCCCATTTCACAGATGACAAAACTGAGGCCCAGAGGAGGGCAGCAACTTGAGCCAAAGCTGCATTGAGACGGCAGAGAAAGCCACTCAGCTTCTCCATGTCTGTGCTCCTTCCCTGCTGTTTGTTTCTAAAGAAGAGCCTTGTCTGATTTGTCGCCTGTGTTAATCAGAAGTCTCTCAGTTGCCTGTGACAGAAATCCTGTGAAACGAGCAAAGGGGATGCGTTGATTCACGTGGAGGACGAATCCAGTGGGCTGCAGGTACGGCTGGATTCAGGCACGTAGACAGTATAGGAAAGCCTCCCTCTACACTCAGCTTCACTTCTCTCTGTCTCTCTACTCGGTAGCATCATCCTTTCCTGCTCCACTCCATGTGGCATAAATGCAACACCAGCAGCTCCAAGATCACATTCAGAGCCCAAAGAGGGAGACCCTCCCTGGAGCCTCAACAGAGAGAAAAGATTCCAACTGGCCTCACCTGGAAAGCCCTTCTCCGGTAGCCAGGGTGACAGGCATCTTGACTGACAGCTCTATGAGGCTCCTGGAAGTGGAGAGGAGTGCCCCAGAGACAGAGGAAAGGGGGAAAGAAAATGTGGTGGGCAAACAGAGTCTGCACCGACCAATGCCTATTGTCCCGGGGAAACCGATCTCCCGATGGGGGAGGAAAGCGATGCTCGCCCCGAGAACAAATTAGCCCTTTAACAGAAACTCATCTTTTTTTCCCTCCCGCTCTTGAGCGCTCAGTGGCTTTGGGGGCTAACTTACCATCGTCGTTGCCAACTACAGCCTCTTTCATGCCAGTCCTGACTGCATCCACTGGCTTTTGCCGTTTCCACCTCCTGAATGCCCGCTTCTTAGCTCCTAACCAAATCCTAGCACCTCTTCCTTGGAGCCCCCAAGCCCAGGAGGTGCCTCCCTCTTCCGAACTTTCCACACCAACTTAAGACATTTTTACAGTAATGATTGTGGGCTTAGCTCCACGGGGAGAGACAAAGATCCACCCGGGGACGAAGGTGCACCAGATTTGCCCCAAAATGCCATTTCAGACAGGCGGCTGGATGGTTTTTCTCGAAGGCTATAGTTCATGCTGGAGAAAGCAAACAGCACTCCTACTGTGCCCCCCAAGGTCGTTTGGGAGATGAAGTGAGAAGAGACATAGGAAGGGAAAGCAGTGAATATGTGAGGCTCTTTTTGTGTGTTCAGATCTCCCCAGATCTCTTCCAGGTGCATATTAATTTACAGACAAGGAAACTGGTGCTCAGAGAGGTAAGGTGGCTTCCCAAGGTCACACAGCCAGTGAGAGATCTGTGGAACCCAGAGTTGAATTGTCCCACTGTCCTGTCTTCTTTCTGCCCGTTCCTTAACAGGCACCCCCCATTATTAAGTGACGACTCACACTACAGAAACGTCTCCTAATTAAATCTGAAAATAGGAAAAGCATTTGGAATCTACTCTGAGGAGGCTAGCCTTAGCAGAATTACTTCCATACCAAAAATTTGTTCTCCAGCTATGTAGCAGCTGGATTTTTTTTTTCTTTCATTTCTTGATGCTCTCCATGGGTGGAAAATGTAAGATGACAGAAGATGACCAGTTTCTACCCTTCCCTTCCTTCCGCAGATGCCTCAAATCCTTTGTATAATAGGGACGTAGAAATGATTGATCAATCAATTAAGAAGCCTGTTGACGAATTTAATAAATCCCCCCCCTTTTTTTTTTACCAGATATGCTTGTTTGGGGGCAGTTATTGACCCAGAGTGGACACAGCAAAGTCCTGGACTCCATCCCACAAAACGCAATGACAACCAGTGGGGTAGTTTGCTTTGTTTTACAGCCAACAGTCTGAGAACACATCTGTTGTCAGGCTCCAAGTCAGGCCACTAAAAAGTGTGGAGAAAAATATGGGCTCTTTCCCTTTCCTGCCACGTAGAGTTGTGATAAACTAAGCCGAGTCTGAATATTCCAGCTTTG
Source organism: Lynx canadensis (assembly GCF_007474595.2). NCBI lineage: Eukaryota > Metazoa > Chordata > Mammalia > Carnivora > Felidae > Lynx > Lynx canadensis. The sequence continues at coordinate 27,729,800 of NC_044305.1, read as the reverse complement.
TCTCCTTTAAGCTGTGGGCTCTAAAGGATGAGCCTTCCTAGAGCCTCTGTGGCCCCCATCCCTGGCACCCCCATCCATCCCTGGCCACCCTGTGGCCCCTTCCCCCGGAAGAGGAGAAATCACCCTATTATCAGGGAGATTCTGTTGGTCGACTCGCTTGAAATAAAACCGGTTAAGGGGTAAGGTGACCACAGGGCCTTATGCCATCTCGCTCTAACTGGCCTCTTCAACTTCCCTCACCCTAATTCAGCTCCACCAGCCTCCTTGCTGCTCCTCAGGGCTTTTGCACCGCTGTTCCCTCTGCCTGGAATGCTCTTCTCCCAAGTTGTCCCAGGGCCTCCTCCTTCACTTCCCTTCAGGGTTCTGCTTCAATGCCACCTTGTCAAAGAGGACTTCCTTGATGACCATCTTGCCTGGGTTACTCCCAACATTGCTTCTTTGCCTGATTTTTCTTTGTAGCACTTACATCTCAGGTACGGTATGTATTTATTTGTTTGTTATCTGCCTCCCGCAGCCAGAACGTGAGCTCCATGAGGGTAGGGCTTGATCTGGCTCAAAGTTGTATCTCAGTCCCTGGAATAGTGATTGATGGATGGCAGGGTCTTAGTAACAATTGAATAAATGGGTAGGTGGCAGGTGGATGGTGGATGGGAGGATATATGGATGGGAACATGGTGGGTGGGTAGATGGGAAAATGGGTGGATGGGATAATAAACCGATGGGTTAATGGATGGATGGGAGAATCGGTCTATGGGTCAAAGGGTCAATGGGCCAATGGGTTGATGGGTTGATGGGTTGATGGGTCCATGGGTAGATGGTAGGTGAGAGGAAGGATAGACGGGAAAATGATGGGCTGGAGGATGGGAAGATGGGAAGATGAGAGGATGGAAGGATGGGTTGATGAGTCAGTGGACGGATGGAAGAATAGGTCCATGATTTGATGGGTCAGTGGGTTGCAGGGTCAATGGATAGAGTGAAGAGAGCACTGGATTTGGAATCAGACAGACCTGGGTTTTTGTTCAGATCCTCTCCCCACTCCCCATGTGACCTCAGTTGACTTACTCATGCTCTCTGATCCTCTATTCCTGCATCTGCAAAATACACAAACTATTTCTCTGCATCAAGCGTCTAGCAATGACTATGTACCAAGTGCCATGCCGAATGCCTTACAACACAATGTCCTTTAACCCTCTCAGCAATCCTGCAACGAGGAGGCTGAGGCCAAAGGAAAAGACATGACCTGACCGTGGACACGTGCCAGCAACATCCAAGCAGGAATTCAAGCAGTTCACCTGATACCAAGATCCAGGTATTTGTGAATATGGAGGGCTGAACAAAGGAGATTATTATTATTGTTGTTGTTAATCTTATTGATTGTTAGGGCTAGGACTTGACCAGGAAGTATCACCGTGGTACTTTGGAATACACTTGGGGGCCTTCCTACGGCTCTGGGGTCATCCTTTACACCTTGATCTTCCAAGAGGATCGCTGAGGGTGCACCAACCGGGTAAAATCAAGGGACATCAGCAGAAAGCATTGCTTCCTCTGACTTTGTCTTCAAGAGGGAGACCAGATAGTCAAGATAAGACTGAAACAGTGGACCTAGAAAAGAGGAGAGGTGGATGGCGAAAACATTGGGAAGGGAGGCTGGATCGGACCAGTGACTCACTTGACAGAGAATCTCGGAGACGGTGGAATCTACACGTGGATCTGGTAACTGGAGGGAGGATGGGGCCACATCCCCAGCAAGGGAAGGTCTAAATCAAGCCAAAATGATCCTGGATCTCCAGCCACAGATCATTCCCTGGAACTGTGTGACGATTCGGAGAGGCACCCCAATAGTTGGGAACAGGGCTTTGGAACCAGAGGGACCCGTGGTCCAGTCCTGGCTCCGTCTCTGACTCGGGCAAGTTGCGTCCTCTCCCTGAACTCTGATTTCCTCAGCTGAGAAATGTAGATAGTAGTCATTTCTGTCCCTCGAGGATGTTGTGAGAATCCAATGGGGCTCTGTGTAAAGAAGATAGATAGCACGGGGAACCAGCTGCCATGTTGTGAGGGGACTCAGGCAACCCTGTGGAGAGGAACCGAGATCCCAGCCAACAGCCAGCTCCAACTCTTGGCCATGTCGGTGAGCCACCTTGGAGGCAGGTCCTCCGGTTCCAGACAGACCCTAGGGTTAGTGTGCGGTCCCAGCCAACATTTGCACTGCAACGTCCCGAGAGATCCTGAGCCACTAAGGATTATTGGTGTCGTAAACCAAGGGTCAGTGAACTTTTTCTGTAAAAGTTCAGATAGTGAGTAGTTTCATCTTTGAGGGCCATGTGGTCTCTGTTGAAACTGGCTTGTCATTATAGTGCAAAGTCAGCCACAGGGAGTACGTAAATAAATGTGACCGTGTTCCAATAAAACTTTATTTATAAGAACAAATGACGGCCCTCATTTGGTCCATAGTTTGCCAATCCCTGTTTTAAGCCACTAAAATAAATGAGTCATGTATTTCTCATGGTGCATAAAAATAGTTGCTTTCTTTGTGGGGTTGATGGTCTTGCCTGGAATGCCGACCCCGTCTCCTGTACGTCTTCTCCATTGGATTGTTCAGACCTCGGGGCAAGGTGTATATTGACTGACTTCCACATCTCCACCTCTCCCAGCTCTTAGAGCCATGCACAAAGAAAATGCAAACCTGTTTTCTGGAGGAACAAACCAAGTAAAACTCAGGACAGTATTTATGCCACAAGCAGGGAGCAGACTCTTGAGGCTGCGGAAACATTCCAAGGATTAATGTAATCTGGAAGGCTTCCTGAAGGAGGTGGACTTGAGCGGAACCTTGAAAGGGAGGTATACCTCAGATGAACATTAAGCAAAAGGACAATCATTTCAGAGCAGAAGGGACAGTGTGAGCAAAGAATGGAAGGGCAGGCACATGGTGAAGGGGTCAGTGCGGGCCTTGAATGCCGAGCAAGGGGCTCGGCCGTCATCTGGGAGACCAGGGCCTCTCAAACGGAGCCAGATGGGCTTTAACGATGGGCTCTGGGGAGAGAAGCTGTGACTTTCATAAAATTCTGTGACCCAGAGACAATGAAGACATTGGAGTAAGCTGAAGATTTATGTTTTATTTTAAACAGAAGGGGACATCTTGGTTTGCGTTCCCCCAAAAGTAGACACTGAGATGAGGAATCAAGCAAGTGCTTGATTTGGGAGGTAATTCAGGGAAACACAGTACAACACAGGGAAAGATGGGGAAGTGAGGCCTGGAAGGAGAGGAGGCCAAAATGATGTGTAATCAAGCAGGCTGCTGATGGGGGCTATGGGATCCAGTCCCAACGGGATCTCAACTGGCCACCTCTGGGAGACAGTGAAAAGCACCTGAGAGCAGGAAGCTGGCACTTATCCACCAGCTCTCACGGGTCACTGGCTGAGGGGTGCTTGGCCCCTTTGATTCCCCAGCACCTCTAGCCTCGGTGGAGAGCTCAGGTGTCTGCGGGAGGCTCCTTGGGCATGGAAAGGTGAGTACTGAGGGAACAATGACAGCGAGTGACATAGGTGGGGTGTCACCTACAAAGTAACGGGTTAGAAAGAGTAATTGAGCGCCCCGGGCAGGGCGGGCACAGACTCTGACCTGAGACCCAAGGAAGTGGCTGCAGCAGACCCTGAGGCCCTAGTGTTGAGGCCGGGCTGGAGAAGGGGGACCGAGGGCCAGTCTGGCTCCACAGACCCAGGGAGCGGGTGGATGGGCCCCTCCCAGAGCGGGAAGCCAGGAGAGGAAGGGGCTGAGTCGGGCTGCAGACACCCTGGGCTTGAGAGGCCCACAGGACCTCCAGTGGGGCCGTCAGAGCTAGTAAAGGACTTGCCAGACAGCGGAGATGGAGGGAGGAGAACAGAGCCCAAAGGGACGCAGACATGCAGTAAGGAGTGCAACAAGGAGTGGGAAGGGCGAGAGGAGTTTGCAAAGGAAGGGGGCGGGGGATGGGGCGGGGGGGGGGGGGGAGAGCGCAAACGGATTTGGGAGGGCAGCATTCGGAACTGATGCCTGTCGAGGGTTTAGCACCGGACCCTCAAGCTCTTGGGGGTGGACTTATTGCCTCTCAGATGCCTTTATATGGATTTATGTAAATGCCTGGGACGATGTGGCAGAGAGGTAAAAATTTGCCTAAGTAGCCAGCGGATGTTCTTCACCCCGTTTTACAGGTGGAATAGTGGAGGCCCGGAGAGGTGAAGTCACCTTGCTCCTCCTGTTCTGCCTGAACGCAGAGCCCACGTTCTGTGAAGTGAAGAGACCATCCAGTTGGAGAGAAGAAGGGGCTGGCCCCACTGGGTGAGCCTGACGATGCCTGAGGCAATGACCGCCAGGCATCCCCCACAGCCAGTCTCCCTTTCTCTTGGATGCTCACATTTCCCCTGCGTTTCAGCTGAGCGTGTGGCATTTCCCAGCCTCCCTTGGGACTGGGTGTGGCCGTGTCCCAGTGCTACCGGCTGGACTATGGATGTGCTGGGCGCTATCTCAGGCAGCCCCCGAGCAGGCGTGGAGCTACCAGGTGAAATGAGTCCGTACAGTGGAGACTTTGTACCAGCAACACTGCTCACGTCTGGGCTGCCGAGGAAGAGAGCTATACGTCTCCCGGCTCTCTGTTCTTCTACGGAATCCAGCCACCCAAGTGAGCATGGCTTCCCACCTCTTGCTGCGTGGGGGTCACTCTCTTCCAGTTCTTTCCACCCCGCCCCCCACCCGCCGCTAGCATGTCCCCTAACTGGTCCTCATCACCAAACTCACAGCTAAACGCTGAGGCCAGCACAGGGCCCCGGGGCAGGAGGCCCAGCCGGTGCATACCAGGTCCCTGCTTTCAGGGGCACAGTCAGCAAGACCACAAATCACTCAGGCCAGTCCAGATCCTGGGAAACGGCATAAAGGGAATGAAGCGAGGGAAGGAGATGGATGAAGGCGGGGGCGGGGGGGGGGGGGGGGTGACGGAGGGGTCAGGGGAGGCCTCTCTGAGGAGGTGACCTTGGAGAAGACAAGGATGAGCTCACCGCGGGAGATCTGGGGAGCGCTCCAGGCCGAGGGAACAGCAAATGCAAAGGCCCTGAGGTAGTAATGAGTGGGGAGTTGTGTTTGAAGAACAGGAAGGTGACCGGTATGGAGTGTGGAGAAGAGACAGAGACAAGGGGCGGGGCCAAATCCTATGGGCCTTGAAGGCCGTGATAAGGGGAAAACAGGGTGGGGGGTGGGCAGTCATGGCAGGTTTCAAGCTGGGGAAGGAGACGACCTGATGCTCTTTATGTCAAGATCCCTTTGGCTTCTTGGGGTTGCGGGCAGACTGCAGGACAAAACCGGAGGACAATTTGGGAGGAGGCCTTTATATGCACGCAGGCACGAGATCCGGGGGCTTGGATGAACAGGCAGTCACGGGGGTGTTAGAGACGAGGGGCTGGCTTTGAGAGCTATTTTGCGGGTGAAACGGACTGGGTGTGGTGATTGCCTTAGCAGACCTAGAAATACGAAGTCAAGGGCAAATTGGTTACTTGGGAGCTGATCCCAGAAAGCAGCAGCAAGGAAGTGAAGGAAGACAAGGAAGAAAAAGAAGCAAATATAAGGGGTGGTGAGAATCAGGTTGGACAACAGGGTTTCCATGCCACTGGGAACCTGGAGAGTCCCACCCAAGGGGCCCGAGCTGGGGGCTTATCCACCAACTCCCAACATCCCTGGTTGAGAGTTGTTCCGGGGAGCATTAACTACCCTGAGGACAGCTGGCCCCTGGGTCTGGGCCAGAAAGTGCCTGAAGGGTGAATGCCAAGTCGGTGTGGGCAGGGCACCCACTGAAGGAGCTAGAGAAGTGGGAAGGAGGAGACTTGGAAGTGAATACCTTGGCCAAGACCTCTCGGGAGCTGACCTGACAAATCGAGAGGGATTGGAGTGGGCAATGGGGGCCATTGGAGTGGGCAATGGGGGCCATACGGTAATGGGGGCCTGGTCCTAGGATTAAGGGACTGAGGGAGACCAGAGACTTAGTGCTTCTCACTTCCTCCTTGGTCCAGTTTTGGCTGAGCAGCTGGGAATAAGGTGGGTGAGGACTTGGTGGGCGGGGGGAGGTCATGGGTCCTGAGGGTCCTTGGGCTGGGAGGCAGAGGCCAGAGAAGACAGGCGACCTGGAGGCAGTCAGATCTGTGTCCCCTCAGAGTGCCTTCCTGGGACCTCCTTTACCCCATCTGTGAAATGGGGCTGTTGGTAGGATTAAGGGAGAGAGTGTGGAAGGACCCAGAACTCTAGACTTTCTAATGCCAGGGTCCCATCTTGTCTCTCCCCTGTCCAATGCCCCTCAGTGGCTGCTGATGGCTTTCAGAGTGGGTGGAAACTCCCCCACCTTTCCCTGAACGCACAGGACTCCTCCCCATGTGTCCCGGCCCAGCTCTCTGGCATCTGTCCTTTCCTACCCACCGCCTCCCATCCCCATGGGAAGACACATCCCTCATCCCCTCTGCTCCAGCCACTCTGCCTCCCTTCACTGCCTTGGCCCCACGTTCATTCCTGCCTCTGGGCCTTTGCATCTGCTGTTCCCCGCAGGCCGCCTGGAATGCTTTACCCAGAGCTCCTACAACCCACTCCCTCCCTCCTTCAGGTCTTTGTTCAGTGTCCCCTCTCAGAGCACCCGTCCCCGCCCCCCTGGGTCCAACCCCAGCTTTCGTCACTGCACTCACCCAAACGTCACCGACATCACATTCCACTCACTCCTTGTCTCTCCCCTGGACCGTAGCTCCAGGGGGGTCGGATCTGGACCATGGCGTACCGTTGGTTGAGCCCAGGACATGGGGACCAGCGCTCAGTAAATTGTGTTGAACGAGTGAATATTTAACCGCCAACAAGCAGTTAAACAGGACTCAGCTCGACGTCCAGCTCTTACAGGCATCTTTCAGCCCCTCGCCTGAGCTGCACAACCCCGTCCTACTTGCCTGGATTTGAGAATTTCTCCGACGTTCTTATGGTTCTTCTGCTTTTTCTCTGTCTCCCCCACCAGGCCATGAGGTCCTTGTGCCTTTAACGCTCAACTCATTCGTTTATTTAACAAATATTAAATATTAACGTTTTATTTAACGCTCAACTCAATTATCAACTGCTAAATGGTCAGAACCAAGATGGGGGACACGGGGCAGCGCGGCCACCAAAACTCTAACCGCCTTTCAGGGGACAAACAATTGCATATAAATAATACAACATCTAGTTCCCGCGCACACTGCTCAGTGTCAGATTTGTGGCCGGAGGCTCTGCGATCAGCCTGGTCTTTTGATCTCCGCCGCCCTCCTTGGGCAAGTGGTATTGCCTCCATTTCATAGGGAGAAAAGAGAGGGCTCGGGGTAAGGACGCACAGCAAGGAGAGGGCTCCAGGTCTTGGCGACTTCCAAAATGGGACGTGTGGAGGCCTGAACCTTGGCTCTTCTCCCCCACCCTTCTGTACTCAGTTCCCTTTCGCCCCGCCCTCATTGCTCCCTTTGTGTTGACCCAGAGCCAAGGCTGGCCCCAGGCGCCACGCCCCTGCCCCGGGGCCCACCAGCGACCTGCCTGCTGGCCCTTCCTTATGAAAAACTTCTCTTTGTCCTTCCCTTCTCTCCCCCAGCCAATTACTGTGCGATCAACTTGGTTGTGGATGTATTTTGGAAATATTTTCACTGTTTTAAAAGTTTTTTCCTTTGAAAGAGGGCTCCAACTCCAACCATGCAGGGGGAAGAAAAAACCCTACCCCAGAGGACCAGGGATGCAAATGTAAAAACCAGAATCGACTGTATTAAAGAATCAGAACTGAAAACCTCCCAAATAATAGAACTCCTCAGAATTCTGGCCTCAGGAGGACATGGGTCTTTGAGGCTGCCCCAGGGTGGGGTTGGGGGCTTTGCAAACATAGAAAATGGGTATCTTCCTTCTGTGATGGGATATAAACCCTGCTCTAAGGGTGCCGAGAGAGTTCTCTTCTCCGTCATTTCCTGGGCAACGGACTGAAGTCTGGGTACGACGGGCAGTTGGGTTCACACAGCAGATCCAGGATGGGCTACAAGTAGAATTCCAGGTTCGAAGCCCCACTGTGGGCTCCACGTGGGGCCAGAGCTAGCGCTCAGTATGACGCCAGGATCATGAGTCAGTATGGAGGCAGGAGTATGACTCAGTCTACAACAAGGATCAGAGCTCAGTCTATCACAAGGTCCAGGGTTCAATCTAAGATCGGGATCAGGGCTTAGTCTGAAGCTAGAGTCTAGGCCTAGTATGAAACAACACTCATGGCCTGACTGAAACCCAGGTGTGGTTAGTGTGGGGCTCAGTCCACGAACAAGACGGGGATCAGAACCCTACTCAGGTCCAGGATTATATCTGGTCTAGGATCAGGGTCAAGTTTCAGTGTGTGACGAAGGACCAGGACTTAGCCTACAATGAGAGTCAGGGTTCAATGTGCGACTGGGACCAGGATTCATCTCGGGTCTCGAAACCACCAAAAAAAAAGAAAGTCTACCGCCTCCTGAGACCGTGGGTGAGCCACTGCACCTTCTAGGCCTCAGTTTCCTCTTCTGTGAGCTGGGGATAATCATAACCCCCATCCTGAAAACTTCCATAGTTAAATGTCAGGCCAAATGAAATAGAGGATGTTAGCAAGCTTTGCAAGCGGTAGGGTGTTGGGCAGATGTTTATATAAACACCGCAGGGGAAACCCCAAAGAAGGCTGATCGTGGAAAAGCCCAAATGTCACTAAGCCTCCCACTCCACCTTCTACCCAAGTTTCTCTTCTGCCTGTAAAACTAATAATAGCTAACAGTTACACAGCAGGGCCTTGTGCTAGGCACTGTTGTAAGAACTTCACATATATTTAATTTAATCTTCAAACAACTCTACGAGGTAGGTACTGCATTATCCCTATTTTCAGAGGGGGAAACTGAGGCAGAGATAGGTTAAATACTTTGCTTTGTCACCCTTAATATGTAGAAAGTCTCTGATTCGAACCTAGGCACTTTGGCTCCCAAGTCTATGCTGAGTATAGGCACTGGGGGTGGGTGGGGGGGAACGGGGGACGGGTCTGGAAGATTCCTCATGGAGCAGACAGGGGTGAGAGATGCAAGTCAGCACCAGGCTGAGGGATGACCCATGGCCTTTCCCCAGGAGGTTGTCTCTCAGCAGACCCCACTCCCACAAGAGGACATAACAGGCTGGGGTTGGGGGGGAGGAGTTGGCGGGTGGCATTAAAGGCATTTCTTTAAACTTGTTTGTTTATGGAAAGAAATTTCAGGCCAGCTGCTGAAAACCTGTATTTTATGGGTAATTTTTCAATTTATTTCACACTGGTATTAAAAACAACAACCCAACCCACCACGGAGGCTGTGATTCCCCTGGGGTTGGCGAAGGAGGGGCGGCTGGCTTAAAGCAGCTCCTTTGTTTGCCTGAACAACCCAGGGACAAGGCTGCCTGCCTTCCCTTGGGAAAAACCAGACGACGTGAAGAATGAAGACAGGGCATGATGCAGAGAGTGTGGTTTAACAGGAGAACAGGGTGAAGTTCAGTGGAGGAAGGTGGGGGGGGTGGTGTTCAATGCCTGTCTTTTATAGATGATGAGCTTGAGACCCAGATAATGAAAATTGTTAGTAAGAACTTATTCTGGAGGAGACATTGCTTTTGCCGCCACTGCCTCATGGGTGGTCATGACAGTTAAGATACTGCCTTGGTTTGGGATTGCTGTGATGCAGACACTGAGACAAAGATCGGAGCTCAAGAAGTTTATTTGGGAATTGATCCTAGGAAGTGTGGGGCGGAGAATAAGCTGTGAAACAGGATGGGAGGACGGCCCAGGAAGGGCGGGTCATCAAGACAGGTACCGATGGGGACCACTGGAGCTCACCCCTGCTGGGCAGTTCTGGGAAACAGCATAGAACACGCCTCGGGCTATCCCACCTGTTAAAAGAGGGCTTTGGAGTAACTGTCCATCATCGGATATCTCCACTCTACTAATGAGTCTACCAGCAAGACTTTTTTTTTTTTTTCCAGTCATTGTACTGTTCAGTTTTACACTTTCTCTTTGGCTCTTTTTAAAATAACTTCTATTTCTTTGTTGAGATTTTCTATTTTTCCTTCATTTCCAAAGAATTTATAATTTCTTGGCAAGGCGCTTCTTGGATGGTGGCTTTAAAGTCCTTGACTGATGAGCCCAATATCTGAATCATCCCAGTTTTGGTATTAGTTGATTGTCTTTTCTCATTCAAACTGTGGTTTTCTGGTTCTCAGTATGACAGGCAATTTTGTATATATCCTGGACCTTTGGGCTATTATATTAGGAAACTTTGGGTCCTGTTTAAGTCTTTTATTTTAGCAGGCAGTTTCACTTTTTAGGTGTAGCACGTAGATTCTCACCTACTTTTGGAGGCTGTAGTGGCAATGACCATTTTGTTTCCAGAGCTCTTGCATTTCTATTCTGGTCTGCTTTGTTCTTCTGGTGCTATTGGGGCTGGTATTAGCCTGATACCAAAATCAGACAAAAGACAGTGCAAGAATTATATATAGGTCAATGTCTTTCATTGATGGATGCAAAAATGCTTAAGAAAATATTATCAAGTAGAATTCAGCAACATACAAGAAGAATTATGCACCATGGCCAAATGGGGTTTATTCCAGGGACAGAAGGTTAGTTCAGTATTCAAAAATCAAGGTACTACATCAACAAGCTAAAGAAGAAAAATCACATGATTGTATCAATAGATGCCCCCCCCCCCAAAAAAAAAGAAAAGAAAAAAGCATTTGACAAAATCCAACACCCATTCCTGATTGAAAACTCTCAGGAAAATAGCAATAGAGAGGAACTTCCTCAACTTGATAAAGAGTATCTACAAAAAACCTACAGCCAACATCACACCTAATGATGGAACACTGAATGAATGCTTTCGCATTAAGACTGGGAACAAGGCAAGCATGTCTGCTCCCATCACTCTTATTCAGCATAGTGCTAGAAGTTCTAGCCGATGCAATAAAGCAGGAAAAAGAAATAAAAGGAACATAAATCAGAAAGAAAGAAAGAATACTGTCCGTACTTACCGGAGACATGTTATCTTTGTTGGAAAACCTTACAAATCTACAAAAATACTCCTAAAACTAATGATCAAGCTAGGAGGATACAAGATCAATCCATAAAAATCAGTTGTATTTTTATGCACTAGGAATGAACACATGGGGTAACAAAATTGAAAACACAATACAATGTACAATTCTTTTTAAAAAGGAAAGAAAAATTCTTAGGTGTAAATCAAATAGAACATATGTAGGACTTGAAAATGGCAAAACACTAATTCCATAAAGAATCAAAGAATATCTGAATAAATGGAGACGTATACCATGTTCATGGATTGGAAGACTCAACAAGGTCAAGATGCTAATTCTCCCCAAATTGATATACATGTTTAATACAATTCTGATCAAATTCCCAGCAAGATTTTTTGGTAGGTATAGACAAAATTATTATAAAATTCATATTGAAAGGCAAAGGAACTAGAATAGCTAAAACAATTTTGAGAAAGAATAAGATGGATGAGATCAGTCTTCCCAGCCTCAAAATTTCAGTAAGCAGAACAGTAAGGTATTGGCAGACAGAACAACACATAGTCTGCAGAACAGATAAGTCAGAAATAGATTCCCACAAATATGCCCAATTAATTTTTGACAAACAAGCAAAAGCAATTCAGTACAGGTAGGACAGCCTTTTCAACAAATCACACTGGAGCATTTGAACATCCATAGGCAAAAAAATGAACCTTGATGTAAATCTTATTCTTTATGCAAAAATTAATTTAAAATGGATCATGAACTTAAATGTAAAATGATATAACTTCTAGAAAAAATAGGAGAAAATCTTTGAGACTTGGGACTAGGCAGAACAAGAGGGCACAAGACTAGGCAAATGTCCTTAGACTTGGAAAGACTCTGGAAAGAAGATGAAGGGACAAATCATAAGCTGGGAGAAAATACTAGCAAACCACATATCCACCAAAGGACTTCCACATGGAATTAAAAAACCCTTAAAATGCAACAGTAAAACAAACAAACAAAAATCCCAATCAAAAATGTGCAAAAGACATGCACAGACATTTTGCCAAAGAGGATATACAGAAACTTGTACACAAACATCCATAGTAGCTTTGGACTTAATAACCAAAATCTGGAAGTTATCCAAATGTTTTTCAAAGAGTGAACGGCTAAAGAAACTATAGTACATTCATCCCATGGAGTATTACTCGGCAGTAAAAAGCAACTGTTAACCATGTAACAAGTTGGGTAAATCTCAAGAAATTATGCTGAATAAAGAAAGCCAATCTCAAAAGGACACATACTACATGACTCCATTATATAATATCCGTGTTACAATGTAATTATAGGAATGAGGAACAGATTGGTGGTGGTTAGGGGTTAAGGTGGAGGGGAGGAAGTGGTCCAGTGTGGCAGAAGGGCCAGACGTTCACCAAACTCTTATGTTTTTCCTCCTGAGCACACAGCTAGACTACATTTCCCAGCCACCCTTGCAAGCAGGTGTGGCTACATGACCGAATTCTGGCCAGTGGGAGGTGGGGGGACATACTGTGTACCTCTTCTAGGTGACCTTCCATGCCTTGCCCCTTCTACAGGGAACTTTAAGCTGCATACCGAAAGCGCAGAGCAGAAGCTGGAATTAACCTGAGCCCTGGCTGTGCAAGGAGGAGAAGGATTTGCTCATCTGGAACACCCGATTATGCCTGTAATGTGTTGCAGCCATTATACTCGTCTTCATTTATTTGTGACGGTGTCCTGTCATTCCTGAACCGATGCCCCTGCTGTTCCTTAACTGATATACACCTCCTGGAATGTCATCAGCACCACCAGCCTCGATGTCTTCCCTGGGTGCTTGTGTTGGGGGAGAGCGACCAGATGGCAGGCCAGGATTCCCAGACAGCCCCCTACAGCTACAGAGACCCCAAGACCCTCTGAGCATCTCAGAGCAGGTAGAGACCTGAATTCTGGCTCACAGAATCCTAGAAACATGGGATTGTCAAAGGATTGTAAAACTCTCAGGGAACACAAAATCCTGTCCTTACCACTGAACAGATGGGGAAACTGAGCCCGTGAGAGCAGGAATGAATGAATCAGGGCACGAGTGAGCACTCGTTCGTCCATTCTTTATCCACTGCACAAATACTTAGTAAGCACTTTATGCATTAGGCACACAGGTAAAATAGAAGATTCCTGCCCTCATGGAACTTACAAACAAGCCAACGGCAAACATGAACAGGACTATGTACTCGGTACCGTGGAAGATAAGGCGAGATAAGGGGATAAAGGAAATGGGTGTTCTGCTTTATCTGGAGTGGTCGGAGAGGGCCTCTCTGAGGAGGTAGCCTTGAGCCGAGACAGGCCTGGAAGATATCTCAGGAAGGATTTTCCAGACTGAAGGAACAGCAAAAAGTTCTGCTGAGGACACATGGCAGAGTCTGAGAAACACGGGGAGGCTGAGTAGCTGGAGCAGAGGGGATGGGAGGAGAAGGGGGGGAGGCTACAGCCTGCAGAGCCGTGCGGCTGTCTTGTAGCTGGTGCCTCCGCATGACCAATGCGCACCGCTCTTCCCCAGCGCGGCTCATGTGGGGGCTGTCCTGCTCTGGACTTTGGAGACTTCAGGACCAGGAGTGGTTGGGTAGGGGCTGACTTTCCAACTTCCTGACGTTTGATCTTCTAGGGTCACCTCATTTCTCCAAATACCTAATTCCACGTATAAACCGGGAGACTCCTGCATTGGGAGAACTCATTCATTCATTCGTTCTTCACGAACATGCTGACTCCTGCTCTGTGTCTACCGTGTGCTAGCATTCCAGGGCTCTGGGTATGACCTCATCTCTGGCCTCAAAGACTTGATGATTTAAAGAGAGAGACAGAGACATCAATAGTCACCACCTGGTGTGATCCAGGCTGTGATAAAGAGACGGTGGGAGCCTGGAGGAGGCACTGAACCTGGCCTGAGAGGCAGGGGTGAGGGGCATATCCAGGGCGGGGTCCTGAATGAGTCAGTGAGGAAGGGGGATGGGAAGCTGGCCAACATTCCATGGAGAGGCCACCTATGAAAGGCTCAGAGGTGTGGGAGGCCTAGAGGTGTTGGTCAAATACCGCAAGGAGTTGAGATCTCTGGGATCAAAGACGTGAGGGGTGGGGGGATGGGGGACACTGAGATCAGAGAGATCAGAACAAGAGGGATTTGTAGGGTGAGGCCGAGGGGATCCATGCTGGAACGCCTGGACGCGCATCCCACCTCTGTCCTAGACTTGCCGGGCTGCCGGAGCTAAGCACCCCCAATCCCGAGGCCTCAGTGACCCCATCTGCGAAATAGAGCCATTTAGGTGGAACCACTCCAACATTCGGCCAAGATCCCAGGATGCCGTCTGCCCGTGTCTGTGGAGCCCCACAGAAGCATGGCCAGTGCTGCCTCCCTCTGTAGATTTCCTTCCCCTTGACATGCCTTCAAACGTCCTCATTGCACTGGAGACTCACTAGGATGGAGAGAAGGGGCTGGAGGCCACAAGCCACACACATAGGAAAAAGGAAGGACAGCTGTTCAGCAAGAGGCTGTCCAAGGGTGAGTTCCTCTGTGTCCTGAGCAGTGGCTAAGAGGGCAGGCGAGGGACCCAGACAGGGCACTGACCTGCCTCCTGTGGCCTTAGGCAAATCGGTCAGCCTCTCTGACTTCTTTCCTCCCCTGTAAAGTGGGGCTAATCAGAACAGAACCTCACTGAGTTGCTTTGAAGATTATATTACGTGTCAAGGGCTAAGCACAACCCCAAGCACACAGGCCCCGAAACTGATAGCTACCATTAATAGCACGGGGGTTGTTTTCAGTGGGCGGGGCCACGGGAGGCAGGAGTGAGTGGGCTGTCTGTTGGGTAGGCGGAGGGGTCTGGCTCTGCAAGGGTTAAAACAGATCCCGCTGCTCCCAGTCCCGCAGATAAAGTTGGAGGAAACACAGTCCAGGTCCCCCAGACCCTTCACAATGAATTTATGAGGTGCTGGTCACTTCCAGGCAAAGATTAGGGCCCCCGCAGGCCGCGCAGGAAACATTCAGGGTCAGTGGCCAGAAGGGACGCAGGACTCTTGAAAGAGCAGAAAGGGCGCAGACCAGATGGCCCAGGGACGAGGCCACAGAGTTTGGGGGGCGGGGGGGGGACGTGAGACAAAGAAGAAGAGAGGAAGTGCAGGAGTGGCCCTGAAGGGCTAGGCGCAGGAGACAGGAGCCACCGAGAAGGAGAAGAGAGAAAATCGGCGGCAGGCGGGGAGTGGGAGGATCGCGACGTGCCGAGAGCACAAGGATGGGGGTCACTTGGCGGCCGCGCGTCTGTACCTGTGTCTGCCCGGCCGGCGGCGGCGGCGGGGCTGGGGAGAGGGGCAGTGCAGGGGGCGGAACGACGCCAGACCGCGGGCTGCGGGACCCGCCGACCTCCGGACCCCCGCCGGGCGACCCCCGCCCCCCGCCGCGCGCTCCTCCCGAGCGGGTTAACGCGCCGCCCCGCCGCGCCGCTCCTCCCCGTGGCAGGTCCGCGCTCCGCCGACGCCCTCACATCGACCTGGCGTCCGTCCCCTGGTCGTCGGCGCGTCCCTTGGCTTCGTCCGAACCCTGCTCCCCTTTTATGCGCCCTCTCCCGTGATCATGCCTTCGTTCCTCCCTTGAGCCCCCCCGCGCGCCCCCCCTCCCCTCCTTCCCTCTGCTTTCTCCTCTTCTGTTCTTCTCCTCCCACTCCGCGAACATGATCCCCCCCCCCGAACCGAAGGAAGAAGCAAGGTACCAGGGGCAGCGGGCAGGGTGGCAGGTCGCCCACAGCGGGGCCCACAGGGAGACGGCCCTTGGGACAGCTGCATGGTGCCCGGCGCCCTGGGCCACTAACTCCTCCGCGTAGCCGTCAGGCCCGCTTTACAGATGGGGAGACTGAGGCTCCAGGGTACCTGTTGAGCCAGCTGGCCCAAGGAGGCTGTCCAAGGAAGGAAGGGGCTGGTAGGGCTCTCTCACTGACCCGCTCCCCATAGTTGCAACATTGCTGAAAAGAAGGAGGGTGGCTCTGTGCAGAGATAGGAAGCCCAGGATACCGGGACTACGGGACAGAATTTTGGGCTTAGAAGCCATGCCTGGTATCCGTGCTGAGCCAGGAGAAGACATACAGCCCTGGGCCAGGAGTCCAGATGCCCCGGACTCAGCCCCAGCATTGACCCTGACTCTCGCATCACCTCCCAGAAGGCAGTGATTCTCAGTGGGCTCCCCTTCTGGTAAGGACATGAGCTTTGTGAATTCCAGATCTGAGACCTGAGTTCAAGTCCATTGGTTCTGGGATGACCTGGAAGAAGTCCCAGAGCCTCCCCCCTCCACAGGTTTTTCCATCTTGACCTCCTAGGAGCACTAGGAAGATAACCCAAGGTTCAGACTCTAAGTGTACCTGGGGCACAGAGGGGACCCTTGCATCCTCACTGCGAGAGTCAGAATGTCCTCAGGAGGTGGGTTTGAGGCCGTCCCTGCAGAGTGGGGTCAGCAGAGCCGATGGGGCTGAGGAAGGCAAGCAGGCGAGCCTCCTCCTGAGCTGGTGCCGGTCCGAACCAACCTTGGAATGCCCGCCATGGCGCCAAGGCTGTCCTTCATTAAGGGAATCCCCACTGCCTCCTCATGAGAACACCCATGCCATTTTATAAAGCCGAGGCCAAGGCTCAGACAGGTTAGGTAACCTTGCTAAGTTGTCCAGCAGGTGAGTGGAAGATCCAGTGTCTTTCTTCCCAGCTGTGGTGTTAGGTCTCAGGAAGGCTACATGGGAGTAAGAAAGAGAGTCTGCCCTCTAGGGGCTTCTCATCCACTTGGGGAAAAAGCCCTGCCTGGACCCAGTGACTGCTGGAGCGGAGCAGGAAGCAGACGGGCTACGGGAGAACTGGGAGCTGGGATTGGGGGGAGCAGGGAGACTGGCCCAAAGGGCTCCAATCTCGGGTGTGACTGAATGGAGGGACCCAGGGGGAGGAGAAGTGGGTGGGCTTCAGGGTAAGCCGGGGGAAGTTTGGGACCTCGTGGTCCTGTGTAGATGGCCCTTGTATAGTGGTTGATCCCATGGGTTCTGGAGTCAGCCTGCCCGGGTCCAAATCCCAGCTTCCCCAGTGACCAGCTGAGGACCTCGGGGAAGTCACTTTGCCTCTCTGAGCCTGGGTTTACCCACTTGAGGTTCTTTTAGAAAATCTCTAAGATTTTTCTCAGTGTTAAAGCAGACCAAAGACATGAAAAAGAAAAACTTTCTCCTCATTGACTCCTCTTTAAAATAGGCATAGTAGGGGCGCCTGGGTGGCTCGGTCGGTTGAGCGTCCGGCTACAGCTCAGGTCACGATCTCACGGTCCGTGAGTTCGAGCCCCGCGTCGGGCTCTGGGCTGATGATGGCCCAGAGCCTGGAGCCTGCTTCCGATTCTGTGTCTCCCTCTCTCTCTGCCCCTCCCCCGTTCATGCTCTGCCTCTCTGTCTCAAAAATAAATAACGTTAAAAAAAAATGAATAGGCATAGTAATCTGAAGTATCTAACTCACCAGGCAGCTATGGGTAAGACTGAGTGAATTGGGGAGTATTCACTAGGAGTACACAGGCTCCTAGTGGGCATTTGCAACACATCTTCATTTCCTGCTCATGATGTCCCTGGCTATGGGAGGTGCTTTTTATCTGAATGAAGATTCAGAGAGGGAAACTGACTCATCCAAGGTTGCACAGCAGGTAAGCAGCAAAGCAGGCTCGAATCCCGATCCATCTGACAGGGTGTCGCCTGAGCTGTGTTGGTCTTCCCTCTCAGAGCCTCAGTTTCCCCATCTGAAGAAGAGCTGGTTTAGATCTTTGAGATGTTTCACAGTCCGAAAAAGACAGAGACAGACAGACAGGCACAACACACACACACACACACACACACACACACACACACACAGAATAAAGAAAAAGAAAACTTCCAATCCCTTTCCCCGTCACCAGTCGCTTGGTGAGAACGTTGGGCATGGCAGCCCCTGACGCTGCCCCAGTTTGTCAAGGGGGCTCTCGGCGCCCCTCCCGGAAGCGGTTGATGTCTTGCGTAGGGGCCACAAACATGCCCCATCCAGCATCAGCAGAGAGAGGCTTGTGGCTCCACTTGTCAGTCGGGTGCCACGGATTTCAGTCCCACTCTGGACCCCTTTGTACTGTGTGACCTTGGGCGCGTGGACTCCCCCACTCCTGCCTACAGCCTCAGTTTCCCCACTGGCCCTGGGGTGGGGGGTAGGAAAACCTTTCCCGTAGTATATTACGCAAGGGGGTCATAGGAATCCTGGCCAAATAGGTTTGGGAAACGCTTAGTTTTGCAGATTTCTTGACTGCAGGACTTACCAGAGCATTCATGGTGAAGCAGTGGGACGAGGCCTCAGGATCCCAAACTAATTATGCAGCAGAGGCCATTTTTCATCAGATAGCTGCTCGGAAGATTCCACAGGACACCCCTGAGAGTCTTACCCGCTTTGACATTTTCCTCTAACTTTAGCAGGAGAGTGTGTCCCGAAGGCACCTGGGTGTTGGTCGTGCTTCATTCATCGGTTCCTTCACTTGTTCATTCAACAAGTGCCACAGGCTCTGTGTTGGGAACCTTGGAGATGCCAAGGTGTAGAGACCCTGGGCTGCCCTTGAGCAGCTGCCGGGGTGGAGGGATGTCCCTCCCCTGACTTCCCCAGCCTCCCCTCGGTGCCAGAGTCCTTAGCCTCTGCCTCCGGCCTGCTCTGCAAGGCCCAGCAGCAGCCCCCCTCGGGGCCTGACACCCCCACACCCCTGCTTCCTCCAGCTCTGGCGTCACTGGTTGTTTTTTTTTTTTTTTTTTTTTTTTTGATGAAACCCAATTTTTCTGTTTCTAAGACAAGCAAGAATGAAAGGCAAGGCTTGAGAAAGGTTCTTGGATCTCGAGTGTCTCTTACAAAACAACATGTTGATGAATTAAGTGTAAATGAATCAGAACCAGATGGAAACATTTCTCTGGAAACATGCTGGGGTGTCCTGGCAATGGGACAGTCAGGGAGTGTGAGGGGGCTCTGGTCTGCACCCCCCCAACCGCGATATGGAGCTTCATTTAGGCAATGAGAAGACAGGCTGTGACTGACTTCCCTGATGTCCAAGGCTTGCTGGGGAGGGGGCCTGGTGGAGGTGAGAGTTTCCCCCACGTTTGCAGGGTGATTTTAAGATCTTTCTAGATCCGAGGCAGCCAGGGGCAGAGGGAATTCAGGGAATTCAGCTCTGGAATTCAGATAGCCCTGGGTTCAAATCCTGAGCCCTCTCCTACCCTACCATGCCTTCTCCAATCTATGATTCCACATCTGTGAAATGGGAAGTTATACCTACCTCTTCGGCAGTTGGAAAGATTCACCGCAGTCCCAGAGGGAAGGTGTCCAGAAACATACTGTAGGCGCCTCATAAAGATTCTCCTCCTTCCCCCCTCCCATTCTACAGCAGGGTGGGATGCTCTCTGGACTTGGGGTAAGGGCATCTCACGTGGGTTGAACCTCACGTCTGCCCTTGTCCCTGCTGTGAGCCTTTTTCTTCATCTGTCAAAAGACTGTGACAGCGCTGACATCGGGGGGTGGGGGGTGATCGTACTCGTTCTCTGTAAATTGCAGAGCCCTGTGTGGACAGCCAGGCAGACACACTATCCCCTGTGCATAGCAGAGATGCTGAGACCCGGCAAGCAGGTGCCCGGGGCAGTGGCAGAGACGGGGAAGGACCCAGGTTTCTTGTCTCCAGGGCTGGGCCAGGGCTGGACCCAGAACAAGGTGCATCCCCCCCCCAAATGCTGGCATCCGGGTGATGCCAGGTAAAGATGCATGTCAGGGGCGACTCTGGAAGGGGAACGAGTTGCTAAAGGACGGGGAGAGGGCTGCTAACCGCACCTGGAGGGGTCGGGAAGGCGCTGCGTATTGGCAGAGTCCTGCTTAAGACAAGTCATTTTGGGCCCTTTGGGTCTGGGTGTCTTCATAAAAATATGGCTGGTTGGTTGAGGCCAGGAAATCAGGATGCTTGGCACATAGTAAGTACTCAATAAGTTTGGCTCCGCTCACATGCCCTCTCCCTCCGCAGCCAATTCTGGAGCCCACACTGGGCTCATAGGAGATGCTGCTTTCACCTCGCGGTCTCCCCCACGCTTGGGGGGGATCCACCTCCCTCTCCAGGGATAGAAACCGCCTAGCTACCACCCAGTCACCAAAGGAGAGCCCTGAGGCCACTTAGCGAGGGCTGGCCATGCGCCAGGAGCTCCACACACGGGGAATCCTCACCATGGCACTGCCTGGTGTTCTACCCATTTCCCAGACAAAGGAACTGAGGCTCACAAAGGGGCAGTGACCTGCCCAGGAACTCCCAACATGTGGGATGCGGACCCAGGGTTTGGGGGCTCCAAAGCTTGTGCCCAGAAGTACAAATGGGGTCTGTTGATGGCTTGCAAGGTGGAGGTCTCCAAGAGGAGCCTTGTTACGGGTGGGACTTAACGTTTATCCATCCATTTTTCCATCTAGTGGGAAAACGGACGCTTGCTTTAATCCAAAGTTTTCAAACTGAGATTTACAAGCCGGCAGCGGATCAGGGAGATCCATTTATTAAGTACAGCCGTCATTTTTGAACGGTACACCGAGGGACCAGAACAGAACGGTATAGAATGTAGAGGGCCGGAGAGTAAATATTTTAGGCTTTGCTGGCCACATTTGACCTGTCACCTACTGTCCTTTGTTGTTGTTGTTGTAGTAAACCATTCTTAGCTCACAGGCCGTGCAAAAACAGGCTGAGGGCCAGCTTTGGCCCACAAGCTATAGTTCGCTAACCTTAGAAAATACCAGAATGTGTTGCGAGGGTTAAAATTAAATATTATTTTGGGAAGTGCGTTTCAGGCTACATGTACACGCAAACGTGTGTCTGAGTAGGTGAGTGCACTTGCTCGTGTGCCCATAGGTGTGGGTTACGTGCGAGAGTGTGTGTGTTTGTACTAGCGTGTGTGTTCTGCGTGCTGTGCACGAACGGATATACAGCTGTCATGTTTACCATTGTCGAGGAAGTGTGGAGGCTGCTGGGTCAGCTGAGCCCAGTGTGGTCCCCATCAGTCTCTCCGAGATGGGTTCTAGGAGGATCCCTATGGCACAGATGGGGACACTAAGGCCCGGGGGGGGGGGTCACATAGCAGGTGCACCCAGGGAGTCTGGCCGCGGAGCTACAAATGCGACACCAAATCGCCTCAATGAGCAGCAACCGCTCCTGACACATTTTGCAGGTCGTGTGGCCCTGAATCCGGTGGCTGCGTCCTTCCCAAGGCCTGTGGCTTTTAGTCTCAGAAGGTGGAATGATCGGTCAGGGCCCTGAATTTCCTCCTGCGTCAGACACCCCTGAACAGCCAGTGGGTGCCAGATACTGCGTGGGCCTTTCTCGCTGACCCTGCCGGGTGGATGTGGTTGCACCCTCCGCCCTTACAGAAGAGGAAGGCTGCTTCAGGGAGGGAGCCTGGTTTGTCCAAGGTCACAGAGGATATGGATGTGTGGCCTGGGTCTTCCAGACTCCAGACCCACCGGAGCAAATCCGGGCTACGACGGACTTCTCTGGAAAACCCATCTAATGCCAGTAACCATCCTCTTGTTCACACGGCACTTTACAGTTTGCAGAGAATTCCGCTTGCCTTCTCTCTCGGGAGTTCTGGAGAAGGGTGATAGAATGATGGCATGCTGGGGCCGAAAAGGCCGACTGAGACCTCTGAGACCGATACCTGGGCAAATACGGAGGCTCAATCAGGGCAGCACGTCACCCACGGTCACCCAGCTGGGGGTGGAAGTGAGGGTACAGTCGAGACTGGGGAGGAGGGGAGGGCGGCTGTGGAGAGGCAGAGGAAGGCAGCCTGTTCTGGAGCCTGAAGGTCCTGGTGTAGGGCTTCTGAGAGCCTCGGTTTCCCTGGATGGCTTGGCTGGGCTGGGTCTTCTGTGCCTTTCTCCCAGGTCTCGGATAAACGTCACATGAGGAGTGGAGTCAAGCGCGCCAAGGCTGTTGGCGGAGGCTTCTTAATAACGAGGGGCCAGCCCAGGACCGGGGGAGCCTCATATGGGCCCCTGGAGTTACCTGTGTGCCACATAGGTCCGTGGCTTGGCTGTGTCGTTCCATCCGAGGGAGCCGGCCGAGACCTGGGCGGGACTGAGAGCCATCCCTGCTTCAAGGCCAGACCTTCCCTTAGAACCTCAGGCCATGGACGCCGTCAGTACACAGAGCGGCCCCAGGCTCAGTAAACACCCAGGATCACGCTTCTCACCTATATTTCCACACACATACAGGTTCCTAAAAACATATATATGTATTTTTTTCTTTAAAAATACTTAACTCTCAGGGCGCCTGGGTGGCTAAGTCGGTGAAGTGTCTGATGCTTGGTTTCTGCTCAGGTGCATGAGTTCGAGCCCCGCGTCGGGCTCTGTGTTGATTGACCGCATGGAGCCTGCTTTGGATTCTCTTTCTCTCTCTCTCTCTCTCTCTCTTTCTCTGTCTCTGCCCCACCCCCCACCTCTCAAAATAAATAAATAAGGAGCGCCTGGGTGGCTCAGTCGGTTGAGCGTCTGACTTCGGCTCAGGTCACGATCTCGCAGTTCGTGAGTTCAAACTCTGCGTCCGGCTCTGTGCTGACAGCTCAGAGCCTGGAACCTGCTTCGGATTCTGTGTCCCCCTCCTTCTGCCCCTTGCCTGCTCATGCTCTGTTTCTCTCTGTCTCTCAAAACTGAATAAACGTTAAAAAAAATAATAATAAAATAAATAAATAAATATAAAATTTAAGAATAAATAAATAAACTAAAAAGAAAAATACTTAACTTCTGCTGACATCAAAGGTTTCAAAAAGTCTGTTTTTGATCTGGTTTTACATTCAAGCCTTAACTCAACGCAAGGTGCCGTTACCTGTATTATTTTATTTGATTGAACAAGACCAGGCCCTGTTCTAAGTACTTTATATATATGAACTGATTAAGTTTTCTTAATAAACCTATATGAGGTGGGCCCCGTTATGATCCCTGTTCTACAGATGAGAAAACTGAGGCACAGAGAGGTCAAGTAACTTACCCAAGGCCACACAGCCGAGGCTCAAATCCTGCCCGGTCCCAGAGCCCGAGCTCAGTCATTTCTCAGCCTCCCAGGTTTGCTCTGAGGACTCTTGTCCATATTTGGCAAAGGAGGAAACTGAAGAGAGAGGGGCAGGGGCGCCTGGGTGGCGCAGTCGGTTAAGCGTCCGACTTCAGCAGGTCACGATCTTGCGGTCCGTGAGTTCGAGCCCCGCGTCAGGCTCTGGGCTGATGGCTCAGAGCCTGGAGCCTGTTTCTGATTCTGTGTCTCCCTCTTTCGCTGCCCCTCCCCCGTTCACACTCTGTCTCTCTCTGTCCCAAAAATAAATAAACATTGAAAAAAAAAAAAAGAATCTGATTTTGAAGAGAGAGGGGCATTACATAGAGTGTATGCAATTGCCATTTTTATAGGTCAAAACCGGCCCCACGTTAGCAATTTCATATGCTTCAGTCCAGTAGCTTGGCAAAGTAAGTTTGGCAAAACCAGGATTGAAACCCAGACAATTAATTCCAAAGCTTGGGTGCATAACCAGCCCGCCAGGCCTTCTCCCAGTTCAGCCACACAATAGCCCGTGAGGCGGTTTGATCCTATTATTCTACAGAGGAGGCCCTCCAAGCTCAGAGAGGGCAGTTGACTTGCCAAGGGCACAGAGCCAGGACGGGGAGAAGCTGGGATGTGTCTCCAGGTCCCCAGGGGCCAGAACCTCCTATCTTGGCCCCATGCAGCAGGCGGTGCTGTTCAGACACACGCCCTCGGCCCCAACTTCGGGGATCCCCCCCCCGCCGGGTCCCACAGGGAATGGTCCGGTTCCCACCGCTGACAAACTCGTCTTGGGCACAGCGGCTTCGGGCCGGGCCACCCCCTCCTGCCCCAGGATGATTTCTTGGAGTCATGCCGTGTGATTCATAGAGCCCCTGCTCTGCCATCCATGGTGGAGGCTCCAGTGCGCCACCGTGGTGGGGGTTCTGTCTCACCAGCTCAAAAGAAAGGCATTCCCAAGCCGGGGGGACCCAGACCACATGGGGAAAACCACTCCCTTTCGCCAGAAGCCTCCACTTTCCCTGAAGTCCAACAGCGGTGCCCACATCCGCCGGGGCTGAGACACGCAGAGAAGGAAGGTCACGACTGCCCTTCAGGAGCGTGCTCTGGTGTTGGCAGGCAGGCACAGCTGTCCCTAGCAAGTCCCAGATGAGCAGCGGGTGGCCAACAGGCTGTCACGAAGGCCATGGGCTCTGCCACTCACTGGCTAAGTGACCTTGGGCAGTTCACCTCTCCCTTCTGCGCATCTGTTGGCTAACTTGCAAAGTAGGGCATTCCTAGCAAATAGGGGGTGCTCTTAAGAGTTCCAGCACCAGGCAGGGAGGATGGGATTGGGGCTGGACGTTAATGGGCTCAGGTCCCACCTCTGCTACTGCCTTGCTTGGGTGAAAATATTCCACTCCTGGGTCTCAGTGTCGTGTATCAGTACAATGGGGACACTGATAGCATCTACATCATATGGTTGTCTTAAGGATTAACATTATGCATGCAACCCACCTGGGAGATAGTAGGTGCTCAATAAATGGTGACACCCGTCATGCACCATGAGGGGTTGGCTCTTTCCAGATCAAGTAACTCTGGACTTTCCAGAGTCCAGAGCTGTCCAGCCTGGTGTCAGACACGCCCCGGCCTGCATTTGAAAGTCCTTAGGAGACCTGACTTGTCAAAAGAAGGTCACTTGGAGGAGCCCAGATTCAAAGGAGATGGTGGTCCTAAGTGCTGTGTGACTGTTGCACAGTGACTACCGTCTCTGAGCCTCTGTTTACTCCTCTATGAAATCCGACTCCAGAGGACGGCAGTGAGGCTGGAAGGATGTGGGCGTGTGTGTGCGTGGTGCTGGCACGTTATAAATGTATAAATGATGTGATGGCTATTTGTGGATGAGGCCGTCGCGGGGCCCGACGTCCTACCCTGTACCCAACGCAGGCTGGAAAAACCCAGTCAGATGCTGTCTTTTGGACATGCTTTTCCTTCCTCCTGCCCCCGTCCCTCCCTCCTGGCAGCTCCCTAATTCATAGCACATTATCTGCACCAGCCGTGCAAAATCCTGCCCTTGTTTTCCATTTTATTTTTCTTGCTTTTCTTTTTTAAATTGTTACAAATTGCTGTTTTTTTATTTCACTCTTACATTTGTTTCACTTCTTTAAGCTTTGTTCTCTTTTATCCCACGTAGACAGTTTAATTTTATTTTTAAATTTTTCACTAATTACTCCAGGGAAGAGAAAAAATAAATAAAGTTTTCACCATTATGAATTGCAGTGTTTCCTTTTAATTAACAGAATTTTGATGTATTTACGCTTACGTTAAAAGTGCATTTTAAATTTTGCTTTTACATTTTGTTTTTCTTAGTTATTTTTATCTTACTGTTTTAGTTTAAAAATGTGACTTATTTTATATTTCTGTCAATTTTAAGTATTTGTATTTGATTTTCATTCCTCTTATTTCCTCTTATTTCATTCCTCTTGGCTTTTTATTTTATTTGTTTTGTTTTTCAATTTTATTTATTTTTATTTATTTATTTATTTTAACTTTTATTTATTTTTGAGACAGAGAGAGACAGAGCATGAACGGGGGAGGGGCAGAGAGAGAGGGAGACACAGAATCGGAAGCAGGCTCCAGGCTCTGAGCCATCAGCCCAGAGCCTGACGCGGGGCTCGAACTCTCGGACCGCGAGATCGTGACCTGGCTGAAGTCGGACGCTTAACCGACTGCGCCACCCAGGCGCCCCTATTTTTATTTTATTTTTATTTGGTCCACTTTTTTATTACGTTTCCTGAATATTTTTGATCAATTTGTAGGACTCACGGTGTTACCTGTATATTGACCCCATGTTGGTTTTGACATTGAAAATATCTTTCATCGGTCCGACACCCATCTGCTAACTTTGTATGTCCTTTGGAGTTTAGAAATCATTACCCATGATACTGTTCATGTGGTCAAAGCCCACGAGCTTTTTGGGGAAGGGGGTTGTCTTCTGCCTTCTGGTCTGGGCTTTTTAATCTTAGAAAATATCCTTGTAAGGGGCACCTGGCTGGCTCAATGTGCAATTCTTGATCTCGGGGTTGTGAGTTCGAGCCCCACGTTGGGCATAGGTTATTTAAAAAGAAAATCTAAAAAAAAAGAAAGAGAGAGAGAAAAGAAAAGAAAAGAAAAGAAAAGAAAAGAAAAGAAAAGAAAATGTCCTTATAAGAAAGTCTCATTAGAAGGGTGTGAGCCCTCGGCTCTCCATCCCTCAAGCGGGCCACCCTTCCGTGACCCATGCCTTCCATGACAACATGCGGGCCTCGGCCCCTCCCCAGCTCACTATTGGAATTCTCAAATGCAGGGGATGCTTCTCGGCTCACCCTCGTCCCTGAATGTCCCCTCGGTCACTGCATTGCAGCTGGCACTTGCTGGTAGCCGGACCCTGTCCTTGGGGGCCCCAGACTGATGGAGGTGTCAGGCCCACCAGAGCGGGTCTTAGTGTGCGAGTAGGAGAGGTGACAGTGAAGTTGGCTTGAAGGGCATCCTGAGGGGTGTCAGAATCCTCCCCACGGGGCTGAGCAGCCCCAGCCCGAGGCAGGCATTTTCTCAGGGCTGTTTTGGCTAAAGGGCTAAACATCTTATTGTCTATGGATCATCTTATTGTCTAGCATCACACCCAAAACCACCACCAACAACAGGAAGAAAAAGAATACAAACACTCAGGACATTTGTATGCAAAGCTGACTTTAAGGCAGGTCCTCTCTTCTGCCTGGAATAAATCTCCTCCTGTCTGTCCTCACAAACAGCTCAGGGCCCCTCTTGGGCTGACCTTGGGCCCTGACAGACGTATGGCTTTCAAGGGCTGTCCTCTGCTTTTGGAGAGCCACGGGGCAGGAGTCACCAGGGAAGCATGCCCCCAGCAGTTAGGAGCTGAGACTCTGGGTTGCATCCTTGCCGTGAGTTCGTGGGGCAGCACTTCATCTCTCTGAGCCTCAGCGTTCTCCTCCATGAAAATGGGGAACGTGTAGCCCCAGCTTGTAGAGCCATAGTGGCCTTGAAGTGATCTGCCACAAGGACCAGGGTGGCACGGGTCCCTGCCTGCTGTAGAGACTCAGCCACCATGAGCCGGCTTCTGCCCGCTTGGTAGTCCCGGTCCCTTCGAGGGCCTGCCAGAGCTCACAGCGACCGCCGTCCCCTGGCTCCGCTGCCCTTCCTGGTTCCAGACCTTAGTTCTGGTTTTAACTGGGTAAGAAGGAGTATGGTTCCCGTTTTGCAGATGAGCAGACTGAGGCCCACTGACTGGGGATGTCAGATATTCAGGCCTGTGCAAGCCCAGGTTCCTCAGACCGCCTGGGTTGCAGTTTAGTGGAGACAGTGCCTCGGGGCCACGAGAGAGTCCGAGCCGAGGCCGTCGATGGCCCCATTTCTGGGGACATTCTGCCACCCCCCACCACGTGCTGGGCCGGTTTGCCCTCTTCCGTTCAGTTCCTCTCCACTGGCATCGTACGGTTTATTGAGCACCTATTGTGTGCCAGGTGCTTTGTGTGCACCACTCACATCCTTAGGAGATGGGTACCCATTTTACAGAAGAGGAAAATAGGACCCAGATGGGGGAAGTCAGTTACCCAGATTCGCACAGCCCTCATAGAGCCTGGATTGGAACCCAGGCTGGGGCTCCAAAGAGCTCTTTTTCACTGTGCCCAGGATTGTCAGCTAAACCCAGGACAGAGCATAAGGATATGTTTGGCTCCCATTTAATGAGTGCTTGGCATGTAGGCGGGCACACAGCCAGGTGCTCTGCAGGCTATCACCTGCCTTTACCCTCCAGGCAACCCTTGGAGAGCATCATTCTGTATTGCAGATGAGACACTGAGGCCCCGAGGGTCAAAGGACCCCTTCCCCGGCCAAGGTGGCAAAGCTAGGATTCAGCCGGGAGCCTCGTATACCCTGGGGAAGGAGTGTCACCTACACCAGCAAGGCCCCAGCCATCCTCAGCCCCCGGGGCAGCAGTGAGTAGCCTGGGCCTAGCCTCCCAGGTCAGGTGCCGAGGACCAGACCATACACAAGGCCAGACGGAGTGGACCAGGTGGCCAGAGGCTCTGTGGCCGACTAGCCAAAGGCACCTGTCCCGTAATCAGGATTCCAGCCCTGCCCTCTGGTGACCAAGCGGGTGACTCTGAAGGTGCCTGCCTCTCTCCGGGCCTCAGGGTGCGATCTGTACAATGAGGTTACTGCCCTTGTGCTACACCCTTGAAACTTTAATAGACCCTGCCCAAACCCCCTCCTCGAAAGAGAGGTGTGGGTGACTTCAATCTTATACAGTTTCCGTATCCTGTAGGTCACAAATAATATTTCCTTCTTGTTTTAATCTTCATTTTGAAAAGTAGTTGGGGCCCCCGGGTGGCTCAGTCGGTTGAGCGTCCGGCTTCGGCTCAGGTCACGATCTCACGGTTTGTGGGTTCGAGCCCCGCGTCGGGCTCTGTGCCGACAGCTCAGAGCCTGGAGCCTACTTTGGATTCTACGTCTCCCTCTCTCTCTCTGCTCCTCCCCCACTCATGCTCTGTCTCTCCCTCTCCTTCAAGAATAAATAAAAACATTAAAAAAAATTTTTTTAAAGTATTAGTGAGGTAAGGTAGCTCTCCATGTGGTTTCTGGCTCATTTGTCTTTCTCCTTTGAGTTACTGGTAATATCTTTGCCCGTTTTCCCACTTTAGTTGTTCCTGTTTTTCTTATCAATTTCTAGGAGTTCTTTGTATATTAAGAATGATGATCCTTGGCCTCCTCTGTGTGTAAGTGGCTTAATGATCTGACTGAACATGTGACAGAGGGTTGCAAATATGGCATGTGCTTTCTCTCTCTCTAGTTCTCTGTTGTATCTCTAAAACCCAGTCCTGAATTATCTGGGCAGATCTCAAAGCTTTCTGGTATTAAAAAACCCAGCCCGGTACTACATTTTAAAAACATAGGTCTAATTTTCTTCTTCCCCCTCCCTGACGTGGCTCCTGAGTCCATTGACCTGCCCTGTGGGGAGATGTGCCGTGCCCTCTCCCTCCCTCCCCCTCCGCACGTTGGGGGGCAGAATACAGGGAGTAGGGACAGGGACGGTGGTCTCTACGGTCATCTTCGGTCTTGGTGCTGATGTCGCCTCATAACACTCAGCACTGAGTAAACTTGGGGCCTCATCACCAGCGAGCAGAGGGGCAGGGGGTCAGGTCTGAATGTTCCTATGCCCCGCTTCATGCCCCCGCCATGGGACAGATGTCATAACTGTGGCGGGGTGTGATTTATCAGGGGGGAGGAGCATGGGGTCTTCTTCTCCTGATTTCCTACCTCCCTCACCACCCCGTGGCGTCCCACAGCCTCTTGGCTCTTTGGGTTGGGAATCCAGAGCTTGGATCAAGCTCACCTGTCTCCGCACGGTCGCTTAGGCAGAACAACTGGCCCCACGGTGGCAGTGCGGTCTTCCCGGGCCTGCGCTGGCCCCTTCGGCACTCCCTCCTTCCCGGTAGAAATGGGCTGGTCCGTAAGTGGTGTGTTCCACAGGGGATGAAACGCCATTTCCACGATCCTCACGGCGCCCTCCAAAACTGTGAGTGGTTCCCTGCCACCCCAGCTGGGTCGAGGGAGGTGGGAAGTGCGGGACAAACCCTTCTTGATTCTCTTCAGAAATCCGTTTATACAGGCTGGGGAGGTGGTGGCGGCAGAGAGGGTGGGGGGGAGGGGATGCCAAGATACCTGTCCCCCCTCTCACCAAGCCCTGGAGGGGGTGTCAGGTCTCAGTTGCATACCCACGAGGCAGCTCTCTTTAGAACGCAGCGGCAGGGGAGGGGAGGACTCAGACGGTTTCCACCCTCTGTCACAAGTTTGGGAGCAGCAAGTCCCGTTCCTTCATTCATTCAACAAACGTTTACAGAGCACCAGGCGTACCCAGCACTATGCGTAACGCTGGGAGCGGGGATGAGTAAGACAGAGAGCCTGGGAAATCTACCTTCCAATCTAGAATCGTTGTGTGCATCGTTCTAAAATGTTTCCACAGGTCTGTGATTTGTCTCCTTTTTTTTTTTTTTTAATGTTTTTATTTATTTTTAAAGGAGAGGGAGAGACAGAGCAGGAGCAGGGGAGGAGCAGAGAGAGAGGGAGCCACAGAATCCGAAGCGGGCTCCAGGCTCTGAGCAGTCAGCACCGAGCTGACGCGGGGCTCGAACTCAAGAACCGTGAGATCATGGGCTGAGCCGAAGTCAGAGGCTTAACGGACTGAGCCACCCAGGCGCCCCTCTGTGATTTGTCTTTTAACTTTAATAAGTCGAACAAAAGCAAACGAGATGGGGTTTTTTGTTTCCTGTTTTACCCCTATGCTCCTGGAGTCTAGGAAGGGTGTGGTACTCATAGGTATTTAAGAAATGCCTGTCAGATGGACGGATGTGTAAATACATACTGGACCCTTCCACACAATGGGTTTTGACAGATGGAGAAACCGAGGCTCAGAAACAGGGAGGGACTTGCCCTAGGACCCAAAGATCTGAGGCAGGAGGCTACGTTGGGGCTCTCTCCCTCCTGCTCGGATTTGAGAGGGGGAGGGAGCCTATGGGAAGAGACCAGACCCAGAATTGGGTCCGCCAAGATGCTTAGCGCTTGCCTGGAGGCCCAGACTGGATTCTCGACTCTGTCACCCCTCGGAACCTCCTGATCCCCCAGGGGGGTGCTGGTGAGAGGGGCTGGGGCTGTCGCTGGAACCCTGACAGCCCTGACTTTTAGGGCTGGTCCCCTTCCCTGGTGCTTACTGGCAGTGGGGCCCCAGGATTTCTCTGTGCTGGGCGCTGATCATCTACCCAAGGCTTCCTTGGGCTTAATTTTATGAGGTGAGGAGGGTGTCTATGTTGGGGCCTGTTCTGAGGGCTAGATTCTCCCTAATACTCAATAACAGCCACAGTTACTAAGACTGCCTGGCCTTAATCGCAGCTTGCCGCTCATCAGCTGCGTGATTCTGGGCACCTCACTACCTTCTCTGTGCCTTAACTTCTTTGTCTGTAAGGGAAGATACTAACACCTCACCGGGTTATGGCGACAGAGTCTGGCCACGTAGGGGCTCCACGCTGCTCACAGACGTCCCGCTGCCACACGTCTACCGTCTGCTCGACACGGGTTTACAGATGGGGAAACTGAGGCCCAGAGAGGTTGGTTTGAGGTTTGAACCCAGGCTGTCTGCTGGCTGCTGTGTCACCTCTCCTGCCGCCACTGGAACTGTGGGACTTTGGGGCTCGAAGGTCCTTAGAGATGGTCCAAGCCCTCAGGGGCTGCCTCCAGGAGGGGGTGAAGGGACCCAAAAGGACCGGGTTCAAGATGCTCACTCTCACACCCATCCAGATTTCAACCCAAGCAGCTCTATTCTTTCCTGCCCTGTTAACTGAATGCCCATATCTCATCTCCTTCTGGGGAAAAGAAGGCTTTCGTAGAGGAAAATATTTTGAAAGCCCCTTATCAAGACCAATCCTTTCGTTTTCTGCTGGGGAAACTGAGGCGTGGGGCGAGGAGGAACTCTGCCAAGATCATACACGGAGTCTGAGTCCACGCCGAGACGGGTACCACGGTCCTGGTTCCTAGCCCTGTGCTCTGTGCCTCACAGGACTTCAACAGGACAAAGTAAAGGAGGTTGCTTATGTCAAACCTGGTACCTTTCTCCAGTGAATCTTAGGAATCCAGGCTTTCTAGTTCCTCTTAGAAAGTTTCCCCTACCTTCCATGGAATCCTGGCACTCACATCCTCCTCAGGGCTTGCAGGAGGCTCCTGGTTTAGCCCAGTGGGCATTGCCCCCTACCCGTGGCATATGGCATCGGGGTGCCAATATTGGCTGGACATGTCCCACCAGAGTCCTAACTGCTGCAGACGTCCTCCTGCTCAGCCAGAGCTGAAGTTTTATAGCCTCTCAAAGAGCCAGGAGGGGCCTCCGCAAATAAAGAGCAACGGGGAATCATAAGCTCCCCAGGGGAGGGAAAGGGTTAGGGTTGATTGAACCCCAGTTCTGCCAGCTACTTTATACGCAGGTCTCAGGGTACTTTAGAGCAGCCAAGTAGGTTTAGAGAGGATCAGAGAGGCAAGAGACCTGCCCAAGGTCACACAGCAAACCATACAGAACCAGAACTGGAGGGAGCCAGGAGCTGTCTGAGTCCACTCCCCACCCTACAAGTACTGAGCACCTACTGTATACCAGGCATCTACTCTGCCAAGTACTAGGGCTATGGCCGTGAGCAAGCCAGAAACGCACCCACTTCAGGGAGACTCCGTTCATGGGAAGGGTCATGAGATTTCTTGAGGACCTACTCTGTGCCCTTTTGAGCAGAATGCATTTGACCCTCAAAATATCCCAATGAGCTAACTACAGAAGAAGAAACTGAGGCACGGAGAATTCCAGCAGCTTGTTCCAGGCCACCCACCACAACAAACCGCCAGTCCCTGTAGCTGGAAAAGAAAAGGAACCGTTTTCTCGATACTTTTTCCCAAAAGAATGGCAACCGCATCTACTTGACAATTTTGTGACAGTCTCACACGTAGGACAATCGCGAGACAAGTTCTTACACAGTTTCACATACTTGACAACATTACGACACCTTCACACCCAAGACAGTTTTGTGACAGTTCCGTAGGCAGATTGATTTGCTGACAGTTTTACAGTCAGAGCAACTCCATGATGATTCTATGCATGGATGGTGGGGTGCTGACCTCTGGGGAGATGTGGGTCCCAGGGAAGCCACCTGGAACATAGGACTGTCTCTGCCTGGTCCCGGCCTCAGCTGCTCCCACCCCCAGTGCTGCTTGCTGAGTGATGCAGGATCCAATAACAATCCTTTTTTTTTTTTTTTTTTTTTTGCAAGTGATTGTAAAATGACGATTTTTCTGAAGGTCGCTAGCGCTGCTCGGCTCCCACAGGGCTCCCCCAGGAACACAAGTGTGGCCGCCCTTAGCGAGTGGGTAATGGAGGGCAGAATACATCTGCTGGGTCCAGGGAGGGTCGTTGAGGGACAGGGAAGCAGAGATTTGGTTCGATGAGAGTTGGGAGGCCGGGCACGAGCAGACCGCTCTGGACTGTGTCCACCCCCCTCCCCCCTACCTGGCAGGAGGGCCAGGCAGGGCTGGCACAGGGTGAGGATTTCATGCTTCACCCCTGAGCACTGGAATCCTTTTGATGTGCATTTCACCTGCCAGCACACACCCCTCATTGTCCCAGCAGCGCGCACGCGCGCGCGCGCGCACACACACACACACACACACACACAGGCGCTCCGCACATACAACCCCAGTCCCTCCTCTTCCTGCCTGGCTGAGCTTGGTAGGGACTGTCCCCAACTCACGCCACTTGGGAAAGCCCTCCAATGAGTGGTAAGAGGAGCTGGGTTGCCCCTTCCAAATATTACCCCCACCCCTCAGCCACCATCAAGGCCGCTGGGGCAAGGTAGCACTGTCTGGGGACTCTGTTGAGCTCTGCTGCTTACACTGGTTGGCCTAGGAGCCTCAGTGTCCTCACCTGTATAACGAGGGGTGAGAACAGCACCAACCCCCTTGGTTCTTAAGATGAGGTCAAGGACCAGCACCATCCACGTCCCTGGGGAGCTTTGTAGGAAAGCAGAATCTCAGACCCCACCCAGACCTTTGGCATCAAAATCTACACTTGAACCCAAGATCCCTGGGCACTTTTGTGTGCAGCATCAGTGTTTGGGAAGCCCTGGCTGACCTCGCAGTATGGATTTTGAAGACCATCACAGTCTTTAAACCAACCCCCCTATATTGAGAGGTGGTGATGCCCTCTGCTTTTGATAAGCAGCCCCGGATGATTCTATGTAGATTTAAATCTGAGGATCACCAGGGGCTGGGAAAGAACAGATGTGGGTGTGAATCCTGGCTCCCTTACCTTCCTCCGTCCTGTCTTCCCCCGCCCATGTAAGCCAACGTGTGGGTAAAGAATTCCTTCTGGATTCTGACCTGGGGGGAGGGGAGCAGAGCACTTCCCTACCTCCCAAAGCCCTGGTGGGGACAGCAAGAGAAACTCCCAGAGAGAATTTGGAAGGGACGGGGAGACAGGCATTTGCTCCCTGGTTGACCACACACGTGCTAACCTGTTCTGTGTCACGGGGGTGAGCATGGCAAAGGGGGTGAATGAATGAGACGTGCAGAAGGGGCGGGCTCAGCCTGCACTTGTGTGGCCAGGGCCAACTTCCTGCCTCAGTCAAGGTCAAATGGACGTGGAAGGCGGCAGTGGCCTTAGCACAGCACTGGAAACTTAGCAAAGACCGTAGTAGGGGGACGTGTTATTCATTGTGGAGGATTAAAGGGGGGGTGGGATAGCCTGGCACCCGGGAGGAGGTGTGGCCTTAAGATGAAGCCTTCGGGTTCTGCAGTCGCCCTGCTTGGGTCTGGCTGTCCAATCCACCTCTTACTAAGTGATCTCGGATAAGCAGCAGCGGTGCCCTGAACCTCAGTTTCCTCGTCTCTGAAGTGGGTATGATGATCGCACTTAAATGCCTTTTGCAGCATCCCCACATGGAACGGTGAGCAGCTATGAAAAAGAATAAGGCAGAGAGGTGCAACATTGCCCAGGATAACTCGGATGAGCAGAAGCAAGGTGCTGACTCGTCTGTGGGCAGCGCTGGGGTTTATCCCCGCCCTCCTGGGGCTCACCCTTCAGTGGAGGAAAAGAGACCCCATCAGCTTCCTTTACCATACATGAGCCTGGTCCTCCCACCCAGACTGCAGGCTCCCTGAGAACAGGTGCAAGGCAAGGGCGACTTGAAGAACACTCCAAACTAGGCGCCAGCCCTCAAGGGAGCACCTTGGGTGCCTCCCAGGCATCTCGCATAAATCAAGTAACAAAATAGCGCTCATCCGTCTGCCCTGAGTTGTGCTGAGCACTTTGCGTGGATGAGCTCACGTCACGCCGACAAGTGCCTGGGAGCTGGTTGCCGCCGTTGTCCCCATTTTGCAGGAGACTGAGGTTCCGAGTAGTGAAGCCACTTGCCCAAGATCACCCAGCCAGGAAGCGGTGGTTGTCAGGCTCCAAAGCCAAGCGCACCTCAACATTCTGCTGAGTGTGTGGCCCTCTAGGTGCCCCCTGGGTACTGAGAAGAGGCCAGTGGGCTGGAGACCTTTAGCCCTGCACCCCGTGGGAGACTACAAGCTGGGAGTCATCTCCAGGGTCCATCCCTTGCCGGGATGGTGCAATCTGCCCTCCAGGCAGGGATGTGCCGCGGGGCTCCTCTGAGCCAGCTTCCAGCAGCGGCGACTGCCTCCCATATGTGGTGGCCGGAGTGGACAGGCGGGAGCCCACATGTTGTTTATTTCCTTTGGTCATCGGTGACATGTGTCCCCCACTTGCCAGGCAGGGATCAGAGGACGCACTGCCCAGCGCTGTCTGCATGGGGCCCCCCTACAATGGTCTGGATCCTCCCCTGGGACAGAGCAGGACTGACCCAGGGTGGGGACTGGCCCTCCTCAGGTTGCACTGCCTCGGGGCAGGGGGTGGCATTCTCTTTCCACCCCCATCCTTCTCACCCCCAGGGAGAGCTTCAGGACAGCTGTGTTAAATCCTCTGTCGACCACGACACATGATGTTCTCACGCAAGACACAGTTCCCCGGGCACATCCCAGTTAGGAAGAAACTCTACCCCCAAAAATGTTGACATCAAAATAAAACGTTCTGCACTGATTGCCCAAGCAAGTCCCGAATCACAAACAGCCACGAACGCATGGTAGGCGGTGATAGTAATATTCCCGAGTCGCTCATCGGTGTCAGGGTTTCTCAGGTCCTCACGACATTCACTGTAAGCTCAGCCAGTCTGATGCCTGTTTTGCAGATGGGGAAACTGAAGCACAGAGAGGCTCAAGGACACCTGGGCAAGGATAAGGGGCAGAACTGGGATTTGAACCCACAGAGTCTGGCTCTTAACCCTACTCCAGTCTTCAAGCAGCGCCCACATCCCCTGGGAACCTGTTAGCGATGCACGTTCTCAAGCCCTGCCCAGATCTGCTGTATCCACAACTCTGGGGGAGGCTCAGCCATCTGTGCTTTAATTTTTAAAATCTTTTAAAATGTTTTATTTATTTTTGAGAGAGAGAGAGAGAGAGAGAGAGAGAGAGAGATACAGAATCCGAAGCAGGCTCCAGGCTCTGAGCTGTCAGCACAGAGCCCAACGCAGGGCTCGAACCCACGAACCGCGAGATCATGACCTGAGCTGAAGTTAGACGCTTAACTGACTGAGCCACCCAGGCACCCCAGCCACCTGTCCTTGCATAAGTCCAAGGTGAATCTGATGCATGCCCAGGTTTGGGAACCCCTGCTCTACATTGCCTTCTAGCATCAGTGAGTGAAGTGGGTATAACATAAACAGAAGCTCAAGGATGATAACCCAGAGCAGCTGACCTTTGCCCTCAGCGGCAGGGGTAAGTAAAGGAAATGGTGGGGCAGAGTGGCGAGCCTGTGTCCCATCTAGGTAACTTCAACCGAGTATTGCCTTGAGGGAATGCAGGCACAGTGTTGGCAGATGGGCTGGCTTTTTCCAGAGAAGTCCAAATTCCCGCTTTTTATGTGAAATCTGATTTTTTAAATGTTAGCAATCTATTCAAATTAGGGTGGGGTTTTTTTTGAGTTTTGTCTTGTTTTTTAAGTGTGGGGCTGGAGTTCTTGACTTGGGTATTGAGGGTGTTTCAGACTCGCTGTGGGCTGCTGAGGACATAAGCCTGCCTGGGAGGGCACGTAACTTTCAGGGTCGTAGATGTCACCCTGTGCCTTTTGGCCCCTTCCAGGAAAGCTCTGCAGGCTGAAGGTGGGTGGGAGGCATGATATCGCAGAGGTGACCTTGACTCTACTTGAAATTCCCAAACGGAAAAAAAATATGGAGATCACTTGCAAATGTTGAGCCATTGACTCCTCTTGCAACAGGGCGCCTGGGGGTATTCTCAGGATACGGTCACCCTGAGATTGGGAACCCTTGTTGGAAGACACAGGTCACTGCCCGATCCCCACAGAAAGGATAAAATTGCCCTTCACCCAAGACCAAAGCTGCCTCCTCACGTCTGCCCTGAGCTCCTCACCTTCCAGACCATCTCCCTGGAACCTGCTGTTCACCAACCCCTCTGGTCTCCGTCTGCCCACCTGTGAGAGGGAGGCGGGTCCAAATGTGGACTGACATCCCACCCTGGGCCCATGACAGTGAGGGAACCGGAAAGGAACTTACACTTATAAAGAAGCACCTACTACGTGCCAGGCGCTTGCTGGTTTGTTTGCACACACCTCCTAGCAAGGCCCATGAGGGTAGGAATTGCCACCACAGATTTTCAGATGGAGAAACTGAGGCCCACAGATGATGGGGCGTCTGTGCCCAAGGTCACTCCATGAGTGGTGAAGCCAGGATTGGAACCTGGGCACCTGCACCGTAACACACGTCCTTAGCTTTTTGAGGGCACAAAACTGGTCATGGCTTCAATATAACAACAGTGGCTACCGTTTATGGGGGCGGGGGCTGCTATGTGCTGAGCTCAAAGCCAAGTGGTTTTCATGGGCCACCTCCCTCAATCACAAGAACCCTGCAAGATAAGCATCATCACCCCCTTTTACATGAGAATAACTGAGCTCAGAGTGAAAGCGCTTTGCCCCCAGTCACACAGCTGTCCCCCAAAGCTCATAACCATTGAGCCCCTAGCACTGGACCTGACAGAGTCACATTGGTTGGATGCACGGACGAATGAATGAATGGATCACCCAAGCCTGGGCTCACGCATGCGCTCAGAGTTGTTACTAGCCTGTGTCTCTCGGTAAACTGCCAAACCCGATGTCATCCATTCTGTTGTCATTTTCTCGGGGAAAGACGAAGGGACTCACATGTCATTCGAAACCCTTCCAACTGCTGGAGGAAAACAGGGCCATGCATTTTGGGCCTGGTGTTTTGACTGGGGGAGGATGGCTGTGATCATGGGAGACAGTTGATACAGGAACTCACTGGGGTGTCATCCTCTCTGAGGCCCCCCCAAAAAAACCAGGGGGTGTTGCAAGTTGAGCTCAAATGCTTTCATTTAGAAATGTGCGTCTGAGCTGGGAGAGGCCAGTGATGAAGTCCAGGATCCAGCTGAGGTGTGGAAGAATCCAGGGGCTTTCAAAGTGTGCTCCCTAGAACCCGAGGGCCCGTGGGGAGCCATGGCAGTCAGGCTGGGTGGCCGGCGGTCCAGGCCCCTTGGCCTTGCTGAAGCAGAGCAGCTCTGCCGTGGTCTGTTGAGCCCCACATACCTGGTGAGCTGCATCGTTCTGATTGTGAGTTGACAGGAGGAGAGCTAGCTCAGGTGAAAAGCTATGGAGCTTGGAGCTTGGAGCTATGGGCTGAGCCCAGCCTTGAGGGAGCCTTGAGGGGTCACCATCTTCCCAAATCCCAACAGAGCGGAAAAGAAAACCCATGCACATGCACACATACACACACTTGTTAACCACCACCACCACCACCCCCCCAAAAAAATCTCAAGCCTAGCTCTTGTCGAGACACGTGCCTATGTCCGAACCAACCACTGTAGTCAAGGGCACCCAGTGTGGTGATTGCCCAAGTCTGGATTAAGTGCATCTGGGTGGAGAGACTCTATGTGAGCCTCAAAGTCAGAGAGCGTGGAGGGATGGGGTCTCTATTAGCAAAGAGAGGGGCCACAGATGCTAGTGCCCGCCAAAGCTTCTCACACTTGGGCACTGCCTTGCCCTCCTGCGAATGTCCTCAGGTCAAGAGGCCAGCCCAGACCATTTTCTGGTGGCCCAACGTCAAAATTCTCAAGAGAGGTGGTCTAATGGGCCCAGCTAGGAAGAGCTGTCAGTCCCTAGTTCAGTCCGTCCACCACTGGCCAGGGGACAGGGTCATGCAATTCAAGCTTGGTTGCCAGGTCTGCTTCTCAGGGAAAGGCAACTGTGAGCAGGAAAGACACATGCAGAACGCCTATCACATTTATTTTGGACTTACTGTAATGCACATTCCTGGGCTCAGACCAAGCCTCCCTGGGGATTCTTACACACAGTCAAGTTTAAGAACTATCAAGTTTGGGTCTTTCTAAAGCAGCATGGTACAAATTCTAGTTGTCATCACTTATGATTCATAGCATTATCTTGTCTCTACAGCCATGACCTTGGGGAGGGGAGAAATAGCATTGCTCTTTCCAACACGTTCTAGAGATGTGATGAAAAGCCACAGACCATGAGCATTTAAAGTCATTACAACATAGAGGCACTAGAGGGCATCCTAGCCAACCAGCAGGACCAAGGATGCAGGAGGAGGCAGAATCACCTGGGGTTGAAAGATGCTAGTGACATCTGTCCCCTATGTGTGCAACCATGTGTGTGCGCGCGCGCGCGCGCGCGCGCGCACACACACCCTCCGAGGTCAGGGGAGGGTCCTTATCAGGTTCTTTTGTCTTCGGCATGTCAAGATATCACTCTACAAATAGTGCTGTAGCTCTAATTGGGGCTTATTTGCTGCTGGGCTGCCTGACCTTGGGGAAGGCTCCACCCCTTCTGGCCTCAGGATCCCCAGTGAAACTGCAGGGGTCAGGCGAATGATCCTGAAGCTCTTCCCAGAGACTGGAAGAAGTTTTACTTTGCCCGTCTGCCACTTCTGTGGGCTTCAGCCCTCCCACCAGGCTGTGAGGTCCCATAACGGCAGGGGGCATGTGTGGCTCGTCCCCGTGGCCCCGGGCTCTGCCTGACAGAGTGGATCCCTGAACAAAATGCTCCAAGAG
Organism: Lynx canadensis; assembly: GCF_007474595.2. NCBI lineage: Eukaryota > Metazoa > Chordata > Mammalia > Carnivora > Felidae > Lynx > Lynx canadensis. Next base: position 27,689,943 of record NC_044305.1, on the reverse strand, counting down.
GGCAGCAGGGGCTGACTGCCCTGGGTCCCTGCCTCCACTGATTCTGCAGGACCCTGAGAGTGTCTTCCGCCTCTTTGAGCCTGTTTCCTCCCCTGCATTGTGGACAAGGACCCCCAAGTTGGGGTGTGAGTATGTCCACACACTCAGTGTGCAGGAAATACGATATTGTTTTTCTGTAACTGAACATAACTTCTAATTTGAACTCCTGTTCTGCCAAGCGGCAGAGATCGCCTCAAGCCGATTGAGGGTCCTTTTGCCCTTTGTTGGTGGGGCTGCATCTCAGGGCCAGCGGCATTTCATAGCATCAAAGCACTGGGGAGAGGTACCCTGGTCTCCACTGACGTCACTCTGTGACCACCTGCATGGTTGATGAAAAGCCCACATCATCAGGCGTTATCATGCGGTCCTCATGGCTTAACCAAGAGGATTGACACTTTCCTCCCTCTCCCAAACGAGAATGTGAGGTAGACTGCCCTGGGCTACTATGGCCTCGCCGTGGTCTCTCTGCCAGGTCCCTCTGCTGCCTGCACCTGCCCTGGCTCCTGCCTCCAAGTCTGCAGTCCCCGCAGGCCCACAAAGAAGGGGAGGAAAATAGAGCAGCTCTTCTTTGCAGGTCAGTTGGCTGGTGGCACAGGACACTCCCACTGGAAACCCATTGGTCAGAACTTAGATGTATCATCCCATACCACTGCAAAGGGGCCTGGGAAATGTAGTCTTTATTCTTGGAAGACGTTAATTCGCTAAACAGGAGGGTTCCGTTACTGAGGAGGAGGGAGAATGAACATGGAGGGAGGGAGGACAACTCGCATAGCTCTCATGGCTGCAGGTCTCCACGGCTCTCAGAACTCCTGTCACCGTCCCCTGCCCAAGGCCTCAGCTTGAGGATGGGCCAGGGCTTGGGGAAGGAAGCTGGGAGGGGTAAGATTAGATGTCCTCTCCCCCCTTTTCCCTCCCCAACCCACACACACAACAGAGGCTAAACATTTTTTAAAGTATATTTTTATTGTAAAGTAGCTCAACCCTACAGGCAAGAATAAAAAACCTAATGGACATCTGTACACCTGCCAGCGACTTGTAGCAAATATTGCCATTTTCATATTTGTTTCAGATTTTCAGAAATTAAATACTACAGATTCAAGAGAAGTCTCTAGCCTTCTTCCCGAATCCCCTTTCCCACTTCTCACCTCACCTCGGAGGAGGAGCCACATTCTGAATTCAGTGTTTCATCAGTCCCCTGTGTCTTTTACTCTTAAAACTAATTTAAGTATCTTAAATGACCCTGAGTATTGCTTTGCAGAGTTTGGAACTTGCTAAGAATGGTCTCTTCCTGCACGATTCATTATGTTCATTATGCCATTTGCTTTCTTTGCTCTCAGCATCTCTTTGAAATGTATCCATAATGATATGGATACAACTCAGCCTCAGGCATTTATCATGGGTCCTGGATGTGGAATGTGGCGAGCGTATATGGCTGCGTGCCAGCTGTGTTTCTTTCTTCTTTTGATACACGGGTTTTTGCAACTGTTTGCTATTCAGTGATGCTGCAGTGAACATCTCTGTTCATGTCTCTCTGGGCACAGACAGCAGAGTCTCTCTGTGTCAGTGGTTCTGAGAGCATAGTCAGGGACCAGCAGCAACAGAGTAGCATCACCTGGAACCAGTTAGAAATACAAATTCTCAGCATCCCCTCGCCCCCCCCCCCCCCCCGCCCAGATCTACTGAATCAGACACTCAGGGTGGAACCCAGCGCTGTGTGTTGTAACAAGCCCCCTCCAAGAGGCTGGTACAAGAATTTGAGAAGCTCTGCTCTAGGGTTTAGACCGCAAGTCAAGCGGCTGTGTTCGGCAAAGGCACATCCTCAAATGTTCTAGATGCTGCTGGATTTTTCTCCAGCATTTACACTATCAGAACGGAAAGTTTCCTTTCATCCTTGCCAGCCCTTTGTATTATCAGAATTTAACTTGTCTCCCCTTGGGCGGGAGGTGTGGGCTCTGTTCGTTTTTTCAGCTGAAGTTCTCTCTCTGGCCCCGGGGGTTCCCTCTTACGATATCACACCTTCTCTCCGCCCCCAGGTTCCTGCGGGTCTACAGCTTTGGAAACATGCAAACCTTGACTCTGCTCTTCCCAGGGACATTAGTGAGGGTTCTCAGTTGTAAGCAACAGCAAGGGGACTTAGCAGCAGGATGTGGGGGGCTCCCAGAATCCAGGCAGCTGGAGATTAGGCTGGGAGAAATGCAGGATCCACCCCACAGCGGGAAGGAGGGGAGGCAGAAAGGCCCCAGGCTGGTCTGGGCAGTCAGCTCGCTTCTACCTGGACCCTTATCCCCACATATGCTCCTTACTCTCTTTGTTCGACTCCCAGGACTCCGGGTCATGGGAATGAGTATCTGATTGGTCAATGCCCAGTCACTGCCAACTTGAAGAAGGGCTTGGCCTCCTTGGTTTTTGTTCCAGGGGGACACCGGGATTGGCCCTTCTCTAGGTTCTCTCACACAATGGGGAATTCCTCTAAAAGGCAGGTCGGGCCCCAACAGAAAGGGGGGGCAGAGCTGGAAAGTCAAGAACATCCTGTGCTGAGTGGCCATGGGCTCAGTGAGCCAAGGTGTGTAACTGGTGTATTAAGCAGTCTGACCTTAAACGGGGTACAAACGTGGAACAGTGTAATGTGTCCCCAGGGCACCTGGGTGGCTCAGGCAGAAAAGCATCCAATTTTGGCTCAGGTCACGATCTCGCAGTTTGTGAGTTCGAGCCCCACATCGGGCTCTGTGCTGACAGCTCGGAGCCTGGAGCCTGCTTCAGATTCTGTGTCTCCCTCTCTCGCTGCCCTTCCCCAGCTCACACTCTGTCTCTCTCTCCAAAATGAATAAACATTAAAATATATATATATTTTTAATGTGTTCCCAATCACCTCGAAGAAGCTGCTTGATCCTTCGCGACACCTGGTCACTTTCTGACTCTCCTCGGCTCCTGCCTTCCATGGTTTCCCTTGCTGCCTCTTACCGGGACACTTGCCATCAACCAGCCTGCCTGGGTAAGGCAACGGCAAGAGCACCGAAGCCTGGGTACTTCTAAGGGGCCCTTGCCGCCGAGAAGCCCCTCGTGCCTGCCATGAGGGATGTGCAGGCTCTTTCACTGCTGCCCACCCACTCAGCCCTGCCCTTCTCTCCCTTGGCCTCTTTTCTCTGCTCAGAGAGGCCTGGAAAGGGGCAGATCTGCAGGGCTCCAACACAAGTGAGTGTCCCCCCGGGGCATGAGAAGCTGGTCGCCTCTTTTTGCAGACACCCCGTCTCTGTGAGGAGCACGCTGCATCTCTCCTCATTTGGTTTTGGGGGTTGGGAACAGAAGGAAAGCCACAGCAATCCCCACCCCCCCCAGGCTGACAATTCCAGTCTCCCATGAGCCCCTCTCTCTAAGTGGTCAGCTTAATCAAGTGATAGCCAGGATAGCAAAGACCCTCCCCCCCACCCCCCACCATGAGCCTGGGAGAGGATCTCTTTCTAGAGTATTCTCCATCTCCTTCTTCCCAGCTTTGGGTCTGGTTGCTGATTCTGGGGCAACAAGAATTTTCTTTCCTCAACTTGCTATGCTTGATGATGTTGGGAGCCCTTGATGGTGGTGACAGGCAGGAACGGAGTATTGTTCAGACCCGCCGCAGGGGGCCGAGGGTCTCCCCCACCCCCACATGCACGTGCACCCCACCCCCCACACGCTCAAATATACACACCATTTCCCTGAAGGTTAAGTTTGTCTGTGAGTTACAGACAACTCCCGATAACAATGGTTTAAACAAAATAGACATTGATTTCTCTCTCTTGTAAGTCGGCACAGGCAGTCCAGGGCTCGCACAACAGTTCTACCTTCCTCGGGGACTCAGGCTCTTTTGCTTTTCTTGCTCTGCCATCCCCAACACGTGGTTCCTACTTCATGGTCCAGAATGGCTGCTTGAGTTCCGGCCATCACGTTCACGTTCCAACAACAGGAAGGACGAGGGGGTGACACGGGCCCGCCCGTGCTTGTTAAGGCAGCTTTTGAGAGGTTGCGCACGTTGCTCTCCCTTATACCCCAGTGGCCAGATTGGGGTCACGTGATCATACCTGGCCGTGGGGGAAATGTCGTTCGTCTGGGTGGCCGTGTGTTCAGTTAATACGCTCCGCGAGGCAGTCTGAGCTGCTCACCTACGTGGTTTGACTCTCTCTCTCTCCCCCTCCCCCTCACCTCCCACCCCGGCCTGGCTGGCAGCGGGCACTGGTCCGGGGGGCAACTGCACGGGCTGCGTCATCTGCTCCGAGGAGAACGGCTGTTCCACGTGCCAGCAGAGGTTGTTCCTGTTCATCCGCCGGGAAGGTATCCGCCAGTACGGCAAGTGTGTGCATGACTGTCCCTCTGGCTACTTCGGCGTCCGCGGCCAGGAGTTCAACAGGTGCAAAAGTACGTGGTTCCTCCCTTGTCCTGTGCTCGTGCTGGGCCCCTGAGGCCTCCGGCCCATATCCGCCCCCCCCACCCCCCCCCCCCCCGACACGGCCCCACCCCCCCACCCCCCCCCACCCCTAACCCACCCCCCCACCCCGACACGGCCACAGGGCAAGTGGTTTGTGCCTGAGCCCAGACTCTGGGATTTCAGGCGGGGTTTCGGGCTGACTCCGAAGCCGCAAGCAAGTCAGCGTCCTGTCTGGTCTCAGCGCTAAGGGGGCAGGGAACCTTCGCCTCCACCCTATGCGCTGTGTGGCCTTGGGCGTGTTAACTCGCGCCTTCTGGACCTAGCTCGAGCGAGAAAAGGAGTCCTAAGTCCTGACTCTGCTTTGCATGGCGACCCGGGACACACCATGGCCATCTTCGAGCTTTGATGGAAATGGGGCAGAAAGTCCGCACTCCCAGCCTAGATTTGCTATGTGACGACATCAGACGAGCCGCTTGCCCTCTCCGAGGGCAGCCGCCCTCACCGCGGGTGACCTTGGCTCTGTTGCAGAATGTGGGGCCACGTGTGAGAGCTGCTTCAGCCAGGACTTCTGCATCCGGTGCAAGCGGCGGTTTTACCTGTACAAGGGGAAGTGTCTGCCCACCTGCCCGCTGGGCACCGCGGCCCAGCCCAGCACTCGGGAGTGCCAGGGTGAGTGGGGGCCTCCTCGCCCCGCCTGCTTCCCTGCAGGGCCCGGTGCGGGCGTCAGGACGTCAGGAGAGCCTGAAGAACCTTAAGAGAATGTCGCGTGGTGATTGGAGGCCCAACAGGTGACGTCAGGCACACAGAGGGAGCCTCCAGTACCCTCACTGTGATCGCCTGTTATTACCGACAGCGGCTTCGCTGTCCTTGCCAGGGGGAGGCAGCAGAGTTCACGAGAAGAGTACTACCGAGGAATAAGACAGACCCGGGTTCACATCCTTTTCACTTCTCCCCTTCGCCCCTCCCTGAGCCTGGCTAACCTCCCCACCCCTACTTCAAGCTTCTGGTCAGGAGTCACCTCCTCCAGGAAGTCTTCCAGCTCCCCCCAGGCCCCTGGGGCCCATGCCTCCTCTGGGCTCCGGCACCTGCCTGTGCTTCCTCCCGTTACCGCAGGAGCACCCTGCCCTTCCCGCCTGACTTTTCTGGGCGGTGAACTCTGGGAGGCAGAGCCAGTCGGTCTGGTCACCGCTGCCACTCAGCGCCTAGCACAGCACGAGGCACACAGTAGGTGCTCAGTCCCTGCCTGTCAAATGAACACATCTAGCAAAAGGACTGTTGTTCTCAGGCCTGGAGACCTGGCTTCTGGGCCCGATCGGGTCTGAAACGCTTACAGTGTTCTGATGTTGAACCCCCTTCTCTGTTCCCTTAGCGGGCCCCTTACCTACTCAAGGCCTCAGTGGCCTCATCTGCAAAATGGGGGTATCCCATAGCTGCCCTGTTCTTTGCCTACTTCTCAGGGGCTCTTAAAAGAATCAGATGTGAACAAATATATAATATATATATTTATGATGTATATATATATACATATTTATAATGTATATATTTATATTTATAAGTAAATATAAATATATACATTATAAATATATTTAAATATATTTTATTTAATATTTTATTATAATATATATTAATATATATATATTATTATATATTATATATAGTATATATATATAATAAATATATATATAAATATATATATATAATATATATAATATATATATACATTTATAATATTCTTATCATATATTTCCTACTTATCTGTTTTTATATTTTCTCTTTATATTTATTATATAACTCTATACATCTCTCTTCTCCATATATAAATATAAAATATATATGTTCACATTTGATTCATATATATATGATATGATTTGATACATATGTACATATATATATATGGGTTTTTTTAAAGTTGTTTCCTACTGAGAACGTTCATGTCCCATGACCTCATTTTTCCTCACAACAGCACTGCACGACTTCCACCTTCCACAGCCCATCAAAGGCACATGATCAAGGTCAAAGCAGTGTCTCTGCCCTGAGGGCCTCCCAGCAGACCCTTCTGGCCTCTTCGCCTGGCCCTCCTCCTCCCAGCCTTCACCCTGCCCCTGCTCTAGCTGCCATCCCTCAGACACCGTCTGCTAGGCCCCCAGGGCTGTGCACGCCTACCCTCATGGTGCTTCCTTCCGGTTCCACTGGATCACCTCCTCTCCCTTTAGCCCCTCTGTCATCTCCTGGGGGAAGTCTTCCCCTCTAAAGCCAGTGGTCACCCCCCACCCCCTTCTCCCCCCCCCCGCCGCATCTGGCCTGGGCATGCTTTAGTCTAGCGCCCATCCTGGGCTCTCATAAATAGATATTTAAGTGTCTCCCCGCTGCTCCTTGTGAGAGCTTGCAAACCCCTTGCATGTGGAGGCGGCGTTCGGGGAACGGGACCCCTCAGACCCTGCCCTTGGATCTGAAGGACACTCACTGCCAGCTGACCAGAACTGTCTATCTGTCTGTCTGTCTGTCTCCACCCAACAGAAGAATGTGAGCTGGGCCCCTGGGGCAGCTGGAGCCCCTGCATGCACAACGGGAAGACCTGTGGCTCGGCCTGGGGCCTGGAGACCCGGGTGCGGGAGGCCGGCCGGGCCGGGAGGGACGAGGCAGACACCTGCCAGGTGCTGTCCGAGTCACGGAAATGTCCCATCCAGAGGCCCTGCCCAGCAGGTGAGCACCAGGCCGGCATTCGGGGCTGCAGTGGGCAGGGTCCACGGGGGACTTTGAGCAGCTGGGGACATCGCCTGCCCAAATAGTGCCTGTAAGGCTGCCCAAAAGTCCAAGAGTAGCCATTCCTTCCCATGGGCTAAGCATCACCCGCCCCGGTGTCCTTCCTGGCTGGGGTCAGTCCCAGCTATTAAAGCCACTGACTTAAAGAGAAGAGAGGCCGCGGAGGGTGGTAGGTACGACGTGAACAGTGAGTAGCAATAATGCGCAGGGGGCCAGCATTAACTGTGCATCTGCTATTGCCGTGGGCAGTGTGCTAATTCTCCACCTCCGGGTCATTTAATCTGCACCGTGACTCGATGGTGTGGAATCGTTACCATCCCCCTTCAACAGATGAGGAGATCGGGGCCCAGAGAGGTTGTCACTTGCCTCAGGGTCATGCAACTAGGAAAGTGTGGACCTGGGATCCAAACGTAGGTCTGTGTGCAAAGAGGAATCTAGAGTCACGCTTCAGTGTAAGGAACCCGGAGCCAGGTCACGGGGGGCCACACAGCTGGCATGTGGTGGGGCCAGGACTCGAGCCCAGGGACATGCCTGGTTTCAGGAGCACTTGTAGTCTGGGTTGGCAGTGCAGACAGCATAGCTGGGCGGCCGGGGATGGAGGGTGAGGTTGAGAGGGGACTGGGGAAACTAAGACCCCAGGCCCGCAAAAACACCCACGTGGACAGACGGACAGACGGAAAGTTCTCTACAGCACCTGTCACGGCACATGATTGCTGGTGGTGATTGGCAATGGAGGGACAGAGAGAGAGGAAATGTCTTCCCATAGGTGATGATGATGATGATGATGATGAATGAAGAATGAATGACAGCAGCAAACATTCATGCGCTGGGCCCTGTGGTCAGTGCTCTGTAAACCGATCGATGCCTTTCGTCCTCACGACAACCCTACTGTGAGCTATTTGCATCCTCCGGGGCTCAGCTCAAAGTCCCCTCCGCAGAGAGGCCCTCCACGACTGCCCCTGCCGAGAGACACCACCCGTGTCTGGGACCGCCATCCCGCGGTGTCACAGTGCTTACTTCCTCCCAAAATGATGGCGCACACTCTCGTGCTGCCTTGTTTAGGGTCTGTCTTCCTTACTAGAATGCGATCCCCGGTGAAAGCCGTGTCTTTGTCCGCCTTGTTCACGGCTGCCTCTCCAGGGCCTAGAACAGGGCCCGGCACACAGTAGGTGCTCAGTTAACATTTGTTGAGGAGTGGATGGGTGGGTGGATGGGAGGAAGGTGGGCCCATATCAGGCAGGCAGAGGGAAGGGCTGGGGACCCCACACCACTCACCCCACCCTCCTACCTTCAAAGCTGGCACAGCCACTCAGGCAGTGGCCACCCTTCATCCCCCAGATGCTTATGTCATTTCAGCTGACACAGCCAGCCCCGGAGTTTAGAGTGGGAGCCTGGCCTAAGCAACCCCTAAGAGTTCAGGAGTGGGTGAAGGGAGGCCCAGAGGTGGACAGCCTCATCTAAGAGGATGACCCAGGATCTGCCCTGAGGGGTGAGTGGAGGCAGGAAGGCTGGGGGGAGAAGGTGTGGTCTTTTCCTCCACGTGAGCCGGGAGCCACTTGAAAGTGACACCAGGAAGTCCAACCCAGACTATGTCACCAGCCAAGCAAGGTCCCTGCTGGGCCTCAGTCACTTTATCTGAGTAATGGGACGAATCAGATGTTTGTGCTAGAAACTCATCCCCGCCGCAGGGTTGGGGGACTGGGGGTACAGTGGGGTCAAGGTTCCCAGGTAGGTCTGGGGTTTGCAGGCCAGGCCACCCCTCCCCACAGCACGGACTGTCATATGGGGGCGGTGGGGGCGTGCCTGCTCCCACACCTGCGGGACGTGGCTGCATGCAGGGGTGCTGGCTGAATGCTACTGTCCTCGTCGTCTGAGGCCAGAGCTGGGGCCCGAAGGTGAGTGGAGGAGCTGGTGCCGGGTCCCGGGCAAAAGGTATGGAGTCTCCAGCTTGGAGCCTTGTAAACTGCGAAGTGAGTGCCCCCAGGAGGGTCACGGGCACCCCCCGCGAGGCCGCCCTAAGTCCTGACTGGCCCCCTCGCCCCATGCGAACCTCTGGGCCTGGCCAGGCCAGATGCCCAGCATGGTGGGGGCGGGGATGCCCTCAGCCAGTCAGTGCCCCTCCTCACCCGCTAGGGAAGCGGGAGCAGTGGTCCATGTCGGGTAGGTTCCCCCGCAGTCCACGCTCCAAAGTGGAGTGATTGTAAGGTCAGCACCCAAAGGTGGTTCTGAGCCCCGCTCAGGGGGAGTGGGGGGCCCACCCTCATCTGGAAGGATGGAGGGGCCTCCCGGGGCCCCGAATGGCCTCAGAAACAACACCCTGTGCTCTCGGTGCAGAGAAAAGCCCCAGCCAGAAGAAGGGCCGGAGAGACGGGCGCCCGCGCAAGGACAGGAGGCTGGACCGCACGCTGGACGTGAGGCCCCGCCAGCCGGCCGCCTGAGGAGCCCCAGAGCTGCAGCCCCCAGCGCCCCGCACTTCCCGCTCCAGCCCTTTCCACCACGGTTGCTGCTGCTGCTTTGTCCTTGCCTCTCCCCACCCTCTGTCCCTGTGTCCTTCCACCTTTCCTGTTTCTCTTTCTGATACTCCTTCATCTCTCTTCCTCTCCTCCCTCCCTCTAATCCTCTCCCTTCTTACTCATTTCCCTTTTATCTACCTGCCTTTCTTTTCCTTTTCCGCTGCTTTCCTTCCTGTTCTTCACCGTGCCCTCTGTGTCTCTTCTCTCTCTCCCTCTCTCTCTCTCTCACACACACGCACACGCACACACACTTTGAGAGACCGACCGTCTGTGCCTTGCTCCCCAGATGCTCTATCTACTTCTTAAAGAAAGCAAACCACTTTTTCTAGGCCTTACCCTGACCTTGTCTTGACCCCAGCTTCGCAGAGAAGGGGTTTCCAAGGGCAGGGCCCAGGTCACAGTACAGGCAGGCTGCTTGCGTCCAGACAGCCCCGCTTCTGCTCCAGAGGAGACCCCAGAACCCAGGGCTGTGAGTGCCCCCTGCTCAGGCCAATCCCTGGAGGCCATTTCCACGGCCCTTGGTCACCAGCTCGCATAGGAAGCCCCAGAAGAGGCCATCAAAGCTGAAAGGAATTTTGAGATTATCCAGGCTGCTCTGTTCCCCACCCTGGAGCCCCCTGTTGTACTCATGGGGAAACTGAGGCCCAAGAAGGGACTTGCCCAAGGTCACCCAGGGAACCCAGGTGCTAGACTTTTTACTTACTGGCTGCCCTGCAGGGCACAACTCTGGGGGCCTTTGGAGAGGAGATGAAGGAAGGAGCAAGGGAAGGGGCAGGAGCGAGGGAAGATTCTCCCACTCCCCCACGCCACCACTGAACCCTGTGCACTCGTATTTCACTGTGACAACCTCACACACCCGGCAGGAAGAACATTGGCGGGCGGGGGGGGGGGGGGCGTCTCCAGTTAGACCTAGATGAGAAGTGGGTTTGTTCTCACTGCCTGTCATTCCACCATCATGGTACCAACCTCCTCCTCCTTGGCCTCCCGGATTCTCCAGAAGGGGGGCTCCCAGCTTGCCCTGGCATTACCTGCTGGCCTGAACTGAGAAGGTCCAGCAGCTGGGAGCTTTGAGGGTCTGGGGTGGCCTGGGGACGGGGTGTGTGCAGGCTGGAAGAGAGGCTGAAAGGGACAAAGTAGCACTCCCCCACCCCACAAGAGTGTCCACCTGCAGGCTTCCCTCTGCCTGGCACACCCTCTGAACCCCCCCCCCCAAGGCCCGCCCTCACTCCTAGCTCCCCTCCTCCTCCCTGAGGACAGCCACAGCCCTTCTTTGCCTGGCCAGACTACCAGCTTCTCTTCTGCAAAGTTTGTGCCTCTGAAATGCTCTATTGTCGTTGTTTCAAGATCCCGACTTTTTTTTTTTTTTTTTTTTTTAATAAAGAGAAAAGAAAAAAGAAATTTGCAAGTCCTTCTTGGGCATCAGGAGGGTGTTACAAAACCATGATGCTGATGAGTTTGGAGTAGCCGAATCTAAACCATGTGGGGCGGTCTTCCCTGGAATGCGCAGAGGGCCTGGGTGTGTGGGGGACGAAGGGGGTGCTGAAAGAAGAGAAGGGGCCCACAGTCCCCCAGGCTCCTCTCAAGAAGGAGGCTTAGCCACAGACAGAAGGCAGTAGCACTGTCGGCCCCCACCCCCAGCACCTCTCGGCCCCATGAATCACAGGAGGGGCCGGGGAGGCCCAGGAGGCACGACCATCCTAAGGAGCCATCTCAATCCCCTGGGCTGCTGGTGAGAGTGGCTTTAGCACTGGGGGGGGGGGGGGGCCAGGTTCAAGTCCCAGCCTGCCACCAGCCGTCTGTGGGCTTTAGGCCAAGTCATTTTTTCTTTCTGGGCCTCAGCCCCACCCCCACCCCCACCCAATCTGATGGATGCAGAGGGGGCCTGACCAGATAGAAGCCGTTGCCCGAATAGGAGTGGCCCAACAGCATCTTCTGGAGCGCTTTTTGTAAAAATTCAGATTCCAGGGCCCTACCCCAGGCCTACCAGTCTCCAACAAGTTCGGGGGCAGACAGTGGGAGCCAACGACCCATTCCAGGACAAGCTCAGCTGAAAGGGTGGCTCTCGGGTGACTTAGAATCCCAGCTGCCATTTTGATTCTGAAAGCGGGGCTCAGCAACGTGGTTCTTCGGAGTCTCACGTGTGTATCTCTCCTCTATACAGTTTTCTGGTGAGATTTGAATTCTAGGATGCCAGATGCTATTCCACAGAGAAAACAAGGCTTGGCCCGAGCGGAGGAGTTGCTGTTCAGCCCTCCCGCCCAGCTCCACCACGCTGCACCGGCCACCCCCAGAGCCCGCTCCGCAGGCGGACTCCCCACCCGGGAGCTCACGGTGTCCCGGTTCCCCCGGACCCGCACCATGGCCCTGCCTGTCATTCCCACCTCCTGTCCCTAGAGGGCGCCGCCCAACCAGGAACAGCGCTGCAGGCGCACTTGCAGCCAGGCACTTTTTAGAAACAGGGGGACGCAAGGCTTTTCTCTTCTATGGGGCCGGAGGGCAGGAGGGGGGAGTGGATGACGGGGGGAGGCCGCCTCCCGCCTCAGGCTGGACGACAACAGACAACAGTTGCAATGGTGAAACCATTCACAACAGTGAAGGCCCAGGGCTCAGACCCTCCCTCGCACAGAGGGGACAGGGATTCATCCTACAGCGGTAATGGAGACTGTAGCAGTTCCTGACCTCCCGGCCTCCAGCCCCCAGTGACTCGGGGAGTTCTATTTCTCCCATGTTCACGTATGGGAGGATTTCAGACCATCCTGTGCGGCCCATCAGACTCAGGAAATGTGCATGCTTCTGAGAACAAAAGCAGCAGTAGTGATACTGACGATTAATGATCGGAATGTCTTAAACGTAATTAACACGACCCAGGGCTTTGGGGGCAGTATCTTCTTTCCTTTGCTTTTCTCTCTTCGATGTAGATCACCTTTCCGACTTCCTCCTGTGTGCGTGCCTTTCTGCGTCGTCTCCTGCCGCTTCACAGCAGCGCTGCAAGCTAACTTACAGAAGAGGAAACTGAGGCTCGAGTTAAAGTCGCTCAAAATTTACCAGTCTCACTTCGCCATCGGTTCAGTAAATATGCACCAAGGCGCTGCTGTGCGTCTGGGACTGTGCTGGGTGCTGGTGATAAAGACCCAAGACCTTGTCCCTGGAGCTTTCCAGTCTGTACTCAAGTCAGTTACAATGGCGTGACAGGGCTGCACATCGCGCCACTCCCCCCCCCCCCAGGTGACAGGATCTGGGAGGAGGGACAGCAAATGCGTCTACACAGCCCAAGGGGGCTCAGGGAACAAATGCGTCTACACAGCCCAAGGGGGCTCAGGGAGCACCTCCTCCAGGGCCAGATGGACAGGCTGGGACCGGAAGCCGGACACGGGTCTGGAGGGGGCCCAGCTCCGGGAAACAGGCTGTGCAAATGCCTGGAGGAGAAGCTGTTCGTGGAGGTGCCGACCCCAGAATGTGCAAGCTTCCTAGGCCCCCAACCCTGGGACCCAAGGACTCAGCCCTGGGGTCTCTTGCTTCTCCACCTTGCCCTCCAACTGCCAGCCTTCCCCATAGTCTTCCATTCAACTGGATACTCACCACCCACAAGGCCGAATAGATCAGCCAGCCAGACCCGGGACTGAAGAAGCCAGCTCAGAAGTGACTCCTGCAGCCCTTAGCTGCACAGTCTGCCTAGCTAAGGCCCCAGCGGAGAGAATCTGCCCTCTCTGAACTCCTGATCCTCAGGACTCACAAGCATAATAAAATGGTTGCTGCTTTCTGTGCCTGAGGTTTGGAAGCTTTGTTTGGCAGCAACAGACAACTGGAATGGGGGTGAAGAGGGGTGAGGCAGGGAAGAGCCTCGCAGGAAGGCCAGAAATTTCACCTGCGGGCCACTGACCAGCTCTGAGCCCTTAGGCAAGATCCTGTCCATCTCTCCGTGCCTCAGTTTCCTCCTCTGTAAAAGGGGACAAGAAGAGTATCTCTCATGGTGCCACCACAAGGTTTAAATAAGCTCCAATAATACATGGGAGTTTATACACGCAGTAAGTCCTCAATAAAGGTTTTTATTCCAATGCCTATTTCATTTATTCATTCAACAACCATCTCCCAAGCACTAAGCGCCAGGAGCTGTGTCAGGCATTTACCATTAAAAACTTAAATTCATCCTCCAGCTCACCCTCAGAAGTAGCTTTTATTATTTCTTTTTAATTTTTTTTTCATGTTTATTTAATTTTGAGAGAGAGGGACGGAGCAGGAGTCGGGGAGGGGCAGAGAGAGAGGGAGACACAGAATCGGAAACAGGCTCCAGGCTCCGAGCTGTCGGCACAGAGCCCGACGCGGGGCTCGAACTCACGAACCGTGAGATGGTGACCCGAGCCGAAGTTGGCGCTTAACCGAATGAGCCACCCGGGCGCCCCAAGTAGATTTTATTATTATCCCTACTTTTTGTACGCGAGAAATCCAAGGCTCAGAAAGGAAGTAATGGAGTGGAACTCAAAACCTCGCCTTCCACCAGGTGGCCACTTCCTGCGGGGCGCCAATGGGATGCGCCCCACTCAGCCCAGGAAGACGAGTGTCACGAAAGAGATGCGTCCAGATCTCCACTGCTCTTCTGGGCAGTATTGCTCCTGTAACAGCAAAAAAGCCTCATCTGGAAAAGGGACCCCAAATGGCTCTTACACACGCGCCAGAAGAGATGGCCAGCTTCGTTCAAATGAAATGACAATAAAATCACCCAGAGCTATCATTTGGGACCTATCTGATTGGCAAAGGGCCGGAATGGGAAACCACAGGGCTTGGCCAGGCTGTGGGTGAGCCCGCGCTCTCTCCTGCCTTCCTAGGGGGAGGAACGTGGCCCAGCCACTATCGAAGATGAGTTGATGACATCTATCAGAATGACAACGCACTCGTCCCCTGACTCGGCGGCGACCCACTTCCAAGGATGTGTAAAAACACAAGCATATGTGCCTCACAGCTGTTCCCTGCAGCCTGCGTGTGATCACAAAAAACGGGACACATCCCAAACCTCTGTAGGAGACCCTCTTAAGGTATAATCGGCCAGCACTCAGTGGCACACCAGGCCGCTGAGAAAGGATCCTGAGGAAGTGTTTGATGTACTGACACAGGGCAATTGCCCACATGCATTATTAACGGAGAAAAGCAAGTTGCAGAACTTGGGTGGGGGCCGGGATTGGAGCAGGTGGAAGGAGACTGGCTTTTCTCTTTTGCTCCTTTGGACTTGCAAGACACGGGAATATACTACCAAGTCCCCAAAATGAAAATGAAACTAAAATACTTTGGAGACAGTCACACTAGGCAAATGGGTCTTTAAATCCCCTGAATACACATTCACATGGCTTTGCATCAACTCCAAAATGAAGCTTTTTTTTTTTTTTTTTTTCTTCCCCAACAGGATCTTGGAGACATGGCCTTGAGCTCAAGGAGGGAGGCCCAGTGGGGTGTCCTCGCTGCCTGCCAAAGAGCAGGGGTGCGGCTTCCGGGGTGAACCACTGCGCGGGGTCCCACAGCGTTCTTCCGCCTGTTCACGCAGGCACTACGTCTACTCCCTACGCAAACCTAGTGCGAAGTTTTGCTGACACGCTGTGCAGTAGTCTCCTTGACTCCAAATCGTATCTGTTCTGCAGCATAGATGTTCCTCCTCCAGGAAGCCTTACCTGATCCACTGTGTTTTCCCAGTCGAGCTCCCTTCCTCGTGTGACTCAGTCCTCCTCCCTCCTTCCACGCCCTTTGTTCGATACCTTGGGGAGGGGCCTGGGTGCTATAACTCTTGTGGCCATGAGAGGGCAGCATTGCCCAGGGAGCCCGCAGCACCAGGCTGGAGACCACCCTGCTGGCCCAGGGCTCACTGCAAAGCCCTACTGGGTGCCAGATCCCACTCTGCGCACTCTGCTTACTTTAGCTCGTTGGAGGAAGGCACTACCGTGGCTGCCTTCTGTCATCCCCATTTTGTCTTCTTCCCCCCCTTTTTTTTAGACTGTGGGTGTCAAGAGAGTTGAGTTCGTCATTCTCCATCCAGGCAAGCCCCTCTTTTGCTTTATTGAATTTCGCTCTTTTTTTGTTGAATGTTTTTGTTTATTTTTGAGACAAGCTGGGGGGACGGGCGCAGAGAGAGAGAGGGAGACAGGAACCGAAGCGGGCTCCATGCTGGCCGCAGAGGGCCCCGATGCGGGGCCCAAACTCACGAGTGGTGAGATCGTGACCTGAGCCGAAGTCAGATGCTTAGCTGACTGAGCCACCCAGGCGCCCCTATTTAATTTCTCTCTTGATGCCCCTACTCGTCTCTGCCCCCCACACCCCACCCCCCTCACCCCCCCACACACCCACCCTCACTAACTCTGTGTTCTTTAATGTTCTTTAAGGTTTGCATGTTTTTATGTCCAGAAATGATTCCGGGGGCAGGGGTGGCTCAGTGAGTTAAGCGTCCAACTCTTGGTTTCGGATCAGGTCATGACGTCACTGTTTTGTGGGTTCGAGCCCCACATCGGGCTCTTCGCTGGCAGTGGGGGGGCAAGACTTGGGATTCTCTCTCTCTCCTCTCTCTCTGCCCTGTCCCCCACTTGCACTGTCTCTGTCTCTCTCAAAATAAATAAACTTATACTGTTTAAAAATTAAAAAAAAATTGTTTTTAATTAAAAAAAAAACTGTGTGTGTGTGCTACCGATTTCCTCCCGTCCCCTTCCCCCTCACCCACGCGGTGTTTCTTAGATCTAGCTCTCCTGCTCCTGCCCCCACCGAGGCTCGCTTACCCTGACCTTAGACGCGACTGTCCACTGCTCCCTTCCTCCAACTGTGTCACGGTAATCACTGCCTCTTAGGGCCGCCTTCCTGGGCCTGCGGTAGAATTTCTCTGGGCTACTTACGCAGGGAGAGGGTGGCGGGGCCACTGGCATGCCCCTGCTTTAGGTCCAGCAGAACACAGAATTCCCTCCTCCCACACCCTTTTGCTAACCCCGGGAAGCCCCTGGCTTTCTCGTGTTTTTGCCAGCTCCATGGGGGCAGGTAAAGGAGGAGTGCTTTCACTATTGAACTCTCATTTTCTCCGGTGACCACTGAGAGCGTAGAAGCCTCTACTCACCCTTTTGTCTGCGATGTTCTCCCCCATTTTACTGTGACACAACCGAGGCTGAGGCCGAGGTCCAGGTGGTAGGAGGTACAGCCCTCCCCTTGACCTGCCCCTCTGACGACAATGATGGGTTCGTTTTCTGCGGAGTTAATGACTTTGCCGGCTGGCTCTTTCGTGTTCTCAGGGCAGTGGCTTTGTTAACCCAACAACATGCAAGGGGTGGGGGGGGGGGGAGGTGTGAGGACCTGGGAGCCTTCGTAAAGGGGATTCAGGAAGGGTGAGCCTCATTGCTGGAGGCAATGGAGGAGCCTCAGGACGGCCAACCGGCCCAGTGACATTGGTGACCAGAGAAGAGGAAGCAGGAGGCCAGGAGACACCGGGAACAAGGTGAAATCTCTACCCCTCATGGCCACAAGACCCTACCAAGTCGGCCCCTGCTCTGTCTTCTGTCCTGTCCTCCTAGCCCCCTCCAGCCACGCTGGCCTCATCTGTTCCTGAAATCTCCTTCTGGCCCCAGGGCCTTGGCACTTGCTATCCCTAACCCTCTGCCCAGAGTGCTCTCCCTGTTGATCTAGATCGCCACTGGCTGCTTCCTTCTCTTTCTCTTAGTTCCACAGAGGCCTTCCCTGACAATCTTATCTAAACAGTACAGGCCGCCCCAAGGCACTCGCTGCTTAGTACCCGTTCAAATGTTTCTTCATAGCCCTTATGGTGATTTGAGATGATCTTGTGTGGAGATGAGGGTGATCCAGCTGTGACGTCTGTCACCCCATCAGTCTCCAGGGTGGATTGGGCAGATGGGACTGGCTAGGCCAGCGTCCCCCTCCTCCCTCACTGCTCCGTGTGTGTCCCTCTTGAAGCTGCAAGCTGGGTCCAAGAGGACGACCTTCCCTGATGGAGGAGGACCGTTCTTCTGTCAAGGGTAGGCGAGGAGTTGTGCTCCCCCCGTAGAACCTCCAAACAAGCCCTCAAGGTTCCATTTGCAGGAGGACGTAGGGTGGTCAGGCTCCCAAGACTCCAGACGCATCCAAAGGAGGTGGTGCCTCATTTCTTTTTTCTTAATTTTTTAAATGTTTGTTTTACTTTTTTAAGGGAGAGAGAGAGAGAGACAGAATGAGAGCAGGGGAGGGGCAGAGAGAGAGGGACAGAGACACAGAATCCGAAGCAGGTTCCAGGCTCCGAGCTGTCAGCACAGAGCCCGACATGGGGCTCGAACCCACGGACTGAGAGATCGTGACCTGAGCCGAAGTCGGACGCTTAACCGACTGAGCCCCCCTAGGCGCCCCCGTGCTGCCTCATTTCTAAAACGAAAAAATAGAATAAAATAAAATGATCTGGTTTATCTAATTCTTTTTTTTTAAATGTTTTATTTATTTTTGAGAGAGAGAGAGTGGGAACAGGGGAGGGATGGGGAGGGATGGGGGGAGACAGGGTATCTGAAGCTGGCTCCGCGTGCTGACAGCACAGAGCCCGAGGCAGGGCTTGAACTCATGAACCGGGAGATCGTGACCTGAGCGGCAGTGAGCGCTCAACGGACGGAGCCAGCGTTTATCTAATTCTTGACCTCTTTATGTCTGCCCCCGTCACTGGTGTTTGTCTTCCCCACCAGACTAGGCCCAGGGGCCACATCTGCCTCGAGCACCACAAATCCCAAACATTCAGAAGCGCAGCCGGTACAGGCTAAGCACCCAATCAGTGTTTGTGGAACGAATGGAAGAGGGAAGGAAGGCAGGCGTTGAAGGGGTCGCAGATCACTCACTTTCTGAGTGCTTCCCCTGTGCCCGGCACAGTTCACTCCGCCTTGCAGAGAAAGGGTCATTAGTGTGCTCATTTTACGGAAGAGAAAACTGAGGCACAGAGAGATCCCACCCCTTGCTTGAGGTCACACAGCTCAGGGGTGGGAGCTCAACTTTTAACCTGCACGTTTTGCCACTTTCTTGTACTCTCTGTTCCGCAGCAGGAAGGCCTCTTGTCCCAACTAGCCCCCTATCCACCTATCACCCTGTGTCCCTTCCCTCTGCCAGCGGGGTTTTCTCTCTTCAAATAGAGGAGCCGTCTCATCATGAGACTTGCAAAGGCCCCTCTTCATCTTGAATGCCTCCCCATCTCTCCTTCCCAAAGGACATAAGGGAATTTGGGGGGGGGGGGTGGGGAAGGTGGTAAAATGTCCTATAACTTGTTTCAGCTGGTGGCGCCCTTGGAAGATGCACTTGTCTAGACTCATCTAACTGTACAACTAAGTTCCGTGTATTTCTCTGTATGTGAATTACACTTCTATTTAAAAATCAGTGAATTCTAGGATATCTTCAACAATCTCCTTCCACTTGCTCCCGACACCAGCGTGTGACAGATACCGCTACACTCTCCCGCTTCACTTTACTCCTGCCTTAAATGTAGATATAACGTCTGGAGCTGCAGCAGCCATCTTGTGTCCATGAGGTGACAAGTTTGAGGGAAAGACTTAAGAGGGTATGAAGCCGCCAGCCCTGACTTTATTGAACTCCTGAAACTTTAACAGTTGCCACTGACCTCCAGGCCTCCATTACCTGGGGAAAATAAGGCCCTAATTGCTCAAGACCCTGGTTATGGGTTTTCTGGGAACGATCTGACTGTAAGTATCAGAAAACCCGAACTCACAGAGGTGTCGGCAAATCAGCAGGACAGATATGCACCCGGCCCACACATGTACGGTCATGCCAAGTGCTCGACGTTTTCGAATCAGCCCCTTGCAAAATAATGGTTTGTTTTTCACAAACAATATGAAAGTCTGGGGGTAGGTGGTAGCTTGGTGTTGGTTCAGCGAGCCAGTTACGTCAGGACCGCAGTTCTCTTGAACTTGCCCTCCTGGTTGCAAGATGGCTGCCTCTACCCACACACCCAAGGCAGGAAGAAAGGGGCAATAGAAAGAAGCTGTATCAGTGCCAGGAAAGCTCTCCCAGGAAACTTCCTGCTCCTTCCTCTCTCTCTTTCACCACCACCACCTCCCCCGCCTCCCCCAGCAAAGGTCTCCCTGCGTTTTGTTGTCCAGAACCAATTTCCACTCCGGCTGGGAGGTAGCCGGTGGGAACGGGAGTCGGGCTGACCTCAAGGGACGTGATCGGGCCTCAGAAAGAACGGGGCACTCTTTCCGGAGTGAAGTAGAAAGATCTTTAAAGTGTGTTATTAAGTAACAAAAAAAAGAAAAATGCGGAATGGTGTCTGCAGTTTGCCATCATCGAGTAACAAACTCCTGTGCGTATTTCCAGCACGTACATAAAATAGCTCTACACAGATTCGCGAGGAATTGTCTCAGGGATGGGGGGAGCGCTGCGTGTCGGGAGGACGAGGCGGGGGGAGAGACTCGCTTTTCATTACGTCCCCTTTTGTACCTTTGAGGTTTGGTACTGCGGATTGGTATTACAGAGTCTGAAAATAAAGACAAATAGAAAAGTAAAACCAGCTTAAAAAGCCCTCCATTTCCAGGGGTGCCTGGTCTGGGAGATTGCGCCCCATGCGCACAGCCCTCCACGGTTTGGGAAATCCTCCCATGTTCCTCCTCAGCTTTCCCAGTATGCAACAGCTCTGCGGGGCCAGCCGGGTAGAGAAATGCTTGTTTCTCAGATGGGGACACCGAGGCTCGGAGCGAGGTCGACATTGCCCAGGTCACCTGGCTGAAACCAAGGTACCCTGTCGGGTATCTGCCGGGACACGAGAAGGACTGAGAACCAGGGAGGAGCCCCGCAGAGCCGCCCCCGCAGGGATCCGCAGACGGAACCACTCAAGGTGTTACTCACGGCCAAGCCCATCTGGAAGCTATCGCGGCCCCTCGTCCTGGGCTGCAGAGGAGGGGTGGGCAGGGCCCCCGACTCTGGGTGCAGCTGTTCCTCATCAAGACTGGTGCTCCGGACCCGGCTCCAGCCCTGGAAATCTCATTTCCCAGCCGGGCCGGGCCACCCCCCCAACAGCCACCCTCCCCACTGGGACCTGAGCAAGGTCCCCAGAACGGCAGGCGGTGGGTTTCCAGTTTCCGACTCGAAGTCCCTTTACCTCTCCGAGTTTCAGGTTTCTCCGGTTGTAAGGATTCAAGAGGCCAGTTCATGCAGATGGCTTGGCACAGTTAGCACTCGATAGACACGAACTGCTGTGATCTTCTGGTGTCCCTCCAGGCCGCACGGATAGGTGCCCAAATACCGTCAACAGCTCATGTGCCCAGCACTGTCTGAAGCACTGAGTATAGACTAGCTCATCCAAACGTCACAACTGTCTGAGCTAGATGTTCCTATTGGTTCGGCTTTTCTGATAGCCCGGCTGAGACTCAGAGAGGTCGACTAACTTGCCCGAAGTCACACAGCCAGGGAAGGGCACAGCCGGGATTCGAACCCGGGCTACCTGTCTCCGGCACCCCCACTCCAAAGCTCTCCCTACCCTGCCTCTGTGGACCCGAACCTCTTCAGCCTGATTTCTGATTCCTGGGGGTGCCTGTGACCGTGGCCGTGGCCTCAAGTGCCCTCCGTGGTTTCCGTGGATGTGGCGGGACAAGCAGCAGGAGAGCCACGTGAGGGGATAGTGGGAGTCTGAAGGCCAAAGTCTGAGGGAGGGTCTATCAAGGTGAGCCAGGCACGTCTAAGCGTGACATCTCCCACTACCACCCCCATTTTGCAGATGGAGAAATGGGAGCCTGAGGAGGGACCAATGGGCTGCCCACCCCCCCCACCCCCCCTCACACCCAGCCTGAGCACCAGACCAGGAGCCTGAAGCCTGGCTGGTGATCCACTCTGGCCTCAGCTCCCTTGTCTGTAAGTCCGGTTCGATCTTGGATGAGGACAGCCAGCAGCCAGTAGCTGTTCAGCCAAGAAGGCTGGGAGCGATTAAGGCCCAGCCGCGTGTTTCAGACAAGGGCGCCTTCTGCATTTTCGTCAAGTGGGGCATCGGGAGACCCGCCCAGGGTGCTGCTCTCCGGTGGCCGGGGCAAGATGGGAGGGGGAGAAGGAGCATCCTCTCGGGAGAGCAGTGGGAAGGGGTAAGGATGGGATGGGAGCCAGGGTGAGGCGGGGAAGCACAAAGAATGTGGGGGAGGCTGGTCCCCTCCTGGACCCTGGTGAAGGCCAGGGGTAGCAGCTGGCCTTGGAGATCATCTCCATGCCCCCCACCCCGCCCCCTTCCCGCTCTCCCCAGGCTCTCCAAAAATTCCGCCCAAGTAGTCGTTCAGGCCTCCGTGATGATTTCTGCTCCTGTCTTCTCCTCCCGTGGGAAGCCATCCTTTTCAAGGGAGGAAAGCTCGGGTCCCTGCTGAAGGGGGCCGGACCAGGAGAGCCGCAAGGCAGAGAGGGATTGGGTCCATCCACGGGAGGGGACATCCAGCCCAGTCCCCAGCCCCGCTCCAGGCAGAGCATCGGTGAGGTCGGTGAATACTGTCTTTCGCGCTGGCCGAGGGGTAGAGGTTTAGGCAACAACGAAGCCAAGCTGAAAGCCGGAAGGGGCCTCGGGACAGATACCGGGTCAATGCTAACAGCAACAGTAACAAAAGCAATCGAATGGTAAAATGATGGTAATGGCAGTGACCGCTAGCAGTTATGAGCACCAGCTGCGTGCGGTACCTCTGGTCCACACCATAACCCCGGGACTGGGCCATCTTCACTGTGCAGATGAGGAAACTGAGGCACAGGAGGTTAAGTAGCTTGTCCAAGGACAGCGAGCTGGAAAGCAGGGGAGCCAGACCAGCCCCTTCCTCAAACAGAAGAGAAAAGGGAGGCCCAGAGACGGGCCGGGACCAGCCCCAGGTCACACAGCAAATTCGAGGCAGGGCAGGGGCTGCACGGGGCCCTTTCTCTCAGCGCTGTCTGTCCCTTGCCTCATGCTCCACGTCAGGCTCTCCAGGAGGGCAGGGGTGTGCCTCCGTCCTTCCAAGGGCCTGTGGACTCAAGCCTGGGCCTCATTCTCCCAAGGGATACAAGCCTCCCCTTGTGCCAAAGAACAGAGAGCGACGAGACGAGCGAAGAGAAGCACGGGAGTTAAATTTGGGCTGAGACCCTGTCTTCTTTCCTCCTTTGGACACTCTGTCCTGGTGCCCTCAGAACTGGCGCCCGGATGAATCCTGGTAAGGAAGTCCTCCACCCCTCCCGCCGTTGCCCACCCAAACCTGTCCTTTGTCCCATCCCGGTCCCCTCTGCAGCCCTCACGCCCCGCCCCTCCCCCCTGCCCTGCCCTGCTCCATTCCCCGGATGACAAGCTCATTCCAGCCGCGGCACCTTTGTACTCACACTTGGCACACGCTACGCCCTCTGCCAGGAGCAGCCTTCGTCAGACCCTCGTGTGGCTCACTCCTTCCCCTCTCAGCTCAGCGTCAGGGGGGGTTCCTCCGACACCCCAATTCAAGGCACCACCCGGTCCCCTGGCCCACCCGCAGCGTCCTGACTTACTGTCTTCACGTTACTGGTCCTCATCTGAACCCCTCGTGTTTATGTGCCCACGTGTCCGGTGCCCACGTTCCCTGCTAGAACATCAGCTCCACGAGGCTGGGGATTTCCTTCTCCTCTGTTGGCCGCTGTGCCTGCAGCCCCCACCGTGATGCCGGGCGCATAGTGACATATGAAGGCACAGCCCAAGAAACGGCAGAGGTTGTTCTCAGGGAAAGTCTGTTCCCCCAAAGATTCTGCCCTCGGGGCCCCTGGGTGGCCCAGTCCGTTAGGCCACGCGACTTCGGCTCAGGTCATGATCTCACGGTCTGTGGGTTCAAGCCCCACGTCGGGCTCTGTGCTGACAGCTCAGAGCCTGGAGCCTGCTTCGGATGCTGTGTCTCCCTCTCTCTCTGCCCCTCCCCTGCTCATGCTCTCTCTCTCTCTCTCTCTCTCTCTCATAAATAAACATCAAAAAAAAAAAAAGATTCCACCCTTTGGGAAGCATCCTCAGTTTTCTCATCCGTAAAATGGGGCCGAAACCAGCAGTGCCTTCCTGGCTGGGTCATCATGAGGATTCGGTGAGAGAGACCAGGCCTCTGCAAGGATCAGCCCAGTGCCTGCCAAGTGGTAAGTGCTCTAGAATATTAGCAGCAACTCGCATTATTATGATCGCTTGTTAAACCTTTTTTAATGTTTATTTATTTTGACAGAGAGAGAGAGAGAGAGAGAGAACGCACGTGCAAGTGCGGGGAAGGGCAGAGAGAGACAGAGAGAGAGAATCTGAAGCAGGCTCCAGGCTCAGCCTGGAGCCCGACGTGGGGCTCGATCTCACGACCGACTGTGAGATCACGACCTGAGCCAGAATCAAGAGTCAGACGCTTAACCGACGGAGCCACCCAGGCGCCCCCATTAGGATTATTGTTGTCATTAGTCTCTTACCCTGACTCCAGGATTGATGTCACGGCCGCCGTCCGGTGGTCCAATGAGGAGGGCTCCAGGACGGTATCCTCACCCCCCACCGTCTGCCTTTGCTGACGCCCATATGGAGTGCCTTCCCTGACCGGACATCCCTTACCCATCCTGTGAGCCACCCCCGGGCAGTGGTTAATTTAGGGCAACGTTAGCAAGCCCAAAAGGTGAACGCACCCAACACCATGGAAGTTCGCTCCTCACTCACCCAAAGTCCGACACAGGGGCGCTCAGGAAGCGAGAGGCTCGCTTCTCAAGCAATGATCCCAAGACCCAAGCTCCTTCCATCCCACAGCCCCGCCATCTTGCCCGGTGGCTCCGAGGCCTCCACGCCTGTGTGCGCCAAGCCCAGGGAAGAGGGAGGTGCGCCGTGGAATGGAACTCGATCACGTGACCACTCCTACCTGCCAGGGAGGCTGAGGGCTATGGCCCAGCCGCACGTCTGGGTTCGCTCACCACCGGGTGGTTCGCGCCTCAGGTGGGAGCGGACTTTCTACCTGGGATCCTCGGATCGTCCGGGAAGGGTTTGCAGAGAAGGTGTGGGCCAGACGCTTGGCCCGTTCTTTCTTGCACCGTCCTCCCCCGTGGAGGGTCCTTGTGTCCTCTCTGTTAGAGATGCAGGCGTAGGGAACCAAGATAACAGTCTGAAGCCGCCCACCTGCTTGACGGGTCGGAGGTGGGTTCCAACTCAAACCTGTGCGGAGCCAAAGTCTTACAGGAGAGGAGAGGACGGAGAAGGGGGAGGAGAGGTCTGCCTTCCTGTTCAGGGCGGCGAGGACTGAGAGGTGACAGGATGAGCTTAGGCAAGCTCGTGGCCTCAAGGACCCTGTGCACACTGCATTTAAAGCAGTCTTTGCCGCTTGTCCCTGATGCCCAGGAAGGTCCCCTAGCTGGACAGTTCCCCGAGCCTCCCCTCCGCCTCCCCCGTGAAAAGCCCAAACGATGAACAAGGCAAATGACAATGTGATGCCTCCGCAGGGTTTTCGTGGGGACTTGACAGAGATGTGTAGAAGCAGGAATGCTTTCGGCTACAAGTAACGCGAGAGTGAATGCCTGGGCTTAAACAGCAGAGGCTTATTTTTCTGTCTTAGGAAGGAGTCCAAAGATGGGGGTTCAGCAGCTTCCCCGGGTCAGGGATGATGACCCCCACCCCACCGCACCCCCCGCTCCCTCGTGGTTTGCAAGACTCTCCACCACCATGCTGTGTTCAAGACGAGATGAAGTGAGGAGGGGGGCAGCTCCAGCCACAGCCGGAACGAAACTCTCCTGCCGGATGACTTTAGTTTGTCTCCTCAGCTAGCGCTGGGTCAGGAGTTCCCCTTCCCCGGCTGTAGAAGAGCCTGGAAATTTCGGTCAGTATTTGGCCAATTGTGGGAGGAGGCTGATGCAAATGGGTGCTGGATTAGGCAACCCCAAGGCCTGCACTGGGCCATTCTTTTTGCCCTCAAGACTTGGTTCTTTGAGGCTAATGGGGAGGGGAGGGGAGGGGAGGGCAGGCATTAAAGGCAACCTCTTGCCACCATGACTTGAGAGGTCCTCTGGTCATGGAGCCAATTCTACGATGTTGCTTGAGATCCTAGATCCAGCAGTGCCTGAAGGCTGATCTTCTTGGATATAGCTCATACATGAGCAAATAATAATAATAGACTGTTCTATTTATATTTTACATTTTCTATAACTATAAAACGTTAAATACAACTATATATTGTATTAAATACTTTATGGAGTATCTTATATATAAAATGTCTATAATTTTATTTTATACAAAGCTATAGATATAGATTTTTGTTTGGGCCCCCCTAGGCCAGACTGAACTTTTTTCTCTTGAGCAAGAGGGGCCTCATGGAAGAGGAAATAGAACTCAGCTTAGTATCGGGCCGCCCAGGTTCCCATCCTGCTGCCGCCACGAGTTTGATTTGGGGGCGAGGCATCTCACCCTATGATCCATCTGCAAAATGGGCTCTTGTGAGGACCGAGCCGGATGTGAGATGCGAAAGGTCCTATCACGGCGTAGGCCCTCCACACACACTCACTGCCTCCCTCCTTCCTTCCGCTCACGTACGTGAAGTTTGAAGAAGCCAGACGCGGACTCCCCAGTGATGGCTTGCTGTGGCTTTGGTCAAAACCTCTCCTTCCTTTACGCCGAATGCTTTTTGAGGCCAAGGACGGTGTCTGATTTATTTCCATATCCACAGCTCACAGACCATAGGTGCTCAGGAAATGTCTGAGTTAGGGCGTAGAGCACTTCACTCATCCATTTAACGAGTACTTATTGAGCACCTTCTGTGTGCCAGGTACGTTTTAGGCAACGGGGATGTGAATGGCTTGGAGACCGTCAGTGCCTTCAGGGGCTCACAATCTAATGGGAGAGACAGAGAGCACACAGGCACCTTTAAAACACAATGTCAGATAGTCAAAGTGCCACGAAGAAACCACAGTGGGGAAGGGGATAGAGTTTATTTTACAGGGTGCCCAGGGAAGACCTCTCTGAGGGCAGGTATTTGAGCCTAGCTAGAATGCTAAGAAGGTGGCCACCGGGGGGAACAGTGATCCAGACGGAGGGAATAGCAAATACAAAGACCCTCAGCTCAGGCTGGCCTTACGTGACCCGTGTGCGGGAAATGCCTGAATAAATGAATGAGCCGAATACAGCAACTCCTAGGCCAAGAACATTCCTCTCACACCAGTGTGAAATGAAAAAATACCCCACTTAGAAAACTAGGCCGATTTGAGATTTTTCTGTCACCCGTCGAACTTCATCTTGCTGCCAACCCTCTGCGAAAGGTTTCTGCCAAGGATGTGAAATCGGGGGCGGGGGGAGCGGGTAGGGAAACATGCTTGCCCTCCAGAACTTCCAGGCTTGGCCTTCTTGCCTCTACCTGCCCCGTCAGCTCCACGGGGCACTAGGCCTTGGGCTCTGGCTTCCCACCCCCTTCCTCATCGATGCCCCCATGGCCCCTGTGGGGCAGGGACTATGTATGATCTCGGCTTCCAAAGGCAGACGCTGAGCTCAAGAAGGTGAAGTGGCTGGCCCAGGATCTCTAGGTGGGAAGGAGGAATGAGCCCCGGAGGTCCAAGGCCACACCCCGGCGAGCCTGGCGCCCCTCCCCCACCGTCAGTGTGCGCAGCCGTGCACCCTTGGGAGCTCAGAGTCTGCTCAGTGAGGGCCCAGGCCTCGGTGTCCCCGCATCTTCAATTCACTGCTAGCTTTGCCTGCCCCACCTGTGGGACCTGAAGCCCATCCCATGGCTTTGCTGACACTCTGTTGTCCCAGCCCGCAAAAAGGGCGCCAGAACACCTTGTCGCTCGTGTGGTCCCGGAGGCAGCGGCCTGGCCTTGGGGTGAGTCCTTGCTCAATGGCCCTTGTAGCAGCAACAGGAAGAACAGCGACAATTCATGCCCCAGATTAAGCCTTTGCTCTGAGCGCTAAGGATGATGTGTGTTGGTCTGAGATCATCCCCCAGCAACTGCATGAAGTAGGTCGACGCCATATTAAACCCATTTTGCAGATGAGGAAACTGAGGCTCGAGAAGCCGGATGCAACTAACTCCAGAGTCTGTTTCCCACGCCTCTCTATCTCCCTGCCAATGTCACGATTACTGGGTGCTGCAGAGAGGGGGTCAGGAACGGCCTCTTGAAGGAGATCCCCCGGCTCACCACCTCCTGGTCAGCTGCTGCCCCCACCCCCCATCACAAAGGCAGAAGCATCACAGGGCCAATGAACTTGTGAAAAGCAGGTTTCCGGCCAAGGGCAGCTGCCAAGTTTACCTGAGCCGGAGGCAGGAAGCTCCGTGTCAGGAAGTACAACATACCCTTGGGTGTGAGGAAGACCTCAGACAAAAGGGATTTGAATTGGGCTGTTCAGAGGTCTGGACAGGTTTCTAAGGGAAAGTTTCAGTTTTCAGTGTGGGACGGTGGGGGAGGCCAGGGCCTAGGAGAGGGGGGTAAGGCGGGGTCTCCTGTGGCCAAGATGACCAAACACCTGTGGCTTGCAGTCCAGGCTGGGCTCCCCCTGCTCTCAACCCCAGCTCCCACACCAGGAGGGAAAGTCATTCATGCGAGGCGAACAGAGCTGGAAGAGACTGTGCAGCCAGCAAAGTGTTCCTTCTCCATGGCCCTTCCCTGCTCCGGGCCTTTGCCTGTGCCATGACCCTGGGCCTGAGTGACTCCGCACCACCCCTGAGGGCCGCCTCAAACGGTGCTTTACCAAGGAAGGGTCTCCTGACCCTGACTGGCTTAAGACCCTGTTACACTGGCCCATGATTCCCTGGAGCCCCCTTCCCAGCATTTGTCACACTGGAATTCATCTTCTGTCTACTGTTTGCTTGGTATCCTTTTCTTGCCCTAAAATGTAAGCCCACAGGATAGCACTTCTTCTTCTCTATTGCTGAATTCATAGGGTGGAGCACAGTGCTGATCACATAGACAGGTGCTGGATGCGTGGATGGGTGCGTGGATGGGTGCATGGGTGCATGGACGGATGAATGGGTGCATGGATGGGTGCTTGGGTGCATGGATGGGTGCGTGGATGGATGCTTGGGTGCGTGGATGGGCGCGTGGATGGATGGATGGATGGATGGGTGGGTGCATGGATGGGTGCGTGGATGGGTGCTTGGGTGGTGGATGGATGCTTGGGTGCATGGATGGGTGCATGGGTGCGTGGATGGGTGCATGGATGGATGAATGGGTGCATGGATGGGTGCATGGGTGCATGGATGGGTCCATGGATGGATGCTTGGGTGCGTGGATGGGCGCGTGGATGGATGGATGGATGGGTGCATGGATGGGTGCGTGGATGGGTGCTTGGGTGGTGGATGGATGCTTGGGTGCATGGATGGGTGCATGGGTGAATGGATGGGTGCATGGATGGATGAATGGGTGCGTGGATGGGTGCATGGATGGATGAATGGGTGAGTGGATGAGTGCATGGATGGATGCATGGATGCATGGATGGGTGCATGGATGGATGAATGGGTGCGTGGATGGGTGCATGGATGGATGAATGGGTGCATGGATGGGTGCATGGGTGCATGGATGGGTGCATGGATGAATGAATGGGTGAGTGGATGAGTGCATGGATGGATGCATGGATGCATGGATGGGTGCATGGATGGATGGATGGGTGCATGGATGGGTGCATGGGTGCATGGGTGCATGGATGGATGCATGGATGCACGGATGGGTGCATGGATGAATTCTCAGTAGATGAAGAGAGGATGCTAAGAACGCATAAGGAAACTTACCCTTCTTTATAATCATTAAAAGTAACAATCATTACCGTCATGTACTATGATCTTTTGGGGTCTCTCCCTGAATCACTTCTAATGCTCACAAGGGACCGCACAATGAGGCGGGTGGTGATTCTTACTTGGTGAGGAGGTATAATGACTTGGACCTAGTCTCACAGGAAGGCAGTGGTTTGACACTTTGGTGATCACCAAGAGTCAACCATTTCCCTAAGACCTGATGTTGTTGTTGTTGTTGTTTTAAAGTTTTTATTTCTTTATTTTGAGAGAGAGAGAGAGAGAGAGAGAATCCCAAGCAGGCTCCACATGGACCACGTAGAGCCGACGTGGGGCTTGAACCCACGGAACCTCAAGATCATGACCTGCTCCAAAATCAAGAGTCGGATCGTTTAACTGACTGAGGGGCCCCAGATCTGTTATTGTTTTAATCAGTTTAATCTGTTATTGTTGTACTGAATACAATATAATTCATCCATTTTATGTTTATAATTTGTTGCATTGTAACAAATTTAACACACCCGTGTAGCTACCCCTCTGGTCTGGCAGAGAACGCTGGCTTCCATCACCCTCCAAAAACTTCCTTTGTGTCTCTTCCCAGTCAAACCCTTCCCTTCAGCTTCCCAGCCCAGGTACCCATTGGTCTGCTCTCTGTCACTATAGATTAGATTTGCCTCTTCTAGAGTTTCCTATGATGGAACCACTCAGGAGGAACTCATTTGCTTCCTTTACTTAGTATAAGGTTTTTGAGACTCATCTATGTTGTTCTTTGCATCTATCACTCACTCCTTTTTACGGCTGAGTAGTATTCCATCCACTTTGTTTATCCATTCACCTGTCAATGGGCATTTGGGTTGTTTCCTGTTTGGGGCAGTTAGGAACAATGCTGTTCATAAGAATGTGCACACACATACAGGTGGACGTACATCTTTCATTTCTTTTGGATAAATACCTAGGAAGAGAATCACTGAGTTGTATGGTAAATATACGTTTAATTTCATAAGACACTGCCACACGGGTTTCCAAAATGGCTGTAGCATTCTGTATTCCCACCTGCCACGAATGAGAGTTTTAGTTGCTTCGAATCCTCACGGTACTCGTTGTCGATCCTTCTTATCATAGTCATTTCGGTGAATGTTGCTATCTCACTGCTTTTACATCTCCCTGATGACTGGTGATCCTGAATACCTTTTCGTGTGCTTCTGTGGCATTTGTCTTTTCTTATTTTTTTTTAAATTTTTTAATGTTTATTTTTTGAGAGACAGAGACATGGCACGGGTGGGGGAGGGGCAGAGAGAGAGGGAGACAAAGAATCCGAAGCGGGCTCCAGGCGCTGAGCTGTCAGCACAGAGCCCGACGCGGGGCTCGAACCCACGAACCGTGAGATCATGACCTGAGCCGAAGTTGGACACTCAGCCGACTGAGTCACCCAGGCACCCCTTCTGTCTTTTCTTTTGGTGAGAATTGATTCACAATTTTTGCCCATGTTTTTATTGGGTAATTTGAGAGCTTCTCTATATATCGTGGATAGAAGTCCTTGGTTAGATATGCATATTTTTTTAAGATTTTTATTATTTTTTTTCAACTTTTTTTTTTTTTTTTAATTTTTGGGACAGAGAGAGACAGAGCATGAACGGGGGAGGGGCAGAGAGAGAGGGAGACACAGAATCGGAAACAGGCTCCAGGCTCTGAGCCATCAGCCCAGAGCCCGACGCGGGGCTCGAACTCACGGACCGCGAGATCGTGACCTGAGCTGAAGTCGGACGCTTAACCGACTGCGCCACCCAGGCGCCCCGAGATTTTTATTATTTTTAAGTAATGTCTACATCCAACATGAGGCTCAAACTCACAACCCTGAGACCAAGAGTAGCACGCTCCTCAGACGGAGCCAGTCAGGGACCCCTAGATACGTTTTGCAGACATTTTCTCCTAGTCTGTGACTTGCCTTCTCATTATCTTTTTTTTTTTTTTTTAATATAATTTATTGTCAAGTTGGCTAACATACAGTGTATACAGTGTGATCTTGGTTTTGGGGGTAGATTCCCATGATTCATCGCTCTCATACAACACCCAGTGCGTATCCCAACAAGCGCCCTCCTCACTGCCCATCACCCATTTTCCCCCCTCCCCCACCCACCTCCCATCAACCCTCAGTTTGTTCTCTGCATTTAAGAGCCTTCTCATTATCTTAATCGTGCCTTTGGAAGAATAAAGGCCATACATCTCGATGAAGTTCAATTTGCCAGTATTTTCTCTTACGATTTCTGTACTTGTGTCCTCTCTGAGAAATCTTGGCTAAAGCTGTTATTTTTTTTAATTTTTTTTTAACGTTTATTTATTTTTGAGACAGAGAGAGACAGAGCATGAATGGCGGAGGGGCAGAGAGAGAGGGAGACACAGAATCCGAAGCAGGCTCCAGGCTCTGGGCTGTCAGCACAGAGCCCAACGCGGGGCTCGAACCCATGAACCGTGAGATCATGACCTGAGCCGAAGTTGGACGCTTAACCGACTGAGCCAGCCAGGCGCCCCTAAAGCTGTTTTTTTTTTAACTCAACAACATATCACAAATCTCTTCCCCCTGCAATTTCATTTTTAATAGCGCCTTGATTTTCCAGCCCATGAACTTGGGTACTTGGGACTTGGTTTCCCATTCCCCTTCTGGAAGAGGAGTCCAGGCAGAGGGCCACTAAATCTTCAAGGCTGGACCTGTGGGGCCTCCTTCCGGTCTCTGTCCAAATTCCACCTCCTCAGTAAAGCCAAACACACATCCACGTGGCCAGCTTGCTCAGTGTCTATCCCTCTAGCCCTGCCAGCCTGCCACGGGCCATTTGGTTCCCTGTGCTTCCCCAGGGCTTTAGAGGAAAGTGCCGGGGCACGTGGTTGGAACCCAATAAAGTAGAGGTCAACAATAAAGAACAAAAATGAGTGAAACGATATTGTACATGGAGCGCTGGGCATTCAGCCTGGTGCACGCAGAGTGTCTCTAAACGACACCGGGGTGACCGAAAGAGGTTGCCGTGGTCGACTGTTGCATCAGCCAAGGTACAGTCAGGGTATTCGTTTCCTGGGGCTGCCGTCACCAAGTCCGGAAGACGGGGTGGCTCACAACAACAGAAATGGATTCTCTCACAGCTCCGGAGGCATCGGCGTGGGCATGTGCCCTCTGAGACTCTGGGTAGAAGGCTCCCTTGGCCCTCCCTGGCTTCTGGTGATCGCCCCCAATCTTGCAGCTCCTTGGCTCGTGCCTGCATTGCTCCGATCCCTGCCTCTGTCGTCACATGGCGCTCTGCCCTCGAATCGTCATGCCATCTTCCTGCAAGGGTACCAGGCGTGTTGGATGGTCTCAGCTTAACTAATTACCCTTTCTCCAGACAAGGCTGCATTCTGGGGGTTAGGATTTCCGCATGTGTTTGGGGGAAGAGAGCTCAACCCAGAACAGTGGGGCTCTGCTGCTGTGACAACGGCCAGCACCATACAAGACGGAAAGTTGTTTCTTTCTCATGCATCTAGTCCAACGTGAGTCATCAGGGAAGCCCATCGAAACTTCACGGGGGACCCAGAATTTCGGGACCACGTGAGGTTGCCGCGCTCTTAGCACAAAGCTCCGGGTTCTCTGCGGTAGGGGAGGGAAGCATACGGCGCCACGCGACCGTTCTTCAAAGTTACCGTTCACATTTGAGTGGTCAAAACGAGTCACGTGGCCATGCCTGACTTCAAGAAGGAGTGTCTGGAGGGACCAGAGACCTGGAATCCAAGCACTAGAGATCTTCACACAACTGCCATTACATACTTGAGTCCGCACGATTATGTTTACATTTAAATGCTGATAGTTCCAGAAAACCTGAAGGATGAGTCCACTTGGGATACGGAGGGACGGTAGGGAGAACCAAGGGGAAACAGGATGAGTCACAAGTCACATTGCGACCACCAGGATGTGAAAGTGGATCCCCTGGATATTGAGTCCTGCCTGGGATGCCGACATAACATCTCCTTGCATCTTCGCAATGACTTTGAGGGATAAATAGCCCAACGTTCGTAGCAATTAGCTGAGCGAAAGAAAAGAGCCGACCTGAAGCTGCATCAGCTCTTCCTGTGTAACAAACCATTCTCGAACTTCAGCGGCTTCCAGCAGCAAACCTGGATTGTTCCCCATCTTTCGGTGGGTCGACCAGATGATTCTTCTCCTTTGGGCTGGGTGGTCCAAGATGGCCTGACCAGGCATCCGCGGTTGCTCCCACGTCAGCTGGAGTGCCAGGATGACACGACCACCTGGGTCTCATCACCCCGCAGGCTAGCAAGGCTTGTTCCCACCCGGGTCCCCCGGGGTCCCAGGTGAGCCAGAGAGCAAGCCCCAGCCCCACAGCCCCTTTCCAGCTGCCTCACATGGGAAAGGGTTGCATTGGCCAAAGCAAGTCACATGGGCAAACCCAGATTCAAGGGACGGAGAAATAGACTCCGCCTCTTTGTGGGAGGAGCTGCAAAGTCACATTGCAAAGGAGCGTGCTCGCTCCTGGGGTGGGAGGAATCTACGGTCAGTTTTGCAATCTACCGTGAAAACAAAGCCCAGTGTCCCAACAACAAGGAATCGGTTAAGAAAATCCTGGCAGCGCTCCAGCAGCGGCTTTTGCTACCATTAAACATGTGCTTATAAGAGAAATATCTGCAGAGGAAAGTAGTTCATACTGTGCTGTTAGGTAGGAAAAGCCGGCTATAAAACAGGAGTATCATTTCACAGCCCTCGGATTCTACAGGGTGAAGCCTGATGACACCAAGGGGTGGCAAGAGTGTGGAGCAAAGAAACCCTCATGTCCTGAGAGCGGGGAGGTAACCCGGTGCAGCGGATTGAAAGCACAATTTGGCGATCTCTTCGTAGGCACACGGGCTGGTGGATAAGATAGCGGCAGGAGACTGGTTAGGAGTGACAGAGACTTGAATGGACCCACATGTCCATCCGCCAGGGGCTGGGGAAATAAAAAGTGATACAATTCTAGGCTGCAAAGCTGCATAGCAGTGAAGAGAAAATGACCTAGTCACAAGATCTGTATGTGTAATTTAATTTGGATAGATCTGGAAACCATAAGGTGCAGGCGGAAGACTACGTACATCTTACTACCATATATTTTAATTCTGAACTCACAGAAAGAGTGTATATTATTTATGGACACGTATGTATGTGCTGTCAGCACCGAGTCAGATGCGAGGCTCGAACTCAGAAACCGTGGGATTATGATCTGAGCGGAAATCAAGACCCAGACGCTTAACCGCCTGAGCCACCGAGGCGCCCTAATATTTTACTTCTTTACAAAATCCAGAACTGGGGCGCCTGGGTGGCTCAGTCGGTTAAGCGTCTGACTTCAGCTCAGGTTACGATCTCGCAGTCCGTGAGTTCGAGCCCCGCGTCAGGCTCTGGGCTGACTGCTCGGAGCCTGGAGCCTGCTTCCGATTCTGTGTCTCCCTCTCTCTCTGCCCCTCCCCCGTTCATGCTCTGTCTCTCTCTGTCTCAAAAATAAATAAACGTTAAAAAAATTTTTTTTCAAAATAAAATAAAAAATCCGGAACAAACACGCAAAATGCTGGCATGTGCCCACTCCGAGTGATGGATAGATGGGGTTGTATTATATTACCCTGTGCACGTTTCTGATTTCTTTTTTCAAAAGATAAATCCAAAATAAGTAAAATACAATGAAACACAATTTAAAGAAGATTCCAGTGTGTGTGTGTGTGTGTGTGTGCGCGCGCGTGTCTGTGCTAGAAAACCCACCCCCAAAATACACGCATCTATATGGAGAGGGAAATGGTAAGTGGGAAATACTCCAAAACGTGAGCTATGGTTTTTGCCTCTAGCTGATGACAGCACAAGCTGTTTATTTTTTTCCTTTTGCCAACATGTATTTTCTGACTTTTCTATAAAGGACGTGCTGTGCTTGTCTAGTAAAAACAAACAAAATATATAGGGGCCTGTTGGTTCTCTGGGTCACAGGCTTTTCTGGACCTCCGCGGGGTCCCAGGTTCAAAAATAGATCTGCCCTCTGACCTGGCAGGCTCATTCTTCACATCCTGGAGCGAGTGCCAGACGCGGGCTCAGAGGCAGCCTGAGAAAAGACGGGCAGGGTGGTGGCCCCGGCTGAGCAGCACGGCCACAAGGAGGCCTGTCCTCTACCCTGGGCCCGTCAGCCTCTGGGGCGGCCGAACCAGGACACTCCCCTTGTTCAGAGGGGAAACTGAGGCCCGGGTGGTTGCCCCCAGGAGGGACAAGTGTTGCTAACTGCAGATGTAGCTGTATCTGACCCCATCTTGCCAGGACCACGCTAGGTGACTTTGGACAAATCCTGAAACATGTCTGGGCCAATTTCTTTGGCTGCCTCAATGGAAATAATCCATAAATATATATATTTAAAGTTTATTTATTTTGAGACAGAGAGAGAGAAAGGACGGGAGAGGGACAGAGAGAGAGGGAGAGAGAGAGAATCCCAAGCAGGCTCCTCACTGTCAGAGCAGAGCCCGATGCTGGGCTCGAACTCACAAACCCCGAAATCGAGAGTCGGCCGCTCTGAGCCATCAGAGGGTCTAAAGGACATTTTCATGCCAAGAGATGCTGGATCTTTCCAATGATAGCAAGGATGATAACAGCTACCAACACTTGGGCACTGACGTGCCAATTACTTAAATGGCATTTTCTCATCCTACCCCTGCAGCTGCTGTCGAATGGAGTCGAGTCAAGCCGTCCCCACTGAACCCGCCCAAAATTGTACATACATGAGGGGCGCCTGGGTGACTCGGCCGGTTAAGCATCTGATTCTTGACTTGGGCTCAAGGTCATGATCTCGCGGTTTGCGGGATTGAGCTCCTCGTCAGGCTCTGCGACGACAGTACAGACAGAGCCTGCTTGGGATTCTCTCTCTCCCTCTCTCTCTCTCTCTGCCCCTCCCCTGCTCTCTCACACACACGCTCTGTCTCTCTCAAAATTAAGTCACTGTAAAAAAAATGTACATATGTGACTAAAATCGCACTGCCATTGTTTAAAACCGCGAAGTGTTAGCCGCTTGGTTAGAAACTGCTGGTAACTGGAACACAGCCTCGGCCCTGCCCCCAAACCACCCCCACCTTGCTAAGGAGGGACTGTTCTCCCTTTTCAAAGATGGGGAAACGGAGTCTCTCAAACGAAAGTGGAATCAAGATCCAGTGCCAGGAGTGAGGGGCTCGTAACTGATAGGCCTGGGTCACAGGAGTGACCTCAAAACCCAGCCTTAGGTCCCTTCCGATTCATCAGTTGTGTTGTGGTTCTGGGTCCGGGGTGGCAGAAAGCGGAGGCAGGAAGCAGTTGACAGACAGACCATTGTCTTGAGTGGAAAGTCTCACAGAGACACCGCGATTCTTGCTGCATGAGATTCGCCCCCCCACCCCTGGGGACGCTGACAGGCCGCCCCCGAGGTAGCCAGCAGCCCCTGAGCCCCCTGCCAGGACTTGCCGCACTGCCATAGTGGCCCCCACGAGGTGCCCAGGTGATGTCCTCGGGGCTGTGCACAGCACAGTGCGAGAGGCTTCGGGGGCGCCCCCAGGCTGCCCCGCTTGCCACCCTCGGTTATCACCCTGGGCGTTGACATGCAGGGAGCAGAAAAGGAAGGGGGCTGGGAAAGAGCTGGGTTGTGGGGATGAGGCCCAGAGTGGGAGACTCGGGCTGGTGGCTTCATCTTCTTCGGATCCGAGCACTCGGGGAGCCCCAATTCGGCACGTGGTTCTCCAGGAATGATCTCGTTCCCCCTGTCTTTGTTCCCAGGAGCGGGAAGATCAGTGCTTCCAGGAAAAAAGATTCCAGGGCTCGACTTGGGGCAAGTTGCCTCCTCCTCTGGGTGTGTTTTCTCACAAACTAAATGGGAGGTAAGGACGCATGGCGTCCCAGTTATGCGAAGGCTCCGCTGGCCCCCCCGGGGGGGGGGGCAGTGGCGGCAGAGGAAACCAGTTCACTCGGTGAGTGGCCAGCACCCGCCTCCTTCTAGCCCCTCTACCCCAGAGTTCCTTGAGAAGCACCCTACCCCTCCCTCAATTCCTTTCGGTCCCATGAGGTTGACCCCACCCAAGGGCACCAGGGCTGGGCACATGGCCCAGCCTGACCAACCAGAGCATCTCAACCCTCTGGCTACAGTATTTCGTTCAGGAATGTCTGTGTGACCCAAGCCAGAACTTTCCCAAGAGCTATCAGGAAAGGGGCATTCTGCCTCAGGGCAGAGGGATTGCTAAGTTGAGAGACTGGAACTGTTGCCACCAATGACGGGGGTAAAGGTGGTGGGAACTGTCAGAGGATTAAGCCAACAGGAAAACAAGGGCCTAGAGCTGAGGAAGAAGAAAAAAGGAGGATTCCTAATAACATCTGAGCGTCTGGATCGAGCTATGCCTGAAGCTAGAAACCCCTGCGCTTTTCAGTTACGTTGGCCAACAAGTTCTCTTTTTGCCTAAGCCATTTGAGCAAAAGCCAGATTCTCCAGGTGGGTTGAAGTACTTTCTCCGTGCTCTGGCTCCATGATGACGACAGGCTAGCAGAGGGAAAATAAACTGGGGAGAGGGGGTGGTCGTTGCACATATTTGGAGACAAGACCCAAATAGACGTACCCGAGACAGAAACTTCCTGTTGCCCCTGCCCTGGAAAGGGTGACTTCCTTAGCCTCCACTTTGGGACTCCAGCTCCAGCCCCCACCCTCGAGTGGTGACTATTCATTCAACAAACGCTCGTGAGAACCCACTATGAACCTGACCCTAGGCCAGGCAACAGACACAGAAATGGAAAGGTGGTCAGTGACCTGGAAGGGTTTTCAGACTAGAGGGGGACAAAAGTCTGCAAACAAGCCTTCGTAATGCAGGGTGACGCTTTGACGGGGGACACACAGGCAAGGAGCATGGGGATCCCGGAGGTAGAGGGCCTATTCCTACTGACGTAGGGACGCCATGAAGGAAGGCTTCCCGGAGGAGGTGGTGAAGCCTGAGATAAGACCCAAAAGACAGGCAGAAGGAAAACCAGCGACTAAAGGTGGAAAGGATCGTCCAAGCAGAGGCAACCTGGAGAGTGACGGCGGGGACGTGATGACATTATTGGGCTCCCATGGATGGAGCACTTAGCATGTGCCAGGCTCTGTGTTAAGTCTTTTGCGGGGATCAGCTTTCTCGTCCTTTTGACAACCCTATCGGGTAATTACTAGCACCCACCCCATTTGACGGGAGCAGAAACTGAGCGACAGGCAGATTAAGCACACGTTTGGAGGCGAGAAAGCCAACATTCCAACCGAGACAGGCTGCCTCTGGAACGTCCAGAATAGCGAAGAGGGGGCAGGGGGAGAGAGAGTTACAGGATCACACTGGAAGAGCAAGTGTGATTGGTGGGGGAGGAGAGGGGGTGCGGTGGGGCAGGGGTTACGGGAGGCTCCTGTCCCCCCGGCAAGACTGGCTACCTAGTTTGAGGGGTCCAGCGCAGAACGAAAGTGCCAGATCCTTCGTTCAGAATTTCCTAAGAATCTCCAGACAGTGACAGCAGAACATTACACAGCGTGCGGCCCTTCCAAGCGTGGCGAAGCCAGCCCTGCTCCCGGGTTTCCGACCCGGGTGCCTGGCGAAGATTGGGCGGTTACCAGTGACCGAAGAGTCCAGAAGTCCGTTTGGGGCACCGTGGGGGGGAATAGAAAACGGGGAGTTCTGTTTGAGGCCTTGAGGTCCAAGTCCAGAAGGCGGATGGCTCGGGGTCTGGCGCTCACAGGTGAGGTGGGGGCCACGGGTCCGCGCGCAGAGCGCCCAGGATACCAAAGGCCCCTCCGGCTGCAAAGTTCCGTGCTGCCTTCAGCAGCAGCACTTGCCAACGGACCCCGGATGGTGTCTTTCCGGTTCCCTTTCTGGGTCCTGCCACCAGCTCCCCCCTGCAGCCACCCTGGCACCAGCTGCTCCTCCCGGGGATGGCTGGCTCCCATTTTCCTGAGGGCTGGGGGTTCCTTTTGTAAACCCCCGGCCTCCAGGCTAGATTTGGGTCCAACCTCCCTCAGACACCGGCCTTGGGGACCTGTGTTGAAAGATCCTCAGCAGCCTGGCAGTGTGTAAGCTTTCCCTGGAGCTCACCTCTGCGAGATCTCCGGGAGACGCGGGTAGGGTCCGTTGCACGCTCTCACCGTGAGGAGGAATCCGCAGCCCAAAGCGGTCAGCCACCTGCCCCCGTGTCCGTGTCAGCCGGGCTTGCTGTGTCAGCGCAGCCCCGAGGAGGCTCCCCAGCGTCCCAGCCTCCTCCTTCACGTCAGCCGGACCGGGAGAACCTGGCCCAAGCACTGCCTTCGTTCATTCACTCACCCTGTTCCTTCATTCGGCAGATATTTCCTAAGAACATACTGCGCAACAAACACTGGGGGCGAACAGAGAGAGATGAGTGGTTAGTGACGCAAGTAATTAACCTCTTCGCACCTTGAGAAGGGCTAAGACAAAGGGTGGGACGGTGAAAGGGGGCTCAGGGGCCGGGGTGGGGAGCATGTGGCAGTCCCCTTGGCTGTAGCGTTTCCCAGCCGTGGCTACATCAATGCACCTCCCGTCCTGTGTGCTCTTCTTGGGACAGTGACCTCCATCGAAGGGTGTGGTCTATGTTCCCTGCCTTGAACTGGACAGACACTGACCGACAGAATACGCCAGAAGCTCCGCTCAATGACTTACCCAAGCCTAGGTCTTGTAGTGCAATGTGACTTCCACCTGGCCCTCTGGGGACAAGCGCCTTTGTAGCCCTGAGTGGCCGTGTCATGCTTTGGGTCATGAGAGACCCAAGCAGACGGCCCAGCTGAGCTGGTCCTGAATTCCTGACCCATAGAAACCCTGAGAGGTAATAAATGTTTGGGTTTTTTTTTTTTTTTTGACGTTTATTTATTATTGAGAGACAGAGAGACACAGAGCATGAGCAGGGGAGGGGTAGAGAGAGGGGGAGACACAGACTCTGAAGCAGGCTCCAGGCTCCGAGCTGTCAGCACAGAGCCCGAAGTGGGGCTCAAACTCACAAACTTCGAGATCATGACTTGAGCCGAAAAGTCAGTCGCTTAACCGACTGAGCCACCCAGGCACACCCCCTCCCCCCCCCCGCCAATGGTTATTTTTGTTTTAAGCCACTGAGTGTTGGTGTAATTGGTTGAGGGCCACAGTAACTGGAACATTGCTGAAAGGTGGGGGTGAGGGTGGGTGGACCGAAGCGCTCTGGACAGAGACAGCAGCATGTGCAAAGGCCCCGAGGTGAGAAGGAAGCACTGAAATGAAGGTGCAGAGGCTGCCAGGGCCATCTCCCAAGCTTTCCAGACTCTTCCTTTGATCCTACCCACATTTCTCCAGTAAACAGGTAATCCTGTTTCCTCTTCTGTACAGAGATCCATGAGCGTAATAACGGGACCATGGGAAGAAAATTACATCTCATGCAGTCATTCATTCTCTCCATCAGGAAGATTAAATGCACGAGCCTGCTCTCCTGCCCCAGCTCCAGGCCACGCATCTCCACGCTGTGTGACTTCGGGCAAACCACTCTCCTGCTCTGTAAAATGGGGACGATCGCGGCACCGGCCTCGTTGGGCTCGCACCGCGGGGCTCCACCAACACAAGACAGTCGCCCTGCACTCTGGGCTCATCGGTGCCAGACGCCAGGATAAACCCGTGGCCGGCATTGACATGCGTCTTCCTCGCAAAGTCGGGGGTGGTGTGACCCCATTTACAGCCGAGACGACTGAGGCAGAGGTGGGCAAGCAGGGTCTGGAGCACGCAGGAAGTTCAGTGAATGCTGGTGGCTGATAACCAGCTGCCTTTCCTTTTCCTGCCAAAGCCCCACACACCTGGTTTAATGTCCTCAGTCCCCCGGATGCGCTCCTGGTTCCCCCTGCCCCCAAGCAGCCTGCCCCATTCAAAACTCCCTAGGATTTGGGAAAACAAAGGGGAAAAAACAATAGCAAACAGCTGGGGTGGTGGGGGGGTCCACTCTGGGAAAAGCAGCAGAGAAAGGCGGAAGGCGGTGCCCTGGAGAGAGATGCAACCGCTGCTGGGTACCTCTTGCCCCCCCCCCCACCTCCCACCCCTGCCACGTCCCCACAAAACAAGTCCTGTCCTGCTCTCCTGGGCGATACATGCTAGTGGGTCGGGGGAGGGGAAGTACACAGTAACTATGACGCTGATAACAGCAAAAGTATTTATTTAGCACTCACCCTCCGCCATCCCTGCTCAAACTCACTTAATTTTCACACTCTGTGAAGTGGGTGGTGTTATTTTCCTCAGTTCGCCAAGAGGAAACAGAAGCACAGAGAGGTTAAGCGACTCGCCCAAAGTCACACAGCTGGTCTAGCCAGGATTTAAACCAGGAAACAGGTAAACAAGCGAATCAGAAGGTCTTCAGTTTCCAGGCTGAGGACTCACATACATTCATCGTGCAAGAGATGGGGTCTACCCCGCTGGGGCCGGATGTGGACGCATAACATCGTCAGCCGGCCACCCAGGAGCCGGGGCGGGGGAGTCAGCCACCTCTGACCCCAGGGCTAGGAGAGACACTTCTTCACCAGAAGCTATTCTCCAAGCAATCCATTTCCCCCCCTCCAGCCAGAGGCAGTCCTAGA
The DNA here is from genome assembly GCF_007474595.2 of Lynx canadensis. NCBI lineage: Eukaryota > Metazoa > Chordata > Mammalia > Carnivora > Felidae > Lynx > Lynx canadensis. The sequence goes on along the minus strand of NC_044305.1, from coordinate 27,647,978 downwards.
ACAGTGCCCCAGGACAGGACAACCCCTCATTGCTGTCACATCTGCTGAGCAGGGCCACCCCAGGGCACAACATCCCCCAGGCCCCACGGGAGAAGGGAGGAAGGGAGCCAGCTCCCTGCTGGGAGCGCCGACTTCCCTGGCCTCGCAAGGATTTTCTCTTTCTCTAGAAACAGATTGGACTCTCTGCCTCCTTCCAAGCCTCACCCCTCTGCCCCCCTCCTTTTGCTCTCTCCGGGGGTCACTTTGCTCATGTTCCAAGCACTAACATGGAATCGGAGTGTGTGTGTGGGTGGGGGGGGAAGGTAGAGGGGGAGAGGGAAGGGGAAGGGGAGCTGAAACTTGAGATCCCAGCCTTGGGGGCGGGGGGAGGTTGGAGAGAGACAGAGAGACAGACAGAGACAGGAAGAGAGGGTTCACCCGGGTTTGGTTTTCCAAAGCAGGCAGCTTTGGGGGTTTGGTGTTTGTGTCTGTGCGTGTGTGTGCGTGTGTGTGTGTGTGTGTGTGTGTGTGTTGTTTTCTTTCTCACAGGGAGGCCAGGCCTCCCCTGGATAGTAGATAACTCAGAGGCGAGGCCAAGGCCAAGCGGGGAGACCAGGCCTGGTGCACGGAGACCGGGCAGCCTCGGGCAGGAGTGAGGAGGAAGGAAGGGAAAGGGTTAGGGGGTGTCTGCGGGGGCGGGGAGCAGAGGCGGTGGGAGGAAGCCGCAAGTATAAATAGCTGCCCTGGATAGAGCTCGGCCAAAACAGGGGTTTGCAGCTGCGGAGGCTCGGTGGGCAGGCATCCCGGGCCCGGAGCCGGGCGGAGCGCCGGGGTGGGGGGGCTCTGACCCGACACCCCTCACCATCGCCGCATCTCCGGATGCTCTCCCGGCCAGCCATGCTGCTGGGCGGCCTCCTCCTCGCCGCGGCCACCGTGACTGTGGCCCAGCGGAGGGGGCAGGAGGCGGCCGGGCGCCGCCGGGCGCACCGCGTCCAGCACGGCCAGTGCAGCTACACCTTCGTGCTGCCCGAGCCTGAGCCCTGCCCACCCGAACCCGAGGCCTTCGGGGGCTCCAACAGCCTCCAGAGGGACTCGCCCGCTGCCGCTGCACTGAACCTAGGGGACTGGCCGGCCCAGCGAGTGCGACAGCTGGAGAAGGTGCTGGAGAACAACACGCAGTGGCTGCAGAAGGTAAGGGCGGGGCCTACCCAGGGGGCTGTGGGTGGCACGGAGGCCTGTCCCCACGGACGGGGGGGGGGGGGGGTAGCGTCCTCCCCAGAGGCCTTCCCCGGCACAAAGGCCAGGCCCAGGTAGCCCTTGTCTCTGAAGTGTACAGATTGGGGTAGTGAGGAACAGAGAGGGGCAGGGATGGCCCTGGTGCCGCACAGCAAGGCTAGGCAGGGTCAGAGCTGGAAACCTGGCTCCCTCACAGCCATTCATTCGCTCATCCAATAGAAATCCACGGAGCTCCGATCACAGGCCTGGCCCATCCTGGGTGCGAGGCATGTAACAGTAAACAGAACAATACGTCCCCTGCTGGACTGGTGGGGGAAAGAGGCCAGAAAGAGATGTGCAATAAAAATCTGCTATGTGAGACGGTGAAGGAAAATGAAGGCGGGAAGACGGCAAGCAGTGGTGGGGTGGCTATTTGAGGTCAGGTAATTCGAGAGGACTTCTCGGAGGAGGTGGCGTTTGAACCCAGAAAGCAAAGTAAGGTAACTGGAGCGGCCCATGCAGGTACCTGCGGGGAGGGCGTTTGCTACAAAGGGAGCAGCAAAGGCTGTGAGGTGGGAATGCTGTCAGGGTGCCTGGGGAACCGGGGGGGACCAGTACTGCTGGAGCAGAGAAGGACGGGAGAAAGGGGTGCACCAGGAGATCTGAGAGGGGAGGGGAGGCAGGTCGTGTCGGGCCTTGGGAGCCACGGGGGGGACTCTGGCCCTCTCTTGCTCTGAGCATCAGAGCCAAGTGCATGGCTTTGAGCAGGGGAGACACCCCTGATTGGCTTTGAACAAAATACACTGTAGGGGGCTGGGGGCAGGGTGCATGCGGAGGAGAAGGCTGCTTAGCCACCGGGCAAGAGGTAAGAGGGGCCTGGAGCCGGACCGGGCCGGGAAGATGAGGATTTATTCTGACGGAGGAACATCGGTCCTGCTGATGAATTGGGTACTGGGTGGCAGAGCGTGAGGAGCTGAGGACACCCCTCGCTGTTTTGGCCCAAGGTCAGGGCCACTCTAGGGCCTTCTGCCTTCGTGCTTTAGGTCAACACTCAGCACCCGCCGTGTGCCAAGCCTTCAACAAGGCACCGAGTACAGAGACGAATGAGGCAGGTTTGGCCCTGCACAGGCATGGGGGCGGGAAAGGCGTCCCGTGGGTTCCAAGATCAGGTTGGCAGGAGCCTCTAAGAGGCGGCAAGGAAGGGAGAGAATAAGCCCCGGGCCGCAGGTGCAAAAGAAGGTCTGAGCAGTGGCACGGGGTGGAGGGAGGTAGACTGCTTCCTAGAGCCTTCAAACAGATTCAACAGTACACGGTGCCTCTCCAAGCATCAGTGCCTTCTTACTCCTTGGTGTCTAAATTGCTCAAAGCATGTGCCCAAGCAGCAAACAATGTCCACTCCCCTGATAACGTGCATATTTACTTAATGTTTTTGCGCATGTACCCATATTAATATACGTCCAGGGCATAAAACAAAATGAAATGGAAACTTCCATTTTCAAAAAGATGATGTACGAAATCACGTTCGTTGAAGTTCTGATAGTTTCCCCTGCTTTCCGAAGGATTGCCTTGAGCACACCCTGGGTTCATCCATCCCCAAGGTGGAGAGACTACCCTACACGTATCCAACCAAACTGCTTTGTGCATACTCACATATACACTCGTGTGCACTCACACTTAACCTCCTGTCTTATTCTTGCCCTAACCATCTAGCTCCTCAGCCCCCAACTCACCATCTTCTCCTTGTCCCTTGCCCACTTGCCCTCCTTCTCGCCTGCCCTGTCGGCTTGCCACATCTCACCCCTAGATCCCTCCTGAGGGACTTCTTGGCCTCACGCACTGGAGCCAACCCAGTGGGGGCTCTGTGCTGCTCTGAAATCTGTGTGTTTCTGGTTCCACGAGGGCCATTTCAAACCTCACCTCCTCCTCAAGCCTCCGTTTTTTTTTTTTTTTTAATTTTTTTTTTTTCAACGTTTATTTATTTTTGGGACAGAGAGAGACAGAGCATGAGCGGGGGAGGGGCAGAGGGAGAGGGAGACACAGAATTGGAAACAGGCTCCAGGCTCTGAGCCATCAGCCCAGAGCCCGACGCGGGGCTCGAACTCACGGACCGCGAGATCGTGACCTGGCTGAAGTCGGACGCTTAACCGACTGCGCCACCCAGGCGCCCCCTCAAGCCTCCGTTTTTATTGTCCCCCACCCTCCCACCAGACCAATGACCCCCTGCTTCAATGAGAAATGAGGACAAAGGGAGAGCCACTCTTCAGCTGCCTGCCCCACACCTGCAGGTTCACCCGTATGTCCACCAGTCCCCAGAGCCTTTCTCCAGCTCAGAGGGTAGGGGTTCCTCTATGGGCCAAGGTCACTCTTCCTTTCTAGGATGTAGATCCCATCCCCCTGCAGCCCCTGAACCTCCCCAAGCCAGCTGTCCCCTTCTGTACTCCCCCTCTGCTGATTCTTCCCCCTTCAGTGTTTAGTCCCATATAAGTATCTTCCATGGTTAAAAAAGAGAGAGAGAGAGAGAGAGAGAGAGAGAGAGAGAGAGAAAGAAGAGTAGAGCAAACAAGCCTCTTATCCAACCTACACTATCTGACTTCTGGCCTGGGTCTCAGAAGTCCACACACTCTGCCTCCACTTCCTCACATCCCACTTACTCCTTCCCCCAAAAGTCACCTCCCACATCCAATGGCCATGGCTCGGTCTTCATCATACTTGATCTCCTGACAAATTCAATGTTGCTGACCAGCACCATCCTTCCAGAAACTGTCTCCATCAGCAAGCCCTCATCCACCAAGCATGCCTGCTCTGACCTACCTCCCTACCCCTTCCCCTACCTTGCCCCACTCTGGGCCACCTCCATCTCCTACCTGGGCGGTCATCATGGCAGCCACCCTGGGCTCCCTGTTTCCACCCTGGCCCCCACAGTTCATTCATTCAGCAGACAGAGGGGTCCTAAGTTAGATCCTGTCCCTCCTCTGCTTAAAACCATCCTGGGACTCCCATCTCTTTGGAATAAAAAGAAAATCCTTAGTCCCTGGAACACTCCTCTCCCAGATGCCCACATGGCTCACCCAACCTCCCTCAGGTCTCTCCTTAAATGTCACCTCTTTAGAGAGGCCCTCCCTGTCCACCCCATTTAAAATAACCCTCTGTCACTCTATCCCCTCAACCTGGCTTTGGTGTTCTCTCTTAGCACTTATCACTACCCATTCTTAGAGCATTCCTGTTGGTCTGTGCCCTCCAGGAGGGCAAGGATCACATCTGCTTTGTTCACTACTGAGTTCCCAGAGCCCAGAACAGTGCCTGGCAGAGGGTAGGTGTTCCAAACGGCTGCGGAATGAATGAACATATGGGTGCGTGACCGACCCTGAGTCCCTCCAGTCGCTCGGGCCCTCCCCCACCCTGAAACGCCAGTGTCTCCCAGGACTCTGTCCCTGCTCCTCCTTTCCACTCACACTTCATGGCACTGCCCCCAGGGCTCCTGCAGCACCCTTTCCCACCTGCCCCATGATGATGCCAAACCGGCATCTGATGGGTTCCTGAGCCCCAAATCCGTGACCCTGACCCTGCAGATGTCTCCCCTCCGAGAGCCCATGGTGCCTCAACCCTGAAGCTGCCTGACACTCAGCTCTTCCCTCCCTGCCCACCTGTCTCTGTTTAAGGCCTCCTGTGGCCCCGGGGATGCCCTCCGGCCCCTAGGCAGAAGGACCCATCCATCCTGTGGCCTCCGCTTCTCTCCTCGTGGTATATCCTCCTGTCTCCCCAGCTGCCTCCCTACCTCGTGTGACCTCATCCCCTCCCTCCGGCTTCTCTACCCCAAGCCTCACCCTCCCATCCACCTTTGACTCCCCCGGGTGCCTGGCGCTCAGGCACCACTGGCTGAGCCAAAGGAAGCATTTAAACCGGTGACTTTCAGATCAGAAGGGCACCCAGCCCACCTCTTCCACCTGTGGCACAACGCCCTCTCCAGACGTCCATGGGGCGCCGTGGGGCAAAGAGCGCTGTTGCAGGAGGCAGGCTGACCTGAGTTCACATCCCGGTCTGGCATTTACTTGGCTGTGGATGAGCAAGCCTCAGTTTCCGTATCTGCAAAATGGGAACGTGTCGGGGGATGGCTGGGACGACCACGGCGACCGCTCCCACGCCGCTCTCAGCCTGCTGCCCGGCTAGAGCACGTGGTTCGTGAGGACACGGGGTGGCCTACCTGCGCCGGGATGCAGTGGACCGATGGGCTTTTATTTAACTCAGCCGTATCTCCAGTGTGAGCCCCGCACTGCTGGGTGAGGGCAGCGCACTTGCGGACGAGTCAGTCCAATGGTCCCCGTCCGATAGCCTTGGGGCTGGGAACGTCACTTGTCCATGCTGGTGGGCCCCAGGGGGCCCCCAGTCCTGCCTGGTCTCTGCTGGGGTCCAAGCAGGTATCTGCTCTGCCCTCCCCTGGGTAAGGGCTCCTGGGGTTGAATGCCCCCTTCATGCCCCTTGGGCTGGGCGTATCTCAGAGTCTTTGAAACTCAAAGGCCTCTTCTTGGCTTCTGCGGTAACATCCCAGGAGTGGGGAAAAAAAAAAAAAAAACGAGTCTCAAAATATTCTGATCTAGAAGCATCACTAATTACCACTACTGCCATTAGGGATTCCTGGGGATGAGCAGAGATGTCCGGCTTCCCCAGACTGAGCTCTAGGCCAGATTCCCATCATCGGGGTGGCCGCAGAGGAGACCCTCTTTGCTGCAAGCGGCCAGCGGCCAGCCCCTGCTCAGCCCATGCCCCTGACTCCTGCCCCTGTCCCCCCAGTGCACAGGTGAGGACACAGGCCAGGGAGGGGAAGGGACCTGCCAGAGTCACCCAGCCGTGACAGCCAGCCCAGGCCCTCCAAGCTCCAGGTCCTTTCTCCTGACTCTGGAGGGTGTCAAGGAAGTGAGGGAGGTAAGGATTCCCGAATCCCAGACACCCAGTTGTCTTCTCCCAGCGTGGAGCTGGCCCGTGTCCTCCTAAGCTCAGAGCGCAGGGGGTGGCGGGGGGGGGGGGTGGCGGGTGTTTGCGGGAAGGTCTGTTCCCTCTCCCCCTTCCTCGCTTCTCCAACCCCCTTACCCCACCCCTCTCCCTCTTTCTACTCTTCTCCCCTTCCTCCACCTCTCTCCCCTCCCCTCCTCCCCCCTCCCCCTGGAAAGCCTCTGCACTAATGACTCACGTCTGGAGTCTGCTATCTGTGGGCCGCTCCTGGCTCTGCCCCACCCCCTCATCTGGGTGGAAAGCTGCAGCCAGGACTGTTGAGGGGGCGGGCGGACAGGCAGACAGAGCCAGTGGGGGGGGGGCAGGCTCCCCAGCAGGCCGTGCGGCACAGTGGTGAGTCGTGTGGCCTGTGTGACCCGGTGTGTGTGATGCACTCAGGGCCTCGTCTGTGTGATGAGAGAGTTTGACGTGGGCTGCAGAGCGGCAGAACCGGGCAAGCATCTGCCCCCAGCAGGTGCCCAGCGAAGGGTCACTCTGGGCTGCTGTCACCCCGTGAGCGGTGGCCCCAGTCCCCGCCAGGAGGTGCCCTACTCTGCCGTCTCCCACCCAGGACCCATTCTACAGATGAGGCGAGTAGGAAACCCCAGGGCCACAGGCAAGCACGCAGGCTCCTCGACCCACCCCCGGCACCTGAGGGCAGCCCAGCTTCAAACCCCAGAAACGTGGGGCCCTCCACTCTCCCTCCTGTACCAGTGACAGTCGGCCGTCTCTGCCCATCTCCCCACGTGTCTCTGCCTCCCCCTTTCTATCTCTGTGTCTCTCTGCCGCTGTGACTCTCTCTCCTGTCTGGCGGCATGTCCCTGAGGTCTCTCCCTGTCTGTCCCCAACCCCCCCCCGCCCCGCCCCGCCCCGGCCCCGGGCCAGCTAGCCCTCCCATATCTACCTCCCTGGTTGTCCACACACTCTGTCCACCCCAGACGACTCAGGACACACAAGCCAGATGCCCAGGGCCCACCCCCCAGCCGGGGTGCTCAGCCGGGGCCCCTCTCTCTTCCCTTTCTGCACCCAAAGCCAAGCCAGCAGGGGTGAGGGGCCGGATAGGATCCTCTCAACCTGGCCCTGCCCCCAGCCTCTGCTGCTCGCTCCAGGCCCCTGACGCCAGACCTCAGAACAACTCAAGCCCTCAGCCCAGCGGTTGGATGCGGGTCAACAGCACATCCAGCGGAGCGCAGCGTGGGGTCCTGGCCCAGCCCGGGACCCTCCCAAACTGGCCCGGGACTCCCAGCTGCCCCAGCCCCCCCCCAGGCTGCCCGTAAATTCTTGGCATTTTCAGCCTTCGGCTATCCAAACAAGAAATGAATCTCAGTTGCCGAACAGAACGTCTTGGGGTTTGATTTCCTAACCTCACCGCTGGCTGCTTTCTAAGCAGTTTGGGGCTGAGGGGGTTGGGTGGGGAGAAGAGCATATGCTTCTTAGAGAAAGGGGGTTATTTTCCCAAGAAAGGAGCCTAGAAATGGCCGGCACAGATGCCCTTGACCTAGGGATGACCCAGGGAGCCCCAGGGCCAGCAGCCCCGCAAGCCGCATCCCCCAGAGGGACAGGTTTATTTTTTCAAGCACCTCGGCCAGGCCAGCCCATGGGGGCAGGGCCCTGAGTTTCTGGTTCTTTCTTCCTAGGCCCCACAGCTCAGCTGGGCTGGGATGTACCCAGACCCTCTCCTCCTTGTCTCCTAGGGCAGGAAATGTGAGAAAACAGACCCCAGGCCTGCCCCCTAAGTCTGCACTTCCACCCAGACTCTGGCCTCGGAGCGTTTGCTTAACCTCAGAGTCAGCTCTGAAATTTCTGGAATGGACCCAGAGTCGGGGGTGGGGGGGGGGGGTCACGTCCCAGCGGTGCCACTGACCAGCTAGGGAAGCCACCTGCGTCAACTGGTTCCTCTGTAAAGCGGAACTCAAAACACTCGCTGCCTCCTAGAGAGTGTGTAGGATAAAAGCAAGATAGGTCTCATGGCCAGAAAGGGGGAGGTGAGGTTTACTCTCAAGCTGGCTGCTGCCAGAACCCACGCTCTCAGCCCGGAGGCCAGTCTCCTGGCGAATAAGCAAGACGTGTCCCTTGTGGCCTGGTCCCTGGAGACCCAGCCGGGACCTGCAGAACAGACAGAGCGCTGGCCAGTGAAAGGGAAACTCACGGAGGCTAGATTTTTCCCTTCCCCCACGGGGCCTTTAGCCAATGAACCTTCTTGAAGGCTCTTCCGCCAGCATGGACAGCTCTTGAAAAGTTGAGGGAACCCAGAGCCACCACTTGAGTGTCCTCATCATTATGTCCCCCCCCCCGCCCCCCCGCCCTTGGCCAGGGCCTGGGGTGAATCCCACAGAGGCACAGCACGGGCCGTGGAGCCCACCCGACTCAACTCGACTCCCAGCGTCTCCGCTGCTCGTGGGCTGTGTGGCCTCAACCGCTGGGCCGCTCTGTGCCTCGGTTTTCTTATCTGAGAGGCGAGGAAAGTGATAGAAGCCGCTTTGCAGGCTAGGGTGATTCGACGAGTTAGTGCGCGCAGGGCGGGGCACAGCGTCCGGCTGAGTGTCAGGGAGGGATGGCATACTTGGGACGCGTGGCCCAGCAAGGGAATCCGCCGTGGTGGCAGGCCGGGAATTCGACAGCGGCTTCTCCACACCTTGCCTCGTGTGAGCTCAGCAAAGTCCCTTTGCCTCCTGCCCCGGCCTCAGTGTCCTCATCTGCAAAATAGGGACCATGGAAACAACGACCTCCGATGAGGACAAAATAGGGCAAAACGTATGCAGTGATGTGGTGGGCGAGGGGGTGCCCACAGACCCTGCAGGAGGCTCCCCTCCCCTCCCCTCTCCTCCCCTACAGAGGAGCAGAACTTCTGAAGCTTAAGCCGGCAGAGCCTCGTGACCCTTCATTCCCGTCTCCAGTCCATCACTCTTGGGTCTTTCCCAACGTTTGGTGCAAACGCTGGGAATTGGGGAAGCGCGTGAAGACACGGAGGGGGGAAAAAAATCACTGGTCTTCCCAGTTCCCTATTCATCTCCCAGTTAACTTCCTTGCAATTCGTTCTATGCATTTTATTTTATTTTTTTTTTTAATTTTGTCTTCCTTTCTTTAGTTTATTTACCTGTTTTCAGAGAGAGAGTGAGAAAGTACAGGCACAAGCGGGAGCGGGAGCAGGGGGAGGGGCAGACAGAGAGAGGGAGGCAGAGAGAGAATCCCAAGCAGGCTCCGCACTGTCAGTGCGGCGTCCGATGCGGGGCTCGAACCCACGAACCTCGAGATCGTGACCTGAGCGGAATCCAAGAGTCGGACGCGTAACTGACCGAGCCACCCAGGCGCCCCCGTTCTGTGCGTTTTAAAATTTTACTGAAATAAGGGGCGCCTGGGTGGCGCAGTCGGTTAAGCGTCCGACTTCAGCCAGGTCACGATCTCGCGGTCCGTGAGTTCGAGCCCCGCGTCAGGCTCTGGGCTGATGGCTCGGAGCCTGGAGCCTGTTTCCGATTCTGTGTCTCCCTCTCTCTCTGCCCCTCCCCCGTTCATGCTCTGTCTCTCTCTGTCCCAAAAATAAATAAAAAACGTTGAAAAAAAAATTTTTTTTAAAAAAATAAAATTTTACTGAAATGGTTTGGAAGTATGAAAAGATAGAAACAAATCTAATAAAATTCCTTGTTCCCACAACCCAGCCGAAGAGACCGTTTAGCTCCTGCCCCTCTCCTGTTTCCTTCCCCCAGGGGAGACAGCTACCGTGAGTTCAGTGTTGGTAACCTTTTACCCCGTGTCTATCCCTCCCCAACCAATGCATAATATTGGTTTCCTATATAAACAGCGTCATGCCATTTTCATTTTTCTGCGGTTTGCTTCTGTTCACCCAATCTTATAGCTGTGAGGTTTGTAGCTCTGCAAAGGCCGGAAAGGCCGGAGCCTCAGCTTTTCCCTCTGTAAACTGGGGACAGAGGTACGCTCATGCCTGGGTTGGCCGTGAGGCCCAAATGACAGGCACCCGCCAAGGTCTGCGCGTGTATCTGGTGCTGCTTCAACTCACGGGGAAGTAGGAGGTGCCGTTTCGGTTTCTTCTCTCTTCTGGGGTGAACGTGCTGCTGGGGCTTTCTGTGTGCTGGGCACTGCTGTGCATGTCCTACAAACATCGGTCCCTGAGATTTCACAACATCCTAAAAGGTGAGGACTGTTGCGATCCCCTTTTGTTATGGGGAAACTGAGGCCCAGAGAGTTCACGGGGCTAGGAAGCGAGGGAGGTGGCTTCGAACCCAGGCAGGGGCTGGGTCCAGACCTCATACTTAACCACCACACGGACTGCCTCTCTGTGCCCCTTCCCGATTGTACAGACGGGTACCCTGACCCTGGGCGCGGGGAGTGACTCAACTACGTTCACCCCAGAGCCCGTGGCAGGGGTCGGGTCAGAACTCGGGCTTCCTGAATCCCAGCTGAAGGCATCTGTGTCTCCTCCCCTGTAGCAACAGGATGCATCGTGTGTCACGAACCTCGTGGAAAATTAATGCATCTTTACGGTTATTAAGTTCTGGGGTTGCATGCAGGCAGCTACGAGCAGGCACTGCACACACACACACACACACACACAGGTGAGAACATTCATGTCTCCATTTACCCCATCACCCCTCCCACCGACGTCTATTGAGAACTTGCGGTGTTAGGCACTGTGCGGGGCTGAGAATTCAGCAGTGAGCGAGAGAGACTCAATCCCTCCCCTCCAGGAGCAGCGGGAGAGACACCAACCTGGTGATTTCTCATGTGTCATGATCAACCATGATACGCACTGTGAGGAAGTCCCCACCTGTTCTAGGGATAGATAACGGGGGGGGGGGAGGGCACGGAGGCTTGACGGTGATGGAGGAAAGGCACCAGGAGGAAGGACGGAGCTGAGCTCTGAAAGGTAGACTGGTCCTTCTCAGGCAAAGAAGGGAAAGGAAAAGCATTCCAGGCATAGGGAACGCTAAGTGGGAAGGCCCCGAGGGAGAACGAACGAGGTGATTTGGAGGAAGTGAGAAGCGTTCCTTGTGGCCGAAGCCTGGAGAGCCAGGAGAGTGTGGCCAGGCTGAGACTGGAGTGCTCATCAGGGGCCATACCAGACCTCTCTGGGCCTGACCCTGCTCTCAGGGATCTTAGGTGCTGGGAACCATCGTAGCCACGGGGGAGAATAAGGGCTCATCACATAGGCCCCGTTGCAGACACACCTTCCAAGATCAAGGCTGAGACGCAGACGACTACAAAGGGATAGCGGGGCCTTGGGAGGCCGAAGGCCCTGGTAGCCGGTTCACATCCGAGAAGCACCCCAAGTTCGGACAGAAAATGCAGGCCTAGCTCCCCCCACTCTATTCCCCATACCCCTCGTCTTCCTGTGGCTTCTTTGCCTTGGACAGACACCCGCCACCCGAGAGCAACACACACACACACACACACACACACACGCTCAGAGGTGTGGCTCTGAGGGTAAGACAGCCACAAACGTTCCACAGATAACGGTGCACCTACTATGTGCCGGGCACTGCGCTAGGCCCCGGGGCCAGTGAACAAGACGGAAGAATCCCAGCCCCCGGGGAAGCACAGATTCCAGCATTCGCTTCCTTTATGCCCCTGGCCCCTGTGCCAAGAGGAACCAATGCGCCCCGTTTTCCATCGAGGCCCCCGAGGCCCAGAGAAGCCCCGTCACTGGCACAGAAAGGGAGTGGCAAAGCTGTGACCGAACCAGTGCCTGACTCGGGGCTGCCGCTGAGGTTGGGAGAAGCCCGGCCTGTGCCGGGAATCGTGGGCCGAGCTGAGAGCTGAACGGCACACCCCTCCACAACAGCCCGCTGGTCCCTGACACGCTCCACCCCTGGCTCCCTGCCCACTCGCTCGGCTCTCTCTGAGCCCTGACCCAGAAGGAGAGCAACAGCGGGGCAAAGAGCCAGGAAGGCTGGACCTGGCAGCTTAGAGCCGCGGGGTCAGGGCCTGGGTGGGCCCGGAGGGGGTGGGAAGGGGGCTGGGACCAGGCAGAGGAGGAAGGGCCAACCCTTGGCCGTGGGGCTCGAGGCCACAGAGTCAGCCCCGTTGGAGAGGTGGGGAAACTGAGGCATGGGGATGGTGTGGCAGGGATGCGGTGTGTCTGGGGGAGGGGGGCGGGACCTGGAAGCAAGAGGGTCTGGCCTCTGTAACCCCCACAAGAGTCTTATCTGCTGTGGCATAACAAGTGACCCCAGAACATTTAGCAGCTTCTAATAGCCACAAACAATTCTGTCTCGGTTTCTGAGAGTCCAGAATTCAGGAGCAGCTTAGCAAGGTAGCTCCGACTCGGGTTTTCTCATGTGGTTGTTCTCGGATATCAGCCGGGGCTGTGGTCGTCTGTAGGCTCCACCCGGGGCTGAAGGATCAGCCTCTCGGCGACCCGCTCCCGGGGCTGGTAGGCAGGTGCTGGCTGGCGGCGGGGGTGACGGGCTCCGTTTCTCTCCCGATGGGCCCCTCTGCAGGGCTGCTCGAGGGTCCTCAGGACGTGGTGGCCCGTTCCTGTCAAACAAGAGGGCCAAGAGGGGACAAAGCAGGAGCCGAAACGTCATGATGTGGCCATGAAAGTCACACTCCAACATTTCTACGATGTGCCACAGTCACGGTGGCCGATCTCAGCCCAGCGAGGGACAGACTATGGGGACAGACTACGCGTGGCATGCATACCAGGAGATGGGATCCTTGGGGCCATCTTGGAGTCTGGCTGCCTCAAGGCGCCCACTGAATGGTGAAGGGTGTGGTCTTGGGAGCCCGAAGGCCCGAGTTCCAAGCCGGTCGTGCTCACCAGCTGTGTGACGTGGGCAACAGGCTCAGCTTCTCTGTGCTTCTTTCCCTCATCTGTAAAATGGGGATGATGAGCGAGCCAAGGACTAAATGGGCTACATTCGTAAGGCCCTCAAGGCCATGCCCCTTCGGAGGCGCTGAGCTCGAGCAGGAGCGAAGCCTGCTCTCTCCCCGGGGCCGGGCTACATCTGAGCAAGTCTGTTGAGTGGATGAAGGAGTGCTGAGACCCTGTCGTGGTCATTTCTAGCACGTTTCTCCTGAAGACACCCCAGTTTCAACAAATCTTTCCTGAGTACCTCTCCCGCGCCTGGGGCCGCTGGCTCGAGGCCTGGAGGACGTGGCTGAGAACTTGGTGGCCCAGAGCTACCTTGCTAAGCTGCTCCTGAATGGCGGCCCTGCATTCCTGCATTTCTCCTGGGGAGAAAACAGAGGCTTCAGATGGGTGAAGGGCTGTGGGAAAAACAAAACAAAACCCCAGCAGTCACAGTGGGAGGAGTCGGGCAGGGGGCTTGGTGTCTACCCTCCGCGGGGTGGCCAGGGAACGCTTCCCGGGGGAGATGACGTTCGTGGGGAGATCCAAAAGTCAGAAAGAGGCCAACGAGGTGGTCCTGAGATCAGGGGTGTGGGTGTGGGGGGGGGGGGGGGATTCGGGTAGGCAATGCTCTGGCTCCCGTGGCCCCTGCTGCAGCCCCCAGGGCCCCTCCTCCCAAACCAGTGTGGAAACCGCAGACACATCACGAGGGTACACACCCCTGAACTAGGCAGTTCTGCGTCAAGGGGTTTATCCCTGACGCAGCCTTGCGGGAGAGCTAAGTGACACGTGGGCGAGCATATTCCCAGCAGCCCTGGTGTGATGGCCGTAGCTGGAAATGAGCTCAGCTATTGGGGACCCGCTGGGCAAAGAGTGACGGCCACAGACAGAATCCCATGTGGCTATTAAAGCAGCGAGGCCGGTCTGTCGGGCTGAATGTGGAGTGACCTCTAAGGTTGACGCTGTGCGAGAAGCAGCAAGGTGCGGAATGGGGGCGCTGACCTTGTGTTAGCCAAAGAAGGGCTGGGGGGAGAAGAAGGGGGGGGTGTGTGAGCACAATCACCGCTGGCACACGCGTCGTGTCCCTGGAAGTAAACCCAGCACATCCTTCAGTGGCCCGTGGGGACGGGAACCGGGGCAGGTCTGGGTTAGCGCTCCACAGCCTTTGATTCCTTGGACTTCCGAACCATGTGCTCGCGTCACCCGTTCCCAAAAAATTTTAAAGTACCAAAATTTACTTCTAAATGGAAACATGCGCGCAAAGCTGTCAGAGGTCTGTTCTTCCAGATTTTCACGGGGCCGGCCACACTGGGCCACCAGCTCCTATGTGCAGCCTCCTACAAATGGCTTTCCAGATCGGGGCCTCAGTTTCCCCTTGTGGGAAACAGGGCTGGCTGTGTGGTCCCTGCTGGTCTTTTGAGCTCCCATATCCCTCCTGCCCAGGCTTGGGTCCCTGTGGGGGGGAGGGGGGCTGCTTTCCCCTTCATCATCAGGCCAGGCTCTGATTTCCCCCACCCTGCACCCTGGAGCCTGGTTTCAGCCTGGCTGGCTTTGCCCTAATTCCCACCCCACCTCCAGTGCGGCGCAGTTTGGACCCTGCTCTATGGGGCAGTTTTGCCCGTTTCCAAAGACTTTGTTTTTTCTCTGCTGGAAAGGAATTTACCAAAAAGCCTGGGCTGTAAGTGACAGCAGAGTCTAGAGCAGAAGGTGCTATGACCGGGCTTAGGCGTGCTGGGTTCTCTCTGGCTGCTGTGTGGGGCACGGACTGGGGCTGGGGAGCATGTGCAGAAGCTGAAGGCACAGCAGGGGTGGGGGGTGGCGGGGAGGTGGGGGGCAGCTGGGAAGCCCACAAGAGATGATGGAGGCTGGGGAGGCTTCGAGGGGTGGAAGTGATGGGGCCGGGGGAGGGAAAGTGGTCGGATTCTGCACATGGCCCCAGAGTAGAGACCACAGATTGGATGTGGGGGAGGGGTGAAGGGGGAGGGAAGAAGGTTTCCAAGGGGCCGGGCCTGAGCCATTAGAAGGATGGTGTTAGCTCAGAGATGAAATCATTTACCCAAAGCCACGGAGCTCGGAGCTGGGGAGCAGAGACCAGAAACCGTGCTCCCCACTGCCTCGTTGTGGTCTCATGGGGGTTGTTTTGGGGGGAATCCTTGGCCTTTCTGAACCTCGACACCACCCCAGCTCGCGGAAACCCCTGGTGATCCTTCGGTCTGATTCAGGCACAAGCGTGGGCAGGGGACCCAGAAACTCAGGCAACAGGCAGAAGCCAACATCTGGGCTCACCCGGTCTCTGGGCTCACTGGCTGGAAGGCTAAAACCCTGGCCCACGCGGGGTGAGGGGGACATGGTTTCCACCTGCTTAGCTCCTGCCCTGACCCTCCTGTGCCCACTGGACCTGACCTTCTGGTCTCCAAAATCAGCAGACCTGGGTAGGAATCTAGGATCTGTCAGCTTGATGGGGGACCTCAGGGAAGCCACTCTGTGTCTGAGCCTTCATTTGCTTATCCATAAAATGGGATCAATGGCAGAGCCTCCATGCAGGGGATAAGCGGCTATTTCTTTTTTTCTTTTTTTGTTTTTTAAGTTTTATGTATTTATTTAGTGGGGGGAGGGACAGAGAGAGAAGAAGAGAGAGAATCCCAAACAGGCTCTGCGCCATCAGTGCAGAACCCGGTGCAGGGCTCGAACTCACGAACCACGAGATCGTGACCCGAGCCGAAACCAAGAGTCGGACGCTTAACCGACTGAGCCGCCCGGGCGCCCCGCTACAAGGCTATCTCTAAGGCGCCCAAGCACACCTGGCCATCATGGGGTGCCATAAGGAGTTACCAGGACAACCGCCATCCCCCAAGGGCCCGCAACGTCTGCCCCCACTCTCACTCCTGGCAAAGTCCCACCAGCAAAGGACAGAGGGACCAGAGACCAGGACAAACGTTCTACGCCAGGACAGAGCCTCGGCCTTCCAAGGCGTGCCAGCCCCGGCCTGCGCTGCAGGCGGAGTTGTGTGGCAGAACTTAGAGCCGTCCCAGCAGCAACAACAATAAAAACCGCCAAAGTTACTGTGCACCCGGCATGCGCCAGGCACGGCCTCACTGAACAGCCGTGGTCCCGTTGAACCCCGCGACAACCTCAAGGAGCAAACGCCTTGAGCTGCAGATACCAAATCTTTTTCAAACAGGTTGGCAATACAGTCGTGTATTGCTCTGGCATTCATGCATTAAGTAACAAAATCTGACTAATGGTGGGTCTAGTCCCTACTACTGTGCCCATCTTACAGCTGGGGAAACGGAGACTCTGAGAGACCACACCTCCAGGAGGCCTCACAGCTGGGTATAAAACAGAGGCCCTCTCCAGGCCCGCAGAAAACAGGTACCATTAAAGCCAGATGAACTTTCCAGAACCTCTTCAGGGGTGATGCAGGGGACACCTGCTCCGTGCCAGGCACCCCCTCTGGATCTTTATCCAAGTGTCCTTCGCACTAATCCCCAAAAGAGTGGGTTCATGTGCCCTGGGGCCCCCCTGGGGCCCCATCTGACAGCTAAGGAAATCGAGGCTTGGCACAAAGATGCAAGGGTCCTGCGGCCGGTTAGTGGAGACGTTGGGATTGAAACCCAGAGCCTCGAGTTCTCGTGCTAGAAGCCTTGCCAGCCCCTGGAGGGATTCCTGCCAAGTCTCTTTCTCCTCCGGTGTTCGTTCTTCCCACCCGGGGGGCCAGGCCCGCACCCTCTTGATGAGGTCCCACCTGCAGTGATCCAGAGCTAGACGCCGTGAAGAGATGCCCTTGACTCCCAGAGGGCCCCACAAATGTGGTGGGGACCCCAGCCACCCTCTCCAGTGTGGCTCCAGCCAATGGGGGTCATGACCGTGGGCTCTGCCCTGCTGGCCTCCCCGCCTCCCCCAGCATCCTTGACCGGACACGCTCCGAGCACCTCCACCTCCACCCCTTCTCACCTCAACCCCACAGAGTGGCACCGTCACCCCCACCTGTAGATGGGGGAAACGGAGGCACAAAGGCTGCAAGCAACAAGCCCATTCGGCAGCTTGGGCTGGACTTCATTTTTTGTAAGCGCGTTTCTTTCCTCACCTGTTGCTCCGTTTCCCAGCGGCTGCAGCATGGAACCATCTGGCGTCATGTATCTCAAAGCTAATTCTTCCAGGAGGGGAGGTGTTCGAATCCGTCCGTTCGTTCAACGAAACGAATATCCGTGGAGCACCTGAGAATCGCCAGACACCCTTCCAGCCTCCAGAAGAAAAGGCAGGCGAGGCCCCCGCCCTCTTGGAGCGGATGGTCCACCGAGGGGGCACCAGTGAGGAGGGATTTTCAGAGGCCTGCACCCTCCGTCTCTCCGGCATCCGTCAAAGCTCTGGAGCCTCTCTCAGAAAAAAGATTATTTCAAACAAGGAATTAAATGCACGGATTTGCAAAGGAGGCTAACGCCTTGAGCACAGACCCGGACACGGGGCTCGAACTCACGGACCGCAAGATCATGACCCGAGCCGAAGACAGACGTTTAACCGACTGAGCCACCCAGGCGCCCCTAGATTCCGAGTTTTTTAAAAAACGGATTTGCGATGCAATCGCATAGTGTTCCTGCGTTAATACATCAAATAACAGCATCTCAGGCGCTTTACGTAGATAGCGCCAGGAATCTTCCCTGCGACCCAGAGATAGGAGCCATGATCACCCCCGTTCTAGAGGACAGGCCCAGACAGGCAGAGGTATCCGCCCAAGGTCACACAGCCCCTAAGCTAAGAGTTTTGATGCGAACCCAGGCTCGTCTGATACAATACACTAACTACTCTTCCCTCGTTGGTTTCTATCCGTAGTTGACAAAACGCTCTTTCCAAATATGAACCATACGCGCCATTTTCCAAGGAAGAGACAGGCAGGGCCTATCACCAGTATTGATCTTCTCCCTGATTCTCAAATACACCAGACACACTCACGTCTTAGAGCGTTTGCATTTGCCTTTCCCTTCGTCTAGAACTCCCGTCCTCCTGTCTTTCCCACAGCTGGCTCCTTCGCACCCTCTCAGCTCAGGCAGCTCCCTCCGGTGAGGGTTTCCCTGCCACTCTGGCCACACTTGCCCCCGACCCCACTCACTACCATGTCTCATTTCCCTGCATGGCACTCATCACTATTGGGATTTAACTAATGAGTTCGTGGAACTGCCCTGGAATCAGAAAACTTGCCAATTTTGTTCACTCTTGATTTCCCAGTCCCTAGTACAGCGCCTAGCACATAATAGGTGCTCAAGAAATTCCTGAGTGGGGTGGGGGTGGGGCGCGCCTGGGTGGCTCAGTCAGTGAAGCGTCCAACTCTTTTTTCTTTTTTTTTTTAAATTTTTTTTTTCAACGTTTATTTATTTTTGGGACAGAGAGAGACAGAGCATGAACGGGGGAGGGGCAGAGAGAGAGGGAGACACAGAATCGGAAACAGGCTCCAGGCTCTGAGCCATCAGCCCAGAGCCCAACGCGGGGCTCGAACTCACGGACCGTGAGATCGTGACCTGGCTGAAGTCGGTTTTTTTTTTTTTTTTTTTTAATTTTTTTTTTTTTGAAGCGTCCAACTCTTGATTTCAGCTCAGGTCATGATCTCACAGGTCATGAGATCAAGCCCCGCGCTGAGCTCTAGAGTGACAGCCCAGAGCTTGCTTGGAATTCTCTCTCTCTTCTCTCCCTCTCTCTCTGCCCCTCCCCAGTCAGCACACTCTCTCTGTCTCTCTCTCTCAAAATAAATAAAAATAAACTTAAAAAAAAAAAAAGAAAACCCTGAGTGGATACACAAATGACACTCCGAGGGTGAGGGATTAGCGTAAGAAAATATATTTGTCGTTATAATACATACTCTTATATGGGCTATTTTATAGAATCTGGTTTTGACGGGTTTGTTTTTTACTGTGTGTGTTTTTTACTTCTAACCTACAGGTTTTGTTGTTTTTTTTTAATGTTTATTTACGCTTGTTATTTATTTATTTTGAGAGAGAGAGGAGCACGAGAGCAAGAGGGAGATTGAGCAGGGGAGGGGCGGAGAGAGGGAGAGGGAGAATCCCAAGCAGGCTCCACACTGCCAGCCCAGAGCCCGATGCCGGGCTCGATCTCGTGAACCCTGAGATCACGACCGGGGCTGAAACCGAGAGTCAGGCGCTCAATGGACTGAGCCACCCGGGGCGTTTCTGTGAGCACTGACAAATATACACACTCAGTCATGACACAGAACATTGCCAACACCCCCAGAAAGTTCCCCTATGACCCTTTGCTGTCCATTCCCACCACAGACCCAGTCCTTGGCAACACCATGGATTCTGGCTTTTCCAGAAGGTCACATAAATGGAATCCTGCAGACTCTCTTTGAGTCTTATTATTGTGTGGATCACTAACTCCTTTCTTTTCTTTGTTGAGTAGAGTCCACTGGATGGATGGACCGTGGTTGCTTATCCATTCCCCAGCTGCAGTCTTTTTTTATGTAAACGATGTGGGAGAAAAGCAGGCTTGAGGGGACCTCCTGGGCCACGAAGACTGTTCATCCGTTTCGATGCTCATCTGTGGTCTGTCCAGAATACCCTCCTTCCTCAACCGGCCCCCTGCCTGTCTAAATTCCTTTCCTTTCCCTCGAGTCCCTTTTCAGCCGCCCTCTCCCCAACAAGGAGCAAGGTTTCCTGTCCTCGTGTCACAGATCAATAAAGTGAGGCTCAGAGGCACGTAGCCCTCGAGTACTAAAGACCCACAGTCGGAGTGTCATAGGGCCAAAACTCAAACCCAGGGCCAAAGGGAGAGGGTTGATACCCTGAAGGCCAGAGATCAGCCCCTTTGCAGGCTGGAGAGGTGGTGGCAGGTCAGGCCCCTGCCCCCCCCCCCGACCTCAACCCTGAGAATCTGCAGCATGAGGGTGACAAGGAAGGGGCAGGTCCAATCCTATGGGGGGACGTGGGAGGGCTCCCTCATTGGGACCCCTCCCCCATCCTTCCAGCCTGTGCCTGGGCCCTAGACCAGACCCAGTCCCCACCACACATGCCAACATTACTCACCAGAGTCCAGCGTGGCCATAATGGACCCATCTGGCCCACATTACCCATCCTAGGACCCATGCTGGTGGGCGGGTGTGGTAAATTGGGTGATGGGCCCCAGCTGTGGGTGGCCTTTGCCCCACCCAGCCACTCGCAGCCACAGGACAAGTGTGGGACCAGTGCGGGTACTTAGGGAACTCCTGTCACTTGAGATGACCCCAAGCTACCGTGAGTCCCCAGCTCAGCTCTGCAGGCCCGAAGAAGGCCCTGGGCCAGGAGTCAGGGAACCTAGACCACCAGGTAGTGACCTTGGGCCAGTCTTCCAGGCCTCAGTTTGTCCGTCTGCAAATGAGAGGCTTGAGGGGAGACTCCCAAGAAAGTCTGAACTGGCTCTTTATCTGCCTGGAGCTGAAGCTCAGGGTCTGGTCGTCTGCGTTTGAAACCAGGGTCCCCGAGGTCTGTGACTCGTGGGAGAGTGCCCCAGCACTCTGGGGTGCCCCAGCAGCCATGCATCAGCAATCCCAGGCGACAGAGGCAAGGCGGGGAAGCTGACCGGTGGGGAAGCGAGCAGATTCCAAACTCGCATTGGGATCGCGGTAGCCAGAACCCACTAGGGGACTGACTGCAGCAGACGAGAAAAAGAGAAGCGAGGAGGAGGAGGTCTGGGTTTGAGGCCAGCTGCCAAGATGGGAAAGATGGCGAAGGGGGGCGGGGGGCGGGGGGGCTGGCTTGCAGAGGGGAGTGGTGGGGGATGCCGAGACAGGGCAGTGGGGGCTGAGGGACCGAGGGTTCCATGGCGGGTGTTTTTGCTTGAGATGCTCGTTAGAAGCCCGCGTGGGGACAGTGAACTGGTGGCACACGGAGGGGAGAAGTCTGGGGGGGAGACGGAGCCAGTGTCGTCGGCACGTGACCATCCCGGGCCCAGCCAGAGCACCTGCAGCAGGCACTGAGGCTCCTGGGGCCCCGTCTGCTTTGACATCTGGTCTTGGGTGAAGCTAACAGATCCCTTTTCAGAGCGATATGTTATTTATTTATTTATTTATTTTTAATTTTTTTTTTAATGTTTATTTAGTTTTGAGAGAGAGACAGAGACAGAGCATGAGCAGGGGAGGGGCAGAGAGAGAGAAGGAGACACAGACTCCGAAGCAGGCTCCAGGCTCTGAGCCATCAGCACAGAGCCCGACGCGGGGCTCGAACTCACAGACCGTGAGATCATGACCTGAGGTGAAGTCGGACGCTCAACCGACTGAGCCACCCAGGTGCCCCCAGAGCGATACTTTTAAATGCATAAAATAAAAGCGTCCGAACGCCCAATGATCTTGCCATTGCGGTCAAAATACTCAATATTAGATCTGTGCTACGGTTGTAGCTTTGTCCAGTGGTGGGTCCGAGGATGTCCGTCATTCTGAGGTCCCGATGAGCAGAAACAGAATTTAAGATACTGCACCACCTGCACTGTGGTATGGAAATACTGGTGATTTCTAGGGGTTAATGGAGGGGCGGGATGAGCTAAGAGTGCTATGGTTTGTGGCCCACGTTCGTCATCGAAGGAAATGCCAAATTTTACTTACAGGTTAGCAAAGTTCGTGGGCCCCCCTGAATTCTCTTTGCAGACCCTGTGGTCCCCACTAAGGACCCCTGACCTAGGGAGAGAACATGCAGAGAGACTAAGGCCCAGAACTGGGCTGAGAGCCCCCAACATGTAGAAGCCTGGTAAAGGAGGGGGCAGAGCGGGGGTGACCACAGATAGGAGGACAGCTAGGAGAAAGGAGCATCTGGAAAGTGTTTCCAGAACGCGGGTGTGGCCATCTGGGCTAACTGCTGCTGAGGGGGAGAGTCAGAGGACATGGAAGGGTCCCTCCATCCAGGAGACGATGACCAGGCGGGTTAAGGAGGGAAGGGGGAGGGAGGGCAGAGAGCACCGAATTCTACAGTCTGGGTTATATTTGTTTTTCTTGAACATGGCAAATACACAGACTGCCTTATACTATTCCTTAAGCTTTCTTGTATGCACACCATAATAACATTGTTAATGTTTTTAGAGGCGAGGGTGGTCATGGAGGCAAGGAAACGGAGGAGCTTGTTGAAGAAGTTTTGCTGTTGAGGGGACCGGAGAAATTGGAGACGCAGTTGGAGGGACTGTGGGGTCAAGAATTTGTTTTTAGATGGAAGCGGTTGGATCACGCTTGTGTGTTACAGGGAAGAGTGGGGCGGGGCGGGGTGGGGGTGGGGTGCTGATGATGCAGGGAAGGAAGGAACGGGCCAATATGACGAAGACTTGAGAGGCTCCCATGTCTCCCTGGTCCTCAGTCCCTTTTGTGACTGCCACCCCAGTTCTCACACTTGAGCAGCAGGTTCACCTGGGCGGCTGGGCGCCACCCCAGAGTGTCTGACTCGGTAGGTCTGGGGTGGGACCTAGAAATTTGCATTTTTAACAAGCTCCAAGGGCCACACTTTGAGAAGCCCTGCTGTAGTCAATACCAGCACCACCCACAGGCGCCCCCTCCAGGATCTGATGTTGCACTACAAGGGAACGCACTCCAAAATCACAGTGGGGAGGGGGGGATTGGGAAGGGGGGAGAGCAGGACAGGGGGGCGGCAGGGGACTGGGGGCAGGGAAAGGGGCAGACTGTTAAGATGCAAGAGGGGAGAAGAGACCGAGGAGGAAGCAGCCAGAGCCTGCCTGCCCCCACTCCAGCCAAGGTCACCACCCCTCCCTGGGGAATGCCTGTCTTCCCAGGGATCCTGGGAGCTGCCCTGTCAGACCTCCTGGAAGACTAAGTGAGAGGGCAAGGGACGCAGCCAGGGCCAGGGGGTAGGGATGATGGCCAGAGGCCAGGATGTGTGCAGAATGGAGAGAGAATAGAGGAGGGGCGCCAGCTCTCTGCCTGCGGGCACCGAGCCCTGAGAACACGCTGTTCACCTTTGCAACTTGATCCTGGTCTCATGCCAGACCGGCTTCAACTGCTCTTGGGAAAGAGATTAGCCCGTGGGATCCCAGAACATCCTAGCTGCGAGAACCCTTGGAGACTGTCCGGTTCAGCCCATTTGGCAGATGGAGGGGAGCAGAAAATAGAAAAGTCCAGCTTGATGGATAGACCTGCAAACTCTCCTGCAGGGAAGGATACATCCCCACTCCCTGACGGCTGGGTAATGGGCATGACATCGGGGGCTATTCTCTGACCCTTGTAGCTCCCCTTTTTCTATCAGTTCATTGAACACATATTTATTGAGCGCCTACTGTGCGCTAAGCGTTGTGCTAGACACAGAGATAATGGTTGAGGAAAACCAAGTCTCCAGCTTCATGGAATTGACATTCCAAGGGTAAAGCAGACAACTGACAGATAAATATGTAATACAAAGTCGGGGAGTCGTAAGTGGTAGGAAGAGACCTGAAATGACACGAGGGAGTGAGGCATGCAGATGGGGATGAGATGGAGGGAGTTTCCAGGCAGAGGGAACAGCATGTGCAAAGGCCCTGAGGCAGGGGTATGCTTGCTGTGTTGGAGGGATGTCACAGAGGCCAGTGATCCGGAGCAGAGTGAGGGAGAGGACTGGGAGACGAAATCAGAGCAGGAACAGAAGGCTGGATCATGGAGGAAACTGGAGTCATAGGGAGGACTTTGGCTTTTCCTCTAAGATAGGAATTCTGAGAGGGTTTCTTTCTAGCAGAGGAGGATTTCGATTTGACTTAGGTTTAACGAGATGCCTCTGGCTGCTGAGTAGAGGATGGCTTGTGCATGGGACCAGGATGGAAGGAGAGAGGCCAGGGAGGAAGCTACTGGGATGGTCCAGGTGAGAGGTTAGGGTGGCCCGGCCTGGCAGAGAGGCCTCCCCTGGTTGCTCTTTGCCCTTCGTGGAGACGCAGGAAGGGACAGGAGCCTTCCTCCAGCCCTTACCCATGACCCCGGCCCACGGTCTCCCCACAGCTAGAAAGGTACATCCAGATGAACTTGAGGTCAGAGCTGGCACAGGTCCAACAGCACATGGTCCAGAACCAGACGGCCACCATGCTGGAGCTAGGCACCAGCCTCTTGAACCAGACCACGGCCCAGACCCGCAAGCTGACTGATGTGGAGGCTCAGGTATGGAGGGCGAGCAGGTGGCGTGGGGGGAGGGGGCAGGGGGAGGCTGTGGCCAGCCGGGCCGGTTCACAGCCCAGGTCATCTTGCCTCGGCCTCTATCCCTGGCTCAGGTCTGGGCCTCCCCTGGGCCTGTAGCACCCTGGGCCCCTTCCCTGATGAGCCGGTTACAAAACACTCTGAGCACCAGGCCACGAGCCCTGGGGGCAGACACCGGGTGTGGTGCTTCTGCCTCTGTGACTCCGGGGACACTCCAGGTCTGCGCTGGGCACTGGGATGAGCCCTCAGGGGGCTCAGAGGGCTCCCGGGGAGAGATGGCTAATAAACAATTCACTCAACCTCAAGAGCAACTGGAAGGGGAGGGAGGGAGCAAACACATAAACGGGAGGGTGAGTAAGTGAATGGATAAAAAGATCGAATGACAAATAGGCATGTGTCCGTTGAATCCCTACTATGTGCAGGCACTGTTGGAGATGCCCGGTTCCGGGTTATAGCAGTAAATGAAACAGGCACGCATCCCGACCCTTGTGGACCTCCCTTTCCAATGACCACCAGGGAAATGAACAGGAAGAATAACTTGCACGTGTCAGGGGGTGACCTTGTCCAGGAGAAAATAGCCTGGGCAGGAGAGAGGGAGGGCGCGCTAGGGTGCAGGGATGGCTTGCGAGTTTAGACGGTGAAGCCAGGAAGGCACGGCGGGAGGATGGGAGCCAGGCTTACTCAGAGTAGGCCCAGTGGGGGGACGGGGCCGGCAAGCTCCAGGAACATCAGGGTGGTCAGTGTGGCTGGAACGACCAGGGGGAGAGGGGTGGGCAAGGGTTCAGAGAGAGGCACTGGGGGCAGACGACAGCGCGGGGCACTGAAGGCCATGATGGCCATCTGGAAGGTGGATCTGACAGGACTTGGTGATAGATTAGATTGGGGGGGGAGGGGGTGCTCAAGGGCGACTCCTCCTGGGGCCGGAGCAGCCAGAAGAACGGAACTGTCATGTGCAGTGCTGGGGACGAGCAAACTCAGAAGGCAGATCATAAACTCAGGGCCTGTGAGTGAGCGAGTGAGCGACCGTAGAAACTAACCGCAGGGAGGATAGAAATAGGTCAGCGAGTTTCTGGAATGGCAGAGCCCCCGGGCAGGTGGACGGCGGCCGAGGCGCGTTCCCGCAGGGCTCGCGCAGCCCCCTACCCCTTCCTGTTTGCCGGGACAGGTCCTGAACCAGACGTCGCGCATGGAGATCCAGCTCCTGGAGACTTCGCTGTCCACCAACAAGCTGGAGAAACAGCTGCTACTGCAGGGTCACGAGCTGCACCGGCTGCAGGGCCGCAACAAGTGGGCACCAGCATCCTGGCACAGGGCCGGGGACAGGGCTGGGGGGCGAGGGCCAGCCCGGGACCCAAGCGGGTTGGGACCCAGGGTGGGCGCCGGGGCCGCGGCCGGGGCCGGGGCCAGGGTTGGAAGCTGGACTTGGGCTAGTACCTTGGACAGGGGCGGGGGCCAGAGCTGGGGCCCCGGGGTTTTAAGACTGACATGAGGGAACACTTGGGCGGCTCAGGCTGGAGCCAGAGCTGGGGTAAGGACGGAAACCAGGGTTGGAGTGCAGACTGAAGCTGGGAGAAAAGGTGGGCCCTGAGGCTGGGCTGAGGTTGGGCTGGGGGCCCAGCAGGCACCCCTGGGTGGAGACGGGAGACAGGCATTTCCCTGGGGGCTCAGGACGCCCTGATTCTTTCTCCGTTCCTTCCTTTTTTTCTTTTCCTTCTCCCTTCCTTCCTTCCTTCCTTAGGCAGAGAAACTGGCATCTGAGGCTGATTTCCTCTTGGTTTCGAGCTGAGTGGAGAAAAACTGTCAAGGTCAGGGTGTCGGAGGAGGCAAAACCCACACACTGATGGCAGTCACCCCCTTCTGTACAGGGGGAGATGTTACAGTGTTACAGTTGCTCGCACGCCGGTCACAATAAGGACCTAAGGCTCATCCGGGTCTCTCTGATCCGCGTACAGCTAATGCTAGTTTGTCCACCTTCCTATTCCTACTCCGCCACTCCAAGGTGGGGCAGGCCAGGGACTGGGACAGTCTGAATGGGCACTGTCTAGAAATCCGTGTAGAGGGAGGTTATCACCAATATGCTGTTGGCCCGTGGAGACAGCTAAATTTCTAGAACCCGAGTGTGCCCCCATTGTTTTTCTCTTCCTATGGCATACTTTGGGGTTCGGGGGGGGGGAATTCCTTCTGCCTCGGCTAGACTCATTGTGCTAGTCTGGAGAATGGGTTGGCGTAACCTTACAGATAGGAGAACGTCTCCCTCCCGTCCCCATCCCTTAGCCAGCCACCCACCCACGGCAGAGGTAACCGCTCTCCCTGGCTTTGTGTGTGTGTGTGTGTGTGTGTGTGTGTGTGTGTGCATCCTTTCATTCATTCAATCACCAGTCATTTTTTGAGCTCTTACCACATGTGAGACACTGTTCGAGACACTGGGGGGTACAGAAGTGAACACCAGACAGAAATCCCTGTCCCCCAGCGGACATTCTGTAAGCTGACGTTCAGGGGTTTCTTATGCATATGTAAACAAATATGTCCCTTTTTTTATCCTTCTTGATCCCAAATGGAGCGTCCAGCTTTTTTTTCCAAGTATCCCGGAAGCCGTTCCGTCATTGCATGTTGCTCGTTCTTTTCTCCAACTGGATAACCTTCCACCCCATGGCTGTGCCCACCCTAATTTTCCCAGCATCCCCAGCGAATGGGCAGTAAGGTTGCTGTTTCCTGTCTTTCTCTACTCTTCAACGTGAGGCGGTGAATAATGTCCCCGTACCTCGCTGCACACACACACGTGAGCCAGCCTGCAGGCGAAAATGCCAGAAGTGGAAGAGTTGAGTCAAAAGCGTTTTTCCTTTTTTAAAACTCTTCTTTTTTTTTTAAACTCGTGCCAAAAATGCTCCGCGCTTATTATGTCACCAGACAATAGAGACCCGTATAAAATGAAAGGGAAAGTCGGTTTCCCCCCACCCGCCTCCCCTCTTCCTCCTCTCCATCACCATCCACTCCAGCCCGCTCGCTCGCTAGCTCGCTCGCTCGCTCGGCAGGAGCAACAACGCTTCATGGATTTTCTTTCACTTTCTCTGCAAACACAGGCACCACCGTGTCCTTCCACGTGCCTCTCTAAGCCTTTTCCTATAAAAGTTCACGGGTCTCCCTCTGCATTTACAGCAATACCTTTTTCCTTCCTCTGTTTGGTCACCCACACGTGGGGCTGGACGAGAGGCACTCGTGTCCAGAGCGCAGTCCCGCTCAGGTCCTGGGCATCTTTCCAATTCCGCCCAGATGCGCTCTGCCTCCAGAGCATTTCCAGGGACGCGGAGACAGCACAGGCTCAGCCGGCCCTGGCTGCTGGGCATTCAGGCCCTTCCTTTTTCTCTATTATAACCGATCCCCCAAGGGGCACTCCTGCCCATGCTCCCTAGAGGTTATCTCCCGGGAGTGGACTGCTAGGTCAAAGGGCAGGCATACTGTGGACTTGATAAGGACATCCTTATCAAGGCTGGCATTGATATCAAAAGCTTTGATATCAAAGCTATCATTCCTGGCACATCCTTCCACCCCCACCTCTCTCTCTCTCTCTTTATTTCAATTTTATTTCGTATTTATTTCTTTATTTTGAGAGAGAGAGCAGGGGAGGGGCAGACAGGGAGAGAGAGGGAATCCCAAGCAGGCTCCAGCGCAGTGCAGAGCCCCACGAGGGGCTGGATCCCAGGAACCCGGTGATCGTGACCTGAGCAGAGATCAAGAGTCAGGGGCTTAAGGACTGAGCCACCCAGGCGCCCCCGCCACCACCACCCCTTTCTTCTATGGACCCCGATCCATCCATCTTCTTCCAGAGCCAGGTCTCCGGTCTCTCTTTCCTCCCCTCCTCGCTCTCTGCTACCGGGGGGCACGCCCCCCCCCACCTCCCCGGGGCTGTGTAACTCTGGGCAGGCGCCCCACCTCTCTGAGCCTCCTTACCGATCTGTTAGGGGAGTGCCCCCGCCCCCGGGGCCCCGGGGACGAGCCCTCGAGTGTGACCGCGTGGTGGGGACAGCAGGCTGACGCGCGTGCGCCCCGCCCCGCAGCGCGCTGGAGACGAGGGTGCAGGCCCTGGAGACGCAACAGCAGGCGGAGCTGGCTTCTCTCCGCGGCGAGAAGGAGCGGCTGCGGCGGCTGCTGGGCCGCCAGAGCGGCGCCCTCGCGGGCCTGGAGCGCAGCCTGCGCGCCGCCAGCAGCAACTCCAGCCTCCTGCAGCGCCAACAGCGCCAACTGCTGGAGTCCGTGCAGCGCCTGGTGCGCGTCGTGGCCCAGGGCCCGGGTGAGCGAGGGCGCGCCTGGTGCGGTGCGGGAGGAGGGCAGGGGAGGGGAGGGAGATCCTGCTTACCCTCCCGCTTCGCTGGAAGCCACTGCGGGCAAGGCTCGTCCCCTCTCCCGGCACCTGGGAGATAGAAACGACAACGAAGACTAACAACGAGGAGGACGAGAGTCCTAGGAGGAGCCAACGCAGACGCCACCCCCTAACTCCATGAGTGACCTTGGGCATGTCCCTCTCTTGGCCTCAGTTTCGCCATCTATTTGTGAAAGTGATAACAATAAGGAGTCCCCCCGGCCCAGACGCATAAGTTTGGGTTCCAGGATCCACCCGACACCCTCCCTTGCTTCGGCTTGCCCCACCCTCCCCCCAGCCTCAGTTTCCCTATCTGTAGAGTGGAGAGATTGGACTCAGTGTTCCCCAAAGCCTTCTCTCGCCCTGTTGCCCTCGTCCCTAAACCCAGGAGAGCCCCATAGAAGTGAGGAGGCATCTCTGGCCCCGGCTGCTGAGAGGGGAGATCAAGGCCGGGGCCGGTTCTCACTGACTCCTTCTGAGGGGGCCCGCTTGGGGTGGCCGAGGCCTTGCTGGTTTCAGCTTGAGTCACTCAGTCAGCAGAACCCTAACTGAGCACCCACTGTGTGCCAGCAATGCAGCTGACATTTCCAGACCACAGAAGACCTAAAAGGCAGGGCTGAGGAGAAAGAACACCAACCTGAGGACAGTCAGGAGCGGTGGGAAGGTTTTTACACCCAGCGGGACTATGTTTTGGGAAGCTCATTTGGAACCGGGCAGTGGAGAACGGCTGGGTGGGAGGGAAAGACGGAGGAACGTGTTTCTACTCCTTGCAGGATCAGCGCGGCAGGAGGCCGGGAAGCCTTTAAGGCACAAGGAATCCAGCCGGAGTGACGCGTTCCAGGCACTAAGGCTGGCAGCGATTTAGGGCCAGAGGATGGCACCAGGGCTCTAAGTGGGGCAGGCCCTGCTGGGTTTGAGGGATGTGAGGCCCCAAGGAAGCCACGGGCAGAAGTGGAGTCCTTCCAAACCACGAGATGTGGAGGGACCCGAACGCATCACTGGCTTGTGCCATAGCCCTGGCAGTGACACTGCCTAAATTAGTCCCACGTGTGGGTCTGTTGTAGCTCAGCCCCGGATGCAGGCCCGGGCCCGGCGCCTCTGCCCGCAGGCTCACCGCTGACCCAGTCTCCAGCTGTGATCCCGTGTCTGCTCGCCAGGCTGGGTAGGAGGTTGTGCTGGGCGCCTGGCCTCAGGCACCCTTTGCCCAAACGCCCCGTGCCCCTGCCCTGCTGTCACCAGAGAAGGGCACCGTGGGGTTGTGCCTCCTACCGAAGGGCGCTCTAAGGACTCCTTCGTAAGACCTAGAGACAGGGAAGGCTCTGCCCATGCCCCCAGCTATGTGCCCTTGACCCAGTTACCTTTCCCTTAGCCCTCGGTTGGGGGAGACGTGCCTCACCGGGGTTCCGACCCCAGTTACCTCTCCCGGAAGACCCTAGCAGCCTCATCTGTGGCCTCCCTGGTTTGAGTCTTATCCCCTGCAGTCTCCGTTCCACGCTTTAGCCGGAGCCCTCTTCCTCCGCACTCTGGGTTCCTTCCTCACCCTGGCATCCGAGGCTGACCTGGCGCCTGCTGAAACTCAACCTCATTTCTCGTTCCTCTCTGAACATCCCTGTGCCAGCCTCGCCCTGCTCCCGTCAAGTTCGTCAGACAGCCAGAGCTCTCTCTGGCTCAGCTCTGGTCTCATGGTGTGGGTCATTTCGCCTCCCTGGCCTCCACCACTTTCCCACACCACCCCATCCCTGGCACACGCCAGGACTGTTCCCACCTTGGAGCCCCCACACGCGCTGTTCCCTCTGCCTGGAACATTTTCCCCTTCTCCTAGGTGATCCTGCTCCTTATCCAGACCCCAGCTCGCTCACCTCCTCTAGGAAATTTTCTCAGGTCTGATACCTCTCCCTGTCCCCAGCATCTCCCAACCCGGAACCCGGCAGGAAGTAGGGCTCACCTGGCCCCTTCCCTCTCTCCTTAGCTTACCTCCAATTGCTTTTGTGTTTGTCACATTGCAGCCTCCGTGAGGGCAGCTGAGCAGGTGTTCCAGGACTGTGCAGAGATCCAACGCTTCGGGGCCAACGCCAGTGGCGTCTACACCATCCACGTGGCCAATATGACGGAGCCCAGGAAGGTTAGGGGACTCCCTGGGGGCTGAGGCTAGCGGAGGGTGTTGAGCCAAGGGGCTCCCCGACAGGTCACCGCCTCCCCCCGCCCCAGTCAGCTTCAGGCCTTGTCCGACATCTGAGATACCAGAGAAAGCGGGATGACCCTACCTTCGGGAGCCTCCAAGGGAGTCAGAGGTCAGAATGTGGGGGTTAAAGCAGAAGTTCCCAGAGCTGGAAGTACATCCTTCTGCATCTTCTCCAGAGACGCTTTTAGTTGGAATGGCAGAAAACAGTTCTGTGTTGGTTAAGGTCATGCTGGCTGTGGGGCACCTGGGTGGCTCAGCTGGTTATAAGCATCTGACTTCAGCTCAGGTCATGATCTCACAGTTCTGAGTTCAAGCCCCACGTCGGGCTCTGTGCGGACAGCTCAGAGCCTGGAGCCTGCTTCGGATTCTGTGTCTCCCTCTCTCTCTCTGCCACTTCCCCGTTCGCACTCTGTCCCTCTCTCTCTCTCTCTCTCTGTCTCTCTCTCTCTCTCAAAAATAAACAAACATCAAAAAAAATTTTAATTGAAAAAAAAGGTAATGCTGGCTGAAACAGCAAACAAACGTTGAAAATCCAGGGGCTTAACACAAAGAAGTTTATTTCTAGTTCAAAAAAATTTTTTTTAATGTTTATTTTTGAGAGAGAGAGCGAGAGCGAGCAGGGGTGGGGGAGGGGCAGAGAGCGAGGGAGACACAGAATCCGAAGCAGGCTCCAGGCTCTGAGCTGTCCGCACAGAACCCGAGGTGGGGCTCAAACCCACAAACCGTGAGATCATGACCTGAGCGGAAGTCGGGCGCTTAACTGACTGAGTCACCCAAGCGCCCCACAAAGAGGTTTATTTCTAATTTACATATAGTCCGGTTGAATGCAGGTGTGGGGGCTCTGCTGCACGTGGGAAATGAGGGACCAGGGCCAATAGAGACCCCACCATCTCCAGTGAGTGTCTTCAGTGAATGTTGCCCTGGGCTTTGGAGGTCCACTTATGAGATGGATGAGGGGTCAAGGGGAAGTGTGGGTATCAGGAGGGAGGGTTTGGAAGCCAGGCCCAGAAGTAAAAGAGTATGGGGAACAAGTAGTCAGTCTTTGCACTTCCTAATTCCCTTTTCAATTTTCTTTGACTTCCTATAATATATATATATTATATATATTTATATATGTTTGTTTCCAGGCCGTCTTTAACACTTCACACATACCTGCTAAACTCCTCTTTTAACAAAGAGATCAGGCCCTCGATGTCTAGCTAGAATTTCATGTTTTCGTTACATTTATTTTTACAATTATTTGACTAAAAGCAAGTGTTACTAGTGTTCAATTTGTGGTACTGATAAGATTTCCTTCTAAAATACATTTCATCTAAGTATTTAAGTGTTTTTTTTTTAAGGGACACTACTTTTTAAGTAAATATTCTATATGAAATTAGGTTCATTCTATAGGAAATTCAGCTATGGTGAAATTCTGTGAGGCAAAAGAGCTGGGCTCAGACCTCAGCGTAATTTAGTGTCACTTGCCTCGAGAAAGCCCCTTCTCCTCTCTGGACCTCAGTTTCCCTTACTGTACCCTCTGCTACTCCCGCAACAAATGCCACTGTCTCCTCTCCCTGAGCAGGCTTCTACTTTCTCAGAGCCGCTCCCTCCACTGCCATTTCCACTTGTCTGCCTGTCACATCGTCATCCAAAGCCCTGTTCCAATGCTACCTCCTCTGAGAAGCCTTCCGGGGTTGCCCAGTGACTCCTTCTTAGGAGCTCTTCTTGTGGCTGCCCAAATGTTCATAACCAATAGTCTGCCTGCCCTATCATAGCAGCCAGGCATATCCTCCAGACCAAGCCAGCCCTGAGGGTTGATTGATCTCTGACGTGTCTCTGTCACCTAGTATGGGACCAGGGACCAAGTGTGTCTTCACTGAACATTGAACATGTACTGAACCGGCTGGAAGAATAATACGAACAAAGATTAGGCTGAAAGAAGAGATTATGATGGATGGTGAGCTCTTTGAGAGAAAGACTCTTTCTGTCTTATCCATACTGGCACCTCCCATACTTTGAATGGAGCTTGGTATATAGCAGGTGCTCAGAAAACATTTGCCCGCTGAATGTAATAACATTTCCTGAGTCTACGCCGTGTGCCAAGCATGTTACCCCTGTCAGCATTTAATCCTTACCACAACCTCGCAATAATAGCGGGGGGAAAGCCTCCATTTACTTAGTTCCCAATATGCCCAGACTCTTTTCCTTGGATGACTCATGATACATAGTTCTTGCGTCAAGCCAACTTGCAGGTGAGAAACTGAGGCACAAAGAGGCTAAGGTTGTAACACTTACATTTTACAAACGAGGAAAGGAAGGCTCTGAGAGGACGTCACTTGTCCATGACTTTAGAAAAAACGATGACACTAAGTGGGAAATGTGAACCTGGATATTTCTGATGCCCTTGACCACCAGGCTCACCTGTTGCTCTGTGAAACTGTCAGCCAAATCAAAATGGGGCTGGTCCAGAGCTGCTTCTGACATCTTCCGAGGGCTTCCAACTCCCCCCCCCCCACCACCACCACCACCACTACCACCCAGTTCCTTCCAGGTGTTCTGTGACATGGAGGCCAACGGAGGCGGGTGGACTCTCATCCAGCGCCGTGAGAATGGCAGTGTGAATTTCCAGCGCAACTGGAGAGATTACAAACAGGTAACACTGCTGAAGGGGCTTTTCAGCCCTGAAACTGGGGCAGGGGGGTTGTAGGCAGGGCACTCGTTTGCCTTCAACCCTCCCCGGGGTGGGGGTGGGGGGGAATCAACCCACCTAAAACCAACCACCTTCAAACAGATTTTCCTAGTGCACATTCACTGTCAGGGGCTCCCTCATCTGAAATTGAAGCTTCTTTTTGCAGGTTCTGACATCTATCCTAAAAATAAAAGTTTAACTTTATTTTTTTTTATTTGTGTAAAGATTATACATACATATTGCTTTAAAAAAATTTGTTTTAAGAATACAAAAATGGAACAGAAAAAAGTAGTCTCCCCTGCCTACCCCTGACTGCGCTGCTTAAATGAATGTCCTTACCTTTGCACACATATATGATCACATTTTCAGGAGAGATTCTTTAATGTGGAATTGCTGGCTCAAAGACCCAGTGCATTTTACAAGATGAGAAGTAGTGCCCTAGTGTCTTCCAAGTTGTAAATTAACTTTTGAGTAAAGAACTTTTTGGCAAGCTGGCTTAAAAGCTCTTAAAGTTTCCACAAGCGAAAGCAATAGAAGAAGGTATGTGGAAATGCAACAATATCATTAGTTGTGGCTGCGTACTGTTCATTCGACCAACACTTAAAAATAAATACCAAATTAAGATATGAGTGTCCTTGAGCCAACTGAGTTTTAAACAAGTATTAAAATGGCAAAAAAGAAAGGGCATGCTCAGACACAGAAATACACAAGAGCACTGAATACTAACAGACTAATCGGCAGCGAGGCAGGACGGAAGTGGGGAGTGGGGTTTAGGTGTGCCCCTGTCCTTGGTGCTGAATTATTATTCGGGCCGAGGACAGGTTTCTCATCACCCTGGGACACTAACGCGCTTAGCTTTGCATTTCTGTGTTGTTGAAATTTTGCAGGAGTTGCCATGCCACCCAACAAAGGTCGCTCTACAATTTATGCCCCCGATTAAAATCTTTTAATGTTTTGTTGCGGCCCAACACACATGCAGCTAAGTGCACAAATCTTAGAAGCGGAAGATACTCAGTGGGTTTTTACCTATGTGTTCACCGACGTGCCCACCATTCAAAGCTGGATATACAGCACTGCCAGCACCGCAGAAGCCCCTCTGGTGCCCCCCTGTGCCTCCTTGTGCTCCAGTCAATACTCCCCCAAAAGGTAGTTGCCATTCTGACTTCTAGCACGACGGATTCATTTTGCCTGTTCTGAAACTCCACAGAAATGTGATTTCAATTATTTTTAACAGAATTTACCCAGTTTTACAAAAATCTTGGGTTGTTTTTTTGTTTTTTGTTTTTTGTTGTTTTTTTTTTTTTTTGCTCTAGGAGGTGGAGAACTCCCATCCCCAGGCCTGCCCACACTGTACTTTATGGACTTGGTCATTAGGCAAAGTGGTTTTGGATTAAGTGGCCCTGGAGCCCGGCCCAGCCCAGCTCCTCGGCCAGGGGCACGGCCTCCCATCGCAGCATGAAGCCCACCTCCACCCTTCGCTCCCCACAGGGCTTCGGCGACCCGGCAGGGGAGCACTGGCTGGGCAATGAGGTGATGCACCAGCTCACCGGCCGGACAGCCTACTCCCTGCGTGTGGAGCTGCAAGACTGGGAAGGCAACGAGGCCTACGCTCAGTATGAGCATTTCCAGCTGGGCAGCGAGGGGCAGCTGTACAGGTGGGCTCGGGGCCCAGGCTGGTGGGCGGGCTGGGGTCCCGGGCTAGTGGCTGTAGAGTCCGCACCAAGGGTCAATCCCTGGGCGTCTCCTGTTCCTACCATCTGTCCCCCATTTGGGCGCACGTCACGGGATCTGGAGGCGGCCGGTTAACACTCAGCACGTCCCGGCCACTGGGTGGGGTGGAGAGACTGTCGCTGACGCTGCCATCCCAGGAGCAGGAAAGGGCCTTCTCAGGTCAGTCACCCCGAGGCAGCCATATTCCTGAGGCCCAGAGCGGGGAGCCCAGCCTGTCCCATGCCGTGGGGTAAGGTAGAAAGGTCCCTGGGCTACGAATCAGGGAACCTGAGCTCCTTCTGGCTCTGTTCCAGCTCGCTTTGTCAATTTGGGCAAGTCAATGTTCTGGCTTGTCTGGACTTCCGCTTCTTAACTGCGGGATGGGCTTCAATATGAGCGTAACGTGAAATCATCAAGGTCTCCCACACCTCCCTCGGCTCGGTTCTTGGCTCTATTTCGGAAAAGAAATGAGCACTTACTGAGCACCTACTCTGTTCCAGGCATATTACTCCATTTAATCCTCCCACAACACGCTGGGGTAAGCATTGCCGCACCTGCTTTACTGATGTGGAAACTGAGGCACACAGCTTAAGTATCCTGCCCCAAGTCACAAGTGAGGTAGAGCTTAGATGTGAACTCAGGTCTCTCTGCTACCGACACCCAGGGTGCTTCTACTACATGATGTTGCCTCTCTGAGAAACTCAAGGTTCTTGAAGATACGACTGGGTCCTGGCTATCTTTGAACCAGGACAGGATTGAAATCATAGACTCCCACTCACAAGTCTGCAAAGGACGTCACCTGTCGCCTGGGGCTTCACGTGATGCTCGCACATATGCCCCAGCCACCAGCCAGCCAGGCTGGGATGCCTCCACTGACAGGGGAGTCACTTCCTCCAAAGGAATCAGATGATTCTCCGTCTTCCTGCACTTGAGGTCTAGTTCCATCTCAGGGAGCTTTTCGATACTATGCTCCACCCCCTCCTTTCTCTTCTTATTAGACGCCCCGGATCCTCCAGCTACGTTGTTCTGACATCCTCCTTACGGGACCCACCCCAATCTGATAATAGTCCTCCTTAAACAGCCAGGTTCAGAGCTGAATGAACCATGCCCTGGGTCTGGGCGAGGCAAGGGCTAAGCTGGATGGTCCCCTCCCCGCTACTCCTCGAGCTGACCAGGGAGTAACCACAACACGCTGCCGACTCCTAGTCAAGCCACTAAAGCCAAGGCTTAAGTCCTGACTCCATTCCCTATCTCCCCCAGTGATCCCGAAGAAATGCCTCCACTTTCTCATCTGTAAAATGGGTGCCCTAGGTGTACCTACCTTATTCAAAGTGCTATGAAGCTCAAATGAGACACTGCACACCGAGCATTAACACAGTGCCTGGTACTTAGTAAATGCTCAGCAAAGAATATAATTGCTGACCCCGAGGCAGCTGTTCACACACTTGGCTCGCCTGCTCTGTGTGAGTTCACTGCTGTTCCTATCCCCGTTGCTTCGTTCACAGTCGTGGGTCCTGTGCGTCTGGGGGTTAGCACGTCCACAGGCAGTCCCACACTCCCGGGAAGACAGTAGCTGCCTGTGGGGAAAACACAGGGGCATAGAGATGCTTGTGTGAACAGGGAGGACTCCTTGGAGGAGGTAATGCCTGTAAAGGGTGGGCATCCTCCAGACAAAGAGAGAATAGGAAGGGCACCCCCAGGCAGTGGGGATGTTTTGAAAAAAGGCAGAGAGGGGGTTCCTTCCATCCAGCTGGCCACGGATACCCCAAACCTGAGCAAGTCTCTTTCAAGATCATAAGGAAGAGTCCCTGCTCTTTCAGGAAAGGCTTGGGAGTCTGGGGGGGAACAAAGGTGGGGGGAGGGCAGCACGGAGATCCTAGAAAACAGAGGGAGATGTGGAAACTGCCAGAGAAGAGCCAAGGGGAGAGTGACAGAACAGATGCTGGTCCCCGTGCCCCCACCGTAGGGTCAGCTGGCGGCTGAGGTGGGGAGGATGCCCACAGGGAAGCCCAGAGGCAGGGAAGCATAGGCATCAGGGGCGGGAAGGCCACCCTTATTTGTCAGACACAATAATGAGGGCCTTCTAGAGCCTGACTAAGGCACATGCATAAGCCTGCAAGAGAAAGTGGCCCACAGGGAGGGAGGAAGCAGGAGGCTCGGCCAAGGCACAGGCACATGCCCCCCAGAGGTGCCCACACACCCAGATCTGATTACAAGTGAGAGATACACACAGAGATACGCAAGGGCGGGCACAGACATACGTGCACACGTGGAGGGGCTCGCCACACCTCTGGGGCACACACGTAGGCCTACAGAGCGCACAGACTCACACAAGCGCATCGCTACACAAGCAAGCACAGACACACGTGCAGCGGTGCTTTGCAGAAGCCCTCACAGGTAACACACGCGCAATTCCAGACACAAAGGCAGATTCCACCACAGATACTGATACACAGACTCAGAACACACACCCACATATGCGCACAGGCATGAACAACGGCATCCAAACGCTCGCAACTGTAGATGCACAGACCCACCCACAGATCCACGGACACGTGGAAAACACACCTTATGTGCCTAACTTGGGGATACCTGGAGGCCTGTGTGTTTGGGTTCCCCAGGCTTGAGCCATGCACATGTTCGAGATGTATCTCAGCACTGAGTCACGTGGGGCATCCTGGTCCCCGACTTGAGAGTTCCCCGGGGGTCACAAGATCCCCATTCTGGCGCCCACGGGGGAGGGGAAGGGAGGCAGAGACTGAGCTGAGGACTTGGAGACAGTAGGGAGGCCAGTGCTGCTGGAGTAACCCCCGTGAGGCCCATCGGCTTTGTCCAGCCCCGATTCTACCCAGCTCAGACTGAATGTCACCCCGAACCTCAGCCAGAGCCCCAAGCCTGACCTTGAACTGACATCACTGAAGCCTCAAGGGGAGCCTATAATAGCCACAAAGAGAAGCTGGGACTATATGAAGCCATGGGCCAACCTGTCTGTCCCCACCCCTGAGAGCCCTGGCCAGATGGGCCTCTTTCCGGGGTGGGGGGGGGGGGGGGCTACAACACCAGTCAGGCGAGCCCTGGGTTGCATGTTTAAGGGCACAGTTAGAGCTTCACGGTTAGAGCATCTGGCCCCGAGGGCCATGCCCCTGCCTCACCACAGACAGGCAGAGCCCATGGTGGGAGGTGCAGGGACCGAGCCAGGCCACGTGCCCAAGCCCTACCTTTCCTCCTGATCCCACAGGGGGGCATCTCCCAGGCCCTGCCCTGGGGGAACCAGAGCTTCCCTGAGCTTCCCTGGCCGCCTCTGGTGTCCATTTTCCTCCACCCGTAGGACCTTCTTCATCGTCCTCAGACCAGGTCCCCACCTGCGTTGCCTGTGCTACAAGCACGCAACACTCTCTCCAACCAGGCTGAGCAGGAGCCCGCGCCAGCCACATGCCAAGGGCTGGGAACGCAGGGACACATGACAGCCAGCCCTCAACGTGCTGAGTATTTACTGCGTGCCCGCCCTGCTCTGCACTCATCACGCGCCGAAGTCATGGGACCGCCATAACCAGACCAGGGCGCCACTGTTAATATTACCGTTATTAGCATTTTAGCAGATGACGAAACTGAAGCTGACAGGTGACACAGGCTGCCCGAGGTCATGCCTCCGGAGAATGACAGAGCGGGGATTCGAACCTAGGCATTCTGTCCCCCAGAGCTCACGGTCGTAATCACCATGCAGGCCTGGACATGCCCAAGAGGATCTCACAGCCTGGCAGAGAAATAGAAACCCTCCCCAGCGGGCTGCGGATGCGCAAGTCACAGGGCTGGGGCTGCCCCGGGGCACAGAGCCGTGTGGGCTGGTGTGGTCAGGGAAGGCTTCCTGAAGGTGGCAGGGCGGTCAGCTGGCGAGGGAAATGCACGCAGCTCCCAAGGCAGGCCACACCGGTCTGGCATCTGGCTCTCACCCTCTTCCGTTCTGAGGCCCGGGGCAGGCTCCTCAGGTTCTTGGGCTCTGTTTCTTCATCTGTAAACTGGAACCAATAGGGTGTTGCGAGGACTGAGCAAGAATGAGTTAACCCACGTGAAGCGCTTGGAACGATGCCCAGGGCACAGTAGACGTTCAAAAAAACGTTAGCCATCACCTTCATTCTCGTCGTTATTTTGATCCCTCTCACTCTTGTCCGAGACTCGGGGTCCGTGAGATGAGGGAGGCCTGGCCCACAGTGGGTGCTCTGCTCCCGGGGAGGCAGCAGGCCGGGAGGGTAATCCAGGGGCAGGGATGGCCGAAGCACCCTAGGCTGGGGCGCCCCTCACCCCAGAACAACCGGAGAGGTGCCCCTGCCTAGGACCAAGCCTCTTGGGGGAGGTCGTTCTTTAACCAGCCCCATCCTCACTCTGGACCCCTCTCCCATCACCACCTCCCGGTGGCCTCCAGGCTTTCTCTGAGCGGATACAGCGGCTCAGCAGGGCGTCAGAGCAGCCTGGTCCTGCAAGGCACCAACTTCAGCACCCGTGATGCAGACAATGACAACTGCCTCTGCAAGTGTGCCCAGATGCTGTCTGGAGGTGGGTGCCAGTGGGCCGAAGCCCCGCTCACCCACAGACTCACTTGGCTGGTCACCCCCATTTCCTCCCCACCCCTGGGCGGGCCTGGCTGTGCCCTATCCGCCCCTTCCCCCACCGAGTCCTCAAGGTTCCCTCAGGGTCTTGCCTCATCCTGACACAGGCACCACCAGTTTTCGCCTGAGACTGGGGGGTGGGGTCCCAACCCCAGGCCTGAGAACCCACTCCCCAGGCCGAGCAGGACCAAGATGGGGAGACGTGGGCAGAGGGACAAGAGGGGCAGCTCCCCACCAATGCCCGGCTCAGGCAGTGCTCCTGGGCGTGGGGGACACAGCTCAGAAAGCAGGAGATGGGGTGAGTAGGAGAGGCAGAGATAGGAGAGACCTCCTGGGACGCAGAGACAGAGATAAGAGAGACATCAGGACATAGAGACTCAGAGCAGGGAACACAGAGAGTCCCACGGGAACAGAAGTCCAGAGGGAGAGATGGAGAGACGATGTGCAGACCACAGAAAGACAGACGGACACGCTGTGTGAGAGACAGACCCCGAAAGGCAGGGCAACAGAGGCCAAAGGGAGAGACAGAGACACCAGAGCCCCGCAGAGAGACGGACACAAGCTCAGGGACCATCAAGGTGCCGTCCCCCAGAGGCCACGGGCTGAGCGGAAGGTCCGGGACTCTCCCTCCCACCCCGGTGCCCCTCCCACCCTGTCCATCTCCTGCCAGCTGGCTCCCTGGAGGAGGCAGCGGCCCTGATCGGTCCCCGGGGTAGAGGGCTGCCCTCGGGCCCCTGGCTGGCCCCTACCTCCCCAAAGCGTCTTCCTCTCCCTCCACCAGGATGGTGGTTTGATGCCTGCGGCCTCTCAAATCTCAATGGTATCTACTATCCGGCTCACCATCACGTGCGCAAGCTCAACGGCATCCGCTGGCACTACTTTCAAGGCCCCAGCTACTCGCTGCGGGCCACCCGCATGATGGTGCGTCCCGTGGGCGTCTAATAAGCAGCGACACCCGGACGCTGGACCCACAGGAAGAGCCGGGACTCGGTATTCCCTGAACGAGCTGGATCCAAACACGGGACACAGTGCCAGGGTATGGTCCCGGACACCCGGGCCCCCCCTGGGCCAGGCCTCCTTGCCCAGGAGTCCAGAGGATCTGCTGCCTCCCTGTTCCCCTCAAGTTGTGACACGGTGGGTGGCGGCGGGGGGGGGGGGGGGTGTGGAATCTGACTCTATAGTATCCCTCTTTCCTCTTCCCTTCTGTCTCCGGCAGGGGTCCCCTGCCAGCTTGAGGGTCACAATACCCTGAATGAGCGGAGAGCAAACTTAACTTAGGTCCTCAAAGAAATATACGAGCACAGTCCACTTCTCCCAGGCCCCAGCATCTGAAGGCCAGACCTGGCCTCTCGGGGGCTTCAGAAGATCTAAGGGGCATTCCTTTACCGCCGGCATGTCCTCGAATCTGTTCCAGAGAGAATATCTCAGGCGCCCCTCAAAAAGTACCTGGGGTCAAGTGAGGGAGGGAAACACCCAGTTAAATCAACGTGAACAGGCATTCTTAGCTGCAGGACCCGTCAGGGCCTTTAATGTGGTCACATGCCTTTTGACTGCCTGTGAAGGAGTTAGCATGGGCAGCTTTTTCCAAATGTCCTTATTTGAAAACAGGCCCTGTTGATCCCAGAGCATCTCTTGGGGCTGCGGATGCCCTTGGGAAAAGTTGGTCAAACGTGACAGGATGGAGACCCCGAGCTCCACCGCTGCACCCCCGCCTGCACCCACTCTTTCTGGCTACAAGAGCCACGGCGATGGCCCCGAACAGCCCTTAAAAACAACCGGAAGCAGCTTTGGGTCAAAGAAGACACACTCCACCCCCGAAGAAGGGTCTAGAACGAAGTTTCCCATCTGTGCTCTGGGCCGGGGTCCTGCCAGGCTCCGTCTGGTCCTTG
The DNA here is from genome assembly GCF_007474595.2 of Lynx canadensis. Classification (NCBI taxonomy): domain Eukaryota; kingdom Metazoa; phylum Chordata; class Mammalia; order Carnivora; family Felidae; genus Lynx; species Lynx canadensis. The sequence continues at coordinate 27,606,449 of NC_044305.1, read as the reverse complement.
AAAGCCAGATTTCTGCCTGGAGGCTGCCCTCTCAGCACTCCCTGTCACCCTAGCTCACCTCAGCTCACGTTCAGGGGCTGTTGGGGACCGTCCACTCCGCCTCGAGCGGGACCCCAATCTTCAGGTCCGGATCCTTCCAGCCTCCAAGCTGAGACCCTAACCCTCTCCTCCCACCTGGTCCAACAGTGCTGCCACCCGCAGCTAGGGGGTGGCGGGAGGTGGGGGTGGGGGGCAGAGCAAGCCTTCGCCTGGGTCCGGGAGACCAGGGGCTCCTCATGAACTTCCTTCGGAGGACAGGGTCAGAGAGGGGGTGGGGAAGGACGGCGGGCAGGGTGCTGCTCAGAAGCCTCACGTGGCCTTACACAGCATTTGCTCGGTAGGCCTTGGTTTAACATCCGCTGTGGGCAGGGCTCTGGAGTGGGAGGGACCTGCTCCAGCTCTTGGACTTGAGGCCAGTGGCTCAGCCTCTCGAGGCCTCGGTTATCTTGTCTGTGAAACGGAGATGAAGCTCCCTCCTGGCTGGGCTGTGGCAAGGAGGCGATGAAAGGATGTACGTCAACTTTGTAACAGAGCCTGGCACGAGCAGGTGCCTAATAAACGTTAGTTCCCAGAGAGGTAAACGGGGTGAGGAAATCCACCCCTAGGGCGGGCCCCCGCTCCTTCCGGGCCCAGGCAAGGTGAGCATGTGTTCCTGAATCTATGGCATTTATTTGTGTACTGCTGAGCTTAGCGGCTAGGTGTGCTGGAGACGGGGTGGAGGCAAAGCTGTGAGCCCCACGGACAGACTCTGGGGTGGTGAAGGCCCACATCGCCGTCTACACTCGCTTTCTGAAAAAGGCCAGGCTGATTTAGGTTACCCTCAGATACCTGTTCTTAAATATTCATGCTTCCTTCCTACCTTCCTCCCTCCTCCATGCCAGGACTCTCCAGCACAAGGGATAGAAAGCTTATCCTAAGGAAGGGATTGACTCTCATACCGGGAAGTCTAGGGATGCATTCAGGCAGGGCTAGATCTAGGAGCTCAAGTGACGTCTCTTCACCGTTCAGCCCTGCACCTGCCACGTTGACTTCACTCTCAGTCAGGTTTTCTCCTGACAGGTGGCTCCAGCAGCCCTGGGCTGGTGGCCTCCCAGCTGAGCATCCCTAAGACAGAGAGTTGCCCTGTCCCCGTGATTCCAGCAAGGGCATGATTTTCTCCAGCCAGGACTGGTCCTTTCGTGCCCATCTTTGTACTTATCACTGTGAGTCTGATTGACCAGACCTGGGGCACCCAATCAGGCCTGGAACCAGGGCTGGGGTCAGTGCCACCCAAGTCACGTGGACTAGCAGTTTCCAGGCACTGTTTCCGGAAGCAGCGATGCTGGACAGGCCAGAACCAGCGATCACTTTTCCACCATCCATCTCTCTGACTCCCATTTCCCTTCTCTCCATCTCCGCCCCCCTCCTGGCCCCCCTCCCCCCCAACGCCTGGTCCCAGGCTCCATCTCATCCCCGGGTTGGCCCAGGACACAGCTGTGTCCCGCCCGGGGTTGTCAGACCCTGGTTCGCTGTCCTGGCTGTGTCCCTGGAGCGGAGTCTCTGGCCCTCTCTGAGCCTCTGTTTCCCATTTGTACAATGGCAGAGGACCTGCCGGCCTCTAAAAGTCCCCTGACAGCGATGCTGACCCACAGTGTCCTGTCCTGCAGACGGGACCAATGGAAGGACACTGGGCAGCCCAAGGGCCCTATGGGGGCGTGGCTGGTGTGGTCTTGGCCCTGGCTGGATCTCCTGGGGGCCACCACTCATAGGAACTGGCTTCGGGGATGCCTGAATCTGCATTCATAGGGCCCTTGAACTCAGATTCTGATCCTATGCAGAATCATATCCAGAATCACCTCTTCCTATATCAGATCGGCATTCTCCCCATCTTAGTCATGAGGAAATTAGAGCCCAGAGAGGGAAAAGATTTCATCCAAGGTGGCACAGCCAATCACCACCTCCAGTGCACCTTCCATCTATGAGCTGCCTCCCTCATCCAGGCCTCTCTGAGGCATCCTGACACCAACCACGAAACTGCTGGGGGAGTGTCCCCTCCACTTATGTCAAGCACCAAAGGAACTTTCTGGAAAGCTCTCCAAGACAAGAGCTTTTATCACTGGTACCTGATAGGTCCCGGTGGAGCCAGACAGGCAGATCGCATTGTTCCCAAGATCTCTGCATGTCCCCGGCGAAAGCAGTTTCCACGCTGAGGGAGAGAGTTGACTGGGCACCCCCAGAGATGACAGCCATGGCCGAGGTAAAAGGTGGCCCTTTGCAGGGAGGAAGGGAGCAGCTAGCATCAGGATGGTTTGTCTTGGTGGCTGGGGGGACTGACCCCATTTTCCAGATCCCCACCCCCACCCCCCGCCCCGGTGTCTGTGTGAGTCTTCACGTCTTGCTTTTAAAGATGCTTCGGAAAGCTAACGGCATTGCGTTGGCAACAACGGCATGGGCATCTTTTGATGGAGCGGTGCTTTGGAGAATGGAGTCTGGTCCAGGCCACGTCCAGGATAAATGTGTCACTTCCCTGTGTTAGATTCACAAGGAGTTGCTCAACTGAGGTTCTCGTGGGTCCTGAGGTCAGGGATGTCCAATGGCCTTTAGCATCGGATACATTCCTGCCTTACCCCGTGAGATCTCCTGGAGCCTCCCTTTCTCCCATCTGCACAGTGGGGAGAGTGGAGTCGGGTTACCACACAGGGAAATCATGCAAATTCCATGTGATGGTGGACATCCAGGCCTGGAACATTCGCTCACGTATTTATCCATTCATGTATAGATTCATTTATGCACACAGCGCGTATGGGTCAAGGCCAGGCTGCGTGATGGGGGTGGACCAAACAAGACGGTCATGTGCTCACAGAACTGAACAGCCTAGAGAGAGAGACGGGCTCAAACCCCAATTTTTTTTTAGTTTGTAAAACTAAATTGACAATCGATGGCAAGTAAAGAAAATAAACAGGAGGCAGAAACAGATCGCAGAGGGTCCAGCTTCCGGCGATCAGGGAAAGCCCTCTCTGAAGAGGTAGTGCCTAAAGTGGGGACTAACTAACACAGTGAGAAAGAGGCAGCCAGGGAACGGTAAGTTCACTAGGGGGAACAGTCATTGCAAAGGCCCTGAGGTGACCATGAGGAACCGCAAGGGAGCCAGGGTGGCTGAGACCACAGTGAGCAAGGGGGAGCGGGGTGGGGCTGAGTCCCCCCCCCCAACCCGGCACTTACATCAGAGATCACTCCTCCCCCCAGTGCCCACCAAGGACTGAACCCAGCCACCACTCTGCCTGAGTCTCTGTGGAGCTGGGGCAAATTCCTGCCTCTCTCTAGACCTCAGTTTCCCAGTCTGTGAAATACAGGAGAGGGATCACCTCTGTCTGAAAGTCACCCAGACCCAGTTATTGTATAAATCTGAGTCAAGGGTCTGGTTGTGTCCACTGCCCTGCACGGGGTGCCAGTGGGGGAGTCAGAAGAAGGAGGAGAAAATAAGGGACTTGCCCTCAGGCTACTTGGGAACTTGGGAGTGTCTCCCACACCGGGTCAACCAGGGGGAACTTGGGTGGGAGCACAGGACGCTGACTGCCTGCCTCCTCCATGCTGGTTTTACATGCACCATCTCTGAATCTTGGTGGGTTCTAGTATTACCCCATTTTACAGATGTGGAAACAGAGACCCACGGAAGTAAAATGCCTTGCCTATGGTCACACGGTGACTTAGGGTACAAGCCAGGCTGATGTAGCAGAAAGACCCCAAAATTCAGTGAGTTACATATTTTTCCTCCCTGTGAGTCTGGAGCTGATCGGTCCATGGCCGGGGGGTCAGCTCTGCCAACCTCAACCACAGCTTCCCTCTCTGGCCAGGGGAGCTTCACCCAAAGGTGCAGGAAGGGAAACCATCTGTCCAGCACCGCTTCCCCTCCAGAACCTCCCCCTCTCACCCCAGACTTCTCTTTTGCTCAGAATATCCCAGCGGTCTCCCTATAGGGCTCCATCTCCCGGTTTGCTTCCTCCTGGCCTACAGTCATGCCATTTCCCCTGCCTGAAACCTTCGGTAGCTCCCCAGTACCCTGTGCTCACGGCTGGTCACCACCTAGCTCAGTCCTTCTCCAGCTCCGCCTCTGCTCTGTGCTTAGGAGTTCGGAGGCTTTGGGCCTGATGAATTCCTTCTGAGCAAAGGGTCTCAGGTGGCCATCAGTCTTCCTGGAGGAATTGCCCATGTCCAGTGGACTTTTATGTCCCTGTGGCCTGGAACTCAGGGCCCAGCTTGTGGTGGCTACTCTCTGTAAGTCACATAGCGTATTGGTTCAGCCCTCTGGTTCTGCAGAGAGCCGGGCCCTTCTGCTCCTTACAAGGATAATGTAAGAGCCTCCAAAGTCCCTGTGAGGGCCTAGTACATTGCAAGGCACCTAGGACAGAGCCTGTCCATGGTAAGTTGTCTGTGATGTTGTCTCCGATTATTTCCCTATACCAGGCCCCTTAGATTATCCAAAGAAGCCCCTTAATGACCTTATGGGTCATTAAGTACCAATAGGTACCATTATCATCTCTCCCTTTTCCAAACCGGGGAACGGAGACCCGGGAAGTAAAGTCACTTGGCCAAAGTCACACGGTAAGATTTTACAGAGGTGGCTTTGGACCCAGATCACCTGCCCCACAACATGCTTCACCTGGATCTTATGGTCCCTGTGACCAAGGTTAAAGGAAAATTCATAAATACATAAGCAGTTGCCAAGCTGAAGCCAGCCGGTGCTTGAATCCGACACAGGACAATAAAGGCCCGCCGTCCCTGCTCGACCCCCTTCCAGGGCCGGGACAGGACCTTCCTTCCTGCTTCTGACTTCCCAACTCCATGTCCTGGCTTCCGAACACTTGGCCACAGGCCCACCGCCCCCAAATCTTTTCTGAGTAGGACTTCGCTTTCTTCCTTGTCAACCTCCCTGGCCTCCCCACTGTGGCCTGGGCAGGGGAGGGACAGGGACAGGCCACTTTAATCTGAGCAGCCTGGAAGCCTCCTGGCGGGCTGAGGCCTCTTCCCTCCACCTTCACCTGCCCCTTGGTGTCTGGGAGAGGTGTCAGGACCACATCCGCTCGGGTCTGCCTGTGTCCACAAATCAGAAGACTTGTCCTCTCTGGACCTCACTCTCCTCAACCATAAAATGGGAATGAGCCTCCCGGCCCTGCTTGCTTCACAAAGTTGCCATCAGACTCGAGTAAGATGGTCCCTTCCCTCAACAAGTATTTAGTAACTACTATGTGCCAGGCACTGAGAACACGGCCATGAACAAGACATAACGACACTTGCTCTAAGGTGCTTATAGTCTGGGGTGGGTGGAAAGAGACAGAAATTCAATAAAAATTAACCAAACAACCTAAAGTACAATGAATGTGGGTTGCAACGACACCAACTAGTTGGGGAAGGCATCCTTATAGGACGAGGAGGAGTTAGGTGAAGAAGAAGAAGGTTCCAGGCAGAGGCAACAGCACATGCAAAGGCCCTGGGGGTGGCCCAGGGGAAAGCTCCAGAGCATTCGGGAAGGGGAAGAAGCCAGAGGTCTGGTAGGGACTGAGGTAGGCGGGCCCTTGAGGGCCAGATGGAGACAACGGGTGACGACACAAAAGAAAATGGTCTAAACAGCAGGAAGCCAGTGCCGTGGAGTAACCCAGAGCTCATAGGCTTCCCCATCCTCCAATGTGAGTGTTAACCTTAAGCGAGCTGTTTCTCCTCTCAGAACCTGGGTCTTCCCTCCCAAGGAGATTGGGATCGCGATACCTATCTTGCAAGGCGTTTGAAGTTCAGAGAAAATCTATGTCCCGTACGTGAAAGATCTGTCCCTACACAAAAGACTACTCCACAAAGGAGGTCCACTATTATTCGCAATGCAGCCTATGGCATTTACACGTTTTCCCATTATTTCTTGAACATTTGTCATTGCTGCAGCTTGACAGCAGACAAGTGGGGGTGGACCCCAAAGGCTGGGGTTAACTGACAGAAGCCAAGCCATGCATTTGGTCTTTTCTTACTGTTTCAGAAAGGCCCCCAGGGCTACACAGGAACCTAGTCTGAGAACAATAGCCCAACAGAAAGGCCAAGGAGCATCTAACGAACCTGACATCCGTGCAACAGGTTCTGTTGACTAGCACAGAGGTCAAGCAGTAGAGAACATGTTAGCCCCCAACTGGAAAGGACAGGAGAAGAATGGGTGAAGAGGGGTGAATTCATACGTGGAAGGGAGGATTCCCTGGGAAGGGGCACCAGGGCAGCTTTCAGGGGACTAGGACTGTTTTCTTGACCCACGTGAGGGTTAGTTTGTGAGAATGCATCAGGCTGTACCTTGCTGGGTGCATTTTTCTCTCTGTGTGCTCCTCTACGTGCATAGGTGTGTCAGGGAGGGGAGATTTTACATGTACAAATGCGCTGTAAATCCAGAGCTACGTGGGGGGAAAATAAGAGTTTAGAGAGGAATTTGGCGGAAGCTAACAGAATTACATACGCAGTCGCCCTTCGACACAGGAATCTTTCCTTTGTACGAATCTGTCCTGAATATACGTAATACATGTACAAAGTTATTCACTGAAGGGGCGCCTGGGTGGCGCAGTCGGTTAAGCGTCCGACTTCAGCCAGGTCACGATCTCGCGGTCCGTGAGTTCGAGCCCCGCGTCAGGCTCTGGGCTGATGGCTCAGAGCCTGGAGCCTGTTTCCGATTCTGTGTCTCCCTCTCTCTCTGCCCCTCCCCCGTTCATGCTCTGTCTCTCTCTGTCCCAAAAATAAAAATAAACGTTGAAAAAAAAATTAAAAAAAAAAAAACAAAGTTATTCACTGAAGCTTCATTTGTACGAACAAAAAGATGGGAAAAACCCAAATGAATAAAGCTGTGGCACAGTTATTTCTGCATATCAAACTACCCCCAATCTCAGTGACAGAAAAACGACAGCCATGGACTTCACGGCTGGCTGGACCATCCACCCGGGCCCTTTCCATATGGCTCGGGCTTCCTCACAACATGGCGGCTGGATTCTGAGAGGAAGCATCCTGACGGCAAGCATTCCAAACAGGACCAGGAATACGATTTGCAGGGTGCAGTGCAAAATGAAAACGTGGAGCCCTCGCTCAAAAATTAGGAAAATGTAGGGGCACCTGGGTGGCTCAGTCGGTTGAGCGTCCGACTTTGGCTCAGGTCATGATCTCACAGTTCATGAGTTCGAGCCCCACGTCGGCCTCTGTGCTGACAGCTCAGAGCCTGGAGCCTGCTTCTGCTTCTGTGTCTCCCTCTCTCTCTGCCCCTAACCCACTCACATTCTGTCTCTGTCTCTCTCGAAAATAAATAAACATTAAAAAAAATTTTTTTTAAAAATTAGGAAAATGTACTTCTTCCTTTCTCCTACGGTCTCTCTCTCAACATGCCGTGGTGTGTTTATTCACTACTTAATGTTGTTCTAAAACATTTTTTTAATTTAAATTACTAGCATGAAATTTACCCTTCACCTTTATGTTGTACAATGACGGTTTTGAATGCAAATGTGACAGCATCGAACTCCTGTGTGGAATCACTGAAATGACAGCATTGGTATTTCAGAGCTCATATGTGTGTGTGTATTTCATTCTCCCTGGGACGGTGGAAAAGCTGCACCAAACCAATGAATCACTTGTATGTCACTTCTTACGTGCACACCTTCTGCTAACACTCTCTACCTGCTGCTCATCATGAGTAAGGAAACACTGAAAGGAAAGGGAAGTATCGAGTTCCCTGTCTTCTTTCCTTCTAGGTCACCGTTCTTAGTGCAAGGGGTTGGCTAATACAGGGCAGTAACATGGGTAAGAAAGGATATGATCTGGTTCTGGGTCATCTGAGTTTTCCTGGAACACCAGTGCCCTTTTTTTTGTTGTTACCAAGGCACTTCTGATTGGAACAGAAAGCATGGTCTTTCGGGCTGTACCCCTATTTGCTCAGTCACGGCCATCACATGCTTACCTTGTACCCACTTTGAGTCCCACTGAATGTCCACGTAATGTGAGTTCACTGGAATTCTATGCTCACAGGGCACTGTGAACACTATATGTGAATGGTGGACACTCTTATTCCGTGTGTCTCTTCTGCTCACATGCAGCCACTGACCCATTGGACTTCACTTGCAACACACAAGTTCAAAGATAAAACTAAGAATTTCAAAATGTGACAGCAGAGCATTAAAACAATTAAAAATTTTTAATTTCAAATTAAAAACAGGGGCGCCTGGGTGGCTCAGTCAGTTAAGCATCCGCCACTTGATTTTGGCTCCGGTCATGATCTCACGGTTCATGGGTTCGAGCCCCGTGTCGGGCTCTGCGCTAATAGGGAGGAGCCTTCTTGGGATTCTCTCTCTGCCCCTCCCCCATTCCCTCTCTCTCTTTTTCTCAAAATAAATAAATAAACAAAGAAGAAGAGAAAATTAAAGACAATTTTAACCGTTTTAATGCTCTGCTGAGCCCTTCTGAGCACGGGACCCTACGTAGGAGGTGAGCATGTTAGGGAAGCCGCGTAGCAGGCATCACAAACACAGATACAAATAGAGTGGGAAAAGGAACCGGTGTTCATATACCCTCTCCACAGACACTTGCTCCATTGTCCCATCAGACCTTACCTACAAAACACAAGTTCAGGGGCGCCTGGGTGGCTCAGTCGGTTGAGCGTCCGACTTCGGCTCAGGTCACGATCTCGCGGTCCGGGAGTTCGAGCCCCGCGTCGGGCTCTGGGCTGATGGCTCAGAGCCTGGAGCCTGCTTCCGATTCTGTGTCTCCCTCTCTCTCTGCCCCTCCCCCGTTCATGCTCTGTCTCTGTCTCAAAAATAAATAAACGTTAAAAAAAAATTTAGAATGGTGTGATGTAAGGATCCAAATTTACTGTAAAAAAAAAAAAAAACACAAGTTCAAAGATGCATTCCTTAAGAATTTCAAGACTACAAGGGCACCTGGGTGGCTCAGTGGGTTAAGGTCTGACTCTTGGTTTTGGCTCAGGTCATGATCTCATGGATCATGGGATTGGGCTTGTGCTGACAGTGCAGAGCCTGCTTGGGATTCTCTCTCTCCCTCTGTCTCTGCCACTCCCCCACTTGCACGCACACACGCGCATGCTCTCTCTCAAAATAAATAAAGAAGCTTAAAAAAAAAAATGTCAAGGCCACAGCAGAGCACAAAAACAAGTGAGCACAGAGCCCTATGCCGCTAAATAAGTCACAAGCCCATGAAGCCTCTCCTGGTTCCAAGCCTAGCAGGCAGAAGCTGCATGGCCTTTTATGACCTAGATGGTAAATCACATTATAAAAGCATCACTTCTGTCTATTCTACTGTTCAAAGCGCTCACAGAGCCCCAGCCCAGATTTGGGGAGTAGTGGGTCATAGGCCCCACCTCTCAATGGGAAGAGTGTCAAAATATACACATATCGCTTTTTAAACACACACATACACACACACACACACACACACACACACACCACTTTGGGTGGTAATGGGCCATATAAAGGTCCCACTTCCCAAACTTCTTTGATATTAAAGTAGGGCATATGACCAGGCTCTGGGCAATAATACTTAAGAAGAGATGTCAAGTCAGGAAAATAGGAAAGCTGACCCACCAGAAAGTGGACCCCGTTGCCCTCCCCTTTTTCTTTTACCTGAGATGGAGGCGTGATGACTGGAGCACCAGCAGCTTGGAGCATGAGGAAAGCTCATAGATTGAAGCTACAAACGGCTGGAGGCAGAATGATGGAAGGAGCCCAGATTTCTTTTAACAGTGGAACAGCTGCACCAGTCCTGGACGACCTTACACAAATGAGAGACAGATTTTTATCTTCTTTAAGCCACTGCTGTTTGGGACTTAAAATCTTAACCGATACACCTCTTCCCCAGGGAATATGGGAAAATGTGAGATCGCAAGAAAGGTGCCCGGCATTCTATGCTGCGTGGCGCTCACGCCACGTGATTCGTCTACAAGAAAGGGCTGTTAGATCAAGAATCTGTTTGTAATGACCATTCGGGCCCTGCCTCATGGCCGATGGAATCTTCTCAGAACTCAAAGTCAGGCTGTTCTCATGCTCAAAATCCTTCCGTGGCCGCCCACGGCCTCTGGACTCCAGAGCAGAGAAGTCCTGGGGGTGGGGGTAGGGAGCGTCCTGTGCCTGGCTACCTTTCGAACCTCATCTCCCACGTTACTTAGTCCTGTTGTTGCCATTTTGCCTTCCAAGGAGAGCCTGCCTGTGTGCGAGGACAAGAGAAAAGCAGGGCCTGAGGATGATGTCTGGAGTCTTGAACCAGGTCCCGCCCAAAGCCGGCGTCAACTGCGGACTCTTCAGCTCCTCGAACCAACAGAGGGTCTGGTTTTGCTCAAACAGCTCTCAGCTGGGTTTCCGTCACCTGCAGCTTAAGGAAGCCCAAATCGCACAAGAGCACGGCCGTGAGGGGTTCAGAAGCGAGCAGGGGATGCCAGCAGTGTCTGCTGGGGTCCTTCCCAGGCTTTGCGACCAAGCCACGCTGCGGTGACCTGTCCTGGACAGCTGTCCTCATCTTTTTGGAAAGTCACAGACCGGGGCGCCTGGGTGGCTCAGTCGGTTAAGCATCTGACGTTGGCTTGGGTCATGATCTCGCAGGTTGGTGAGTTTGAACCCCGAATCGGGCTCCCTGCTGTCAGCCGCAGAGCCGGCCTGGGATCCTCCGTCTCCCTCGCTCTCTGCCCCTCCCCCACTCACATTCTCTCTCTCCATCTCTCTCTCCCTCTCTCTCTCTCTCTCAACACATTTCAAAAAAGTCACAAACGAGAGCTTCCAGAGCCCCTGCTCTGAGACAACACCGTCCTCTAAATTACACATGTGGAAACATTTATGGGCGATGTATTTATGGGTGATGTATATGCTCATTACCTTGACCGTGGTGGTGGCTTCGCAGGTGCACACATATGTTAAAACTTATCAGATGGCTCCCTTTAAATACGTGCAGTTTATCCCATGTCAATTTTACTCCGATAAAGCAGTTTAAAAAAAAAAAAAAAAAAACAAGAGATTTACTAAATTAGACATTAGATAAGAAACAAGGTATTGCTTTCTCTTCATGCCCAAATTTCCTCAAACACAGGGTCCACTGGACACAGAGGCTACCGCTTAGAATTGAGAAAAGACAATATTTATTTTTTTTTTTTTGAGAAAAGACAATATTTAGTTCTGACAGTATCAGCACCTAATTGTCCCTGTTTGTTAAGTGAGAAAATGAGATGAAGTGACTTGCTGTGATTTTTTCCACTCAGCCCCAGCTCCCTATAAAGCACCTTACGAACCTGTAACAACAGATCCGCTGCGGCACAGACATGAGGATCAACCAATAATGACCACAAATAATCCATGTGATACGCGTGTATTATTTTTACTGATGTCACTTAACCTCGGGGAGGAAAACAACTATCCAGAGTTGCTGTCAAGGGGACTCTTCCGGGGGACCCCTGTCCCAGGGGCCATGGGGTAGGAAGAAACTTCGGCTCTCTGACTGGGATGGCCCACATCCCAGTGGCCCTTCTGGGGCCTCACTCCATTCAGGCTACAGACCCCAGGTGGCAGGCCTTCCTAGGTTCCTGTGATATTGTGACTTATAATAAGAAACATATAAATTTGGGGGTGCCTGGGTGGCTCAGTCAGTTAAGCATCTGACTCTTGATTTCAGCTCAGGTCATGATCTCGAGGTTTGTGAGTTCGAGCCCCGCATCGGGCTCTGGGCTGACAGTGTGGAGCCTGCTTGGGATTCTGTCTCCCTCTCTCTCTGCCCCTCCCCCGCTCTCGCTCACTCTCTCTCTCTCTCAAAATAAAGAAACTTAAAAAAAAAAAAAAGAAAGAAAGAAAGAAACATATAAATTTGGTCTTCATCCCCATTTCTGGCACACAGCTCCTAAATGGTTGGAACTTCCGGGGAGAGGGGACAGCGTATCTTTTGCTATATTTGGTCTTTTGTCATTGGTTCCTGAAAATGCTTCCCAGCTACGAAGGTGAAAAGAATTTCTTTTTACTCACAAGAGTGTGTGTTAACGAGGTGACTTTTGGAAAGCCCCTGAGGCTGAGGGCTGGTTGCCAGGGGAACGAACCTGATCTGGCTTTCAGCCCCACCCCTCCGCCAGCCCAGGGCAAGGGGGGATGAGCTGGAGATTGAATCCCAGGCCGGTGGCCAATGATTCCATCAATCGTGCTTATGTAATGCAGCCACCATAGAACCCCCAAAGGACAGGGTTCGGAGAGCTCTGGGTGGTGAGTAGAACATCCCAGGGAACGTGGAAGCTGGGCGCCCTTCCCACACACCCTACCCCACGCATCTCTTCGCGTTCCTGAGTTGTATCCCTTTATGATAAATAGGTAATCTAGTAAGTGAACCGTTTCCCTGAGCTCTGCGAGCTGCTCCGGCAAATTCGTCAAACCCGGGGAGGGAGTCTCAGGAATCTCTACTTTACAGCTGGTCGTCAGAAGCACAGGGAACAACCCGAACTTGAAACTGGCCTCTGAAGTGAAGGGAGTCCATCCTGAGTGTCAGAATGGAGGGCAGCTGTGGGACACCCAGCTGGTGTCGCTGAACTCCTCGTGACCTGGAGAACTGGCAGGTCTGGGGTCAGGAGGGAAGTGGTGTTGCAGTGGGGTGTTGAGAGCCCCGGGGCCCCACGCGTGAGCGTGGCTTTCCTTTGCCTACAGCATCCCCAGCCCGGCAGCCCGGCCCCGGGACTGGGGTCTCTGGTATTCCCAGTCCCAAGGCCCCAGGGGAAGGGCTCACTGTGGGACCTGCTTCGGGCCTGAGCTCTGGGGCTGTGCTTACCCTCCTACCCACCTTCACCTGCTGCCTGCTGCCTGGCCCCTCAGCCCTCCCCCAGCCCAGCCCTTCAGCCCCCAGGGCCCAAAGGGGAGGAGGATGCAGTTAATCAAAGTGATCCCAGAATTCACACAGAAGGCCCAGAGCGGACAAATATTTGTGGTTCCTTTTCTACGCATAATAAGCATTACATACACACCCGCAGAGAAACAGAGATCCATATACCCATGCGTCTGACGCCTGCCTCGGGATAGGCACATACATATGCATAATACAGACAACCAGCCCACAGCAGCCCATAGGCTGTGAGAACAGCTGGCAGATTTAATAATGCACAACCACTCGACATCCGTGGGACCCCGGGCAATCTACACACCTTCTCTGTGCCTCCTGTCCCCTCTGTTAACAAGCTGGTAATCAGACCTGCCTGCGAGGTCACTCGAGGCACAGGGCTCTTCACGCGTGCCGTGCCATGGATCCATTTAGCATCTAGTGAGATCATGGAGCCCTTCTCAGAATGCTGTTTTCGACTGCTTGAAATCAAATACATTGAATTATGAAGGGAACACATTATATTAATGAAAATCGTGGTCCTCAAAATAGTTTGAAAGAACACAGTTGTGATATAGTACTATCCATGCTTTTTTGTGTGTGACGCTTAAATACACGCTCTAGCCGTCTCAAGATCTCCTAAATACTGTAACTGCGAGGTAGTGATGAATGCTAACGATATTTTGAGATATCCATAACTACTGTGGTAGGGTAAGAAAGTAGCTATGATTTCTAATGGTGGCCAAGTTTCAGGCACTGCCGACACTCCTGTGGCTTGTGTCCCACGTTCAAAGTTGAAGGAGGTGCTGAATTTAATTACAGGTGAATAAAGATGAATCTCATTCATGGACCCCAGTATGACTCCAGGTTAAGAATCCTTGAATTAAGGGGCACCTGGGTGGCTCAGTAGGTTGAGCGTTGGACTTCAGCTCAGGTCGTGACCTTGCAGTTTGTGAGTTCAAGCCCCGCGTTGGGCTCTGTGCTGACAGCTCAGAACCTGGAGCCTGCTTTGGATTCTGTGTCTCCCTCTCTCTCTCTGCTCCTCCCCCACTCTCACTCTGTCTCTGTCTCTCTCTCAAAAATAAATAAATCATTTAAACATTAAAAAAAAAAAAAAAAGAGGGGCGCCTGGGTGGCTCAGTCGGTTAAGTGGCCGACCTCGGCTCAGGTCATGATCTCATGGTCCGTGAGTTCGAGCCCTGCGTCGGGCTCTGTGCTGACAGCTCAGAGCCTGGAGCCTGTTTCAGATTCTGTGTCTCCCTCTCTCTGACCCTCCCCCGTTCATGCTCTGTCTCTCTCTGTCTCAAAAATAAATAAACGTTAAAAAAATTTTTTAAATAATAATAATAAATAAATAAAAGAATCCTTGAGTTAAGACATATAAGATGCTTAGAACAGCATCTGATACATAGCAAGTGATGGATAACTATTATTATTACTACATCTCATTAGTAATATAATCCATTTATGTATAATTAATACCATAACTATCTGAGATTAAGATACTGTTAATAGAATATGGGAAAGGAAAGGCTTCTGGGAGAAGAAAAGTACCTACAGATGCCTGCCCGATTTGAGCAGGAATGAGCTCGTTGTTCCAACTTGAGTCATCTCTGGAGATCTTCAGGGAGAAGGAATCCTACCCGCGTTGATTTCCACCGAAAGAGAGGGAGCAGCCCTGACATCCGGGAGCTGGCTTGGATGTGATCAGATGAACCTGATACTCCTAGATAACAGCTGATGTCTTGTGGAACAGAAACAAGAACCAGAAACAAGAACAAAACAGACAAAAAAAAAAAAAAAAGACAAAACAGGAAGAATCAAGACAAAAAGCAAGACCGCTCTGTAATCATGTCTGAACAAAGACAAAACTCGAACATTCCCAAGCCACCAAAATGACCACACGTCCCCCTACCCTGGCGGACACAGTGACTGCAGCCTCTGGAGAACTCACAGCGATGGCCTCGCCCCGGTCTGCCTTCTGCACAGGGAAGGTTTATCAAGAGCCCAACTGTGGGAATACTCCCATTCCCTGAAGCGTGCACCCTAGAGAAAACCTCCTTCCTTACACTCTCCTCAAGATCACCTAGCACAAGCCTAGATCCTATAATAAGCCTCTTCCAACAAACACCCTCTCACCAAGATGCCTCAGAGTTCCCCAGCCGGTCATGCGTTCTCTCTCGCTGCAATGAGTAATCAGCTCAACTTGCCTGACTCCAGGCGTGCCCCTGGTGGTCTTAGGCTGGAGGGCATGGACAGAAGATGACTCGTTTGTATACACTCATAAAATGGGCTCTCAGCTCCTTAAGCTTATAGTTCTCGAACAACTAAAAATGGAAACAACGCTACAAATTAAATACTAACATGCTACAAAACTAATAATAACAATTGTCATTATTGGGACACCTGGGTGGCTCAGTCAGTTAAGCGTCCGACTTCGGCTCAGGTCACGAGCTCATGGTTCATGGGTTCGAGCCCCGCATCAGGCTCTGCTGATGAGTGTGGAGCCCCCTTGGGATTCTCTCTCTTTCCCTCTTTCTCTGCCCCTCCCCCACTTGTGCTTTCTCTCTCTCAAAAATAAGCTTTAATAATAATAATTATTATTATCATCATCATTAATCCACCCAGGCAGTTATATGTACTGACCCTGCCTCCCTCATTCCATGTTCACCACCTCCCGTGAAATAAATTCCAAGTCTGTTTAGGATTAGGTTTGACTTCATGTAACTTACAAAAGAAGGTGGCTCGTGCAAATCCTCCACGATGTGCTGGCTTAGACTAACCGGGGATCTGCTCATGACTCCGTGGGTTGGCAGTCCGGACTGGGCTCCACGAGAACGGCTTGTGTCTGAGTTCGTCTTTCGTCTGCAATCAGCTATGGCGGGAGGCCTCACTGCCACGGCCGCTGGCTGGCCGTAGGCAAGGGGAGTGGAGATACCTGGGCTGTGCACCCTCTCCGCAGGCTGGCCGGGCTGCTCTCACAGCGGTCTCAGAGTCCCTGGCACAGCACGCCCCATGCACAAGGCCTTGTCAAGCTTTGGTCTCTTCCCATTGACCAAAGCGAGTCACAGGGCTCAGCCCAGATTCCAGGGATGGAGAAGGGCACTCAGGTCCCTATGAGGGAAAAGCTGCAGAACCACACTGCAAAGGGGTGAATGTGCAGGAATGGGAACCTTGTGAGATCATTGCTGCAAAATACCCACCTCAGTTTGGCTTTTTTTCTCAAGTCAGAAAGTCTGGGGACTCAACTGAAAAAAACCCAATGGCCAACGTTGGAACAATTTGAACGAGAACGTAAAGTTGTATTAGGTTATAACCCAAAGAATAAAATAAATATCCCTGGGTCCATATTGGAATATGGATATATTCAAGTATGATATTTATCAAATCAAATATATCAAATGATTGAGTAAATAAGTTGATAGATGATTGATAGGTAGATAGAAGAAATAAGTCTCTCGCGTAGAAGAATTCCAAGTAATTTATGTGACATACTCCACCCTCAGGGAAGGGAAAACAACTCCCCACGCCTTAAATGTGGGCTGCACATAGTGGCCTTATTCCAAAGAGTGCAGCATGGAAAGAAATAAAAAGAGTCACTTTACAGTAGGGACTCTGACAGCGATCAAAGTTCATATCCATACTGATAAGTCGTGTTGGCAGTATATGCCCTTGTGAGAATGTGAGACCAGCCACTTTATCTCTGTGGTCTTCCTCCCCAAACACAACACCCCAGTCTAATCATAAGAAAATCTTCAGATAATCCGAAAATCTTCAGATAATCCGGTACAACATACCTGACCAGTACTCCTCAAAACGGTCAAGGTCATCAAAAAAAAAAAAAAAAAAAAAAGTCCGAGAAACAGTCAAGGTCATCAAAAAAAAAGTCCGAGAAACGGTCACAGCCAAGAGAAGCCTAAGAAAACACAACCGCTCCTAAATGTAATGTGGTATCTTGGATGGGATCCTAAAATGGAAACGGGACATTTAGGAAAAACGGGGGAAATCTGAATGAAGTATGGATTTTTTTTTTTAGTTAATAATAACGTAATAGTATCGTGCCAAGTGTAGTATGCCAATATATCAATAATAGGGGAAACTGGGTATGAGATATATAGACACTCTGTACTATCTTTGCAATGATTCTGTAAATCAAAAACTACTGTAATAAAATTAAAATTTTATTGGGGGGGGAAGAAGTCTAAAGATCAATCCATGCCAGGCCTGGTGCAATTTTTATGGTATTATCAACATCTCATGTTCCCTCTAGTTTCGTGTTGCTTCATTCTCACCGTGTGGCTTCCTCCTCAAGGTCAATTCTTGATCCAAAATGGCTGCGGGGGCTCCAGCCGTGACGCCTGAGTCCCATGTAGGAAGAAGGAGAAGAAAGGGCAAATTGGCTTTCATCCCAGCTGCATCAATGTCTTCCACAGATATTTCCCAGAAATCTCACCTATCAACCTCTACGCATCGGCCACCAGTAGCCGCAAGAGAGCCTGAGAATGTAGTCTTCTAGCTGGGTACATTGCCAACAGAAGAAAATCAGGGTTTGGTCAACAGAGAAAGAAGAGAGAAGGGAATTCCACAGGCAACTGGCAGCCTTTCAGGTGCTACTAGAATTCCATTTTAGAGATCAGAGAAACTGAACCTCAGAGAGGTTGTGTGACTTGCCCAGGGTCCGAGGACCGGGCAAGGAGGAAGACGGATTTGACCTCAGAGGCCGAAACTCGAACCTGAACTGCCACCACCAGCAGTGTGAATGTGGGACACTCAAGCGTGCTGCCATTTCTGTGGGTTTGTCTCGCGCTTCTGCCCAGCTCCATGTGCTAATAACGACATTCTTCTCCTACCGCTTGGCTCTCTTTCACCTCCAGCGAAACTTCCTCCCCACCCTCTACCTCTGCACCACCTGACCTTCGTTCAGCAGGGATTCGTCTTTCCATATCGAAGCCACCTCTGCCCATTCACTTCTCATCACTCAGGGCTGGTGACGGTGGTAGAGCCCAGGGGTCAAGATCGCAGGCTCTGGAGTCAGCCTGGGTTGAAATCTTGGCTGCACCCCCTTGCTCGCTGTTGACCTTGTTGCAAGTTACTTAACGCCTCTGTGCCTCAACTTCCTGACCTGTGAAATGGGGATGATAATAGTACCTATCTTTTGGATGGTTGTGAGGGTTAAATGTATACTACGTGAAAAGCGCAAAGCACAGTGCCTGGCCCCCAGATAGTTCTCAGTCAATGTTACTCCTTGGTGCCCGTGTGATCCCAAGCCCAAATACAGTCTCAGGTAGGGCTCACCTGTGGTCATGTAGATGATTCATGATATGCTTGAGTAACTTTTTTTTAGGGTTATCACCAAAATGAAATCGAGCACTTTAAAAATCCTTATGGAGAGCTCATGAACCACCATCCCCGTATGTCCCCATGTATCAGCTTGGAAAACACTGACTTGGAGCAAAAGGCACAGGCATTTCAAATCTGGCTCAGACTCGTTCTGCCATGAACTTATAATGCGACCTCGGACAAGCACCTGTCACTCTCCGGAATCCGTGTGAACGGGACACTGAGGCTATTGCAGAGCCCAATATGGCAGCCCAGAACAGCTAATGGTTGTGAAAGGAGTTTGTGACCTGTGACTTGCTGGCGGGCCTGAGGTTCGTCCAGGGGAGACAGGTTCTGCCACTAATTACCGACAAGCTTCCTACTCTAGAAACTGCTCCCCCTCAGGGCCGGGATTTGGGGGACTCAGGAGCTCTCCAGGGTCTGTCCTAAACCTGCTGTGTGGCTTTAAGTAAAGCCCTTCCTCTCTCGGGTCCTCAGTTTCCCCCATCTGCTCATTGAGGTCCCCCCTGCTTCCATATGGGAAGGGATCCCCGGGATGGGGGAAGAACAAACCCCCAGAATTCCTCAGGGATCTGTTAGGGGGTGCAGAGGCGGAGCCTGTGGCTGTCCTCTCTGGGGTACCGGCCAGCGACGACCCATCTCCAACCACCCTCTGTCTGTATGCCCTCCATTCAAGTTTCAAATTCCCAGGAGAGACTCTGGCCTGGCCAGCCCGCAGTCAGGTGGCTGCTACTGCCAGCGAGTTGGTGACGCACAGAGGACAGCAGGCATAATCCAGACATGACCCATGGGGACATGTAGTGATGTCCACCCCCGTGTGTGCCTATGAGACACAGGCCCACCTCCAGGCGCCTGCACAAAGCTCGAGAAAAACAGGAGGTGGTTCCCAGAACTGGAAACAGAAACAAATGCATTGTTTTGCGTCCCAAAACCTGTCTGTGGGTTCAGCGTTTACAAGCACGGTGATACCTGGGGCCTGGTTTTAGATGGGAACGGGGCCAGAGAGTTGCAAAGAACTAGTTTTGTGTCACCAGGAATGCGTGCAGGCCTGGCCCCACGCACACATGTGCGTCTGCAAGGAAACTAAACTTCCCTCACCGGGGAGGCTCTGCCCCGTTGCCCCTTCCGGCAGGCGTGTTAACGATGTTAATGGTGATGACGAAAAAACCAGCTGACCGTCTTTGGAGGCACTGGACTAGGTATCTGACCTGCATCTCATGCAATGGCAAGAATGACTAATAGCTCCATTTCGCAGGTGAGAAAACTGGGGCCCAGAGGACTTAAGTGACTTATTCAAGGTCACACAGCTCAGGAGAAGCAGAGCATGAATTTGAACCCTAAAATGGACAACGGTTAGAGTTACAAACGTCCCCGGAACACATCTGGGGCACAAGGTCATTTAGCAGATGGGGAAAACCAAGGCCCATAAGAAGGCGGAGCTGGGGCACACGGACTGGTGCGTTTACGGTGCTCCCACCGAGGTTCAGGTACCTTAGCTCACTGACCATCTGGAGGAGAGCATTCCTGCTCCCAGTTCCCAGATTGGACACCGCGGTTCAGCCAGAGCCCTACAGCTGGTGAGCAGCAGGGCTGGGACCCTTACCGCAGCCCCTCCGACCTAAGCCTGTGCTTTGTCCTTCTCCTCTGGGGTCCCCGATTTGGGCCCGGCTCCTGCGCCCTTGGGGCAAGGGCTCTACCTCCTGACCCCCTGGCTTGGCCCAGCAGGGAGCCTGCCTCAGCTTGCTGTTCAGGGCTGAGGGTATCCAGTGGGTGGCCAGAAGCCGGCTCGCTGGGGGGCCGGTGCCCTGGCGGGGGTGGTGTTGGCAGAGGGGCTAATATTGCAGCCTCCCGGGAGAAGAGACTGGGCCTGACGGGGCCTCTAAGGGCGGGGCAGTTTCTGCCTGACGGTTTCTCCCTGCAAGAGCCAGCGTTCAAGTCCTATCTGCTCTCTTGGCCTCAGCTTCCCCATCCATACACGGGGAGGTTGGACTCAATGGCTGCAAAGGACCCTCTAAGCTCTGACACTGTAGGATCCTAGGATGCTTGCATTAGTCATCTACTGCTGAGTAAACATTATCACAAACTTAGTGACTGAAGACCACAAGCTTATGGTTTCTGTAGATCGGAAGTCCGGGCACGGCAGGGTCTCTCTCTGCTCAGGGTCTCTCCAGGCTGAAATCCAGCTGTGAGCTGGGCTATGTGCCTTTGTGAAAGCTCAGAGTCATTCAGGTGGCCCTCGTCATTCAGGTCCTTGTGGTCGCCGGTCTGAGGTGCACATTTTCTTGCTGGCTGTTGGCTGGGGGCGGGGCGGGGCGGGGGTGGGGCGGGGCGAGGGGGGTCACTCTCAGCTCTTAGAGGCTGCCGCGGACTCTATCACCCTTCATGTCCTTTTTCACTGGCTTCCCACATCCAATACTTGCCCCGTTGTCTCCACCTTCGGAGCAGGTCCAGGACCTGACACTCCTCACCTTCTGCCACCTCTAGCCCCAGACCTGGACTGTCGCAGTAGCCTCCTCACTGGCCTCCCTGCTTCCTCCCCGGCTGCCCTGGAGCCCATTCTCCCCTTGGCAGCCCGGGACAGAGGAGGATGTCAAAATACAAGTCTGATCCTGTCCCACCTCTGCTCAGAAACGTCTCAGGGGTTCTCAGAGTAAAAGCCAGAGTCCTCACCATGACCTACAGGCCCTACGCCATCCAGCCCTGTTATACGCTGACCCCAGCTCCTAGCCCTCTCCCCCTCACTCACTCCACTCCCACCACCTTGGCCTCCATGCTGTTCCTCCAACACACGGGTACACCCCCTGCCCGGTTCCTCTGCCTCCAACTGTCTCACCCCAGACATCCGTGAGGCTCCCCTTGCCTCCCTCCAGTCTCTGCTGAAATGTGGCCCTGACCACACTATTTCAAAGCACGATCCCTGCTTTTAATAAAATCAAATATACACTTACCACTAGGCCCAGCAACCCTGCTCCTGGGCATTCACCCAAGAGAAATGACAAGATAAGTGCACACATAGAGCTGTACAGGGCTGTTCAGCAGCTTTGCTTGTAATGGCCAAAAAGCAGAAACGATGCAGATGTCCGTCGATCGGCTGGATGAATAAACGAAATATGGGACATCTATACCACGGACTACTCAGCAATAAAAAGTAGACGACACGCAATAACGGCTGAATCGCAAATGTATGGTTACGCTGAGCGAAAGAAGCCAGATTCGATGGGTATGAACTGCGGAAAAGACAAACCGAATCCTTCCTAGTCAAGGAAAACTGACCAGCCGCTTCCTAGATGGGGAGTGGGGTGCGAGTCAGGACTGACTGCAGAGGGGCAGGAGGGAACTTTCGGGGATGACAGAAATCTTCTAGAACTTCTCTGTAATGGTGGACATACAGACACATCCAACTGTCGAAATTCACCAAACCATATAACTAAAATGGGTCAACGCTGTTGTAGGTCAGTTATACCTCAGTACAAAAGGGCAAAAACCTAGAGTTCCCCCCCTCCCCCGCCACTTTCCTTCCCGGCTTCATTTTTCCGAGAATATTTCCACCCTGGCATGCATTGCCTAACTCTCCCTTAGAATGTGAAGTCCACAAGAGTGGGAACTTGGGGTTTCTTTCTCTGCTCTGTCTTCAGTACCTTGAAGATTATTTGGCATATCATAAGTGCTTAATAAATACTGGATGGATGGATGGATGGATGGATGGATGGGTGGATGGGTGGATGGACAGATGGACGGGTAGACGGGTGGACGGGTGGCTGGGTGGGTGGATGGATGGACGGACGGACGGATGGATGGATGGATGGATGGACGGACGGACGGATGGATGGACGGGTGGATGGGTGGACGGGTGGACGGGTGGATGGATGGACGGACGGACGGATGGATGGATGGATGGACGGATGGACGGATGGATGGATGGATGGATGAGTTTAGTCCCTGAAGGCCTAGAGCCAGTAGATGAGGATGGCTGTTGGAAGTGCCCACACACCCACCTGGAGGTTGCCAGACAAACACCAGACCAGCAAGGCCTATGAGATGGTGGTTAGTGTCATCATCCCATCCGGGGCTGCATCATCACTCAGGCATGTGGACAACGCCATCCCGGGGCTGTGTCATACCCACCACCAACCCTGGCAGGCGGCCCAGACCAGAACCTGATACCCATTGGCTGGGGTTTCCCGTGGGTGCTGTGCGTGTGGAAACCAAAATATTACCGTAGAGGGTGGAGCCACAAAACTAAGCTGGGCAAAGCCCGGAATGCGGCCTGTGGTTGCTCTAGGGGGGTGGGTAGCAACTGGACCTGCAGGTCTGATGTCTGTCTGCTTCAGGTTTCTTGTTTCTGCTTTATTTCACTGTGTTTTCAATTTCGTTTCTTTCTTTTTCTTTTCTTTTTCTTTCTCTTTTTTTTTTTTTTTTTTTTTTTTGCATAGGTAATACATTCACATGGTTCAAAATTCAAAAGGTACAGGGGCGCCTGGGTGGCTCAGTCGGTTGAGCATCCAGCTTCCGCTCGGGTCATGATCTCGCGGTCTGTGAGTTCGAGCCCCGCGTCGGGCTCTGTGCTGACAGCTCGGAGCCTGGAGCCTGTTTCGGATTCTGTGTCTCCCTCTCTCTCTGCTCCTATCCCGCTCGTACTCTGTCTCTCTCTCAAAAATAAATAAACATTAAAAAAAAAAAAAGGTACAAAAAGTAAGATGTGAGTCTCTCACCGCTGGCTCCAGCCAATGTGCAGGGGGCTCATTGTGTAACTCTCCAGGGAGATTTTAGGCCAGTACAAGAGTGCAGGGACATATATTCCGATTTCCAAAAATAGCAGCACACTGTGTGGGCCATTCCACACCTTGCTGTTCACCAACCCCGGCACCTTGCCAATTCCACATCAAGTGCACGCCAGGCATCTTTTCTATGACTGCGTGGGATCCATTGTGTGGCCGGGCCCAAACTGGTTTACCCACTTCTCGCTGATGGCTGTTTTCAGTAGTGTGCTAGCATAAACAATGGTGAAATAAATAACATTACATACCCCTTGTATGGGGGCATTTTAAAATAATTTTTAACGTTTATTTTATTTTTGAGAGAAAGAGACAGAGCGTGAGCGGGGGAGGAGCAGAGAGAGGGAGACACAGAATCCAAAGCAGGCTCCGGGCTCCGAGCTGTCAGCACAGAGCCCGACGCGGGGCTCGAACTCACGGACCGCGAGATCATGACCCGAGCCAAAGCCGGACACTCAACCGACTGAGCCACCCTAGGCGCCCCACAACTAATTACGTTTTTAAAACCTGGTCAATGCATAACATTAGACCTGATAATGTGCAGGATCAAGGATTTATCCTAATGGCAGACAGTGAGGTGGAGGGATGGGAGGGGACCCAACAGTCCAGTTAGGAAGTAGCAAAGGTAGTATTTGAACCCCAGCAGCCTGGCTTTAGGTGCTACTAACCACCACGCCCTATTAGAGACCAGAGACCCAGGGGGCCGGCAGTGAAGGGAGGGGTCTGGTAGTGAAGTTCAATGGCAGTCAGCCGCCCTCAACACACATGTACACACACATGCACGCGGGCAGGGCAGACCTGGTTCCAGACTACACTACCTGCTAGCTGGCAACCTCCAATGGGGCAGCTGTCCTCTCTGAGCCTCAGTGTCCCCACCGGTAAGGCAGGTACCGCACAGGGTGCAATTAGGCACAGTCCAAGAAAAAGTTCTGCAAGCCGCAAAGGCTGCAGGCACGTACAGGATTAAGGGATTTATACGGCCAGTGGACACTGAGGAAGGAGGGAGGTCAAGGACATCCAACAGGCCCGGTTTGCCCTTAAGGGCCTCCCAGGGCTAGGGGGTGCCCGGGTGGCTCAGTCAGTTAAGGTTCCGACTCTTGATTTCGGCTCAGGTCTTGATCTCATGGTTCGTGAGTTCCAGTCAGTCCCATGTCAGGCTCTGTGCTGACCGCGTGGAGCCTGCTTGGAATTCTCTCTCTCTCCGCCTCTCCCCTGCTCTTTCTCCCTCTCTCTCTCTCAAAAAAATAAACTTAGATAGATAGATAGATAGATAATCACATTAAAAAAAAAAAAAAAAAAAAGCAGGACTGCCTGGCCCAGCTGTCGGGAAGCTGCAATCCGAGCTAGGCTGGCAGGCTCCAGACAGAGCCCACAGGCTCCGGCTGAATGCCACAGTGAGGGTAGGGGCTGACCTAGAGGCTGGGCTAGGCTATTTTCATCCCCAGGAGGGCCAGGGAGAGGGCCCCAGCTCCCTTCCTCCCCCATAGGGCCCAGTCGCCTCCACAACCTGGAAGCCTTTCCAAACACAGAACCTACCTAGAGACCACAAATGCCTCACAGCACAGTTAGGGAAACCAAGGAACAGAAAGGTGATCACCCAACTGGGGCTTGAACTTGGACCTCCTAACTTCCAGGAGCCAGTTCCTTCCTGTATGCCATTCGCTCACTCATTCTTTCATCCAACAAATATTTATAGAATACCTACTGCTCCCCAGGGGACAGGGACACAGCCCAGAGCAAAGTCAAATCTCTGCCTCCTAGAACTGCATGCTAGTAAGAGACAGACACCAAGAAATGTGCCCTCTGTTTAACTGTGAATCAGGGGCTGATAGGTATTTTTCTAGCAAGCAAAGTAAACCAGGAGAGGGAACTAGGCCTGCTGGATGCTGATGGTTTAGCTAGGGAGGGGCATGAGTGGGTCAAGGAAGACCTCTCTGAGGTGACATGTGAGCAGAGACCTAAATGAAGTAAGAGAATGAGTCATGTAGATATCTGGGGTAGAATTGATACTGGCAATGGAAGCAGCAAGTGCAAAGGCCCTGAGGTAGGAAAGCATCTGGTGTGTTTCTGGAACATCAAGAAGGCAGCGTGGCTATAGCAGAGTAGGTAAAGGGGAAGTGGGAGGAATAACAGGAATTCAGGCCATGAGGGCTTTGTAGAGCACAGTTAGACCTCTGGGTTTCATTTCAGTCTGCCTGGCAAGACCCTCACATCTTCAAATGCTCCCATAACCTTGCAAGATCTGACCCTTGTGCTCCAAGTCCAGTCCCACCCACCTTCTCTCCATTCCTAGAATCTACTCTCACCACAGGCCCTTTGCACAAACTGTTCCTTCAATCTGAAATCCTTTTCCACTCCTATCACCTCTTCTGTTTAACTCCTACCTATCCTTCATATCTCAGCTCAAATAGCTCAGGCTTCCAGGCCTCCCTGGCCAGCTCAGCAATCCCTCCTTTGTTCTAGGACCAAATTTAGTGGCCATAACATAATTGGGATGACCAATTAATATCTGTCCGCAACCGAGACTGAGCTTTCCTAGGGCAGGTGCTCTGGTTCATTTGGGTCACTACAATGTCCCCAGGGTGTGCCTCGTGCTAACAAGTGTGTGTTGCATTAATGAACGGATGAATAGCATAGGTACTTTATAAAGATTATCTCATTTGATTCCATTTTTTTAAAAAATGTTTTGTTTTTTTATTTAAAAAGAGAGAGACAGAGCATAAACGGGGGAGGGGCAGAGAGAGAGGGAGACACAGAATCCGAAGCAGGCTCCGGGCTCCCAACTGTCAGCACAGAGCCCGATGCGGGGCTCAAACTCACAAACCGTGAGATCGTGACCTGAGCCGAAGTCGGATGCTCAACCAACTGAACCACCCAGGCGCCCCATCATTTGATTCCATTTTATCCAGTTTGAGAAACTCAGAGAGGTGAGGCAACTTGACCAAGGACAGAGAGCAAGAACGTGGCAGCACACAGAGAGGAAATCCGTGCTTCCCTGATTGCAGATTTCGGGACTTTCCCTGGCACACATTGGCTGTGCTAATTTGCAAACCGGCTGCGACCATTCCTCCATAAGCTTGTCCTCATGGCTTTTGCAACGTGACTAAGAGATGGAGTCTATTTCTCGACCCTTTGAATCTGACATGGCCACGTCATGTTGGCCAATGGCACCTTAGTGATCACAACACAAGCAGAGTCTTCAAAAAGCTCTTGCGTGAGGCACGTGGGTGGCTCATCGGTTGAGTGTCGGACTTCTTGGGTCATGATCTCACAGTTTGTGAGTTCGAGCCCTATGTCAGGCTTTCTGCTGTCAGTGTGGAGCCTGCTTCGAATCCTGTCTTCCTCTCTCTCTGCCCCTCCCCCCCCCCACACTTTCTCTCTCAAAATAAATAAAAACATTTAAAAAATTTTTTTAACGTTTATTTATTTTTGAGAGAGAGACAGGGCATGAACGGGGGAGGGTCAGAGAGAGGGAGACACAGAATCTGAAACAGGCTCCAGGCTCTGAGCTGTCAGCACAGAGCCCGACGCGGGGCTTGAACTCACGGACCGCGAGATCATGACCTGAGCCGAAGCGGCCGCTTAACTGACTGAGCCACCCAGGTGCCCCAAATAAAAACATTTTTAAAACAAACCTCTTGTGCATTGGAGTTTCCTTCTCTTGTTCAACGTGGAACTTGAAGATTACCATGTGAATAGGCCCCAGCTAGCCTCATGGAGGTGACTGAGGCACCCCTCAAACAGCCTACCAACTGCCAGACATATGGGTGAGCCCCTCCAAGACCAGCCAACAGCAACCACATGAATGGGCTTAGGTAAGACCAGAAGAACTACCCAGCTGAACCCAGACCAGATCACCAGTTCATAAAATCATGGACTAATGAACTGTCTTGAGCCACTAGGTTTAGGGTGGTTTGTTATGCAGCAAAGACTAACTGATACACATACCCAGTGAACATACACTGTGCAGACAACACATATACGCATACACATGTGCACATAAATGTACATAAATGGCCTCCTACAGAAAAATCTGTCAGCAGCCACACGGACACACCCCTCACAGGTTACACGCAGACATGCCCAGCCATCACCCAAGCCCACACACACCTCTATTCAGGCCACTATTCAGGCTCACACATCAATGTAAATACATTCTGGGAATGGGTGGGTCAACAATACCCAAGCTCTGTGTCCCTGGAGCTGCCCAGCACAGTACAATGCAGGGCACAGAGAAGGACTCAGCAGACTATAGTTGAACAAATGGATGAATAAAGTGAAGGGCGCAGAATGAGCCATCGGTTGGCACAGTGAGCAGATGGTGCTGGGGGTTTCCCGGGGGTAAAGGAAGAGGCCTGGCAGTGGGGATCAGAGCTTCAGCTTCCAGCCCTCTTAGAGACCCACTGGCAGGGGCAGATAGCGGGTGCTCACACATGCTTATATTGCAGATTATACTTGTGCTTGAGAGTCTGTTTTAAGAATTGGTCCCACTTTTTTTAGTGGGGGGAGGGGCTGTGAAAGAGCACTTGAAGGAAGTTGGAACCAATATATTACCTTATGAGTAACCATGGGGACATTGAGGACGTCAGAGAATTAAGGATGGGTTATGAGGAAATTAGGGGAACGAAAAGCAAAGCAGGTAGTAACTCCAGGAAAAACCAAAAGTTTCTCAAGAAAGGAAATGTAACCATCATATGCAATTCGGGTTAGCAGGAAACAGTATTTGTATAGTTACAGTATAAATAACACTGGCTATTCACTTAATAGAAAATGGTGAGGGGCACCTAGGTGGCTCAGTCAGTTAAGCGTCCGACTCTTGATTTTGGCTCAGGTCAGAATCATGGTTCATGAGCTCGAGCCCCGTGTTAGTGCGGCACCTGCTTGGGTTTCTCTCCCTCCCTCTCTCTCTTCCCTTCCCCTGTTCACACCCTGTCTCTCTCTCAAAATAAATAAATAAACTTAAAAAAAAACAGTGATAAACATAGATTGAAAGGGAAGGAGAGTGAGAATAGTTAACTCTTCCTTGATAATAATAAAAAGAAGAAATATTTTTGACCACTTCCAGAGTAATTATTCTGGTGCATTATTCTAGGCACTTTACATGTTGAACCCTCATAACAATCCACTAACTTAAATATTCTTATTACTCTCATTTTACAAGTGAGGCAACTGACCACAAGGAGGTTAAGTCACTGCCTGAGGTCACATGGGCAGTAAGGGGAACAGCTGGGATTCAAACCCAGGCAGACAGGCTACAGAAGTGACACTGAAGATTTCAGGCAATATTTGCCTAACATCAATCCAGAAAACCACAGGAAAAGCATCTTACCTAGAAATATGAAAGAAAGCACCAGAAGAAATAGTTGAAAGAGTCAATGCAGTTGTTTTGGGGGTCAGGAGGGGGAAGGACACAGCAAGGAAATGTTTTTTATTAGTACTACTTGATGTATACAGATACAGAGATACATATCCACGAGATAGGGACAGGAATCGACAGAGAAGAAACATGAGGGAATTTTCCCTGGTGATGGAAAGTTGCTCTACATCCTGACTGGGGGTTGGGAAAGAGTATGCACTTGTCTAAACCCAGCAAATGGCAGCTTTAAGATCTGTGCATTTCACAGTATGTAAATTACACACACACACACATACACACTGAAATGTAAACACATATTGAACTCTAGCTAATGATATGCATGCTAAAATGCCTTTCAAGGGAAGTGTACCAATGCTTGTAACTTACTTTGACAAGTTTCAAAAAAAATAAGTTGTCTTAATAGATGAATAGATGCCTGATGAAGCAAATCTAACAAAATAGTAAGAATTGGGCATCCAGTAGGTGGGTAGATAAGTGTTTGCTGTATCATTCTTTCAACTTTAAGCTTGAAACTTTTCTTTAAATAAAGGGCTGGGGGAAATATATGGATGCATTATCTGAAAAATAATATTTTTTAAAACCTAAATGGGGTGTTCCGTCTTGGACCTGGAAGGACCCACACAACTATAAGCCTGTTTTCATGTCTTTCTGGGGGACAGCTATCACCATGCTCTTGCCTACCCTAGGATCTAGAGTCAGGGACCTCAAGACTAATTCCTCTGTCCCTCCCTGCTTCCCCTGGACACAGGATGTCAGACAGGATGGGTGTCTCCTCTCCCTGGTCCTCTTGAATGCTGCAGTAGCAAAACCAAAACCATTTCACCGGGGAAAGGAACAGGGCCCTCTAGCTACATCCCATCCTCTGCCTAAAGGGTTGGCTGAGGCCTGGCAGGTGGGGACAGGTGCCTTTCCCAGGGGCCCATCACACCTTCACGACAGAAGTGAGCAGACAGATTGCTGGGCTCCCAAGCCCACGTGTATATAATTAGCTGCTGGGAAACAGATCTGGGAGCAGATCTCATCTCTGCCTAATTAGGGGCTGGGCAGCTGGGGCCAGTCTGGCCTGGGGGCGCTGCTATGAAAGCCAGGCAGCCCCAGGGGACAGGGCAGCAGCTGCTGGCCCTCGCTGCTGCTCACTGCCCCTCACACTTGGACTGAAGGCAGAACAATAGAGGGGCTGTTTCCGCAGATCCCCGAGGCTGGCAGAAGCCCCCAGCCATTCCTTCCACAGATCCCCACATGGGAAGCTGATAGGCTCCAGGATCCTGGCAGAAGGGAAGTCCTCCTGGAACCGGGAACCAGGAACCGCCTTCTCCACTTCCAAGAATGCCTGCCTGCTCTCTTTCGAACAGACCTGCCCGATGCCCTTCTTCATTACCCCTCCCGGCCCGGCTCCTGGGAACAGGTCTGGTCTTAGGGCAGAAGTCCCTGAACACACCTGCTCCACATTATATGACAATGTGTCTGCGGATCAGCTGCCCATTCCCTTCCACCAGACATGGCAGAACCCATGTCTGTCTCAGCCACTGCTGGGCACTCGGCAGATGCTCAGGGGGAAAGACTGCCAGGACCCAGGACAGGGAAGAGGGGTAAGGCATGTGTCAGGAGAATCAGGGAGCCAGAGTGCCCCCTGACTGTGGGGTGTGCAGCAGGCCCAGGTGTGACCCCAGGCTGGAGTGCAGACCTGCTCTGTGACAGTCCCCAAGCCACTGTCCCTCCAGTTCTAAGACCCTGGAAAGGTCACCTTGAAGTTTCAGTGACAGGATGAGCGCGAAGGGTCTGAGCCTAGGACTTAACCTCCTCCAGGAACAAAGGGGTCCCCTGGCCCATCACCCACCAGTAGTGTGTTCTAAAATGCAGCCAACATAGCCACTTTCTTGAGTTTCTGGGGTGCTGGCAGCTGACAGCAAGGGGCAACACTTAGCACAGAATTCTGGCCAGGATGACCAGAGGAGCTGCTCTTTGACATCTCAAAGGACACCTCCTCTGCAGAGCCTGCCCAGATTACCCCTCCTGACCCCTCACTCTTTAAACTTGGAGACTAGAAGGCTCAACTCCTGCATTGTCAGACCTGCTAGGTGCCTGCAGGCAGGTTATAGTCCTCCCGGTGCCTCAGTCTCCTCGTCTGTATCACAAGGAGGTAGACTCCATTCTCATGAGCTTGGCCGCTCTCTTCCATAACCCAGTTTCCCCTTGTTTCCCTGAACCACCCAGGTCCAACCCAATTCCCTGGGGCTGATTGTAGACGATCAGACAGACAGAGAGACAAACAGCTGGGCTGACCTGGATGTTTGTCAACAGCCCAACGGAAATCTCCTCTTTATGCTTAAAATAAAACTTACATCAAACCTGTCACCAGGGCCCCCATTTGAGCTTCCTGTTTCTGAGTGCTGCAGCCAACACGGCCTGCAGGAGAGGAAACACCACCCAGCCCTTCCCCACTCCCACCCCGGGGGTGGGCAGAGGCCACCCAGGCTTTCACCCTTTGTGTGCCCGGCCCTGGCTGTATCACCAGCCAAGGTGGACGCTCCCAACGGGGAACTAGCCCGGAGGGAGACAGGAAGGAACTGAGACCTCAAAGCCGCATCCTTCCCCTTCCCCCAGCCCCCTGAGGACTTGTCCCATTCTCCCACTGAAGCCCAGAGAGGGAGACTGGCTTGTCCAGGGTCACCCAGAATTGGAGGCGAGGCCACTTGTTTTGTGCTGTCCACCCCAAGTCCGTCTTCCTCTGAGAACTCCTACTTCCAAACCCCAATCTACAGCCTGTGTCACCTCAAGTTCAGAGTTTGCATTCTTTGAGCTTCCTGCTCCCTTGGGAACAGGGCAGGGATAGGGAAGGATCCCTGTACCCATCAGCCTTTTCCCTGAAGGTCCCCCACTTTCCTGGCGCAGGGGAAAAAACCTGTCCCGGCTCTATCCAGACTCACTCTGTGGCCAGACCCAGTTTCCTCCTCCGTGAAGGAGGCCCAGAAGCTACCCAGAGGGGTTATGAGGACCCCCTGTGGGGCAAGTCTTAGGCCAGACCAACCACTGACCTCATGCCCCCACCAGATCCTGGGGTGAACAATTACTAAGTTCTGAAGGCCCCACCCCAAGACCTCTCCCACCCCTTCTCCTTGTGAACACAGAAGAGTCTGATGACCCAGCCTTTGAAAAACAAGCATTTGTGTTTATTAACCAAAGGGGGGTGGGGGGGGGGGAGTCAGAGCAGTACAGACTCCTATCAGTCCCTCCTGTAGTCTACCCACCTAAGCCAGGCTGCCAAGGCCCTGCCCCCACCCAGAATAAGTTCCCAGGGAACCAGGGCCCCCTGGGAGAGGAAGAGGAAGTCAGCAAACGTCAGAGACCAAGGAAGAAGGAAACAGAACCGCTAGGCCTAGTAAGATCCTTTGGCCCCTCACTCTCGGTAGAGAAGGCTAAGTGCCCCAAATCCAAACCCACAATAAGAGCCAAGTAGGACTCATGTCAAAACCTCTACATGTGAAGGGCAGAGGGTGGCCCAAGGTCAAGAGGCAACTCTCTCCAGAGTCAGTCCTTGCCAGGTGGATGCTGGTCCCGCCTCTGAGGCTCCGCCTCCACACCAAGTTCACACAAGGCAGCAGCCTCCGGTCTGCCCCAAGCCCGCGAATGGATGCAGAAGAGGTCAAGGGGCCAGTTGCCTCTCTAAGATCTGTCTGTGGCAAATGCGGCGTCCCGCGGAAGCCTAGCCCTCAGCTGCTGGGGTATCGCGCGCTTGCCGCAACCCGTACAGCCACTTGATCACGCGGGCGTTACGCTCTACCACCGACACGCCATAGGGGACGCGCTCCCGCTCCCGCGCCCGCTCCTCAACAGTGGCAGAGCTGCGGCGGGAGCAGTCCCCCTCAGAGCTTCCGGGCCCAGCGCTGGGCCCGGCCAGGGACACGATGTCTGAGCTAGCCCGCGCCAGGTGGGCCACTCCCAGCCCCCTTGCCTCCTCCGGGTCCAGGCCGCAGAAGTTAAAAAATCGCTCAAGGTCGGCCGCTGCCCGCGAGAAACGCTCACTCAAATCCGACTTGGAGCGCTGCAAACCCGGGGGGCGGGCCGGGCTGGAGGCAGTGGTAGTGCCTGGCGATGGGCAGGGCTGGGCAGGTGAGGCAGGCAGGGGACGGACATCCACTCGGCGAACCGCAGCTGTACTGGGCGGTGGGCGTGGGGGCGTGGCTGGGGGCGCCTGGTGGGCTCCCTCTGTCCGTCCAGGGGTACGGCCGGCCTCGGCAGGGGACGCGGGACTATCACACAAGTCGATAAGGCTGCTAAGGATGTCCAAGTCCAGCTGGGGCCGGCGGCCAGGGCCAGGCAGGACTCGGCGGCTAGGCGTGAGCACCGTGCGGCGAGTCCCAGGGCTGAAGAGTGGCTGTTTGGACAGCAGGGGCTGCACAGGTTCCTGGCGGGTGTTGGCCACATGCAGGCTCTTGACGTACTTGGCCTTGTCAGCCTCCAGGCGCTCCACAGCACTGGGTTTCCGGGCTCCACCATCTGCTGGCCGCCGTAGCAGGTAGCCAGGGACTTTGGTCCGCAGGCGGAAAGGTAGGGCAGGGGTGTCCCGGGCTCCCGGAGTCAGTGTGTCCACAGGCATGGCTGTTACATACCCTGAGGGCTTTGGTCTGGGAAGGCCGGAGAAATGAGGAGCCAGATCCAGGCAGAAAGTTGGCAGCTGGACGCCGGCAACGGCTGCAGGGGAGGAAAGACAGAGGCTGAGCGCGCTCAGACAAAGGCTCAGCAAAGACCGAAATGGGCTGAAGACGCGTTCCCTATTAAAAGGTAATAGCCACGCCCCTGGTTCACAGGGAGCCAATCAGAAGACAGAAAGCCACCACTGAGGGCCTGTGACTCCGCCCACACCCCCGCCTCCTTCTCAGGAGACCAGCCCCTTCTGAGGCAGAGAGGAAAAAGTGCCAAAGAATGACAGGAGCAGCCTGAGCAGAAAAGACAGGACAAGCCTCGCTTTAAAGGAAGCAAAGTGGGCTCCAGG
This sequence comes from Lynx canadensis, assembly GCF_007474595.2. Lineage (NCBI taxonomy): Eukaryota > Metazoa > Chordata > Mammalia > Carnivora > Felidae > Lynx > Lynx canadensis. The sequence goes on along the minus strand of NC_044305.1, from coordinate 27,573,100 downwards.
CCATATGCTGGGCCCCAGCCAACTTAATCTCTCAACGGGTCCTCTTAACAGCTCCATTTTGCAGACAGAGAAACTGAAGCTCAGGGAGTTCAACCAACTTGATTAAGCTAACCCAGCAAACCGATGGCTCTGCCCCTTGCTTCCAACCAGGGAGGTGCCGGCACAGCAGTTTTAGGGTTGGGTGACCAAGAGAAAGCGCTGTAACCCCACACCCCACCCGGACTGGCCCCAGGGAACCTGGTCCCACCTTCTACCCTTACCCACTCAGGCAGGAAGCTGCCCTGTGCTATCCACCCGTCTGGACACGCCAGGCCCCAGGCATAGCAATAAGCCAGCGGGGGAGGAGTGTAGAAAGGCCCCACCCCCACCCCAGTGAAGTCCAGACACTCATCAGCTTCCAGTATGGACTTCACAGTGATCCACGGATGCCTGTCAGCTAGAAATATCAGCCCTGTGCTGTGCTGCTCCAAGAGAAGCTGGAAATGCCCACAATCACAAAACCCTGCTTAAGAGCATCCAGCAGACCCTGGATCTGCCAGCAGCCATCGGATGGGCACCCAGAGGCAAGGGGGCCCACACCTGGGTGCACAGGCGTCCACATGATCACCTAAGCATCGGGGCCTCGTGCCCCAGGCATCAGGCCAGCCCTGATCCTTTTTCCAAGAAAAGACTGGAGCCACAAAGTGTCCCCCACTAACTCTCCCAGAGATGGGCCGGAAGAAAACCCACAGACCAAGTCCTGAACCTTCTCATCTGTAAAACGAGAGAGGAGGACTTCAGTCCAGATGATCCCCAAGAAGACTTGTCATTCAGACCATTTACACCCGTGTTGTCTAATTCACTAGCCACATACGGCTAGTCAACCTTAACTTTAAATTTAAATTAAACAAAAACTTACAGTTCAGTTCCTCAATCACACTAGCCGCATTTCAAGTACACAACAGCCACTCTAGTGGTCACTACAGTAAACGAAGCAGATTAGAGCATTTCCGTCCATAACAGAAAGCTATACTGTACCGCCCCGTTGGTCACCCAGAATGACAGGAGGAGTCTGGATTGGGGTGGGAAGGCAGACATCCCTGTGTGCTAGACGTTTAGCACCATCCTCTCGGGGCGCCTGGGTGGCGCAGTCGGTTAAGCGTCCGACTTCAGCCAGGTCACGATCTCGCGGTCCGTGAGTTCAAGCCCCGCGTCAGGCTCTGGGCTGATGGCTCGGAGCCTGGAACCCGTTTCCGATTCTGTGTCTCCCTCTCTCTCTGCCCCTCCCCCGTTCATGCTCTGTCTCTCTCTGTCCCATAAATAAATAAATAAATAAATAAATAAATAAATAAATAACACCATCCTCTCCTGGAATCCTCCTGGAATTCAGTTGGAATTCCCCCAATGTGAGAAGGGTCACTGTCATCTGATTTTACAGGCAGGGAAAAGTGAGACTACAGAAGTGACCAACCTAGGCCCCAGAGCCGATAAATAAGACACAAATTCATATGAAGCCTAATTCACTCGTCTATTATGTCTATGTAGTTTTACTCTTTGTTCTTCCCATGCCCCTAAAATACAGCTTCACGAGAGAAGGTGGTTTGTCTGTTTTGTTCACTGAATCTGTTTCAGGATATTGCTTTCCACACATAATAGATGTTCAATACATTTTTCTTTTTTTTTTTTAATTTTTTTTAACGTTTATTTATTTTTGAGACAGAGAGAGACAGAGCATGAACGGGGGAGGGTCAGAGAGAGGGAGACACAGAATCGGAAACAGGCTCCAGGCTCTGAGCTGTCAGCACAGAGCCCGACGCGGGGCTCGAACTCACAGACCGCGAGATCGTGACCTGGCTGAAGTCGGACGCTTAACCGACCGAGCCACCCAGGCGCCCCCAATACATTTTTCTTGAATTAAAATGTCCATGGGGACCAAATGAGAATGGGCAGACCTCAGATAAACTAGAGAGGGATGCATCCAGCCTATTGCAGGCATATGCGTCCAAGGTGGGAGGTATGGAATGTGCTAGGAAGCTGGAAGAAAGATGTGCATGAAAACTCTAGGTTCTTAAATCTTAGCATATTCGATAATAATTTTTAACACCTGTGTGGAGAGGGGCGCCTGGGTATCTCAATCGGTTGAGTGATTTCGGCTCAGGTCATGATCTCATGGTCATGGGGTCAAGTCCTGCTTCAGGCTCCTCAGTGAGCATGGAGCCAGCTTAAGATTCTCTTTCTCTCTTTCTCTCTCTCTCAGGGGCACCTGGATGGCTCAGTCGGTTAAGTGTCCAGCTTCAGGTCAGATCACGTGCTCACGGTTAGTGGGTTGGAGCCCGGCATGGGGCTCCGTGCTGACAACTCGGAGCCTGGAGCCTGCTTCAGATTCTGTGTCTCCCTCTCTCTGCCCCTCCCCTGATCGTGCTCTGTCTCTCTCTCTCTCAAAATGAACAAACATTTTTAAAAATTTTTATAATTTTTTTTTTTTTTTTTTTTTTTACGTTTACTTACTATTGCCTGCTTGGGATTCTCTCTCTTCTCACTCTCTGGCCCTCCTCCCACTCACTCTCTCTCAAAATAAATAAACATTTAAAATATTTTTTCCCTCTCCCTGTCTGTGCCCCTCTCCTCTCTCGCACTCTCTCAAAAAGAAAATAAATAAATAAATAAATTAAGTAAGTAAGTAAGTAAGTGTGGATGGAGCAAACAAACAGGTCTGCAAACGTATCTGCTCTCCCCACCCCAAACTAGCCTCCAGCCCCCAGTCTGAGACCTCGGCCGGCGCAGCCATGGCAAGTTACCAGAACCTTCGGGGCTGTCGGGCCAGAGACAGAGCTGCTCCCAAGGCAGAAGGGATGGCGTAGGTGGGAAAGGAAAGCTGCCCCACTGGGGGCCGACCCCCAGGGGACCTCAGGCAGGAAGGGTCTGACAGGAAAGGCAGCCTTGCGGAGCCCGCTCGAGGTAACTAGCCTCTGCCCCACCCCCGGGCCGCCGCCTACCAAACCAGTCCGACCCGTTGGCGGCGGCAGTTCCCTCCCGGGAACCATCCTGGGAAACCGGGGGAAGACGGAGGTCAGATGGGCAGGGCCAGGGCAGAAGCCCCGCGCCCTCGGACCGAGCCCCTGGCCGCAGGGGCTCCTCCCGCAGCCCGGACACAAGCCAGGAGCCAAGCCGGGCTTGGGGGCCGCTGGCCAGCTCGCCCACCCGCCCGCTGCACACCCCCTGCTCCTGCAGCTGCGCCTCTTACACACTCCGGTTCCTTATCTGAAACGCGGTTAAAAATAGACCTGAGCCTCCAGGTCTCCGCGAGGATGGAGAGATAAAACAGGTCGAGGACTCTCCCAGCGCCTGGCCGCAAGGCCGCGTTCCAAAAACGGGGCTCGAGGTTTTTATGATGATTCTGACGACCCAGCTCCGCAGACCGCCCCCCTGGCAGGGGTCTCTCGGCAGCTCCAGAAGCGCCGGAGCCTCAGACAAAGGAGGCACGTGATAGAGGCTAATCCTAAACTGATCGGACCAAATCCCATTTCACAGGTGGGCAAACGGAGGTGTGGCGGCTCCTGAGTGTTAAAGCCAAGGGTCCCAGTTCCCAGGTGGGACTCGTCCTCTCCGAGGCCTCCTCTCATCGCCAACGCCCCACCTACGGGTTTCAAACGCTACCCACAAATGGCCCCTAGAGCGCCAGCTGTGAGCCCTTCTCTTAGGGCATCCCCGGGGCATGCGGCCGCACCTCGCCCCCTTCCCACCGGCTTCCCTAGAGTCAGCCTTAGGGAGTTGGGGAGCTCGGATCCTCGGTCTGGCTTCCGCCCTGCCCCGCTTCGGGACACTCTCTCGGAGACTCCCAGCGACGGAGGAGGCCGCGAGCCAGGCGGCGCGCTGTGTGACTCTGGCCGCTCACCGCCCCTCTCTGAGCCCGGGTCGACCTGGCTCTTAAGTGAGGTCTCGTCCAGGCGGGAAGGTGAGCCCCCGCCCCGTCCCCACCTTCCCAGGAAGGCCCCCCCACTCCGGCCCCGCTCCCCACCCCCCTGCGCACCCCCCCACCCAAGCCCGCCCGGACCCGCACATACCTTGCTGCGAGCGCGCCCCGCTACAGAGCGCTCCCCCCGGCCCGGCCCACCTAGGGCTCAAGTAGCACGCGTTTGCGCAACTTCCGGCGGCCTGCCTCGGGCAGGTGAACCCGCCGGCCCAGGTAGTACCCGAAAGGAAAGAACGAAAGCCAGGCGGGGGCCGGAACCTGAGCCCAGGCGCGCTGGCTGCGGGCTTGGCGCCCGGACCTATCCCAGGGAGCTCTTCCGCGAGCCGGGGCCGCCCAACCCACAGCTACACTGGCCACATCCGCACATCTGCCACCCGCAGTCCCCGTGGCCACGCGGGCCAGCGCACCCATCGTGGGAGGTGGAAAAACGGCGTCCCCCACCCCCCTTCACCCCCCCTCCCGACCTCAATGACCGCCAGTTAACGTTGACTGTGCCAGGCACGAGAAAGTGCTGTTCCTGGTATTAATCAATCCATGTTAATCTTCCCAACAACCCCTGTGAGGTGAACTCTATTATTATCCCCATTTGACTAATGGAATACTGAGGCCGGGACAGGCTGAGCTAGTTGCCCAAAGTCACCCTGAGGAGTCCGACTTGGGCACTTTCCCTCCGGACCAAGCCTTCATGTCACCCCGTTCTACCTGTGTGTCCCTGAGCAGGTTGCTGGCCCCCTCTGGCCCTCCATTTGCCAAGTGAGGAGAGTCTCACCTTCCAGGCCAGGTCAGTGTGAGTTCTTAGGCTCAGAGAGGGCCTGTAGAAGCTTCGTGCATGCTGTAAATATTAGTGACAACGGCAACAATGGTAATAAGAATAACTAGGGTGTTGGAGTCCCAGGCACTATACTTATGTAAATCTCTGGACAACCCCCACCCCCACCCCAGGGAGGTACTACTTAATGCCCATTTTACAGATGAGGAGACTGCTGGAAGGAATCCTTGGGAGGGAGGTGATTGTCTCCACTGCCAAGCCAAGCCCTAGTAGGTCACTTCAGGTGGGCACATTTGATGAGGCCAGTTTCACTGGGATCCTGAAGCCCAGAGAAGGCCCTGAGTCCTCGGGAAGTCAAAGGGGGCCCAGTTTTTCATGTCTGTGCCAAGTGGGGGCTGTACCCAGTTTGGGGCAGAGGGCTATGAGGGGACAGGAAGTGATTCAGAAAACAACTCTCCTCCCCCTGGGAGTGAGTCAGCTCTGAGGCCTCCTCCAGGCCCTGGAGCCTGATTTTAGGGGAATGAGGGAGGCCAGCCTAAAGACCATGGTTCCCCACAATTTCCTGCTGGGTGCCTGCCTGGCCCTCTACTGAGGGTGGGAAGGATGAAGGGGGAGGGCTCCGTTAGGCAATAACCGTCATAAAAGCAAAAAACAAAAACAAAAAAAAACAATTTTCATAATATAATAAGAAATGTTCTGAGTGGTTTCTTTGTACCTGACACTGTTCTGAGCTCTTTGTATCTGTTGACTCATTTAATCCCCACACTCGCCCTGAGGTACTCCTATTATGCTCCTTTTACAGTTGAGAAAACTGAGGCACAGAGAGGTGGGGCCACTTGCCAGAGGTCACACAGCTGGTAAGTGGCAGAGCCAGGATTTGAATCCGGGATTTGAATCCAGGAACAGGGCTGGGGGAGTGGAGCGAAGGGGAGGAGACAGAATCTTCAGCGTTGGGATTCAGTCACTCACCTCCCAACTTTGGCTCAGATCACGATCTCATGGGTTCGAGTCCCACGTGAGGCTCAGTGCTGACAGCTCAGAGCCTGGAGCCTGCTTCAGATTCTGTGTCTTCCTCTCTCTCTCTCTCTCTCTCTGCTCCTCCCCTGCTCACACTCTGTCTCTCTCTCTCTCTCTCTCTCTCTCAAAAATAAATAAACATTAAAAAATGGCAATATGGCAATGTTTTCCCAACAGACATCAGATCTCATCACTGCTCTGCCTAGGCCCACTTATGGCTCCCCATCACCTTAGAGTAAAACCCAGACTCTCTAACTTGGCACTCAGGCCTTCCAGGATCGGGGTCCCGCCCTCCCCTCCCACCTCAGCTCCGGCCTTTTCTGCTGCAGCTACATACCGCTCCCTGCTCGTCTTCAACACCCTAAGGTCTTTCTCGCCTCACGGACTCTGCACCATTTGTCCTCTGCTTCAAACCTCTTAGCTCACCTTCTTCAGGTCCCACCTTCTCAAAGAGGCCTCCCTGACCACCCTGAGGCTCCTGCCAACTCTCTCATCTATCTGTTCCCTTCCACGCATTCATCCTACCCTGTCGTTTTAGATATTCACTTACTGATCACTCGTTTCCTATTTCTGTATTTTCATCCTCTCCCGGGACCAAGCATACAGGTGTGCACACGGCACACCATTGACTAAGTGGCAGGACTGGAAACCGGGCCACCTCAGAGACAAAGGCCCTTCACCACCAAGCCTCCTCCAAACCTCTTGCCTCACCCCAGGGCTTCCCCCATCTCTCCCCCTCCCCTCCAGCCTCCCCCTTCAAGCTGGGCTCTGGCCACTTCAGATGAGCTCCGTTCTTCCTCCAAAGACATCACATCCAAACTTTTGCACGGCCGGGATCTGCTCCTACAGTGCCCTTCCCCGCTCCAGCCCTAGGGCCACCTCTATAGCACAGACTCTGCATCCAGCCTGCCAGGGTTCAAATCCCAGCTCCCCCGGAGTAGCACTGAGCTCCTGGGTAAGATAATCGACATTCCCGTGCCTCAGTTTCCCCAGCCGTAAAATAGGACTTGTAACAGTGCCCCTCTCCCAACCTGTGTGTGACAAATGCCACCAAAATGTGATACTCCGGTGCCCAGCTCCTGGGTGAGGACTTCATCACCCCGAACGTTGACCCGCTTTTCTCAAAGTTTGCAAATCCAAGCATGCAGAGTCGAACAGACATTTCTTCAAAGAAAGTGTACAAAGGACTGATAGGCACATGACAAGATGCTCAATATCATGAATCATTTGGGAAATGTAAGTCAAAACTACAATGACATAACATGTCACATCCATTAAGATGACAATATCAAAACATAGAAGCAAACAAAAAAAACCAAAAAAACCCAAAAACAGAAAATAACAAATGTTGGTGAGGATGTGAAGAAACTGGAACCCTTGAACACTGTTGGTGGGAATATAAAATGGTGCAAAAAATAAAACAAAATAAAACAAAGTAAAATAAATAAAATAAAATAAAATAAAATAAAATAAAATAAAATAAAATAAAATAAAATAAACCAGCGTAACTGCTGTGAAAACAGTATGACGGTTAGGAAAACTTTTTAAAGAGAATCACCATGGTTGCACCACAGTGCGAACAGACTTAATGCCACTGAACTGAACCCTTAACAAATGGTTAAGATGTGAGACTTTATGTTATATACATTTTACCAAGAGAAGAAAAAGAGGGAGCACAGAGTCTGGGTCAGACCCCCTGGATCGGAATTCCTGCTCTGGGTGACCTGGCCCAAGTCACTAAACCTCTCCTGCATTCAGTTTCCCTTTGTGAGGTGGAAAAAAATAACAACACAGAATTGCAAGAATCAAACGAGCACATGCTCATAAAGTACCTGGCAGAGGGAAGTGCTCGTCGAGAGGTGTTCGTGATTTTTATTCTTTGTCTAGGGGGCAAGAGGTGTGGTCTCGATGTTTACAATTTTCATGACATTCTGCACCCCCACCCCACCCCTTCCTTCCACCTCCTTCTCTTGCTGCTCATTAGAAGCCAGGCCCTGACTTGGGTGGAGACAGGGTGGCCCTCACCTGCCCCAGAAAAGGATCAGGAAGGCTCCAGGCAGCAGAGAAGGGGCGGGCCAATAGGGCAGCCCAGCTCGATTTCAGCCCAGCTGTCCGGGTCAGAGACACCCAGCTGGGCATCCTCCGGGGCCACGGCAGGCCCCATTCTATTTCTGGAGTCTCCCCAGACTCTCATGCCCTGGCCTGCCTGCAGTCCGCCTTGCCCAGAACCAGCCTTGCCCAGGGCACCCTGGCACACATCTCAGCAAGGGAGAGGTGAGCGGGCTGAAGGAGGGGTGTGGGCACAGACGCCTGGAGCACTGATCTCCTATTAGGCCCAACTCCATCAACCCAATTAGCTGCGCCTGTTTGTACCTCAAGTTGCAAAATGGGACAGAGGGGCTTGCGGTGGAGACGGAGAGAGACCACATGCAAAGCCTTAGAGACGGGCCTGGCTCACGAGGCTGGGAAGGTGGAGGTTGGGGCCAACTCACAGGCAAGCCCACTTCCTGTCCTGGATTACCTTCTGCCCAGGCCTGAGCTCACTATCGTGGCTTCTTATCTTGGCCAGGAGACGTGAAGAAACTTGCCCAAAGTCACACAGCAAGTCGATGACAGATCACAGAGAGGGCAGTGGTCTTATGATTAAATATATAATCTATAATGACATATATATATATATATTATATGTGTATAATATATACATATATGCATATGCACATATATATGTATATAATATATACATACATGCATATACGCATATATGTATATAATATATACACATATCTATACATATAATATATGCATATACATATGTGTATATATATGTGTGTGTGTATGTGTGTGTGTGTGTGTGTGTGTATATATATATATATATATATATATATATATATATATAATTTTTCAACCAGGTGATATATGCACATGACCCAACAAAAACTCTAAGGAGAATAAAGTAAAAATAAACTCCTTCCCACTCCTATCCCCAGCCACCCAGTTCCCCTCCCTGCAATCAGCACTGCAACCAGACAGCTGTGTGTCCTTCCAGGGAGATTTTAGGCAGATACAAGCAACAATTATGGACATATATTCTTTCTTTTTTTTTTTTTTACACATATGGCAAAATGCTGCGCGTACTGTTTTTACCTTGCTCTTTTTACTCAATAATACGTGTTGTTTTAAGAATGTTGTTAATATATTATTAATTATAATATGTGTTATTAATATGCTTAATAATATACGTTGTTCAATAATATCTGTGGTGCCACATCAGTACATAAGGAGCCTATCAGCCCCTGCTGATGAGCACTTAGTGTGTGTCTAGACGCGCCCTGTTACAAACCACCCTGCAGCATCACCGCACCGACGTTGTGTTGCCTTAGAAGTGGGACAGCTGGGCTGGGCATGTGCTTGTAATGGTGACAGAGACCATGTGAGTCGATCTCCACCAGCAGGACACACAGCAAATGGTCAATAACTGTTAGCTTTAGTTAGCTTGATTAGAGGTTTGAGCACCCCTCAATTTTGCCTCACCCTAGCCCCTCCCTGCATCGCATTCCAGCCGAGGAAGATAATCAGCTCCCTAATAACTGAAAGCCATAGGACATCAGATGGGTAAATGCCACTGAGAGAGACAAAATAGAAAAGGGGGAGGGCAGGGCATATGAACTCAATAAATATTTGTTGAGAGACTAAATGAAAGAGTTCATTTCTTTCTGAGTTCCCAGCGCATCCCCAGGAGGCAGGGCCCGGCCCAAGTCAGATGCTCCACTGGGACCCGTCGCGGCCCCGTCCCCAACTCCAAAGTCTCTGGTGACTAGTGGCTTCAGGTTGAGCGGCTGCCTCTACCCATTCCCTCAACTTGGGGCAGATTCCCAAGAATCTAAAAGCGGCTCCAGAGCACCTGCTGCCCACCTAGTATCTACCCCAGACACGTCAGTCCCCTCGGATCCCCCCCAGAACAGCCCTCTGACAGAGACAGCACTGCGATTCAGAACCCCGTGGGCAGAAGGACCCCAAACGCGCCTTGAGTCCACCCTCTGGCGTTCCAGAGAAGGGAAGACAGATGCCCAGAAGGGGCACCCAGAGGACTGCGCGGGAGAATGGGGCAGGAGGGAGATCATCCAGCCAGGGCACCAGGGCTCGGCAGCCTTGCAGCTAAGAGGCTGAGAAGCTGACCCCCAGCTGCGTGTCTGGGCCTCCCAAGGCAAATCCTGATCTACCCCGACTGGAGACTTCGAGGCGGAGCAGAAAGACCTGAACTGGATTCCCCACCAGACCTCGCTGTGCCAGGCCACTTGCCTCTCCGCACCTCATTCCTTCTCATCCGTGAAATGGGGTACCAACTCCTCCCCGCACATACGACGCGGGCAGGACGCCTACAGCAGGCGCTCACGGAGCCCCTCAGACCCCAGCGCGCGCCCCAGACCACCCGCCCCCTCACCTGGAGCCGGCGCTAGGAGAGTCCTGGCTCCTCCAATACGGGTCTTAGAGAGGCTGACAGCTCGGACCCGAGGTTGGAATGGCCGCGCCCAACGCTGCTCGGAAGGCCCCAGCCCCGCATGAGGACCCGCAGGGGCGTCTTCGGAACTGCTCTGCGCACCCGAGGTGGACGGGGTACCTGACTGTCCCCAGGCCCCCACCAGAGCGGAGGCCCGGGGGGCGCAGAGGAAGGGGAAGTGAGTTCGCCAGTCTCCCCCCGTCGCCGGAATGGTTTGCCCCGGACATCCTGATTGGTTCCTCGCTTCCGTTCGAACGCCGCGCCATCCGGGTTGCCAGGCGACCGCTGAGCTTCAGCTCGGGGATAGCGCGTCCAGCCCCAGCAGCCCAGCTCCGCCCCGGCTCAACCCCTCCGGCCTGTTCTTCCCTTGGCCGCTGCAACTCAGGAGCCTAGTTATTTCCTTTGCTCTGCCAGGACTTTCTCCTGGTCCCCAACAGACTATGGCACCATTTAGGGGCCCCACCTAGTCCCTAGTTCCGACTTTGCAGCTGGCTATGTGAGCCCGGGCTAGCCCCTTTCCCTCTCTGTTTCCCTAACTGCACGGTGGTAAATTGTAAAATGTGCATATCCAGCAGTCCCGAACTTTACTAAGGAAATGACCAAAGATATGAGCAAAGATTAATGCAGCCTAGCGTTATTTACGATAGGAAAAAAATGGAAATAATTCCAATGCTCAGCAAAAGAAGGTCGGTTATATACATCCATCCTGCGGAAGAGCTAAGTCTACTGAGCTTTTTACCTGCCAGGTAGCTTTACATAACATAACTCTTGTCAGTGTTCATGGCATAACCCTTTGAGATAGGTACCTGTAATTACCCCACTTTGTGATGAGGAATGTTATGCAGCTATTAAAAATGATGTAGTTAAAGATACTTAAAGTATGAGGAAAATGCTAAGAAAGCTTTTTAAAAGTATGTTTCAAAGCACTATGTACAACATAACTATGTATTAAATACAGAATTGTAATATCACGTGTTTATGTGTAATCGTTTATAATAACAGCAGTCAACTTCTTTTTTGTGTTTTTGTGGATTTTCCAATTTCCAACACTTAAATCGTCAAGGGAAAAAAAAACCCACATTTTTTAAAAGGATTGGAATAAATTAACTCTAAGCACCCTTCAAGATAAGGAAATTTCATAACTGCAAGTCACTATTTGGGTCTAGGGCATTGTTCAAGTTGGAACCGACCTCTGTTTTCTAGTCCAGATGGTGATCTTCACTCTTTGATTGGATTTTCAATGATTGAGCACTTACTGTACAAATACCTTGGGCGGGTCGGGGAGGGGGACTAATAGTATACCAATAGCTAACAATGATTGCACATGCTGGCATGAGCACCAATCAAATCAGAGTAGATAGCATCCAAAGCAGGAAGTCTGACTATATCTGGGAGGAGCAGCTAAATATCAAAGTTGGCATTAACTGTGCCCTTTGCTAGACTGTGCTCAAGGCCTTACACACATTTTCTCATTTGACTCCCTTACCATGTGAGAAGAGAGGTTCTATTATCCTTCTCATTTTATAGATGAGAAAAGCATTGTTTATCTGGATTCAGCAGGAGTCCTCTGAACCGTTCTGTTATGTTCCCATGTGAATATACAACACGTGTTGGCGGCAGCAGCGAGGGAAGGCAAGGAGGATCCTGTGATCACAAAAGACACAAAGCAGGGGCAGATCTAGACTACATACTTCCTGAGGCTCGTACAATTTAGGGAGATCTATTTAAGGAAAGACCTACAAAATCACAAATATAAAATTAGGTAATAAAGTGATGATTTGGTTAGAAAGACAGAAGAAACCTCAACAAATGAAAAGTCCACAAATGTTGCAAAATCCAGGAAAATAATATTATTTCTATGAATTACATATTCGGCATACCTCCCTGATACTTTTCACAAACAAGCTTCTTCTGGCTCCATGTATACATTTCACACCTCTCCTCTACTACATACTGGTGATATTGGGCACTGTAAACCCAGAGAGGGAGAGAGAGAGAGACAGAGAGAGATGACCTTTCACCCTGGTGCACCTTTATGTCACAGCACACCTCAGTGTGCTAGGTAAGGGTATTCCTGGAAGCCATTACCAGTTGGCAATAACTTTTCACAAAAGTGACCGAAAACAACGTAAATAAAACCGCGAAGCCCGTACTAAACGTCAGGGTTCCCTTGGCCAAATCCCCTAGACGGTCACACGCACTCCGACATCATCTGACACAAAGGGAAGTCTGGATGGAAGGAGAAGGTGGTTTTAACAGAGTGAGGTTTAAACACCTTACTTTGGCAAGTTTTTCAGAAGCATATGACTCTGTGAACACCTTGCTAGGGAGTGTGCCAGACCTTAGCTTCCCTGTCATTAAAATGGGAATAACAACAATGGTGTCATGGTTGAATTCTTCGCTCAGATGTACAACTTTAATCAGGGGTTAGGAGAGATTTGAGATGCTTGGATAAAGGTCCTGCTGACCCTTGCGTGTTCCAAACTTGCCTCTGCCCTACGTACCCTGGAGCTTAAAACAAACAGGATAGGGGCGCCTGGGTGGCTCAGTCAGTTGAGCGTCTGACTTCAGCTCAGGTCGTGATCTTGCAGTTTGTGAGTTTGAGTCCCGCGTCGGGCTCTGTGCTGACAGCTCGGGGCCTGGAGCCTGCTTTGGATTCTGTGTCTCCCTCTCTCTCTGCCCCTAACCCACTCGCATTCTGTCTCTGTCTCTCTCAAAAATAAATAAACATTTTTTTAAAAAAATTTTTTAAAAGAATAAGGAGGTGCACAAGCTGTCATTAGTGTGCCCAGATGAAAGGGAGCTAGATGATCCTTAGGGTCGCGTCCTGACCCAGCATGAGCAACAGTAGCATCTCACCCCATCCACAGGCCTGCAGCTTTTAGTGCCTCCTGTAGCACCCTGACCTTGGCGGTGTTTTCGCCACTCAGCTCGAAACTGAGATGAAATCAGCCTCAGATACCAGCTCCCTATCCTCTGTGCACCCCATGGCTGTATTTCATTTTGGCAGGGGGAGCCTGGCCTTGAAGTGGTTTGAGAGGCGTGCACTGCGGGGGGGGGGGGGGGGACTGGTGACCAAGGACAGTTCCTGTGTCTGAGCTTTCTGGTCCCGGGGGAGGCAGCCTATCGAGCCTTCAGGTGAGACCTCATGAGAAGTTCAGAGAGAACTGCCAAGCCAAGCCCTTCCTGAGTTCTTATCCAAAAGAAACCATAAAAGAGATGAAAAAAAAAAAAAAAGATTATTGTTGTCTTAAACCACTAAGTGTAGTGATGATTTGTTATTCAGCAAGAGATAATACCTAGGGACTTTTTACAAATTCCAACGTCCAGGTTGCACCCCAGACCAACCACATCTGAACCTCTAGGAGAGGGGCCCAGATATCAGGTTTCCATGTGCAGCCAAGGTTGAAACCCCCTGGAGGGGGTCCCCTCCCGCTTCTAGCTTGGGCAGCTCCCACTGACCTCAGGCTGGTTAGGATTCTCTCCTCTGGGCTTCCACAGCCCCCTGTGTCAAACTGGCCTGGGGCACGTCTCCTGACTTGGCAGTCGGGAGACTTCTTATCGGGTAAGTGGAGGTGATTATAGCACCCAGCTGACCTCCTGGACAATCCCATGGTGTGTCACCTGAGAAAGGGCTTGGGGAGCATAAAAACCGAGCTCTCCAGGTGGGGCTGTTATCACTGAGCTGCTGCTTGGGCTCAGCATTCCTCCGCCTCCCCTCTGCCTCGGCTTTCTGTCTGGACAGCTAGGAGACCAGTTTGGAGAGAGGACTGTCCAAGTTACCCTCATCCCTGCAGACCTCCCCCCTTCATCTCCTCTTGGTTTGTTTCAGGATGTATTTACTCATTCAACAAATATTTTCTGAGCCCCTGGTCTGTGCCGGTTACTAGGAAGACAGACGGGAACACAGGGAGTTACATTCTAGTGAGGGAGACAGAACAATAGATGAGTAAGTGAACCGACAAGTGAGACATGTTATAAATAAAAATAAAGCAGAGTAAAGCACTGGGCGTAATGGAAAAGGGGCTGCTTTGTATAGCACAGTCAGGGAGGCCTCTCTGAGGTGAAGCCTAAAGCGTAAAAAAAGAGGCAGCCGTGTGCAAATCTAGGGAAGGCTGGGAGGAACAAACATGTGCAAAGGTCCTGGGGCAAGAGTGAGTTTGGTGTATTTGAGCCAAAAGGCCAACGACTGGAATGGAGAGACAGGAAAAAGACTGACATGAAATTGCTGTAGGCCACAGAGAAGAGTCTAGAGTTTAAAGATAAAAAGCGGCAGTTTCAGATCAAGATCAAGCATTCTGGGGTCAGCCGGTCAGAGTTCTAATCCCAGCTCTACCGCCCACCTGCTGCCAGACTTGGGGAAGTTCCTTAAACTCTGAACGTTCAGCCCCTTATCTTTAATGGGAATAATTGCACCTACATCGCAAGGAGTTACCTTGAGTCCCCAGGATGATGCGCACAAAACCCTTAGCACAGGACCTGGCCAAAGCATGGCTCAATAAATGTGCGTTATGCTCATTGCTGATGACAATAGCAGAGATCATGCCGCACAACCATGGGGGTTCCCAATAAATCACAAACCCTGGCAGAGAGCATACATGCTTGCACCCTGTAGCGGGCTGAACAGGGTGCCCGCGCAGAACAATCGGGGCTGGCAGCAGTCTCCTGGGGGTTAGAGACAGGCTGGCAGCTGCAGGAAGCAGGGCAAGATGAAGACAGGCTTGAAGATCCCGCTGGATTTGGCCCAGACTGAGCCACATCGGCTCTCCACTCCCAAATCCTCACGCCCCAGGAACAGGGTCGAGTTGTGAATCTGGAGAGCCCAGAATTCTTTTATTTTTTTTAAAAAAAAAATTTTTTTTTAACGTTTATTTATTTTTGAGACAGAAAGAGACAGAGCATGAACAGGGGAGGGGCAGAGAGAGAGGGAGACGCGGAATCTGAAGCAGGCTCCAGGCTCCGAGCTGTCAGCACGGAGCCTGACGCGGGGCTCGAACTCACACACGCGAGATCGTGACCTGAGCCGAAGTTGGATGCTTAACCGACCAAGCCACCCAGGCCCCCCGAGCCCAGAATTCTTTTAATCCTGAGGTCTTCGGGGTGCCTGGGTGGCTCAGTCGGTTAGGCAGCCAACTCTTGATTTCGGCTCACGAACCCGTGAGATTGAGCCCAACCCCAGGGTCAGGCTCTCTGCGCCCACAGCGCGGAGCCTGCTTGGGATTCTGTCTCTCCCTCTCTCTGCCCTCCACCCCCCACCTCAAGCTAAATGAGTAAACTTAAAAAAACAAAAAATCCTGAATTTTGCATTTTATCGAGTTTTAGTTATTTAAATGGAAAGGCCACACAAGGCTAGTGGCTATCGTATTAGCACGGCTCTAGAGTGGAAGTTGTTTTCTCTTTGATTCTC
Organism: Lynx canadensis; assembly: GCF_007474595.2. Lineage (NCBI taxonomy): Eukaryota > Metazoa > Chordata > Mammalia > Carnivora > Felidae > Lynx > Lynx canadensis. The sequence goes on along the minus strand of NC_044305.1, from coordinate 27,557,457 downwards.
TTTCACTCTTTCTAGTCTTCATCTGTGTCCATTTCGCCCACGACGGGGCCGCAGACTCAGGGCCAAACTGGGTATGTGTTCCTTTATAAAAATGGGTCTTGTTGGGGCGCCTGGGTGGCTCAGTCGGTTGAGCGTCCGACTTCGGCTCAGGTCATGATCTCGCAGTCTGTGAGTTCGAGCCCCGCGTCGGGCTCTGGGCTGATGGCTCAGAGCCTGGAGCCTGCTTACGATTCTGTGTCTCCCTCTCTCTCTGCCCCTCCCCCGTTCATGCTCTGTCTCTGTCTCAAAAATAAAATAAATGTTAAAAAAAAAAAAAAAGGGTCTTGTTAAAGGAAATTCACCAACGTCCGGTGTATATTTCGCTGATTTTTGACAAATGTGTCCAGCTGCAATTGGTGCCGTGGAGGAGTGGCTTCCGTCACCTGGACAACCTCCCTTGTGTGTGGCAGCCACTGGTCTGTTTTCTTTCCCTACGCTTTCATCTTTTCTGGACTATCACACAAATGGGTCAGCCTTCTTTCACGTGAAGCAGGATTAGAGTTTAAGAACATTGTTTTATTCCCATTCCGTTATTTTTCCCCCCAGAAGCTTTCTAATTACGGCGAACGATGCTGAGTTTCCACTCACAGAGAAAGTATGAAATTTCCTTTCACGCAGAATCTGTTTAAGCCAAGGAGCACACATTTCCTTTAAAACGTGGAAGTCACTAATAGAACAGGTGGGATACGGATACGGCAGCAATTACAAGAGTGAGACACGAGTTACTCCTCTTCGGGAAAAACACCCAATCCCACCTCTGCGTGTGACATGTGGGGGTAACCAAGACCCAGGAGGAGGTTGACTGGCCCGGATCGCATCAAGCAGGTGGCAGAAACAGGAGGACACTAGTGCTGCTCAGGACAGATGGCAGAGGCTGGGAGGAGAGGCTTGGGTCCCCTTAGGGTCAGGGGGCTGTCCCCTCCCCCCACTCTTGGGTCTGCGCTAATGGAGCTGCCCCAGGTCAGAGGCTGGGCCTGACAGATGGGATTCTACAGGGGCAAAAAGGTTCAGAGGGTGAGGGGCCTTTGTCCCAACCCCAGATGGCAGGGCCCCAGAAGTAGGGCCCCTCCTGAACTGGAAGGTCATGGCCGGAGACAGAATCTTTGTGGAAACGTAACAGCCAAGCCCCTCCACCCAAGGGACTGGTGCAGGCCTTTCCATCTTTCAAAAAGACCCCTCCACTCCACATGCAAATCAAATGCAAATGAGCCTACAGCCACTGCGCAAACCCCGCCTTCCTTTCCCTCTTGCTGAGGTCCACCCCACAGGTCCAGACACCCACAAATGTCCAGACACCCGAAGCCCCAGGCCCATCCTCAGCACACGCTCAGACCCCTCACACCAGGACTGGGCATGAAATGGGCTCAGCTGACCCATCTCTGCCTGGAGGCTGCATCAGACCTGGCCCACTCCTGCTGTCTCTCCCCCTATCCGTCCTCCCCCGGCTCAGGCAGATCTTTTAACACCATAAATCAGTATCGCAAAGCTAGAGTGATCAAACCAGTCTGATACCGGTATGAAAACAATCAAGGGCCCAGAAATAAATCCACGCAAATATGGCCAAATGATATTTGACAAAAGAGCCAGGGATACGCAATGAGGAAAGACAGTCTCTTCAACAAATGGTGGTGGGAAAACTGAATATTCACACGCAACGCATGAAATTAGACCACTCGCCTTACACCACTCACAAAAATTAACTGGAAATTGATTAAAGGCTTAAACCTAGGACCTGAAACCATAAAACTCCTAGAAGGAAACACAGGGGAAAACTCCTTGACATTGGTCTTGGCAATGATTATTCAGATATGACAACAGGGGCATCTGGGTGACTCAGTCGGTTAAGCGTCCAGCTCTTGATTTCGGCTCAGGTCATGATCTCGAGGTTTGTGAGTTCGAGCCTCAGGTCGGGCTCCATGCTGACAGCGTGGAGCCTGCTTGGGATTCTCTCTTGTGCTCTCTCTCTCTCTCTCTGCCCCTCCCCTGCTCATGCTCACTCTTTCTCTCAAAATAAATAAATAAACTTAACAAAACAGATGTGACAACAAAAACACAGGCAACAAAAGCAAAAATCAACAAATAAGGACCACGTCCAACTAAAAAGCTTCTACAAAGCAAAAGAGAAAACCAACACAATGAAAAGGCAGGAGCTCAAGTGTCCATCGGTAGGCGAATGGATAAAGACGTGGGCTATATATACAATGGAATATTACTCAGCCATAAAAAAAAGAATTAAATCTTGCCATTTGCAACGACATGCACGGAGCTAGAGAGTATAATGTTAAGCAAAAAAGTCAGAGAAAGACAAATACCATTGAGTTTACGTGTGGAATTGAAGAAACAAAACAAAGGAGCAAAGGGAAAAAGAAAGAGAGAGAGGCAAACCAAGAAACAGACTCTTGACTATAGAGAACAAACTGATGGTTACCAGAAGGAAGGGGGTAGGGGAATGGGGGACCTAGGGGCTGGGGATTAAGGAGCACACTTGTGATGAGGACCGGGTGTTGTATGGACGTGTTGAATCGCTATATTGCACACCTGAAACTAACACAGCACTGTATGTTAACTAACTGGAATTAATAATAATAATAAATAAAATAAAGTAAAAATAATAAAATGAAAAGGCAGCCTTTGGGATGGGAGAAAATATTTGTAAACACGTATCTGATAAAGGGTTAATATCCAAAAAACATAAAAAACTCCTACAACACAATAGCAAACAAAAAAATCCAATTGAAAAATACACAGAGTAGGGGCGCCTACGTGGCTGAGTCGGTTAGGCATCCGACTTCCGCTCAGGTTATGATCTCGCGGTCCGTGAGTTCGAGCCCCGCGTCGGGCTCTGTGCTGACAGCTCAGAGCCTGGAGCCTGCTTCGGATTCTGTGTCTCCCTCTCTCTCTGCTCCTCCCTTGCTCTCTCTCTCTCTCCAAAATAAATAAACATTAAAAAAAAAAGAGTATTTGTGTAGACATTTTTCCAAAGAAGACACCCAGTTGGCCAACAAGTACATGAAAAGGTGCTCAACCATCTACTCATCATCAGGCAACCGCAAGTCAAAACCACAATGAGATATCGCTGCACGCCTGTCGAAACAGCTATTACCAAAAAGACAAGAGACACCAAACGCTGGCACGGCTGTGGAGAAACGGGAACCTTTGCGGGCTGCTGGTGCGATTATAAATCGGGGCGAGCCACTATGGAAAAGAGCGCGGAGGTTCCTTTTCTGCCAAAAACAGAACCAGCACGTGCCCCGGCTGTGTCACCTCCTGGCGTGTGGCCGAAGAACATGAAATCAGAAGCTCAAAGACCTATCGGCACCCCCAACGTTCACGGAAGCACGACTTACAAAAGCCATGGGAGCCATGGAAGACACGGAAACAACCTAAGTGCCAGCGACTGACGAATAGGTGACGAAAACGTGAGAAGGAAAGAGACAGAATGCAATATTACTCAGCCCTAGGGAGAAGGAAGGCCCGCCATGTGTGACAACAGGGATGGACCGGAAGGGCATTTGGCTAAGTGAAGTAATTCAGACAGAGAAAGACCATGGGTGATCTCGCTTATAGGAGGAATCACAAAAACCGAATTCACAGAAACAGAATAGAGCGGTGGTTGTTAGGGGCTGGGGGAAAAGGGGGGAGAGGCCGGGCAAAGTGCTTCCCCGGCCAACTCCCTGTCACCCAAGCCTCTGGCTCTGAGACATGGTACCTTCACAGCCGGGCCCTCGAACACCCCTCCAACAGCTCTGGTTTGCCTCACTCGCCGTGCGCAACACCTGAGATTATTTTATGTATTTGTTTTCTTGGTTTTGCTCGCCTCGGTTCCACAAGGGCAGGGGGCCTGGCCTGTATCTCCCATGCCTAGAACACCGCCTGGCACATAGTAGGGGCTCCATAAATATTTGTGAGCGAAGGGAGGGGGGTGGGAAGGAGAGGAAGGAAGGAGCGAACGCCCCCACCGAGGCCCCCCGAAAGAGGCAGACAGATTGGAGCGGAAAATGTGACAATAACCATTTGTTCACTCGACAAAGTTACGGTGCGGGCCAGGCACTGACGTAGGGGCTGGGGACACTGTGGTGAACAAGACAAATTGCCTCAGCTTTCCAGGCCCACGGCTGGTGGGGGAGACTGAGAAGCCACAGGGGTCACTGTTCTGAGTCATCTGTGAGGTCCCGATGAGGGGCCCTGAACCCAAGCCGGGGGTCAGGGCAGGCTTCTAGGAAGAGGCGGCCTCTGGGTTGAAACCCAAAGAGTGAGCAGTGGGGAACTCACCAGAAAACAGGAGGAGGACAGAAAGAGATTGGAGGTGGGAAGCCGGGTCACAGAGGTCACACAGGCCCTGGAGGGGTGGTGGGGTGGTGGGGAGCGATGCAGGGGCCCTGTCGTGGCATTACTACTTACCCCGTTTTACAGATAGAAACACAAGAGACCCAAATCAGAGCGAGGACAGGCCCACACCGTCCGGGCTCCCTGTCCAGTGATCTTCCCACTGCATCAGTGTGGGAATACCAGTTTCTTCCCTGGAACCTTCTGGAGCCTTGGGAAGGGGCCACTCTCCTGTCCGGCCCCATGCCTCCCTACCAGCCCTTTGAGAGAAATATTAATATTTTGGAGTGAAACCACGCTCCTTTGTTATACAAGGAAGTGGCCTTCTTTTTTTAGAGATGCAGACTAAAGTGTTGGAGGTGATGATTCACGATCTCTATAATGCACATTAAACCACCTCGAAAAGAAATGGAGGAAGCATTATGGAAAATGCCAGAGTTCATCTGGATGTCGGATATACAGTTCATAATGTTATCCTCTGTTTTTCTGTGTGTCTAAAATTACTCGACGTAGTTCAGCGTAAACCACTGAAAGAAAAACACGAGGGCAGACCCTGGGTGTGGTCACAGCTGTGAACGTGAATTGAGAAGGCTGAAAGGCAAGCTAGGAGAACATTCTGGACTGGGAAAACCAGGTCTGTGTGTGGGCCCCTGGGCAGTCCCTCCCCGTGTGGGGCCCCTTCCCCTGGGACACCCTGAGTCTCTGCCCCAGTGCTGCGTCTGGTGCTCTCATGGATTCGGCCACTGGGGGCTCTGCGCCCCTTCCCCAGGACACCGACTCTCAGGTTGGGGGCCAGGCAGGAGGCCAACGGCTTTGCTGTCCCCAAGCCCCGAGAGGCCAGACCAGTGTGCCAGTGTCTGAACTGGGAAATGGACAGAAGGACGCAGCCCCATCTCACCCTTTCGATCTGGGCCTAGACACCTGCTCTCTTGCACCATCTACCCCATTGGACTGGCTGGGAAACTGAGGCCCAGGCCTGACCTGGGTCCCCTGCTTTGGGGACCTGTACTCTTCTTAAGGACCCAAGACATATAATCCTACAGAAGGAAGAGGACAGAGAAGGAGGCCCAGTGCACCAAAAGAGTCAGAAGCTGATGTCTGGCCCTCAGCAAGTCAGGGTCAGAGGCAGAGGGCAGGGGACGCGTCCCCGGCAGCGTGAGGTCTCTGTGTGAGGAAGTCAGTGCAGGCCGGGAGCCTCCAGCCCCTGTGGAGAGGGCTCTCCCGTCCCTAGCTGTGCCCCCTGCATCAGTACGGCCCCAGTCTCCCCAGCTCGGGGCCAGGGGATCCTCTCTCCCTGTTCAAGCAGGAACCTCAATGTCCCTGTCAGCCTGTCCCTCTCACTCACCCCCAAACCAGCGAAGCGCTCTCCTTAAGACCTCCCCTTCCATTCAGCCAGTGAACAAATATCTTCCAAGTTCCTTCCACATGCCAGGCACAAATTAGGCACCAGGACCTCCACTGTGAACAAAACAGACACAGTCCCTCCCCCCTCCCCACCCCCCACCCCCCCCTCACTGCTGAGCTGACACTGGTGGGAAACAGACACAAAGCAAGATGAGTCAACGAACACATAACACACCATCAAGGGCACAGTTAGCAAAGCTATCGAGGCACGAGGAGCTAGAGAGTGGTGGCGACCAGACAATTCTAATTTAGGGTCACCTCTGAAGGGTGAGATTGAGCAGGCACCTGAATAAAGTGAGGGAGGGGCCGTGGGGCTACCTGGGGAAAGAGGGCAAGTGCAAAGGCCCTGAGGCAGGGAATAGGTTTGCCACCTGAAGGGTTGGCAAGAAGACCAGCGTGGCTGGAGTCGAGAGTGCCAGCGAAGAGATACTGCGACAGCCACGCAGGACACGAAGGGGCTGGATGGGGGCGGTGGCAGTGGAGGGGTACAGAGTGGCCCGATTCTGGATCTGCTAAGGGATCAGTATGTGCCGTGTGGGAGCAAAAAGGAGTTGGGAGAGAAGATAGCACCTCCATTTTAGAGACCATGCTCCTTGCGGTATCCCCAGCGCATGGAACAGAGCCGATCTCAATCAGCAGTTACTGAAAGAGAAAAAGCAAATAAAGGGAGAAAGAATCTCAGCCCGCCCACTCCTTCTGGCCTCCCAGCTATCGTTTTCCAGAACTGAAGGCGTCTTTCAGGGACTCCCCCATACCCTCCCACAGGATGCTGGGAGGCCATCCTCGGTATTCCTAGTTCCTAGGAATCATCATGCTGCCTTGGCTTGAAGACATTCCAGGTCGAGGCACTCCCCAAGTCCCCAGATTAGCTCATGCCGTCCCTGCTTACTGGATAGGAACTCTCTACTCCACCCGGGCTGGAATTTCCACCATCCTTCACTCCTGGAATCCTGCCTTGAGCACCTTCCAGAAATCTGTTACCAAGAAAGCATCTGTCACACATACCTCTCCCAGCCCGGTTACTCTGGCTTGAGTAAAGGGCATGCTCACCTATGTGTCCCCATTCAGATGCCACCACAATTTCCTCCACTTGGGTGCTCCCTGTTCTTCACACAGGACAGAGCCAAGGAGAGAGAAAAGAGGTCCCAGAGGTGCTCTGAGAACAGAGGAGGCCGTCACCTCCCTTGAGCTGCAGGTAAGACCTCTATTAATGCAACACAAAATGGCATTCGAGGTTTCTTTCAGTTCTTTTTCTTATTTTTCTTTTTTTAAAGTAATTTTTTAATGTTAGGTTACACAACTAACAGGGTTTAGACCCCTAGAAAGTTAAAATATTTCAGTTAAAGCTAAACTCCTCTTTGATCACCCCCCCCCCATCACCCTTCCCATTCCCTGACCCCCTCCACACACACACCATTCCAAAGGCAACCATTGCTGCCAATTTGAAATTCATGCTTCTAGATTTTTTCCTATGGATGTATATGTGATAAACACCACACACACACACACACACACACACACACACACACACACACCCGTAATGAATATGTGGCATTTATTTGTGGAAAAAAATTTTTCCACAGATGGAATCATACCGTATTTATCCTGTGGCTTTTTTCTCCGCTCTGTTCTGGGCTCTTGAATTCAATTCACAGATAAGAGATCGTATGCACTCTGATGGGGCTGCACCACGCGACTGGCCCTTATAGACAGCAGATTGCTTTAGAGGCACTCTCAGAAGCTCCTCTCTCTAATCCCCTCGAAGCCTACGTCTCCTTTCCCCCCACTCTCCTTCCTTCCACCTCCCCGGCACGTATGCCCCGCGCACCCCCCAGAGAGAAGGTCCTAATTCCTCAGATGCCCCAGGAAGGTTCCTCTTCCGGAGGTTGTAGCACCCTGCGCCCTCTGGTGGCCCCCGTGGGTAACTGCAGCGGCGCCTCCAACCCCCTCATCCATTCACCCCACGAACCGGTTCTGGAAGCCCTGCCCACCCACCACCTAGGCGTGAACCTTCCCGCGCCTGCCCTGGGGGCCCGGTGGTGGATTAGCTGATCTCCGCTCTGGAAAGGCTCCTCGTGGAATGTGAGCGCCCTTGTGACCTGCCAGAAGAATGTACACGTTTGACGAGCCCCGGAGGGCAGCTCTTTGTGGGAAACTCGTGGTCCTCGTGCAGCGCCTTTGGAAGGCAATGAACTGGACGATCTCTCTCTGAGCACGTTGTAGTTCACTGCTGGGAGCGGATTCTGCAGGTATTGCCAGTGTTTGCGGCCGCAGCAAACGACAGGGGCCCAGCAACGGGGGTGGTCCAGATTCGTCCTGGGGCATTCGGGTAATGGAACACCTGTAGGCCTGTCCTTCCCCAGCCTGGGACTCTGTCCCCCTCAGGGTGCCTCTGCTGGCTGCCCCCACTCCGAAGCCTGCCCGCATTTGCCACTCCGGGTTCCCCTCGCCCTCTTTTTTTTCCTACGGACTAACACACTAACTAATGTCCTCACTTCCTACATTTATCGTCCCTTCGCTTCACTAGAAGGTCAGCTCTCCAAAGACCAGGGCTTCGTCTGTCTCCTCTGTTCAATTTTATGTCCCAAGCATCTCTCCCAGTGCCTGACATTGTTGGTGTAACCGAATGAGGGAACGAGGGCCCCGTGGGCCCCCAAGCCGAACACGGAGACCGGGTTTGCAGTGAAGAAAATTTTAATTTGCAAGGCCACCTAACGGGGAGATGGGGGTGGGGGTGGGATCTCAAATCTGCCTGCCCTGAAAAAGGGGTCTTGAGGCTTTCCCGGATTTTAGGGAGAGCCTGGACCAATGTGATTGGAAGCTACAAAGGGGGAGGTAAAGTTGAGGGCATTGTTGATTCGCGCAGGCGCAGTCCATCAGGACGCTCCTTAGATCGCGGGCCGCTCAGCGCGTGGAAAGCCACTTACTTACACAAATGTGAGTTGCGCATCAGAGAGAGTTCATCTATGAGAGGCGGTGACAAGGCCCCATGGTATATTCCCTAGGCTAACTGCCCTTTAGAAGCAGGCAGTCTGTTGTGGAAAGAAACAGGCTTTGGGTTACAGTTCGCTTCCCTCTAGCTACTCTGAACGCAGGACCATAACTTAGCCTTGTTTTCAGATCAGAAGCGGAGACTTTTTTGGAAAGCGCCGGTTTCACTGGCACTTAATAAAAGTTGCTCAGTGACTGAAGCCACTGAATGAGGGTCTGGATGTGCGGGCTATAGCAAGATCTCTGAGATACTTGGTAGAAAAGGCAAGCCTCAGAAAGCAGTCGGCCGTATGCCCCAGTCTGTAAAGAATGCGGGTGGGACGTTTTCCCGTAAACCTAAAATTGCTCCCACAAAAGATACTACCAGTCTTTTTTTTTTTTTTTTAAGGTTACGTATTTATTTTGAGAGGAAGAGAGTGGGGAGGGGCAGAGAAGGAGAGACACAATCTCAAGTAGGCTCCACGCTGTCAGCACAGAGCCCAACAGGGGGTCGAACTCACCAACGGTGAGATCGGTGAGATCATCGCGACCTGAGCCGAAGTCGGAAGCACAACTGACTGGGCCACCCAGGTGCCCCGATAATAGTAAGTCTTTTTTTTTTTTTTTTAAGTTTGTTTATTTTTGAGAGAGAGGGAGAGCGCGTGCACGCATGCGTGGGGGGAGGGGCAGAGAGAGAGGAAGACACAGAATCCCAAGCAGGAGCCAGGCTCTGAGCCGTGAGCACAGAGCCCGACCCCGGGCTCGATCTCACAAACCACGAGATCATGACCTGAGCTGAAGTCGGATGCTAAACTGACTGAGCCACCCAGGCGCCCCAATAACAGTCTTAATTGAACAACCGAAGCTGTAAAAATATCTGGAGATGACAAGGAAAGGGAGTATATTTTGGTTGGGGTTCATCCATTCGTGCACGTGAAAGAGGGCTTCAGTTGTCTCCGTCCTGACCTCAGACTTTTCACTAGGGTTCTTTCCAGCTGGTCTCTGCCAGGTGGGCAGAGCATCCCCTGCTGGGAACAGAAACTGTCCCCTCCAGCCACAAGGACACCCTGAGCTAGCAGGAGGAGGAGCGATTTGACCTTCACTGCCCACCTGCAGGGACCCACCCCCTTTGTCCCGCACCTTCCTTATATAGACCTGGAAGTATTTTCGGCACTTTGGAAACTGTCTCTGACACATTCGTCCTCTGTCTTTCCGGTGTTGGCCTTGCTGAAATCGATTCCTTTCTTGTTTCACCTCTACTCGTCTCTCTGCCTCTGGATTTGATCAACAGCGCGTGTGGCAGAACCGGATCTGTTTTGCACCCCCGTGCCCTGGCTACATATGCAACAAACATTTATTAAGCTCCCAATGTATAGTGGCTATATTAGAAACAGATATCTGGAAAGGTTTCTTTGGAGGAGGTAACATGTGAGATTGGCTTCGAAATTACAGATAGGATTGTGCCAGAGATGGGACAGAAAGGGTATTCTAATAGAAGAATTCATATGGAAATTTTGGTGGCTTCGATGTACTATAAATACTTAGAGAATGGTAAGTAGTTCTGGCTACATATAAGAAAGAACAAGGATAAAATTGTCAAGGTTTATTGGTCCCAGCTGAGAAGGGACAGAAATGTGAGGCTTAGGCATTTTTCTTAATTTAGCGAGCAAGAGGGGAGTCCTTGAGGGTTGATAATATAGACATTTAAAAAAAATTTTTTTAGGGGCGCCTGGGTGGCGCAGTCGGTTAAGCGTCCGACTTCAGCCAGGTCACGATCTCGCGGTCCGTGAGTTCGAGCCCCGCGTCGGACTCTGGGCTGATGGCTCGGAGCCTGGAGCCTGTTTCCGATTCTGTGTCTCCCTCTCTCTCTGCCCCTCCCCCGTTCATGCTCTGTCTCTCTCTGTCCCAAAAATAAAAAAATAAAAATAAAAAAAATTTTTTACACTTATTTATTTTTGAGAGACAGAGCACAAGCGGGGGGAGGGGCAGAGAGAGAGGGAGACACAGAATCCGAAGCAGGCTCCAGGCTCTGAGCCGCCAGCACAGAGCCCGAGGCGGGGCTCGAACTCACAGACCGAGAGATCGCGACCTGAGCGGAAGTGGGACGCTTAAACCGACTGAGCCACCCAGGTGCCCCTGAAGATATTTTTAAATGGAAAACAAAAATACCCTAAGAGGCCCCCGGTGAGGTGGCAGGAAGTGAAACCACACCAGCAGGGATGCGGATCCAACTGAAGGGAGGATGGTTGGAGTCAGAAAGGAGCATCAGAGGAGGGGACAGGAGCAGCGTCCAGGTGGAGGCCCCCCAGGAAGCACATTCTTGTGTCCTCGCAACCCAAATGGTTCCTTAGCCCCTGCCAGCCGAGAGGGAGAGGGGTCTGCTCACCTCTCCTCCCAAGCTTTTGCCTGGAGAGTGATTGCTCTCTTGAGCAATTGAATGTCTCCGAGAACACGGCAGAAAGCAGGTCAGAATTCCCAGCAGAAGTCAACAGGCAATGAACAAATGTACAAGCCCCAAGCCCTGGGCGATACGTTCCCCACCCCACCCGGCCCCACCCCCCACTCCAGCCACCGGCCGTGTGAGTTGGGTTCGAATATGACCTCACGCTTACCAGCCAGGACACCTTGAGCCAGTCGCTGAACCTCTTTGGAGTCTCAGCTTCCCCACCTGTAAAGTAGGAAATGAAAGCATTGCCTGCCCGCGACCTAGGATCCCTGAAAGGTTTCATCAGATATGAACGACTGCAACATGGCAAAGCGGTTATTTGTCGGTCGTTATTTTGCCGCGGCTCTTGACTTCTCGGGGCCTCTGTTTCCTCATCTGTAAAGTGGGATTGCGATAGTAGCCCCCCCCCCCCCAAAGGCTGTGAAGAGCAGATACACGGATTCATGTCAAGCTCGGTGCCTGGCACAGAGTCAGCACACACTGCCTGTCAGGATTTCTGCCCCATGAGGAGGGCGCTGTTAACACCCCCACTTTCCAAGTGACTTGCTTAAACTCCACTATTCGCACCAGGAGTTGGGGCTCCAGGGAGCCCTGCCCCTGGAGTGACAGGAATTACGGTGGCCCTGGGGCAAGGCCAGAGGCAGCCTGGGCAGGTCTTCTGCCTTCTCGGGGTCAACCCTCATAAAATGTGGATGGCGGTAAGCGCCCGAGAATGTGAGCCCTTTGCTGCGCCCGCGGGGTCACCGGGATCTTCAGGATCGGGGTGGCCGGGCTGGGCTCCAGACACACAGTAGGCTCTTGGTGCAGCCGACAGCCCCGCCCCCCGCCCCTCCCCCTCCGCTGGGCTGGGCGGGGCAGGTTAATACTAACCCGGCCGCCTCCGCCCCTCCCAGGCAGAGTCACTTGGGACCGGGACCTGCAGGTAAGCCGGCAGAAACTGGGCGGCTCAGGCCTCTGAGGGCACGGCTGCCTCTACCGAGGGCCGGCTGACACGGGGCCCTGAGCGGGGGAGGGGGGGGGGCACTTATCTGGGGGACAGCCAGTGGCCTGTAGCTTCCCATCCCCCCCCCCCCCCCCCCCCCCAGTTTCAGACTCCTGGGTTGGAGGCCAGAGGGATAGGAGGGACGAAGGGCCTCTCCCTCTGCGGTCCGTCGGAGCCGGGAGCCCAGCTGGGACGCCCGGTGGACTCCAGCCCCCTCCTCCCCGGGCCAAAAGACTGGGCTCCCCCACCGACCTCTGCCCGGCTGCATGAACACGCCGCTGGGGAAGTCTAGACGGCCATTCCTGCCAGGTTGCGCTGGAGCCTCACCAGCCTGGCAGGAGGGCTGGGGGTTGGGATGAGCACGGAGGGGAGGCTGCTTGACCAAGGTCAGCCTCGTGGGAGGCCCCGAGGAGGAGGAGGAGGAGGAGGAGGAGGAGGAGCAGGAGGAGGAGGAGGAAGGGAGCTGGAAGTCTCTGCCAGCCGGCCTGCTGGGCTCCCATGATCTCCTCCCTTCCTCCCTGTCAGCCAAGACCCGCAGAACAGGCCCATCCCCGCCCCCTTTCTTAGATGGAGAAACCAGGCCCCAGAGAGGGTGAGCAGCTAGCCTGAGGACACACAGTGGGTGAGCACAGGCCCTGACGGCCACCACAACCTGAGATGGGGGGGATGGGGGGGGGGACACGGTGTGGGCAAGCACCGCCTCCTCTCTGGGCCTCGGTTTCCCCGCGTCTGTGAGATGGGAACATTGAGTTGGAGAGGGCCCGGGACTCCAAGATGAATGAGAGGCGGAGAAGGCCCCTTGATACATGTGGACGTGAGTGAGGGGGTGAGGGCGGTGGCTGAGCCAGGCCAGGGTTCCAGCACACCCTGCTACTCCCCTACTTCCATCGCCTCCCCTCCTGCCCCCTGCCCTCTCCGCCCCACCTCCTCCTTTGCCCCCCCTCTGTCTCTCCGGTCTCTCTGTCTCTCTGCTCATTTTGGCTTCTAGCTTTGGTTCTTTCTCTCCCTGCTCTGTCCTCTCAAAGCCATCCTGCTCCAGCCCCGGACAACCTCCCCACCTCTCTCATGAGGGCGGGCCGGGCCCCAGGTGGGGGTCACCGAGGACTCCGGGACAACACTGACTCAGACCCCTGTCCAGGAGCGGGTGTAGACCGTGCCCACACTGCCAGCTGGCATGGCCCAGGCCAGCCAGGTCGACTCAACCCGCATGGCTGAGGCAGGCTGTCGACCCAGCCCTTGGCAAACTAGGTGGCCACCTTGGCACTGGGAGAGAGACAGGGCCCTGCTCACACAAAGATTATACTACAGTGGGAGAGGTCGGCACTCAAAAGATAAGACACAGATAAATCGTCGCAACTGAACTGAGGAGGGCACAAAGCAGAGAGCCGGGGAGGGTTCGGACCGGAGCCTCCTGATGGTCAAGGTCGGACAGGGCCTTTCCCTCCTGGTGGGGCAGAGGGTGGCCCGGCCACACACTGAGGGTACACTGGCCCTCCACCCCCACCCCCTGCACCCCCCTGGGCCTAGGACTCTCAGCTTCCGCTGCAAAACTTTGAAGGAAAGAGACCTCTTCGGGGAGGGGTGGGGGGGACACTCCTGGCTTCTGTACCTGTGTGCCCACGTGTCATGGAGCGGACTGAGCCTGAAGAGTCTCATTCAAAGCCTTGGGGTTCTGTTCTCCCACAGTCGCTGATGGGGCCCCAGGAAGTAGCCAGGCCTTGGAGTCTGTCTCAGGGTTCTAACAGGCTGGCACCCCGTTTCTCCCCGGCCCGGCCCACGCGGTGGGGAGGCCCGGGGGTGAGTGAAAAGGGATCCTGCTCAGTGTGGCCCCTGCCACATCTTCACGATCCCCCTGCCTCCGGGGCTCTGCTCAGGCCGTGACGGTCAGACGCGCCTCGGTTCAAACCCCAGCCCCCAGCTGACCCGCTGGGTGACCCCGGGCACATTACTTTGCTCTTCTGAGCCACGGTTAACTCATTTATGAAATAGGGGTGATCGTCCTGCCTACCTCGGGATTGTGGAGAGGATTTGATGGAGAGTGTGTGTAAAGCGCTTGGCCAGTAGATGATGGCTGTTGTTACAGTTCTCATTACTGTTATCATTACTGTCTCTTTTTGCCTGGATTCCTCCACCAGCTTCCTGATAATTAACCTATTTGGCAGGTCTCGTTCCTACGCCTGCCCCGGCCCCACATTACTCTCTTCACAACAGCCAGCGTGATTATGGTAAAACGAAATTACAGCCGGTCCTCCCTCTGCCCAGGAAGGGAGACTTGGGCTCAGGGAAAACACCTAAACTCTTGCCTCCAGGGCCCTGTGTGACCTGCCCATCTCCTCCCACACTGGCCTCCTGGTTCTCCCAACACCAAGAGCTGTTTCTGGGACCTGGCAGGTGAGGCCCCACCCCAGGGCCTTTGCACTTGCTGTTCCCGCCCCCTGCACTACTCTCCCCTGGGAGCGCTCACTCTCACATTTCCTTCATGTTCCCCCTGACAATCCTGCATAGGAATGCCGCCCTCCCAGCTCTGCTCCCCTCCCACAGCCCTCATCACTGCTGACTTGCTCAGTGTTTCACAGCAAGTGCCCAGTAAATACTGGTTGAATGAATGCACCCGCACTGCAAGGTCACTATAAGAAAAAGAGAGAAGAGAGATAAGGACTTTTAAAAAATTGCCCAGCATACTCCCTCTGAGCCACTCCTCAGTACTCTGAAACCACAGGGTACTCTGCACGTGCAGTTCCCTCTGCCTAGGACCTTCTCCCCCACTCCGCCCCTGACTCATTTCACTGATGGCCACATCCCCCATCAGTGTCTCCCAGGTCCAGGAGCATGTGGCACTCGGTATGTGCTGAAAGTAGGCCAGGGCAGGAGAGTCACGCAGGAGATGGGTTAGGCTGGGCCATTCCACCATCATAACTGCTCTCTAGCCAAGAGAAGAGACTTGTGGGACCAAATCACTTCCCTCAAATTACAGAACCCAGAGAACTCGGCTCTGGGGTGTAGGGATTCAGTCTTTCAGTGCATAGAACCTAGTGCACATGAATGAAATTCAGGCTCCTTACCTGCCTATCTGCTCTCATCTCCCCATCAAGCCCACTGCTCCAGCCGCACTGGCCCAGGCTCATTCCTGCCCCAGGACATTTGCACAAGCTGTTCCCTCTGCCTATATTTTCTTTGGGTTTCTTTATTCTTTTTTTTTTTTTAACACATTTTTTTCTTTAAATCCAAGTTAGTTAAACATACAGTACCATGATGATTTCAGGAATGGAATTTCGTGATTTTTGCACTTAATGGAAAAACTGATATATTTGATTTTATACCTGTTATACATATTTAACGATTCTTTAAAAAAAAAATGTAAATCCAAGTCAGTCAACACAGCGTGATAATGTTTTCAGGAATAGAATTTTGTGATTTTACACTTAATATTCTACTTTTCACTTAAAAACTATTTAAATATTTGATCCGGCTGGAATTCCTTTTTCAGGCGTCGGGAATAGGAAGTAAGAAAGAGATCTAGCTTTATTTCTTTTTCCCAAAGGAGTACCGTAGCAAGTCAGGTTTTCTGACTGGTTCTGTGCAGGAAAACCACAGGCGTGAATGAACGTGTAGCTGGACAGCTTGCTGAACTCTCTCGTTATTTTAATAGCTTTTCAGAGGATACAAGTAACCATGTTTCTTTAGCAAATCCACCTCCTCCCTTTAATTATTGACTTCTTCCTCTTTATTAGAAATATCGTTTATTGCCTCCCCTATATCCTTTGTTTATTTTACACTACCTTCTGCGGTCAAGGCCTAGAGCACTGAATCAACACCGCACCGCCGACCGTTGACTGTTTCTGTCCGTTTCTCCTGGCGTTTCTGAGACTCTGGGGGAATGTTACTCAGAACACAGACGTTTGCTACTATTTTGACTCCGCTATGGAGTGCGGTACCTATCAATATGAAATGACTCAGCGGCTTAATTTATACCCTTGGCATCAAATCCCATATTAAGGCTCTTTGTTTTCTCTCTCTCTCTCTCTCTCTCTCTTTCTCCCTCCATTCATCCATCTCTTTGCATTTCTCTGGAAGATGTTTGCTCCCGAGTTTACTCGTAACTTGTCAATGCCTCTTTAAGGTGTATTTCAACAACTAATGTTTGGTTTTGGTTTTTGATCAAATTCCCGTTAGGGCAAGACCAGAGCTTCTGAGTTGGGACATTCAGAATAAAGGAGATAAATGTTAGTTTCTGGCTACTATAACCAGTCTGATATATCCTTGAACATCTATGTCTGTCCGCTTGGCCAGTGTTTTGCTATATATAATGTGAGTAGCTTAAACAAGATGAAAGCTTACTTACAACGTAAACAACACTGAACAAACAAAATAGTTCAGTGGAAGGCAGAACAGGACTGGTTCTGCAGCTTTGTGCCACAAAGTCTTGAAGTCTAGTCTCCCTCTAGCCCCCACACCATCCCTCTTGGCGCAAAACGGCTGCTGGAGTTCTGGGCATCACACCCGAATTCCAGACAGCAGGATGGAGGAAGAGAGGGAAGGTACACCCCCTCATCTTTAAGGAGACTTCTCAAAGTCCTCACAGCCTCATCGGTCTGGCCTCGATTAGATGGCCATGCACCGCTGCAAGGGAGGCTGGGAAGTATAGTCTTGTAGCTTTTTGTTTTTTGATTTCTAACGTTTATTTTTGAGAGAGAGACAGAGTGTGAGCAGGGGAGGGGCAGAGAGAGAGGGAGACCCAGAATCCGAAACAGGCTCCAGGCTCGGAGCTGTCAGCACAGAGCCCGACGCGGGGCTCGAACCCACGAACCGTGAGATCATGACCTGAGCCGAAGTCGGACGCTTAACCGACTGAGCCACCCAGGCGCCCCTGTACTCTTGTAGCTTGGTGGCTGTTTGCCCAACTGAAAATCTGGTCTCTGTAACAACAAAAGAAGAAAGGAAGAGGGACTCATGGGAGGCAGCAGCCATTTGCCTTGGAGTATCATTCAACCTCTCCCTGTTTGTCCTTCCATATCGGTTCACCGATCGTAGACAGAATTCTGCCTGAGTTGGTGTAGGGCAGCTTTGTCGCAGTGAGATCCTGCCCGTCCTGGACCACATTCTGGTCTCAGGTGGGAGTGAGCGGCCGAGAAGCTGGGCACAACAGACCTGTGAGAGAGGTCCTCTCCAGGCGACAGCTGCCTGGAGCTTGTCTCTGTGGGTCCTCTCGGCTTGCCTCGAGCCAGGCCTGTTCCAGGCTGTTAGGCTGGCCTCAACAGGTGAGAGGCCAGAACTTAAGCCACCTGCCTCAGGCCTCCAGAAAGGAGGTGGTGGGGTGAGACGGAAAGCAGGTCGGACTGCCCTCTGCTCCAGGATTGGCTTCCCTCAGTGGAGGAAGGAAGAAGAGAGTTCATCTGGGGCCCGAGAGTCAGATCTGTGTGTGGGAACCGGGAAAGGAGCCGCTGAGGTGTGGGGAATTTCCCCGGGTGAGGCATGGCCACAGAGACGCTTCTGCCCCTTCTAGAAGAACAAGAGAGACTGACATGTGAAGAGGGAGGGACTGAGGGATCAGGCCTGGGTTCCCATGAGGGTTAGGAGGCCACGTGCTGCAGGGGACGAGCTCCAAATCCCACCTCCCCGGACCCCGCCCATCCGCAAAAGGAGGTGACTGGCCCAATCAACATTTCTCTCCGAAATGGTGCCTATGCCCTTACTGGGCCCCAGGCACTGTTTAAGACGCATTAACTCATTAACATATTTGCATCTCATTCCAACGATGAGGGTCACTGTCCTCGATTCCCTTTTTTTTTTTCTTTTCTCTTTTTCTTTTCTTTCCTTTTTCTTTGAAGAGGGTGCTTGGTTGTTTGCTTGCTTTGATGCAACAGCTGTGCGATTCAATGTGTCAAACTTCTCTCTGGCGGCCTCTGGAATGACAGGCCACTGTTAGGGAGGCTTTCCCCTCTGGAAAGGTTAGCCATCAAAGAATGCGTCCGTTTTCCTATCACGAAGAGCCAACTCGTTCAGGAGAAGGGGAAAGATCAGGAAACACCTGGGCTCCACGGCACTGTCTCGTCCCCGATGGCGACCCTGACGCCTCGCTCACCTGATGTTTTTCTCCGGCAGCCCCGCCGCAGGCCGATCCGGGAGGTGGCGGCTTCGTTCGGCACGGGGCGGACATCGCCATGCCCCTCCTGATACACCTGCTGGTCTGCACCTTCGGGCTGGGCTCCTGGGTGGCCATCAACGGGCTCTGGGTCGAGCTGCCCCTGCTGGTGACGGAGCTGCCCGAGGGGTGGTATCTCCCCTCCTACCTCACGGTGATCATCCAGCTGGCCAACATCGGCCCCCTCCTGGTCACCCTGCTCCATCACTTCCAGCCTGGCTGCCTCTCGGAGGTGCCCATCATCTTTACCGTGCTGGGCGTGGGCACCGTCACCTGTACCCTCTTCGCCTTCCTCTGGAATGTCACTCCCTGGGTGCTGGACGGCCCCCACAGCATCGCCTTCATGGTCCTCACCTTCTTCCTGGCCCTGGTGGACTGCACCTCGTCGGTCACCTTCCTGCCCTTCATGAGCCGGCTGCCCGCCCACTACCTCACCACCTTCTTCGTGGGCGAAGGGCTCAGCGGCCTCCTGCCTGCGCTGGTGGCTCTTGCCCAGGGCTCGGGTCTCACTACCTGTGTCAATGTCACTAAGCCGTTAGAAACCACCCCAAGCACCGAGACCACCAGGAAGACTGTCTTCCCCCAGGTACCCGACATTTCCCATGGCCGCGCTCTGTGACTGATCACAGACCGGGCCGCGCGGGGGGGCTCGTGCTTCCTAGATGCTGGGCAGACCGCTGTCCTTGACCCGGCTGCGCTCTCACATCACCTGCCCCCGGGGGAGCTCACTTTCAGAGCGTTTTGTGTTTCCAGCTTGCAAAATCGGGACTGTGAAAGTGTATTTCCTCAAAATTCCCCGGGTGATGCTAAGGTACGGCCAGGGCCAAGAACCGTTGGCTTTAGCCACGGCTTCGTGTTGTTTCACATGTCAGACTTTGTTTCCCCCTGGGTCTTAGACACCTCACACGCACCCGGTATTGCCCAAACCATAGCAGTTCATCACCGGGCGCAGACCAGTGGCCCCAGGCGGCCGTATCCTGCAAGCGTTTGACTTTGACTGTTTGCCTTGGTTGAAGACATTTAAACGTTTGAAATGTCCCACGCGTAAATCTAGATGTCCATAGGTTATCTCTCGAAAAGCGATTTGGCCGTGGGGCGCCAGGCGGGCTCAGTCGGTAGGGCACGCGTCTCCTGATCTCCGGGTTGTGAGTTCGAGCCCCACGTTGGGCCTGGAGAGGACTTGAAAGCTTTAAAAGAAAAAGCGAGAGAGGGATTGGGCCACACCAGGCCACCTTCCCACAGGGCGACTTTGGGTGACGCTGCCCCTGCTCAGAACACATCTGTGGCTGGCAGCCCTTGGCAGGCGGTAGTGTGGGAAAAGGTGGAGCTCCTAAGTCAGAATCAAGTGGGCCTACGTGGACTGGTTTTGTCACGCACTCCCTATGGCCCTCGGGTTAGACAGACCGTTCTGACCCAGGCAAAGGGCTGGTCCCCAGGGAGCCGTCAGACCTCGTGAGCATTTATTATCATTACCTTAGGAGTTATGTGTTATGTCATTCATCCCTTATTAACAATGCATGCTATTTATTGTACATTATTATTAACATTGTTGTTACCTGTGCCCTGACATCCCCCGCGGACCCGGCTGAGCCTTGTTGTGTCTTTCCCCAGGGAGCTAACAGCACTTCTGCGTCTGACCTTGCCGGGACGGCACATTCCGCGGTCCATCTGGAAAGTCGCCACCTGCCGGCCAACTTCTCGCCTTTGGTCTTCTTCCTCCTCCTCTCCTTCATGATGGCCTGCTGCCTGGCCGCTTTCTTTGTCCTCCAGCGGCAGCCCAGACCCAGGGAATCTTCCATAGAAGACCTCCTCACCTCCCAGGTCACCCTCCACTCCATCCGGCCACGGGAAGGGGAGGACCCGGGCCCCCCAGGGCCAAGGGACAACAGCAAGGCCCAGGGACATCCAGAGGAGAAAACGGCCCCCCACCACCCAGCCCACCTGACCTTCATCTACATCCTGGTGGCCTTTGTAAACGCGCTCACCAACGGCGTGCTGCCCTCCGTGCAGACCTACTCCTGCCTGTCCTACGGCCCCATCGCTTACCACCTGTCAGCCACCCTCAGCTCCATGGCCAACCCTCTTGCCTGCTTCCTCTCCATGTTCCTGCCTCACAGGTCCGTCCCACCTGGTCCTGGGGAACTCTTGTTGGGGCAGATTTCGTTCCAGAAGTCAGGATTCCAAACCCCACCTATCAGGCTCTACGTGTAGTGGTTAAGAACAGGGTTTCTAGGGCTTGACTGCCTGGGTTCAGATCCCAGCTCCGTCACGTCCTAGCTTCTGTGATCCTGGATAAGTCACTCCACTTGCCTGTGCCTCAAGGGTACTTATCTGGAAAATGGGGGTGATAATAGTTCTACCTCCTACGGTGGCCGGGAGCATAAGACAAGCTAATTTTGTAAAGATTTTAGAGCAGTGCCTGCACGTGGCAGGTCCAATGTAAGTGCTGACTTGCCTTGACATTGGCCCTTGAGAAGGAATGGGCAGGCGGGAGCTGAGGTTCCCATGTACAAATAGAAGCCCCGGGGCTCAGAGAAAGGGTCTAATTCCCAGGATTTCAGCCCTGTTCTCCTGCCTCCAGCTCCTGCTGGCTCCTTTGCAGCTGCAGTTCTGGAAGAATGGCTAGGCAAATTGATAAAATGCAGATTAAGCCAGTCTAGATTGGGGCCTGAGATTGCCAAATTTAGTCAAGCAACCTCGGTGGTTCCACCGTGGGGGGTTCAGACGCCGGTAGGAGACACAGGCTTTGGAGTCAGGGAACTTCAGGGCCCCACAACCTCCTACCCACCCCTCCGCCCTGCCCATCCTGGCGGTCCTCTCCGACCTGCTCACACCCACCTCCCTCGGCCCAGGAAGAAGGGAGAATGGGAATAGCGACAGAAAAGGTCAGATTGCCAGAGAGCTGAGTGTCCTCCCTTAGGGCTTACAACTGTGGCGGGAGACTAGAGATTTCTGATGAAGCAGAAGCCACAGATCTGCGGGATGAGAGACACCCAGAATGTTAGAAATTGCGAATCTGAAAGCCAGGGGCTCCAAGAATCTTCCAGCAGAAAGTGTCCTCAGAGGCAGGGGCAGACCCTCCGCTCTCACTCAGGACCACAGACGGGTCTTGGTGTCGTGAAGAGCGTAGGCAGGGAGGTCGCAGGGGTGACGACCTCAAACGAAGGACGGTGTCCTCAGTTGTCACACCCGGAGCCTACCTGGAAGGCCACCAGGGCCTCTAGATCAGGCCAACCTCACGTTGTAGACCAGGGTAGATGAAGCCGGAAGGGAAGGGGTCAGCTGAGGTCTCACAACACCCCCTGCTGTGCCAGTGCTGTGATCAAAGCCACCTTCTAGTCGGCCCGGCTTCCTGGCCCAGGTTGGGAATGTTGCAGGAGGAAATGACAGCAGATAAAATACCGGGCGGGGCCCAGGGCCAGGCCCAGCACACTCTGCCCCACAGGCCCCCACAGGCCTGCGACACTCATCTCCTAGGGGAGGAGACGGGCTCAGAGACCAGTCTTACAGCTCAAGTGGGACATGGGATCCGAATCAGGTCCCTGTAGCCCCGGATCTGTTCTGTTCCCCCTGCTGTTAACGTTCAGGGTGACTTAGGCCAGTCTTGCCCCTCAGGAACCTCACTGACCCACTTGAGCCAGGTGGCCTGGAAGTTTCCACGTGGATCTGACCTCTAACCCCGGAGACGCTGACCCCCCCCCCCCCCACCGGGGTGGAGGCGGCAGGGGTCAGGCTTGCCATCTCTTCCATCCTTCTCCCCTACTCTGCCCTAGGTCTCTGCCATTCCTGGGCGTCCTCACAGTGCTCGGGACTGGCTTCGGGGCCTACAACATGGCCATGGCCGTGATGAGCCCCTGCCCCCTCATGCAGGGCCACTGGGGTGGAGAAGTCCTCATTGTAAGTACCTGGCCTGTGGAGCTGTTCCCCGCCCCCCCCCCCCCCCGCCTCACCTAGCCAAGGCCCTTTCCACTGACCAAAGGCTTTGGGCCTGCTCCCCGAGGAAGCCCCAGGTGGGGTTGGGCAGGGGAGGGATGCTTCTCATTTGGGAACAGAGGCTTAGGAAGGTGAGGTGGCTGGTCCAAGGTGACAGTCCAGCCTCTCCCCTGAATGCCGCACCCTTCCCACCATGTGGACGGCCATGCGTCTGTCAGCAGTGGCCTTCTCCCAGACGCCCTTGACTTGGTTATGGGGGGACATAAAGGCTATTGGGTTCTCCTTTGCCCTGGGCATGTGTGTCAACTCAGGGGGCCCCCTTAGCCCTAGAGGGTCACCCCCAAAGGCTCTACTCAACTCGGAGGTTATTCCCTGGGGTTCCCTTAGGCCCGCTAGGTCGCCCTACAAGCACCCTTCTCCCCTGGGGCTCACCCCCAAAGACCCCTTCACTCTGCATCTCCCCTGCCCTGTACCCACAGGTGGCCTCCTGGGTGCTGTTCATCGGCTGCCTGAGCTACGTCAAGGTGATGCTGGGCGTGATCCTGCGCGACCGCAGCCGCAGCGCCCTCTTGTGGTGTGGGGCGGCGGTGCAGCTGGGCTCCCTCCTCGGGGCTGTGCTCATGTTCCCGCTGGTCAACGTGTTCAGGCTCTTCTCGTCCGCCGACTTCTGCAGCCTGCAGTGCCCCACCTAGGACCCCTGGCGCGGTCCGTTACATGACCCTGACCCGCTCCCGTTGCTAACACTGGAAACCTGGGCAAGGCATGCAGCCCAGGCCACAGGGCAAGTGGCGGGGAGCCGGGGGGCAGAGCCCGAGTCCCTACACGTCCACGCAGACTCCGCTTCGGAGCCGGGGAGAAAGCCACGGGCCTCCCACGGGGCCTGGAAATGCAAAGCACAGCCCTGCCCCCAATGCTGGGTCGCGGTGCCTGCAGTTCCGTTTCAGAACTCCCGCGGGCTCTTGAGCGACGGCGGATTTGCAGCCCCCGGCCGGAGGCAGGCTCAGGGGTGTCCGAAGGGGAACCGCAGAGAGGGCGAGCCAGCCCTCACAAGCGGTGTGAGGTCACTTATTTCTCTGTGCCTCAGTTTCCTAAAATGGGGACCATGATAAATAGCACCTACCTCACAGGCGGAGCACAGGGATAAAGGGAAGAAGCACCCAGCATTGGCCATTTCCTGACCTGACGCCCAAGGGAAGTTAAGTGCACATCAACAGAACGGAGAAGTGGCCAGGAGGGTTGAGAGACGACCCCTGCCCGGTATCCTTTTTCCTATTATTCTCACAGAGGAGCTTGTAAAAGGACCCCTGGCTAATGGTGGGGTCTTGGGGCATCTTGACTCCCCAGTTCCCAATGTGGATGGACACTGTGCCCCACACACCCCTTCCCGTCACCGCTCCTGACTCAAGAAGTCCGGCTTCTTGGAAAGCAAGTGACCTTCTGGGAGGCAGAGAGATGGGGGGGTGGGGGCTATGCCAAACCTCTCAAGTGAGTCCCCTCCCCTCCCCCAGCCACCAAGACTGAGAACTGGACCCGAGAACCCTGGGAAGCAGCTCTCTCAGCTGGGGAGGAGTGCATCAGCTACCCGATTATTATTTTGTTTTCTTTTTTCTTTTTTTAGAGAGACATTCCCTGCTTTTAAACTAAGATCAGCCCTCTAAAATCAATATAATCAGTTTTCAGTTCTAAGGTCAAGGCTAAGCTCAGAAACGAACAGAATCAAAGGCTTAGAGAATGTATGGTCCTGGGACTTCTTTTCTTCAGTAGTTTGCTTGCTTGCCACCCGCCCTCCCTTTAATTTATTTTGAATAGATAATACAGTCGCATGTTTCAAAAGTCAGAAAATATAAAATGATGTTCAGCAAAAAAATCCCATCTCTCCTCTCCTTCATCTGCCCCAGTTCCCCTCAACGCACACGCGCACGCGCTTTATTTTCTTTTTCACTCTTACAGAGATTATGCAAATGCAAATACAGACTCTTTTTACAGAAAAAGTGCTAAACTACTGTGTACCTTGTACCTTTCACTCAACAATGAAAATGGAGAGAAGGTTCTGGTTCTTTCCTACGACCACATCATATCCCGTCGTGTGGGGGTACCAAATTTATTCAACCAGTCCTCCGTAGAAAAACATTTGAAGGGGGGCACCTGGGTGGCTCAGTCGGTTAAGCGGCCGACTTCGGCTCAGGTCATGATCTCGTGGTCCGTGAGTTCGAGCCCCGCGTCGGGCTCTGTGCTGACAGCTCGGAGCCTGGAGCCTATTTCAGATTCTGTGTCTCCCTCTCTCTGACCCTTCCCCGTTCATGCTCTGTCTCTCTCTGTCTCAAAAATAAATAAACGTTAAAAAAAAAATTAAAAAAAAAATAAATAAAAAAAAAAGAAAAACATTTGAAGGTACTGGAGACAACATTTAAAACAAAATCTCCCACTGCGATGCCTGGGTGGCTCAGTGGGTTGAGGATCTGACTCTTGATTTCAGTTCAGGTCATGATCCTAGGGTCGTGGAATCAAGTCCCACCATTAGGCTCCATGCTGAGTGTGGAGCCTGCTTGAGATTCTCTCTCTCTCTCTCTCTCTCTCTCTCTGCCCCTCTCTCCCTCTCTCCCACCCATGCACGCTCTCTCGCTCTCGCTCTCTAAAATTGGAATTTTTTTTTAATTTAAAAATCTCCCACCAATCAGAAAAGCTCTCCACAAAAGCGGCAGAGAAAGAAAACAGTTCTATTACTGAATAAGCATTAAACCAGACTGTGGCGCACATCAGACAATCTGCTGAAGAGATTGCAAAGGCAGGAACCCCCACCCTTTTATATCCTCCAGCAGATACGAGCCTACGACCTCCATGTTCTCAGACGATAACTAGTCCTCAAGGAAGGGTACTAGATGGCCCCGTTTGTCACAATTCTTCCTGAATTCACCTGGCAGTTGGGCTAGCTGTCTTTATCTGCAGGAGAAAGAAATTCCTATCTTGGGGCACCTGGGTGGCTCAATCGGTTGAGCGTCCGACTTCGGCTCAGGTCACGATCTCACAGTTTGTGAGTTCGAGCCCCGCGTCGGGCTCTGTGTTGACGGCTCAGAGCCTGGAGCCTGCTTCGGATTCTGTGTCTCCCTCTCTCTCTGCCCCTCCCCCGCTCTCTCTCTCTCTCTCTCTCTCTCAAAAAATGGACATTAAAAAATTTTTCTTTAAATTTCTATCTTTACAAGAGGAGACTTTTTGCAACCTGGAGCCCAACGCTGATGTTAGGTTCCTACCCTCCCACAGAGACTAGGTGATGGGACACTGACCTTCTGGATATGCTCTCCCATCCGTAAGAAAAGTGATCCTGGGTGGCAAAACTGACTAGAGGCTTATTCAGCTTTTTCAAAGACTTGAGTACACCTAAAAGGAGCAGGGAAAGAATTACAAGTTTTCTAGAGTAAATGCTCTAAGGAAAGGGAGAGGCGGTGTCTCCCTCTTTGGCACGAGGGACAATTATTTGTATTTGCCCTTACAAGGGCATTCGGGTTGTTTTCAATTGTTGCCTCCCAGAAGGGATGTTGGAATGGATAATGGGCAAGGATAGGATCTCTCCGTGCTGATGCGGAAAGATGGTCCAAGATTAATTCCGCACACAGAAAGGAGATGCGGAAGAATGCGTAGACTACGGAGTTAGCCACGCTAGTGCGTTCTGTCTGGGACTAGGTGAGGGGGTAAGTGATCTGGCATTTGGAAAAGGCACCTCCATCTGACCTCCCCCCCATTGTTTTGCTTTCACCCACCGTCCTTGGAGGTCTTCTGACATTAGCGGCCTTTAAGTGAAGGTGCGTGAGTCAGCTCCCACAGTCTCCTCTGTACGATGGGGACAATGAGAACATCTCTCAACCAGGGTTGAGCCGATAAGTGCACGTGCTTAGCGCCGCACCCGCAAACAGCAAGCACTCAATAAATGCCACTAGAAGCTCCCACTTTCTTAAACAATTTTTTTTTTCAACGTTTATTTATTTTTGGGACAGAGAGAGACAGAGCATGAACGGGGGAGGGGCAGAGAGAGAGGGAGACACAGAATCGGAAGCAGGCTCCAGGCTCTGAGCCATCAGCCCAGAGCCCGATGCGGGGCTCGAACTCACGGACCGCGAGATCGTGACCTGGCTGAAGTCGGACGCTTAACCGACTGCGCCACCCAGGTGCCCCTAGAAGCTCCCACTTTCTGAGCACCTGGGTGGCTCAGTCAGTTAAGCGTCCGACTTCCGCTCAGCTCACGGATCTCACAACTCCTGAGTTGGAGCCCCGCATCGGGCTCGCTGCTGTCAGTGAGGAGTGCGCTTCGGATCCTCTGTCCCCCATCCCTCTCTGCCCCTCCCCTGCTCATGCACGCTGTCTCTCAAAAATAAAATAAAAACCATTAAAAAAAAAGTTCCCACTTTCTGAGAACACCTCTGAAGGATCCTGGACGGCCCTTCTGCCCCCGCCCTCCAGGAGCTTAAACCTCGAGGCTGATGGAGTCACCCGACATCTCTGTGGTCCAACCCGGTAAGTTCCCTGAAGAATGAACTCAGGGCTCCGGGTTCGGCCTGGGGTTGGCGGCAGGTGGGCTTCCCAGAAGATGCCCCTGAGCTGGTATCTCCAGGAGGTTGGAGGGAAGGGGGCAAAGCGAGAATGAGGATGCCTTCCCATGTTTATAGCAGCACTATCAACAATAGCCAAAGTATGGAAAGAGCCAAATGTCCATTGATGGATGAATGGATAAAGAAGATGTGATATATATATATATATATATATATATATATATATATATATACAATGGAGTATTACTGGGCAGTCAAAAAGAATGAAATCTTGCCATTTGCAACTACGTGGATGGAACTAGAGGGTTAGGGTTAGGGTTAGGGCCAAATTAGAGGAAGATAAATATATGGCTTCACTCATAGGAGGACTTTAAGACACAGAACAGATGAACACAAGGGAAGGGAAGCAAAAATAGTATAAAAACAGGGAGGGGGACAAAACAGAAGAGACTCATAAATCTGGAGAACAAACTGAGGGTTACGGGAGGGGTTGTGGGAAGGGGGACGGGCTAAATGGGTAAGGGGCACCAGGAATCGACTCCTGAAATCACTGTGGCACTAGATGCTAACTAACTTGTATGTAAATTTTTAAAAATTAAAAAAAAAAAGAAGGAGGAGGATGCCTTCCAGCCAGAGGAAACTGCACTGGCAAAAGCCATGGGGTGCGAGGCTTCAGCCTGCATTCCAGAACTCACAGGGAGGGCAGCCTGGAAATCCCAGGGGCAGCTTGTGGAGGGAGGGACCCTTAGAGGCCGAGGTTATGAAGGCACGGAGGGCTGTGTTGGCCTGTGATACAGCCACTGTGGAAGACACTGTGGGAGTTCCCCCAAAAGTTAAAAATAAATACCAGGGCGCCTCGGTGGCTCAGTCGTTTAAGCGTCCGACTTCTGCTCAGGTCACGACCTCAAGGTCCGTGAGTTCAAGCCCCGCGTCGGGCTCTGTGCGGACAGCTCGGAGCCTGGAGCCTGCTTCAGATTCTGTGTCTCCCTCTCTCTCTGCCCCTCCCCAACTCATGCGCTCTCAAAAATAAATAAAAAACATTTAAAAAAATAAAAATAGAAGTACCCTAAGATCCAGCTTTCCCACTTCTGGGAATATGTCTTAAGGAAATAAAATAATTATATCAAAGAGATATCTGCACCTCCATGTTCATGGTAGCATCATTCACAATAGCTAAGACATGGAAACAACTTCAGTGTCCATCGACACATGAATCAAGAAAGAAAATGTATTAGGTGTACCCAATGGAATATTTCTTAAGTTTATTTATTGATTTTGAGAGAGACAGAGTGCGACAGGGGAGAGGGAGAGAGAAAGAATCCCAAGCAGGCTCTGCACTGTCAGCACAGAACCGGGTGTGGGGCTCGAACCCACGAACCACAAGACCGTGACCTAAGCCGAAGTCAGATGCTTAACTGACTGAGCCACCCAGGCGCCCCTACATGATGGAACATTTATTCAGCCTTTAAGCAAAGCAAATCTTGCCCTGTGTAGCAACACGGATGGGCCTTGAGGGCGTTACGCTAAGTGAAATAAGTCAGACAGAGAAAGACAGATACTGTCTGATCTCACTTACACGTGGAATCTACAAAAACTGAACTCCCAGAAACTGAGAGTAGACTGGCGGTTGCTGGGGCTGGTGGGGGCAGGGGGAATGAGGATCTGTCGGTCAAAGGGTACAGACTTAACAGTTATAAGACGGATACGTTCTGGGGATGCAATGTTATAGCAGGGTGACTATAGTTAACAACACTGGGCTGTATAGTTGAAAGTCACTAGGAGAGTAGATCGTAAATGTCCCCACCACCCACCCACAGCCACCCCCCCACACACAAACGGTAACTACTCGAGGTGATGGATGTGTTAGCCGCAAGAGAGTTCCCCAGGATTCAAGGGAAGCCCCAGCTGACAGCCACAAGGCTCTCGATTCTGCCAACGACCTGAATGATCGCAGAAGCAGATTCTTCCCCAGACTTGATTTTAGCCCGGCGGGACCCGTGTCCAACTTCTAACCTACAGAACTGAGATAATACACTGGCATCGTCTTGAAGCTGCTGTTTGAGGTAATTAGTCACAACAGCAGCAGAGAACTGAGACAACGGTGCTCCCACCCTGGCTCTGACAGCCCCTTAAGCCTGTCTGGTGCCTTCATGTGCGTTGTGATGGCCACAAGACAGCCCCCCAGTGTCCCCTAGAAAATGGGCCACACAAAGTCAGGGCGCAGAGCCCTGGCTGGGAATCCGGGGTTCCTTCGAATGAGCTGTCGGCGTAAATACTGAAGTCCCACGCTTCGGAGGGATCCTGAGGGAAGGTGGCCCCGGGGAACTTGGAAACACAATATCATACCAGGACTGCTTTGGGGAG
Organism: Lynx canadensis; assembly: GCF_007474595.2. Taxonomy (NCBI): domain Eukaryota; kingdom Metazoa; phylum Chordata; class Mammalia; order Carnivora; family Felidae; genus Lynx; species Lynx canadensis. The sequence continues at coordinate 27,528,310 of NC_044305.1, read as the reverse complement.
AGACCCACAAAGTCATCTGAAAGAGAATTGAGAGTTATTACCCTAACGCACTTCCTTGGGGCTGGTCAGCCCTCGGATACCCATAGAGGGAGCATCTACCCCATCTATCCCCACTGATGTCCACCACGGTGACCGTCAATGTTATGGCTCTCAAGTGCCTCCCACCCACACTCCTTCTGGTTTGGTCAGATGCCAGGGCACAGCGCCATTCTTGCAATCACCTGCCGGGGGCCTCCTAGTGCCCTGGGCTCTTCCTGAGGCTTTACTGATTTAATTCTCATAGAAGCCCTGTGAAACGTGCCCTATTATTATCAGTGCTATTTTGCACGTGAAGAAACTGAAGCACAGAGAGGTTAAGTACCTTGGCTGAGGTCACACTGCCAGCGAGTGGCAGAACCAGGACCCGGACCCAGGCCACCTAGCCTCTGCATCCCATGATCCTTTGCTGCGTCAGAGACAGGAGTCTCAAAGCATGCCAGTCAAGAAAACCTTGCCTTCAGATGGGGACTGAAGTGCTTGCCTGGCTTATTGTCTCTGGGTTTGAAATAGAAATATTTCAAATAGAAGTAGAAAACTCCAATCCATTTCCATGACCTCTACTCCATCACCCTCAACGCACCACACACACACACACACACACACACACACACACACACTCAAACTCCTCCGGAAGTGGAAAGAAAGGACGAGAAATTAGTGCTTCTGTAGGCAGGATATGATTTACACATACACAGACTAAGGGTGTCATTTTAAGAGGGGCCAACCGCTTGCCAGAGAGGGTCTGTGCCACCCATCCTCTTACGACTCCTGATTTTGGACTGGGACGGCCTCTCCTGATTCTCTTCATGATGTTCACGGAATAAAGGGTGGAGGAAGTGTCATGGCAAATGTTGATGTTGCCAGGACTCTGCCTTTCATTTGGAAATTGCTTTCGGTTGGAAATTCCCTGTGTGCAGAAGCCACTGGCTTCCAGGTGTCCCGTTAAGAAAGAAAGTCTGCTCTATTACAACGGGCAGTGTCCCCTTGCAGGGTTCACTGCTTAGAATGTAAGATACAGGACTGTCTTGCTGGGGGAAGATATTCGAATGAATTCTATGGTGTCCATTCTTCCATTTCTCTCATAGCCATAGAACCCCTGACTTTTAGCGGGGCGGATGGCGGCCCAGAGGAAAGACCACATTTCCCAGGCTGCCTTGTAGCGAGGGATGGCCATGTGACCGCATTAGGACAGAGGGGATGAATAACGCGCCCACCTTCCGGGTTGTGTACTTCCTTCCCATTTCCCTCTTCCTGCCCATAGAAATGCAGATGTGATCTCCGGATCTGGAGCAGCCGTATTAGACCCTGAGGAGGAAGCTATAGGATGAGATAACACAACAAGACTGTATAGAAGGAGGATGCAACTGGGGTGCCCGGGTGGCTCAGTGGGTTAAGCGTCCGACTCTTGGTTTCGGCTCAGGTCACGATCTCCCAGTTCATGGGTTCGAGCCCCGCGTCGGGCTCCACGCTGACAGTGCGGAGCCTGCTTGGGATTCTCTCCCTCTTTCTCTCTCCCTTGCCCTTCTGTCTCTCTCAAAATAAATAAATGAATAAACGTAAAACTTCCAAAAAAAAAAAAAAAAGGAGGATGAAACCATGATGATTATGGAGCCACTCTTCTCCCTGGGACCCAGATTTAATGTGGCAGAGAAATAAACTTCTATGCTGTTTAAGCTTCTACAATGTGGGGGACATTTTGTTAGAGCAGCAAAATGCTCATGTTCATATGTATATTTGTCTCTATATATGTACATATATGCATATGTACACACACATGCACTCACACAAGGAGAAGACTGGAAAGACGTATATCAACACATTAGCCTAGTTCATTCTGGAGAAAGGGATTTCTGCTGATTTTTTTTTCTCCTTGACACTTTGCTGTACTCTGAATTTTTTCTCGGGGCATGTGTTATTTCAAAATTCAACAAAAACAGGGGCACCTGGGTGGCTAAGTCACTTAAGCGTCCGACTTCAGCTCAGGTCATGATCTCACAGTTCGAGAGTTCGGGCCCCACGTCGGGCTCTATGCTGACAGCTCCGAGCCTGGAGCCTGTTTCGGATTCTGCATCTCCCTTGCTCTCTGCCCCTCCCCTACTCACACCCTGTCTTTCTCTGTCTCTCAAAAATAAATAAACATTAAAAAAAATTTCTTTTAACTCAACAAAAATAAAAGCCAAAGAAAGGGAAGCTCCTATAAATAGATCCTATTGTTTAAATCACCCTCATTTGCTTCCTATGAGCCTCTATAGGTCACACACACACACACACACACACACACAGATTTTATGGAATATTTCGCTTTCTTTCCTGAGGGTTATAGAACTTTTTTTTTTTTCAGGTGTTCTTCTTACTGAACAAAATGTCTCGAAGATGGTCCCATGTCCCCGTGTATAGGGTGACCTCATTTCTCATAACCAGCCCAACACGCTCCCTGGCTTGGCAAGCCAGGATTTACTGAACAGCCGTTGTTGGACATCTGCACTGTTTCTGATTTGAAGCCACTGAAAACAACACAGTGATCAAAGTCCTCAGACCTGCCTCTCTAAGCACTTGTGTGAGGCTCTGAAGTCCAACAAACATGGGTTCTAATCTGACTCCCCTGATTCTTTGCTGTGTAGCCTCAGGCAATCTCCTGTGCATCTCTGAGTCTCCGTCTCCTTACCGTAAAATAGGGAAACTAAAGAAGCTTACCCCATAAAATTTTTGCAAGAATAAGGACAACTAAACCCTACCACTTGCTTAATGCCTGCTGAGTACTTTTCCAACTGCTTCCTATGAGTTAACTGAACACTCACAACAGGGTGATATGAGGTCATGCTTAGACAGATGCCCTGAAAGTTTTCTAGAAGCTTGCAGCTTCTTTAATATATATATTTTTTTACTTTTTAAAAACGACTGCATTAGGCTTACCATATACATCGTCACTGGCCAGACTCGACTTCAGATTTATACTAACTTAATGACAATGAGATACGGAAATGTTACTCCTATATAGCTGTATTCCTTCCCTCTTTTTGTACAATTCTTGTTATACACATTACATCTCATGTGTCACCAACCCCACAACATCCACCTAGGAGTGCTCACTAGCAAGAAGGAAGAAGAAGGGAAAGCAGAGAAAATCATTGGTTAGAGCACCTGCTTCCCCGCAAATCTGTCCCAGCTCAAGAGCTAACAGCAGCCCTCCCTCTAAGTAACTGAAGGAGGTCATTGTCCCATCCTTCCTGATGGCGCCTGTGGGCTGACAATGGACACACGGACATGTACCCACGGCTCCCATGGGGCTTCCATTCAAGTGGTAGCATGACAGCTAGGAGTGTGGGTTCTGGTTCTAGACGCCTTGGTTTCAGGCCCAGGCTCTACCATTCACTGGCTGTGTGACCTTGGGCTACTTACCCTCTCAGTCCCTCAGTTTCCTCATCTGTAACAGCAGTACCTATCTCAGAGCATTTCTGGAAGGATGATATGAATTAATGCAGGCAAGGGACTCAGAACCTTATTTATTATGATGCATAATAGATGTTCAATAAACATTAGCCGTTTTATTATGTAACTTCAGAAATGCCATTGTGTGTGCCCAGAGAGGGGGAGAGAGAGAGAGAGAGACAGAAGGGGAAACAATATACACAGTGTGGGTGATTCTGCCTGGACATAAGCCCAGCAGTGAGCAAGACACGGGGAGCGTGGGCAGAATCCTGCACATCTGAATGAGAGCTGAATCCAAAATTAGAGTTTGCAAACCTATATAATTGCTGCCACACATTACCCCTCTTTATGTCCAATGCACTTATTACGGCAAAGGACTACATTCAGAAAACTGTACTTTATGGGTGATTTAGAGGATTTTTTTGGAGTCCTATAAAATTGTTTATTTTTATAATTGGCTCCTCACATTGGAACCTGAGGCCCATGTTAAATACCCTCCTTGCAGTGACTATATTTCAAAATGATAATAAACAAATGGGTGAGGATTTTCCCAAGGTTGCTCCGCTGGTGGTTTCGGGGACCAGAATGAGACCCCTGGCTGGGGACTCCCAGTCTAGTGCTCTTTTTAAACTGGGTCCTGGGGGACAGCCTGACATTCTCCCAACGACTCCGATCTCAGCTCCTGGCTCCTCTCTGAGAAGAGGGGAGGGGTGAGTCCAGAACTTGAACTTGAACTCACCCCGAGGAGGGTGTGTGGAGTTGGGGGGAGAGGGGATGCGGATGTGAACCCCTGCTTCCCAGCTGGTTCTGTGCGACCTCCCTTGAGAGGCTCAGTTTCTACAGGGAAAGGTTGACACCTACCTATGTATGTATGTATGTATGTAGATATGTATGTATGTGTGATGCACACAGCAGGCACTCAAGGGCATATTCCCTTCAAGCAGGTGGTGGGCTCTGGGTGCAATGTAGCTTTGAGCCAGCAGGTGGCACTACAGCCTAAGAAGCCAGAAAAAGGGGGCCAGAAAGCGGTGTGCCTGAAAGGTGGATCTGTTGGGGTCCTGCAGAGGGCGGGCCATTCAAAGTGGATGTAGGAGTCCAGGCCACAGGAGTGCCTGCCCCATGCCCGCATAGGCAGATACTCAGAGACTCCCAATCTTGCATAACCAAGGACCAACCTTGAGCCGGATGGAGGCCTTCCCATAAGGCATTTCCTTGAAACTTCACAACTGCCCTATGGATAGTGCCAATAAGGTCCTGTTTTACAAGTGAGGAAAATGAGCCCAGAGAGGCAAAGTGACCTGCACAAAGCCCATGGGGTCACCTCTCCAAGGCTGCCCCACCTATGTAGTGAGGGGCGGGGGGGGAAGCAGGGAGACCAGGGAGGAGGCTTGACAATGACCCCGGTGAGTACAGATGGTGACTGTGGACCCAGGTGGTGGCTTTGGAGGTGGGAGGAAGTGTTCGGATTCTGGGTATGTTCTGAAGGGTGAGGTAACAGAATTTGATGAATCTGATGTGTGCGCATGAAATTGTTATTCTATGTCATATGACATACTACTTATGTTCCATGATCAGATGCCGTGTAACAAGTGAACTCAAGACTTAATGACTTTCTCTGCACATAAACACCCCGCGGGCTGAGGCAGGTCAGCCAGCGGGGCTCTCCAAGTCTCCCTTCGTTCTTCAGTTCCCGCCAAGCCCTGCCCTACAGACCGGGGATGTTGTGGGGAGCAACGCCCAAAGGTTCTTGCCCCATAGAGCTCGCCCCGTGGGGACCCAGACACTAACATGATGTCAGACGGTGACAGAGCAGCTCTCATATCAGGGGACATCAGCAGGCAGCCCCTGGGCCCCGCTCCAGGCCCTTGGGTCTGGCGAGTTAGCTCCTCACAGCATGTCCTAAAAGTCCGGAAGAGTTCCTAGCACTTTCTTTATCATTGTTTTTCCACTTTATTTATTCTGAGACAGAGCACGAGCAGGGGAGGGGCAGAGAGAGGGGGAGAGACAGCATCCCAAGCGGGCTCCAGCCGCCAGCTGTGAGCCCGATGCGGGGCTCGAACTCAAGCACCGCGACATCATGGCCAGAACTCAAGAACCACGAGATCACGACCTGCGCCGAAACCGAGAGTCGGACACTTAACCGACCGAGCCGCCCCGACGCCCCAAGAGTTCCAAGCGCTTAAAAAAAGAAGGAGACAACTTCAAACTCTAGATTTACAGCCACGCTTGAAAACCTGACAGCTCTGACCACTGGGGCCTGCTTTCGCCCCTGGCGGATGTCACCCGGAACAGGGCCCCGGGCCCGATTCGCCTTCAGTGGTGACTGTGGTTGGTTCAAGGGAAGGGGCTGCTTTCCCTAAGATTTCCTCTCCGAAGACTGGTCGACGCAGGGTGAGGAGGCCTGACCTCCCTGTCTCACAGTGTGACCTCTTCCAAAGGGCTGTCTCCCGTCCAGAGTTCCTGATGGGCCTGGCCGAGGCTTCTGTTGCAAACGCCTGACTCCCCTTCCCTCAATCCCCCCAAATCCCAAGAGCACTCCCTGGAAAATCACCTGCCCTCAAACCTCTACGGCACTGTTTCTGCAGACTCCGACCTTCAAGATGGGCACGTGCTTGTCAGCCCCCCAGGGCCCCCCCACCTAGCCCACCTGGCCTTGCAGTTCCCTAGCTCCCATTATGTCCCGGCTTCCCCGCGGTGATAACAAAAGAAGGAGCTGACTGTTCCGGGGAGCAACTATTATCATGGGAGGCCTCCTTCTCTGGGCAACGTGCTCACTTAATCCTCACAATAACCCCGTGATCATTACCCACTCATGCACTCGACCTACACTTTCTCTTGACCTGACAATCCCAGGTGCTGGCGGGAATGCGAAAGGGCGCCGCCTCTTTGGAAAAGTTCATCGGTTCCTTGTACCATTGTAAATACACTTAGGCTGGGACCCAGTGACTCCACTGCTCCATCTCTACCCGGGAAAAACGAAAACTTCCGTCCGCGCGACGACCTGTGTGCCCATGTTCACGGCGGCATTATTTGCAATCACCGAAAGCTGGAAATGACCCAAGTGCCTTTCAACTGGTGAATGATAAAGAAGGTGCTGTGCAACCGCAGGCTGGAATACGGGGTGGCAATAAAAAGGAACAGGCTTCTGATAAATGTAACGCGGCGGAAGCCCAAATGCCTTCTGCCGAGTGAAGGAAGCCAGACTCAAAAGGCTGCAGACAGGGGTGACGAGGGTCGCATAACGGAGACGTCTGTCATGGCTGCCCCAGTGTGCCCCAGTTGGAAGCGGCAGCACTGGGGACGAATGATTTCGGCTGGCGTCCAGGCCGCCCTCGATGTAATCAACACGCTGTTTACTTATTTGGGGGAGAAAAGGAGGTGGGGGTGGGGGCTCTGGGTTCCACTGCTAATAATTAAGCAAAAAAGTTTGAACACGACAGGAATAAATGAGGTCCCCCTCGGCGGTGACATTTCACAATTCTGCAATTCTGTGGCTTTCAGGCTTCAGAATTCCATGAGGCTGAGGACGCTGCCCACTTTGGAACCCAGAGGGCAGTCTTCTGGGACACTCTGGCTGGTGGGGGGGAGGGGGGGAGGGGGGGAGAGGGACGGATGAAAATAACAGCAGGGGGGAGGGTTCTGACCCCTCTCCCCATAGAGTCCTCGCCCTGTCCCCGGGGACAAGGCCTCTGTCCCTTCCATTCACTCACCCCAGCTGATGCCACACACACACCCCCACCAGAAGCCTCCCCACCTCCCCTCATTGTGTGAAGGGCTCAGATGGAGGGACAGCCCATTAACCCCTTCCTGGCCTCATTGCTTCACTCTGCAGCTGTCACACCGCGGCCTCGGGCCTGAGCAGGGAAGAGGGCCCGATAGTTAATCACAATTACAGCGCAGAGTGTCAGCTGTGAAGCTGGCCTCCTCCATTGGCTACCAGCCGGCCCAGGACGACGGGTCACCCGCATCAGCCACGCAGCAGGCTCTGAGACAGGACAGTCCCTTCCTGGTCACTCCCGGGACCTTCCCCCAAAGACCCCAACAAGGTGTCCGCCATTGTCAGGCCTGCATCCTGTAGCTGTTGACCTGGCCAAGCCTCCCACCTGCCCCCAGCACCTCCGCTGAAACATCACCTCCTCCAAGAGGCCTTCCCTGACCCCCGGGGCTAAGGTGGCGCTGCTCCCCGTCACATGCCCTGTTTCCGTGTTTTGTTTTATTTTACTGCAGTGTTTGTCGCTACCCATAATAGTCTTGGGTGTTGACTGGCTTACTGTGTATATAGTTTCCCAAGGCTGAAGTTACAAACACCCACAAACCGGGTGGATTAAGGCAACAAAAACCTATTCTCTCCCGGTTCTGCGGCTGCAAGTTCAATATTAAGGTGTCAGCAGGGCGGTGCTCGGATGCTTCCCAGCTCCTTGCAGGGGTTGGCCCGCATCCTCGGTTTCGTCGACCTGTAGGCCCGGCTCTCCAGTCTCAGCCTCCATTGCCACACGGCGTCCTCCTTGTGTGTCTGTGTCCAGATTTCCATCCTTTTTTTTTTTTTTTAAAAGAAGCCTGAGAAATCACAGACACTTTTCTTTTTTAAGTTTATTTATTTATTTTTGGGAGAGAGCGCACAAGTCGGGGAGGGGTGCAGAGAGGGAAGGAGAGAGAATCCCAAGCAGCCTCCACACCATCAGCACTGAGCCCGATGCGGGGCTCGAACTCACGAACAGTGAGATCACGACCTGAGCTGAAACCAAGAATAGGACGCTTAACCGACTGAGCCACCCAGCTGCCCCAGATTTCCCTCTTCTTATAAGGACACCAGACCAAGGATCAGGGTCCACCCTCACCGAGCACAACCTTATACTTGCTTACGCCTGCAAAGACCCTATTATCAAAGGTCACATTCACAGGAACCAAGAGTTAGGACTTGGGCATATCACATAATCCCACAATGGCGTGTTTTTATTCTTCATGTTCTAAAAGAGCAGGGCCCTGTTGGTCTTGTCATGGAACATAGTCTCTGGGAAGCAGGCACTTAATTTTAAAACAACATATTGTATCATAGCCTTTGTCCCAATCCTGAGCTGGGCCTGGGGACAGGGGCCACTGTCAGAATCTCTGGACAGGAGAAGCCCTCTGTCTGGTAGAGAACGGACACGGAAAGCAAGTTTGTCCCTGAAGATGACTCCCATCTCTTTCTGGGGACCTTAGGGTCCAACTCACAGTCAGCACCAATAAACACGGCAGTCCGGACAGATGAGGAAGAGGGGGGGAGTGCAGCAGGACCGTGGGGGCCAGGGAACCAACTCAGACTGGGGACCACGGAGAGCTTCACCAGCAGCTGAGCCTTCTGGGAAAGGAGCGGCTGAGGGAGCAACATGGGCACTAGGGACGGAGAGAGCCTGGCGCTGGGCGGTCTGCCAGTGCTGCCTGGATAGGGCCAGGTAAGGCGGGGACAGCTCGGCCTGAACTTTGCCCTGATGGCAAGGGGGAGCCACCAGGGGATTTAAAGCTGGGGCTTGTCAACATCAAATGTGCACATCACTGATCTCTTCCTTTTTAGTTTCTATTTATGTAGTACATTCACCTGTGTCTTTAAGGGTCAACAGGTACAACAGGATGTGGCAAAGCCTGCCCACTCCCCACCCCACCTCCTCCGGCCACCCTAGCCCCCGACTCCCCTCCTGTGGGCAATCACTGTTACCAGCCTGTCCCAGAGAGTCTATGCATACACAAGCAAATTTCTTTCCATCTCAAACATAAAAGACAGCCTAATTTACTCACCATTCTGCACCTTGCTTTTTAAAAAATATCGAGGTAAGGGGCACGTGGGTGGCTCGGTTGGTTAAGCGTCCGAGTTCAGCTCGGGTCATGATCTCGCAGTTCGTGAGCGCGAGCCCGGCGTCAGGCTCTGTGCTGACAGCTCAGAGCCTGGAGCTGCTTCGGATTCTGTGTCTCCCTGAGGTATAAACGACATACAGAGAAATGTGGTTGTGTAACCAACACCCAGCTGTGATACAGAACATTCCCAGCTCCCCGAGTTTGTCCATGCCTTCCCAATCGATCCCCTCTATGCCCAGAGGAAGCCACAGGGCTGGCTTCTAGCACCATGGGTTGATTTATTTCACCTGTTCTAGAATTTGATACAAATAGCATCAGTATAGCAAGTTCTTTTTTGTGTCAGCTTGTGTTTACCGCGCATGCTTTGAGATTCTTCCAATCTTTCACCCATTTTCAGGACAGAGTAGTATCCCAAGACGTGGGCTCACCAGTTTGCTTATCCATTCCCTAGTTGACGGACACTGAGCTGTCTCCAGTTGTTGTCTATTACAAACAACTCTTACGAACATGTGCGTATAAGTCCTTCTGGGACCGTGTATTTTTATTTTGGGCGGGGGAGGGGGGAAAAAAACCTAGAGGTGAAGTGGCTGGGTCATGAGCAGGCGTATGAGAAACTGCCAGCCTATTTTCCAAAGTGGGATGTCTGAAATACCGTTCCGTATCAGGGCGTAGAGCTTGTGCATTTGTGTTCATGGCCGCAGAGTGCTCCATTGCATGGACGTCCCAAAATTTGCTTGCCAAGTCCCCTGTTGAAGTTGTTTCCAGTTGTTTGCAGCCATCAACAATGCTGCCGTGAATATTAGCCCTGTAGACATGGCACGTGGGTGAGTGCACCCGTAGGGCACACTCCTAGGTGTGGAAGTCTTGAGTGTGACAGAGACGGATGGTTGGGCTGCAGTATCCACACTCCGTGTCTTCCGGTGAGAGAGAACTCCAACTTTTACCCGGACACATGATGCCTGGATCTATACCGTATTTCTCAGCCTCTCTTGTAGCGCTTAGTGTGGCCATGCAACCAAGTTCTGACCAATAGAATAGAAATAAAAGTATCATCTGTGACTTCCAGAAAGGGTCTTTATAGGGACTTCCCTCCCTTCTTGACCCCTTTCTCCTTTCTGATGACTGGAAGGCTCTCCATCTGGGATGCAGATGTGATGGCTACTGTTTGAGCAGCCATCTTGGGCTGTGAAGTGGCAGCCACATACTGAGGATGGTGGAATAATAAGATAGGAGTCTAGTTCCCCACACTATGGAGCACCATCACCCTGCCAGCCCTAGACTGCTACCTTCAGACTTTATTTACATGAAAGAGAAATGCCTCTACTGTTTTTCAACGGCTACTATGAAGGGTTTCCTGTCACAGCCACCGGGTTATAAATCCTGTGCATCAGTGACTTTGAAAAGTAGTGAGTTTTGCTTTTAGAAAGGTCACTTTGGGGGCTAGAGCGCAGGCAGAGTGAAGAGCAAGTCGAAGGGAGTCAGGGAGACAAGGGGACAGTGGTCAAGGGGGGATAATAAGGTCTGAATCCATATAGGAGCGACTCAGATGCGGGTGGGGCAGCCAAACTCTCCCCAAACCTAACGGAGAGAATGATAAACAGGAAAGGATCTGACAGGTGTTCCCACCCCACCCCACCCCACCCCACCCACAGCCCACGCTTTCATCTGACCCCAGCCCATTTATCCACTTCATTGCCCGCCTCCCCGTTTGCAAGGTGAGCTCCAGGACCCTCCCCCAGCAAGCTGCTCTTTCCAGAGTGCACCCTACCTGCTCTTACTGCAACCGCTTTGCACCTGCTGAACACTTTTCCCGCAAGGTCCTCATCTCCTGTGCCCGTCCAGCCCCTCCACTTGTCAGTCACGTCTTACCGGAAACGGGGCCTCCTCCAGGAAGCCCTCCGGGATTCCCTCCCGTCCCGAAGGTCCTCCTGGGGGGGGGGGGGCATCCCGCGATGCAGCCCTTACTCCTGCATTTGCCAGGCTGCATTATAATTGTCTGTTTACAAGTCTGCCTGCAGCCCTAGGCTGACAGCCTTTCGCTGGTGAAAATGGCAGCCAGGAGGGGCCCAGTCCAGGACGGAGCATTTAATAAAATGCGCCCCACTTGCTGGGCCCTGTTCTCAGCGCTTATGCTAATTCATGCAATGCTCCGCAGGGCAACACCACAGCGAATGGGCGAGAGAGTGAACGAATGAATGAGGGAGGGAACGAATGAATGAGGTACCCACCAGGGGGCGACGGCGCTTTGCCACGGAGCCCCCGGCGGCGGCTGCAGAGACTGGGAAAAGCCGCTTCCCCGCCCCCCCCCCACTCGGGTCTCGCCGCCCCACCCCAGCCCACCCCAACCCCACGAGGGAATCGCCGGGCCCCGCCCGCCCCCTTCCCGCCTCAGATAATTAACTCGAACCAATAAAACGCTGATTGCGGCGCCTTTGTACGCGCCGCCTTGGCATTGTCATGGAAAACGGGGTCCCCTCCCCATCCGGGCTGCCCGCCCCTCCCCGGCCCCCGCAGCTGGCCGGGAGTCGGTCGGAGCCACCTGGACGGGACCGGGGGACCCCGAGCCGTCGGGCGCCCCGTCCATCTGCTCCCCACCCCCACCCGCACCGTCAGCTGCGGACCCGGCCCAGCCCCGGAGGCCGGCGAGAGCGTCCTGCGAAGCCCGCACCCCTTCCTCCCGCTCGCTCCCGCGGGACCCCGGGGCGGGGGAGCCGGCCTCCGGGATCCCCGCCTGCAAGCCTGGGCTGTGTCCCCCAGGGACAGCGCGGCCGGAAGGGGGTTCTCGGTCCGGAATAGTAAGGATGATGAGAAGCCAGAGAGTGGGAGGGGAACCAACCGGTGGGAAAGCCCACCCCCCATTTCCAAGCCCCGGGACAAGCTCCCAGAAATCTCTCAGACACAGTATATCTGAATACATTTTAAACACATACAGGAAAAGAGTCGCACAGGAAAACAAGTTGGGGGGAACGAACTTAAACAATGCAGTGGGTTCATTGTTCCTCATTCATTCTCACACCCCCACACCGTGACCGAGCTGGGGGGGGGGGCGGTATTTCTCCGGAGGGCTTTCTCTACATGCACACTTCTAAATGCATCTACGCCACAAGCGCATACACGCACATGTAGGAACCTACGCGGTATCACCACTACCTATCATCTACGGGCTGCTTTATTCCCCTCCGCAAGGCGCGTGCTACAGATCTTTTCCCTGGCACGGTTAACACAACAAGGCGGTCCCCCGGCCCCGCTTCAGCCTGGGGGGATATCTGCTGTCTGGCCTGAGTGTGTCCCTGACTATCCCTTGGGGGCCAAGGCTCCGCCCTCCGTCCCTGGGTGAAGGGGGCGCTGGGGTCCGTGTGTTCCTCCTGAACAACCTGTGAGGTCGGTGAGCTGTCTTTCAGCAGAGAGAAGGGAACTCATAACACTAGTACTAGTCGCAGTAGTAGAGGTAACCACCGCAAAGAAAAATATCCAAAACCTAGAAGTGAGACAAAAGGAAGTTCATGTGCCCTTTCAATGTCATTCTGAGACGCTGTCTGATCCGCCCAGAGAACCAGTCACCTGATTCCGGGGGAGACGTACCTTTGTTTGACTTTGCTGTTTATTATTGATCAGACTTCCTGCTCCGTGAAGTTACACCTTAACCGGTGAAAGACGCACAGCTGCGGGGTGCCTGGGTGGCTCAGTCGGTTAAGCGTCCGGCTTCGGCTCAGGTCATGATCTCATGGTTCCTGGGTTCGAGCCCCGCGTCGGGCTCTGTGCTGACAGCTCAGAGCCTGGAGCCTGCTTCAGATTCTGTGTCTCCCTCTGTCTGACCTTCCCCCATTCATGCTCTGTCTCTCTCTGTCTCAAAAATAAATAAACGTTAAAAAAAAAATTTAGAAAACGTAGCTCCATCAGGAGTGCATCTCGTCACTTGTGGTTCAGCTACAGCATGCTCAGGGAGGGGGAGTCATGCACCCACGGTCACAAGGTCTCAAAGCCTGGGCCGTCACTCCTGCTGCTTTAGTCGCTTAATATCTCAGAGCCTCCATCTCCGCATCTGTAAAATGGGAACAATAAAACCAGGAGAAGCTGTCGCCAGGAGAAAGCAGATCTGCCTGGCAGAAGGTTCGGCCGTCGTGGCAGCTGCAAACTGCTCATTTTGTGGTTGTGTCACACTCTGGAACGTGCTTGTGTCATGTCAGGGTCATCTGAGAGGTATTTTTCTGTCTTCTACCCCCAATAAGGCCAGCCTTTGTGCCCTGAGCTCTCGGCTCTTGTTGGGACATCCTCGGCAGCTTCTTTGTGTGTTCGGGTGTTTTTTTTTTTTCCCTTTCCTGAGATGGACCCCACTCAGATTGAGGGTCAAAGGCGGTAGACCCCAGACCTCAGGCTTGGACACTGTATTTGTTTTCTGCGGCGGCCAGCTGTAACAAAGTGCCACAAACTGGCTTAAAACAGCAGAAATGTATTATCTCGAAGTTCCAGAAGCCGGAAGTCCGACATCAAGGTGTCAGCGGGGCCCTGTGGGGGGTGCCCGCAATCCTTGGTACTCCTCAGCCTGTAGGCCCATCACTCCAATCTCTGCCCCTGTCACCACATGGCATTCTTCCCTGTATGTCTGTGCTTGTGTCCAGATTTTCCTTTTCTTACAGGGACACGAGTCGGATTTGGATCCACCCGCATCCGGTCTGACTTCACCTTAATTATATCTGCAAAGACCCTATTTCTAAATAAGGTCACATTCTGGGGCGCCTGGGTGGCTCAGTTGGTTGAGCGTCCAACTTCATCTCAGGTCATGATCTCACAGTTTGTGGGTTCAGGCCCCACGTCGGGCTCTGGGCTGATGGCTTGGAGCCTGGAGCCTGCTTTGGATTCTGTGTCTCCCTCTCTCTCTGCCCCTCCCCTGCTCGTACTCTGTCTCTCTCTGTCTCAAAAATAAATAAAACATTTAAAAAAAATTTTTTTTTAAATAAGGTCACATTCTGAGGTTCCCAGCAGATATGAATTGGGGGGAGCACGTTACTGAATCCAGGACAGACAGCGAGCATCTCCCCGAGCTCCTGCAGGGAGTCAACCCTCCTCACGTTTTCTGGGTTGCAAAAATCCCAGGATCCCTGTGAGACCCTCTGGATAAGCAATATCAGGCGCCTAGCCCAGGGAGCTAGGACTTGGCATTTTCTCTGATCAGACAAATAAAGCACAGGCGGGGAGCGGGCAGGGGGCGGGGCGGGGGGCGGGGCACTAGCGAGTGCCCATTGCGACCTCTCTCCGCTCAAAGCCACGTGCACAGGCGCCGGGCTCTGAGACGTGAGCAGGCCAACCTCTCCTCTCTGGTCTATACCCGTCTGTCTAACGGACACGAAGGATACAGCTGCAAGTAATGTGACATCGTGTGTCAACTCTACCTCAACTTACAGAAATCAGAACAGTGGTTACCCGGGGGATGGGCAGGAGGGAGTGTGCTGGTGGCTGCGAATGTTCTTTATCTGCATCTGGATGGTTGTTACACAGGTGTGTACTTGCATAAAAATTCACTGAATTGCACACGTTAGAGGCGCGTGCTCCGGGTACTTTACTGTATTTCAGATCTTAATTAAAAGGCAGGTAGGCGGGAGGGAAGAGAAGCCAAGGGAAGGAAGAGAGATGAGCACAGTGATCCCTGGCAGGGCCTGGCTTCCAGAAGGAAGCGAAGAGGCCTTTCCGCAAATGGTGGGCAGAAGGGCGCCGGGGTCTGGCCTTGACAGCAATAACCGAAGGGAGGGGTGGTAGGGGGCGTGGCCCTTTCTTCGACCCCCACCCCCGGCCTCCGCCTTGGAAGACAGAAAAGAGGGACTTCGGAGTCTCGCGTATTGGCTGTGTGACTTCGGGCGCGGCCTTTGCCTTCTCTGGGCCTCGGCCTTCTCACCGGGCAAATAAGGACGAAGCTCTCAAACAACCGTGAAGACTGAGACATTCGCTGAACCGCCCTGGGCACGGCGGTTCCTGCTGCTTTTCCTAGCCTAGCCCCGCAGGAGGAGGAAGGGTCCCCCACCCCGCGTCTGAGCCCCAGCCCCGTGGGCCTGACGGCCGAGAGGTACTGGTGGATTCCCGGGTTCACGTCTGTGGGCCGGTCTCATCTTGTTGCCTCCTCCGCAAAACGCCTTCCTCCTGCAGCTGCCCTTTCACTCGCTCGTCCAACCTGCAGCAATTCCCTCCACTTTTCTGCGACTCGGTTTGCCCATCTCTAAAATGGGGAAGGATACCGGTCTCTGCCGTGGCTGGCGGCTGTGAGGACGCAAGGAATTTGCACTTACAGCAGGGACTGGAACAACGCAGGGACTCCGGCCGCTGGTATGGCTATCCATGCACACCCACTGACTGAGCTCCTGCCGCGTGATGGGCACCACGCCGGGCACCGGAGGTCCCTGTGGGGCTGGGAACACCCTTCATGCAGGGCCGTGCAAGCGGAGGACAAGGGCACCCCCCGAGCGCCCCGCCTCCTGAGGCCGCTGCCTCCCGGGCTGAGTGTTTCAGCTGTACCCAGGCCAGATGCATGGTTTTGCCAAATGCTCCAAGAGAGGCTGTCATTCGGTGGCACAAAGGCAGCTCCTCGCACTCGGGGTGGGCGGGGCCCGGGGAAGAGCTCCAACCACCTGGCTTGGCAACTGCTCCTGGGGCAGCCTGGCCCCGAGCCTGGGCCCCCCTCCCCTCCCGGCAGTAAGAGGACAGGGCGGCCGGGAGGGCAGGGGCAGGAGCCCAGGATGCCTGGTGGAGAAGGGGTAAGCGCAGGGCACAGGGTCTGGAGAGAGGGAGGGAGGGAGACAGCGCGGACAGGAGAAGAAAAGGAGGGAGGGAAGAACATTAAGGGTGAGCAGCTAACTCCCACCTAGCACCCAAGGGGCCGGGCCCTGGTCTAAGTTACTCCTCAGAGGAACCTTCAAGACAGATACCATATCCCATTTTATAGCTCAGGAAACCAAAGCACAGAGAGATTATGTGACTTGCCCAAGGTCACACAGCCAGTAGGTGGCAGAGCTGAGATTCGAGCCCAGGGCAGCAGGAATCCAAGCTCTTAATCATCATGAAGATGAAGAGGTGGGAAAGGCAGGGGGAAGGAGAAAGACTAGACCAAAAAAAAGTGGAGACAAGGAGAAAAGGGAGAGGAAGGAAGAAAAGAGAAAAGGAAGGAAAGAAAAGATCATAGAAAAGATGGAGTGGAGAGAATTAAGGAGAAGTAAGCATGGCGGGGGGGGGGGGGTGGGGGGGAGGGCTGGACAAGACCACTTTCCGTCCCTCCATCCCCTCCCCTCCCCTCTCCCCCGCACCCAACTCCCACCTGCACGAGCTACTTCCTGAGTCACACACCGGGCTGGGAACAGCCCTGACCACCACACCAGACCCAGTTGGTCCTCTGGAAACAGTGGCCTCCCTGAGAGGGGCTGCTGAGCCAGCCATGGCCCAGAGCCGCTGGGGGTGGGGGTGGGGGTGGGGGGGCAGACGGGAGGCGCAGAACTGGAGGGCCTCCTGGCACGGCGCCCCGCTGTTAGCCTGGCCTCAGAAGGCTTCTTTCTGCCCCACAGCCACCCTGCAGGGGGACTGTCTCCAGTTCAAAGTTGAAGCAGCCCAGGTCAGAAAGGGACTGAGAAGCTCTCGGTGCAGGGCTCTAACCCACCGTCTGGCCCTGAGGCTGTGTTCTCAGACTCTGTACCCTCTAGCTTCTGTCCTCCATGATAAGGCTGAGCCCTCAGTTTCAGCAGCAGGCCGGCCCCACATGGGCCTGCACCCAACCAAAGGGCTCTCACACTCTTCCTCTTTTTTCTTTTTTTATGTTTGTTTGTTTGTTTGTTTTGAGAGAGAGAGAGAGACAGCTGGGGCAGGGCAGAGAGAACGGGAGAGAGAAATCCCAAGCACGCTCTGTGCCATCAGCACGGAGCCCGACGCAGGGCTCGAACCCATGAACCGTGAGATCGTGAGCTGAGCCTAAACCAAGAATCCGACACTTAACTGACTGAGCCACCCAGGTGCCCCCTCTCCACGTTCTTCCTTTTAACCATGCCTCCCAGGCAGGGCAGCCCAAGGCCTGCCAGCCTCCTGCAGGGGCAGCCTTCGGAGAGCACAGAGGAGAGGGGAAGAGAGCCCAGGCCCAGCATTCAACCTCCACCGAGCTCTCTGCATGGCCTGCGTTACCTGCAGAAGCCACTGGAAACTCAGAGGCTGAGGCACTGTTGACTCCTCACTGGGGCTACATGTCCATGGGGCCAGCCGGGGACTTCAGAGTTGGGAGACCTAAGGTCCAGTTTGAGACAGCCTGGGATCCCTCTGAAATTGTACCCCAATTTAATTCTGCATATCCGAACTTTTTGGAGGAGAGGCTTTGGTTTTTATCAGACTCTCAAAAGAAGTTAGGTCTCCCAAAAGGTCACTCAGAGAGATTGGGCTCAAACAGTTGAACAGTGACCTAATGAATCTAGAAAATCATAGAACAGAAGGCCTGAATCTTGGGGCTCTGAGGGCGGGGGGCCCAATGTGTTGTAACCTGTTGGAATCTCCATTGCCTGGCACATAGTAGGTGTTCAGTAAGTATTTGTGAATGAATGGGTGAACAATTTACACAAGGCAGAGCAACAGAAGGAACCAACAAAGGATGTAGAGAAGCCCTCTTTATCTGATGTTGCAGAACAAATCACCCCAAAACTAAGTGACTCATAACAATAGTAACAGGCCTCGTGATTTCTCTGGGTCAGGAATTTGGGACGAGTGTGGCTGGCTGGTCTTGGGGCTGCACTCATCCGAAGGTTTGACTGGGGCTTCTTGCAGAATCTGCTTCCAAAGTGGCTCATTCCTAAGAACTGCATGTTGGTGACAGCTGGAGGCATGGCTTCCGTTCCTTTCCATGAAGGTCTTTCCATGGGATGCTTGAGTAATTTCATGGCATGGCAGCTGGCTTCCCCTGGAGGGACCAGACCCAAGACCAAGATAGAGGCCGCAAGAGATTTCGTGACCTACCCTTGGAAGTCACACTCTGCCACTTTCCACAAAACCCTGCTGGTTACACAGGTCAACTTGATTAGTAGTCAACAAGGCCTTCAAAGTCAGAAGAGATCATGGGGGCCATCCTATGGGGGCTAGAACCCACAGAGGAGTCAGAGAAGCGAGAGGAAACTCTGGGGAATTCAGAACTCTGGAATTCACAGCTCTCCCTCAGAGAGTGGCCCTACCCCGCACAGAGCTGGGGTCATGTTTCAAGTCCAGTGCTTGACCACACTGGCCAGGCCAGTCTTCCACTTTCTACCTCATTCCTGGTCACACCTTCCCCTATTATCTCAGCATGCCAGACTTGCTGATTTCTTTTTTTTTTTTTTTTTTTTTACTATTTATTTATTTTTGAGACAGAGCATGAATGGGGGAGGGTCAGAGAGAGAGGGAGACACAGAATCGGAAACAGGTTCCAGGCTCTGAGCTGTCAGCACAGAGCCCGACGTGGGGCTCGAACTCACAGACCGCGAGATCATAACCTGAGCCGAAGTCAGATGCTTAACCGACTGAGCCACCCAGGTGCCCCAAGACTTGCTGATTTCTGATCAATTCCCTCAAAGTCATATGAATTCTCCCACCCGCAAGCCTTGCTTCTGCTCTTTCCTCTGCCTTGAATGCCCTTCTCACTTCTCCTCTCAGGCCACCTCCTCCAGGAAGCCTCCCGGAACGTACCTCTAAATGTGTCCGTCACCTTGCCCAATCCCCAGTGCAGCCCCGATGTCTCCACAGACTCCCCTGTACCATGTCTGCCTCCCCACGGCACCAAAAGCCCACGGTTGGAGGGCTGACCCACAGGTGCCCTTCATTGTGTTCTGAATGCATGGATGATGGGTGGATAGACCCCGCACACAACAGGGGCCCCTTTGAGGGCTCAGAAAAGCACTGACACATGGCTAGGCCTCCGTGTTCCCACCGGCAGATTGTTAGGGAGGCTCCTTCCAGCCCCAGATTCTGCTATTACGTCCCCTTGGAAACATTCAGCAGATGGTCCCTTGAAATTAGACGAGATGGGTCAGAGCACGGTTCAAATCCCAGAGCTCCCGCTTCCTTTATTTGCGGGACCAGGGAAGTCACTGACCCCTCCATACTTGAGACTCCCCAGCGGTAAAAGAGGCCAACGTTCTTCAGCTTCCAGGGTAGTTGCAAGGGAGGAACCCTCTGGCGTGAGAAGGGTTCAAATCCTGGCTCTGCTATAGGGCACGTAGGTCACTTAACCTTTCAGTGCCTCACTTTTCCCATCTATTAAGTGGGGACAGCTACACGTGAGTTAGCAGGTTGGGTCTGAAACTGCATTCACCCAGGAAAATGCTCCGCCCAGAGCCTGGCACAGCGCAGATGCCTGTGGCAGCCACGGAAGGGGCGCTCAGTCTCTCCTCAAGAAGGACGTGTCCCTCGGGGGCAAGGTCAGCAGTGAGCTGACAGCCTCCAGCTGTGGCACCTTCAGGGTCCCCCTCGGCTTTTGAGCCGAGGCCATGTTTTTCCCAGGCAATCCCAGCCGGTGTCCGAGCCGGCTCGGGAACCCGGGTCTGGCCGCGGCTGTCCAACGTCGGGCTCCTGTAAGGCGACAGCTCTTCTCTGGAACTCTCCGCTGGGTTCACGTCGCCAGCCCTGCACAGTGGCTGAAGCTCTCCCTCTCCCTCTTCCGCAAGCACCGTGACCCAGCCAGCCTCCTACTATGCTAGCTCCGTCCCGGTGTCTGCACCTAGGGGCACCCAAACTGACTGGGCACTCGATACAGTGGTGGTTCTCAAAGCGTATCCCGGAGGCGGCGGCAGCAGCCTCTCCCGGAACTTGGACAACACGCACGTCCGCGAACTTCGAGGACTGCTGTCTTCGAGGAGGGCTGTGGTTAAGACATCACGGTAGCAGGGTGGCCAGGGCGGAGGTGTGTGTTGTGGGAAGGCGAGAATGCTTTATCACAGCCTCGCTCCCTGGGTTCCTGCCTGGATGATCCCCAAAATCCAGAGGAGTGAGCCAACGGGCCCCCCCTCCGCACCCCACTCAGGGGAAGGGTCCAGTCCCAGTCCCCAGCTGGAGACTTCACAGGCCCTGGGTTTGTGACGCTGCAGACAGCCCTGCTTCTTCCCTCGTGCTCCCCACCCCTCCCTCTCCCTTCCCTCCCCAGGGGCACCCCAGCCCTGCCTGCCTGCCTCGCCTTTGTCTGCCAATCTGTCTCCATCCCAAGATGAGCCCTGGGCCTCCGCCAGCCAGTCTGTGCTCCACCTCAGGACCTGGAGGGAGGCCCCTGGGCTCCCAACTGCCTCTCACTTACTCTGGGGAAGGGCCTGGGAATGGTTCGTGCTACTGGCCTCCCTGCCCCAGCCTAAGCCAACCGTCACCCCTCTTGATCTGGAGCCACACTCTCCCATCTAAGGTGCTTACACCCTCACCATGTGGCAAAGTGAGGAGATGGGAGACAGAGGGGTGCAGGGACTTGCCTTGCCCGAGGTCACACAGCAAGAAGGGGGAGCAGCCAGGATACGGACCTTGTCTTCGCTCTTCACCTCAGCCCCCCACTCCCAGGCCCCAGCAGGTGGTAGGTGACCACCCTGAGGTGGTCACGTGTGGCAGGGATATTGTCGGTCCCAAGGCCTTCGTGGGCTCACAAAAGCAGCCACAGCCCATTCCTGTGGCACGGTAATACCCTGTTCTTTCTCTAGTGGGCATGATCCTGTCCTCGCTGATGTCACCGCCCATCGGGTAAGGTTCGGAGGCAGGTGGGCACCTCACAGAGCTGCCTTCGCTTTTCTAAACTGGCAGTACAGCGATGTGCTAGCACCTTCCTTTATGGGTACCCAGCGTATCCCCTGTCCGGCTCTGCCCCAGGGCATCCTGGAATGCAAGGGCCCGAATAACAGTGGCAGTGAGGACAGGCATCCTTGCTGAGCCCTCACCACGTCAGGCCTGGCTGCCATGTGCTCTGCAGACTTTGTCCTATGGAATCCTCACCAGGACCCCGTGACAGAAATGCACTTATCCAGAGACATGGCCACGGGCCTCAGAGAGGCTAAGCATCTTACCCCTAACGGTCCTAAACTCACCCCTCCATTTTACAGACGGGAAAATTGAGGCCCAGAGAGGACCCACACCTAAGTAGGGTCAGAATGGGACTTTCTCAGGCAGCTGACCTACTGAGAGCAATCAGAGTCCATTCATACAGCACTTTCTGGTCTGTGACTCTCCTCTCCTCTCCTCTCCTCTCCTCTCCTCTCCTCTCCTCTCCTCTCCTCTCAGGAAGGCAAGGGTTTCTGTTGTTTAATGTTTATCATTTGGGGATTCTCCTGTGATGTGCCAATATAGTTTTAAAAGCTTGATAAATATTCACTCATTTAACGCTCACAAACACCTTACAAGGCAGGTACATTTATTATTCTGATTTTGCAAACGAGGAAACTGAGGCCAGGGACCTTAAGTAATCTGCCTGAGGTCACACAGCCAGGATTCAAATTCAGGCTGCTTGAGGTTTTAAACACTACGATGTCCTGTCCTTTTTACAGCTAAAGAAACAAAAAACAAACAAAAACAAAAAAACCTGAGTGACTCCAGGAGTGGGCATGACTTGCCTAAGGCCACAGGGCTAGTTAGTGGGGGTGGCTGGACTCCTGCCTCCAGCCCAAGACTGGTCCCCTACCCTAGCAGGGTCCTTTCTCAGTCCATGTTTGTTTATTACAAATGCTGACCGGGAACCTTCTTTGTAGGAATAACCACCGCGGTTTCCTTGCCCGAAAGGTAAGGCAGACAAGAGACACCCACAATACAGAGGGATGAACAGGTTCATGGGGGCACCAGGGGTGGCCATGGGAGCACCTGGCGGGACACTGACCTACCCTGGGAATAAGGGAAGATTTCCAGAAGTCCGACCTTTGAGTAGAGTCTCCAGGTTCAAGTGGGAAGTTATCCAGGAGGATAGGGAGGAAGAAGGCATCCCAAGCTGAGGAAATGCACGTACAAAGTCCAGCAGTGCGAGAGAGGATGTAAACTGTCATGAAGAGTTCTGTTCAGGGGCGCCTGGGTGGCTCAGTCGGTTAAGCGTCCGACTTCAGCCAGGTCACGATCTCGCGGTCCGTGAGTTCGAGCCCCGCGTCGGGCTCTGGGCTGATGGCTCAGAGCCTGGAGCCTGTTTCCGATTCTGTGTCTCCCTCTCTCTCTGCCCCTCCCCCGTTCATGCTCTGTCTCTCTCTGTCCCAAAAAATAAATAAATGTTGAAAAAAAAATTTTTTTAAATAAATAAATAAATAAATAAATAAATAAATAATGTTTAAAAAAATTTTTTTAAAATAAATTAAAATAAATAAATAAATAAATAAATAAATAAATAAATAAATAAAAGAGTTCTGTTCAGCCCTGAGCGAGGGTAAGGACAGAAAAGGCTGAACAGAGGATCGTAGAAGGCCCCTGGGGTCATTAGGCCACAAATCTGCCCATGTCTCACAGAGTGACCTCGATATTCCCATCCATACAATATGTGGAGGGTTGGTACCTAAGGACCCTGCCAGCTCTGGCTTTCAGCTGTTTCAGGGACATTGGGATGGATTTGAACAGGAGGACTGTTTTGGAAAGCAGGAGGCAAGGAAAGAACGGCATTCTAGAAATAGGGTCCCCCAGGAGCAAATGTCCAGAGGAAAGAAAGTACAGGGCAGGTGTTGAAAAGAGACAGGAAATAGCTTCTATGGAGGGTCCCTGGGATGGTGTACACAGAGGAAAGCATGCAAGGAAGTCATATCCATCTGAACTCTTTAGCAAATGAGAGAAAGAAAAAAAATATTGATTTATATAACTGAGAAGGCCAGAGTACTTCAGGCATGGCCTCAGGTATGGCTTCAGGCATGGCTGGATCCAGGTGCGGACATGTTAATGTGAGGACCCCATCCCTCCCTCCATCTTGACTTTGATTTCTTCATTGTTAGTTTCACTCTCAGGGACTCTGACCTCCTGGAGGCACAGGTGGGCCACCCGTAGCTCCAGAATCCATCACACAAACTACACTCGTGGAAAAAAAGATTCTCAAACCCTCCCATGGCATTATCCTGGACCCTTTCCTTTCCCTCACATCTAACAGTTATCTTCACACAGTGAGCACATGATGTAACCTCCACGTAGGTCAAGACAGAGAAGCATGAGAGCACCCCGGAAGTCTCCCTCAAGCCCCCTCCTAATTAATAACCCCCTTAATGGTGTATCCGAGTCACCATCATCTGTTGCCTGCTGTAGTGCACCGGCTCCCAGCTGTCTCAAGCTTTCACTCTTGCGTCTCTCAATTAATTCAGTTACTTCAGTCAACTCCGAGATCCTGTAAAATGTAAGTCAAAAGATGTTCCTCCTCTGCCCCAAACCTTCCCATAGCTCCCATTTCATTTGGTATAAAAGCCAAGGCTCTTACCATGGCCTGTAATGTCCTACACAAGCTGGTATCTCATCCGCCTCTTGCCCCCCTCCCCCCAGCATCCCTGCTCCATCTATACTGGCCTCCTTCTGTTCCTCCAACACTCTCAGGCACACATTCCCAGAGCTGTTGTACCTGCTGTTCCCACTGCCTAGAATACTCTTCTCCCCCAGCCCCCGGGTGGTTCATCCCATCCCCTCCTGTTTGTGTTCAAATGTCCCCTTTGACATCTGCTCCCGCCAAGATGGAACGTCAGGGACTGGATTTACTCTCCCATTTGAAACAAGCCAACAAAACGGGGCAAAATATATGAAATGATAGTTTTCAAGACACTGGGCACCAGGCAATAAAGGATAGTGATCTGTAACGGACGGAAAGCAAACAAAGTAAAGCCCTATGAAGTCCCCAGTTTACTGCCTGGGGAGAGTTTCCAGATCCTAGCACAGGGAAAGGGAACCCAGGTGAAACCCAGAAGATTCCCTGAGTTAAGGAAATTCAGCTGCAAATCCAGGAAGACCAAGGAAAGCTGAGTTTGCAGGACAGAGTATCAGAAAGGAGAGAGCTGAACACAGAGAAAATTCCAGAGAGCTGCAGAAAGTCCCCCTGGAGTATTAGGCTGAACACTGGTTGATGCTTTTGTCTGATAAAACTATTCTGGGTTGGGAAAAAAACATGGGAGAAGACTAGAGAACACTGTCCAGGAGTCACACGGGACCAAAAATAGAGCCAAATAGAAAAAAAAAATTAATAACCCATGGGGCACTGTTTATAGTACTCAGGAAGGTCTTTTCTCAGTATTGGTGATGAATTAGCCCTCAACAAAGCACAGCTCTGGACCCACTCAGCAAATCATAAAGTCAAGATTTGAAAGCATCAAACTATTTCTAGGTAATCTAACCGAGTCTCAGAGCAAAACTCAAGAAGATATAGAAATATAAAAATATATAGCAGACAACAAAGGCAAAATTCGTAGCATTTGGCATCCAAACAAAAGTTACCAGGCATGCAAAGAAACAAAAAACACGGCCCATAATGAGGACAATAATGAATCAATTGAAGTTGACCCAGAACTGACACAGAAGTAGTGGACTATGAACATTAAAACAGTTATTAAAACTGTATTCTGTATGTTTAAAAGTTAAAGAGACACATGGAAGACAGTAAAAGATCCAAATTGAATTTCTAGAAATGAAAACTGCAATGTCTGAAATGAAAAATATGCTGGGATTAATGGCTGACCAAACACAGCAAAAGAAATGGTTAGTGAATTTGAAGACATAGCAGATAGAAACTATCCAAAATGGAACACATAGAGGAATAATAATAATAATAATAATAAGCATCAGGAGCTGTGGAACAACTTCAAGCAGCCTAATGTGTAACTGAAGTCCCCAAAGGAAATATTTGAAAAAGAATGGCTGAGATGTTCCAAATCTGATGTAAGGTATAAACCTACAGATGCAAGAGGTTTAATAAATCTCAAGCACAAGAAACTGAAAGAAAATTATCCATCATGATCAAATTGCTCAAAACCAGTGACAAAGAGGAAAATATTTTAAAAAGAGAGATACAAAGGACCACCTGGGTGGCTCAGTCAGTTAAGCATCTGACTCTTGATCTCAGCTGAGGCCTGGATTTCAGGGTCATGAGTTCAAGCCCCAAGTTGGGCCCCATGTTGGGCTCTGTGCTGGGTATGAAATTCAACTTAAAAAAAAATACAGGGGCACCTGAGTGGCTCAGTTGGTTAAGCAACCAACTCTTGATTTTGGCTCAGGTCATGATTTCACGATTTGTGGGATGGAGCCCCATTTCAGGCTTTACATTGACAGCACAGAGATTGCTCGGGATTCTCTCTCTCTCCTTCCCTCTCTGCCTCTCTCTCTCTCTCTCAAAATAAATATATTCTTTTAAAAATAGAGAGAAACAAAGATAAGGATGATGGCAGATTTCTTGTTGGACATGAGCTAAGGGAGAAAGTAGTGGAGCAAATCTTTGAACTCAAAGAAAGAAAAAAAATGTGTCAACATAAAATTCTATACCCAGTTAAAATATCCTTCAAAAATGAAGGTGAGATAAAAATGTTTTTTCAGACACACATAGTTGAAAGAATTCTTCACCAACAGATCTGCACTACAAGAAATGATAAATGAAATCCTTTAGACAGAAGGAAAATGATACCACACGGAAATGTGAATCTACACAAATGAATAAAGAGCACCACAAATGTTAATTACATGAGTAAATATATAAGATTTTTCCTTATTATTTTAAAGTATTTAGAAGATAATTTACTGGTTGAACAATAAGTGCCATTGTAACATTTACATAAGTAAAATGTAGGACAATAAAATCAAAATCTGGAAGGAAGAAAGAAAGGGAAGTGTACTACTATAAGATTCTTATACTATACATGAAATGGTATAATATCATTTGACAATAGACTGTGGTCAGTTAGAGATATATATTATAAATCCTAATGTAACCACTGAAATAATAAAATTGCAGAATTATAGCTAATAAACCAGCAAAGGAGGTAAGATGGAATAATAAAAAGTGATCAACTGATCAAAAATAAGGCAGAAAAATAAGAAAAAGGAAACGGGCAGATAGGACAAATAACGAGCAAATAGACTTAAATCTAACCATATCAATAATCACATTCAATGTAAATGGTCTAAACACCTCCAATTAAAAAGCAGAGATTGTCAGATTGGATTTTTTAAAAAGACCCAAATATGTGCCACCTACAAAAAACAAAAGGAAACAAAACAAAAAGCACTTTAAATATAAAGACACAAGTCAACAGTATAAGGATGGAAAACTATATACCATGCTAACACTAATCAAAAGAACACTAGATGGCTTAAAGAACAAAAACTTATTTTGTCACATGTATGGAGGCTGGAAATCAAAGACCAAAATATCAACAGGTTTGTTTCTTCTGGGGTCTCTCTTCTTGGCTTGCAGATGGCCACCTTCTCACTGTGTCCTAACATGGTCCTTCCTCATGTGCACCCAGCCCTTGTGTCTATTCGTGCATCCAAAGTCCCTCTTCTTGTAAGGACACCAGTCAGATTGGATTAGGGGCCATCCTAAAGGCCCCACTTTAACTTATTTACCACAATAAAGGCCCTATCAACAAAATATAGTCACATTCTGAGGCCAGGCCTTCAACATACAAATTCTGGGAGGACACAATTCAGCTCATAACAGAAAGGGAAAGGAGAAAGGATGGCAAAAACAAAACAAAACACAACACACACACACACACACACACACACACACACACACACTGAAAAAGAAAAGCTCACTTGAATACCTAGTCTAGAGAAAGCCAATACTAAATCATTGTGACCTTTCAGTGATCCAACTCCTGAAAGGATCAGAATATATACTTTAAAAAAAAAGAAAGAAAGAACATTGGGTGGCTAATTTAATATTAAACAAAAGTTAAGAAGTTATTTCAGAGCAAAGATTCTGACCAGGGATAGATATAAGGTGATTTTTTATAAAGTCATCTTATAATGAGTAAGTGATCGATTAATCAAAAGCATATCTCAATTTTAAATGTTTATGCCCCTGATGGCAGAAATTCAAAATACATAAAGCAAAAACTGATAAACTTGCAAGGAGAAAGAAATCCACAATTATAGACTGAGATTTCAAATCTCAATAATTGAAAGAACAAATAGAGGGGCGCCTGGGTGGCTCAGTCAGTTAAGCATCTGACTTCAGCTCAGGTCATAATCTCAAGGCTTGTGAGTTCGAGCCCCGTGTCAGACTCTGTGCTGACAGCTCAGAGCCTGGAGCCTGCTTCGGATTCTGTGTCTCCCTCTCTTTCTGCCCCTTCCCTGCTCACACTCTGTCTCTCTCTCTCAAGAAATAAATAAACATTAAAAAAAAAAAAAGAACAAATAGAAAATCAAATGTCACCTTTTTCGTATGTCCTACCTTGATCATCACGTTTAACTGCAACCCCTCACTCCTATCCCTCTCTCCTGCACACATCACCTTCTAAATAAATGAATAAATATTTATTTATTTATTTATTTATTTATTTATTTATTTATTTCAATTTATTTATTTGTATAATGCCTAGAACAGTGTCTGACACTTAGAAGATTCTCAAAAAAAAAACCAAACTGTTGAATAAAAACATGATTGAAAGAGTGTTAATTGCTATTATTATGACTAGTATTATGTGACTTTGCATGTAGACTTTATTTGTGATTTCAATGGTTAGAACCCAACAAAATTAATCTTGGAGGCCCAGAATTTTAGAGCATAGGGGCAGAAATCCAGAATGTTCGAGCAAGATGCATAGAATGTTAATAGTCTAGAAACTCAAAGGCCTACAACGTTAGAATGTGGGGATGTTCAGAGCCAGAACATCAGAATCAGGGACCAGGGCTGAGGAGGGATCTAAACCTGGGGGGGTGGGGGGGGCCTGGATTGGAGGGGGGCTGTTCAGAGTCAAACAGAATTTTTGTAATTCCTCTGTTGGTTCTGAGTGTCCCCTAACCTTAGTATCCATACAGAGGTGTATATACCCAGCTAACTAACTCAGCTCAGCAAAGGGACCGAGAAGCTATCCACCCTCGGCCTCAGGGGCTGTAGCAATGAGGGGAGTGAGGGGGGGTGGGGTGGTGAGGGAGGCTGTATTTCTTATTTCTCCATTTTTATTCAGCCCCCGCTCACGGGGCCCCTTCTGGACGGTAGGCCCGTGAGGCCTTTCAGTCACGCAAGACTGGAGGCTGTCATTATCAGAGGAAACCACCACCACCAGCTTCACGGGAATGGGGGGACAGGCGGCAGCCTACTGAGGCCTGCCCGTCATCCCAGGGAACCCTGCCCCACAGCCCCAGACCAGCTAGGGAAGCTGGGTCCTAGGGCGTGGGAGATAAGGTGCACAGGGGGTAGATCTCTAAGCCCAGGATTGCAGCCTTCACTGCTCCAGGAATGGGGTGTTGTGGTGGGGGCGGGAGGGAGGGGTCCAGCAGGTGGGGTCCACACATGATCAGCTGCCTTGCTTTGTTTTTATCTACAGCTCTAATCGCCCGCTGAACCTCAAGTCTTACGTGTTTCTCTTATTTCTCATCCACCTCCCAAACCGGACTGGGACTCCGTGAGGGCAGAGCCAACAGCTTCTGCTTTGCTCACGCCGGCCTCATCTGGTGGTGCGACTGCGGGCTCTGTGCACAGCAAGGGCTCCGTCAGTGCTGCCGGTGGTCTGCCTGGACCAAGGTGCTTCTCCGGCCCCATGTGCAGGGATTCTTTGGACACTGGGTCACACCCTCCATGAGAACTAGCGAAGACGGTGGGTGAATCGTCTACCCACAGACCGGCACGCGGGTGCAGGCGCGTCCCAAGGACCTCAGACACCCACCTCCCCACGCTGCCCAGCCCCAACCCCAAGCTCTGCAGAGGCCACACATTTTGACCTCATGCCCAGGCACGGCTCTACCCCACCGTGCAGGAGACTGATGAAACTCAAGGGCCTCTTTCCGGCACCATCTCTTAGCCATCAGTTTTCAACTGTGGCCCTGTGCCCATCCAGGAAAAACCACAGGAAATACCAAGAGCCAACACCTGTGAGCACTTGCTGTGCGCCCAGCGCTGCACCAACCTGGTCCATCACCTCTGTACCGCTGGGCACTGAGTCCTTCTCTGACACACAACCTCACATAGTGGGCAGGGAGGATTTTCGGAACCCCATTCTGCACCCCCTGCCATTGGCCTCCACAATAGCCTCGTATTTACCCTCCATGTAGGACCCGGGTTCTCAACATCACCGGAATCAGGCTGCTTTTTTGAGGCTGGGTCAACGGTTGGCAAAGCCCCAGGAAAATGCACAAAGAGGCACGACGTATCAGACAAATTCCCGGGGACTCTCCCTCCCACCCTCCATCCGCCTCCACCACCACTCTAGCCATTGGAGCCTGCAGACCCCCGAGCCAAGAGCCAGACCTGGGGAACACACACCTGGGGAACAGGATGGGTGGCCGGGTCCCCTCTTTTGGACACTGCTGGGAAGCCCCTCCCCATTCCTTCGCGGCCCCCCTTCTTCATTACTACCTCACTGCTTAATTGGGCGGCCCCGCGAGCGTGTGTGTGTGTGTGTGTGTGTGTGTGTGTGTGTGTGTCTGGGGGCTCGGGGGCGTCACTCCTCACACATGGGGCGGCCGGGTGGAGTGGGGGTGCTGGCTCCCTGCCCAGGAGCGGGACCCCTCCCCCCAGCCCCCGGCCGCTGGAGGATTGTGCAGCTCAAACAGATGGACCGAGCCGAAGGGGCGGGGGCGCGCTGACGGGGTGCGAGACGGCAGCGCGGCGGCCGGGCCTCCCGGCGCCCTGACAAAGGCGGGGGCCTGCGGCGCGGGGCGCCTTATCAGCGCGAGCAGACCGGGCGGCCGGGCGGGCGCCCGCGGCCCGCGTGCAGGCGCACAAAGGCCCGGGGCCGCGCGGGGGGCGGGGGGCGGGGGGCGCGAAGATTAATTGCCCAATCAAGTAGTCGGCGCGGGGCGGGGGCGGGGCCGCGGCCCCTGGGGACGCGGGGCGACGCATAATGAAGTGTGCAAAAAGTTAATTTGCTCCGCGACTCGCTGCTCGCCACAATCAAAGACGGGCGGCGAGGAGGGGAGCAGTGAGGAGTGTGCCCCCCCCCCCCCCGCCCCAGCTTGCGATGGGGGGGACGGGCGGGGGTAAGGAACCGGGCACCCCCCCCACACACACACACACACACCCCCAGCGTGGGAGGGAAGCATAGATCTCCAGATGAGCTTTCGACCCCCAGACCCCCACTTCCGCCTGCCGTGTGTCCCCCGCGGGCCCCGTCCAGGCCGCTCTCCTGCGCGCACAATGGTTGACATTTCTGGAGCGCTCGCTCTGGGCCGGGCACCGCGCCAAGCGCTTCCTGGTGTGATCTCTGGTCTCGCAACCTGAGGAGGTAGGGCTAGTGAGCTGAGCATCCCGTTTTGCAGAGGAGGATCCCGGGCGCACAGACATGCTAAGGAAGTGCCCCAAGGTCACACGCAGGACCCTTACCGGGCCGAAGCTGTAGGTGGAAAATGATGCGGTGGAAAGTGTCAAAGCCCAAATACACCCGATAATGTGGAGGGGTGATTTTATTCAAGCTATTGCAAGTAGGGAGGGCACCCAGGATCCCAAGAGCAGCATGTCTAGGCAGGGTGGGTTCTCCTTAGATTTACAGGGAAGAGTACACAGGTTACAGGCGGGGAATTTAGAGCTGGGATTGTCTTGCAATGGGGGGGGGGGGGGGGGGAGGCTCCTCGGTCAGCTGAAGGGTTAAATGTTTGTTTCCACTTTCAGATGGGACAAACAGTTCTAATCTCAGCTAGTGAACCATGAGACAAAGAATGGGAAAGTGGGGGGGTGGCTTGAACAGCAGGTTCAGGCAAAAGGAGAAAGGTCACAGGCAAACAGGAAGTCATCTGAGTCTTAGGAGAGAAAGATGGACAAGGGTCTTGTCTAAGTCACGTGAGGAAGGTGGTTGCTTGTGGTAAACCATTTCTCTGAACAGAGAAGAGTAGTGGAATTTCAGAAAACAAAGGTTGGGGGGATTTCTTAACCGTCACTGTTTTCTAGGAGCACAGGGCTTGGGTCAAGTTTAACAGTGTCAAAAGGTTGGCTGATAGTGTAGGTAGAGGCCTGGCACCCTGATGGCTTTGAGCCACTGCCTGGTGAGGAACTCATCCTCAGCAAATAGAAATGCCCTTTTAGTCATTTCCCTGGGCATGTGACCTTAGATAAGGGAGCGATAGTATCCCACCTTACAGGATACTAGATCAGAGACAGCACGCCCGGTAACACAAAGCAAAGCACCTAGAACACGGTAGGTGCTCAATTAATGTTACCCATCAGTACGACTATTTTCTCAAAAAGTGTGGTGTCACGATTTGAATTCAAGCTGTCTGGGTTCAGAGACTGCAAGCTTACCATCCGCTCTACTTCCAGACCTCCATGTATTGATTCAGTCAGTCCTCAAACTACCAAACACATCCCAAACCTGTGTCCCTGGCACTGGGTGATCTGATAAATAAAGAAGCAGACCCTGGACAGTCCACCCCACTGTGAGGCAGGCCAGCCCTAAACGGACAGTGGCACAAGAGCCACGGCGGCCATGATTGCTCAGGGGAAGCACCAAACCAGGGTTTAAGGACAGTTTGGGGGTCCTGGAGGCTGTGTCCCAAATGTCCACAGACCAGTTGGCACAGGGGAGCAGCAGCCCCTTCAGACTCCTAGAGAAGTGGCTTCCAGGATGGATTCACCTCCTGGCACTGACTGGCGACTCCTGAGTCCTGGTTCTCTGACCCACTGCCCAGGCCTGTGCCTGGGCCCAGGCAGGATCAGGGGATTAGGGAGAGAGCCCTTGAGGGTGACAGGAGCCAGGCTGGCCGGAAAGAGGCAGGGTTACAACCAAACCAAGATATCGGGGCCCCTGATCATAATAATGAAAGAAAGAAAGAAAAAAGGGACGCGTGTTCGGCAATGCCCAGGGACCAGGACTGCTGCCCTGTTACCAAAAATGTCGAAGCTCTCGACTCTGCAAATTAGCATAAAACATGCTGTTTTGCATCGATTTGCATGTCATTTGCATGCTAATGACTCGATGCCACAATGCACCCAGTCCCCTAAGCAGCTTCTGGTCCTTGCTTTTCTCCTAGCCCCTGCCCCTTGCCTTGCACTGAGAAAACCAGAAAATCTGGGTTCTGAGCTAGGCTGGGCGACTTATTCCCTGTGGGGTCCAGGCTAGTCCCTGCCTCTCTCTCAGTCTCAGTTTCCCTGACTGTGAGCTCAAGGAGACAAACTGAGCAAGGGTTTTCAAATTATGCTCCAGTAGCCCCCTTGGGAGCTGCAGACACAGAGACGGGGGAGCAGGTGGGGCAGGCACCCCCCTCCCATCCCTTTCGAACAGCTGGGGCTCTGAGTAAAATTTCTCTTCAGCAATGCAGAGCTTCTCTGTTCCAAACAAAGACCAAAAGTTTACAAACAAACGGACTTAGTTGTCTCCGGCAAGTCTTTCTAGCACAACCTTCTCTAAAGACTTGAACAGCAGTAACAATCAGAGTTAAAACATGTAGCCCGTATCGTGTGGCAGATCCTGTTCCAAGCAACAGAGACACATAACTCTATCTTGACGCAACCCTGGAAATAAATACCGTTACTATACCCCCCATTTTCTAGGTGGGTCAGTTGAGGCACCAAAAGGTTGAGTAACTTAGCTAAGTTCAAACAGTCACCGGATGGGAGAGTGAAGAGTCAGTCTGGCTGTAGAATTTACACCATGGGCTTCGCCAGGTCAACTCTGCCATTGTACAGATGAAATTGAGGCTCAGAGAGGGAGAGAGCGTTTCTAAGCATAGCCACTAAACTGGCACTTGAACCTTGCTTCCTGCCTGAGCCCCCAGGCTCTCTGTCAAGGGGAAGGGTGGCCAGAGAAGGGAAGGCCGCGATTTCAAAGATGCTCAAGACACTTCTCTCTTGGTCCTGTGGACTTGCCAGGACGAAGGATGGTTTCTTCCCTGGCCATCCCCAGAGCTTGCTTCCTCCTCCTCGGCCACCCTAGTGCCAGCTGGTTAGACTTCAGGGAATAGTCTCCAGAACCAGCCAGCACGAGCCCCTAAATCAAGGCAGCCAGCAGGCTAGTGAGAGCACCAGGTACGCCAGTCAGAGCCGGCACACAATGCCCTGCCCGGCTGTGCAGGTGGAGGCACCGCCGAGGGGGACTCCACTGCAGGGGGTTGAGGGGGGGGGCTTTCTCTCTGCAGAGGCAGGCGCGCCATGCCAGCAGGCACTCAGCCCCTACCCTTTGGGGATCCGGCTGGGAAGCCCCCAGGTGCAGCTATGACTGGCCTCCCAGAGCGGTGCCCCGCAGGGGGCTGGTCATCCCTCTCTCTGTTCGGTGCCCCTCGGTGGCTTTCTCAAGCCCCTTCCCTCCTGCCAACCTCTCCCTCTGAACTGCCCCCTCCCACCCTGCTCCGACCACCCTGGCCTTCTCTCAGCTCCTCCCATGCCCCGAGCTCTGTCCTACCTCTGCACCTCTGCATATGCTGGCGCCTCTACCTGGAACACCCTGCTGCGTTGCCTAGTCACCCCATCTAAGGTTGACTACCACTGCCCCACCCTCCCCCCCTGCCTGCCCCCCACTCCCTGGCACTTAACCGTCTTTTCTTCTCGGCCGTTATTTCAATCTGAATGTATCTGGCTTATTTACGTGCCTCCTCATGTAGTGCCCGTCTCCACCCTTAGACTCTCACTCCAGGAGAGTCAGGACTGTGTGTGTCTTACAGAAATAGAGGTCCCCAAGAAATATTTGTGGGAGGAATGAAAAAGGAGGGAAGCCGGTAGCTGCTGCTGATTTGTTCGGTTCGTGTTGGTCTCGCCCTCCCCCCATCCCTGCCCTAGAGCGTCAGCTGCACGAGAGGCAGGGATTTATATGCCCGTTCTCCTCATGGCTGTGATCCCAGGAGTTAACACAGTGCCTGGTACCCAGTAGGTGCTCAGTAAATATCTGTTGCATGAATGAGCCGAGCGTGCAAGGGTCTCGCAGAGATGGGGTGCCGCTGATGGGGTGTAGGACCCTGGGCAGGTTCCTTCCCTCCGGAGACTTCTGTCTCCCCATCTGAAAGCTGGACTGTGGAATCCCCGCCACTTTCAGCAGGACTGTGGCCCACTCCAGGGCCGCTGTGAGGATGAAAATGAGAAAATGTACGTAGGCACCGGGCACGCGGTAGGGGTTTTATAACCACAGCCCTATAGTCATTAACTGCCTCTGTAGCTAATCCTGCCGGGTTATTTGGATTTCCCCAATGACCAGAGCACAAGGGAAGCCCCAGGTGCGGGTGGGGGTGGGCACGGTTTGAGTTCAGCGGCGGAGGCGGATTGGGGGTGAGGCTGGAGAGGTGGGCTACGGTGAGATTGGGCAGACAGCCCTGGGAACTTAATGGAGATGTCACCTTTATCCTGGAAGCAGACGGAGCTAGGGAACGATTTTCAGCAGCAGAGTAAAATGATCTGGTCTGATTTTCAAAACACTCACTCTGGCTGCCAGGTTGCCGGGTAGGGCGGGTGGCTCCCCATGCTCATTACCTCCCTTCCCCCCCCCGCCCAGTATTAGAACCCCTAGATAGAGCTAGGCATGTGGACACCCAGAATCAAGACCACACTAACTCTCGTAGTTAGTGGTATAGCCGTGTGTCTCCAGTCCAGCCAAGAGGAGTAAGGAGACTACCCACCTGCAATTTCTGGGAGAGATCCTCGAGGAGAGAGGGGATATTCTTTGCCTCTTCCTCCTTCCCTCTGGCTGGAATGTCGACATGATAGCTGGAGAATGTGCAGCCACTTTGGACCACGAGGTGTTGAGGATGGTGGAACAAGACAGAAGAAGGGCCTGGGTCCCTGGGGATTGAGGACCCATCTTGTCAGCCTAGGGCTGCCTGCCTCCAGACCATTCATAAGAAAGAGAAACCAGTGTTTGTCTCCTGTAAGTCACTCTTCTTTTGGGCTCTCTGCCACTTATGGCCAATTCCAAAACGAACAGGTCGGGTTAGCACAAACGATCTCGGAGCTCTGTGGCCTACCTCCAGGGGAATGGGGGAGAGGACTCTGCTGGTCTTCTTTTTTGAAGTTTATTTATTTATTTTGAGAGAGAGAGCGTGTAAGCAAGGGAGGGGCAGAGAGAAAGAGGGAGGGAGAATCCCAAGCAGGTTCCACGCTGTCAGTGCAGAGCCCCACACAGAGCTCAAACTCACAAGCCACAAGATCATGACCTGAGCTGAAGTTGGATGCTTAACCAGCTGAGCCACCCAGGTGCCCCTCTGCTGGCCTTCGATGTCCTGCTCACAATAGCCCTGAAGCTCCTGGCCCAGGCTGCCTGGATCAGCCCAACTGGCTGGCGTCCCTGGCTGGACCCAGCTGGGACAGGTGCAGAGCTCCTGCGGGCCTGAGACCAGGGCTTCTACTGCTTTTCTCGCAGCTTTGAGGGGCAGGGCAGAGAGGACAGGGGCCATGGCAGAATGGCACTGTCCGTTCTTGTGGGCCACCTCCAGCCCCTCGTTACCCACCTTCCACACGATACCCAAGAGAGCTTTTAAAGAAGCTTTGTTGTTGTTGTTTGAGAGAGAGAGAGAGAGAGAGAGAGAGAGCATGAGCAGGGAAGGGGCAGGCCCCGTACTGTCAGCATAGAGCTGGACACGAGGCCCAAACTCACGAATCGTGAGATCACGACCTGAGCCGAGATCAAGAGTCGGACGCTTAACCGACTGAGCCACCCAGTCTCCCTGACCCAAGAGAGCTTCTTAGTGTCCTCTCTTGATCTCACAAATCACCTCAGTGCCTTCCCACAGTCCCCCAGGGCCCTCAAGACAACATCCAGTCACCTCTGGCCCATCAGGTTTTGTAGGACATGGCATGATTCTTCAGGGCACAGCTTCCAAGTCAGACTCACACACACATCCCGGCTTTTGAGAGCCCTGTGACTTCGGGGGTGCCTGGGTGGCTCAGTCGGTTAAGCATCCGACTTCGGCTCAGGTCATGATCTCGCGGTCCGTGAGTTCGAGCCCCGCGTCGGGCTCTGTGTTGACAGCTCAGAGCCTGGAGCCTGTTGCAGATTCTGTGTCTCCCTCTCTCTCTGCCCTTCCCCCACTCATGCCCTCTCTCTTTCTCTCTCTCTCTCTGCAAAAGTAAATAGACATTAGAAAAAAAATTAAAAAGAGCTCTGTGACTTCGGGCAACTTCCCGAAGCATTTTGGGTCTTAATTCCATTAGCTACGAAATGGAGGTGATTGGAACAACAGCTTGCTATTGTCGTAGAGTTTCAGTGAGGCAGTGTGGGGGTTCCTGCTATTTACTGATGCGTAACAACCCCCCAAACACAGTGTTGTCAAGACGTTCCCCGGGCTCACGGATTCTTAGGGGTCAGGAACTCACACAAGGCACACCGGACCTGACTTCCTTCTGTTCTACGGTGGCCGGGGCCTCAGCTGGACAGAGGTGACCCCCCCCCCCCCTGGGGGCCGGCATCATCTAGACGCGTCTTCCCTTACACGT
Organism: Lynx canadensis; assembly: GCF_007474595.2. Lineage (NCBI taxonomy): Eukaryota > Metazoa > Chordata > Mammalia > Carnivora > Felidae > Lynx > Lynx canadensis. The sequence goes on along the minus strand of NC_044305.1, from coordinate 27,491,562 downwards.
CTGGCCATCGAGACTAGTTCAGCTGAAGCTATTGGCCGGAGCACCCACGTGTGGACTCTCCTGGAGTCCTGAGCTTCCTCGCGGCATGGCCGCTGGGTTCCAAGAGTGAGTGTCCCCCGAATGCAAGCAGAAGTGACATGGCCACTTCCAAACACAGTGAGAACACAGACCCCACTTCTTTTTTTTTTTTTTTTAATTTTTTTTTCAACGTTTTTAATTTATTTTTGGGACAGAGAGAGACAGAGCATGAACGGGGGAGGGGCAGAGAGAGAGGGAGACACAGAATCGGAAACAGGCTCCAGGCTCTGAGCCATCAGCCCAGAGCCTGACGCGGGGCTCGAACTCCCAGACCGCGAGATCGTGACCTGGCTGAAGTCGGACGCTTAACCGACTGCGCCACCCAGGCGCCCCCAGTCCCCACTTCTTGACGAGAAGACTATCACGGCTTTTGGAGCCATAATTTGAAAGGGATTATACAACGCCTGTCCCATCATGAGCCCTCATTAAATGTTAACGGGGACGGGTGGCAGTGGTATGAGATCAGGGCTCGGTGCTATTTGCGTTGAAACAGTCATATCAGGTGACACTAGGCATCGAGGGGTTAATGCAGGAGGCGCCGGGCGGGGTCTCTGGAACCCCACGGCCCCACGGCCGAACAGGCTCTGGAAAGATATGGAAAGATAGACCTTGGATAAGAGCTAACAGGTCTCGGGTGCTTACTAGCCGCCAGGCGCTGAGCCAAGCACTTTCCGTGCACGATCTCGTATAATCCAGCAAGCCATCCAAGAGGTAGGTCCTAGCATTGTGCCCATTAATTGATGAGGAGTCAGAGGCTCAGAGAGGCAAAGGGTCTTGCCCGAGGCCACACAGCGAGGAAGGGGCAGGATTTGAACTCAGGCAGTGTGGTGTCAGAGCCCGTGCGCACTTCCCAAGACTAAGCTGGGCAGTAGCCAGCCTGCCAGGTGGAACAGGCCGTCCTGACTGTTTGGTGACAGACAGGGAGGGCTTGTACTGCTGGACGGAGAGCCAGGACCAGGAGGTTTGTCAGCTGCGAGCCCACAGTCACAGGCTGGGGGAATGGGGCCAAGACCTCCGTCTGGAGGGGTGGAGGCGGGAGGGAGTGAAGAGAACCCAAAGAGCAAGGCAGAGCCCCCCTCCAGAAGCAGCAAAGCACTAAGGGATGAAAATAAAGCCCCAGGATCACGTGGGGCCCTGACCTCTGCTCCTGGAGCCCCCATCAGGCCATCACTGGTCCCCCACCTGGAGCAGAGCTCAGCCAGTTCCTGGAGGTCAGGAGGCCTCAGCTGGAGGGGGAGGAGCAGGAGGGCGGGGAGGGGGACACCACTCAATACAACAGCCAGGAAAGGTCACAGAGGGGACTCCCAACAGTGCGGGGGTCTATAATGGCAACCAGCACACCTGCAGGGGCTCCAGACGGCTCTCCCTGGTGCCCTCTGGCCTTGACTTTTCTTCTGACTGCTCTCCTTCCTCCCTTCTCGCCTTATTTCCATCCAGCCCCCTCTTCCATTTGTCCTTCTTGCCTTCTATCCCTTCTTCCATTCCTTTCTTTCCCTCCCTTCTTCACACTTGCCTTGTTCCTTCCTTCTCTCCTTCCTTCCGTTCCTTCCCCCATTTTGAAATCTCGCAGGGAGAAGCTGCACCCCCCCGAAGGCAGGGAGCAGCCCGGTCCGAACAGAGTCATGACCACGGACTTCACCACGACGCCTAAGCCATCACAAAACTAGTCCTAGCAACGCCATGCGTCTGGGACGCGTCTTGTGATGACCTCCTTCATCGCTCGCAAAATCAGGTGTCCCAGAGCACCTGAGTAGCCTGAGCATTACTGGGAGGTGGCTTCGGGGGAGAGGGGGGGGGGGCACTGGATTAGGAGCCCGTTCACCTTGGACGAATTGCAAGCCCCTCTGAGCCTTGGTTTTCTCGGTTGAAACAACTTCATGGGTTGAGGAGAGAGTTAGACAGGACGGCACACGCTTGTACTCGGTCACAGGAGTGTTTCTGCCTTGCCCGTCCCTCGCTGGCACAGGCCTATGACCTTTCTCCCAGGCCCGTGGGGCAGAGCCAACTCCCAGCTGACGTTGGCAAGCGGCTGGGGGGGTGGACCAGCAGGCTGTCAGGCCCGGCCTTGTGCCCAGAGAACCTTCTGTGCCACCGTTCCTCAGCCAGGCAGGCCCAACCCACCGGCCACTTCCCGTGCCCCTGGCAGGACAGGGCTATAGGCCCCTCCTCGCCTGTATCTCGCTCAGCTGACCATGGTGGCCACCCTCCTCCCCCCAGGCCCTGGAAACAGAAGTCTCCAATATAAATGCAAATCCACTGCAGTCCCCAGTCTCAGGCTGGCAGTTCCAGCATGTGCTGTAGGCTGGGGACAGGAGCTGACACTGGCCCAGAGGAGATAAGGCACTTCTGGGCCACCCCCGCCCCCGGCCCTGCCCACTCCTCAGCCTGTCAGCTCCACAAACACCCCAGGGAGCCCCAGCCCTTCCTCTCTGCTGCCCCATAAGGCCTGTATGCAAAGCACCGTCCCCCGTCACTGCAGTCAAGAAGGGCCACGGCCATCCTCAAATGGTGACAATGTTCCACCCTCCTGCCCTCTCCGCAAGCAGAATGGAGAAAAGGCAGGTGACGTGGGGGCTAATTTCTACCGCCACCCTCCGGCGGGCTCAGGGCCACCACTAGCCCGTAGCATTCCTTTCTGTGAATCAGAAACAGACAGCCCTTCTTCCTGGTACAAGGCAACCCCTCCACAGGGCTCCAGGCAGCCTCTTAGCCCCCAGCTGGGCACCCTTGAGCCCCGCACAACCTGCACAATTGTAAGCCACAGCTCGGGGTGCCTGGGGGGCTCAGTTGGTTAAGCGTCCAACTCTTGGTTTTAGCTCAGGTCATAATCTCAGTTTGTGAGTTTGAGCCCCGCATTGGGCTTTGCACTGACAGCACGGAGCCTGCTTGGGATTCTCTGTCTCCCTCTCTCTGCCCCTCCCTCACTTGCTCTCTATCTCTTTCTCTCAAAATGAATAAATATTAAAACAAACAAACAACAACAACAACGAACCCCAGAAGGTAAGCCACAGCTCTTAGCAGGACCCATCTCATCTTTGGGACTCGGTTTCTCTCCACCTAGAGAGACCTCCAAGCATTGCACAAACCCACTTAGGTTGAGCCCTTGGAATTAGACGGGGTGGTTCCTTGGGTGAGACCTCTTCCAGATCCAATATCCTATCATCCTTCCATTCCTAGGTCTGAGACATTCCTACCCATAAGCCACAACTTCCAAATGCTTAACAAAGGAGCAAGGCATCTCTGGCAGAAACATTCTATGATCCACACGAGATAGAAGTTGGGGTGGGTTTGGAGTCATGAGCAGGGCTCTCAAATGGCCCGGACTCCAATCCGCTACACTCTGGCTCCAGAATGTCACCTCCTCAGAGAAGCCTCCGCTGGCGGCCTCCTATGGGGCAATTCCTTCCCCTTCTCCAGAGACTATATCATATTCCCTGCTGGTTTTCTTTCATGGCATCTATTGTTATGTGAAATTATCTCACTCATTTATGCCTTCCGTGGTCACTTTCCGTCTCTCCCCTCTCCCTTACTAGAATTCAAGTTTCTATAAGAGCAGGTGCCGTGAATCAGTAACTCCTTCCTCAACGCTTTCTGGGGAGTAACGACGGATCCCCTGACAGGGTTAGTGTAAGGCGTTCATCAAGACAGCCAAAGGTGCTTAGCAGAGAGCCGGCACCCAGTAAGCGCTCAATAAATGCTAATGGCTGTTGTTATCATTATCATGAAAGAGCTGTGGGTGTCCTGGTCCCAGAGGTCCAAATCCCGACACACTCTTGTGTCAGGGGCCAAGCCATCCTCCCCCATTTACTCACCCCATGACCACAGGCAAATGGCTGCTTCTCGTTCTCAATTTCCCTCTGTCAAGTGATGTGTCATTGCCAGAAATGTCACCAAGTCGCTCTGAGTGTCAAATGACGCCAAGAGGGAAACACACTTTTTAGTCCCTAAATATGATTTCAATACGGGGCGCCTGGGTGGCTCAGTCGGTTGAGCGTCTGACTTCGGCTCAGGTCACGATCTTGCGGTCCATGAGTTCGAGCCCCGCGTCGGGCTCTGTGCTGACAGCTCAGAGCCTGGAGCCTGCTTCGGATTCTGTGTCTCCCTCTCTCTCTGACCCTCCCCCATTCATGCTCTGTCTCTCTCTGTCTCAAAAATAAATAAACATTAAAAATAATTTTTTTTAAATATTATTTCAATACTACGAAGAACCCTGCGCGCTTCTCCAAATGTGGCGGCCACGTCCTCCAGAGCTCCCCAGCACCCTCCACCCGGAATCCCAAGGGTCTGCTCTTCCCCGACCCCACCCAGCCACGTCTCGCTTAAGGCTTCTTTGAAGGAGGGGTTTCCATTAAGGCAGAGTTTCTCAAAGTTTCGACAGAACCACACCACCTTCCCAGCTCCCACTGGCATTCTGTCTGTATTTTATAACAATTTCCTAACATTGTTTTTTTCTTTAAATTGCCTCATTAAAAAAAAAAAAATAAAGCCAGGGGCGCCTGGGTGGCTCAGTCAGTTAAGCGACCGACTTCGGCTCAGGTCATGATCTCACGGTTTGTGAGTTCGAGCCCCGCATCGGGGTCTATGCTGACAGCTCGGAGCCTGGAGCCTGCTCCGGATTCTGCGTCTCCCTCTCTCTCTCTCTGCCCCTCCCCCACTCATGCTCTCTTTCTGCGTCAGAAATAAACATTAAAAAAAAATTTTTTAAATAAACAAGTAGGGGCGCCTGGGTGGCTCAGTCGGTTAAGCGGCCGACTTCGGCTCAGGTCGTGATCTCACGGTCCGTGAGTTCGAGCCCCGCGTCGGGCTCTGTGCTGACAGCTCAGAGCCTGGAGCCTGTTTCCGATTCTGTGTCTCCCTCTCTCTGACCCTCCCCCGTTCATGCTCTCTCTCTGTCTCAAAAATAAATAAAAACGTTAAAAAAATAAATAAATAAAATAAACAAATAAAGCCAGTTCATGCTAATGAGAAACTATAGAGCCCTGCCATTAATAAAAATTAGCATCCTGATATAGGGCACCTGGCTTAGTTGGTTAAGCATCTGACTCTTTGATCTCAGGTCAGGTCTTGATCTCAGGGTCATAAGTTCAAGCCCCCTGTTGGCTCTACATAAATAAATAAATAAATACATACATACATACATAAATAAATGCATTGGTGATTGTAAGAAGAGGATATATGTTGATAATCGCTAAAATAAACGCTTAAGTATTAAAAGTCTGGTACCTCCAGCCAGATGGGAGATCTGATCCAAAGTTTTCACGCTCTCGAGCTGAGAGTTCTCTGGGGAACTTTTTTTTTTTTTTAATTATTCCTTTGGTCACCGGGCCAGACCTTTCCTGAGAACCATACATGCCCAGCCCCGGTGGCAACAGCCTCAAGCAAGAGCATTTCCGGCCTTCAACGCACAAAGGTCTACTTGAGGTAGCAACTTCCGCCCTCCCAAATACAATTAATTGGCAGGGAATCATCACCCAAGCTGGCCTCCCTGGGCATTTCTTGGCTCTCTTCTCTCAGCACCCCCTAATAAAGGTGTCTCCCCTGTGGAGGTGTGGGAAGGGAGAGAGGGAGTCAAGTCTGTGTTTGCCAGGGTGACGATCTCCATGCACACCATTGCAACCGAACATGCCCACTAACCACTCCCGCTCAAACACACAGTCTCCAGGACCCCCTACCCAGTGCCATCCGTCTATTTTGCTGATTCTTCACTTTGTAGAAGGGCAATTTAACACAATGGTTTATTGTTTCCAGGAAAGGACTCGGAAGGGAGACCTTTGGCAAATTTGGTAAAATGTATCCTTTGATTGGATGGGCAATTTCTGTCCTAGGATTTTATCCGGAAGAAATCGTCATGAACGTGGAAAACCACAACAGCTGCACGATGTTCTTGGCAGCACTGTTGATAAGAGAGAAAAGTTGCAAAAAAAAAAAACCGCCCTGAATGGTCATCAATAGGAGATTCAGTAAATAGATACGATAGTCCACATGATGGGCAATGATGCAACCATTTACCGATGAGGCTGTAAAATATTTAGACACGGAAAATGTTCATGTATATTATTAAGTAGAAAAGTAGCTACAAAAGAGAATATACAAGATGTCCCTTTTAAAATATACATACACACGCATTGTAGAAAGATTGGGATGGATTTGGGTTAGAGAGGATTTCTTAAATGGGAAACAAAAAGTCCAGACCATAAAGGCAAATAAATCTTTTCTTTCTTTTATTTTTTTTTAACATTTATTTATTTTTGAGACAGAGAGAGAGCATGAATACTGGAGGGTCAGAGAAAGAGGGAGACACAGAATCTGAAACAGGCTCCAGGCTCTGAGCTGTCAGTACAGAGCCCGATGCGGGGCTCGAACCCACAGACCGCGAGATCATGACCTGAGCTGAAGTCGGACGCTTAACCGACTGAGCCACCCAGTCGCCCCAAGGCAAATCTTTTCTTAATGTTTATTTGTTTATTTCGAGAGAGAAAGAGCAAACGCATTCACGCGGAAGCATGGGAGGGGCCCGAGAGAGGGCGAGAGAGAGAATCCCAAGCAGCGCAGAGCCTCACAAACCATGAGATCATGACCTGGGCTGAAATCAGTGGGACGTTTAACCGACTGAGCCACCCAGGTGCCCCATAAAGGCAAATATTAATAAATTAATCTCCATTAGAATTAATACTCTGTTCAAAAGTCACAGTAAAAAAAGTGAAAATGGTAAGTCACAAGCTGGGAAAAGTTTGTCACGGTCTGACTGACAAAGATCGGGCTCGAAATATATACAGAGCGCCTACAAGTCAGTAAGACGATCAAGAAGAACAGAGTCCAGATTTGAACAGACATAAAGAACAGAAAACATGAACAGCCAATAAACATACAAAAAGATGCTCAACCTCTTAGTAATTAGCAAAATCCAAATTAAAAGTTCGTTTTATGTCTACTAGATTGGCAAAACTTCCAAAGCTGGAAAAATCCCCAGTTTGATCCCTCGGGTGGCACAAGGAGGATTCCGGGACACTGGTGATGGGGGGTCAGTTTGTACAACCACTTTGAAGAACAACTTGGCGTTATTTTGCACTCACTCTACAACCCTGCAATCCCATCCCTGGGGACATTCTAGAGAAGCTTGTATGTGTGCACAGGAGATGTGAGCAACAGCGTTCAAATTGGCAGGACTGAGCCCCTCCTTCCGCTCCCTGCCCTCGGGCACCTGAGAAATTCTTCTTCCTTCCACCCGGTCTTCTGACTTCCTCTGGACAGCGGTGGGCAATGTTTGCCCTAGGGAGTGGGGCTTTAACTCTCCCACACTTCACATGGTGTGACCCAGCCCTGTTGGCCAGTCACTGGGCAAGCCAGACCCCCTGCTCATCACCTGAGTGGAAGCAGGGAGACAGCCGTCACTGTCCTGGGGACCAGGGAGAGGCCAAGAGCGCCCGGGGGTGTCAGGAAAAGTGGCAGGGTGACAGTTCATGCAAATAATAGACTCCTCTCTGCAATGCAAAAGGAGGGGCAGCTCCATCTGGGCCAATCGGAAGCATCCAAGACAAATCGCCAAGGGGAAAAAAGCAGGCAGATCAGCTACCGTCGTGAAAAGGGGGGATTCAGGTGTATATCAACACATGATCACTTGTATGTAGCAAAACGCTTCTGAGGACAGGAGATTGGCCTTGGGGGAGGGGGAGGGGTGGCTAGGGGGCGGGGGTGGGGCCAGGCCTCACTGCGTCCCCTTTTGTGCATTTTTATTTTGTACCTTGCACGTGCTACTATGGAAAACGGAGTAAAAACTGGACACGAGCTGCAGTCACGTGAAATGTGGCACGCACAGAACTATTATGAGAGTTGAATTAGTTGCCGATCACCAGGTGACCTAACGTCACTCCCAGACGATTAATCTGCATTGTTCTCAACTTCAGCGAAGGTGTTTTTGTTTTCTTTTTGAAAACATTTTCCAGCCAACTTTTCTCGGTTTCAGACTTTTCCACGGACCCTTGAAGAGCCTGTGGCTTTTCCCGCACTGTGCCTGCTGGGCCAAATGCATGGAGTAGATCAATTCATCACCCATGCCCGGCGGCCCACCAGCTCCCCAAGGGCCACGGGTAGGAGGTACAAACTCCTTTGACTTAAATCATCTATTGGGTCCCACCCCAAGGTTGCTCTTCAGTTCAAGCGAGTCCAAGGGGAATAGGTATGACCCTCCCCTTCCTCAGGAGCCAAAATGCACAAGGTCACTTTCTGGACCTCAGTTTCCCATTGGGTCACACAGTCTGTATGTGACTCTCCACCTCAGACACTTGCTTTCGCCTGCCCCTCACCCCCTTGCTCACTTCTCCAGCCACACTGATCCCTTGTTCTTCCGGCCCTACTCTGTGTGGGCAGAATTCCAAGATGTCCCCCAACATTCCCAGCCCTCCCTGCAAACCCCCGCAGGTGAACATGCCCAGCATAATGCCCTGGACTGGGCGCGTGCTGGCATTTACTCCCGTGATTAGGTTATGATATACGGCACGGGTGGTCAGACTTGTGACTTAGAGAACCGTGAGCTAAATGGATACTGTTTTAAGCCACTAAGTTAATGGAAATTCGTTGCACGATAATAGAAATTAATACACATGCCCAGCTGGCTCCACTCTGGCCTTTCGTGTGCTGGATCCCTCAGCCTGGAAGGCTCTCCCCACAGATATTCACAGGGCTCACTCCCTCCCTTTACCCAGGTCTTTGTTCAAACATCCTCTCCCAGAGAGGCCGGCCTGACCACATCATTTAGAGGAGCACCGTCCTTTTATTTACTATTCCCCCTCCCACTTTATTTTTGGGTCTATCCCTTACCACTCCCTGACATTATATGGTTTCAGCGTCATCTGAATAACTTTTTTTTTAGCTTTTTACTTTGAAATAATTTAAAACTTACAGAACAGTTACAAACATTGCACAAAGAATTCTTACATACCCCTCGCCCAGAACCCCCAAATGTTGACATTTAAACACGTTTGCTTTATCATTCTCTTTGTATAGAGAGATTTTTTCTGAGCCATTTGAGAGTAAGTTGATGACCTGATTCCCCATGGCCCCCAAATACTTTAGTCTGTAGTTCCTAGAAACAAGGAATTTCTCCTGCATGAGCACAGCAAAATCGGAAAAATCAGGAATTCGCTGCTGACACGTTACCACTGTCAAATGTTCAGATCCCAGTCAAGTGCTAACAACTCTCCCCAAAATAACATTTTTTTTGGAGTTTTATTTATTTTGAGATAGAACAGGGGAGGGGCAGAAAGAGAGGGAGAGAGAGAGAATCCCAAGCAGGCTCCGCACCGTCAGCACAGAGCCTAACGCGGGGCTCGAACGCACAAACCGTGAGGTCATGACCTGAGCTGAAGTCAGACGCTTAACCGACTGAGCCACCCAGGCACCCCAAGCATAGCATCTTTGATGATAAACAAAAAGATTCGTCCAGAAATAATCACTGTATTCAGTTGTCTTACCTCTTTCATCTCCTTTCATCCAGAACAGTCCCTCAGTTTTTCCATTCCTTTCATTATCTTGACGCTTACCAAGATTACAGGCCAGTTATTTCATAGAAGTTTCCTCAGTTGGAGTTCGTCCAGTTGCTCCTCCTGATCAGATTTAGGTTTTGCGTCTTTGGCAGGAACATCGCAGAAGTGACACGGTGCTCTTCTCTGTGCAGGTCGCCTGGAGGCACACGACAGTTTGTCCTGTAACAGGTGATGCCACCCGCTACCTTTGACCGCTTGATTAGGGTCCTACCTGCCCTGTTTCTCACCGTCAAGGTACCCTCCTCCTCTTTGTAATTAATGGGTCATCTTGGGGGGGGTGTATTTTAAGACTATGTATATGCTCTGTCCCCAACAAATTTTCACAGAGTAGTTTTTATTTTAGCACCCAGCAATGATTCTGCCAGAGTCAGTTATTACCATAATATTTCCATCCTTCCTTCTACATTTGTTATTACACATTCTACTCTGAGAAAGAGCTTTCTCCTCCTTCATGCATGTGTGTGTGTGTGTGTGTGTGTGTGTGTGTGTGTATGCATATGATATCAGTGTGGATTCACTATTTTTATTCAATGGATTATAATCTATTATGGTCATTATTTTGATTCTCAAATTGTCCCAGATTTGGCCAGTAGCTCCTACGCTCTTTTGACATGTTCCTAGCATTACTTGAGCACTTCTAGATGTTTCAGGCTCACTATGTACTTTCCGGGCCCCAGCCCTCAAATCAGACTTCTCCCCAAGGAGCCCTGGTTTCATACAGTGGAGGATGCTATATTGACACCAAGATCTGGGGGTGTCTGGGTGGCTCAGTCAGTTAAGCATTCAACTTCGGCTCAGGTCATGATCTCACAGTTTGTGGGTTCAAGCCCCGCGTCGGGCTCTGTGCTGATGGCTCAGAGCCTGGCTCCTGCTTAGGATTCTGTGTCTCCCTCTCTCTGCCCTCCCCCACTTGTGTTCTGTCTGTCTCTCTCTCTCTCTCTCTCTCTCTCTCTCAAAAATGAATAAACATTACAAAAAATGTTTTTAAAAAGACACCAAGATCGGGGTGCTAGGAGTACTCATTGCTACGTGGATATGAGTGCTCTTGGGCTCTCTTTGTGGACAGAGCTGGGAAACACACGTATTACATGTATGCATCTCACCCACACGTGGGCACACACGCATCTCTGCTTCTCTGCCTCTATTTTTCAGAGCCAGGAGTTTACTCTGATGGCTCCAACTCCATTCCAGCACCACAGAGGTCACTCTAGCCTTTGCTGTCACCGCGTTTATAATTCCCTACTCCGACAGTGAGAAACCTAGCTCTCATTTTCCTCAATATATTAATTTGTTCAACACCCCCCACCCCGTCCCATAGAGCCCCGGCCTCACTCACGGCTCCCCTGCTTGGCCCCCCACCCTACCGTTCACCTCCAACAAACATCGGGAAGCAGAAGGAAGGAGGATGAAAGAGGAAGCCAAATTTGTTTTGACCTAGTAATACATTCACTTGGTACAAAAGAAAAACGATAGGAAAGTATACAATGAAAAGTCTCCCTGTCCACCCTGTTGCTCATTCCAATCTAACTCCTCCCCATAGGTAACAAGCATTATTGGTTTGTTACATACACAAGCTAATATAAAGATGTTTTTTATTTCCTCTCTTCTCCACAAAATATTCCTCATACTCCTTTTATCTGTCAATAGTTCTTGGAGATCTTTCCGTATTCGTGCGTAAAAAGTGGTCTCATCCTTTTGTGGCCGGGTAGCATTCCTTTGGCTACTCTATTTAATCAGTTCACCAATAATCGACATTTAGATGGCATCTAAGATTTTGTTAGGCCCAACAAGACCGCAATAAATAAACCTGAATGTATTCACGTTGCATGTGTCCAGACACATCCATTAAATAAATTTTTAGAAGCGGGGTCATTGATGTGATCTGACATGTTTGTGTTTAACGATTAAAGTCTGTCTCGGGAAAGATAAATACTCTATATGATTTCACTTATATGTTGAATCTAAAAAAACCCAAACTCAGATACAGAGAACAGATTCATAAGGAAGGGGGTGGGAGGCAGTGAAGGGGCCAATGATACAAATTTCCAGTTATCAGATAAATAAGTTTTAGGGATGTAATGTACAGCATGGTGACCACAGTTAATGGCACTGTGTTGTATATTTGAAATTTGCTAAGAGAGTAAACCTTAAAAGTTCTCATCCCGAGAAAAAAATAAATAAATAAAGTCTGTCTCCCCTCTTGGAAGAGGAAAGGGACTCTGTTCTAGTGACTGCTATTTTCCCAGCACGAGGAACTGCTAGACTTTGGTAGGCGTGCAACAAACAATGTGTTCGATAAATGAATGAATGACCGATGCCCTCGGTCTCTGCAGTTGACCGTCTCTGGAGTGTAGGGAGCCCTCACTGTGTGCCCGGTGCTGTGCATCGTGGTGCCGATCCTCCACACTTCCCCGTGAGGAAGGCACAGTTTTGACAGCCCCACTTGACAGATGAGAGCACTGAGGCCCAGAGAGGGAGCACAGCTGAGCTGACGCCACACAGCTAGTCAACAGCCAAGCCACAGTTCCCACCCAGCGAGCCAGACTCTGGAGCCACTAACAATCTCACCCACTGCTCCCAACACATCTCTTCTCCCCCCCCCCCCCCACCACACACACACTTAGCTCAGTCCTCCAGCCCCACCTGGACCCCTCATCTTGCCTCACATGCTTCCCTGGACCTAGCTACTTCTTCTCAGCCTCACCCCCAGCCAAAGGCGTCTGCTCCCTGCCCTCGGCCAATGCGGGACAGGACCAAGGAGAAGAGCTGTCATTTCCATACAGCTGTCCCCGGGAGCCAGGCCTTGCCTAAGCCCCCCCATTTTCCCTGAAAAGGCTGAATTGTCTCGGCCGTTTGGGGGGCACCTCTCGGCACAGGCCGGGCTGCCTGGGCAGGGCCTGGCTGGGCTATTATCCTACATTATCTCACTCCCCTGCTCCTGAAAAGAGCCAGTGACTGCTCGCCCCCCCTCAGCCCTCCCCTGCTCGCTCCTGTCTTTTACACTTAATTACCTCACTCATTACCCCGCAGCCTGCAGAGGCCGGACCACAACTGGGGCGTGAGTAATCCCCGCATCACACACCCAGCCAGCCGGCCAGCAAGGAGCAAATTGCTCACACAGCCCATAAATAAAGGAACAGGGCCCACTCAGGCCTTCAGAGCAGAAGGACTTCGTGGCTGCTGCCGTGAGGGGCAGGCAGTGGCCCCAGCTTCCCAGTCGGCCTTTGCCGGCCCTGGTGAGATGGTCTCCACCTCCCCCACCCCAGACGGGCGACCTTGAACTTCCCCAGGCCACTGAAGTCATAGCTCAGTGCCTCTGACAAATGAGACAGCAGGGGCCCACACCCCTTCCTCATCACAGCCCGGAAACTATCCAGGCGTGTCTCCCAGGCTTCCTACGTGACCCCTCCAGCCATGCACCTCCACCCCTGGCAGTGGGGACCCACCAAGTCCCCAGCGTGTCCTCTTTCTCCCCCAGCTCCTTTGCACATGCCACCACTCCTGCTTCCCGAACACTCTTCCTCATCACCCAAGGGCCTGCTTAATTCCTACTCACTTGAAAGGTCACTGCCTCTGGAGAGCCTTCCTTGACCCCTCTAGGCCGGGCCAGGGACATCATGGACTTTCTTCAGTCAAAGCATCAAGCCATTATATTGTCACTGCCTTTTCGCTTGCGTCCTTTGAAGAAAGGACTGAGGGGCACCTGGGTGGCTCAGTCGGTTAAGCGGCCGACTTCAGCTCAGGTCATGATCTCGCGGTCCGTGAGTTCGAGACCCACATCGGGCTCTGGGCTGACGGCTCAGAGCCTGGAGCCTGCTTCGGATTCTGTGTCTCCCTCTCTCTCTGACCCTCCCCTGTTCATGCTCTGTCTCTCTCTGTCTCAAAAATAAAATAAAAAATGTTTAAAAAAAAAAAAGAAGAAGAAGAAAAGACTGAGTCTTCTCCATCTCTTTGTCCAGTGCCCAGCCCAGGTCCTGGCACATGACTGGCCCATTTACTAGGCACTAAGTAAAAGCGAGTACGAGAATGAATGAATAAGTGAATGAATGAGGTGACGAAGGGTAAGGTGCATGTGCTGGATGAAGGGGTTTGGGCCCCTTGTTCCTGTGCCATGGGCTTCTCGCTCCAATATGCCACAGGCTCCCCCCTGTCCAGGGCATCTGAGCTCATGAGGATGATGGATGAACCGGGATGCATGGCCCCAGGACCTCTCTGGGGCTGAAATTTCCTTCTTTTATGAGGTCAGGCGCAGACTCCTTCCCTCGTATCACCTTGGGAAACACCAGCTTCTCGCCTCTGGCATGAGATAGTCCAGCCTTGGCCCAGAAGTAGCCTGCACAACCTTTTCTCCATCAACTTAAAGGCTTCTGCTGATTCACCACCTCCCACATTACCCCAGGGAGGCTGGCACAGGAGCTGGCTGTGTGGTAGGCTTCTCTTGCCTGGAGGACTTCACCTCACCCTCCTGCTTCCTTCCCGGATCCAGGATAAGGAAGGGAACTTGGGAAGGTAGCTGGGAGGGAGTTCCCAAAACCTGAGAGGCCAGAGTTCATGGAATCCTTTGATATCTGGTAAATCCTACGGACCCTTTCGCAGAATTATGTCTTCAAATTAATAAAATACATTAATTAAGAAAATAAAATACATAGTATTATGAAAGAAACCAATTACACTCAAAGAGTTATCAAAATATTAAAAACAAGTCTGCATTACAGTAATATAACGCAGGGTCTAGCAAATCACCATTGTAATTTCCCAGTCCTGATGAGTGTAAATGATATTTCAAGATATCTGGAACAGCTGTAAGGCGATAAGAAAATATGTATGGTTTCTATTAGTGACAAAGTCACTGGTCCCACCAGTACCACTGTGGTCTGTTGCCTGCATTCATCGCTGAAGGATTAAGAAATTTCCGATAAAGGCTAGTGGAATTAAAGACGTAATAATACTTTTCCTCTCCAAGTCAATGACGGACCTGAACTCTTTCTGTGGAGTGCCTTTGACAGCAAGTGACAAGTGCATCAGGAGCATGCTAGCACTTCCCTTCCCGTATCTTGGCAGACATCCTTAATCAATTTTAGCAGTCTTTTCCACTAAACCCAAGCTCAGTCCCAGAATCTCCTGCAACCCCAGGCTCCAAGCGACTGCTACCAACCAATCAAAGTGGGCTCTTGAGCTGCAATCAATTGGTCACTCCTGGGGGGCAGGGAAGGTGTGGTGCTCTTGTGAGCAGGAGATGGGGGAGGGGGGAAGGGGCCCCTGGGTGGCTCAGTCGGTTAAGCGGTTAAGCGTCCCACTTCAGCTCTCGGGTCATGATCTCACAGCTCGTGAGTTCGAGCCCCGCATCGGGCTCTGTGCTGACAGCTCAGAGCCTGGAGCCTCCTTCCGATTCTCTGCCCCTCACCCTGCTCGCGCTCTGTCTGTCTCTCTCTCTCTCAAAAATAAATAAACATTAGAAGATGGAGAGGGAAGGGGGAGGTAACAGGACGTTTAGCAACAACACAGGGAGGGGGCTTGATCTGAGCTCATGACAGGGATGGACAGTCCGGGATGGGTCACGTCGTGGACATCTTTGTTCATGTCATGAACGTGTACTGAGACTTTTTGTTGAGCCACGCTGTGGAGCCAGGGACACAAATGTGAACAACCCCAGACCCCTGCCTTTAGAGCGAGGACAGCGCCAGGAACTGAGTGCCTGCATATGCCCTTGGGGCCATCCTGGGCCGGAAGGATAGAGTCTGTAGGATTCCACCCAACCTGAGAAAAACATTAGTTTTTTCAGACAATCGAGGGGCTGCTGAATCATCCAGGATCCATGGCAGCAAACATGCTTGAAGAATCTCCAAGACGGTCAGAAACCAGGACTGAAGGCTTCATGTCAAGAAGGAAAAAAAAAAAAAAAAAAAAAAGCCCCAGACCGGGCAGAATCCCTAGTCCTAGGGAGACGTCACTGCTGACACCGGGGAGGCCCTGAGGCCAGAGCTCACACCGCTGACTCCGATTCCAGATGTTGACACTCAGACCTTTGTCCCTGCTGCTTTCGGACACTCGATGTAAAGGCTGCCACACTCCAGCCAGAATGGCAAGTGGCTAGCCTGGGCCACGTGACTGCTGTGGCTGCAGAGGAAGCAGGGACGTCCAGTAGGGACTCCTCTAGTGAAAGGAGGGGACTCATGAGTCAAGGGTGTTGGAAGGTGCTGGGTGGCTAAAAGGAAGGTCACCTGTCCACTCCAGCCCCCCAAGGATCAGATGCTTCTGCTGGGCCCAGCTCTGTGCTCAGGACTTTCTCTGGATTATGTGCGTTAATCATCTCAGCTCTCTGGAGAGAGATACCCATTTCACAGATGAGAATAGTGGTGCTTGCAGGAGCTAAGTCCCTTACCCCATCCTTTTAACTGTTCCACAGAGGTGGAATAGGAGGAAGTCATTACCCGCTTTGAAGCTGAACTAGGCCACTGAGCTCTAGATGCCACCAGTCCTGGGATCTGTAGGATTCCAGACCGAAGCTGTCACAGCAATGCTAGACAGGTGTCCTATGTCCCAAGCAAGCACCGGCTGTGTTCTGGACCCTACATGAAAGTCGGCTCCTCAGAGAGGTCTTCCTCGGCCACCCCACCTTAAACAGCCCTCGCCCCACTTATCTTTGCCCCAGGTCACTTACCTTCTCAGCATTTTGTAGGCAGGAAGCTGCCCCTTGTCTATTCTCTGTCGGCACAGTGGGGTGTGAGCGGCATGAAAGCGGCTCTGTCTTGTTCGCTGCTATGTCCCCAGCCCTTAGTACAGTGCCGGGCACACAGTAGGCGCTCAGTAAACCTCGGCAGACTTAGTAGCTGTGCGCCATTGGGCAATTTCTTAACCTCTCTGTGCCCAGCGTCCTCCTTTATAAAATGTGTATAAACAAACTGAGTCCCTCCAAAAGTGGTTGTGAGGGTTCCATAAGTTCACACAGTATCACAGCCAAGCAGGCCTTTTAAGCAGGCCCCTACTGTGTACCAGGCCGGCAGGATTTCCCTGCGGGACCTTGACCGTTAGAGCCACGGGAGTCAGAGAGGAGATGCTCCTGGGGGCTGAAACATCCTAGAGGTCAACTGGCAGAGAACGGACTTGGAATTAATAATGGCTAACATTACCAGCACCAACTGTGTGCAAACAGGCAACCTAAACACCTCGTTCATCTCCCACCTGCTCTGTGAGGTAAGTCCCAGTAGTATCAATATCCCCATTTGACAGCCGAAGAAACTGAGGTACAGAGAAGGCAGGTAGGGTCAGGGTAGATAACTTGCCAGTACGCAGTGGAGGCGGGGTTCGAACCCAGGCCATCCCATGCTTTTAACCCGTCTGCTTCCCAGCCCTTCCTCCACTGGGTGAGATGGAGGAGAGGCTGGGAAGGTGTGCACTGGGGGCACGTGGGTGTTCTGACGCCTTGGGAGGCTGTCCCCCCCCCCCATTAAGTCTGGGGTCAGGCATGGGTCAATATTGAAAGTCCCTTGCCTCTGCACACCTGGGCCACCTCCTGGCTTTCTCCAGAAGCTGATGGGTCCCGGCTGGTGTATGAGCAGAGGCAGAGAGCAGGAAGGCAAAACTGGGGGGTGCTGAGAATCGTCGATTCCTCTATGCCAGGAGCCCTGGGAGCCTGGAAATGCCAACTCAGCAGCTCCAACAGCAACCTCAGCATCTGCCAAGGATGTTTGTGGGATCGGCTGCTGGGGAAGAGAGGGAGGCAGCCTTGATCTGGCAGGCAGGAGCCTAGAAGTTCCAGAACTTCCCGTCCCATGCCTCAGTTTTCCCAGCTGTTAAATGGGGGGTGCTGAGGGGACCATGCGGATATCCCAAAGGCTATTCAAGTAGAGCTCCCAGCCATGCTCCAGGCCTCATACAACCCTATTTAATAGGTGCCATCGTTGGCCTCAGTTTACACAGGTGAAATAGAGGCACAGAGAGGCAAAGTGACTCGCCCAAAGTAACGCAGCTTGAAGAAACGAAGCCGGGATTTAAACTTGGCCCGGGGAGGGGCGCCTGGGTGGCGCAGTCGGTTGAGCGTCCGACTTCAGCCAGGTCACGATCTCTGGGTCCGTGAGTTCGAGCCCCGCGTCAGGCTCTGGGCTGATGGCTCAGAACCTGGAGCCTGTTTCTGATTCTGTGTCTCCCTCTCTCTCTGCCCCTCCCCCGTACATGCTCTGTCTCTCTCTGTCCCAAAAATAAATAAACGTTGAAAAAAAAATTAAAAAAAATAAAAATAAAAATAAATAAACTTGGCCCGGGGTGACCCAGGCCCAAACTCTGAGCCACCTCACTTGCTTGAATGTGGGGCTCTGGTGTAAGAGTCTATTAGTCACTCCACGCCCCTCCCCCCCCCAATGTGTGCTGGGGGTTTGTCTCAAGTCCCCTGACCTTGCAGGGAGCCTGGTGCTCTGATTCAGGCAACCAGGCCTTTCTAGAGGTTTCAGGGAGCTAATTAAGGTGTGACCTTGTCAGGCACAGAGTTAGCATATTCAAGAACATCTCCAACTTTGAAGGCAAGACACTTTAATGGCGGAATGTCAAGGTCTGTGATGGTCAGGATAGGGACTCAATCGTCCCCAGAGGCAGAAGCAAATCTTGAGAGCTGACAAACCAACCCAAACCCAGGCCAAAGAGGACTAAGGTGAATGGGGGTCACAAGGAGGTCTCTTCACTCGACAGTTTATTCTTTCATTCAAGAGATACAGCACTGAGGACTCATTATTTGCCCAGCCCTGTGTAGGTCATGGGGTGTGGCAGTAAATGGAACAGATCTGGGCTCTCATTTGAGGCGCATTCAGCCCTGGCAGGGTGAGGAGGAAGGAGAACCCCTTTGGAGGGCCCTCCCCTACCTCCCCCAGCATTAGCACCTTTGGCCCTCTTAGAAGGAGGACTCTGTGGTTTAAAATCAGGGCTCTGCAGCCAGATCAGCTGGGTTTGAATCCTGACACCTAGCTAGGCCTCCTTGAGCACATCATCTTGCCTCTCTGGGCCTTGGTTTCCTCATCTGTAAAATGGGGCTCTCAGTAGGCTCCGCTTGGTGGGTTTTTTTTTTTTTTCTAAAGTTTATTTATTTATTGAGAGAGAGAGAGAGGGAGAGAGAAAGTGCAAGCAGGAGAGGGGCAGAAAGGAGAGACAGAATCCCAAGCAGGCTCCACACTGTCAGCACAGAGCCCAACGTGGGGCTTGAACTCACGAACTGTGAGATCATGACCTGAGCCAAGATCAAGAGTCAGACACTTAACCAACTGCGCCACCCAGGTGCCTCTTGGCAGGCTGTTTTGATGGTCAAACCACACAAAGGGTTGCTTTTGACTCCCAGCACATAATAAGTCCTCAATAAATATCAGCTAGCATTGTCATCATCTGAGACTCTGAAACACACTCCTCCCACCACATATCATCTCTGTCCTGGGCTAGATCCTGGGGTCAAGCAGGAGGGTGGCGATAAGAGAAAGGGTAACTAGTACGGAGGGAGAGAAGAGTGCTCTAGGCAGCAGGAACAGGACTGCAAAGGCCTCGAGGTGGGAGGCATTGAGGGAATACGGTAGAAGCTTCAAGAGGGTCTAGGACCCTGCCACATTCCTGACCCCTCCAGGTGGCCCCTTCCTGGAGTCTGCTGCGGCTCTGAGTTCCTGAGCCAATGAGGAATGCAAATGGAAGGCTGCCAGGCCCTTTGCCACTGCAGAGGAGGCAGTGTGGCAAAGTGGTCAGAGCACAACCTCTGGGGCAGGCTGTCCAGGTTGGACCCATGGCTCACCGCCTACTGGCTGTGAGACCTTGGACAAGTTACTTAACCCCTCCGGGCTCAGTTTCCTCCTCCGGAAAATAGGGCGAACAATACTGTCGGGCCTGAAAAGGCAAGTGTGAAGAGGAACTAAGGTAATGTTTGGAAAGCGTGCAGATCAGTACCTGGCACATGGCCCAGAGCCGTAAGTGTTTATTAAATGAATCAAGAAAAACACGCGCAGCCGCGGTAAGGTACCTGCCACTGGGCCCTCGTCTGGGCTGCAGTCACCGGGCCTCCAGCTGCAGCACCCTCTCAATCTGCCACAGTGTTTGAGCTGAGGCCGCACTCCTCCTCCAGTACAGCCCCCTCTGATGACAGGGCACAGCGAGGAACGAGGGCCGGCCGTTCTGTCCAGCATGGGGCAATCCCTGTGCTGGAATGCCCTGTGGGCTGGTCACGCTTTGTTGGACCCGCACCACTGCCTGAGGCTCCTGTTCCCCGCTCTTCCTTTGTCCCACCTCTCCCTTCACAGGTACCAGACCTGCACCCTGGCTGAAGGCACCCGTCCTTCCCCCCGCAGTGTTATCTCCCATAAATTTCTGGCCTTGGTTTTCACATCTGCTTCCCAGAAAACCAAAGTGGGCCAGTAGAGAACATGGGGCTTAGCAAATTCCAGGGAGCCCGCTGTGTGCCCTCAGGCAAGTCGCCTCTGTGAGCCTTGAGGTACCGAGCTTCATCCTTCTCCTATCTTCTTCCCTTTGGCCCAGAGGAGGAGGGCCTGGATAAAACACACTGGAGAAACAGGGCAGCGTAAGTGAAGCTTACCAGAAAAAGAGCCCCATCAGCGTGGAGTGGATGCATTTGCGGCCACTCTCCTCCTTGGAATTCATACAGAATTCCATTATCAGCCCTGGACAGCAGCTCAGGGACCATCTTCTCCCATGCCCATTTGACAGACGAGAAAGCTGGAGCCCAGAAGGAGGAGCGAAGGGGGCAGAGCCGGGACTAGAATTGAGCTCCTGACTCCCGGGGCACTGCTCCTTCCTAACCACAGGCGGTGAACCCTGCAAATAGGATGCCTCGTCCCCTCCACAGAAGTGCAGAGCGAGGTACGGGGCAGTTCTGCCGGCCACCTGGGTTACACAGCACTGAGATCCACACCCAGACACCAGTAGCCAGCCTCCTCCCGGACGGGCAGAGCAAGGTCGAAATCTGGAGGATACCAGGGCAGACTGAGACGGCAGCCCCCACTAGTGAGACCTGTTGTATCAAGGCTCCTGGGGAGGCAGGCTGTGGGCCACACGGATCCGAGACCCTCCCCAGCTCCCGCACACAGTCACCTTGTGGTCTGGAACTCATCATGTCACGTGGGTTCTACAAATGAGGCACAACAGAGTCTTCGGCCACGAGGTCATGGTGAGGCTGAGATGAGGGAAGCCATGGAAGTTAAATCGGCCAACAATGATCAAGGCAGGTCACTGGGGGCCAGGCACTTCTCCAAACACTTCACAGGTACATTGCCACTTAATCATGACTGCAGCCTTGTGAGACGGGCCCTGTTAACGCCCCCACTTTACAGATGAGGAAACGGAGGCACAGAGAGCCACGTGGCTGGGAAATGGCAGAACTCGGATTTGAACCGAAAACAGGAGGACTCTGAATCCCTCTCACTAAAGCCCCTGGCAAGGCCAGCTTCTGTGGAGGGTAAGTGTTTAGAACAGTGCCAGGCACACAGAGCTGCTCAGTGCTGCTGCCGTTGATAGAACAATAATTATTATTGTCGCTGGGGAAACTTGCCACCAGCAGCACTATGTTCCCAAAAGTCAGAAGAATGAATATCCTGACATGTTTTACAAAATGTATCAGTTCTTCTCTTTAGAAGTAAGGGAGCAGTTAGCAAGTATTCAAGATCAATGCCTGTTGAATTGAAACATTTTATGGTCTTTTTCAGAAAACACGGAAAGAAGGGGGGAGGGGCAAACCCATAGACCCACCATCCGTTCAGTTTCCACGTTTATTTTTATTTTGGTTCATAGTTGTGAACATGCTAGGAGAGATTTCGGGATGCTGCATCCTTCGTTTAACAGGATTCCGTTTGCTTTTTCCCTTGTACGATGATTTTTAATGACTACAGAACATTCCATCAAGCAGGTGGCTTCTTCATAGCCCCCTCCCCATTTTCCCCAGGTTGGGGTTTTTATTCCAGTCTCAGATGCTGCAGCAGACATCCCTAAGGTTAAAGCTCTTTACTTATTTGATGGTGACTTGGAGAAATGAGTTTCTCATAGCAGACTTTCTGGAACTAGGAAGCCAATGTTAGGAGAGGTTTGGGGACAGAAGAGCCTTCTCAGTGTCCTAGTGATGAAACTGTGCCAGCCATTGTGTATTTCCTCCATGCTTAAGGCCTCCCCACACTGTAGGGTTTTTTTTTTTTTCTTAATGTTTATTTATTTTTGAGAGAGAGAAAACAGAGCGTGAGCAAGGGAGGGGCAGAGAGAGAGGGAGACACAGAATCTGAAGCAGGATCCAGGGCTCCAGGCTCTGAGCCGTCAGCACAGAACCCAATGCGGGGCTCCAACCCACGAACCGTGAGATCGTGACCTGAGCCAAAGTTGGATGCTTCACTGACTGAGCCACCCAGGCGCCCCTAACACTGTAGGTATTTTTGAACCTCACTTTCTGGGCTGAAGGTTTCTTCTTTTTTTTCTTCTTTTCTTTTTTTTTTTTAAGTTTATTTATTTATTCTGAGAAGAGTAAGCATGAGCGGGGGTGGGGGGCAGGGAGCAGAGAGAGAGAGAGGAGAGAGAGAGAATTCCAGGAAGGCTCCGTGCTGTCAGTGCAGAGGCCAACACAGGGGCTCGAACTCATGAGCTGAACCATGAGATCATGACTTGAGCCAAGATCAAGAGTTAGAAAAATGCCAGGCAACTGAACCACCCAGGTGCCCAGAGACCTGGGATCTTACACTCAACCTACCACTAGTGCTCTACAGGACCTTGACTATGTCACTTCTGGGGTGGATTACCTCTCCATCCTGCCCAGTGAGAAGACCTGACGAGAGAGAGCCCAGTTCCAGCTCTGTCCCTAAGCCATCATGAATGTTCAATGTCTTGGGAAGCTCTCTGGGTTGAGTTTCATTGTCTCTTTGTAGGAGATCAGAACGGGGGAACCACCAGGCAGGCAGAGGTGAGCTCATGGGCACCCACTTGTCTTACACATGCCACTGGACTAAGCACCCATAGAAGATAGAGATCCCAGAGCCTAGCACAAACTCAAAAATTTGGACACACCACAAATAACCATCAACACACTCCTCCGTGGCCCCAGCTCACTCCTGTCTCAGAGCCTTTGAAGTGGAGCCTCTGCCTGGAGCACCCTCTCCTTGGCTCCGCCCACAGCCAGCTCTATCTCATCACTCAAATCTCCGCTCGGATGTCCCCTCTTCCCGGAGACCCTTACTCATCACCTCACCCAGTTTTATGTCCCTTACAGCACTGAGCAACTATTTGAAAGGATACTGTTGACATCAGTTTTTCCTTCTTCAGTGTCCATCCACTGCCCCTCGAATGTCACCTCCAAGAGAACAGGGACTAGGATTGCCACCACTTACTCCACAGAACCCCACAAACATGTGGGTGCTCCAGGTACAGCTGTGCATATAAAAGCCACATGTATTGAGCACCTCGTATAGGCGAGGCACCATTCCAAGCCTTTTACATATAGTAACTCTTGTAATGCTCCCAAGCCCCTGAGCTAACAGCAATTACTATTCCCATTTTATAAAGGGGGAAAGTGAGGCACAGAGCAGTTGAATAACTTGCCCACCATGCCACAGCTAGCAAGTAAGATAGCTGGGGTGCCCCACTGCACCCTGTAAGAGTATGCTGAGCCACACATGGGACAGAGTCCCTGTCCCCATGAAGCTCGGGGGCTAATGGGCTAGCTGACCTAGTCTACAATACAGGAAGTCAGGGATACTTACTTCCCCTAGAGGAAGTGATCCCTCAGCTAAGTCCTGAGGACAGGTAGGGGCGTGCTAGGATGAAGTGGAGGGAAGGACAATCTAAAGGAGGAAACACTGTGGAGGCCAAAAGATAAGCCACCGGGCACCAAACCTAAAGAACTAGAAGTTGCTTGTATGGCTGGTGTAGGGAACACAGGGGTATGCCATGTGTCAAGGGATATGATCATCTCAACCCTCAGTGACTGAGATTTGAAAAAAGTCCCAGGGAGGAAATATGAGGCTGTACGGCTGGGAAGATGGGCACCACTCCCCCAGATCGTGCAGGGCCTTGGCAAGCTGAAGGGTGCATGTTTTATTCCAAGGTTCCACATCACACCTCAAAGACTAGTGGAAGCCCCTCACTCGGTGGTGCCCAAGGGCCACACAAGGGTCTCTGGAAATTTCTGCTGACTCACTGTGGGACCTCAGGCACCTCCATACTCTTTCTGGGTCTTAGTCTCCCAACTGGTATTGAATGACCCAGTGCCAAAAGCACATCCCCACTCCGTCAGCCTGGCATCCCATAAACAGAATGCTGTTGACCAATGAGATCCTGACATTCCTGGAGTCCAATTCTGGGACTCTTGTGCACTGGCCATCCCATACTTGCTGAGGCCAGCCCACCACCATGGCACTTTGCCAAGCAAGTCTCTGGGCAGGGGTTTGAGTTCTCCTGCTCCTCGATCCTCCAAGATATAGAGGCTCCCCCTAGGTTTTGGCAGGATGGTGGGGGGGGGGGGTCTGTTCAGATCCTCCTGGAGACAAAGGAGCTGACCTGCAAAGAGTTCCAGCGGGAGCCCCGCTCCCCCTCCCTTCCCCCCTCTCCCTTCCCAGTCCACGTGTCTCTATTGTCTGCTCCCCGCTTCAGGGAAAGACACAGCCTCGGATGTGTCAAAACCACCACCCCCCGGCAGCAGGGAAATTAATTACTGGACGATTTTCACTTCCTCTTGCAGCGCCTGCCTGAGCTAGGCACCGGAACAGGACCGGCTGAGAGGGGCCGGCATCGGCATGGGGGACTTGCTGCCCCCACCAGTTCTGGGAGAAGAAAGTTGAACCCCAAACCCAACAGGGGCTTCAGTGGGAGGCCAAGCTGGGGTGGGGGTGCCGACTTCCTCTAGTTAAAGCTGAGTGTCCACACTGGCCACTTCTGAATTGGGGGAGAGGGAGAGGACTGGAGGCAGGAGGGTCGCGGCTGGCGAGCTCACACTCTTTTCTTTGCATCCCTTTCCCTGTGTCCCCATGTGCCTGAACCCCGACTGCTCGGACCACTCTCTGTCCTCTCCCCTCGGCTTCTCCCTCTATCTTACACTTTTCTTTCCCTTTCTTTGCATCCCTGGGGGGCTTTCTTTTTGTGTGTCTGGATCTCTTTTTTTCTCCCATGGGTGTGTGAGCGTGTGTTGCTACTTCTTTCCATCTCTGTTTTCCTTCTTTCTCTGTTTCTCTCTTGTGTCTTTTTGTCCTTATCTCGGTCTCTATTTCTACCTCTTTCAGTGTATGTCTCTGTCTTTCTCTGTGTATCTCCTCTCTCCTCTCTCTCTCTCCCTCCACCCCCCCCCCCCTCTTTCTCCGTCTCTCTGTATCTCTGCGCCTTTCTCGCCCTCACTTTCTCCCCTCCTGCCTGCCCGCTGCTCCCTGCGCCTGGCCTGCCCCCACCGCTGCCGGTTCAGGGGAACGTGTGCGGAGCGATTGTCCTGGGGGACATTTGATGGATTAGAGCGCTGAACAGTTCCATTGCTAGGGGACCACCTGATCTCCTCCAGCCTGCGTCCCATATAAAGCCGGCAGGCAGCCGGAGTGCTGAGCACAGCTCCAGCGATCGCCTGTCTGCGCGCCGCCGCCGCCGCCGCCGCCAAGCCCGAGCGGGAGCCCGAGCCAGAGCCGGGGCCGCCGCCACCGGTGCCGGCTCCGCGCTGCCGCCCGCCCGCCCGCCCGCTGGGAGCTGTCCAGTGCTGAAACCCCGCGCCGACAGCCAATCGCGCCCGGCTGGCCGCCTCCCCCCACCGGGGCCCCACGCAAGTGCCCCCGCCGAGCCCCCCGCCAGTCGCACCATGCCGCGCTCCTTCCTGGTAAAGAAGATCAAAGGGGACGGCTTCCAGTGCAGCGGGGTGCCGGCCCCCACCTACCACCCCTTGGAGACCGCCTACGTGCTGCCTGGCGCCCGGGGGCCGCCCGGGGACAACGGTGAGTAGGACCCGGCGGGGGGGGGGGGCGGGGGGGAGGGAAAGAGGGAGGGGAGTTCGGGCCCTCCCCAACTCGGGCCACGAGGAGGGGTGCGCGCGGCAGGGAACCCCGGGTAGAGATTTCCCTGGCTGTGTGCGCCTCCCGGGCTTCCCGAGGGCCGGGCGGGCGGGGCAGGGGCTAGGTCCCTACAAAGGGAAAGTCGCAGGGTCGATCCATCCCACAGCCACGCGCCAGCCCGGACTTAGAAAGTTGTGGCCCTAAACGGGGCTGGAGTGAGGGGTGGTGAGAGAATGGAGAGAGAGAGAGAGAGAGAGAGAGAGGCACCCACGAAGGGCTAATGCTGGGGGGCTAATGCACAAGGCAGTCTGTGGGTCCCCTCTCCCCAGTGGAGGGAAGGAGGCTGGATGTCTGAGTGTACTGCCCTGGTGGAGAAGATAAGCGGGCCTGCACTACCAGTCCCTGGGGAGACAGGGTTGGCTCCTTGGGTGTAGCTGGGGGCTCCCTCCTTCCCTTCAAGCCTGCTCCCCCTGGCGATGCCAGACAAGTGTTCTCAGGTCCCCTCTCTCAGCAACTCTTTTGTTACCCTCAGCCACATGCCTGCCAAAGGCTGGGCCTGTCCTGGGGACTGCAAGGAAGAGGGGATTTCTAGGAGGGGTTCCCCCAAAGTGGCTCCTGGTCCCCTGGGCTGCACTCCCTCCCCACTCCAGCTTCTCAACCCCCTCCAGAGCCAGCCCTGCTGTTCCTTGTAAGTCCCCCACCCCCAACACACTCCATCTCTTCTCAGAGCAAGTTCCCGCAGGGACAAGGGTTTGAGGGACAAGAGAGGTCATTCAGGCTCAGAAGGGGGTGATCTCTGAAGGATGTAGAGAAGAATCTGAGACTGCTTCCGTAGATCCCATCCCCCATCAAGGGGATCACAAAAGGGTTCTCCTCTGATGGCCCACACCAGGGCAGGTGTCTGGAGAAGAGGCATCCCTTTGGCAGTAAGAAATCTGACATCACATGTGGCATTGGCTTTGGGGTGTGTGGGGAGGGGGAGATGAGGAAGAAGAGGGGAGGAGAGAAAAAGAAGAGAAGAAAAGGGCTGAGAATGGGGGGTGGGCTGAGGTGGTGAAGGCAGGAGCCAGGGAGGGTGGGAGTTTCACCTTGGGGATTGCCAAGCACTTCACCCACATTCCATCACTCTGTCAAGCCAGGTAGCAAGAGGGCGCTGGGCAAAAGGCTCTGTGACCTCATCAAGGTCAAAGAAATTAGGGAGTGATCAGGGATACAGCTGCAGCCCCTCAGCCCCTGGCCTCCTCCAGATCCCCAAGAGAACCAACCCCCATTTTCTTCACCCATATGTCTCTCATTCTACTGTCCTCTTTTCTTGACCCCAGGGCCTCTTGGGCTCGAGGACAGAGGCCCAGGGATATGGCTGGGCTTGTCTGAGTGCTGGCAGGACAGAGGGTGGACCTGGGACCATGCCAGGGCTGGGGCGTGTGTGTGCTAGGATCTGGGTAGAAATGCCTGCAAGACTGGGATGTGGATCCCTTAGGGGACTGGCACAAAATCCTGGGCTCCCACCCCCTGAGGCTTCTGTGGTCCTGTCCCCAGGCCAGTTGAGGAAACCCAGAGAAGCCTAGAGAATTTCTCATGCACAGTCTAAACTGCAAACTATCCCTCAGGGGGGAGGCAGGAGTGCCTTGCTTTGAATGCAGGCCAAAAAAGCTTTGAAAGGAGCCCCTGAGTGAATGGTGGGTCAGAGCAAAAGTTGGGGCAAAGCTACCAGCAGGGGTGTTCCCACAGGGGTTCCACCAGGTTTGACACCCTAGAACTCCCTTGTCTTTTGCCCTTTCCCCAGAAGGTTGTAGACCAGCTCCCTGGCCTCCAGAGAATCCTCTGGCTGTCCTGATAGTCTGATCCCTGGCCTAGAACCCTGAGCGACTTGGGCTCTAGGTCTCTGACTCGCTATGTGACCTTGGGCAAGTGTCTTCTTTCTGTGGTCCTCTGCCTCCCCAGCAGGGAAAGAGTTTGGATGGCTGAACTGAGTATCCTTCCAACTTTGACAAGCTCAGCTTTTGTGAAGGTCAAGTGTGGAATGGGAGGCTCTGGAGATGCCTGAATGAGGGTGTAACAGAATGCAGGGGGCCATTGTCGGGGTTTCTGTAGGATTCTGTTTGCCATCCAATGCCTGGCTGAGGGTGGCAGAGTTTCTGAGACCAGGTATTTCTTGGCTTCATTCTCTGCAGGCTGCCCCACAGTGAGGACGGGCACCCTGGCTTAGCCGCTCTTGGCAGTATCTGCAGTCCAGGGTTAGTGCCGGAGATCAGGGGGTGACCCTTCAAGCCTGGGTATGGCCAGGAAACACAAGGTCTGCCTCATCCTGTTGTCAGGGGCCTCTCCTATCCCTGGGGTGTGGCTAGACTGGGCAGTGAAGGCTCCCTCATCCCACGGGTGGGTAGGGTGCTGGGGGTCCTCAGAGAGCCTACCGGCTCCTGGTGGCCCGTTGTCTCCACTCTGCCGGAAATAACCTTGCTGAGCGTTTGAGGGAAGTGTGAAAAATTGCTGAGCCGACGTTTTTCTCTCCCAGCGTGTGTAAGTGTGCTGGGTAAACAAGGAGAAAGAGAGGAGGGGGGGGAGGTGAGGAGATGGAGGGAGGAAAGGAGGGAGGGAGGAGAAGGGAGGGGGAAGGGGGGAAGGGGGGAAGGGCCTGGGGCTGGAGATAGTTCCAGTTATTAGAAAGATCCTCTTACAAGCCATTCCTGCAGCAGCCGCTACAGGGTCAGGATGAGGCTGGTGGGAGGGGAAGCTGGGGAGGGGTGCGGGGAGGGGGGCCTGTGAATGTGGAGGTCAGGAGAACCACTGGCTCCTAAGTGATGAAGATTCAGGGCCCCAAATTAAAGAGGTGTACTCCCAGCTCAGGGAATGCCTGGGAGTGCTGAGGATTCCTGGAGGACTCCTCCTACACACACACACACACACACACACACACACACACACACACAAGCAATGCTCTACTCCCTCCCTTTTCAGCTTCTACAGGCTGGGCAAAAAGCAAAAAGGTGCAGGTGCATCAGGGCTCCAGGCCTCGCCCCAGCCCAAAGAGCCCCTAAATAGGGAAGGGGAAGCTTCCCAAACGGAAAAATCTCTAGGCCTTTCTGCAGAGCTCCCCAAAGAAGGCAGACCAGATTTAATTCCACCATCCTGTCCAATACAATGCCTCATTTCTCCCCCTCCTTCTCCTCTTGCTCCTCCACTGTTTTCTGCCTCAGTGCAGCCTCCCCTTCCCCTCCTCTCCCCTGAGTGATTCTGAACACAGATTCCGTCTTGTGAGATGCCAACTCACATCCTCCTGACTGACCCTCTCAGAACCTCGCCCTCCAACTCCACCAAGCCCACCCCTTCGCATCCTAGGGAGATGCTGGGGGAACTCTCAGCCCTCCCAGAGCAGGCTGCTGCTGCTCATCTATCTGCGTGGCTGTAGTCTCCGTGGATCTCAGCCCATCTTCACTGCCTACCTCCATCACACCCTCACACCCCAGCTCCGAACTCCAGCTGGGCTCCCTGTCCTCCCTCCTCTGCCCCCCCCCCACCCTGGGCCTGCCCCCGTACTGCTTCACAGTGCATCCGACCCAGGCAGATGAGGGATCAATGCCAATCCAATAACACAGTTGTCTGCCCTCCACAGCTACATTAAGCCTCTCCAGCAGGCTGAAGAAGCACTCCTACTCTTGCCCATGGGCTTATCTAGTTGACCACATTACACCAGCGCCCACTTCCTCTCACTCCCTCTGATGGCGCCAGGGAGTCGCTCCAGGCCAGGCCTGGAAGCCCGGCTGAAAGGCCCCAACACATCCACCCCACACCTCAGAAAGGCCATCTGGGGAGCAGGGATGCAAAAGGGCTGCCCCAATTCCTTGGCAGAGGGAGCCCAGAGACGGCTGGGGAGGTGCCCAAGGACACACAGCAGGCCCATCTGGCTCTTAACTACCACTTCCCCTGGTATCTCAGTCTTGATCTAGGCCCAAGATCCAGGTTAGAGACATGTCAGAGGTCCAGGTTCAAAGTCCAGGTCCAGATCTGAGATCCAGGCCCAACATCCATGTCCAACCTTAAGTCTAGGACAAGGTCCAAGGTCAATGTCCTAGGCTAGTCCAGTCCAAGATTCAGAACAAATTCATGTCCAAGTTCAAGTTTCAATGTCCGAGATCAGGTCCAGGTCAATGTTCAGGGTCCAGGATTACGATCCAGATCGAATTTCTAGTTCAAGGTCATGTCCAGGTCCATTCTGAAGGCTTGCCAGGTTGATGTCTTAGACTCACCATTAGCTTTTTCGTGGCCTTGGACTGGTCTCCCCCAACCCCAGCCTTAGTTTCCTTCTCATGAACTCAAGCAGTTGAACTTGATCTCTTTCAGCTCTGACCTTGTAGGGACCCAGAAATCTGATTTTTCTAAGAATTAGTCAGTGGGAGTATGGAATAACAGGGCCCATGTGGGATATGGAATCTGGGGTCCACAGTCCCCTCTAAGCCTGGGATCACAAGGGTGACATGAGGGGACAGAGCTGAGCATCTATTTTTCAAGCAGTCTGTTTGTGGTTCCTGAGGGACAGCAGAAGAATACATCAAGTCCCTATGTCAGCACAGCAATTTATATCATCCCCCAAACTCCCCACACCCCAACTCCCCCCACACACACTGTGGGCAAAGGGCAGTGAGCACAGGGGAGGATTAGCTCCAACCTACAAAGGCAAACGAGGCCAGGGAGACCCGTGCCTTGCATGAGGTCACGGGGCATAAATGGTGGACCCTGTCGCACCTCCCTGGTGAGTGCTTCATCTACATGTTCTAGGGACCCTCCATAGCCCGGAGGCCCTCTGAGAGGCAGGATGAGACCCTTGCTGAGAGAGATGAGACCCCCAGAGTTCCTGGCCTCCCTCCCAGCTGAGGTGTCCGGCTGCCAGCCTTTGGGTAAGAAGGGAGGTTGGAATGGGCCCTCTGACTGTACCCTTCTGGAACAGAAGGAGGGGAGGGCAGAAAGCAGGAGGCGTGGAGCGCCTGCATGCATTGTGCAAGGGCCTTCCGGAGACTCCCCCAAGGGAGCAGACCAGTCAGCGCTAGGCAATTCAAGACCCTTAGCCACCCACTCCTATCTCCACAACCCCTTGAAAAATCTTTCCTATTGATTCCTGCAGAGCTGTGGACCTCCCCATGGGCCACAGGAATTGGGTCACAGTCAGGAGGAAACAGAATATGTGGGATTTCTTGAGTGGGGGGAAGGTAGGGAGGGACCCTGGAATCCTCTAGACACTCCCTGGGCCTAGGTCAGTAGGCGTCAGCCCCACACCCTACAGCCGTGGTCACGCTGGGCCAGACTTCGCTCTGTCCCCTGCTCATCTGGACTCCCAGGGACCCTCCCCAGTGGGCAGGTGTACCAGCTGCTAGGCCCTTGGAGGATGTGGGTGTCATTTCTGGTCTGGTGCCCAGGGAACAGCTAACAAAGATGCTATAATAAGGGGAGGGGGAGGCACCAGCCCCTTTGCCCAGCTCTGTGAGCAGACAGGAGAAACTATTTTTATCCCGCTTTGCTGCTGACAGACCTGGCTTTCTGCTCAGCTGGCTGGAGCTGATTCTCGAGGCCCGAGGCCCTGGCACAGCAAGAAGCAGCTCTAAATATACCCGTGCAGCAGCCCCTCCAGCTCCCACCACCAAGCAGGGCTGGGCCCTCCTCAGGAAAGTGGGCCACCTGGAAAGCCGGCCCACTACCAGGCCCCTCTCTTTTTCTGCCCATCTCAAGGCAGGGCAGTGGGACTGGGGCTGGAAATTCCCTGGAGGAAGGTTGGGACCCTGGGAATCTGGGAGAGACTGGGAAAGGGAGTCAAGGACTGAGAGGCAGGAGGCTGGCCTAACTCGGGTGTGAACTTGCTTTGTGACCTGAGGTGGGTCAAGGCCTCTCTCTGGGCCTCAGCTTCTATACGGCCCCGGAGGAAGTGACTATCACGTTCCCTTAGAGAGGAAGTAATGTGCACAGAGCACTGAGCAGGGTGCCTTGTACACAGTAAGCGCTTAATAAGAGTCAATCATTACTTCTGTTAGTTTTATTTGCAAAAACGTACAAGGGGCTGGAACAGTTTCTCAAATAGCTTCTCTCTGCCCCCAACACCCCACCATCCTATCAGACACGGGCCAAGTGGGGGATGTTACCTGGAAAAGAAACCCACTGCTCCTTTCCCCCACCAGTTGAAAACTTCCTACCCCAGCAGTCTCCATCCAGCTAGGGTGTTCTGGAAAAAAACACAGGCTTCGGAGGGTTACAAGCCCAGCTTCTCTTCCAGCGACCTTGGGCAAATCCTCTCCCCTCTCTGGGCCTCTGGGCTTAGCACTGTGCCTGGCACCCAGGGGAGGTTCAATGAAAGCAGTGGTACTGGTAATGGCACTTATCAGAAATGCCTCCCCTCACCCCAAGGGGCCAGACGGCTGGGTGAGACCGTGTCTGTAGAGCACCTAGCACCTTAATCTTTGTAAAATTCCCTTCCCACCATTCCTTTGGCTCCCAGATTTTTCATTTTTAACGGATTCTGGACCTTCAATCTAAAGTATCGAGACTCTTAGGCAGAGAAGGCCAAGAGTCATTCGCAGGTGACATGTGTATGCTGTCTCCAAAGTGTTTCTGAGCCTTCCCCCAGGTGGCAGGGGTGGCTCTAGTCCCAATCCCTCCAATGGGGGATTCGAGCCCAGAGAGGCTGTGTGACTTGCCCAAGAGCACACAGCTAGGATATGAGTAAAAGAACCAGGATGAGAGCCACGTCTCTTCTCCCTGGGTCCCTGGCCATTCCTGCCTCTATCGTGACCCACTCTGTCACTCTGTCAGATGGGGGACAAGTAGCTCAGCCATCTATGGTCACCTGTGGAACAGAGGAAAGCACCGAAAACCCATCGGGGTTCCATGCACACAGTTAGAACACAACTTAGCGTCCTAAAGGATTCTCCAGTGTTGAGGCCCAGAGAGGTGAGGTGGTTTGCCCAAGATCATATAGCAGCCTGAGACTCCCATGTGTGTCTCGTTCTACTCTTGCTAGATTAGAAGGATATCACCAGGAAACGTAGGGATAATAATGATAATAATAATAATAGCAGCTGGGGAGTCTATTGTGTGCCAAGCATTGTACTAAGCACTTTATATGCATTAATTCATTCAGTGCTATTACAAGCTCCCTTATACATACGTGGCACAAAACGGTTACATAACTTGCCAAGGTCACATAGACAAGGAGAGGTCTAGGGTGGCTCTGAGGAGAGTGAGGTGGAATTGAGGGAGCTTGGGGGTGTGCTGGAGGGACAGGAAAAGGGCCTGAGGATCTAATTCAGAAAGGGCCACGATGCAGAATGGGTCTTTAAAGCATCCCAGTCGACCTTCTTCTGTACAGACCAAGTCCAGAGAGGTTAAGTAACCTGGCCAAGGTCACAAAGCAAGTTAGAACCACCTCCTCCCGATATGACCACGAAAACTCTCTTCTAGCCCACAACTCTACCCCGCCCCCACCCACACAACGCACGTGGAGCTTCACGGCTGCTGGGAATCAGGTCTGGTCTGCAATGCCTGTCCTGAAGGCAATTCTGCATCCGTCTCTAGGCTGAAGAGCAGCCTTTGTTTGAGGCGCCCCTATTTCTATGTAAAGAGCCCCCCAGCGACAGGAGTAAGTTGCTGCAGTGCTACAGGCTGCCACCAGAGGGCACCACAGGCAGGGAGCCCGTGAGGACTCGGCCTGGGTCACTGAACTCCTGCCACCCACCAAAAGTTTTCTCACCCAAACCGGAAGTAGAAATTACACGTCCTGAGGCAACAGAGGCCCAGAGAGGAACATCAAGATGTGTCTTAGCAGATGCCAACAAAACCGCAGCACAGAAACCCATGTGGGGAGATTGTTGGGTTGGGTTGGGATCCTGGGTTGGGATCCTGGCCCTAAGTTACTAGGCGGGCACGTTGCTTAACCATCTTGTTTCTAAATTTCCTGGTCTGTAAGATGATACCAAACTTGGAGTCAAGAGGATGGAATGCATTCATGTATATAAAGCCCTCAAAATGGCACCTGACACATTTAAGTTCTCTAGGATGTTCATTAGCATTTGTTCACTTTTCACATGCGGTTTCTTTACTCGCGGACTCCCTACTGCAACTGTCTGCATGCTTCCATTATCCCCCGTTTTACGGCTGGGGAAACAGAGGCACAGAGAGGGCAAGCAGTTTGTCCAAGGTCACACAGCTGGGAACAGTCAAGTCAGAACTCAATCCAGGCAGTGGGGCACCAAGGTTATGCTCTTAACCAGTATGCCGTCCTTATTCAGTAACAGGACACACGCTGGTCACATGATCAGTGATCCCCTGACACATGGATCCTATACTATCTATCCCCTGAGGCACAGAAAGGTACAGGACTTGCTCAAGGTCACCGAGAATCTGTGCCAGGAGTCAAGCTGTCCAAAGACCAGGTAGGCAGAATGGCCTACAGCGGGTCACGCTGGGCTGGGGAGTGAGGCTGGCCCCGCAAATCTCCATTCCCACTTATCACCCATTTCACAAATGCTTATGGAGCGCTGGCTAGCTGGGGCCCTGGGGATGGGAGGTAGTAGCCACTTCCTCCGGGACCTCTGGGTGTGTGGGAAGCAAGGGAGCAGGGCAGTGCGTTCCAATCCTTGCTCCACCCCTGAGCAAGCACCATTACCACTCCATACTTCAGTTTCTTTATCTGTAGTGAAAGTGTTTTTGTGATGATTTGGACAGGTGATGGGAGTGAAGCGCCCAGCCCAAAGCCTGGCATGCAGTAAGGCTCAATAAATATTTGCTGTTATTATCACTATCTCAGGAGTTACAATAGAGGTACCAGGGACAGGAGGTCTGGGAGTACCAGGCAGGTATTTAACTCAGTCTGAAACAATACTCCCTGAATGTTTTGGGGCCTGATTCCTGGAGTGGAGGGGGGGGGGGGAGTGCCTCCAGACCAAAGGCAGACAGGAGGGGAGGAATGGGGTGCTGGGAGGCGGGGCAACTCTCCTTCCCCCATTAAAAAACTGCCAACCCCACTGCCTTCTCTGCAACCCGAGCCCCTCCCTACTGAGTCATCCACCCCCACAGTCCCCAGCCACTTGGTGTGCAGACTGTCTTGTGCCAGCAGCTGAAGGGAAAGAAAAAAAAGGGCATGCCCTCGCCTTCAGGGCTGGGGGACACTCTGCACAGACTTTACTCTGTGACCATCCCAAATTCCAGATGAGAGGAAGAGGTACAGAGGCTGGATCGGGCAGGCAGGCTGTTTCAAGCAAGGAAAAGCTGTGAATCCAGTTCCCTGCTTACAAAGTCCTATTCCGCCTGTTTTCCTGAGTGGGGGAGGCTGGAGAGTGGGGAGAACGGGTCTCAAGGTCAGAAGGAAGGTCAGATCTCCTGCTGTGCCACTCCCCAGCTTGAAGCCTCAGAAAGGGGCCTGACTTTCCTTGTTCTCCTGGAATCGAAAGACAATGGAAACACTTTGTAATTTGGTGCCAGGTCGGTAAGTGTTGTGCACGTCTGCCAGAAATTCCCCCTGAGAGCCCGGACCCCAGGTCTGAGGAGGGTGCCAGGACCACGCTAGGCCCTGAGAAGGAGAGACAAATCATGGTGGCCCCTGCACTTGGGAAGCCTCTGTGGAATCCCCTGGGCGAGCCTCAGCCTGCCTACCCACCAATCACACAAACCCAAGGTAGACAGGATTTCTGGTCCAACTCCAAAGAGGAGGGAAGTGGGGGAGGGGGGGGAGGTGAATTCTCACAGGGAGACTCCAGAATGCTTCTAGTGGAGCTGGGAGCAAAACAGGCTCAGGAGCAAGTACAAGGAAGTCCCATTCCTGAAGCACCTAGTACATGCCACACACTTGACCTCTCAAATCCTCTAGCAGCCCCGGGAGATGGGTCTAACAGGGCTGTAATTCATTTATGCAACATCTACTCATTGCACACCTGTTTTTTTAAGCCAGGCACATGCTGGGCACACAAATCCAGCCCTTGGAAGCTCACAGCCTGGTGGGGTAGGCAGACAATTAAATAACCTTCAGTGAGGACACTTATTCAAGCAAATAAAAAGCATAATTATAATAGCTAACATTTATATAGTAATTACTGGGTACTCCTTCTCTCCCTTTCTCTGTATTTCCTTACACAGAAATTGGGGATGAGAACGGCACCACTTTGTAGGGCCTGTAAGGACTGAATGAGTTAACATGCATAAAGCACTGAAGCAGGGCCCGGTGCATGCTTAATACGTGCTTCTTTTCATCACTTAACTCTGCCCTTCCAAAGACCCTGGGAGGGAGAGCCCAATTATAAGCTCCATTTTGTAGATGAGGAAACAGATTCAAAGAAGTTACAGCACTGGAATGGCAGAATGCTGTTAGAATAAAGGCAGCATGGCCTTTGGCGTCAACCTGCTAAGGTCTGAATCTTGGCTCTATCACTTACTAGCTGGGAGTTTAGACGCTTTACGTCTCTGTCTGTAAAGTGGGTGTGAAAAACAGTAAGACCTTCAGTGCGTGGTTGTGAGCACTTAAGAAGCTAGTGAACACACAGCCAGTGGCACCGTGGGGGCGCCATGCTCCAAGAGGGTGGCGCAGGGGTTGTTTCATCGGTGGCCCATAGCGGAGGATATGAACACAGGCAGGGCGGAGGCGCAGGACAGCGACCGCCGTCCTAGTTAGGAGCGCCAACATTTCCCAAGAGCGAGCTCCGGGACGCCGCGCTGGAGAGCGCCGGGAGTGTGACCTGCCCCCTGCGGCGCCTCACCTACGTCCCTGCTCCCTTCCCGCCCCTGCAGGTTACGCCCCGCACTGCCTGCCGCCCAGCAGCTACGATGCGGACCAGAAGCCCGGCCTGGAGCTGGCGCCGGCCGAGCCCGCCTACCCGCCGGCGGCGCCGGAGGAGTACAGCGACCCCGAGAGCCCGCAGTCCAGCCTGTCGGCGCGCTACTTCCGCGGGGAGGCGGCCGTGACCGACAGCTACTCCATGGACGCCTTCTTCATCTCGGACGGGCGCTCGCGGCGGCGGCGCGGCGCGGGCGGCGGGGACGCGGGCGGCGCGGGGGACGCCGGGAGCGCCGGGGGGCGCGCGGGGCGCGCGGGGGCGCCGGCGGGCGGCGGGCACCGGCACGCGTGCGCCGAGTGCGGCAAGACGTACGCCACGTCGTCGAACCTGAGCCGCCACAAGCAGACGCACCGCAGCCTGGACAGCCAGCTGGCGCGCAAGTGCCCGACGTGCGGCAAGGCGTACGTGTCCATGCCCGCCCTGGCCATGCACGTGCTCACGCACAACCTGCGCCACAAGTGCGGCGTGTGCGGCAAGGCCTTCTCGCGGCCCTGGCTGCTGCAGGGCCACATGCGCTCGCACACGGGCGAGAAGCCGTTCGGCTGCGCGCACTGCGGCAAGGCCTTCGCCGACCGCTCCAACCTGCGCGCGCACATGCAGACGCACTCGGCCTTCAAGCACTACCGCTGCCGCCAGTGCGACAAGAGCTTCGCGCTCAAGTCCTACCTCCACAAGCACTGCGAGGCCGCCTGCGTCAAGGGGGCCGAGCCGCCCCCGCCGCCGCCCGCCGGCCCCGCCAGCTGAGCCGCCCGCCGCCGCCGCCGCCGCCGCCCTCGGGGCCCCCCACCTCCACCTCCATCCTCTCCGTGCCCCAACAGCGTTTCCCTGCCCACCCCTCCCCCCTCGTGGGGAACCCCTCCCAGCCCGGAACTTTTCTCTCCCGCCCCGAAAACCACCGCTCACCTCTGGCACTGGCTACCCCAGCGCACCCGACCGCAACGTCCTTTCTGCCCCCTGAGACTCGGACCTTGACCCCCTGCTCCCAACTCAGGCACCAGGTCCGCACCGCACCTCTCCCGGGCCCCAGATTTCCTTCCGCCCAGATCCTGCACCTCTCCCCTCTTTCAGACTTCTCTTCCCACTTCTCAGCTGAGTCTCTCCTATCGTTCCTCTATTGGAACCCCAATCTAAGGCCCAAACCTACCTTTGACTCTCACGTCTGTTGTGGTTTCCTCATCCACACCGGTACGCAGGCCCTGCAGCTCCCAGACCACATTCCAACCCCAGACCGTCCTTCTGGCCTCTGCCAGGTCTCGCTGTATGTGTGCCCATCTAGGGATCCAATCCTCACCCCTCCTGGAGTCCCTGGTGTGTCCCTGATCCCCTCCATACCCTGGCCTTAGGTCCAGCCATTCACAGCCCCCTGTACCATGCTCACATACATCTCCCACCCTCTTCGGTCCTAGGGCCTTCTCAACCGCTCCCACCCCCTACTCTCTCCAGACCCCCTCATCCTCCCCGCAGTTCTCATCTTTTTGTGTTCACCTGACCAGGGGCAGACTTGAGGGGCAGTTCAGGCCCTGCCCCCCTAATGTAGTCCTCCTCTCACCCCAGGACAGCCCCTCCCTGGGCTTCCAGTCTCCAGCTGCCCGCTCCCCAGATTCTCTGAGCACTTTCCCCCACCCCCAGGACTACAGGTACCCCTCCTTATTTGTTGGGGGGAGTCTGGGGCACCTCACAAATGCCCTTCCCCCTGTCTGGCTGGGCCTCTCCAGTTATTTATTTGTGTATTTATTTATTTATCTATTTATTGTTATATTTAATCTCTTGGCCTCACCCAGGGATGGTCTGGCTTCCCCAGCTGGACTGGGAGGTCAGGGAGCCAGGCAAGGAGAGAGACAGCAACGGCCATAGAAAGCTGTTCCCCACCCCACCCCCCACTCACACCCCCTCTTGGGGAGTGACGGAGAAGCCTCATCCTCCTCAGAGCCTGAACTCTGGGGAGGGGGCACGAGAATGAGAGGGATAGCCTGCTTACCCTCAAGGGGGGGTGGGGGGGTGGCGGTGAGGGGTATCAGGAGATCCAGTCATGGGGCAGGTCCCCACCCTCCTGAGCCTTCCACTCCCACTCCAGGGAGACCGGAGAGAGGAGCCTCCTCGATTTGTTTCCTATTTATTCCTCTTCTCAAGGGACCCCAGGTTCCAGGGACCGACTGAGCCCCGGACCCCGCTGGGGCCTCCGGCCTGCTCCGCTCCCGGGAGGAGCGCTCCCTCCCGGCCACGTCTATGCAACTCTCCCGGGCAGAGGGGCCGCCACTACCTCCCCCGCCGCGCTTTCGCATGCCCGGGCGAGGACCGAAGCACACACCTCCACGCTCACGGGCCCTGGCCCCCCCTGCTTTAAGCACACGCCTCTGCCCCATCACTAGGCGCCCAGTTCTGGGGGCAGGAGTCCTGGACTCTCCGACCCCTCCCTCTTTCCTCCCAGCCACAGAGGAGGGTGGAGACTGGCGGGGCCCCTGGAGCAGGGGCCCTTCTCTAGGGAGGGCTTCTCAGCTCCAGGCCCACCTGGGAAGGGAGGCAGCAGGGATGGGGGGAGGGAGAGGGGTCGCAGAAGCAATTACGGAGGGTGTTGACCCTGTAAATAGGAACTTCTGACAGCAATAATTTTCCATGCATGCTAAGCCTTTTGGCCATATTTTGTATGAGCGCTTGGCGCTCCCCCTCCCTCCTCCTCCCCCATCTCGCACCCCAGACCCCCCTCCCTTCCTCACCTCCGGCAGTATTACTTGTAACGCAATTCAGGGATATTAAAGGGACTTTGGCCACTCACCAGCGCCTCTAGACCTTGTGATTGGGGGTGGGGTGTGGGCAGAGGAGGCATCTGAGAGGCAGCTGGATTTTTTTCTCTTTTTACATTTTTTTGTTACACATTCATCCTATTTCATATTAATCTTGTTTATTGCAGCTGCATCTTTTCCACTCCATTTCCCTCCCCTTAGCGTGACCACCGTGTAGCTGCCGCCAGGGGTCACACACTCCAGGGGTCCTTTGGCATCCACAAGGTCCCAAGCATCCTCAGTCCTAAATACTCCTCAACAACTGGGGTCGAAAACTCAAAAGATTTCAAGAGCCCGATCAATAGCATGAATGAAGCAGGTTGCTTTGATACATCAGGGAATACTGGAGCCTGTAAACTCACAGGAAAGACTGCGTGTCACCTTAAAGAATTGCAATCGAGTTAACTCTACCTGCCAAACAAATACAACTGTGAGCCAGAGCCAGATTTCTCTCTTGATAGCCGGTTTACAACCCCTTTATGGTTCCCCACTTCATCGGGGGGAGGGGGAAGGTTCTGGCCAGCCCTACTGATCACACCTGGGCAAGTACATGCATGCAGAAAGGTGGAACTTTGGCTCAGCAGGCAAAGTTACCCCAAAACGGTAAGCTGCCCCCAGGGCCAGTCAACTGTCATCAAGGGTGTTCAGGAATGTGTTGAATAGCCCATCCCTCCCCCTTGCCAGCTGCCTTGGTGAGCTTTCAAACTACAAACGTGTCCTCACCTTACCGAAAACTTCCCTGGGGACCACAACACCGTGCCACCTAACTCGAACCCCCAACGTGGACTCACTGAGAGGCAAGGCCATGTGCTTTGAGGGCTGGATGCCAGGCTGCAGGCTGGAACTCAATCTCCCCTGGGGCCAGCTTTTGGGGTCCCTCCTTTTGTGGGCAGTACACTCAACTTTTAGTACTGGTGCCTGTCTGCCTCTCCCTTCACATACCTCTGGACAAGTGGCTATAATCTGAGCAATGTGCTACATGTCTCCAGCAATGACAGCAGTTTGGGGATCCCCCCGCACACACACACACACAAAATCTCCAAAGGGGCTTTGAGGGGCCCAGGCACCTGTTGCCTTCCCTAACCAGCCACACATAGTCCTCTGTGACTACATACTGCTTCTTTCTTTTTTAAATATTTATTTTTGAGAGACACAGAGCACAAGCGGGGGAGGGGCAGAGCGAGAGGGAAACAACAGAATCCAAAGCAGGCCCCAGGCTCTGAGCTGTCAGCACAGAGCCTGGTGTCAGGCTCCAACCCACAGGACCGTGAGCTCATGACCTGAGCCGAAATCAGACGCTCAACTGACTGAGCCCCCCAGGAGCCCCCACACTGCTTCTAACCTGCAGTGTCAGTTACATTTATTTCAGACCCAGGGAACAGAACCCACGCTAGACCCACATTTTACAAACATCTCATTCCCTGTATTAAATCCCCTTGAAGCAGAAAGTGGTTAACACAGCAGGGAATTGCTGCTGACAGAATTGTTGGAAGGACCAAAGGGGAAGAGCCTTCAGCTGGACCCCCTAGAACATCTCCACAGAACCGGCCCACCAGGGGAGCAGCCACTTGCTCCAAAACCAGACAGGGATATCAGCAGGCTCACTGGAACTACTGAGTTCAAGAACACAGCACTATCGGTGTGACGCAAGGGTCAGGGGGCCGCTGCCACTGCCTTTAAAACGGTCTCCTGTCTCCCACTGTGCTGGAGGCCCAACACTGGAACACTGTCACAGAAAACTTAGGGCCTCCATGACCATCTCGCCAGTAGCAAGAGACAAGGCAATAAGAAAATGGCCCCTGCCCACCTCTGCCATCCGAACTCCGCAGCGGGGCATCTAACGGGCGGAACCTAATTCACTGTCATTATCCTGGCTGCAAGGCAGTCTGAGAATGTAGTTTTTAACTCTCTAGCATGCAATACAGAAGGCGCCCCAGAGGGAGATGGGAATCGATGCTGGTCCCCACTATCTAGATCCTGTCCTTCCCTCCTTGACTGGCAGCCATGCAATTTGGGACCTGACCATCAGCTTAAGGGGTGGTCCTGACCGGATGAAAAGTAATCTCACCCCCTAGGGGCTGATAAATGGGGAGGTGACTCAGTTCTGGCCAGTGAAACTTAAGGAGAGGCTCGCTGGAAGCTTTCAGGAAAGTCCGCTTCTCCCTCTCCTTTAAGAGAAAGGAAGCCAAGTCTCTCTTCTCCCTGAATATGAACGAGGAAGCTTATCATCTCGTGACCTTGAAGGGAACCAGCCTTAGCATGAAGCCCACCCCCTGGATGGCAAAGTGGAGAGACGAAAAAAGCCCATATCCCTGATGACACCAGGGAGCCCTGGCAAAACGTCCCTGAAGCCCGCTCAGGATGCTGCCTCTGGACTTCGCGGTTTGTGACAGGAGTGTCTTTATTGTTGAAGTCCGTCAGCTCAGGCTTGCCCCGCTGTAGCCCTCAGCGCCTCAGCTGGCAGAACAATCCGTTCTGCTTTTCACAGTCCTCTCAGAGGAAGACCTCCGGGGCTCAGCTCTCCGGTCCTCCATCTAGCAACTTTGCAGGCGCTAGTATCTGCACCCAAGGAAGGAAACTCATTTCCTGTCCCTTGTTGTAAGGTTT
Source organism: Lynx canadensis (assembly GCF_007474595.2). Lineage (NCBI taxonomy): Eukaryota > Metazoa > Chordata > Mammalia > Carnivora > Felidae > Lynx > Lynx canadensis. Next base: position 27,449,773 of record NC_044305.1, on the reverse strand, counting down.
GTGTTCCTCAGGGTTCTCTCCTAGGCTCTTCTCCTCTCACTGTACCCTCGGGGGGGGAAACGAGCTCATGACACCCATGGCCTCAGTTTCCACCCACAAGCAGATGTGCACATTCACATTTTCAATTCCAACCTCCTCTCTAAGCTGCAAATCCGTATCTGCCTGCAGGCCACCTCCACTCCCAATATCCCAACAGCGCGCAGACCAGCCCAAGTCGGAGGCTGCGGTGTGGTTCTCCTCCAGGGTTCCCCACCTCCGAGGATGGCGCCAGCACCCATCCCAGCTTGCAGCCAAAAGACCCAGAAGTCCCCTCTCCCACCTCTGTCTCCCCTGCCCTAGCATCTAATCTGTCACCAGCTTCCTCTCAATTTTCTCCATCCCCACCCTAGTCCACAGCTACCATCAACTCTTACCTGGACAATGGGACCAGCCTTCTCACTGGCCTCCCTGGATCCATTCTGCCTCCCCCACCTCCCTTCCTCTCCTCACAGCAGCCATAGGGTTCTTTTCAAAAATGCAGGATCTTTACTGATCATGTCACTACCACTCCCCCCACTTCTCTACTAAAAAAACACTTCAACGACATCCTGGGCAGGGGAGTGGAACGCGCTTAGGGTGACTTCTGAAGCCTTCCTTACCTGGCCTGGCTCTTCCAGTCAGTCTAGCTGAATCTTCAACCATGTGGCCACATGCCTCGCTGCAGCAGTTTTGCTCTCTCCTGCCACAGGGCCTTTGCATAAGCTGTTCTCGCCACCAGTGACGTACTCTATCTGAACTGCTGTCACTGCCACCCTCAGGAGTTAAGCCCCTTTTCATCCTTCATCTCCCAGCTGCATTGTCACTTCCTCAGGGGCCACATGCTCTTCATTTAGAGCACTTACCATCAGTGCACTTTTCCGTTAATCAGTGTGATTATTTGGTCATTATCTGTCTCCTCCACCAGACTACAAACTTCACGAGACTGAGAATGAAGTGTCTTTTTTGCTCATCATAAAATCCCCTAGGTCTAGCACAATGCCTAGCCGATAGCAGACGAACGACCAGTAATTATTTTTTAATGAACTACATACATTTAAGTCATAATCAATAATGGCAGCTTATGGTTTAAAAAAAAAAAAAGTCTCTGTCCCTCATGGCCATGGCTGATTGGTTCAAATGTGGGCATCTGGCTAGAATTTGGAAATTTCCTCTCTCTGCCTCTCTGAGTCATAAGACCTGCTAGCTACTTACCATTATCCCTTCTCGCTTTCCTTAGTAAGAGAACTCCAGTTTTAGCTGAGCACATTGCCACGCTGAATGCAGACTACATATCCCAGCTGCCCTTGCAGCCAGGGGTGGCCGTGAGACCACGTTCTGACCAAGCACGTGCAAGGGAACGTATTATATGGAAGTTCCGAGACAGCCCCCCAAAAAGGGGGGGTCATGACCTTTTGCCTTTCCACTTCTCTACCTCCTTCCAGGCTGACACTTGAACATCAATCTTAATCCAGAAGGGCAATCTGAGAACAAAAGCCCTACTCTAAAAAGATGGAGTGGACAGATAGAAAGGGTCTGTGCCCCTAGTGACCATGGGGCCACCAACCCAGCCCCAGATTTCCTATTTCCAGACTCTTTTCCATGCAAGGTTACACTTTTAGTGTTTTAAACCTCTCTCGTCTAAGCCTTCTCTTATCAAAAGGTGGAGGTAATCCCTCTGTCAAGCGAGAGACAGAGAAGACATCTCCGAACCCACTTTTCCCTGAGGCCCGGCTTCACCCCACAGTCAAGGGAGCCAAGTGTCCCCATTTCCATTAAGCTAATTCACACTGGCTTTCGTCACTTGCAAACAAGAATCTTGGCTAACACACTGAGACTAGTCTGGAAGTGCAAAAGCACGGAGAGACCTTCAAGATCTATTATTAATTTAAAATGTAATCAAACAGCTCATATTTATTGAGCACTTACAGTGTGTTGGGCACTGTTCTAAGGACTTTGCCCACAGCCTCTCTCTTCATTCTTCCAACAGCCTTACAAATTAGGTGACATCATTATGGCCATTTTGCAGGTTAGGAAACTGAGGCACAGACAGGTGACTGACTGGCCCAAGGTCAGTAAGAGATGTGTAATTTTAACCCAGGCAACAGGAAGAACTATTGGGGATGACCTATGAAATTGGCCCTTTGCCCTAGTTTTGTGCCCCTCCCCCCACCAGTAGCAGAGCCTGAGATTCAAGGGCAGGCAGTGTCTTTGGGAGGTGATCCTAGGAAGCCGGGGTGGGGGGGTGGGGGGCGGGCAAGAGGAATAAGACAGAGAGTGTGTTAGTGAGGTCACTGCTACAACAACAGGGCTGGGTACTGCTGGTGTCTGCAAAGGGTCTGGAAAGTTCCAAATGGTCTGGAACACCTCTCACAATGTGCCCACCCGTGACAATGGAAGGCTGGCTTTTGCCCCCCAGCTCCTGTCCCCGGCAGTGAACACCCTAACATCTCTGGCATGTGCTGGTGAATGAGCAAAGCTCCCGCAGGGATGGAACATGTAGACGACACAGGGAGCGTGGGCTGGGAAGCTGGCAGTGCTGGGTGAGTCCCGGCTTGCACAGAGCTTCCCCCCACAACTTCAGCTGAAATCCAAGGTGGGCCAAGAGCCCCTGACACTGACACTCAGGCCTTCACTTCCTCCCTTCCTCAGCAACAAACCTCACATCTGTCCAGACATCCACCCATCCCTGAGCCCCTCTGAGTGGCTCAAAGGAGGCTGACCTCAGGGGTGTGGCTGACTGGTCTCCTCTGCGCCAGTCACGGTCACCCCAGTGGGTGACAGGCTCCAGCACCCATGCTTAAGCAGCTCCCACATGGCATGTCTCTGGGGAACATTATTAATGCTGACTCAAGCCAGCCGAACCAGACCCAAGAGAAAGGCTTTGACCCCATCATCGCTGGGGGAGGTTTCTCTCTCTTCTGGACATGAACTGCTATGGACTGAGTGTGCGTACCCCCCCGAAATTCATATGTGGAAGCCTGATCTTCAGTGCGATGGCATGTGGAGGTGGGGTTTGGGGGCAGGCAGAGCCCTCATGAATGTGATGTGTGCCCTTGAGGGCAGAGGCTCAGAGAGCTCCCTAGCCCAGAACACAGCAAGAAGACAGCAGTCTGTGAACTGGGAAGGGGCTCACCCCTCCTTGATCTCAGACTTCCAGCTCCCAGCACGGTGGGAAATGAGCGTTTATTGTTGTAGCCACCCAGTCTACGGTATTTTGGAATAACAGCTAAGTGAGAGCTGAGCTAAGACATAAATGAAGAAGGAGCCTGTCCCCATGGGCACCAGCAGTCATTTTGTGACTATGAGAAGCGGTGTACGTGTGAAACTGTCCCAAGCCCCCAAGGAGATGCCCCGCAGGCACCGAAGCTGCAGGAGACAGAGGCCAACTTCCTGCCTAAGATAAGAACAGGAAACTCAAGGGTTGCTACGAACGACAAAGAGAAGACGGAGAGGAAAACAAGAGAGAGGCAATGAGACCAAAGCAACATGGCAGGATCCTGTACATAGAAATGGACAAGCGCATTTCGGGGGGGGGGGGGGGGAATCTAAAATGTAATGTTCCTCTTACGGCACCAAAATCCTTTCATCTTCCCAAACATTCAGGAAAGTCCTCTGCATACCCAAACGCCTGGTGTATGAGACCAGAAATGGCAGAAATTTCACATCTTCAGGCCACCTTCAACCAGGGAGGGACAGGAGTCAGTGAGCATATACTCAGCCCCCTGTCCCTCAGAGGGAGAGTTCTGATGCACGATGCAGGACACTTCTTCAGAGAGTCCCTAGCAGGAGTGAGCCCTAGTTGCCCACCCAGTTAACCCGCTCATCAGCATATACCCTTTATTGGCATTTCTCCCTTCCCCACTACTTCCTGGCATCGCCTCCTACAGTAGATGTGTGTTCCAAAGATGGCCACAACAACACCTCCCACCCACAAGCTCTTTTAGAACCTTCCTATTCCTTCCATCAAGAGACAGTCTCTGTCCCCTTCCCTTCCCTTGAGCCGGGGTAGAGGGAGGACACTTGTGACAGCTCCTGCAAATAGAACACTGCAGGAAGAATGCTATATGACTTCCAAGACTAGATTGGAAAAGGCCATGAAGTTTCTGCCAGGTTCTCTTAGGACACTCACTCTTAGAAGCCAGCTATGAGGAAGCCCAGGCCCCATGGAGAGGCGCCATGGAGGTGTTCCGGCTGACAGGCAATACCGCCCAACAGATGTGTAAATGAAGTGGCCTCCAGATGATTCCAGCCGGAGCCATCAAGTCACTCCCCGCTGTTGCGTCATCTGGCTGATGGCCCAGACGTTGTAGAGAAGAGACAAGCAGCCCCCACCATGCCCCGTCTGAGTTCTTGACCCACAGAATCTGCAAGCATAGCAAAGTGGTGATTTTATGCCACTGAATTTTGGAGCGGTTTGTTCTGCAATGGTAGTAACTAGAATATTTCCCCAATAGACTACCTGCGCCCAGGCCTTGTCCCAGCGTCTACTTTTGGGAGAATCCAAAATGAAACACAAAGGTACTGTGTAGAGGCCAGCTCTCCAACTTCCGCCAATGAAGCTACGCCAATCATGGCCATTGGGCATGGGCATATGGGCATTCGATACAACTCTTGCCAAAACGTTAGGGGGAAAAGGCTCCTGGGCAGGAAAGACCAGTAAGGAATAGTTAGTAAAGCTTTCTTCACTCTCAAAAAGAAGCAACGAGGGTCGTCCTAAGTTCTACCTTTGTTGTGTAGTGATGTGAGCGCTTTCAGCTACAGGAGCCTTCTGAGGACCGCAAGGGGCAAGTCAAGGATTAAAACCTAGGACACAGAGGACGAAAACCGAAGAACCTGCTGCCCACAGTGGCCACACGGGGCCAATGCAGCAGACGCTTAGGTGAATTCTCACAATCCACACTCGTGACAGCTTTGCGCGACGGGCCATTCACGAGTTCAGGCCCGTCAGTAACCAGCCCAGGCGGCAGCCTCCCCTCCCCACATGGTGCACCGTCTCTGGTTTTCTCCAGGCAAGAGGGTGACTCTGCATTTCCCCCGTGCAGAGGCCAACCAGGGGGAGGAGGAGGAAAATCAAACCAGATAGGCCTGTCTGTCTGTCGCCAGGTCTGAGACCCGCCCCGCCTCCTTGCTTGAGCTCAGGCTGCGACTGCGGCTGGGGAATGTCCTTCCTGCCTGCCTTTTCTTCAGCACTTTGCATGCGCCAAGTACCTTTCGAAACACTTAGTGTGTTACTCTCATCTACTCTCCTGGCGAGCCAGAGAAGAAACTGAGGCAAGAGAAGGGGAGCTTCCCTCCCCCACACACGCCACGTCACACAGTTTACCAGGTGGCAGAGCCACGATTCAAATGCACCCTAAACTGTCACCTGCTTCTTCCCTCTCCCTCTCCAAGACCAAGCCCTTTTCCAGTCGGAATGCCTCGGCCGCAGGGACCCTTTCCTGATGCTCTCAGTCAAATAGGGCCTCCCCTTCAGCACTCTGGGTGTTCACGATCGAACCAGTCACTTTCCTTGGTTACTGCTGTGTAAACACTGACTTACCCACCCCCCCACGCTGCCCTCCGTTGGCCATTATCTCTAAGTGTTCCCACGATCTCCTCACAACCATTTTAAAAGAAGAGAACGCTGAGACTCAGAGAGGTTAAGCAACTTGCCTGAGACCACACAGCTAGGTAGTGACCAAATGGGGATCCAAACCCAAGCATATCTGGGCCAAAGTCCTAAGGTTGCCATAGACGGCTGATCAACACCTGGAATTTAAACCAGGAGCCTCTGCCTACCTCCCCCTGGACTCAGAAAACACTGGGTGCTGAACCCGGACCAGAGGGGAGAGAGGACTTCGAAGGGGAGAGAGTGGGGCTGGCACTCAGCATATCTGGGCCCAAGCCATCACCACCACCCCCTGCAGCCTCGTGTCCACATCCGTAAACAGGTGTCGGTGGCCCTGTAAGTGGCCCCGGGGCTGCAGGCTCGGATGACTTTCGTTTCCAGCTGCCCTACCTTGGAAAAGCAGTGCAATAATTCTGGCCCCAACGCCTACATCGTAGTGGTGCAGCGAGGATGCGATGAGACAGTCCGCGTGTCTGGGGCAGTGCCCACACATTGTCAGCAGCATTCCAGAAGGCTCCTTGTGACAGTTACTTTGGCTGCACAGAGGCAGCCAGCAGGGAAGCACAAAATGCAATCTGGAGGGGCAGCCTGGAGCTGAACCCGGGCTCGGCCACGTTAACTGGCTCCACGACCTTGGGCAAATCACTTAAAGCTCGCCGCGCCTCAGTCTACTTATCTGTAGAAGGGGGATAATGGCCACACCTATCTGGCGGGGTTGTTTGGAGGTTTAAATAAGTTAATATACACGCAAAGCGTGCAGAAGAGTGTCTGCCGGCGCCAGCTTTCGTCCTTTGGCTCCTGTCGATATTAGTATCACCTCCCTGGCCATCCCGGCAAAGGCTCCCACGGGGCCCCGGGGCAGCCGCGCACTGCGGCGTTTTGCCGACTCATCCTGGCTCCGCAGGTCCGGCCGCCCCCTCGTCCCCGCCCCCGCCCGCCACGAGCCTGAGTCACCCCGGCCGGTGCGTCAGCCGCGCCCCTCCCGCCGCCCCGCGACCTGCAGACTCACCCTGAGTCAGCCCGCCCGGGCGCTTCCACTCCGGGACGCGGCGCGGCGGAGGGGAGGCTGCGGGGCGCCCCCCGGCGGACAGCCCGAGGGCCGCGCGGGCCGCCGCGCGCCGGGAGCGGGGAGCGCGGGGCCGGACCACTGAGGGGCGGGGAGGCACGCTCTCGCCCCGGCGCCCGCCCCCGCCGCCCGCGCGGAGTGGTACGGCCCGGCCGGGGTTAAGGCCCGCGGGAGGCGGCGCGGCGGGCGGGCGGCGGCGCGATGGGGCTGCGAGCCGGAGGAGCGCTGGGCAGGGCGGGGGCCGGGGCCGGGGTCGGCCGGGGGGGCCCTGGGGGCCCCGGGCCGAGCGGCGGCGCGCAGGGCGGCAGCATCCACTCGGGCTGCATCGCCGCGGTGCACAACGTCCCTTTGCGCGTGCTTATCCGGCCACTGCCGTCCGTGCTGGACCCGGCTAAGGTGCAGAGCCTCGTGGACGCGATCCGGGTGAGGCCCCTGGGAGGCCGGCCGGCGGGAGGGTTCCGCAGGAGGGAGGTCGCCCCGGACGCGAGGCGGGACCGGTTCCGGACGCGAGGCGGGACCGGTTCCGGGCGCCGCCGGAGCTCAGCATTTGCGGTGTGACCTTGAGCAAGGGGCTGGGCCTCTCTGGGCCTCTGTTTCCTCACTTGGGCCGGCAGGAGATTGGACCAGATAACTAAAATAACGATCGCTGAGTCTATTTATAAAGATAGCACTTGCAGCCCCCGGGAGCTGTTTCTAGTGCTGTATCTAGTCAGGTGGATACTGTTCCTCTTTTTACGGACGAGGAAACTGAGGCACCGGAGGCTTTTTTTTTTTTTTTTTTTTTAAGTAACTTGTCCAAGGTCAAGCACTTTGAAAGTGGCACAGACTGGCCCCGATGCCCCGCAGCATAGCCACCACACTCGCTGGAGTGAAGCCCTGCGGTCACTTTTGGCTGTCACAGTCGGTGGCTCTGGACATGTCATGTCTGCTGGGTGGGCCTTGTTTACACTGGAACTGGGAGAGGACAGGGGTCAGCCCCAGCATTGAGGGGTCAGCCCCAGCATTGAGGGGTCAGCCCCAGCATTGAGGTGCTCAAGAATGGGGACACGATCCCGGCAGGAACTTTGGGGGAGGGAGGGAAGAGTTGTGTCAGGTTAGGCCTGCATGGCATAGGTCATCTTACCCCATCATACCCTTGCCAGGTGACCTTGTGAGACCCCAAGGCCCCACCAGACACCTCCACAGCTCCTCACAATGGTGTTCAGACCTAGAGTTTGCACTACTGTTCCTTCTACCAGGAGCTGCTTCCCCCCGGATAGCCACAAAATCTGCTCCCTCTCTTGGTTCAGGCCTCAGCACCCCCTTCTCCACCCTGGCTAACAGAGCCCTGGCTTTCAAGTTCTCCCCTTATAAACCGAAGTATTTCTCCATAACGCACGTCTGTGCACCTATTTCTGTACACCTGTTTCTGTGCACAAACTTATACATTTGTTTGTGTTTTATCGTCTGCCTTCCCCACCACATGCACAGAAGCAGGGGCTTTGTCATATCTTGGCTGTTTCCTCACCACTAGCATGGTGCCTGGCCGTTCGCGAAGGATCTAGCCATGTGTGTGCTCTCCCACCCTGGGGCCTTTGCACGGGCTTTGATCCCTGCCAGAACTCGTCCATCTCTACTGTTTCTAATTCCTTCTGGCTCTCTAGGTCCCAGTGTTCAGTGTCTTCCCCGATGCCCCCTACTGGGTTAGTGGCCTCCTGTGGGCCCCCAGACACCTGCGTGCCCACCAGCATAGCTCTGATCCCACTGGGTTTTTATGGCCTGTTTAGACACCTGGCTTCCATGCTAGAAGCATATGCTCTGTGAGGGCAAGAACCAAGCCTGTCTTTGCTAACCACATGTATTCCTTTTCTTTGGCAACTGTAACACATTACCAGGAACTTAGTGGCTTAAAACAATACTAACCACATGTATTCCTTTTCTATGGCAACTGTAACACATTACCAGGAACTTAGTGGCTTAAAACAATACAAATGTATTATTTCATAGTTCTGTAGTTTAAAAGTCCAAAATGGGGGGAGGGAGGGCGCTCCTGGGTGGCTCAGTTGGTTAAGCGGCTGGTTGGTTTGGGCTCAGGTCATGACCTCCTGGTTTGTGAGTTTGAGCTCCACGTCGGGCTCCACCCTGACAGTATGGAGCCTGCTTGGAATCTTCTTTCACTCTCCCTCTGTCTCTGCTCCTCTCCCATTCTGTCTTTGTCTCTCTCTCTCTCTCTCTCTCTCCCCCCCTCCCTCCAAATAAATAAATAAACTTAAAAAATAATTAAAAATATACAAAAGTCCAAAATGGGTCTCGCTGGGCTAAAATCAAGGTGTCGGCAAGGCTGTATTCCTTCTGGAGGCTCTCGGGGAAAATCCCTCTCCTTGCCTTTCCCAGCTTCTAGAGGCCACCCACATCCTTTGTCTCATGGCTTCTTTCCACCATCTTCAAAGCCAGCACCATCAGACCTCCTCTTTTGCCTTTCTCTTCCACTCTCAAGGACGCCAGTGATTACATTCAGCCCATCTGGATAACCCAGAATAATCTCTCCATCTCGGGATCCTTAACTGCATTCCATGCATAAAGTCCCTTTTGCCTTGTAAGGTAACATGTTCACGGGCTCCAGGAATTAGGACATGGACGTCTCAGGGGACTGTGATGCTGCCCACCCACCATTGTGCCCCCAGCACCTGGCCCACCCAGCACACTGCCCCTCATTAGTGCCCCACTGCCAGGCAGACTGTGCTCTACGCCTCACACGCATCAGCTCTGTGACTGTTCATCTGCAGCCCTATAGAGCGCCCACTCCCATTTTACAGATGAGGAATGATGCTCCAAGAGGCAAGGCTACTTGCTCTGGGTCTGCTAGCTGCTCAGGGGAGGCTCTGAAATTCAAACTCAGGCTTTTTGGGGTTCCAGAGTCCCAACCTGTAACCCTTGGGCATTACTGCTTACGAATCATTTGTGGAATAAATGTATCAATAAATCTGTCAAATAAGCATAAAAAAAGAGAACCCATGGGCGCTGTCTAATGTGGTCTCCCCACTGTGCCCAGTCCTTCGACCCCACCCCAGGCTCTCCCTACTCACAGGACCACCTGCTCTGCACTGGCTGCTCGGGGCCCTAACAGAAAGTCAACTAAGGTTCTCTTCTTTTTCTTCTCCTTACATCACCCCATGCATCTCAGATCTGCCCCCATGTCCCAAACCTGTCCTCCTCGCCCTGTCCAGCGTCTTTTGCTGGACGCCTGCTAAGGCCTCACCTCGGTCTCGCCTGCTCTTGACTTTGCCCACCCCACCGAGCCTGCTCTCATGACAGCTTCCTAGAATGGTCATCAAATCACATCACCCTCCGCTGTTTAAAACACTCCAGGGCCTACCCACTGCTCTTAGAAACAAACCTGCCCAGTCTGGCTCCTGCTGACCTTTCTGACCTGTTGTACCCTTGACCTCGTGTCCACTCTGATCACACTGGCCTCCTTGCCCATGCCTCCAACGCGGTGAACTTGTTCTGGCCTTTTGCATTTGCTGTTCCCTCTAAGACGTCCCTATTTGATAGATGGGACAGCTGAGGCACAGACATTAGTTGTCCAAGATCACATAGCAGTTAAGTAGCAGAGCTGAGATTTGAGCCTGGGCCTAGGCAGTCGGGCCGTGATTCTAAACTATTGCACCTGTCTCTCTTCCCAAGCTGGCTCCTCTGTGTTCGATGTCTGCTCCCTTGTCACCTCAGAGAGGCCCCCTGGCCACCCACGACCTGTGTCACTGTCCTCCTAGCATTCGTCACGCCAACACTCACTTTTCCCTTCCATCCGCCCCACGGGACTGGAGCCCCATGAAGGCAGGGGCCGTGTCCATCCCGTTCTGGCTGTACCTTATTCCCAGAGTCTAGAACAGGGCCCAACAGATCACGTGTCTGTGGTATAATGATAAACACAAGTGTGTAACAACCTGGTCTCTAGCAGGGGGGAAAGCCCTGACTCGTGGCACCGGCTCGTTTCCCTGATGTAAACCACCGTGGCTGATTTTCAAGCTATCGAGCTGGTGACAAGCAGCTCCCCAAATTGCCGAGTGTTTAACAGTTGGCTCTCACAAGCCAGCGTGAGCACCCTGTAGGAGCTCAACAGCCTCTCCTCTGCAAACCACCAAGTGCTGTGCCGTGTTCACTGACCCTGTACCCTCTTCTCCAGGAGGATCCCGACAGCGTCCCCCCTATCGACGTCCTCTGGATCAAAGGGGCCCAGGGTGGTGACTATTTCTACTCCTTTGGCGGCTGCCATCGCTACGCAGCCTACCGGCAGCTGCAGCGAGAGACCATCCCCGCCAAGCTCGTCCAGTCCACCCTCTCGGACCTCAGGGTGTACCTGGGCGCTTCCACGCCGGACTTACAATAGCAGCCGCCGTGGCCCCTGCCAACCCTGCGAAGGTCCCAGAAGACACACTTGACCTCCAGCGGGCTGGGCCATGCAGAAAGCATACAGGGGTGCCTCTCCGTGCCTGAGGGGGAGGTCTGACTCTGAGCACCTGTTCCACTCGCTGCAAGGCCTTGGACTCCTTCCTGAACAGCGTGGGAGCCCCAGATCCCGCTGCTGTGAAAATGGGGTCCTATCTTTGACCTCGAGGTATTTTTGAGAGAATGGGATGGAAAAGAAGATGGGCTTCTTGGAGAGCTACAGACTCCTGGCTCCAGAGTCCCAAGGACAAGGATCCTTCTGCATTGCTGTCTGTGTATTTCCCAGTATGCGGGATACGTTCGGCTGCAAGTAGACGAAAGCCTAGGCTGCAGTGGTTTCAACAAAGAGAGGTTCGTCCACATAGCATGAATTCTGGAGACAGGCGGTATGGGTGCAGGACCCCAGAGAAGGTAGAGCTCACATCTCTGTGATTCCTTTTGGCCTCTCTCTTATTGCTTGTTACTTCATGGTCCAAGATGGCAGCTGTACCTCCAGGAATCATGGCCATGTTCGAAGAAGAAAGGTGCGGGGGAGGAGGAAGGGCCAAGCCCACTCTCAACTTCTATCATACAGCCAAACCTTTTTCGGAGGCCTATTTCCTGTTCTGTCCCCCTGCATCTTTCCGTTAGGTCTCCTTGGCCCAAACCGGCTACCATTCCCACCCCTGGCTGCAAAGAAAGTTTAGATGGCAGGGGACAGAACTGTCATATTGAGGAGACCCTTCATATCCCATCTCCTGGGACTGGCACACTGTTTCCTGAAATAAAGTTGGAATCCCATTACCAAGAGAGAAATGAGGAGTTGTGTATCAGTTAGTCTTTGCCGTGTAACAAACCATCCCCAAACTTGACAACCAAAAGCACATCATTCATTTGCCTGTAGTTCTGTGGGTTTGCAGGTTAGGCTGGGCACATGTGGACAGTTCTGGTCTTGCCCAGGGTCACTTCTGAGGCTGCATGCAGTCAGCTGTTAACCTTGGATGGGGCTGGATGGTCTAAGATAGCCCTATTCACTTGTCGGGCATTTGGCAGGCTGTTTCCTGGGTGACTTAGTCCTCCCCAGGAGAGACTTGGTCTCTCCAGCTGGTCAGCTCAGGCTTATTTAGATGGCGTCAGAGTGCCAAGAGAGTGAGTGAAGCTAGAAGGCTTCTTGGGTTCTAGGCCCAGAACTGGTAAGACATCACTTCTGCAAAGTTCTTTTGGTCAGAGCAAATCATATGACTGGCCTGGATTCGAGGAGTGGCAAAACAGACTACACCTCTTACTGGGAGAAACTGCAAAGAATTGCTGGCATTTTTCATCAGTCACAAATGGCTGTGCATGGGCAAATAACTGTTTCTTTCTGTACAGGGCCTTGATCTGCCCAAGCCAGGGTTAATTACCAACACATTGTCCCAGCCCTTCAATCTAGGGGAAGAAGCAATGGGGCAGGGGTGGACCTCTCCCAGGGCTGGGCCTGCTCTAATAGAGGCATCTCAGGGTCTGAGATGGCTGTTGGAGGTAGGCCAGGCGGGACATTCCAAAGGGACTTCTGAAAATAAGAGTCCTCGGTGAAAGGAAGAGGGGCAGGAAGGGTGCAGAGTGAGGCAGGCTTTGCTCTCATCGCCCTTCTGGGGTGACCTGAGGTCACCAGGTGTTTTCCAGTCTCAGTTTCCCCAGCTCAGTAACAAAGATAACTGCTCTCCCACCCATTCTCTGTCCCAGGGAAAGATGACTGAGGTGACCAGTTGAAACTGAAAACGAATGTAGTCCTAAATGTACTGTGACATCCTAGAACAAAAAAAAGGACAGTGGTGGGAAAATTGGAGCTCTGACTAAGGTCTGGATTTTACTCACTAATAACCTGCCAATGTCAGTCTCTTAGTTTTGACAAATGTACATGGAAAATGGAAGATGATGGGGGAGGGGAGGCCGGGTACAGAGTATATAGGAACTCTTTGCTATCTTTGCAACTTTTATGTAAACCAAAAAACATTCCCAAATAAAAGCTTGTTTAATGAAAACGAGGGGGTATAGTTACTTTGGACCGCCGGCTTAGGTTCTCAAACAGGTTTTCTAAAACACGGATCGCTGGGCCCCACCCCCGGAGTTTCTGACTTGGTAGGTCTGGAGTGGGACCAGCGGATTTGCTTTTCTAACAAATTCCCAGGTGCTGCTGGTGCTGCCATTCGGGGACCTCAGGCTGAGACCACTGATCTAGACTGAGTCAATTCTCTTCAAATATGGTGACACCCCCCCTCCACACACGTTGGGCTGGGTCCAGGAGCCCGTGTTATGGGATCAGCTTGTACCCCCATTCATCAGGTGACACTGGGCAAGCCCTTCCTTGGGGACTTTTTCCAAGCTGTCAAACGGACTGTCTACCCCTGAGATTTGTACCAAGGGTCAGGAAGCTGAGGGCACGTTTTGTAAACTGCGGTCATGAGGTGCCCCTGGCTCATGTGAGTAACCACCTCCTGACCCACTAGCGGGTCTAAGGTACCAAAACGGTTGCCCCTTCCTGAGAAGGCTTTCCCTTCCTGCAGATAGGACCCAAGCAGGCAGCTTGGTCTAGACATTGCGAGACGCTGCGAGGGCGGTGAGGAACCGACTTGGAACGGAATCGGGATTGTTCATTGTCCGAGAAGGGGAGCAGGGTTTTGAAACTGGCTGGTTGGTTGCTCTCAGTGGAGGCTGAGAGCTGCGTTTTTCTCCTGCGCCAGCAGGTGGCGCTGCTTTCTGGCCTGCCGGAGCAGGGCGGGGCCTCCAGCCTCCGGAGCGAGGGCTGTGGGAAGAGGGTGGAGGGAGGGGCCGGGCTGTGAGGGCGGGACGTCAGCTGCCAGGAGTTTCAGGCTCTGTTTACCCCGTCCGCTCCTGCTCTGTGGTCTTACACACACCGTGGCCTCTCCTCTAGTCTACACTGGGGGTGCTGAGCCACATGGTCTGAAGCTCAGCAAAGAAGGCACCTCCTGCAAGAACCTTCCGGATCCTCCAGGCTGAGCCACATTCCTCTACTGGGCTCCCCAGTCTAACGGTGGGTCCCCTCCCCAGACAAACCACTGCTCCCCAGGAACTTGCGTCCAGTGAACGTGTGTAGGGACCCCATCTGCCCCTCGCTGCCCGGAACCTACCCCTTTCACCATGGAAGATTTAAAATGGTTTTTAATTTCACAAGTTATATGTGCCTATTTTTTTAAACATTAAGGTATTGAAATGCTAAATGATGAAAAATTAAAATATGAGAGGCAAGCGGAAGCCCACGCGAGTCCTAGTCCCGGCGCTCTCTTTGTCTCCCCTCTTCTGAGACAGTTACCGTCACCAATTTAGCATATACCCTCTCCAGGCCTTTTTTTCTGACTTTGTGATAATGTAGTATGTAACGTGTAAGTAAAGCGTGCTTTTCTTTTTTTTACATCATTTTGCAGATGGCATTTCTCCCCCCCCCCCCCCCGCGCTGTGCCAGGCCATTCACCCCATTAATCGTCTTTGCTCTTCTCCAGAGTCTCCCTCAGAGGGGCCTCCCCTGACCATTCTGTCTAAAACAGTCCCCCTCCCCCACCGTTCTATCACCTGACTCGGCTTTATTTTCTTTGTGGCATTTATCACACTCCCTGAAATGCTCTTCCGTGGTTGTTTGTGTCTGTCTCACCTGCTAGAAAACATTCTCCAAGCAAGACTTGATCTGTCCTATCCCTGCAGACCCACTGCCCAAAACAGTGTCTGATGCTTGGTGAGTGTTCACCAAGCGTTTGGCGGATGAATATATTCCGTTTAGGTCCAGCTCATTCTTTTAATTGCTGTGTGGCATATTCCACGGTCTGAATACACCATTTACCAGTCATGTTCCTATGGATGGACGTTTGAGCTTTCCAGTTTTTTTTGCTGCTACCAACATCTCCCGCTGTCACTGTGCTCTCTCAACTGCCCCCCCCCCCAGGGGAGGGACTGCCTAGCTGACACCTAGCTCAATTTCTAACTTCTAAGGTCCTAGCAGATTGCTCCCCGGAGTGGCCATTCCAAATGCCTTTTCCTCCAGCAGAGTTTGGGGGGCTGCTTTCCTTCCCTGCACTCCAACCAGTGCTTCACCTTTTGTGGGTCGTAAAGAGTTGAGAATCCAAACAAACAAACAAACAAACAAACAAAACCCCATGAGCCCTTTCTCCTTCAGAAACACTAATATTTTGGGCAATTTCTGGGGTTCCTTGGACTTGATGGCCTCATCCCCCAGGGGACCCTGTACTGAAAGTTTAGAAGTCTGATTGTCCCGTTGTGTGGATGGGAACACTGAGGCACACACGGATGGGGGTGTGAATGAATGAATACATGGGATGTCGTTTGGGGGGATAGAGAAAAGTGTTCAGACCCAATCTGCCTCCAGTCAGAAAAAGGGAGTGGGGGTGGGGAGGTTCCAGCCCTGCTCTACCCTGAGGACAAGAGGCTTTGGGGGATGGGCACCAGGGCTCCCTGGATTCGAGTCTAGGCAGCCCCACCTGTCAGCCCCGGACAAAAGGCAGGCCCCGTCTGGCATCCAGGGTCAAAGTGGGGAACCCAGGCAGAGGCCCTGACTTCGCTGGGCCAGAGGAAGACGCCAGGCCTCCCATGCACATGCGTCTTCGCCACCACATTTGCTTGCTTGCGACTCTGCGCCTGGGGTGCGTTCCCCACTCTAGCACTCCCACGGAGCGGGAAGGCAGGAAGGGCTCATCACAGGAAGGCCTTCGGCGGCGGAATCAGGGCTCCCACACTTGACGCGGTAGTCCCGCAGGCGGACAGGGCAGCGCGATCTTCCCTGCTGGATAGCTGGGTAAACTGAGGCCGCGGCGGCGCGGCGGCCTCCCCAGGGCATCCGGCGAGCGCGGCCTCGTTAACCGCCCGCACACACGGACCCCCGCCGGCCATCCGCCCGGCCCTCCCTCGCGGCCCCTTCCCCGGGCCTGACCCCCGGCGCTGCCTGACAGATGACCTCAGCTGCCGCCAATCCATTGGTTCCAGCTCCCGGGGGGCGCGCAGAACAAAGCGCGCTTTGTGGCGGGGCCGTCCCCTCGGCCGGCGTGTCCGCCGCCGGGACCCCCTCCGGAACTCCGAGCGACGCCCCCCGGCCGACAGCCGTGTAATGTCTTCCAGGCCGTGCGGCTCCTTGCAGAGCCCGAGGGCCTCGCTCGCCTCCCCCGGGGGGCTCCCCGGGCCGCCCAGGGCTCCCCCACCCCCGGCCCCCCAGGCGGCGGGATTGGGGGGCGCCCCCAGCGGGAGGTCGCGGTGGCCGCCAACCTGTCCTTGCGGAGGGAGTCAGGAGCAGCCAGTCCTGGCTGGCTGTGGCCGCGAGGCAGGTGCCGCCACCTGATAAACTTCCTCTCTAACCCTTGGAGCTCCCAAATGGGGTGGAAATGAATTGAGCTGATGGTGGTGGTCGTGTTGCTGTCCTTGTGGCCATTACGATTATGGTCATTGTTTCGTGTCTGAGAGGGGGAGTCACTTTAGACTCATGCCGACCTGGGTTTGAACCTTGACTTTGCCACCTGCTGGCTGTGATAGGTTCACCTCTCAGAGCAACAGCAGTAGCAGCCAGCATTGCTTGAGCACCTACTGTGTGCCGGACCCTAATCAGTGCTTAAAGGCTTTATTTAATTCGTTTAATCCTGGCCACAACCTTAGGAGGGAGGAGGTATTAACCTTCTTTTACAGAGGAGGGAACCGAGGCCCCAGCCGTCCTGAAGACAGATTCACCACCCTGAGCCTCAGTCTTCTTTTTTTTTTTCTTTTTTCAACGTTTTTTTTTTATTTATTTTTGGGACAGAGAGAGACAGAGCATGAACGGGGGAGGGGCAGAGAGAGAGGGAGACACAGAATCGGAAACAGGCTCCAGGCTCCGAGCCATCAGCCCAGAGCCCGACGCGGGGCTCAAACTCGCGGACCGCGAGATCGTGACCTGGCTGAAGTCGGACGCTTAACCGACTGCGCCACCCAGGCGCCCCGAGCCTCAGTCTTCTTGTCTGTACAATACACCCTCAACGGTCATCCGGTCTCATCGCTTCCCTCTCTCCAGATGAGAACACGGGGCTGGGAGGAGGGTGACCACAGAAATCCAGCGCGTTCTGCCCCCAGGTCCCTCTGTCTTTTGAGGGTTCCCCATGGCTCCCCACAGGCTTGTCGGGAAGAGAGCAGTTGACCTGCAGCTGGAAACCTCTCCCCGGAGAGGCAAGCTTCGCCAGTCCTGTCCCACCCTTGGGGGGGTGAGGGACGATGGCGGGAACAGAAGGAAACCATGACCAGAGAGGGAACCAGAGGGCAGGGCTCACTGCCTCCCTACCCTTCACACACCTCCCTGGACTCTCACCCTAGAAATTGGTGTGGGATACCTATGGCACAACAGGCACGTTCCAGGCTCTGGGGTCATCAGAGTATAAAACAGATGCAAAGCCCTGTCCTCTTGAGGTCCATTCAGGGGAGCTGGGCAAGAAACACACATGAAACACACACACGGTGTAAAAATGCAGTACCGAGTAGTGATAAGCACTATGAGAGAAGAGCAGGGCAAGGCGGAAGAACGAGATGGAAAATCTTGAATTTCGTAAGGTGGTGAGCCTCTCTGAGGTGGGGGTGAACAGAACAGAGAGGAGGGAAGCCCTGTAGATGTCAGAGGGAAGCATGTTCCAAGCGGAAGGAACAGCCCACGCAAAAGCCCTGAGGTGGGAAACTGCTCGGAGGGTCCAAGAAAGAGCCAGGAGGGCCCTGTGGTGGAGGCAGCCGGGATGGGACAAAGGCCGGGGCTGGCCCGGTGACAAAGCGGGAGAGACGGGCACCGTCAGCTTGGGAGGGGCCTCGTAGGGGGTGAGGACTTTGGTTTCTCCCTCCAAGGTACCGGGGAGCCATGTGAGGCCTGGAGAAGAGGAAAAAAGTCTGCTCTGGCTCTAGCTGCTGAGAGGAGCGGGGATGGGAATGGAGGGGGCGGGGGAGTCTGCTGCTGTCACCAGGGCGCAGATGGTGGCTGGTAGACGGGACCAGGGTAGAGAAAAGTGATCAGAAGCCAGATGTAATATGAAGATAGAGTCCCAGGATTTTCCAGTGGGTGGAACTGAATCTGAGGGACGAGAGAGGAAGGACCCTGGTGACCCCCAGGTTTGGGAGTCCCCGAGCCCTTTCTGCAACGCTCATGCAGACCTGAATGTGGACAGAGTCCCTGAGGCGAATCCCGCTCTCGCACTGGGGTCCTGGTAGGCCTGGCCCAGCACAGAACACAACGCAGGTCCTCTGGTTCCCCCGAGAGCGCAGTGAGGAGGTTAGAAAAACATCTCTCAAAACCCGTCAAGAGCCTCCTTCGCAATATGGGCCACTTGGGACAGGCGGGCTTCGTATCACCTTCAGGGACCATTGTTTTTGAATCGGTAAATCTATTTGCTTTTGTTTTACTTAAAGACATTTTTGCGGGGGGGGGGGGGGGGTTAAAGGAAACTTGAGAGAGCCAGACCAAATGGAAAATCAGTAGCACGTGACATCAATAAATGTGGCTGTCAGTATGAACAATGTAAACACCGGACTGTCTCTGGCTTCTCCAGATCTGGCTAGGGTTGCTCTCTCTTTGTGGCAAGGGTCTGAAGGACCCGCCCCCCGCCAACCCAGGGCCCTTTCCTTGCAGGAGTCAGAAGTGGAAGAGATGGAAAAAGGATTCATCGTCTCGCCGTCTGCAAGCCTCACATTTTGTTTTGTGTAACCAACAGAAAGCACTTCTGATTTTGTTTAAATGCTTCCCGGGGCGCCTGGGTGGCTCCGTCGGTTAAGCGTCCAACTTCGGCTCAGGTCATGATCTCGCGGTCCGTGAGTTCGAGTCCCGCGTCGGGCTCTGTGCTGACAGCTCAGAGCCTGGAGCCTGTTTGAGATGCTGTGTCTCCCTTTCTCTCTGACCCTCCCCCGTTCATGCTCTGTCTCTCTCTGTCTCAAAAATTAATAAACGTTAAAAAAAAATGCTTCCCAAATACGAAGTCATGTAATACAACAACCCCATGAGGTGGGCACACTTCTTATCCCCATTTTGCAGATCAAGAAACTGAGGCTCGGAGAGATGAGGTCCCCGGCCCACGGTCACACGGCGAGGATGAGGCAGGGCCAAGATTCAAACCCGGTCAGGCCCGTCGCGGAGGCCACTCATTTCATTGACAACCACACAGTCTGTCCCTTGAAGGCATTTCATTATCCCTTTGGAAGTGCCAAACTACCGGAACTGGAAAAACCTTCAGTTAATTTTAATTCGGTAAGAGTGTCTACTAAAATGTAAGTATATCAATCATACCACTCTTTGCTTAAAAGTGTTTGAGGATTGGATTTAAAAATAATCCCAGACTCTTCACCATCATTGCTCTGAATGACCTGCCCGTGCCCAACCCACTCCAGCCCGACTGACTGCCCCGTAATTCCCCATTGCTTTCTGACCTCAGGGCCTTTGCACTTGCTCTTGCCTCAGCCTGGAATGCCCTTCCTCTGGTTCTTCCGGCTCCTTCACATCCTTCAGGACTCAGCTCAAATGCCAACTCCTTAGAAAGGCTTTCCCTGTTTCCTCATCCTCCCCATGGTCTCCCTGATATTCTAACCCTTTTTTTTTTCCTTCAGAGCTTGTAATTATTTGCTTTATTTGCCCATGTACTTGTTCTTTTTCCTGCTGCCCCACCGTGATGTATGCCCCATGTGCCAGCAGAATCTGGTGGGCAGAGAAGCTTAGCATCTGAGACAAAGAACTCAGAGTAGAGCAGACTGGTGGCATTTGCCCTGTCCCCAGAGAGGGGAGTAGATGTGTCTGTGGAGTGCAAGGGGCAGGGGATCACTAGGAAAATGAACTTAATATGAGGAAAGGCCTTTCACACAGTCCTAGTGAAAGGATGATATCATAAAGTAGTGAGTGTCCCATCACAGGAGATATGCAAGTTGAGATAGGACACCCCCTGATCGTTCATTCACTTGCTCATTTAGTCATTCATTCATTCATTCATTCTGTCTCTTATCTATCCCTTTATTCATTGACTCCACGTTTCCCCCACTTTCCTGTGACTTTGGCCACACCCACAGGGCATCTGCACTTAATAGCTCATGCACGTATATCTTATGTACATAATATCTTCAGTCAGCCTTGGGAGGTTCTACGTGTTCTGAAATGAACTTTGTTGAGGTGTGACGTGCATACAGCGAAATACCTTCATTTAAAGCGTTCGGCGCAATGCATTTTGACAGAGGTTCACACCCACGTCCAGACGCAGAATGTCTCCACCACCCCTGCGCGCTCCCTCGTGCCCCTGTCGTCAGGCCCCCATTGCCACCCTGGCCCCGGACCATCACTTTATCAGAAAGCACCAGCCGCTTCAGAGTTTCTCCAGGACCGGTTGGCACCACCCTCAGCCATATCCACACAAAACCGAAACATCGGAATCCCTTGCCACACATGAAAAGTAACTGGCCCAAAGGAATAAAATGGACGCAAAAAGAATATTCTCAAGTTCTAGCTGGTACCATGGCGTGCAGGAGCCCCGGGCCCCAGACCAGCTTTCTCCAGGTTATAAGAAGAAAGAGAGAGAGAGGCAGACACCCACGGGTGTTAGAAAGGTGTTACTGGCATCTTGGAGACTTGCTCCTGGCCTAGGGGAAGGCCTGGCAGGTACTGAAAAAAGAAAGACTTTCTCACTGTGGACGTGTGATTTAAGACCATGCTGCTGTTTACCCACATCGGCTTTTGTCTGCTCCCCCCCCACCACCACCACGGTGATGCGGGCTCCACATTTGGGACACATGGCAGCCCCCCGTCTCCTCTTTCATCGGCCCATTCCTTCATTTACCCACATAGCGAGTGTTTGGGGCTACAGAGAAAAGCCGTGTTCCAGGCACTGTGTCAGCCTTGAAGGTGGCGTGGCACCAGCACATAGTAGATGCTGAGCAAATCTGCTGAAAGAGTTGCTGTGAGACGAAAGACACAACCACCCGTCTTCTTTTCATACTCTGAGCCATCGCCCTTAGCAAAATCTTCACGAGCAACCAAGGAGGACTTCCTCGAGGAGGCGGCCCTCAAGCCAAAAACTTGACCCCCTCCTTCCACGCACTCACGTGGCAGGTGCAGAAATGGAGACAAAGAGGAGAAATGACTTGCTCAAGGCCACACAGGGAGAAGAGAAGGAAGAGGGCCTCATCCAGGACTCAGGGCCCCAGCCCCCTGTTTCTCCCAAGCGCTGTGCTAGGTCCCAGCCCAGCAGACAGGACAGCCGGCCTGGGGAGGGAGCTTCTCGGCCCTGAGTCTGGAATCCATTTGCTCCGGCCCAGTAATGTTTTCCCAGGGACAAGTGGGAGGCCCTTGCCCTGGCCCTCCCTGTACCCCCCCCCCCACCATCTGCTCCCTGTTTATTTATTTATACTTAAGTCTCACCTCCCAACCCTGCCGGGGGGCACCAAACATACCCGGCACCCCTGCAGAGAGGGGAATGAGGGGGAGAGAGGCACTGTCAGCCCCCTTGGCCAGGGGAAGCCCAGGTCTGAGAGCTTCCCGGCCCCGCTGCCCCTGCGGGGATCAGCCAGGATGACTGGGGGTTCAAATCCCAGCTAGTGGGGCTTCCTGGCTGTGTCAACTGCTCTGACTTCCACCTCCCCCTCTGGACAATGGGGTTCATGATCGTCGTCACCTCGTGGGGGTGATAGTGAGGATTCAGTAAAGTGCGTGGACGGGGTCTGGCCACACGCACTCAATGGGTATCTGTGTCAGACTCTCTCTCTCTGGCCTATTCCCTTGTCTCTGCAGGGAGCAACTAGCCGCAGCTTCTCAGGGCCTCCGATGCAATGTCCCAGGATTTGGGAGGGCTTTGCCAACGCTGTCCCCTCCCTGGAACGCGCACCCCTGGTGTCGGGATAACTGATGCCAGCCCCCTGCCTCCAGTCGATACCGCCCTCCAGCCATCTTCTAATTTGCAGGGGAGGCCACCGAACACCTTCCCCAGCCCGGCACGAGGCCAGGGAAGCCCTTCCAGCAATCTACCTCTGTCCCCTGAATGGCGCCCTCTGGAAGGCTAGCGCCACCACAGAGGTGCTGATATGCTGACTGCGGTTGCGAATTCCAGGAACCTGTGCCCGGCTGCTCAGTGAGGACCATCTGCCCAGGGGCTGTGTGCTGGGAAGGAGCTGCTGGCCTGGGCTGCTCCCCCCCCCCCCCGGGGGCTTTATTCTGGTGCCACCCTCCACTGGAATGGCCTCCCCCGCTGCCTGAGCCACAGGGGGCTGTGTGCAGTCATCCCTTCCTTTGTTTCCCCGTTCTGCTGTATGGGCCTTTAACCTCCCCCCCCACCCCCCACAGACTCCAGTCCCCTCCTGGAGTCTACAGCCCTCCATCTGAGCCCCACTCTCTCCCTGCCCTGCTCGCTCCTTCCTGTGCCCCGAGCCTCTCTCTCGGAGACCCTGTCACCCTCACCAATTGCCTGTCTATTTCACTGAATCTTCTTCCTCGCTGTGTTCACATCTCTGAATGTCTCTCACTGAGCCCCACTCCTCTGCCCCCCAGCCTCCTCTCTGAGCCCCCATGCGCCCCTAGCCCCCCACCTCCATGCATGCCACACAATGCTTGGGTGCCTACCAGAGATGCCCATGCCATCTAAAGGTCTTTGGGGGGGGGTGGGGGTCACAGGGCATATAGGCAGACTCCCCACTCTGGGGACCACACTGCCTTGAAGAAGCCACAGGGGGGCAGATTTCTGCAAAGGAGAAAGGCAGAGCTCAGGGGCCACCTCGCGAGGGAATGAGCGGCCATCACCAGAGGCCATGGCTGTGCCAGGGCTCTCCCAGCACGTGATGCGACAGCACCAGGTGCCCCAGCCCAGAAGCCCCATTGGGTCAACAAGCCTGACCCCAGGAGCTGTGTTCCTTCTGGGGTGCGGAGAGTTGGGGAAGACGGCTAGAGGCTTCCAGAACCAGAGAGGGACCAAGCAGTGGGAGTTTTAAGAGGCCAGTAAGGGGTCATGGGGACATATACTGGCCATGCCCTGCTGCCTGCTAGACCCATGTGAGGCCTGTTTCTTCCTCACTGCCCGAAGGCAACTGAGGCTCAGGAAGAGGTATCGTCTGCCTGACTCTCACAGGAGGGCCTGGGCTGCCCATCAAACCAAGCAGGGTGCATTTCATATCTTGACTTCTCTCCGCTACACCCCAGGCCTCCCAGGCCAGGGGAAAGGAGAGGCCATGGGGTGAGCCCCACCCCACATGAGAGGAGTTGGGGGGGAGTCAAAGTTCTGAGGAGGGCGGGAATGGTGGGGGAGGGGGAGAAGAGGCAGGTGTCTGTGGGATCCTCTATCCTTGCCTTCCTCAGTCTTCCATCTCCCACCCAAGTGGGCCCCTGACCACCCCCCCCCACCCCGTTCTCATCTGGCCTCCATGTGCTCAGCCTGCACCTGAATACACACTCCCCAACGATCTGTCTTGGGCTGTCAGAGGATCAATGGGGCTCCCAAGGCCTGGCCCAGCAGGGAGCTGGAGGGAAGTCCCTAACAAGAACTAAGAAGGGGACCCCGGGGATTGAGGAGGCAGTGGGGACAAGCCAGGCTGGGAACGCAGACGCGAGCCTGGGTCTGGCATCTTGTTGGGGCAGGCCCCCAAAAGGCCTGGCTCCCCGGTGGTGAGACCTGTCAACTCCCTCGTGCAGGGGTCCTGGACTGCTTTCCAGGTCTGTTTTGCCTTCTAACTTTGGGGACCCTGCCCTCCCTCACTCCAAGCCTCCGTTTCCTTATCTGCGAACATGAAGCGTTGCATCTCAGGCAGACATAAGGTTCTAAAACCAAGAAGAGATCGCTCTTATGCAAATAGAAAATGGCCTCCAAAATGTCAAGCGAAATAAAGCAAGATGCAGAGCAGTGTGTATATTCACCTACCTTTTATGTGCATGTAACTCTAAAAGAGGATACATGTGTGTATCAGCTTGCCTGTGCATAGAACAATCTGGAAGGACACAGGAACCAACAGGAGAGGACCTGGGTGGCTGGGGGAGGGAGTAGGAGGGAGACTCGCGTTATACTTTTTTATACTGTTGAATTATCGGCAAATGCTCGTGTACTCCCTGGTCAAATAATAATTACCTTTAATGCAAAATATATCATCCTACTAGGAAGTATGTGGGTAGAAGTATGAAGAGCGCAGAATATTTGCATAGTCTCAATGTATCTCCCCACAGATATTTATTAATTACAAAGAAAAATAGTGCCTTTATAGCGGTGAAAACGGGCAGACAGCACCTTAACCAAGCGATCAAGGTGAACATCACTAGCAACAGGGCAAATTGACATCATGTGCCCCCCGACAGGACAGACTGCGAAATACACAGCATCACTGCTGATCTGAATCTCATTATAAGGAAATATCAGAAATACGCAAGTAGGCGGACAGGTTACTAAACAACTGGTCTATGCACATGAAAAATGTCAAGGTCAGAAAGGTAAAAAAACAAAACAACAATAAAAAAAAAACTGAGGAACTCATTCTAGATAAAAGGAAACTAAAGAAACATAAACTAAATGCAACATGTATCCTGGATCGGATACTGGATCAGAAAAAAAAGTTTGTGTGCAACATTTCACAGTGTATAATATAGACAATAGTATTGTAACAATGTTGATGTCCTGATTTTTGTATCTGCACTGTGGTTTTTTTTAAGAATGTTCTTGGGAAAAAAAAAAAAGTTTGTGTGCAACATTTCACAGTGTATAATATAGACAATAGTATTGTAACAATGTTGATGTCCTGATTTTTGTATCTGCACTGTGGTTTTTTTAAGAATGTTCTTGGAAAAAAAAAAAAAAAAAAGAATGTTCTTGGGGCGCCTGGGTGGCTCGGTTGGTTAAGCGTCCGACTTCGGCTCAGGTCACGATCTCACGGTCTGTGAGTTCGAGCCCTGCGTCGGGCTCTGGGCTGACAGCTCGGAGCCTGGAGCCTGTTTCCGATTCTGTGTCTCCCTCTCTCTCTCTGACCCTCCCCTGCTCGTGCTTTGTCTTTCTCTTGCTCTCTCAAAAATAAATAAACATTAAAAAAAAATTTTTTTTCAACGTTTATTTATTTTTGGGACAGAGAGAGACAGAGCATGAACGGGGGAGGGGCAGAGAGAGAGGGAGACGCAGAATCGGAAACAGGCTCCAGGCTCCGAGCTGTCAGCCCAGAGCCCGACGCAGGGCTCGAACTCACGGACCGCGAGATCGTGACCTGGCTGAAGTTGGACGCTTAACCGACTGCGCCACCCAGGCGCCCCTAAAAAAATTTTTTTAAAGGATGTCCTTGCTTTTAGGAAATATACATGAAATAATTTAGAGATAAAGAGGCATCCTGTCTGCAACTTACTCCTACCCACACAGAAATGTAAGCAGAGAGAGAATGATAAAGCAAGGGTAGTAAAATGTGAGCATTTGAGGAATCTGGGTAAAGGTATACAGGAATTCTTTGTACTATTTTTGCAACCTTTCTGTAAGTCTGAAATTGTTTCAAAATAAGTCCTGGTATAGATATAGGTCACTGGCTTTGTTAACATTTAGTAGGTCTACATGATGTCCAGGGGCTGTCACAGATGCGAAGATGAAATTTGTCCCTGTGTGCCAAGCACTTAGACACCACATCTGCCTACTAAAATGGTAGTATTGTATATTAACATAATGGAATATTAGATTATAACATACCCAATATATTACATTATAATACATGTAATATATAATATTATGCCATTAATCTAATGAAATATTATATTAGTGAAAAAGAACCGCAGTTATCTGCCTCAACAGGATGGATCTTCAAAGCATATTGTGGAAGAAACAAAGCAAGTAAGATAGGACCATGTTATAAATAGAAATGTATATATTATATCGTGGGCATTTATTTCTATAGTTCGGAGAATGAAATATAGTCCTCTACATTGTGTAAGAATTTATGTATATGTTGGGGCACCTGGGTGGCTCAGTTGGTTAAGTGTCAGACTTCGGCTCAGGTCATGATCTCGCGGCTTGTGAGTTTCAGCCCCACATAGGGCTCTGTGCTGACAGCTCATAGCCTGGAGCCTGCTTGGGATTCTGTGTCTCCCTTTCTCTCTCTCTCTCTCTGCCGCTCCCCTGCTCTGTCTCTCTCTCTGTCTCTCTCTCTCTCTCAAAAAAAAAAAAAACATAAACAAAAATTTAAAAAAGAATTTATGTATACGTAGTAAAAGTTAAAACATTCATGGGAATGGTAACTATCGGGATCGTGGTTTCTTTGGGGTGGTGAGGGGGACTCTTATTGGGAAAGGCTACTGGGACCTTCTGTATTAGCTCTTTATCCTGCGTAACAAGTAACCCCACAGCATGGTGCTTTAAAGCAACAATAGCCATTTATTACATCTCATAGTGTCTGAGGACCAGGAATTTGGGAGTGGTTGAGCTGGGCAGGTCTGGTCCTCAGGAGGCTGCATTCAGATGTCAGCTGGGGCTGCACTCAGCCGAAAGCCCAACTGGGGCTGAGAATCTGCTGCCAAAGGGGTGCATTTGCATCACTGGCAAGTTGGCACTGGTTGTTGGCTAGAGACGGGGAGCAGGGGAGAGGAGAGGGACTCAGTTCCTTTCCACACGGGCCTCTCCATGTGACCTGGATTCCATCACATCATGGTGACTGGATTTCAAAAGTGAGCACTGACAGCCTGGGTACCTACTCCTCTGAAGTCCCCCCACCACTCCTGTTCCCTACACCTGGCTCTTGTCCCCAGAAGCAACCACTTGGATTAGTTTCTGAAATGTTCTTTTTTTTTTTTAAGTTTATTTATTTTTGAGAGAGAGACAGAGTATGAGTGGGGAAGGGGCAGAGAGAGTGGGAGACACAGAATCTGAAGCAGGCTCCAGGCTCTGAGCTGTCAGCACAGAGCCTGACATGGGGCTCAAAACCATGAACCATGAGATCATGACCTGAGCTGAAGCCGGATACTTAAGTGACTGAGCCACCTAGGCACCCCCCTTTTTTTTTTTTTTTAGTTTATTTATTTTGAGAGAGAGAGTGGGGGAGGGGCAGAGAGCGGGGGAGAGAGAATCCAAAGCAGGATCCGAGCTATCAGCGCAGAGCCCAGCACGGGTCTCAGTCCCACAAACTAGGAGATCATGACCTGAGATGAAATCAGGAGTTAGATGCTTAAATGACTGAGCCACCCAGGGGCCTTTGGGATATTCTTCCATAGAGATGCCACTTGTTTATAAAACGTATATACAAATACACATACTTTCATTCCCCTCCTCTCCCCCCCCCCCCACTGAATGGAAGCCTATGATACATAACCTTCTACATCATTTCTGCTCCCCATGGATAGACCTTGCAGACTCTTACATATTACTACATAGCAAACCTCAACATTTGTTTTCATGGCTTAATAAGTACTCCATCATGTGGATGTGCTGTAATTTATTCAATCAACGCTCTATTTATGGACATGCGTTTTGTCTACCTTTGCTATCACTTTTTAGGCTTCAAATGTGGAGAGTTGAGTTAAAAACAAAAAACAGAACAGTCCTCAGTTCATGGCAGATTATCATGTTGACCCCTGTATGCCCCTCTTTTGTTTTTCTCTGTTCTCTTTCATCCATTTCCCCTTCCCATTTTAAGCTCTTGCAAAGACCCATATTAGGGGTGCCTGGGTGGCCCAGTCAGTTAAGCGTCCGACTTCGGCTCAGGTCATGATCTCACGGTTCGTGAGTTCGAGCCCCGAGTCGGGCTCTGTGCCGACAGCTCGGAGCCTGGAGCCTGTTTCAGATTCTGCGTCTCCCTCCCTCTCTCTCTCTCTGCCCCTCCCCTGCTCAATCTGTCTCTCTCTCCCTCTCAAAAACAAACATTTAGGGGCGCCTGGGTGGCGCAGTCGGTTAAGCGTCCGACTTCAGCCAGGTCACGACTCGCGGTCCGTGAGTTCGAGCCCCGCGTCAGGTTTCCGATTCTGTGTCTCCCTCTCTCTCTGCCCCTCCCCCGTTCATGCTCTGTCTCTCTCTGTCCCAAAAAATAAATAAACGTTGAAAAAATAAATAAATAAACATTAAAAAAAAATTTTAAAGACCCATTTTAATGGGCCCCACATGTTCTTCAGTGTGTGAGTCTTCTTGAAGAACACAGCATGTTTGTATGGGTATTGTGGCTTTCTGTGTGTGTATTTTATTTTATTTTACTTTATTTTACTTTATTTTATTTATTTTATTTCATTTTATTTCATTTTATTTCATTTTATTTCATTTTATTTCATTTCATTTTATTTTATTTTATTTTATTTTATTTTATTTTTGAGAGATAGTGTGAGAGAGCACATGAGCATATGCGTGCACAAGCAGGGGAAGGGCAGTAGGAGAGGGAGAATCCCAAGCAGGCTGTGCACTCAGCTCAGAGCCCACCCTGGGGCTTAATCTCAAGACCGCAAGATCATGACCTGAGCCCAAATCAAGAGTCGGTCGCTTAACTGACTGAAACCATCCAGGCGCCCCTGTGAATGCATGTTAATTTATTTTTGCTCCAATGCTCATTCCCTGTTTAACATCAGTCTGGGTTGTGGCTTGACTTATGACTTCTAGGCACTAACTAGGACCCCTTGATTTGCATCCACATGTTTTCCCCTCTATTACCCCAGGAATGGGCGCGTGGATAGTCCCTAAGTCTTGGCCACCATATGGCCACTACCCTGACATGTCCTTGTCTGGGATGGCATGAGAATCTTATCTGGACAAAGAGTCAGGGGTTCAATTGCTGGGTGATAGGGTCTGGTTATCTTTTGCACTACAATAAATTACCCTCAGTTCAGAGGCTTTCAACAACACTTTGTTTTACTCATAATTTTGTGGGTCGGGAATCCGGGAAGGGCTTGGCTGGTCTGCACGTCTCTGAACTGTGAGTGTGGTGTCACTGAGACAGCTGGGGTTGGAGGTCCCCTTCCGAGATGGCTGACTTCTTCACTCATGTCTGCAGCCATGATGCACCTAGTGTTCCCCTCTCTGTCTCTGTGTCCCTCTAATGGTGCCTCATCCTAGAGGACACCTCTCTGTAGCTAGCTAGACTTCCTCACAGCATGGCAGTCTCGGGGGTGGTTAGACTTCCTTCGCGGCAGCTGGCTTGTCTCCAAGGGATCCTGCCAAGAAGGAGGAAGTAAAAGCTGCTAGTCTTTTTTTTTCTTCTTTCTTTCTTTCTTTCTTTCTTTCTCTCTTTCCTTCTTTCTCTCTTTCTTTTTTTCACACGGAGCGCTTCAGGAATTTGTGTGTCATCCTCGCACCAGGGCCACCCTAATCCTCCCCGGATCGTTTCTTATTTTAGTGTATGTGCTACCGAAGTGAGCACAGAAGCTGCTCGTCTTTTAAGATCTGGGCCCAGAAGCTGTCACAGCATCACTTCTGCCCACAGTATCGGTCAGAGCAGCCACAGAGTGCCCCGAATCAGGGAGTGGGCGCGGGTGCCCAGACCCCACCTGTTGCCGGGGAGACTGTCAGGGAATCGGCGGGCGTCTTTCATACCCTCCGTTACATATTCAGCGTCCCAGCTTGCTCCCCAGATGGTCGCGCCTGCCCCCCCACTTCCGCGGCGCCAGCTCCACATCCCCACCCACACTTGGCCCCAGGCAGCCTGTTCCCCTTCTGCCCGGCAAATCGGCACCCCTGCATCTGGGTCATCTCACGCATGTGCAAGGATAAATGCGGCATGAAGTCCCAGAGGCAGATCCGCTCGGTGAACGGGCACGTGCGCTGGCCATTTCGACAGAAGCCACCCGCTCTTCAGGAGCCCCTGAGCGCCACCGCTCCACGACAGACGGAGACTCTGAGCACGTGTCACCGGCCTCTACCAACACCGGGCTGGAGCAGATCACCCTCCCTGGGCTCCCGGCTCTCGCCATGGACCCCACAGTCCATTTCTCCACGCGCAGCCGGAGGAGGTCCCCTGGAGGCCCAGGTCAGATCCTGTGCCCTCCGCTGCTCTGAAACCTCTGATGATCCCCCACATTACTCGGAGTAAAACACTCCTCAGATGGCTCTGAAGCCCTGCGTGTCCGACCCCACGACCCCTCTCACCTGTTCCTTCTGCCTTCCGCCTCTCTGTCCCACCCGGGGCTCCTGGCAAGAGTTTGAACCTTCCAGGCCTTTCCCTTCTCAGGGCCTTTCCCTTCAAGTCCCTCCACCTGGAATGTTCTCTCCCTCTGCATCTCCTACTCCATCTATGCCTCAAACCAAACATCACCCCTCCCCACTCAGGCTCTCCCCCCCCACCCCCACCCCCCAACCCTGCAGGAGTAGATCGAGTTGTATATCCACATCGGAAGGGCAGGGCCGAAGGATGTGATGGGGTTTGCTGGCTGCAAACCCTCCACAGCAGCCCAGCATCCTTCATTTAGTGGGGTCTCTGCAAATACATCTTGATTATCTGTGGAATTCAGTCACCATACCAAGGCGCCCCCCGCCAGCGATGTCCAGACCCCACTAACAGGAAATAACCCAAACGCACTGCCAGACTCCTGTCCCTTAAAGTTCATGCTTCCCCTGCTCAAGAGCCTTCAAGGATTTCCCATTACCTTGCGCAGTACGTCTCAAACTGGAACCCGAGACCTTTTCACACAGGGCTAAGTGTTTCCCCAGATTTCTGAAAAGAAGTTCCTGGGTGAGATTTTCTTGGGACAACATTAAGTTGTCCCCTTCTCCATTTTTCTAAACTTACTGGCATATGGACTCCCACTTAACAACAACAGAAACCCACTAAGGAATAAAAGGTGTCTCACAAACCAGTAGGTTCACTGGTTGGGGTTTCTACCCGTGTAATGAGACTCATCGCAGCTCAGGGCCAATAAACATTCCAACTGATAACCTGAACCGGGTTATTTCTCCTGGCTGAGCCTCAGTTTACCTATTGGTGGGATGAAGATAGTAACCCTCTTCCATATGATCTGATTGCTAAGTGCCAGGCACAGCACCAGGCCCTGGGCACATTTTAACTCACTCGATCCTCACGGCCGCTGTAAGAGGCCAAGGCTATTATAATTCTACTTCCTCAGAAAAGGAAACTGAGGCATAGAGCAATTGGCGTATCTAAGTTTCTACAGCTTGGGAGAGGCAGGGCCTGGATTTGAACTCCCCACACACCCACTCCCAGGCTGGCCTCAAGGCCAGATATTCACTCCTTTGGCATATTTTAGGGAATAAGTGTGCTCATGGGGATGGCCTTGCTGGAGGCAATGGGCGGAGGTGACCTTGTGCGTGGGAGCCTATGACCAAAGTGAAATGTAGGGGGCTGAAGTTGTGCTCCGTGGAGCCCACGGTCACGGTCCCCTCCGGGCTCCCAGATGGCTTCTCAGTAACTTTTTACTCCCTATCGTTATTAGAATGATTACCGTCAAGAGATGCCTGGGTGACTCAGTTGTTTAAGTGTCTGACTCTTGGTTCAGTTCATGGGATCAAGCCCCGCATTGGGCTCCATGCTGACAATGCAAGAGCCTGCTTAAGATTCTCTCTTCTCTCCCTCTCTCTGTCCCTCCCCTGCTTATGCTGTCTCTCTCTCTCTCTCGCAAAATAAATAAACAAACTTTGAAAAAAAAAAAAAAAGAATTATTATTAGGGCGCCTGGGTGGCTCATTCGGTTCAGCGACTTCAGCTCGGGTCATGATCTCACAGCTCGTGAGTTCGAGCCCCACGTGGGGCTCTGTGCCGACAGCTCAGAGCCTGGAGCCTGCTTCGGATTCTGAGTCTCCCTCTCTCTCTGCCCCTCCTCCCCCCCACGCGCGCTCTGTCGTCTCTCTCTCAAAAATAAACATTAAAAAACATTAAAAAAAGAATCACCATGAATAAAAGCAAACAACTCTTGCACGTTTACTGAGTGCTAAGAATCTCCTTTGCATTTTGAATCTTTCAACAGCCCTAGCACATTCAGCCCATTTTGCAAGCAATGAGACTGAGCCTGCTGGCAGAGCTAGGGTTTGTTCCTTGTGCCTTTACCCCCTCCTGGGTCCGTGGAGCACTTCTGTTTACCAAGGACTTCCATGCCATTATCTCATTCAGCTTCACGGCCCTGCCTTGAAATCCGTCCTCCTATCATTCCCATTTTGCTGACGAGAAAACTGAGGTGCCGCGCGTGCTGCTCAGGGCCACACACAGTTCTTTGCAACAAACCTGCCCCGCCTCACCTCCCCCAGCAGCATCCAGGAGGTCACAGATGGAAGGGGCCCGATTTTATAGCACAGGAAGGAGCGAGTCAAGGCCTCAGGGGCAGTGGGCAGGGTTCTCGGGCAGATGCCCTGAGATCCTGGTTACCGGAAGTGCCTGGAGGCACTCAAGACCAAGGAGGAGCCGCCCCACGTTTGTATCTTCAAAGCCTCGCCCTCTGACTCTCCCATCCTCAGGGTGCCCCAGGGGAGGTGGGGGGAAGGGCAGCAAGCTGTCACTTTCACGGAATGTCCTTTAGCCCCGGTGCACTGGCTCCACCCGGCCTCTCCACCCCTGCTCTTCCCTGACCCCCATCTGCCTCCCCACCTGGACGGCCCCATGTCTGGGCTCCTGCAGCTCATTCATTCAGCAAACCATCACTGAGTGTCAGATGCTATTTTAGGCCCCAGGGATACATTCAAGAATAAACAGTGATCCCTGCCCTGTAGTGTTGATAGTCAACGGCAGGGAAGAGACAGTAAATATTAAATACACCAAGTAAAGTATATAGGATGTTAGACAGGTAGAAGGACCATGGCAAAATAAAAAATAAAGTAAGGCAAGTGGTTTGGGAATGAGGAGAACTCAGAGGGTTCAATAGGGCGGGCCTTCACTGAGAAGGTGACATCTGAGCAGAGACTTGAACAACATGAGGCGGTGAACCAAGCGATACCTAGAGGAAGAGCGCTCCAGGTAGTGGAGTGCTGTCCACAGCAAGTGCAAGTGTCCTGAGGCAGAGGGTCCGGTGTATGAAGAGTAACAAGACCAGTGTGGCTGGAGAGGAGTCGGTAAAGGAAGAGGGTGGGAGACAGGACAGAGGAGGAAAAGGGTGGGGGACAGGGCAGATCACACGTGGCTCATCATAAAGATCTGGCTTTTTACTCTGAGTGAACTGGAAGCCAAGGGAAGGTTTGGTGCCGAAGAGGGACACTGTCTGCTCTGTGCCTTACAGGACGCGCCTGACTGCTGTGTCAAGAACACACTGCCAGGGGTGGCGCCTGGGTGGCTCAGTCGGCTAAGCGTCCGACTTCAGCTCAGGTGACGATCTCGCGGTCTGTGAGTTTGAGCCCCGCATCGGGCTCTGGGCTGATGGCTCAGAGCCTGGAGGCTGCTTCAGATTCTGTGTCTCCCTCTCTCTGCCCCTCCCCTGTTCATGCTCTGTCTCTCTCTGTCTCAAAAATAAATAAACGTTAAAAAAAGTTTTTTTTTTTTTAAAAAAGAACACACTGCCGGGGAACCAGGGTGGGAAATGGAAAGTTCAAGGAGCCCTGGGAGGAGACCACTGCAATAACCGTGGTAAGAAACCCCAAAACTCAGTGGCTTCATGCAACCACCGTTTTAGGGTGCTCGTGAATTCAGACCAAGCGTGGTGGGGATGGCTAGTCTCTGGTCCCTGGTGTCTCCGTAGGGAGACTCGAAGCCTGGATGTGAATCGACAGCTGAGGGCTGGAATCACTTGGAGGCCCCTGGACCAGGACCGCAAGCGGGACCTCCCCGGGTGGCCCGGGCTTCCTCACAGGATGGCGGTCTCAGAGCACTTGGACTTCTTCCAAACTCAGGGCTCCAAGAACAGGTGTTCCAGTGAACAAGGTGAGGCTGCATCACTGCATCACCCTTTATGACTCCGCCTCGGATGTCACCTAGATTCTGCCATGTTTCCTTCGTGAACGCAAGTCTCAAGCCCCCCCAGACTCAAGTGAAAGGCGCAGTGGACCCCACCTCTCAACGGGGCCATGTTCTAAAACTGCTACGAGCACTTAAAATCTTCAAGGCAAATAGAAAGTTCCCCTTGTTGGCAGGAGGCACAGGGAAGAACTAGAAATGGCAGTGGTTACCCAGGACTCACAGCCCAGGAACCAAAACCGTTACCTCTCAGGCGCACGGGCAGCCAGAGAGGAGCCCTAATCTGGCTTGGCTAGTCAGGGCAGGCTTCCTGGAGGAGGTGACGGCACAAGGTGAGTCTTAAAGAGTGAGGGATCAACCAAGAGAAATGGGAGAGGGCAACCGAGGACAAGGAGAGTAGGGGCACTCACACTGGGAGGCTGGAGAGGGGGGTTGGGGCACTGACTGTCTGGGCTTCAATCCTGCCCTGCCCCTTCTCGTGGGCAACATTGGGCAGGCCGCCTTGCCTCTCCGAGCCTCAGTTTATGGTAAAACAGGAGTGATGATAATTGCACTGTCTTCAGGGGGAGGAAATGCGTGCAAAGTGCTGGCCCGCTAGATAGAAAAACCCCTCAAACTGTCCGCTCTGCCTGGGAAATCCTCAGGTTCCCTGGGTTCTCCGATGAGGAAACAGGCAGAGATTTTGCCCAACACCAAGTATAGAACCGGGGACGACCTGAATCACACCCTATTGACCTACACTCACTCCTCACCCGCCAAGTTCACTTGGGGGAGGAGGTGTCCTTCTTCCTTGTATATGCCCTCATCCGAGAAATCTTGCGAGGCCTCCAGAGGGGATCCCCTGACCCAGAGGTGGAGCCTTGAAGACGGGAGCGGTCTCTGCCCTGATAAGGGCTTCCCCGCCCCCCACCCCCCACCTCCCACCCCTGCATTCTCCACGTCCCCCCCTCCCCCCCCCCCCCCCCCCGTTCAGCATGAGTTCCGGTAGATTTTATGGGCCGGCCACAGCAGACAAATGGAGAAGAAAAACATCCCTCTGGAGCTCTGCTCCGCTCTCAGAATCTGATTTCCGCTCAGCCGGAAGGAGGCTGGGCTGCTTTAACCCTCTGTGGGAGGGGACCACGGGGTCTGATTCAAGACCTTCCTAGCTCCCTGCCTTCCAACGACACAGACTCTTTCCTTCCCTAATGGCTCTTACTCTGCGCCTCCCCAACCCTGCCCAGGGCTCACCCTCCCCCCTCCCTCTCTAGAACTGCCTCAAAGACCCCAGATCCCAGGTTAGGGTCATCAGCAAAGCGTCCACTTACTGTGAGCATGTGATACACTAAGCGTCTTATAAACATGGGCCCTGGAGCAGTCTGGAACAGAGTGGGAAAGAACACGCGTGGGAGACTCAGACAGAAAGGGGGTCCAGCTTTGTCTGGTCTCGTTTGTCAGATTTGGGGCAAAGTCCTTAACCTGGCTGGGTTCGAGCTTCCTCATCTATAAAATGGGCTTAATAATAGGATCTATCTCATAAGGACTGTTGTGAGGAGTCGATGAAAATAGGCATGTCACGTGTTCAGTATGCAACCCTCATAAATGATGGTTGATGTCATTGCTACGACCCCCTCCCTTCGCAAACCATCATCACCCCCACTCCCCAAATGAGAAAAGCAAGGCTCTTGGGATACACCCTATCTGCTCAGTGTCTCACTTCCTCCAGTTATCATTAATCAGGACCACAAGTCCTGAATGGATTAAATAATACTGTCAATCCTTATGTTTTCAAGTCTATTTACTTTGAGAGAGAGAGGGAGAGTGTGCATGTCTGTGCACGCATGCATGGGAGAGGCAGAGAGAGAAAGAGAGAGAGAGAGAGAGAGAGAGAGAAAAGGAGAGAGGGAATCCAAAGCAGGCTCTGCGTGGACAGCACAGAGCCCCACGTGGGCCTCGATCCCGAGAACCGTGATATCATGACCTGAGCCGAAATCAAGAGTCGGTTGCCTCACCCACTGACCCATCCAGGCACCCCGCTGTCCACAAGTCCTTATTATTCAAAGAGTCCACACTAACAAATTTGCCTCCTCTCTAAAATGTACTTGCAACCCTGGGGCGCCTGGGTGGCTCAGTCGGTTGAGCGTCCGACTTCAGCTCAGGTCATGATCTCACAGTTGATGAGTTCGAGCCCCGCATCGGGCTCTGTGCTGACAGCTCGGAGCCTGGAGCCTGGAGCCTGCTTCGGGTTCTGTGTCTCCCTCGCTCTCTGCCCCTCCCCCACTCGTGCTCTGTCTCAGAAATAAATAAACATTAAAAAAAATTTTTTTTTTTTTTAAATCAACTACTCTCAGGCTTTTGGTGCTCTTAGGTGTGAGGATATTCCAGAGGCACTGGAGTGAGCTGCAGTCACCGTTAGTATTGCTGTGGGACAAATTACCCCACCACTTGGTGTCTTAAAACAACCATTTTCTGATGCTCACAGATTCTGTAATTCAGGTTTTGTAATAACGGGCACAGCAGGGAAGGCTTGTCTCTGCTTCCTGATGGCTGAGGCTTCAACTGGAAAGACTTCGACAGCTGGGGCTAGAATCATACAAAAGCATCTTTACTCACATATCTGTCCCCTGGGCTGGGAGGACTGGAAGAACAGTACAACTCATCAGAAGCATCTCCATGTGGCCTGGGCTTCCTCTCAGCGTGGTAGTCTCCGGGCATTTGAACTTGCTCCATGGCAACTCTGAGCTCCAGGCAAGAGGGTTCCAGTGAACCGGGCAGAAGCTGCATCACCTTTTATGACCCAGCTTCAGAAGTCACAGGGGGGTCACTTCTGCCAAATTCAAGTGGTCAATGCAGCCACAAGCCTGCCCAGACTCAAAGGGGAAAGGACATAGACCCCCCCCACCCCTTGATGAGGAGAATGGAGGTCATGTTTGTAAACCACTGAAGCTATTAATACAGACTTAAGAGAATTAGAGACTCAGGGGCACCTGGGTGGCTCATCAGTTAAGCGTCCGACTTCACCTCAGGTCATGATCTCACGGTTCGTGGGTTCGAGCCCCATATGGGGCTCTCAGCTGTCAGTACAGAGCCTGCTTGGGATCCTGGATCCTCTGTCCCCCTTTCCCCGCCCCCCTGCTCCTCCCTGCTCTTTCTCTTTCTCTCTCAAAAATGAATAAACATTAAAAAAAGAAAAGAAAATTAGAGATTCAGGTCCAACTCTTGACCTGTTAGTCTCCTAGCCGGGCCATCTTGGGCAAATTGGTCAGTTCCTCGGAGCCCTGATGTCCTTTTCTGTAACATGATGGCAATTACAGCGTCCAGCTTCTACCATGGAGAAGATGAAATGAAACAACGTGTCTGGCACAGAGGGCACCGTAGATGGTGGTGTTACAGATATCATTCATGTTGAGACCCGGATGTGTTGATTATGTATTTGGCTGCATGTAACGGAAACCCAATAGACTAGCTTCACCAAATAGGAATTTTTTTTAACTTTTCAAGAGTTTAGGGACTAGTGTGGCTTCTCAAAGAAATCATCAAGGACTCAGGGGCCCTCTGGATTTCCATTCTGCCATTCTTAGCATGTGACTTTTGTCCTCATGGCACCACATTGGCTGCTATAGCTCCAAACATTGCGTCTCCATTCCAGGCAGGAAGAGGCTGAAGGTTAAGGGGCAAACCTTCCTGGGAGACTCTGTAATTTCATTTGGGAAAATGAGTCTTTCCCTGGGAGCTTCTCTCTTTATCTCATTGGCCACAACGAGCCACATGGCCGTCCCTTGCTGCAAGGAAGGCTGAGAAAGGGAATGTTTATAACTAGACCCACTGCTGCCCAGGACAAATCGGGGTTCTGTTGATGGCAGTGGGGAGGGGCTGGATATTGTGTGTAGATAACAGTGTCTGCACGTCAATCTCAGAGAGCAACCTACAAATGGCTCTGCTGTGCCAGCATCACCACTGACCACGGAGGATAGACCAAAACACATCTTCATCATGGGGTCTCTTATTTAAGGCAGCTGAGACCCCCTAAGCTTGATCCGGGAAGCCTTTCCAGACTGCTCTAGGTCCCTGATCTTGTTCTTCTCTAAAATCTTACTGTCTGGGCTGAGCTAGTAAATCTGGAATGGGGGTGGGGGGGAGTATGATCTGATGTCAGAGTTCTCCCGGGGGCCACTCCCCCAGCCTGCGCACACCCCTCCCCCACTATCTAGCTTGCAGAGGGGAAGAGAAATGCCCAAGGGCACGATCAGCAGCTGAGTTCAGGATGGGCCCCGGGCCCCTGACACCTGGCCTTGAGGATTTCAGCAGGCCGCCTTGAATTTTCAAA
This sequence comes from Lynx canadensis, assembly GCF_007474595.2. Taxonomy (NCBI): domain Eukaryota; kingdom Metazoa; phylum Chordata; class Mammalia; order Carnivora; family Felidae; genus Lynx; species Lynx canadensis. The sequence continues at coordinate 27,411,596 of NC_044305.1, read as the reverse complement.
AGACTCCTTCAATAGTGGTTTCCTTGAGCATCCTCTTGTTCTTCTGCGGGATCTCGGTGACCGTCACCTGGCACAGGTGTTAGGGCCAACCTGAGCCCGGTAGGTGGCCTGGGAGGGCTGAACTATTGAGCACTTCCTTCAATGTCATGGTCTTGGAGCACCGCCCAACATTTCTTTGGAGGGATGGAGCTGAGGGAGGGCACACATCGCTATCTCAGCTTCCCTTCGGTAATTGAGCAACTCCATGCTGGCCCCAAACTTGCATCCCCTACTCAACAAAATCAGAGTACGGCAGCTAACGGGCCCTTTCTCCCTAGAGCAGAGTTCTGTAAGCATCTAAGCTTCAACTACCCCCAGAGTGGGGCTCTTCCCACCTCATTCTCACCACAAGCAACTTATCAGACAATTCCTGTCCACTCCCTAAGCTATGTGACCTCAGGCAAGTTACTTAACCTCTCTGTTCCTTAATCTACCCCCTCTGTGAAATGGGACTATTAATAGTACTTAGTGGGTCGTGATCTCGCAGCCCATGCTGGGCTCCGTGCTGGGCATGCTGGGCTCCACACTGGGCATGCTCAACTCCTGCTTAGGATTTTCTCTCTCTCCCTCTCTCTCTGCCCCCTCCCCCACTCACACACCTGGTGCTCTCTCTCTCAAGAAAAAAAAAAGTACTTAACTCATGGGGCTGTTCTGAGGGTTAAATGAGAAAATGCACTCAAGTGCTTAGAAGAGTATCTGGCATGTAACAATCCCTCAATAATAATAAATTATTGTTGTTATTATTATTATTATTATTATTTCCATTTTCATTGCACTTTCCCCTCATAGAAGTGCCACGAAACACATTTTTTCTTCCAACATGTAACATTTCCAATGATGTTTTAGTGTCCCTTAGAGAGTAGGGCTCTGGGGAAATGCCTGGAAGTCCGCTTCTTAACCCAGCAGTGCCCGGTAACCAATGCCCCCTACTCACTACCACCTTGCTCCTATCAGACATGCTCTCAAGAAAGGGTAGGGTAATACCCACTCACACTAAGGTGGACAGCCTGGAGAAATGTCTACAGTCTCTATCAGGTAACTGATGTGGGGTGAGGGTACGGGTTTGGGTGGGAGGGTCTGTGGTCACATAAGCCTAGAAAATGCAGATTGGATTGAAGCCCGATGCGTTGATTTGCTGCAGGATTTCTCAGAACCTTTAACATGTGGGAAGCGCTACAGTTCTCTAGAAGGGGGATGCCAAATGTAGCTTCCCAGACTTTTAAATCATGGAAAGCTGGGCACCTTCCAGAACACTAGCTGCCAGGAGTTCACTCTTGAAAAACGACGGCCTGGAGGGTCCTTGAAGGAGTGAGCTCTAGCGGTGGAATCAAAGGCACCAGCCCCATGCCACAGAAGCCACGTGACGGAGGTCAATGGCGCTTTCTCATTAGCCTGAACAGCGCGACAGAAGAAAACAAAACCTGGCATCTCCGTGGCTGGATGCTTAGTACGTGCCGAGTACTGACCTGGGTCTTGGGGGAAATTGCTATCAAGCCACCTTCTGCTTGCCTCGCTTAACTGATCGTGTGACCTTGAGAAAGCACCTTGTAAAGATGAAATAATGGCAACAGTGCTCGTACCGCACATGTCGGGTGCCAGGACGGTCCCGCTTCCTCCTCCCAACCACGCTCTGCAGGCAGGCTCTATGACGATCCCTGTTTTACAGATGAGGAAACTGAGGCACAGAGACACCCGGTAAAATTTTCAAGACCATACAGCTGGTAAGTGGCAGAGGTAAACCCAACCCACCAGGCTCCCCAGTCTGCAAACTTAACCATCCGACGCTGTGTTAACTCCAGAGATAACACCTACGGCAGACTTTGCTAGTTGTTACCCGATAGCTGGTCTTTTCTTCTCTGCTAATTAGAAACCCCACGTCCGGCCAAATGGGTGGCTGCCTGCAATGAAGACTACATTTCCCAGCCTCCTTTGCAGTTAACCTACGGGCAAATACCAGATCTGGTCAATGGGACAAATGCAGAAGTGAGGTTGTAACTCCCAGACAGGTGTCCCCAAAGGGTGGAGTGTGCCCTTCCTCCTTCGCTTCTTTCTCCTTTTTTTCTGGTTGGAAAGCAGACAGAATGGCCCCTGCAGCCACTTGGGTCCATGAGACAACTTAGAGAGCGGAAGCCACATTCGACGGAGCAAAAAGATAGACAGAGTCTGGGTCCCTGACGCCATCTGCTTTAGCTGTGTAAGGTTGCATGACCAAAGACACTAAACTTAGGGACTCACAACACCGATAATTATTTATTGTCTCTGTCTTTGCCTTTCTGTATTATCTTGGCTATTCTTTGCAGTTCCTTTAGCTCAGGAATCCAGGATCCACATCCAAGGAGGCTTACTCACACGGCTGGCAAATTGGTGTCGCCTGTAGGCTGGGGACCTTGGTCCCTCCCTACGTGGGCCTCTCCACAGGACAACTTGAGTGTCCTCATCACAGGGTGGCTGCTGTCCCCAGAGTGAGTGATTCAAGAGATCAAGGCAGAAGCTCGGTGCTTTCATCAGCTAGGCAGAAGGCACACACTATCACTTCTGCCAGACCCTTTGGGCACACAAGTCAGATGTGATTCAGTGCGGGAGGGTCTACACAAGGGGGCAAATAGCAGGAGACTAGGATCACTGGGGGCTATCTTAGGGGCTGGATATACCACAGCACAGAACACCAGACCTGCAAATGCCTTGAATATGAGAGAGAAATATATTCTTATCTTGCCTGACTGAACTTAAGATGGCAAGTAATAGGGGCACCTGGGTGGCTCAGTTGGTTGAACGTCCGATTTCGGCTCGGGTCATGATCTCACGGTCCGTGAGTTCGAGCCCCGCATCGGGCTCTGTGCTGACAGCTCGGAGCCTGGAGCCTGCTTCGGATTCTGTGTCGCCCTCTCTCTCTGCCCCTCCCAAGTTCATGCTCTGTCTCTGTCTCTCAAAAATGAATAAACATTAAAAAAAATTTATAAAACTAAACATACTCTTTTTTTAATTTTTTTAATGTTTATTTATTTTTGAGAGAGAGAGAGAGAGACAGAGTGTGAACAGGGGAGGAGCAGAGGGATAGGGAGACAGAATCCGAAGCAGGCTCCAGGCTCCGAGCCATCAGCACAGAGCCCGATGCGGGGCTCAAACCCACACGCCGCGAGATCACGACCCGAGCCGAAGTCGGACGCTCAACCGACTGAGCCACCCAGGCGCCCCAAAACATACTCTTATCATACAATCCGGCCCCTTGGTAGTTACCCAAAGGAGTCGAAAACTCATGTTTAGTCAAAAACCTGCACACAATGCTTATAGCGGCCTTATTCATAATTGCCAAACTTTGGAAAAACCAAGATGTCTTCCGTAGGTGGATGGGCAAGTAAGTTGTGATACATCCAGACAATGGAATATTATTCAACGCTTTAAAAAATGCGTTATCAAGCCGTGAAAAGACGTGGAAGGAACATAAGTGGATATTTCTAAGTGAAAGAGTCAACCTGAAAAGGCTACGTACTGTATAATTCCCACTATATGACATTCTGGAAAAGGCAACAGTACGGAGACAATCCAAGGATCAGTGGTTGCAGGGGAGGGGTGTAGACGAACAGGCAGGGTACCGAGGATTTTTAGGGCAGTGAAAATAGTCGGTAAGATACCATAATGATGGTATGATGACAACATCATTATAAACATTTGTCCAAATCCACAGAATGTACAACACCAGGAGTGAATCCTAAGGTAAACTGCAGACTCCGAGTGACAATGAAGTGACAATGTAGATTCATCGATCGTAACAAACGTGCCACTCTGGTGAGTGGTGTTGATATTGGGGAGGCTATTCATGTGGTGGGGCAAAGGGAATATGGGAAGCCTCTGTACCTTCTCAATCCTGTTGTAAACCTAATACTGCTCTTTTTTTTTAATTTTTTTTTTAACGTTTATTTATTTTTGAGACAGAGAGAGACAGAGCATGAACAGGGGAGGGGCAGAGAGAGAGGGAGACACAGAATCTGAAACAGGCTCCAGGCTCTGAGCGGTCAGCACAGAGCCCGACGCGGGGCTCGAACTCACGGACCATGAGATCATGACCTGAGCCGAGGTTGGACGCTTAACGGACCAAGCCACCCAGGCGCCCCTGCTCTTTTAAAAAAAAAAAAAAAAAAAAAAAAGGAGAAGTCTTTAAGGGGCGCCTGGGTGGCTCAGTCGATTGAGCGTCCGACTTAGGCTCAGGTCATGATCTCGCGGTGAGTTCGAGCCCCACGTCGGGCTCTGTGCTGACAGCTCGGAGCCCGGAGACGGCTTCGGATTCCGGGTCTGCCTCTCTCTCTGCCCCTCCCCCACTCGTGCTCAGTCTCTGTCTCAAAAATAAAAATAAAATATTAAACATCTTAAAGGAAATGAAGTCTTTGAAAATAGATATGTTAGAGCACGTGTCCTGTGCAGGGAAGGAAAGGAGAATGAGGAATCAGAGACAACAGGAGAGAAATCAAAAGACAGTGTGTGATCAGCATACCAGACTTGCACCAGGTAGAGGAGGAACAGCAAAGCGGGCTTCACCGAGAAGCTGCACTGAACTTTGGCAGAGGAGTAGGGCTGTTGGTAAGATGGAAGGGTTGAGCGCTCCAGGCAGGGAGAAGAGCTGGGGCAAAGGCAGAGCTGGCCTCAGAGAAACTCTGAGTATTTCAGGGGGATCGAAGCCCAAGGTACCCTGGCCAGGAAGGCAGGGGGCGAGCTGCTGCCTCTCAACCCGTAGGACCCTCCTCCTCTTACCCGAGGGGCTCCTACTCAGCCCTTCAGCCTCTGTGTTGCCAGAGAGACCATATGGCCGGGGAAGGGGTCTGACTGAACTGAGCTCCCCTACGGCCCACTGTGTGACCTCAGGCAGGTCACTTTCCACTCTCGGAACGTCAGTTTCTTCATCTGTAAATTGGGAATAATAATGACACCTACCTTGGAAGTTTGTGATCCAGAAGAAGTGAGATGAGCAAAACACAATGTCCTTGCCCCATGACAGTTATATTCCAGTGGAAAGAGACAAATAAATGTGCAGTATGTTCACTGCTGTGTTTCCCAAGAGCCGGAACTATGCCTGGCACATAGTAGGTGCTCAATTAATATGTGCAGATGAATGAATGAAAGCGGTAACAAATGCTATGGAGAGAAGGAGATCAGGATAAGGTGGAGAGGGAGAGCCACAGGGATGTTGGAGGGGGTAGGAGCGGTGAGGGGCGGTGGGGGAGGGGGAGCCCTCCCTTAGGAGGTGAAATTTAAGTGAAGACTTGGAAGGAAGTGAGGGATTAAGCTATGGGGATATCCAGGGGTGGGGCATACCAGGCAGAGGTGGGCTCCACAGGTGGTGAGGAGGCCAGTATGGCTGGAGCAGGGGACCAGGAGACAGAGGACAGAGGATGGGAGGAGCTGAGCCCCTTCTGTGTGTGAGCTGAGAATGTGGCAAGGGCCCCATCGCTGCTCCCAGGGGCGAGGCTGAGAACAGAGTCAAAGCTGCAGGTCCTGGGTTGCTCCTCTATCTGGGGCCGTCCCCCAGGCCCCCAACAACCTCAGCACAACGTCCTCTCCCGTGTTGAGTGCTCGACATGTGCCAGGCCCCGGCTTTACTGGCATGAACTCACGGAACCATTACCAGCCCTCGGAATGGGTGCTATTGTTATCCCCAGTGTTCAGAGCAGGAAACTGGAGACTCCAAGAGGCAGCTACCCTTGAGCAGGACCCGGGGTTCTTTGATGCTGGAGCCCAGCTTGCGCCTACCACATTGTCCTGGAATTCTTTGTTTACAGCTCGCCTTCCCCTCTTGGCTGCAGAAGGCCCAGCTCAGTCTCATTCATGGTTTTATTTTACTCCCAGGGTCCCTTGTGTCAAAACCTGCCTGCGGAGCGAGTGAATGAATGAGCCTACCAAGTAAGCCCTCCCCGGCTTCCGGGCCCGGTTCATGCCCCCGGTTGGCTTCTCCAACCAGGAGCTGCAATGGGGAGGGGGCTGGACAGAGGAATTTCAAGCTGCCTGAGGACTGAGAGCAGAAGAGAGGGGGAGCAGGGGGAGAAAGTGAAAGTGAAGGGAGCCGGGAGCCCCTGTGAGGAGGCGCAGACAGGGAAGGAAATCTCCCGGTAATAACTCATCGGCTCAGGAAGCAGCAGCCTGGCCTGGGGCTGCGTGTGGGACTGGCCCTGTGGGGAGGGGGCCGCACAGGCTCCTTCTCCTCCTCCCCAAAGCCCAGCCTGGCTGGGGTCACGGTCAAATGAGGAGGGGTGGAGGAGCCAGGTGTGAGAACAGAACTTCCCCTGACATGGGGGGGGGGCGGAGAGGAGGGGGGGAGTTTGAGGACTTCAGGGGCGGCTCTTCCAGCAGCCAAGGGAAACCCTCGAGCTCCCCTCCCCCATTCTGGCCTGGGTGAGGGAAGCCAGGAAAGCACAGTGTGGCAGAGCTGGGAGGCATCACCCAGAAAGGAAAACAAGCCCAAAGGCACCTAGGAACCTTTCGTCTTCACTCCCTGTGCCCTGTCCACCACACAGATGCGTTAGGGTTGAAGAAGAAGTTATTTTCAAGGCCAAGCCATACTGGTTGGGCAGGTCCCCAGGATGGAGCTGGGCAGGGGGCACGACATGGGGACCCCACCCGCCATCAACAGTAATTCTTCCCAGGGCCCCAGAGAAGAAGAATGTGTCAGGCTGAACAATCTAGGTTTCCCGGGAGGAAGGAAGGCAATGAGGGAAGACAGTAGTGTCTCCCTCCCCCCCACCATGTGTGTGGTGGCATTCCAAAGAGGGAGGGGGGCGCGGATGTGGAGCCAGGGTGGGATTGTGGGGAGTGTAGGAAAGCAATTTGCATTTTAAAAAGTTTTTTTTTTATGTTTTACTTTAGTTTTTGGGGGGGAGGGGCAGAGAGGGAGAGACACAGAATGCGAAGACAGGCTCTGAGCTGTCAGCACAGAGCCCGATGCGGGGCTCGAACCCACTGACCCCGAGATCATGACCTGAGCTGAAGTTGGCCGCTTAACCAACTTAGCCACCCAGGCGCCCTGGAAAGCAATTTGCATTTTATTGGTGGGGGGGGGGGGAGTGGGACAGGGGTGATAGTGAAGTCACAGGCTGGGGCTAATGGCTCCACTCACTTCTTGTTAAGACTGAAGGCCAGAGCTCTCTCATCTGTAAATCGGGGTCGGGGGTACCCCCCACAACTTCAGCAAGGAGCAGTAAAGATCAGTAAAGTACTCAGCACAGTGGGTGGCACACAGTAGGACGTCAACCAAAATGTCAATTCCATGAGGGCAGAGTTGGTCACCTCTCTATTCTCAGACCTAAAACCATTCCTGACATAGCAGGGATCCAAGAAATACTTGTTGAATGAATGAATGAATGAATGAAGCTACTGGCGTTTGTGTTGTTTTTGTTTCGCCTTTTTTTTTTTTTTTTTTTAAGTTTGCTGTTAAGGATGTGACACTGTGGAATCCTTAGTTGGAAAGATTCCAGTGTTTCTCTACGTGTTCTTCGTGGACACCACCCTAATGCAGATTCCTGGGTCCCATTCCAGACCTGCTGAATCAGAACGGGGGGGGACCCAGGAATCTGTCCTGTCAACAGCCCCCCTTCCCCAAGTCTTACACAAACGAAAGTTGCCGAACCGCAGTATTAGAATGTGAAGGCGGGAAAACCCCAGGCTAGTTTCTCTGCAATCCTCTTTCGGAACGAGGAAACTGAAGCCAAGAGAGTCCCCCTGCGGGTCTAGACCGCGGATAAAGGGTCCAGACCTGGGCACACCCACCCCAAACCCCCAGACCCCCCAGCCCCTCGCCCCGCTCGCCGGCGGGGACTGAAGCCTTCAGGGCGGGTCACTTAGCTCGCGGGCTGCTTTCAACCTGGGGAACCGGGGGCGCGGGCGCTTCGCCATTGGCCGGGGCGCGGCGGGCGCCTCCCCATTGGCCAGGGCGGCGGCCTCCGCCCCCGCCGGGGCGGCCTCGTGATTGGCCCCTCCCCGGCTATAAGGCGGGGGCCGGCGGGGCCGTGGGAGCGCGCGGCAGCGCACGGCGGGGCGCGGCAGACGCTGGGACGCGGCGCACGGAGGGACGCGGCCGGGCGCCCATGGCGTTCGCGCTGCTGCGCCCCGTCGGCGCGCACGTGCTGTACCCGGACGTGCGGCTGCTGAGCGAGGACGAGGAGAACCGCAGCGAGAGCGACGCGTCCGACCAGTCGTTCGGCTGCTGCGAGGGCCTGGAGGCGGCGCGGCGCGGCCCGGGCCCCGGGGGCGGGCGGCGGGCGGGCGGCGGCGCGGGCCCCGTGGTGGTGGTGCGACAGCGGCAGGCGGCCAACGCGCGGGAGCGGGACCGCACGCAGAGCGTGAACACGGCCTTCACGGCGCTGCGCACGCTCATCCCCACCGAGCCGGTGGACCGCAAGCTGTCCAAGATCGAGACGCTGCGCCTGGCGTCCAGCTACATCGCACACCTGGCCAACGTGCTGCTGCTGGGGGACGCGGCCGACGACGGGCAGCCGTGCTTCCGGGCGGCGGGCAGTGCTAAGAGCGCGGTCCCCGCTGCCCCCGACGGCGGCCGCCAGCCGCGCTCCATCTGCACCTTCTGCCTCAGCAACCAGCGCAAAGGGGTGAGTGCGCGGAGCCCCAGGACTGTGGCCGCGGGGCAGGGGTTGGCGGGGGGACGGGGCCTCCTAGGGAGCAGAAGAGGAGCAGGGACCCCAGTTGAAGAGAGGGGGAAGCGACAGGAAATTCGTCGGGGGGCTGGGGGGGGGGGTGCTGCGCTCCAAGCCCAGGGTTTGGTGTGGATGGAACAGAACCGCTCGCTCAAAGTCCCCCAGACACAAGTGGTGCAGGAGAGCCCAGAGCTCGGGCATTTCTTTGAGAGCAGACATTGCTCATTGAGAGACACCCCTTTCCCTGAAGGTGTGCTGGGGAAAGAGCGTGAGGAAATGGTCACAAAGGCCATCATTTAATGGGCTCTTCCTGTGTGCGAGGTGCGTTCCTCGTCCCTTTTCACCTTCCCAAGAACTCAGCCAGGCAGGTAGTTATTCTGGCCATTTTATCCCTGATGAAGATCCGAGGCTGGGGGGGTGTGATCCCATGCCCACAGTTACTCACCTGGGAAACCGGGATGCAGGCTCTGTTGCTCGATGCGTGCCTGTTGCCCCGAACTACCCTTCCCAGTAAAGTAGTGGTCCCGCATCCTAAGACTTGACCCGAGGGCAGGAGACTGAGAAGCAAAAGGGACGCGTACCCCCAGCTAAAACTCTGAGGCAGCCAGCGATGAGCAGGAGTGAAGACGGGGGGTCTCCTGAGGGCACCCCAGCCCCAAATGGGATGGAGTGTGGGGCAGAGTCATTGTTGAGTCCGCTAGACGGAGGTGGAGTCCCACGCGCGCTGGTGCATCCCACGCGCACTGACAAGGATGAGAGCCAGCCTGGGAGCGGGCGAGGGGGGCTGGGTAGCGGCACAGGTTGCCTGGGGGCTCTCCTGGTTGAAAGCTGGCTCTCCTCCTGCCTGGGCCCCAAGGAGCCCGCTTCATCCCTCATCTTTCCCTCTCGGTCCTGGAGACTGGGAGAGCCCCTCAGGGGCCCACAGCCTTTTGGAAAGTGAAAGGCCGCGAGGGATTGGAGCCAGGCCTCTGAGACCCCCATTCTTCGGTTCTTAACAGCTGCTCTGGGTCCCCCGCTTCACTCTGTTCTGGGGAAGCCTCTGGGTCCTGGCCTCAGACCACCCTCCTCTGACTCATCAGACTCCCAGTCTGGCCGCTCACCCCCATGGCTGCTTCAAATTCCCTGAGTCAGTTTTCTTAGGCTCTGGTTTGTACCCTGCCGCTCCCAGCCGTGGGCCCTGGTCAGCGTTCCAGGCTGGGAGGGGAAGCCAGGTGGGCCTCAGGCCTCCAGATGTGAAGGGCTGGCTGGGCCCACGGTGATGCGCTTCGCCTGTTCATTCAGTTCATCCAGCCTTATCTACCCAACAGTCGCCTTTTGGTGGCCCTGAGAACATTCCCAGAGAAGCAGGTTGTGGGTCCCCACCCATCACAGTCAGGATCTCCCAGTGCAGGGGCAGGGCCAGACCAAGGGCATGGAGACAGGGACGCTGCACTCTCCTGGTGGGGAGGCGGAGCACCAAGGGACTGTCAGAGCCCAGAAGGTGCCCCCAGCCAGGGGCTGAACTCCTGACAGATGCTTGGGAACAGAGACAAGGCTGGTGAGGGGGTAAGGAAAGGTGTTCTAGGGACAGGGCACTTCGAGAGTTGGCATCAGGATGCCTGACGTAGAGAAGGAAAGGGGCAGAGCACAGAGGGGAGGCAGCCTTGTTGGGCACTGATTTCCTGTGCTAAGCACTCTTCACATATTATGGTTAAAGCCCCTCAGTGGCAGTGGGGGAGGGAGGGCCTCTGGTTATCCCCACCTGCCTACCAATGCTGTCACTGGTTCGGAGACGCCGTCCGTGATGAGGTGAGGGTTCGGATTCAGGCCTGCCTGATTGGGAAGTGGGAAAGGTTAGTCGGGGTGGGGGACTGTAAGGGCAGGCCTCAGGGGAGAGGGTGTGCCTACCATATGCCCCAACACCAACAGCAGGTGGGGGAGTTCTTTCTGCTGGTTTCCACCTATCCCATGGATCCCAGGGACGCTGCCCGGGTCTGCCTGTTTCCCTGCGATCTGTCTACAGGACCAAGAACCTAGCCAAATTTGGCTGCAGAAGCCAGGCTCATCCCTACAGGCTCCCCTGGGATTAGGCGAGAGGGGCGATCCTGGCCAGCTCTGGCCCCTCGAAGGCTCCACCGAAAGAAAGCTGGCTGTCTTGTGGGGCCACTGCAGGGGCTCCCTTCTGAGCTTTGGGGGCCAGACAGCTCCAAGACCCAGAGTCTGCCACTCTCCTCTGAGCCCCTCCCTCCCACATGGCTGAGGTGGGGGTCACCGTGGACCACCCTGTTCTCTGGAGCATCTTTCTGTTTAAGGAGGGGTTTGGTGTGGCCCTCTGTGATGGAAATAGCAAGTAGGAGATGGGGGTGGGGTTCTTGTCTCTCCCATTTTCCCTTCTGTCACCTGGGGGTGGAGCTGGATAATATCATCTTGGAAGGCGCTCCCCAGTTGGCATAAGCAGCTCGGGAGCTGACGTGGCCCGGCGGGTGGTGGGGCAGGGGGTACCGTTACCAGGTGATGCTGATAATGATACTTGTGAACATCTATTTAAAAAAAATTTTTTTTAATGTTTATTTTTTGAGAGAGAGAGAGAGAGAGCATGAGCAGGGGAGGGGCAGAAAGAGAGGGAGACACAGAATCCGAAGCAGGCTCCGGGCTCTGAGCTGTCAGCACAGAGCCCGACGCGGGACTTGAACTTGTGAACCGCGAGATCACGATCTGAGCGGAAGTCAAGCGCTTACCGGGCTGAGCCAGCCAGGCGCCCCACTTGTGAACACCTATTAAACACTTGGGGTGTGCGTGATGCTGTGCTAAGGGCTTCACCTATAAATACGTATAATCGGTCCTCACAGCACCTCCACGTTTCATGTGGGGAAACAGGCTCAGTGAGGTGAAGGCACCTGCCTGAGGTCTGACAGGTAGTTCGAGGCAGAGCGGGGGTTGACGCCCAGATCTGTTTCACTCCGGCCCAGCTCCTAACCACCGTGCTTCCCAGAGCCCTGGGCGCTGAGTTCCTAGGGGACAGAGAAGCTGGGGCCTAGTCAGGGCCCTTCTAAGTGCTTTTGGCACTTTGCAAGTCTCCTTCACAGCTGCATTTGCATGACGCTGCATCCTGGGGCGGCAGTAGAATCACTGTGTCCCCACGTCATAGACAAGACACTGAAGTTCAGGGAGAGGAAGGGTCCCAGCGTTATCATGAGACCAGGGTCTCCTCATGCCTGCCAGACTTGGGGTAGAGGAGTCCCTCCCCCTTCCCCCCCCCCAAAAAAAAAACCCCTCTGCCCGTCCCGAGGAAATAGAGTGAAAGAGTGAGAGGCCAGTGTTTTTACCCCCCAGCACGCTACACCCTCTTCCTCCCCACTCCTGTCCCCCTTTCTCAGCCCCTCCTGCCAGATTTGTGTGAGAAGCCTAAGCCCCAGGCTCTGCTGGGACGGTGGCCTCAGCCCTCAAAATAGCCCTGCCTGTGAATGAACATGTTGTCCCTGGGCCCGGAGAGCCTCGAGGGAGGCTGGGCTCACATCTGGATGGATCTGCCCCAACCTGGGCCCAGGGGCGGAGGGGACAGGGGGCAGAGCTCCCAGATGGTCGGCTGTTTCTCTAGATGGCTGACACAGATGCCTGTCCTGCCATCTCCTCGCCAGGCTTGGTGGGGTGAGCGTTTGCAGTGGGATTTCAGATACCAACGTGTCCTGGAAGCAGAACTGACTGTCGGACAACATGGATTTCTAGCCCGGCTTTTTTACCAACTGGCTGGGTGCCTCTGGGCCAGGCATTCCACCGCGGGAGCCTCAACAGAGGGGTTGCTCTAATGCCCATGACCTCACTGACTTAGAGTGAGGATGAAACCCACGTGTCAGACCTCACAATACCGGGTAGGGACAACCCCCGCAGGGTGAGGGACAGGTGGCTTCGGGGGCTGCCATCATTTGCCCATCTTCCAGTGGGCACCACTGATTCAAGCAGCATTCGTCGGTGCCTGCTCCACACCAGGCTCAGGGCTACAGAGCGAAGGACTTTTCCCTACCACCCCCTGAGCCCCCAGCCTGATGGGGAACAAAAAGAGACCCCGCCGTCCCCTTCTGAGTTTTATCCTGGTAGAATGTCCCCAGAAGTGCCGGGTAGTGGCAGGAAGAGAAGCCCTCCCAGGGAGACAGGACCAGAGAGCACGTTCCTGGTGGAGAGAACACCTTAGGGAGGCCAGAAATCCACAGTCTACTTCTGAAGGTTGATGAGTAAGCCACTGGGTGGACGATGGGGCAGCGGGGAGGATCCACTGTGGGGTTTGTTTGTAAATGTAAAATATTATGATTTAAAATGTATTGGATTAAAAAAAAAAAAGAAACAACAAATTACATGGGGAAGAAATGAAAAAGGTAAAATGTGGGGCGCCTGGGTGGCTCAGTCAGTTGGGTGTCCGACTTCGGCTCAGGTCATGATCTCACGGTCCGTGAGTTCGAGCCCCGCGTCAGGCTCTGTGCTGACAGCTCGGAGCCTGGAGCCTGCTTTGGATTCTGTGTCTCCCTCTCTCTCTGACCCTCCTCTGCTCATGCTCTGTCTCTGTCTCAAAAATAAATGAAAACATTAAAAAAAAAAAAAAAAAGGTAAAACGTTACATAGCATTAAAAAAAGAAAAAAAGTCTCCCTCCCATCCATCTTGCCTCTTGCCTCCTCACAAAATTCCTCTCCTCTGAGGAAACCCATTAGCAATTTCCCTTATGCCCTTCTCTCCAGAAATCTCAGCACACAGGAACATCCACTCGGTTCTTGCCTTTGTCCTTGAATGATGTTATCTCTCCAATATTCCCTGTCAGTCCTGAGGAGTCTCTTCTGCCTTCTGCTGTGGAGAAGTTTATTGTGCGGCTGTGATTTATTTACGAGGTCCCCTAGTGCTGGACACAGAGGTTAGTTCCAGCGTTCATGGTGACCTGATCGGACTTCTTTCCTCCTGCAGGGTGGCCGTCGTGACCTGGGGGGCAGCTGCTTGAAGGTGAGGGGGGTAGCCCCCCTCCGAGTGCCACGGAGATGAGCCTAGACCCCTATGGCAGCTATTCACGCAGGACCCCGGAGAAGGAGGCCAGAGGGCGGCCGCTGGTTGAACAGGGGAGAAGACCCCAGGAGCCCAACCCAAACCTCTTTCGTGTTGGGACCTGAGGACCACGGTCTGGGCCCATGACCCTGTGGGCAGGCTCCCTGGGACATCTCCACCACACCCCAGAGAGCCACGAGGACCCATGCAGCCAGTCCCAGCCCTAGCTGGTCAGAGACAAGGCAGAACTTTTGGAAAAACAAAGACTGTTGGTGACAGAGGATGTGTGCATATCTGTGAATGAGTGTGTGTGTGTGTGTGCGTGTGTGCGCGCGTGTGTGAGAGAGAGAGAGAGAATTGGTGGGTTTAAAATAAAAAAGTATTTTTAAATAAAAGATATTCCCATCTGAAGAATGGGGGAGGGGGACTCCCAGCAGAGGTCGGAGGTGGCCTCTCTCCTAGACCCTTGACAGAGGCCCAGATGCCGCGGGTGCTCCCCTGTGCCCTGGAGGGTGTGGGGCCGGGGGGACGTCAGGAGGACCCCTCTCCGGAAGTCAGAATGACTAAACTTTCCCCACAGTCTTCGTGAACAGTCACTAGCTGTCTGATGTGGTTGGCAAGAAATGTTAAATGTATTTATTTTTGAATAAGGGATGTATTTATTCACATGGTTCACAAGTCAAAAGGTACAAGAGGAAACATGGTAAAGTTCCCCTCCCTCGTGTCCCCCAGCCACTAGTTCCCCCGCTGCAGGCAGCCTTGGCCACCAGATTTTGTGATGTCCCATTCCCTATGAATAACCAAGCAAATGCAGAAAAAATATATATGTATGTATATACTTTCTTCCACTGTTTACCCAAACAGTAGCATGTCGTCCTTGCTTTCAGCTCCTTTGCACTCTGTTTCCTGATCTACGTTGGCTGTCATCCCAAGTCAGCACACAAAGGTAAAGGGTAGCCTCCTTCCTTTAGTAGCTACGTAACTCCACTCGAATGTGCTAGACTGTAACCCGTCCCTTCTCCGTGTCTTCACAGACAGGGAGCGTGTGCTAAGGGAGATATCCTTACCCCTGTTTTAGCTGAGATGATTTGGGGGGCCAGTGACACCCAAAGGCATGTGGCAGGATGGTGATGTGAGGTCCGTCCACCCCTAAAGCCTTCCCCTGGCCTGGAGATGCCCCACTGGAGGGCCAGCCCCCAGGTCCCGGTTGTGCCCCAGAGGGCCCCGCGTGGTGAAGGCTGCTGTTGCCCCATTTCGCGGATTCAGCCGAGATGGTGATGGAGGCAGCTGGTCAGTAGAACCAGGTGCGCTTGGCTCTTGGGCTGGGACTGTCCCTGTGAGGCCAGGATCAGAGAGGCTCAGGAGGCTGGAGGGAGGGAAAGGCAGAGAGAGAGAGAGAGGGGGGGGCCAGGTGAGGCGAAGGGCCAGGCAGCCACCCTTCCTTTCCTCAGGGTACACTCATGCCTGTTTTTTGAACGTATTTAACAAGCACTTGTAATGAGCGGTTACTGACTGAAGCCTGGCCAGTCTATGCTCGGATCCACTGGGCCCTGCCACCCACCGCACTTGACCTTTTGATGGGGCCTGACGTGGGGCTGCCGTTTTGCAGATCCACGGGTTCCTGGGCGCCCTCTCCGTGCCGGGCGCTGAGCCACGCCCACCCTGCCTGCCTCGCAGATGGAAACGGAGGCCCCAGGAGAACGAGGGGGTCAGTCCAGGTTGGAGTGGCTGTAAAAGCACCGCATGTAACCTCTTTGGTGTGGGAAGTGGAGGAAGGAGGGCCCTAAGGGGCTGCGGTCCCGCCTGGGGGAGCTTCCCAAGCACCCTCACTCCATTCCCCCGTTTCCCTGGTGTTTCAGGACACTGCTCTTGCCTGTCCTGTCCCGGTGCGGTCCTGCTTCCCAGTTGGGGAGCTAATTAGGAAAGCACATTGCATTCCCCGTGTCTGCCCAGGGCCCGGGCCAGGCAGCCCCTGGCAAAGCCATAGGAAAAGGACTGTGACTTTGTCAATGGCAGGAAACCTGGGAGCGGGGACAAAGCAGACACTTGGGTGCTCTGGGCTGGAGGCTCACTTCTGCCACCAGGTTTGCCAGGTGACCCCAGAGAAACTGCCCGACCGCCACCCTGCCCAATCTCTAACCAGCACGAATATAGGACAGAATGATAATCAGTCGTTTTGCCTTGCTGGATAGTTTTTAATAGACCACACTTACGCACTGGGCGAGGAATTCGAGTTGAATCCAACAGTGCGCAGTGAAAAGTACATACCTCCCTCGGGCTCCTCCTCTTGGGGTTGGGTCCCGGGGATCCCAGGGTCTCCGGGATTCCTGCAGAAAACAGTTGGCATATAGGTAGGCAAGCCACACGCACACCGTGTTCCCACACGAGTGGGAGCCTGGGACACGTAGTGTTCTGCACAACAGAATTTCCTTACGTCTTGGAAAGCCTTCAGCGTACAGAGCCACTTTGGACTTGTTCATGGCTGCAGAGTGCTCTGTCCTGTGCATTTTGCAGCTTTTGGGCTTCCCGGAGCCTCCCTCCTGGGTAATGCAGAATTAATGCCCGAGCCTTGGTGAGCTGCGAGGCCAGCCCAACACATGTGACTTGGAAAAGGCATAGCCGTGGGCCAGTACCTCTGGGGGGCGGGGGGAGGGGACACTTGCTCAACATCCCCACCCCCAATGCATGCGCTTCCCCCCCTCGGGATGGGCCAGCCCAGCCAGGCTCCCCAAGGGTCCCTGAGCGACGGCCAGCTTGGAGCCAGAGGAGCAAAGGAGTTCAGGGAAAAGAAACCGAGGGTCGAGGCGGTGACCAACTTCAGCCAGGCCGTGTGGGACCCTGAAGGGGAGGCTTAAATTTCAGGTCGCACTCTCCACTCAAGCCTTCTTAGACACCAGGAGCAACCGCGTGAACGTGATCTCATAGTCCCTCATTTCACAATGAGGAGACTGAGCCGATACAGAGGGAGCAGCCTGCCTGGGTCTCCCAGAAAGCCCCTGGCCCTGCTGGGCCACTAGGAACCCAGGCATCCTTCCTCGATACACAGGGCTCCCATCCCTAACTTCACAATTGCAAGCAAAAGACCTCAGGGGTTGCCGGTGGCAGTGAGGAAACCAAAGCCCAGAGAAGGGCAGCAATGGACCACGGTTGCCCAGCATTTGGATCTGAGCAGGACTGAGAGTGCAGTACCCCTTCCTCCAGCCAGGGCTCCTCCATTGCATTAAGCTCCCTTCATTAGCCCAATTGCTTCCATTTTATGAGGCTCCTGTTAGATTAAAAAACACCACAAAACAGAATTCCAAAAAGTATGGTGTATGTAGCAGGTTCACTTTTTTTTCATTAAAAAAATTTTTAACGTTTATTTATTATTGAGAGACAGAGAGACACAGAGCATGAGCAGGGGAGGGGTAGAGAGAGGGGGAGACACAGAATCTGAAACAGGCTCCAGGCTCTGAGCTGTCAGCACAGAGCCCGACGCGGGGCTCGAACCCACGAACTGTACCTTAAGCGTCTGAAGTCCTCGAAGTCGGAGGCTGGCTTAACCGACTGAGCCACCCAGGCGTCCCTGTAGCAGGTCAACTCTTAAGCACCCACACGCAGTCACAAAGACAATGCATTATCATGAGAACATTAAATAGAGGACTTACCAAAATATCAATTTACAGGACGTACATGTAGGGTCGAACGTCTGTGTCGCCGGCTACTGTGTGTTTCTACCCCATGTGCATATGATATCAAAAGTTGAGACCCGGAGAACAAAATGCAGGACGTGACCCTGCGCTGAGGCCTGTACTGCAGGGGAATATACCACAGAAGACAGTTGACAAAATCGGAATAAGAACAATAGAGAAAAGTATTGTAGCAATGTTACATTTTCCGAATTTGTTAACCATATGGTTATGTAAGAGGATATCCTTGTGCTTAAGAAATACACCCTGTGTGTGGGGGGGGGGGGGGCGCCTGGATGGCTCAGTTGGCTAAGCATCTGATTCTTGATTTCGACCCAGGATCATCTGACGGTTTGTGAGTTCGAGCCCTGCATCAGGCTCCACACAGACAGTGAGAGCCTGCCTGGGATGGTCTCTCTACAATTCTCTCTGCCCCTCCCCTGCTCACTCACATTCTCTCTCAAAATAAACATTAAAAAAAGAAGGAAGGAAGGAAGGAAGGAAGGAAGGAAGGAAGGAAGGAATACATCCTGGGGCGCCTGGGTGGCTCAGTCGTTTGAGCGTCCGACTTCGGTTCAGGTCATGATCTCGTGGCTCGTGAGTTCAAGCCCCGCGTCGGACTCTGTGCTGACAGCTCGGAGCCTGGAGCCTGCTTCGGATTCTGTGTCTCCCTCTCTCTCTGCCCCTAACCCACTCGCATTCTGTCTCTGTCTCTCTCAAAAATAAATGAACATGAAAAAAAAAGTGTTTTTAAAGATTTTCTCTCTCCCTCCTTCCCTCTGCCCCTCTCCCTCTCAAACTAAAACAAAGAGGAAGAAAGGAAGGAAGAAAGAAAGACACCCTGAAGTATGGTTGAGGGGTAGAGGAACGCGATGTAGACGACTCACTCTCAAATGGTTCCGCAAAAACGTCTGTGAGCCAGGGAAGGATACAGCAAATATAGCAAAGTGCTCAGAGGTGGTGAATCCAGGTAAAGGGCGTATTGGAGTTTCGTGCACCACTTTCCTCTCCTCTGTATGTTTGGAAATGATTGCAGAATGAAAAGCTAAAACGAAGTTGAGGCTTTGGCCTGCGAGGATATGAGGTCTGCCGAACGGTCTCCTGGCCCCCTCTGACTCGCCCTTACTTCAGCTGCAGACAGAAAATACCCCTGGTGGACCCAGGCATCCCTGCCCGTGACTCTCGGGCCCCTGTGCCCTTTGGGAGGCTAGGGTGGTCCCAGTCCCCGAGCCTCCTGCCACCATGATTTATGTCCCTGTGAGCCTCAGCAGCTGTGAGCACGGGTCCCGCCTGGCAGCCTGCTGGGGGGGCCAGCGTTTACTTCTCAGCGTGTCTAATCCAGACCAGACTTGCAGACCCCACGGGCTTGGGATCAGGCTCCCAGGGGGCCAGGGTCAGAGGGCAGGCCAGCAGGGCCTGGAAACTGGGGAGGCGCTCAGGGTGAACCGGCTGGAAAGCAGGAACCCTGGCCTGGGCTAGCTTGGCCAGGGTTCCTGTGTGACCTGGGCTGGGTATCGCCCCCTCTCTGGGCCCTGGTTTTCCTCATCTCAGCACATTCTGCATATGGTGGACTAGAAAGGCTTTGTAGACTGGGGCAAACTGACCTTGTAGGAGGGAAGGCTGGTGGAATTCAGGAGTTGTTTTTTCTTTTTTTTTTTTTTTTAATTTTTTTTCAACGTTTATTTATTTTTGGGACAGAGAGAGACAGAGCATGAACGGGGGAGGGGCAGAGAGAGAGAGGGAGACACAGAATCGGAAACAGGCTCCAGGCTCCGAGCCATCAGCCCAGAGCCCGACGCGGGGCTCGAACTCACGGACCGCGAGATCGTGACCTGGCTGAAGTCGGACGCTTAACCGACTGCGCCACCCAGGCGCCCCAGGAGTTGTTTTTTCTTAACGCCCAGAGCTTCCGAGCTTGGAAAAATGCCTCACTTTTTGAAAGCCTGCTACGTATGGATCCTTGGTCCGTGTACTTTACATAAGTTAATCCATTTAGCCTACTCTACAGGGCCGTGCTATTATTGCCCCATTTTGTGGATAAGAACTGAGATGCAGGGAGGTTAAAGAACTTGTTCAAGGTCACAGGGAAGCTGTTAAGCGAGTGGATTTGAACCAAGTGTTCTGGCTGCCCTCCATGGCCTCATCAGGTGTGTGTCTGGTCCCATAGGACCCCAACTGAACCCGGGCTTCCAGAACAAGACAGAAAAGGGCACTGCCCAGCCTAGGTTTCACCCCTGTCTCAGGGGTGAAATCCTCAGAGGACCCCAGGGTCCAGCCTGCGCAGGATGGGTCCCAGAATCTGCCTCTTCCACGGGCTCCCTGGTAGTACTCATGCTCCCAATACTGGAGAGGTTTAAACACAGACTCCTGGAGGGTCTCAGTGCAAGGGCCTCCGGAGCTCATCTCCTTGGAGTTTCCACCAGTGGGGAAACTGAGGCCCAGAGCAGGCAAGGCGCATCCCCAATGTCACCCAGTGAGTCAGAGATGAGTCAGAACCAGATTCCATGTGTCCCAGTCACTGTTTTCATTGCCTGGTGACACATCCCAGAGCAGAGATTAGCATGAGAGGAAGTGACCTTGACGGGGCTCACTAGTCCGAGGCACTGCTCTGAGAGACTTCCGCAGAAGGCCTCGCTTAATCCATACCAACACCCCTGCATAGGTAGGTTCTGTGATCATCTTTTTTTTTCTTTTTTAATATTTTATTTATTTTTGAGAGAGAGAGAGAGAGAGAGAGAGAGAGAGAAGAATGCAAGCAGGGGAGGGGCAGAGAGAGGGGGAGACACAGAATCCGAAGCAGGCTCCAGGCTCCGAGCTGTCAGCCCAGAGCCCGACGTGGGGCTGGAACCCACGAACCGTGAGATCATGACCTGAGCTGAAGTTGGATGCTCAACCGACTGAGCCACCCAGGCGCCCCGGTTCTGTGATCATCTTTACTTCACAGTCTAGGAAACCAATTTCGAGGCTCCCCAGCTAGGTGATAGCATAGCTGTGATGTGAATCCAGGATGTCTGGCTCCAGATCCCATGGCCTGAGCCACAGAGAGGAGGTACAACTCACTGGGAGGCATAGGAGAGAATTTACCATCATAGACCAGCTTAAGGTGGGTGGTTCGGCCTGTCAGTCAGTCATTCAGTCAATCAACAAACGTGTATTGAACCGCTCTGTGGACCGTGCGAAGCTCCAGGGCGATCAGCAAATAAGACAGATGTTGTGCCCCCCCCTCCCACCCCCCCCCCCCCCGTCGTGGAGGCCACGGTCTATCAAAAAAAGCAGGCTCGGAGCGAATAAAAATGTGACGACGCGTGCTTTCAAGGCGTGGGGGGCTGTGTGAGTCTGGAAGAGCGTAGAGGAGACAGGGATGATGCTCTGAGGCCCGAGAAGGCTTTGCCGGGTGTCAAAGTTTCTGCAAAGTTGTCCAGCCCACCCTGCAGCAGATGAATGATGGGGCACCCGTGGGTCCCAGGGCCCCCCCGAACTTAACCCAATAATCCCTGATACGTCTCCCCCCCCCCCCCCCCGCCCCGGGCACCCAGAGCAGCTCAGTGAGGCACGCAGGCGAGCGATGGTGGACAGAGGAGAATAAGAATATAGCCGAGGCTGACAGAGCGCCAAGGCGGTTCGAGCGCAGCAACTCGTATACACTCCCCGCCGCAGGGAGGCAGGGGCTGTCATCCTCGTGGCTCCCCCAGATCACACAGGGTCCAGAGCCCCTCCCCCCCCCCAACCTCCCTCCTTTCCTGCCCAGGGGCTAACAGCTGAGATCTCGAGGCAGGCCAGGGCCTCTGCCCACCGCACCCTACGCGCTGCAGCATCCCCAGGGGCATCGGCGGTGCCAGCACAAAGCAGGTGCTCAGCAGACGCCGCCCCAGGACCCGGAGGCACCCGGCTGTCTCCCGCAGTCTGCGCACCACGCTGCAGGGGCCGTTTCACCCATGTCACAGAAGCAGTGGCTCCCCTGAGGCCACACAGCTGGGAGCGCAGTCAGGCCTTGAACCCCGATCTGTGGTTCAGCCGTCTGCAGAAAACCCACGCAGCCTGGAAGCTCAGAAGATACTGGCAACAAGCCTTTAACCAAAGAAGACAGCGGGATGGGCCCAGAGCTTAGGGAAGAGGAAAGGCCTGACCAGCTGGGAGCTCCGTGGGAACGTCTCTTGCCCCCCAACCCCACCCCACCCCAGTAGGTCCCCCAGGCAGCGGCCAGGGCCGGGGGAGGAAGGGGTCGGGAGGCGGGCCTTGGATCCCCAAGGAGCACACCCCCTCCCGCCCCCTGTGAGATGGGTAAGGGAGCCCCGCTGGGCCCTCTTTTGCTCTCACTACTCTGCATCTTGAGGCGGCCCTCCCCACTCCCTTGCCCCCTCCCCCTGCTTCTCCCTCCCTTTCAGCCCAGGCCCACCGCCCCCCAGCCCGTGGCTCTCAGAAAGCCCTGGAAAGGCTGCTTTCTTTGAGACAGGAAGGTGTCCTCAAGTCTCAGGAAGGAAAAACAGTCAAGCTGAACCCACCAAGACCGTCTCCAAGGGGCCGCGGCTGGCGCCTGGCCAGGACTGACATCACCTGGGAACTGCCGAGGCCCGCAGCTGCAACACGCCTCCTGGGGGGACGTGCTTTGGCTATTTTAAAAAAATAATAATAATAAAAAAACGTTTCCAGTCTGGTGTTTTTAAATGTGCTTTTTATAGTGGGCCCTGGGGCGTGGGCGTTTTGGTGTTCCCCACCCCCACCCCCACCCCCTTCTCCTCCCGTCCTGATTTTCACACCACACAATGTAGCCTTTGACCAATTCCAGCTAATTCCCGGGGATTCTGGGCGGGACCTCCTTCCAGGCTCTGACCCCCGCAGATTATCTTTTATCTATCTAGATACATTTAATTTTAACTACAAAAAAAAAAAAAATTGAAATGTTGGCCCGCGGTACCTAATTCGAAAGGCGCCCAAGAGCGTTGGGTGAAGAAAAGTGAAGTCTCTTCCCAACGTTTAGTTGCTCCTTCGGTCCCCTGAGACAGCCCCTCACCCATTTTATTCAACAAAATCTCCTCCAACACTTATTACATACCAGGCACTCTTCTGAGCAATTATAGAATATTAACTCATTTCATCTTCATAAAACCCATATGAGGTAAGGTTTCCATTGGCTATCTTCTTTTTTTTTTTTTTTTTAATATCTTTATTTATTTCTGAGACAGAGCATGAGCAGGGGAGGGGCAGAGAGAGAGGGAGACACAGAATCGGAAGCAGGCTCCAGGCTCTGGGCTGTCAGCACAGAGCCCGACGCGGGGCTCGAACTCACGGACCGTGAGATCATGACCCGAGCTGAAGTCGGACGCTTAACCGACTGAGCCACCCAGGTGCCCCTACATTGGCTATTTTCTTGTGAATACTGCTAAAGATTGTGCGTATAGAAACAAACCTAGATCTGTAATCTTCTGCCCCCCTTTTAAAAAACATAAATAGAAGCTTATTATGCCGTCTCGTCTGCACTTTGCTTCATTGACTTAAAAATACATCCTGGACTAGGGGCGCCTGGGTGGCTCAGTCAGTTGAGCTTCCGACTTCGGCTCAGGTCATGATCTCATGGTCTGTGAGTTCAAGCCCCGGTCGGGCTCTGTGCTGACAGCTCAGAGCCTGGAGCCTGCTTCCGATCCTGTGTCTCCTGCTCTCTCTGACCCTCCCCCGTTCATGCTCTGTCTCTATCTCAAAAATAAATAAACATTAAAAAAAAATTTTTTTTTAAATACATCTTGGACTCATTCCATATGGGTGCATAAAGAGACTTCTCCTTCGTCTTTATAGCTGCATCGTATTCCCTTCTGTGGACGGATGTAGCGCAATATAATTAACGGGTCCACTCTTGGTGGACATTAAGGATGTTTCCAATATTTTCTCTTATGACTAATGTTGCAATGAACAGCCAAGGTAATTCTAAAAGCATAGCTTGGGCCTCATCGGTACACTTTTCAAAAACTCCCCATCTTTCTCCTTTGCAAGCAGAAGAGCCCCTTAAATGTAGGGATTATTAAGAACCCCTCTGGGGGCGCCTGGGTGGCGCAGTTGGTTAAGCGTCCGACTTCAGCCAGGTCACGATCTCGCGGTCCGTGGGTTCGAGCCCCGCGTTGGGCTCTGGGCTGATGGCTCAGAGCCTGGAGCCTGTTTCCGATTCTGTGTCTCCCTCTCTCTCTGCCCCTCCCCCGTTCATGCTCTGTCTCTCTCTGTCCCAAAAATAAATAAAAAACGTTGAAAAAAAAATTAAAAAAAAATCCTTTGCTTTAAAAAAAAAAAAAAAAAAGAACCCCTCTGGGACTGTGATGAAAGCCACAGACCTGTTCCCCCCAAAATACTCATGGGCAACTGAGCTTGGTGGGGGGTTCAGGGACTTCCGGAAACCCGGCCCATGGACACAATAACGCCAAGACACCTCTCCCGGCTGTGGTGTGCCCATGGCTTGAGATTGGACATTGTGGACCGCCAGGTGCGCTGGTCCTGAGCTGCAGGGCCTTGGGAAAGCTCACGTCCCTCCCCTGCCCAGCCCTGCACCGGCCTCCCACCGCCCTTACAACCCCATCCAAAGTTCCCTCTGGCGTGCCAGCTCCCGCCACCCCTGGAGCCTCATCTCCCTCCCTCGCCCAGCTTGCTCTCTGGGCTCCAGGCACATCAGTCTCCTTTTAGTTCCTACAACACAGCAGGCACACGCCAGCCTCCTGGCCTCTGCTCTCGTTTCCCTCCCCCTGGAATGCTCTTCTCACCGCATCTTCAGGGCTTGCTAATTCCCTTCATTTGGATCGCTGCTCAAATGCCTCTTCCTCCAGGAGGCCTGCCCTGACCACCCTAGCTCCAAGAGCACCCCTCCACCAATCCTTCTTATTGTTATTGTGGTAAAATACACATAACATACAAATTCACCGTTTTGACCATTTTTAAGGGTACGGGTTCAGTAGTATTAAGTACGTTCACAATGCTGTGCATCACCACCAGAAACATCCAGAATTTTTTCATCGGCCCAAACCAGCTCTTTACCAACCTTTAGCCCCTTTACTTGCCCTCGTTTTTCTTCACAAGTTATTGCCACCCGACACAAATTATTGCTGCCTGATACTACAGATAAGTTACTTATCTATTCATCATGCACAATTCAGGCCAGACTCTTTCCCTCACTTGTCCACCCCTCCTTCTTCCTCCTGATGGAACTGTGCCCTGCAGTGCTCCCCTGAGCACCCTCTGCCCAAGCTGCTCCCCTCACTGGAAATAATGTTCCTTCTTTGGGCATCAAAAGCCTCTTCAGTTTTCAAAACGTTGCTCCCATCCCACCTCCACAGGAAAGGATTCCCAAGCAAATCATCACCCCAGTGGCTCGCCCCCTGCAACTTGCCCAAGATACTGTTTCTGCCTGGAATTGGCCAGGTCTTTCGTGGTGTAAGTAACAGAAATCTAGCTCAAAGGGGCCAATGGGGAAGGAAAAAAAAAAAAAAAAAAGGTAAGTTATTGGTTTCCAGAACTGAGTTCAGGGCACTGATTCCGTGGCCGAATGCAAGTTATCTTAGGACATCATTAGAACGCTCTCTCCCCGTCCCTCACCCCTGCTTTCCTCAACGTCAGCTTTATTCTCAGAGAGCTTCTCCTCCTGTGGCAGCAAAGACGGCGGCCAGCGACTCTGGATCACGAGTTATCCTATCAGAAACGCCTTTAGAGTGAGCCCTTTCCCTAGCAGTTCCAGCGAAAAGTCCCGGGGCAGGTCCCCATTGGCTTGCCTGGAGCCACTGGCCCTAGCGGCCAGAGGGATAAAGCATTCTGATTGGCCAGGCCCGGTCACGTGATCACCTCTGCCACAAATGTGGGTTTGCCTGGCCTGGAGCGGTGGTTTTCCAAAAGGAAATGGGGAAATAGCCATTGGGCAGGCCAAGGCCTCAGCTGTCACTAGCAATGCCTGCGTTGGAGCATTTGCCCCGCTGCCCTTGGGAACTTGGGTTATTCTTTGCAGGATGGGTCTTCTCGCTGAATCTGTGAGTTCCCCGAGGCAAAGTCCAGCCTCCGGGGCAGAGTCGAGCACCCGGAAGGCGCTTGATGAACACTCCGTGCTTCCCTCCTCTCCTTCGGGACACGGAGTCCTGTTTGCACTCGGTCTGTGACTTGGCCAGATTTGGAGGACCCGCTCCCGACCCTACCACTCTGGCACATCATGTCCCCGCCGGAGGTGGCTCCGAAGTTTAGTTCTCAGTCCATGTCATTGGTGTGACCTTGAGAAAGGCTCTGTCTTTCTTTTCCCCCCCCCCCCCCATGGAGCCTCGAAAGTCCTTTCTGTTAAAATAGGGGCTGGGAGAAGAGGCATTTGGCCTGAGAGCCTTCGTCTCCTTCTCAGCCCATCACGTCCCTCTTTATCATTTTTTCCATGTCTGGCTATCACCTGTGCTGCCAGTTACATAATTTTTTTTTCCTTTAAATGGATCCTCTTTTAAATACGTAAATATATTCATTTCAGAAGGGAACTTTGGATCCCTCCATAAATGGAAAGCCAGTATCTCGTGCCATAAATAGAAGGTAACCATAAAAATAAGTACAATGAAAACAAAACAATGTCATTAAATTCTTGCCAGATCCGGCTGCTTGCTGAAAGCTGGGAGGTGGAGGCTTGCGCTCTGTTAAAACGGGAAGTAAGTGTTGAGAGAGGTGTTAAAAACACACCAGCATTCAACGGAGACTTTCTCCTTAATAACAAGTTGAAGGAAAACTGGAAAGGGAGGAAGGTTCTTGCTCTGGGCTTTTGTAGCTCGTCAGTGAGGTGGGACTGCCGCTAGCAGCAGCTCAGGGGGGACCTGTCACACCCCCAACCCACTCTTCCGGAAGTGGTCGACCTGGCTGTCCCGTCCCTTGGAGCGGAATACAATGTATTTTTTTCATTGGCATAAATTTGCCTGAAGAAAACTCTGGAAAGATCAGAGATGCGTAAAGGTGGTCTGAACCAAACAGATGGGAAATTCAGTGGGAATGAGGCTCTTCACAACATCCCCCTTTCTGCTTTTTGAACCACATTCATCCGTGACTTCCTCAAATGTTGAATAATACGAACGGAGATTTATTAGCACCTGTTCTGTGAGCTGACTTGATGCGAGGCCTTGTGAGTTCATTCGTTCATTCATTCGTTCACTCACTCACTCTTGTGACCTCATCAAAACTCAATGAGCGTTAGCACAAACCACAGATGGCGAGCCCTGTGCTAAGCACTGTGACTTTGGCTGCGATGAATCCCTACGAAATGCCTGGATCCATTCTATTTCCAGTGCTGTCTTTGCCTTCTGCCTTCCTGTCTTGCCCAAATGGCTACTCTAGCTTCCTTGCTAGTCTCCCCCCTCTATCTCATCCCCTCCAATTCACAGCAGCCAGAGTTACAGCTTCAAACCTTCCAATAGCTTCCATTGGATAGAATGGAAGATGCCATCAGGCTAAATCAAAACTCCTTGCCGTGGCCCACAGAGTGTCGTGCGACCTGGCCTCCGCCAACATCACTGGCCTCCTCTTTTACCACACTCTCCCTCAGTCACTCCACCTCTGGCCACCCGCCCCTTTACTGTTCCTCAGGTATACCCAAGTCTTTTCTACCTCAGGGCCTTTGTGTATCCTGTCCTCTCTACTTAGAATGCCAGCCTCTTATGCTTCAGGTTTCATCTTAAACATCATCTTCCCAGGAAAGCCTTGCGCAACCTCGTCATTTAACTCCGGGATCGTCAAACAACGGCCCGCATTCCAAATCTGGCCCACCACTTGCTGCTGTAAATAAAGTTTTATTGGAACATAACCGTATGCATCCACATACACGTGGTCTATGACTGCTTTCTCACTACAGTGGCAGAGTCGAGAGCTGTAACAGACTGGACGCCCCTCAAAGGCTAAAGTATTTACGATCTGGTCCCTTACGGAAAAAGTTTGCTCACCCCTGACCTAAAGCAATCCTACCCTCTTCCCAAGTCCGTCTCTGTTGTATTGCACCACTTACTTCACACCGCTGGCACCAATCTGCAATTACCTCACCTGCTGTGGGTGTGCTTAGTTGTTTGTTTGGGTTTTTAAAAATTTTTTTAATGTTTCTTTTTGAGCGTGAGAGAGACAGAGCACAAGCAGGGGGAGGGCAGAAAGGGGCGGGGGGGGGGGGGAGAAGAATCCAAAGCAGACTCCAGGCTCTGAGCTGTCAGCACAGAGCCCAGCATGGGGCTCGATCTCATGAACCGAACCGTAAGATCATGACCTGAGCTGAAGTTGAACCCTCAACTGACTGAGCCACCCAGGCGCCCCTGTGCTTAGTCGTTTTCGCTCAAGAAAATTCGGAGACAACAACATTTAGAACTCAAATAAAAGTTTACCCAAAAATAAGTTTTACAAGAAGTTCCAGGCTTTAGAACCAAAAATCACCAAATAAAAAATACAACAGATTTTCGGGGCGTCTGGATGGCTCAGTCAGTTGAGCGTCCAACTCTTGGTTTTGGCTCAGGTCTTTATCTCACAGTTCATGAGTTTGAGCCCGCATTGGGCTTGAGGCTGCTTGGGATTCTCTCTCCCCTGTCTCTCACTGCTCCTCTCTCTGCCCCTCCCTTGTGCGCATGTGCTGGCTCACTCTCTCTCTCTCTCTCTCAAAATAAATAAATAAACTTAAAAAAAAGTACAACAGGGGTGCCTGAGTGGTTCAGTCGGTTGAGCGATCTCCTTCAGCTCAGGTCATGATCTCACAGTCCGTGAGTTCGTGCCCCGTGTCGGGCTCTGTGCTGACAGCTTAGAGCCTGGAGCCTGCTTCGGATTCTGTGTCTCCCTCTCTCTCTGCCCCCCACCCCCCCCCCCGCTCATGCTCTGTCTCTCTCTGTCATAAATAAATAAACATTAAAAAAATACAACAGATATTTTGAGGGAAAACAAATTACCAAGGATTAGTCTGTCCAAAGTAGACAAAGGAGCAATTTTCTCTTCTGATAATTATATCTGCAAAGCTAATCACATATTTTCAGACGTCGTTTTGCAGAAGTAAGAAATAGCGTTGTTTTGTTAAGGAGTCAGTAACTTACAGGAAAGGCTCAGGCTTCAGTTATTTGGGGATTTAGAACTAGACAGAGGGGCCCTGTTTGTTCTCAGCCTACAAAGTGCTTCTATAGTCTGACTGTTAGACAAAAATGGGAAAGACCTAGTTTGGCTTCCAGCCGCTGTCTGTACCCCAGCCCTCCAGCCGACTATTAGAACAGAAGGGAAATAGCATAACCTTCCCCCGAGGGAGATACTGGGTATGTATGGTTTACCTCTGTGTTACCAGTACCCAGCCCAGGTCTGACTCACATCAGGGAAAATTCTAAAAGGCTCTGAGATGGCAAAAAATTAAAATTACAATTAAAAAATATAGAGGTATATGTATATGCATATTATTGGATATCCTATGACACGTTATGCATTATCTTCACCTCATTTCCGGTTAACGGATTTTACGGTGATCCATGCCTGTCACTGTCTTTGAGCTATTGTGCATCTCCGTAAGTTGTGACAAGACTGACAGCAATACGAAGAATTCTTGTGCAAAGAAGTACAGATAGATTTTATCTGCTCGAGGCGCAACTGACCTGTGTCCCTCCCAGCGCTCCTGGAAGAAAAGAGTTTCACATCTTTAGCGTATTAACTTCAACATCCCTCATTTGCACATCTATCTATCTATCTATCTATCTCTTTGGGTTCTCATTTGAACTAGCTTTTTAACACTCGTTAAAAAAAAGCGAGGGACTTGGTTGCCTCATAAATTAATGATTTAAATAAAAGCTTTAAAACATATTTTTAGGGACGCCTGGGTGGCGCAGTTGGTTAAGCGTCCGACTTCAGCCAGGTCACGATCTCGCGGTCCGTGAGTTCGAGCCCCGCGTCAGGCTCTGGGCTGATGGCTCGGAGCCTGGAGCCTGTTTCCGATTCTGTGTCTCCCTCTCTCTGACCCTCCCCCGTTCATGCTCTGTCTCTCTCTGTCCCAAAAATAAATAAACGTTGAAAAAAAAAATTAAAACATGATATTTTTATATTTGAATGAGAGGCATGGTTTTATTGTTTTGTAAACCCTGCCTTCTAACATACGTAATCTCTCTGGTTAGATATTTGTACAACGAATGCTGAAATTATTAGTGAATGTGCTTTCATAGCACTAATTTAATAATTTCATAATTATCTGTGCATTCATTTGCGTATTATCTGACCCACCATAAGCTCCATGAGGGCAAGGACCTTGTCGGATCTGCTTGCTACTGGCACTATCATGGTACCTCCTCACGCATAGCAGGTGGTTATATATACGTGTATGTGTATGCATGTGTGTGCATATATACCCATGTGTATGTGCATGTATGTTTATGTGCATACACACACACAGTACGGGTTACGTGCTGTTCGGTTTAGAGCAGACTTGGACACCTCTTGGAAGCTCCCAGTATACAATGGAATCCCTTCTGGAAGAAGGATTCAAATTTCTGGGATGAATTTAATAAACAAAGGAGGAAAGAAAGAAAGGGGGAGGGAGGGAGGGAGGGAGGGAGGAAGGGAGGAAGGAAAAGAAGAAGGAAACCGGTGATCTCTCTGATGGAATGTGCCAGTGGCCTTGAAGCCACACCCACCCCCAGCTTCGGGCACCATCCAGAGGCCAACATGCTGGGTGGACAGCTGAGCATTCTACTGAGGAAGAGTCGTGATAACTAAGCCAGCCCTTCCTCCCCCCTCCCACTGCCTCCTCCTTTCCAGCCTCTTCTCTGCCCCTTTGCCCAATTCAGGCCTTTTGCAAGTTACCTTCCTGTGTCACTCCACCATTGTTGGCTGTCTCTCAGAGCCCGGCCTGAACTTTAGCCCTCTCCACCTTGATCATCACCAGGCCAACGCCTTCTAACCCACTTGTTCTGATGCCATTGAATCATCGAAGCTCTGTCCAGGACCTGAGAGGTCATCTTCCTTAAGTGTGTGCTAGAAGCTGCCAGAAACATCAGAGTGATTAAAATAGCCCTCCTCAGGGGCCAGTGGGAGAGATGATGTCTGTCCCTATGGAGTCCTCACACAATGGAGGATGCCGGTGCCCACACATCCTCTTCTCACCTGTGGCAGGGACCACCCGTCACCTCTCGTGTCCATTCTCCCTTTCTCCTGTAGAAATAAGACCTCTTCTGACTTTTGGCTAGACCTGTAGCCACACAGAATAAAGACTACATTTCCCAGCCTTCCCCTTGCAGCTGTGGTAGTCACGTGACTAAACCCCGACCAATGATATACAAACAAAAAGTGATGTGTGCCTCTTCTAAGTCATGGCTGCCCCTTGCCTCCCCCCCCCCCCCCCCCCCCCCCCCCCGTGCCCTATGGCTGTGGTGTAGATATGGGGGAGCCATCCGAGACCGGGATCAGGGCAATATCCTAAGGATGGCTGAGCCACAAGAGAGAAGAAGCCTAGGACCCCATCTCCACTGAGCTAGTCCTGGGTTATTTATACCCAAGCCTGAGAGAAATAAACGTCTATCCTCTTTATGCTATTACTACTTTGAGTTTGTGGTAGAACAGTTGAACCTATATACTCTATATTCTAATTGTGCATCCATTTTCTTTGCCATAGAATTCAAGCAAGAACAAATATGGGTTAAATGCCTAGTATGTGCCAGGCTCTGTTTAAAAGTCTGGGTATACAGGGGCGCCTGCGTGGCTCAGTTGGTTAAGCGTCCGACTCTTCATTTCAGCTCAGGTCGTGATCTCACAGTTTGTGGAACTGAGCCCCACACTGGGGCTCTGCACTGACAGCACAGAGGGTGCTTGGGATTTTCGCTCTCTCCCTCCCTCTCTCTGCCCCTCCTCTGCTCTCGCGCGTGCGCGCGCTCTCTCTCTCTCTCAAAATAA
This sequence comes from Lynx canadensis, assembly GCF_007474595.2. Taxonomy (NCBI): domain Eukaryota; kingdom Metazoa; phylum Chordata; class Mammalia; order Carnivora; family Felidae; genus Lynx; species Lynx canadensis. Next base: position 27,380,388 of record NC_044305.1, on the reverse strand, counting down.
ATAAATATTTTTAAATTAATTAATTAATTAAAAAAACAAGGGGCGCCTGGGTGGTTCAGTCCGTTAAGCATCCGACTTTGGCTCAGATCATGATCTCACCGTCTGTGGGTTCGAGCCCCACGTCGGGCTCTGTGCTGACAACTCAGAGCCTGGAGCCTGCTTCAGATTCTGGGTCTCCCTCTCTCTCTCTGCCCCACCCCTGCTCACACTCTGTCTCTCTCTGTCTCAAAAAAAAAAAAAATAAAGATTAAAGAAAAATATTTTTAAAAAGTAACAACTATGATTGAATGGGTGGATGATGATTGGATGGTTTCTGGGGGTGGGAGACAAAATGAGCTAAGGAATGGACAGCTTATAGCACTCAATAATGGGGAGCTGAGGTCTAAGGAAATTCTCTTCTCCACCCAGTCTACAGCCAGATCCCGAGACTGCAGCTTTCGCTCACCGTTCTGAGGTGGGCTTTCCTCACTACTTGTCCTCCCGCATTGTGGGAGTGGGAAGTGACGAGTCTAGAAAGCTGGGCCCGGCTGTAAGTCTCCACCCATCGTGAACTCTCAGTATGGTTGTGCCTAGTCACTTCCCCACTTTAGGACTCCATTCCCCGCCCCCCCTCCCTCAAAAACTTACCAAACTTCTACTCATCGCTCAAGACCCAGTTCAACTGCCACACCCCTCTGTGAGCCCCCCCTCCCCCCAACCCCTCAGTCAGAGTTTGTGGTTCTCTCCTCTGTGTCTGTCCCATGGTATGATCATTCCTCTATTATAGCAGCCATCGGGCTATGTACAACGACTTCCTGTTCCCTCCTTCCAGGATGAGCCTGTCTGTCTCTACTAGACATTGAGCCCCTTGAGGACAGAGTATAGCTTATACGGTCTCTATCCCTAATGCAGATTACCTGGCAGGTGATAGACAAAATGAAACATAAATGGATGGATGAGGATTGGATATGTGGATACAGAGGGATGATGAAGTGATTAGCTAAATTATATGTGGTTATATTGACGTCAGGTGCATAGATGATGGTAGATGTGGCTAATGAATTGTAGATACTTAATGAAAGAGTGAATGGAGGATGGATGGTGGATGAAAGAGGGATGGATGAAGAATAAATTGGTGAGTTCGTGATTGGCTTGTGAATGATAGATAGATACAAAGAAATGGATGAGCGATATCCGGTGGATACTTGATGCATGAGAAACGGTGGGTGGATAAATGATGAAGGGTATAATGGATGGACGGATGAGGAATAAAGAGATGACTAGATGCATAAATAATGGATGGATGAGGAACTGATGAATGCATGAGAGACGGTGATGGCTGTTAGTGGCTGGTGAACGGTGGGCAGGTGAATGATGGATACATGGTAGGTGGACAGACAGATGGAATAACGATGGCTGGCTGGGTGGCCGGCTGAATGGATGCATGGATGATAAATAGACTGATGAGGGATGGGTATAGAATGGAGGATAGGTAGATAGACAGTGGGTTTGTGGTGGATTCATGATGATGGATAAGAAATAGATGGTGAGTGAAAGGTGAATGGATATTTGGCTAGATGGGTGGCCAGTGCGTGATGAATGAATTGTTGGCATTTGAATGGATGTATGAAAAATCGATAAATGGTAGTGGGATAGATTGATGGATGATGTGTGAACGGTTCGTGAATAGGTGTGTGCATTACCACAGACATTCATCGAGCCCTGATATTTCATGAGTCCTCACTCAGGAAAGAAATGAAACTGATACTTGATTAAGCTTCCATGAGCCAAGTGTCTTCATGGGTGCTTGACTTATGTCATCTCAAGTAATCATTGTGACAATTTTACAAGGCAGGTATTGTTATTACCTGGCTTGCTTTACTAATAAGGAAAATAAGGCTCAGGGGTGGAAGCCTTGCTTCCGTGTTCTGTTTTCTCCTTCTCCTTCCAGTGGTACCGCATCCCCTCTGCTAACCATTTCACACAGCCCTGCACTGTTCATGGCTTGCCTCTTCCAGCAGCCTCCCCATATCCTGGCCCTCGAGAATCCCTCTTTTGCACACTCTAGACCTCCTGCCTCTGCCCTTCTCTACCTTTCGTTTGATTCCGACCATGATTCCCAGTCTTCATCAATGCAACCATTTACTGATCACCCACCACATGCTTGGCATTGATCTTGGACCTTCACATGTACTACCTCATGTTATTTCTGTGAGGGCCCTGAAGGTAGGTACTGTTAATCTCATTTTAAATGTGAGAAAGCCAAGACTCAGAGAAGTACAGTGATTTGCCCAAGATCGCCAGCTAGTGAGGTACACCGTTATTTAAAGGTGTAACTCTGGTCAGTTCGATTCCAAAGTCTGCGTCTTAAACTTTAATGCTATATTTCCTCTTGGCTACCGTCACGTTCCATTATCCGTGTCTGTTTTTGGGTATGTATGTGTAAGCCCGTGTGTTTGTGCCTTGTCTCTCCACGGACTGGAACAGAGACACTTCATCACACATTATCTGGAACTCTTTCGGTGTCAGACACAGAGAAGAACCACAGACCATCATGGCAGGAAGAGCCATCTTGGACATGGGGGAGTTCGACTCCTTTATGTTCCCAGTGAGCTCACTCAGGCTCAGAGGAGAGACGCGGCATGCTCAAGGCCACCCAGCAAGTTGGTGGCTGGTCTGGGACCTGACCTGGGCCTCGGTCCTCAGCAAGCATTTACTGGTGAAACTCAGAACTCAGCCTTCTGGAACTGCTGGGCTGGTTTCTAGGAATAATAATAATAATAATAATGGAAACGGATATAAGTCAGTCCATAACCTTCATTCTACTGGGTGGTAGAAACTTAATCTTGGTCAGTTCTGGGTGACTTCTTTCACTTTTTCCTCCCCTGAGTTCACCTATTGTCCCACTTCTTGTGCGTGCAGGAAGGGACCTGGCCCAGGGGGCCTACACATCTACTCAGACATCTAGGTTTGCAATTTCTTTAGGTCGACTCAGGAGTGAGGTCCTGGGTCTTTCTCTCCAATCCCTCAAGATTACCTGAAGTTTCTGTGTTCTCTTTTCAGGGTCACTCACCAGCTTCTCCACTCATCATAGCTCCCTAAATCTGACCCTCTGTATTACTTGGGATGCCAATTTAGCTGTTGTAACACAGGCCAAACTAACTGGGTCCGAACAAAGACTGAAGTTGGTTTCTCCACCATTAACGAGTAAAGGGGAAGCAGCCCAGGCTGATGTGGAGTCCCATGGTGTCAGGGAGCCTGTCTCCTTCCATTTTGTTGCTCTGGCCTCCTTCACATGCGGCTTCCATCTTGTGATCTAAGATGGCTGCTCCAGCTCCCACCACAGGGTCAAATTCCAGCTGGCAGGAATGGGAGAGGAGGAGTGGTGAGAGAAAGTCCCTTTTTTCTTTAAATACGTGACTCAGAAGTTGCACACACCACTGGGTTCACAGACCCTGTCGGAACCGGGTCGTGTGGCCGCCCCTACCTGCAAGGGAGACTGGGAAATGTAGTCTTCAGCTGTGTGGCCATCTGCCTCTCTAGGGGAAAAAGTCTGATCATTGCATGACAACTAACTATCCCTGCTACACTTCCTTCTCCCATCTTTACCTCATTTTCTGAACAAGAAAAGCAACTTGACTCACCTTTCCTCATTCTTTTAGTTGTGAAGAAACTGTATACCCTCAAATTGCTCAGGGTCTTGAAGAAATTTCCACGACTTGCAAACCAAAGGCTTTGGCCTCTGGAGACTCAGAAAAAAATGTCTTCCATTTCTGCCTCATTCTCTCTTCTCTAAGGTGATGGAGGCCGTTAGCAAATAGGGAAAAGGTCGCGTGCAAAGAAATGCAAGAGATGCTGTCAGTGTTACAGAATGTTTTACAGTTATGGATACAACTCAGGCATCTCTCTTTCCTGCTCAGTATTTTGGTGACTTTCCCCGATCCTAGACTCTTAGTCGCGGCTCAAATGACAACTCTTCCAAGAAGCATGTTTGGCCCACCCTGTTTGTTTCCTTTATAACGCACCTCACAATATGTAAGCTATACATCTATATGCTTACGAACGACATAGAGGAAGGGACCACCTCTGTCCTTCCATCTTGGCATCCCCGGTGCCCAGCACAATGCCCAACACATGCTAGATGTTCGGCAAATTCACCTGATTGAATGATGACATTGCATACCAGCGTCCCACGGGGTGCAGAAAATTTTCATATCTTTTTCCCAGGTGGCTAAAAATAGAGTGGATGTGGCTCTACTTACGGTCAGTGGCCTAGGAGGAACTGTGGTTCTTTGAGCCTAGGGGTCAAGTTACCGATGTAGGTGGGGCTTGTCCCAGCATGTACCAACGGGGGAGGCGTGCTGGAGGGGCTAGATGGGCTATTACATCTTGAGAAGCACCCCCCACCTCGACTCCCAACCTGTGTCCAGTTGCCCCCACCCATCCAGGACTTAAATCAACCCAGGAGAAAAGGGCAGAAGCTTGACTCAATTGTGTTCAAATCTGAAATGACTCGTTTTTGTCTAGACTTGACTGACATCTGCATTTTCTGGCATCAGGAAAGATAGGCACTCGGGTGAAGCAAAAGTCAGTTACAGAAAATGGGGTGTTTGGGCACCTGGCTGGCTCAGTCAGTTAAGCATCCCGCTCTTGATCTCAGGGTCATGAATTGGAGCCCCCTGTTGGGTGTAAAGATTACTTAATAAGTAAGTTAAATACACACATACACACATACATACATACTTAGAAAAAGGGGTGTTACATTCCTTGCGTAACTGAGTACCTGGCTGATAGATGTGTTTTAGTCACATTAGAATGATGTCATTCTGGAATCACAGATGGGTTAATGTATGAAAACTTACATCACAGAGTTAGTCAATCGTAGAATCACATAAGATTATGGGGCGCCTGGGTGGCTCAGTCAGTTGAGCGTCCAACTTCAGCTCAGGTCATGATCTCGCGGTTCATGAGTTTCAACCCCCCATCAGGTTCACTGCTCTCAGTCTATCCGTGCAGAGGCTGCTTCAGATCCTGTCTCCCTCCCTCTGCCCCTCCCCCACTTGCACTCTCCCACCCCTCCCAAAAGAAAAGAATCACATGAGATTAGAATCATAAACTGTATTCAGAAAAACCATTAGAGATTGTCTTAGTTTGGATTCCTCTGAAAGCAGAGCCTGAGACAAGGATTTGGGTGCCGCTAGTCCAGGAAGCCAGAGAGATTCTGAGAGAGTGAGACAGAGAAGAGAGGAAAGGCAATAGAAGGTGAGCTATTGAGCCAGTTTCCAATACGGGCAATAAGTACCCAATCTCACTGCAGACCTTCTGAGAAACCAAGAAGAACCATCTCCAATGGATATGAGGCTGCGACATTCATCCACCAACTCCCAACCCCAGTGCTTGATGATTGCCATGGGGAGCACCGAACGCTTCCCAGATCCTGGTTGAGGCAGGTTCCAAGGCTTCAGAGAAACCCGATGACAGGCACTTGAAAAGGGATGCTGTCAGTGTGCTGGGAAGGCCCCGCTGCTGGTAAGCTAAGAGGACGAGGTGTGGGACACCAATAACAATTAATGATCCAACAGGACCCCAGGACGAGAATTCCCTTCCAAAGGTCTCGACTGGGAGTCTACAAGCTGCTTGAGTCTGGGGGACTTATTTTGTTTCATCAGCACTTTGTTAAAATGAAGCTGGAATCTAAAGGCATCTCGGAGACTCACGCCGGCTTCATTTTGCCACACGCCCCACCTCTCCCCGTTGCTCACAAGCCTTCAAATTTCCGTCACCTGCCTGGTTCCCAGAGGCATTTGACTTTGAGTCCCCTGCATCAGCTACGGGATCCTTAAGGTCTTTGTTTCACATCTGCATCTCGAGGTCCCTGACACGCAGCCTGGCCCATGACCGGGCCTAATCAACTTGGCCGGTAAATGTAGCCTCTGCTTGCATTTTTCTCTGCCTGGGAGCTCACCCCTTTCAAGGCTGCTTGTTGTATTGTCTCCGAGCTTCCCCCACCCCCTCCTGCCAGGCCCCAGGCATTCCCAGTGGGGACGGGGGGGTGCAACAACTCCCTGCTTGGGGTGAGCAGCAGGTTAATTTCCTCCTGGAGCTTCCCTCGGCAAACAATGAGACAATGGCCAGCCGGAGGTGGCCTGCGTAAGACAGCCGCAGAAGGGGAAGTTGTAATCTGTGCGTGAAGCCAGAGGGCGGGCAAAGGGGCGAGAAAAGCAACCCGGCCAGACTGGGCCCTCCACCCAGCTGGCCCCTGGGACTGCTGCAGGCCCCAACCTGAAGGTCACCTGAGTCGTTCTTGAGGAAAACAGCCACAAACCACCATCCTCGAGGAGAAAACACGGATGGGTGGGGTTCCTCCCCCAAACACCCCCTTCTCCGTCTGGGTGGTCCCGGCTCCTGTCTGCGTAATCTCATCTGCCCACCTTCTGGGCCCTGCTGGCAGGAAGACATCCCCCCAGACAGACACTGTCCGATTCTGGCTGTGTTCTGGCTGTGTGACCTCGGGGCATGTTACTTAACCTCTCTGTGCCTTTGATTCTTTATCTGCAAAAGGGGAATAATGCCACCATCTCCCCCTGGTCGTCAAGAGGATGCCATCCCTCCATTCATCCATCAGGCATTTACTGGTCATCTGCTCCACACGGGCACTGTGTTGGATGCCGGGGGTCCAGTTGTACCGTGTTCCTGCCCACACGGAACACAGCGTCTTGACGTGGAGAGAGTCAATGATCAGGGGATTGCGCCAGGACATGAAATTGTAATAGTGGTGGGTGTTAGTTACCAGGAGGGGAGGCAGCACCATTAAGACCTGCAACCCTGGGCCCAACCTGGTTCTGCAGGTCAGGGTGGGCTTCCTCTAGGAAGAGGCAGTTAAACTGAGCTGAACGGGGAGGGAGAGGAAGTTTACTAGGCCAGGGGGAAGGTGTGCAGGGAACAATGCAAAGGCCCGGATGCCAAAACAAGCTGGCATTAAAAAGAGCCAGGAGGCCTGTGCGCCTGGAACGGGAGTTTGTTCTTTACCTGGAGAGCAGAGGGAAGCCACTGCAGGTGTCCGCGGAGTGACATGATCCCGTGGGCTTGCTTAGCACTGGGCCCGGCAGGTGGCTTCCCTCCTTCTCGAGGGCAGGGTCCTGTCCAAGCACCTCCTGCGTGACAAAGCACTGCTTTCCCAAACCTCCTCACCGGCAAAGGTAGGACTTGCTGTGCCCATCTCACAGATGAGGAAATGGAGGTTCGGGGCAGGGGAGAGAGGAAAGGACACCCAGCACACTAGATGGGTCCTCGTCCCTTGTAAAGAGGGGTGGTAGCTGGAAGGACATCTGAGACTGCAGAGAAACCCAGAAGGACACCTGGCCTCCTCTCCACCCCCACCCCCGCCATGCCTCTCAGGGTGGCTCCTCGCCCTCTCCTCTCACCCCAGAGGCTCCCCTAAATCCAGCTCTGTACCCAGAAGACAAAGAGAGCCACAGATGACTCCGAGATATCCCCATCCCAGGTCATACCCCACGTGTCCCTTAGAGCCAGGCAGCCTCCTCTAAAGCCACACCCACACCCAGGTTCAAAGCCAGCCTTCTGCCTCTGCCACGGCACCTGCCTCCAAGCTAATAGCTTCACTCCTTGGAGACCCACAGAGAAAGCAGCACCCGTCGTCGTAGACCTTCGTGCTCCTTCCTCTTCATCATTCAGATGCTAAGAGCTCCTCTTTACTGAGGAGGAAACTGAGGCTTGAGGAGGAGATTCCTGCCCGTTGCTGCAGGGCCAGGAGGGGGTTGCGGCCAGATTCTGAGCTGGTAGGCCTCAAAGCCCGCGCTCCAGGTATGCATCTCCTGTAGGACCCCCAGGCGGGTCATTTCACAGACCGTATCACTGTGCGCTCAGAGCCCCGGTGCCTTTCCGCGACTGGAAGCCTAGTCCTTCTCTCTCACGGCTCCTACGTCGGAGGCTTGGGCACCCACGAGGCATGATCTCCTGCTTCACTCCTGCCTCTGCTTACCTGTGGCCCAGCAGAGCCCCCCTCCCCCCGGAAACCTACACCTGCTTTCCTTTTCCCCATAGTCGTCATCCCCACCTGAGCACACAGGGGACATTTATTTGTCTGTTTGTCTGTGAGCCCGGGGAGGGCAGCTTGCACTTGGTCCCTTCTGTTCACCACTGAGCACCAGTGCTGGGCACAACGGTAAGGGTTCAACAAATACTGGTCACATGACGAATGAAGGAAGGAGGCAAGATCTCCAGTCCCCCCCCCCCGCCGCCCCCCTCCACTGCGTCCCCCAAACACCTCAGTTGCTGGTGCCGGGATGTCAGGCTTGGGAGGGCCCACAGCCAGCCATCCCCCTCACTGGTCTGTCCACCAGCCTTCGCAGGTCCTCACCACAGACCCCACTCTAAGGGGCAAGGAAATCAGAGCTCAGGGAAGTCACAGAACTGCAAGGGTCACAGGGCTGTGATTCCTGAGGGGGCGTCCCCCCTCCCCGCACGTAACAGCCCATCACTGCCCCAGGACTGCTCAGTGGGCCCAGTGGGATGGGATTACTGGGGCTGCAGCTCACGCCCCTGCTCGGGAGAACCCAACCCGCCCCTGCTGGGGGGGGGGGTGGGGGGGAGGTAGGGGCGGGGCTGGTTTGTTCTGAAGCCGGCAGCTTCCCTCCTCCCAGTGCTGGGACTCCAGCTCCGAGTGTTCCAGGAAATCCAGGCCACATTTCCCTCCAGGAGCCACCGCCCAAAGGGACCCTCTGGGGAGAGATGGAGCATTTTTGAGGAAAAGGGGGGTGAGGGTGCGGGGTGTGGGAGAAAGAGTCACCAAAAAAAAAAAAATAGTGGCTGGGCCAGGAATGTGCCTGGGTGAATTGGAGCCAAGCCTCCTGTCACATCCACAGCTGTGCTGGCCAGGGCAGGGTGCAGGCGGGGCCAGGTCACTCTCGGGACAGGACATCAGCTGCCAACCTGTTCCTGGCGGGCGGATGGGCTCCCCGCCACCAGCCTGTCTGGGGAGGAGCTGGGCAAGAGCCTGGGCCAGGAGTCAGGACACGGGGCTCTGACACCTTGGCCCATTCTCCAGCCGGGGCCTCAGTTTCCTCAACTGTGTAATGTCAAGATCTCAAGAAATGCTGGGTTATGCGACTTTTCTTTTTTTTTTTTAACGCTTATTTATTTTTGAGACAGAGAGAGACAGAGCATGAACGGGGGAGGGGCAGAGAGAGAGGGAGACACAGAATCGGAAACAGGCTCCAGGCTCTGAGCCATCAGCACAAAGCCCGACGTGGGGCTCGAACTCGCGGACCGCGAGATCGTGACCTGAGCCGAAGTCGGACGCTTAACCAACTGAGCCACCCAGGCGCCCCTGTGGCGACTTTTCAATAAGAGGCTGGTTGCATGGAGTGAGGGACTGTCCCAGTATTTAGTTCTTAATTTGGGGTCCAGGACTCAAGGATTCTGTGACGTTGGGGGAAAAACTAACTTCACACCCACTAACGTCCGCCTGAAACGCAACATTTCCTTCAAGTATGGATGTGGACCGCAAGCTCTGGCAGGGTTGGCAGTGACCTTGTCACACTAGGAGCCGAAGACGCGCGGGTCCCACAAAACGGTGGTTGCAGACAGCCTCACGAACTGTTTAGGCTCGGGGCACCTGGGTGGCTCAGTCGGTTGAGTGACCGGCTTCGGCCCGGATCGTGATCTCACCGTCTGTGGGTTTGAACCCCCTGTCGGGCTTGCTGCTGTGAGGGCAAAGCCCACTTTGCCCTGATGCTCTGTCTCCCGCTCCCTGCCCCTCCCCCACTCATGCTGTCTCTCTCAAAAATAAATTAAAAGAAAAAATTGTCAGCACTCATCATGACCTGAGACCTGTATCCACATCTTCAATTTAATGTGCTAATAAAGAAATGCATGTATCACTATATCACAAAGCCTGGTCACTCTGGCAGTAATAATCATCTCAATATAACTGGTTTCCTTTGTGATCCTCTGCACTTTATTTTCTGCACTTAAAAAAAACAACAACACATGATTATGAAAATGGGCCCATTGCATCACCAGATCCCAAAGCGGTCCGTGGTACATAAAGCAAAAAATCCCTGCCTTATATGAAGCCATTTTTATTTTTAAATGGGGAAGTCCTCTGGATACTGACTTGGAAAAGTGTCAAAACACAGTGCTAAGTGCAGTATGAAAGCAGGATATACCAGTGTCTGTGTGAGAACCAGGCTGGGCAACTACATTTGCTTGATGCCCATAAAATACCTACAAGGGGCCCCCAACAGGTAATAGCGTCGGAGGGAGACCTGTCACTCAACACCTTGAATACCGATTTTTTTTTTTCATCTACACGTACATTCAGAAAGAGTTGGGATTCTGGAAAGACGTCTGTGGCTCCAGTGGAAACACAGTTTTTGAATGTTCGAAATATCTCCTGGTTAAAAAAAAAAGAAAGAAAGAAAGAACAAAAGAACAAAAGAAGAAAGAAAGAGAGAGAGCCCGGTAGACAGACGCCGGTATATTCCTTTGCAGTCCCAGCTCAGTGGCCCTGGGTGCATCTGAGGGCAGCTGTCCACCCACTCAGGGTCAAGGGGAACTACCCAGCCCCCAGCTCAGGCCTCAACACCCACTGCCCAGCATCTTCCTTCTGGATGAATCATGTGTTTGTGGACTGAAAGGCAGGGTTATCCCAGCCAGGAAGTCCTTGGAATCATCAGCATGGAGGCAGCCCCTTAAAGCGGAAAAAACATAGCCTTCAGAGGCTGGAGATACGGGTTCAAGTCCCAACCCGGCCACGCGATTCACAGCGTGAGCCCACGACCATCTCAGAGAGAAGGAGGCACCCGCCAGGTCTCACGCTAGACCTACAGGCACGTAAGAACTCGCAGGTGGGCGTTTCCAGCCCCGAAGCCCCTCTGTTTGGGGAAAACGGGAAGCCCTCGGCAGCCACTGAAGGTAGGAGTGAGGATGAAGGGGTGTGTTATGCCCTCTTTCCTCTGGCTCTGCAGATACTTAGAACCGATGCCCAGGCAGGATAAAAACAGGGCCCAGCCACACTTCTGTTCACTCTCAACAGCCACCCCAGAAGGTAGGTATCTTCCCCCCGTTTTACAGATGAGGAAACTGAGGCTCAGAGAGATCAAATAACTTGTCCGAGGTTACACTGCTAGTAAGTGACAGAGCTGGAACCCAACCAAGTTGGAGTCAAATTTATCAATGTCATGGCTGCCAGGCCAAGCGGTTTGGACTTACTCTGAAGGCAATGAAATACCACTGAAAACCCTTGAGCAAGAAAGGAACATAGTGGTTAATAAACTTTCCTCCAGTGGCAGTGCGTGTGCAGGATGTGTGGGAGAGGGAGAGAGGAGGGGCTCCTGGAGGTAGTTACAAAATTCAGGCCAGAACTGAAAGGGACTGGGCTGGAGCAGTGTCAAAAAAGGGGGGGGGGCGGGGAACAGTAAACGTCAAAACCAAATAGAAGGAGACAGAGGTGAGAGACAAGTTGAAGGACATTTTAAAAACACTCTTTCTTTACGGAGTGTCGAAATAACATTTGTGTTTGTTACCAAAAAAAAAATTCAAGCAAAAAAATTCGTGCAGTGCAGACGGAAGCGTTCAAAGTAAAAGTTCCCTCCTGTTCCTCTCTTCTGAGATAAGCCATTAATAGTTTGTGGTAAATCGTCCTGAACTTTGTCTGCAACTATACAACACACAAACATACTCATTTTTATTTTTTATTTGACTTTATTTTATTTTTAATTTTCGAGAGAGACAGAGAGAGGGAGAGCGCGTGAGTGGGGGAAGGGCAGAGAGAGCGGGGGGGGGGGCGGGGGGGAGAGAGAAATCTTAAGCAGGCTCTGCCCTCAGCCCAGAGCCCAAGGAGGGGCTCGATCTCATAACCATGAGATCTGACCTGGGCTGAAATCAAGAGCGAGATACTCAACCGACGGGGTCTCCCAGGCACTCTTACATCTATCCATTTTTAAAGGTGCTTTTAAAATGTGTTCTGCCTAGGGGCAACTGGGTGCTCAGTCGGTTAAGAGTCCGGCTTCAGCTCAGGTCATGATCTCATGGTTTGTGAGTTCAAGCCACATGGGGCTCTTGCTGTCAGCACAAGTCTGCTTTGGATCCTCTGTCTCCCTCTCTCTGCCCCTCCCCTGCTCATGCTCTCCCTGTCTCTCAAAAATAAATAAACATTAAAAAAATTTTTAAGTTAAAAAAAAAATAAAATGTGTTCTCCCTAAATCTTCGTTTCACTCTTGTTTTCATCCCATAACAGTATGACAGAGCCAGTTTTCCACATCAGGACATTACATTGTCATTCTTTTTAACAGTTTTGTCACAGACTAGCTGTGTGACCCTGCACAGGTTGTTTAACCTCTCTGAATTGGTGTGCTTAATCTCTAACTGGGGGCTAAATGTAGTGGCACTAAAATGAAATAAAATAAAATAAAATAAAATAAAGTAAAGTAAAGTAAAGTAAAATAAAATAAAGTAAAATAAAGTAAAATAAAATAAAATAAAATAAAGTAAAGTAAAATAAAATAAAGTAAAAAAAATAAAATAAAGTAAAATAAAATAAAATAAAGTAAAATAAAATAAAGTAAATAAAATAAAATAAAGTAAAGTAAAATAAAGTAAATTAAAATAAAATAAAATAAAAATAAATAAAATAAAATAAATAAAATAAAATGTAGTGGTCCCACAGGGTGACTATGAGAATTAAATGCATTCATACATACAAGGCATCTTGCATAGTGCCGGACACATACTAAGCACTCAAAAAAACAGTAACCCTTGTTGTTAATAACTCCATGTTTAGCATGATAATTTATTTAACCAGTTCCACCCACACGGTCACTTAGTGTGGTATGTTTGCAGAGACAGCCACAACAATTCCTCCCATCCTGGTACGCATGACTCTTTGCAATATGACTTCGGTGCATTTGTCATCTAGAGATGGAGTCTGTTTCTACTCTCCTTGATTCTGAGCTGGCCACGTGATGGGCTTTGCTCAATAAAATGCAGCAAAAGTGACAGTCCAGCACTTCTGAGCCTAGGCCTCAAGGGGCCTTGCTGCTTTTTGTTCTTTTCCCTTTTGGAGGCTGTCATGTGAGGAAGCCTGAGCTAGCTGCTGAAGAAGCCACATGAAGAAGAACCAAGGCCCTTAAGCCAACAGGCCCAGTCAACTGTCAGACATGTATATGAGCCTGTATTGGGCCAGCCGGCTTGCCAATACACTCAGTAAAGGGGCACTTGGGTGGCTCAGTCGGTTGAGCGTCTGACTTCGGCTCAGGTCATGATCTCACAGTTTGTGAGTTCAAGCCCCGCGTCAGGCTCTGTGCTGACAGCTCGGAGCCTGGAGCCTGTTTCGGATATTGTGTCTCCCCTCTCTCTGCTCTTATAATAAACAAGCAAATAAATAATTATTAGTCTAACCCATTCTGTTTTGGGGTGCTTTGTTAAGCAGCAACAGAAAGCTGATACAGTTAGGTCTAGTGCAGAGAGGACGACCCATGTTGGGATGCAAGTGACTTTTGTCGCGTCTTATAACCTCTCTTCACTTCAGTTTCCTCATCTGAGAATGGAATACTTTAGTTCCTACTCATCAGGCTGATGTGAGGATTCAATGAGATGATGAACATTCACTGTGAGGCTCAGGGCAAGTACTTCAACTCTTTTTTTTTTTTTTAAGTACTTCCACTCTTTTTTTTTTTTTTTAATTTTTTTTTTCAACGTTTATTTATTTTGGGACAGAGAGAGACAGAGCATGAACGGGGGGGGGGCAGAGAGAGAGGGAGACACAGAATCGGAAACAGGCTCCAGGCTCCGAGCCATCAGCCCAGAGCCTGACGCGGGGCTCGAACTCACGGACCGCGAGATCGTGACCTGGCTGAAGTCGGACGCTTAACCGACTGCGCCACCCAGGCGCCCCAGTACTTCAACTCTTAACTGTGATTATTGCTTTTGTTGTTTGCAGGGAGTCTACACTGAATGGTTATAATGGGGGTGCCAGGAAGAATAAGTGACGAAGATAACTGAGCTGGTCTTTGGAGGCTCCATAACTAGATGAACGGGAGAATGGGACTTGGGACAAGAGATCTATATCAGGCTGGCCAGGAAGATGGCAGCGGTTGGCGCTCATCTCTGCCCTGCTTAGTGCCAAGGATGTATGTGTGTGCCTGGGTGAGCCCTCTGTGTGAGGTCATGGGTGGAGGCTGGAACTGGTGCAAGAACCAAGAACTGACACTGTAGGAGGGCCTGAGACCATAGGAAGGGTGTGAGGGCTAAGCCTTGGGAAATATCCCCATTCTTCTCAACGTGAAATCTCAGACTCCCCCCTGAACGGCATAGGCCCCGCCCATCTCTCCCGCCATATGCCCTCCCTTCTCCCCCTCACTCGCTGCACTTCAGCCATCCTGGCCTCCTTCCTCAAACTTATCCAACTCTTTCCTGCTCGCGGATCTTTGTACTCACTGCTCTCTTCTCCGAGGGAATTTCTGAACCACTCATGCTATGGCTCTCCCACTTTTATTCGTTTTCACAGCTACTTATCTTTTTCCTTCATAGCAATTATTGTTGCGTGAAACTACATTTGTTCATTTGCTTACATGCGTATTGTTTTTCACTCTAGAAAGTGGGCTCCACAAGGAATTGGTATCTGTCTTGCTCGTACCCCACCCCCAGCACTGTCTGGCTCAGAACAAGTGATGAATAGCTAGCTGTGAACTGAATAAATGTGAACAAAGGAGCCATGAGAGCCAACAAACAAACAAAAAACAAAAACCATGGTCCAAGAGCTAAGTGGAAAGCCAGTCATTTCCTAAAAAAGGTCTTCATGAAAATCTTGGGATCAGCTTCTCCAACCTTCTCAGTCCACAGGTGGGGAAACAGGCCCAGATAACAGATCGGCCCACTTGAGAGCACCCAGAAAGCCATTACCATAGATGCCCAGCCCACTGGGGTCAAATGCTGCAGACCTGTCTGGCAAATGAGGCCCAGAGAAGGTCACAGCCACCTCCTTGAGGCCATCGCTGTACATCTGAAGCCGTGGCCACCCCCATCCTATAGGGGAGGAGATCATCTCTTTGGGAACAGAGGTGCCAGTAAGCTGACAAACTGTGAAAGGAGGGCTGGAGAGGGTGGGAAGGCCCATTCCTGGGCCAGGCAGCTGTTCTGAGGCAGCTCAGGGATAATAGCTGCTACGAAAATAACCCAGTCTCCTCACCCTTGTTCCAGCCCTCACACCTCTGCCCTGCTAGAGGTGAGGCTAACACTTGAATTCCTCTCAGTAACACACGAGGTTTTAGCAGGGCCTGCGCAGAGGACAGTGATCATCAGACCCAGCCCTGTCCACTGGGGGCTCACAGTCTGATGGAGGAGGCAGGCTAGGGACCTGTCAGGCTGCAGAGTGACCGCACTACGTCTGGGGACGTTCAAGGGAGGGATGATCCCCAGAAAAAAGGACCCCTGAATTAATTTGATTAGCCAGTTCAGGAGGTGACAGTAACAGAAGTAACCGCCAGTGCAAAGGGAGAGAGGCAACACAGATGAGCTGCAGGAATAGTTTGCAAGCTTTCGTGGGTAGAAGCATCAGAAATCTGAGAGTGGAGGCACAGAATAGGAAGCTAGAAATGGGAGCAGTGTCAAAAAAGGTGGGGAATTGGGGCTGTCCAATTTATGCGGGAATTCGGATGTCAAGAGAACTTGGGCTATCTTTGGTGCACCAAAGGAGAGACCTGGAAGATTTTAATCCACGAGGACGCCGTGATCAGGCTTGCAAGATAGAAAGTGCCCTGTAGCTGCTTTGGGGGAAGTTGCCCAGGCGGGCGGGGAGGATGACGGGTGGCGGACTGAAGGGAGAGAATACACTCATTCTAGATAGGTAGGTCTAAATAGGTCTCCTGCAGGAGGCAGGAATAAGGTCTCAGTCTCTACAGGGCTTGGATCGTCACTCGCTCCACTCCTGCATCACACCACCCGAGGGTCCAACTTCCGTTCGTTTGTCGCGAACTCAAAGTTTGAGTAGACAAAATGTACTGCTGGAACCCTAACCCTAGACGAGGGGTCCGAGCGGCCGACTTCAACTCCCAAAATGCTTTGCTTTACAGCTCTGCAGGTCGCGCATGCTTCAGGAAACGCCGGCTGGCTCGTCCACTGGGGCGACTCGTCAGCTGGGTGAAGTGCGGGAAACATAGGGACCGCCATCTTAGCTTGGGGCAAACAACTGTACACGTACGGGAGTTTCGTCTTCTTTCTGTCGTCAGTTCCTAACAGGTGCTGAGACAAAACGCGCTTAATCGCTGCAAATCTCACTAGTATGCTTTCTGGCGACAGTTTCTCCCATTTTGCGCCCCCAGTCCGGAACGGCACCTGCAGGGACTCCTTAGCACATCCCAGCATGGCCGCACTCTGCCGGATTCTGCGTGGGGCGGAGTCGGAAGCGGTCCCGCCCCGCCTCCTGGTAGGAAGGGGGTTTCCGCTTCCGGCAGCGGCGGCTGCAGCCTCGCTCTGGTCCTGCGGCTGGCGGCCGAGCCGTGTGTCTCCTCCTCCGCCGCCGCCATATTGTCTGTGTGAGGAGAGGGGAGAGCGGCCGCCGCCGCTGCCGCTTCCACCACAGGTACTGTGGGAGCCGCCAGGCGAGGTCGTTGGTGTGTGGAGGTGGGCCCGGGATAGGACAACGGGTCGCGGTCGGCCCTCGCGCTCCCAGCGGACTCCCAAACGGCCCATCGCCTTCCCCTGCCCCCCCCCCTTACACACACCAGCCGAGGCCCCTGCAGCCCATCGGGGAGGCCTGGGGCCACCCTTCAGGATCGCGAGCGAGGCTTGCGGGGCAGAGGCTGATGTGAGGGTGGGAACTGGCTTTCTGGAGTCCCGCTTGTGGCGGGGGAGAGGGCTGGACTGGGGCGGGGACTAGGGGGCAACTTGGAGGAGGGGGGTCGCCCGAGGGGGAAGGGAGCTTGAGGGGTGGGGCCACAGGGGGATGCTGGGGGAGGGTGCCTAGGGGAGTGGTGCTTGATGGGTAGGGTGGGGTGAACCCTCCCGGGGAGCGGAGCAGCTGGAGTGGGGGCCTTCCAAGGGTCCCTGTGGGCCGGGCCGGGCTTCCACCTGCAGACTGGGGTGCAAAGAGAGGGAACCCGCGCGAGGTCGCTGGGAAGAAAGGGGGGAAGGGACCGCGAAGTGGGGCAGAATGGGTGGAGTTGGGAGTTCAGCGTTAGTTGGGAGCCTGGGTGGTAGAGAAGTATGTAGAATGGAAGGTTGGCCAGCAGTATCCAGCCTAGTTTGTGACCTTTCGAAAGAGTAGGACTTCTATTTTGTTTTTTTTTGCTGTGCTGTTGTGTGTTGTTTTGTTTTGCAGCGTCGGAACGTTTCTAGTCTAAGCAGGTGATGGGTGGAGCTTCGGTAGTTTTTTTGGAAAGCGAAGTCAGGGTGGGAAGAAGTCGCTTCTTGACTCTTGGCTATTGTGGGGAGGGAAGAGTTCCGAAACGAAGGTGGTGCATTGACTTGGGAAGGACTCGGTTGCCTTGAAGCTGCTGAGGTTGTGGGAAGGGGGCACGGGGAGAAGACGTGCAAAGAAAACGGGAAGGGGACGATTTCAGCAGGAGTTAGGCTGCATTACACCTAAGGAGTGGCGGTGTCGGCCAGGGCTAAGGAACCAGAGGGCCTGGGTTCTCAAATGTCAGTGCCTTTGCTACTTAGCTGTGCGCCCTGATCTCTGTAAGCCTTGGTTTTCCTATCTGTAAAGTGGGGGCCGTAGTATTCCTAGGTCGTACGTTTACGGTGAGCTGTAAAAAGGATACTTTGTGTCGAGTGCTTACCGCAGTACCTGGCAGGTAGTAAGCGCTTGATAGGTTAAAGGGACCAGCTGCTATATTTAGGGGTCCTCTGTTCTACGTAAAATGTGTGGTCAGGAACCAAACGGTGGGCGAGACTTCAGAATATTACCCTTGTGGAAATTGCTGCAGTGTTTTGTTTCGTTGTAAGTCGATTTGGCGTAACTGGCTTGGAGGGCCCTTGAAAGACCAGGGCCAATAGCAGGTCTCCCTCGTGTCATTTAAAAAACCAAAAACCAAAAAACGTCAGTTGCTGTTTGACCTGGGCACCCTCATCCTTCTGTGACTTTGAAATACTTGACTTTCATTTGCTATTGGGGGAGGGTGTACAACTTGAAGAAAGAAAAGATTTGAAGTTTGCTTGGGTTGATTTATCCACTGATTACAAAGTTAGGTCACCCTGGGGCAACTTTTTTTCTTTTTTTTTTTTTAAACCCCGACATGCCCGGTTATGTCCTCCTGTATGGAATACAGTAGCGAAGAGAAGCACACGTTGAAGGGGAACGTTAGGTTAGTTTCTGTGTAATGGGTTTCTTGCCTTGCTGTTTGGGGATGAAACAAGTGGCAGCTTCTTTTCCACAGTGTATTTTTAGTTCTCCTGTTGCCTAGCCACTGCTACAGGCTGAGTCTTGATTTTACTGTTGTCTCTGTCTCTGAACAGATACCTTTACTTCACATACTCCTTTGGAGAAAGGGGAAATTTTCTCCAGGAACTGAGTTGAAAGCCTTCCCTTAGGGTTTGGGTGTGGGGTAGACAGAATGATACCCTCCCCAACAAAGATGTCCATACTCTAATTCCCAGAATCTGTGAATGTGTTACATGGTAAAAGGGACTTTGCAGATCTCCTTAGAGTCAAGAATCTGAAAATAGGAAGATGATTCTGCATTTCATGGATGGACCCAATCTACTGACACGAGACCTTGAAAGCAGAGAACTTGACCCCACCTGGGAGTCAAGGGAGGGCAGAAGGGTGAACACAGAGATTGCGACCGTGAGGACTCCGTTTGCTGTTGCTAGAGGGGGCCACAGGGAAAGCATGAGAAGGAATATGGTCGGCTCCAGTGGCAGAGACCAGCCCCAGCTGACAGCCAGCACTAGGAAATGGAGACCTCAGTCCTACAACCACCAGAAACTGATTGTGACCAACAGCCAGAATGAGCTAGGAAGTGGATTCTTCCCCCAGAGTTTCCAGCAAGGAATATACCTTGATTCTGGCCTCGTGCCCTAAGCAGAAGACTTAGCCAGAGCCCGCGTAACTTCTGACCTACAGAAACTTCTGTGACCTGAGATAATAAATTTCTGTTGTTTGAAGCCACTCCTGTTTGTGGCAGTTTGTTACGGCAGCAGTAGAACATTGTATCGATTTTTGGTACCTGGAGTGGGGTTGTTACCTAAAATGTGGAAGTGGATGAAGGCCAGAAAATTTTTGAGGAGCATGGTAGAAAAGACCTACAACAGATGGTAGAAATATGGATGTTGACTCCTAGGGAGGGCTCAGGGGAAATGAGGCAGGTATTAGAAACTGGAGGAAAGAGAATCCTTGTTACTTAGTGGCAAGTAAGTTTAGAATTGTATCCTGTGGTTATGTGGAAAAGAGAACTAGTAAGTCATAAACCTGGCTATCCAGTGGAGATTTCCAAGCAAAGCGTGGAAGGTGGAGCCTGATGTATTTGTGCCTGTGAGTCGGACTAACAACAGTGAACCCCTATGAAATTTACGTAAAGTCCATGAGGTCCTCGAGGATTTATACTAACAAAAACGATGCCAGCTTGGATTGAAAGACATAGTATGAAAGTTAAAGAGGTCTGTTAAAACCCCCCAAAGTCTAGGCAGGAAACGGGCCGGTAAACTCAGGTGTGAGTGTGCTGCTTTTTGTTAAAATGTGGGTGACTCAGAAGCTGGAACCAAGAGCCCAGAGAGGTGGAGCTGAAAGCTACAGAGGATTTTTCCCTGCCTTTGAAATGGAATGGAGTTTGCCCAGATTTTGAAACTGCTTTGGACCAATGGATCTGTTTTCTCTTCCATTTTCCTTTTTTGGACTGGGAATTCTATAACTGTTGCCCTATACCTGTCCCACCCTTGTGTATTGGAAGCAGGTAGCTTGGTTTTGTTTTCAGAAATTGTGCCCCAGGAGTTCTTATTGTATTATACACAAAGCCTCATCCACACCTGATTTAGATGATGAGATTTGGGACTTTTTAATTGATGACCTTTAGGTGAGATTTTGGGATTTTGAGTTGATGCTATAATGGAATGAGACCTTAGGATGGGATGGATGTATTTTGCATTTGGGAAAGATATGAATCAATGGAGGTCAGAGGGTGGGCTGTGGTAGATGAAATGACACCCTGCCTTCCCTCTCCCCCCAAAGATGTCTGTACCCTAATCCTGGAATCTGAGTATGTTAACATTATATGGCAAAAGGGACTTTGCAAATGCAATTATGGTTTAGTATCTTAAGATAGGAAGATTATCCTGGATTTTCTGAGTGGGGCCAATCTAACATGAAGGCAAAGAACTTTCTCCAGCTGGAGTCAGAGAGATGGGTCAGAAGTTAGAGATTTGAAACATGAGGGGAACTCAACCCGCCATTACTGGAGGGGGCGTCATGGAAAGCATGTGGACAGCCCCTTGCTGACGCTAGCAAGGAAATGGGGGCATCCATCATAACAACCACAAGAAACTGAACTCAGCCAGCAGTCTAAATGAGCTTGGAAGCAGATTCCTGTCCCTGCCCCAAGTGTCAGCAAGGAACAGAGCAAGGTGGACATCTTGAGGTTTTTTTTTTTGTTTTTTTTTTTTTTTTTGGTCTTGGGAGACCCTAAGCAGAAGATCCAGCCAAGTGCACCTGATTTCTGGCCTATAGAAACTGTGAGATAATAAATTTGTGTTGTTTTATGTTTGTGGTAATTTGTACAGCCACAGTAGAAAACGAATAGAGGTCTTTTGCTGATTTTATTTAAAACTTTCGGGGGGATAGGGGTGCCTGGGTGGCTCAGTTGGTTGAGGGTCTGACTTCCACGCAGGTCACGATCTCACAGTTGTGAGTTCGAGCCCCACTTTGGGCTCTGTGCTGACATCTCAGAGCCTGGAGCCTGCTTCCAATTCTGTGTCTCCCTTTCTTTCTGCCCCTCTCCACTCATGCTCTGTTTCTCTCTCACAAATAAATAAACATTAAAAAAATAAACAAAAGAAGAAAATTTCAGGGGGATTTTCTATAATAAATTTTTTTCAACGTTTATTTATTTTTGGGACAGAGAGAGACAGAGCATGAACGGGGGAGGGGCAGAGAGAGAGGGAGACACAGAATTGGAAACAGGCTCCAGGCTCTGAGCCATCAGCCCAGAGCCTGACGCGGGGCTCGAACTCCCGGACCGCGAGATCGTGACCTGGCTGAAGTCGGACGCTTAACCGACTGCGCCACCCAGGCGCCCCTAGGGGGATTTTCTAAAGAACAGAAGTAGCAAAGATTATTCTGCAAAGTGATTCAGTTCTAGAAGACTTCACAGAGTAATTGTGTTGAGTAGAACCTATGCCTTTTCCTTAGTGTTTAAATATCCTGTTACTGCCCTTAAATACAATTGGAATTGGCTAGATGACTAGCATTGAAAAATGTGGATTCTAGAGCTCTAGGCCATTTTGGTAGGATTTCTATAAATTGATGACTTTTCCTTGCCTATAATAAATGTCTTGAATAAATGACATAATTTCTTCATTAATTTTATTGGCTGAATAAAGCAGTAAGTTTATATGACAGCCTTTTAAAGACTTATTTCTAATTTTAGAGGAGATGGAAATGGGTGATCTTTTTTTGTGAATTGATAACCACCTATATACAGTAGTCTGTTCTTTTTACCCTTCCCACCCCAACCCGAAGTTGTTGTAACGTCTTTTCTCCCTGTCTTTGTCATTTGAGGTTAAGAGTCACATTTGGGAATTATAATTGCAGTATGGAGTTCTAACTTTTAAGAAAGGCTGTCCTGCCGCAGTATCCTGCTGATTTGATTCATAAAATGTAGACTCTCAACTTTAGTGGGGACTTCAGAGGATGGAGGAAAGGAGACCACTTCTTTTCAATTTAGTTACCTGAATAGAAAGATGATTACAAAATTAGAACATTTCAGGGTATGAAGGCCTTTTTAAGATTATGTTTGACTTTTGGGTTTAGAGTAAAGGAAATTGGGCCACATGAAGGTTAAGTAGCTCAACCTGGTATCAGCCCTGGAGCTGGCCTAGAATCCTGGTCCAGGCAGTGGAGATACATGGCTTTTGAACTGTATTCCTTGTGCACTCCCTGCCTTGCCCTTTTTCTAGGTTTACCTTGGACAGATTCTCTCTGCCTCACCTTCCTCGTGGAGTCATTGTGAGAATTGAGATAGTGTAACACATTTAACAGTACCTACCATATGAAGTGCCCCAAGGATGTTAACTGTTGTAACATTTATGATAGTTGTTTGGCAACTATGTGACAACTTCTGCATAATCCCGTTAGTTTGTATAAATTTAGAAACAGAACTGGTGAAGTGTAGCACTGGATTAGGTATAAGGTCTTAGCACTTTAAGGGAATGATAATGTTGTGATACTTGATTTAAAATGAGAAACTGGTTGGGGTGCCTGGCTGGCTCAGCCGGTAGAGCATGCAACGCTTCATCTCAGGGTTGTGAGTTGGAGCTCCACATTGGGTGTAGCATACTATAAATAAAATCTTAAAAAAAGAAATGAGAAACTGGATTTGATCCTTGGTCTGTTAAATTCATTGAGTGACCTGGGCCAAGTTTGTTTCCCAAGAGTATTAGTGTGTTTGTACACCTAAATTTTTTTGAACTCCTAAGATGGATAATTTCAAAGTGGTATATCATTTAGCTATTTTTTAATAGAAATCTGGGCCAGCTAGCTTTTCAAACAAAGAAATTCCTTCAGGATTAAGGAAAAGGAATTGCTGTCATTGTAACAAAGGGTATAGGGTTATAGACATTTGGTATAGTATTGGGTTATAGACAATTGGTAGTTTTTCTTAAATATTTGATATGCTCTGGGATAGATTTCAACAGACCTAGTTGTTGACCAGATACCTTTCTTTTCCCACATAGAAATCAAGGATTGAGTCTTTTTAAAAGTTTAAGGTGAAAGCATTCACAGAACCCTGCTAGGAGTGGTATTTCATTGGTTTCTACAAATTCTGTGTCATTCAGCCTTAGACATGAGAAGCCTACTTAGCAACAGTTGCTATGGTGGGCAAGCTTTTTTTTTACATTAGTGGTAATAGTGTTTTCTTGCATAGAAGATACCGGGTTATCTGAAGTGAGGGTTTTAGCATTAAATACCAAGATACATTTAGAATAATTTTTAATTTATATGTGTCACATCTTAAATGCCCTTGTATTGGCTGCTTTTTTCTTTTCCTTTTGTACTTTCTGATCTTGTGGATTATTCTGACAGGTTTTTACTAGCTGAAACATTTTAATCTGCTTGGAAAAGTGAACACTTGGAATTTTTCTGAAGTTATGACTAATGCACTAATGGGCATTTCTCAATTTAGCTATCTCATTAATGTGCTATAAATTTTAAGAAAGCAACCCTGTGAAAAATGAGTGGGTAAATTATTTTCCTAAAAAATTGAATCATGTCATATCAGAAAATACAAAATAGCCATTTTAGGCTATTGAATTTATAACCAGTGAAAAGGTGTTACTTGTTCAGCAGATCCTGAATGCCTGCTACATGTCTGGTAGGTGCTATCATAAGGATTTCTAAAATTAAAAAAAAAAATTGAGTATTTTATTTATTTTTGAGAGAGACAGAGTGTGAGCATGGGAGGGGCAGAGAGAGAGGGAGACAATCCCAAGTAGGCTCCAGGCTTCAAGCTGTCAGCACAGAGCCCCATGTAGGGTTTGAATCCACAAACAGTGAGATCATGACCTGAGCCAAAGTCAGATGCTTAACCGACTGAGCCACCCACGTGCCCCTAAGAATTTCTAGATTGTCCCTGTTCCGAAGCTTACAGTTGAATGACATTTTGTAATCCTATATCATTCCACAATGTAGTACCTTTCTGAAATGTTTCCTTGTGAAAACTCCTACTGGCTTTGTATCTTAGGTATAGACAAAATCTGGGTGGGGGAGAGATTGAGAATTTCTCATTCTTAATGGAATTCTTTAACTGAGACTGCGGGAGGGGGGGGGGGGCGCAACAGGATAGCTGGAAAGAACTCCATCTTTGGAGTGAGATGACCATATTTGGAGGTTACTTAACCTCTCAAACCTGGATTTTGCTATCCAATTAGGGTAGCAGCTACCTTGAGCCATTTATTAACCTTCAGTTTTTTCATCTTTAAATGGGGGTTAGTAGTACTTACCTCAGATGTTCTTGTGAGGATTAAGAACTAAAGTACCAGCTAATGTTTTCTCTGAGTTACTGTGAGGATGAAGAGTTATTTTATAAAATACTGGATCCCTGACTAATGTGAGTTCTTTCTCTTTGCTGTCAGTGAAGACCATGTGTTCATTGCAGTGCTACTGCTTTTATTTTCATTTTCTGCTGCCAGGAGTTCTTATTTTTTAATGAGGCCTTTTGACCCGTACTTCCTGTTTCTGGTGTGTCCTGCTGGGTGAGTGAGGTACTGAATTGCTATTTAGGGGTGGGTCGGGTATGTAAGTTACACCCAGTGTAGATTGCCTCGGTTGCTCGGGTACAGCATACATTGCCAGAGTGGTTATCTGGTCTTGGTGAATCTAGGGTTCTCTTCTAGGTAGAGAAGTGAATCTGCCTAGCTCATACTCAGGGAAAGTTCAAGGTTTGCTCACCTGTAGCCTTGTGGACCTGGATCAGAGGTCTTTTTCCCCAGTGGTTTGATCACAGTTTACTTGTACTTGCGTATTATGTGTTAGGAATATGTTTGGAGGAGAACTTTTTCCTGTGTTAACATTTTCTCTATGTCCTATTCTCTCAGGTATGATCTTAACTTTCTTGTTTGCTCTGAATTTTGCAATCAGACACTCGGTACGCAAAGCAGGAACCTATCTTTATCAGTACTTTAAAGTACATAAGTCATTCTACATATTTATGACTATATAGACTGAATATATATATAGCCATCGGCTTTGGAGTTGGTCTTATATCTTCGAGCCGGAGAGAGGGAGAGAAAGAACCTTAAGATCTTAAGCGGGCTCCACACCCAGTGGAGAGCCTGACCCGAGGTTCCATCTCACGACCTGAGCCAAAATCAAGAATTGGACACCTGACCGAGCCACCCAGCTGCCTCTTCCATCTTTTAAAACCCGATTTTTATACCATTGTCTCCTGGTGACCATCCCATTCAGATAAGAGACTAATGAAGGCTCCTGATTGTTAAAACTCACATCCTCCACCCTTCACCTTGCCTCCAAATTTAAAGCAACCCATTTCGTTGTAGTATGTATCGTAGGCTGTTATTAAATCAGTGTGCAGAATTAGGGAAGTGTTTAATTAGTGAAAATAACCTATTTTACGCTTTGAATCCTAAACAGAGTGGGATTAAAATCTGGCCTCCTTCATCTAGTAATCCTTTGATCTTTGGCAGGTCGTATAACCTCTGAACCTGTTTCTTTTTTCTTTCTTCTTGTTCTTCTTTTTTTAATGTTTAATTATTTTTGAGAGAGCACAAGCAGGGAGGGGCAGGGGGGGGGGCAGAGGATATGAAGCAGGCTCCGTGCTGACAGCAGAGAGCCCGATGTGGGCTCAAACTCATGAACTGTGAGTTGGTGACCTGAGCCGAAGTCAGATGTTTAACCGACTGAGCCACCCAGGCGCCCCTGAACCGGTTTATTTCTAAAATGGGAGTTAACATTTCCTCCCATGCTTGGTTTATAAGAGGCATTCAAATGGAAAGCAGTAGTTATTATTACATACACAAAGCTGGATTATACTTTAGATCTCAAATGAAGTTTTCTGTCTTTGGGTTCCAGAGGGTTGTGGCCAGTGGAACAAAGTTTCAGATTGTGACTTTATTTTGATTGTGTTGCCTAGTAAAATGATATACAGATGAAGACTTCTTTGTCCATCATTTATTCTGTATTATTGGAGACAGTACTGGACTTCAAATTTATGTCAGATGTTTGAGGTAGAGCTGCCTTAATTCAAGTAAGTCAAACTGCTTGGGTTTTCTTATGATACTTCCCTTCATTGGAAGACCTCCCACTGTTGCTATGTTATTTATGTAACATTGACACTTTGATTTTTTCTGGCTTAAAGGTAGAGAAATGAAATTCACACAGAGCCCAAATGCTAATGTTTTTTGTTATTTCATACTTGCTGGTTTGCTTTATGGGAAAGCTTGAGTGTGTTGCCTTTTAAAACAGAAATGTTGTAAATTTTGTAGATGGGAATAAAGACAGGAGGCCCCATACTGTGTTAGGATTGTAATGTCTTAAATATCCTGCAGGTTTATGTAAGCAATAACTATGTGAGTTATCGAGTATTATTGTGAATATTTATATTTCAAATTTGGATCCTTAACAGGGCCAGAAGAAACTTAGGCTGTTGACTTTGAATGGGTAGTTCTTGCTTATTCGGTGTGTACTTGGAGTCTTAGGATTTGAAGGTCAGAGTGGGTTAAGGGAACTGTCAAGGAGCTAATTGTTAACCTTGTCTATATTTCCCCCAATTTAAGAAACAAAACACCACTACTTACATGGCATTAGCTTGATAGATGAGAGAATATTGTCCATGACCTTGAGATAAGAAAGTAGAATCATTATAAAGTGGAGCTGGAAAGGTAACTTCATTTAATCTTACATTCATGTTTACCATTAACCTGTTTGTTTATTTGGCTAATTCTTCCAAGTTAGGTTATGAAGCTTATGTTATTTTATTTTATTTTATTTTATTAATCTCTGCACCCAGAATGGGGCTCAAACTCACGTTTCTGAGTTCAAGAGTTGCACGCTCTTCTGACTGATCCAGCCAGGTGACTCAGATTAGGAGGTTTAGTTTGTGTGTGTTTTTGGTTTTTGTGCCAATGACCTACATACAAGTAGGTGGTCTCTCAGAAGAAGTCATTGTTCATTAATGGTTATATCTGGATTAAGAGGTTGGAAAAGATGATAATATGTATATCCCTTGAAACAAGGGGAGTTAATGTAATAGTTTTTTCAACTTACTGCATGGATTCTGACAGTTTCAGCTTGTGATCTCTGTATGTTATTTAAACTTGGATTTTTCAGCCAATGTGCTATATTAGCCTGTATTAGCGTGAGTTAACAGATGCGCTGAGGTACTGGTCCCCTCAGCCCTCTGGCCATTTGTGCAGGCTACATACAGGGCATCCAAGCCAATGTCTTTAGGTCCAAAAGTCTTGATCACTCATCCCAGTGTGCCATACAAATACTACTTTCTCTTGGTGTTTTGAATTTTAAAAAGGCAATAAGCACTGATTTAGAAGTTTGGTAATTGAGTTTTTTAACAGTTTTAAGACGCAAAGGCCGCCAATCTTAAGATAATCTCGGCTTTAAATTTAGAAAAGACTATTTTAAAGTATCTCTCAGATCTAAAGTAATTCTCTTTCCACATACAATTGAAGAGATACACTTTTAAAAGTTAGGGGTCCCTGGGTGGCTCCGTCTGTTAAGCATTTGACTACTGGTTTTGGCTCAGGTCATGAGCTCATGGTACGTGTGTCCCATGCGTTCTGGCCCCACCTTGGGCCTGCACTGATAGCCTGCTTGGGATTCTCTCCCTCTCCTGCTGGCATACTTCTCTCTCTTTCTCTGAATGAATGAAAAATGAACAACCATAAACGACTCAAATTTAGACATTTGAAAGAAATTCAGGTTCTGGGGCACCTGGGTTAAGTTTCCGACTGACTGCAGCTCAGGTCATGATCTCACGATTCGTGGATTCAAGCCCCACATTGGACTCTGTGCTTACAGCTCAGACCCTGGAGCATACTTGGAATTCTGTGTCTCCTTCTCTGCCCCTCCCCTGATTGCACTCTCTCAAAAATAAATAAACATTAAGAATTAAAAAAAAAAATTCAGGTTCTTACTTTTTTATGCAGTGAAGCAAAACTAAAGTGTCCTTGCTTAGAACTGTTGTCCTCACCTGACTCTGAATACCACCTTATCTTTTCTGAAACTGACAGTTTGTTAATCATTCATTAAGCATATGTCTCCTGCTAGAACATAAATTGGAGCCTAGGATACATTGTCTTCCTCTCTCCCTTCAGGAAAGAGTGGGATAAATATTGTACTTAGTTTGAGAAATTTAATGGTTTAATACTTACGAAAATTATCAAGTTAACCTTTTTAAATGTATATTTTACAGTGTTTAAAGGGGACATTACCTTTTGTCTCTGATTTTTTTTTAAGTTTTATTTATTTATTTGAAAGACAGTGTGTGAGTAGGGGAGGGCACAGAGGGAGCGAGGATCCCAAGCTGATAGCACAGAGCCCCACTGGAGCTTGATGTCATGAACCGTGAGACCATGACCTGAGCCGAAATCAGGAGTCAGGATGCTCAACCCACTGAGCCACCCAGGCCCCTAACTCAGAAATTATTAAAATTTTTTTTTTTCAACGTTTATTTATTTTTGGGACAGAGAGAGACAGAGCATGAACGGGGGGAGGGGCAGAGAGAGAGGGACACAGAATCGGAAACAGGCTCCAGGCTCCGAGCCATCAGCCCAGAGCCTGACGCGGGGCTCGAACTCACGGACCGCGAGATCGTGACCTGGCTGAAGTCGGACGCTTAACCGACTGCGCCACCCAGGCGCCCCAGAAATTATTATTCACTGGGGTTTACAGATTCCTCTGGGCCTGTAATAGAAACTACAGACCTTTTCTTCACAAAAATATACCTGCACATGCTATTTTGTATATACTTTTAGGAGTTTCATTTACTTCTGATCTCATTGATGGACTCCATTTTCAATGCCATAATTTATGTAGCCCAAATAAGTTTCGCCTTTTCATTCATTATTTTTAGTACTGTAACCAATTTACCTGATTTATCATTTGTCACACTATTAGTCTTTCAACAAATATTTCTAGACCATATGTCAGCTTTAGCGTTAGATTCCTGAGGATACAGAAGCACTATTCTCTGCCCTTGGAGTTTTGTTTAGCTAAAAAGATGTGTACGATGACCATGCTAGATGGAAGGGGTAAGCAAAGAGTGCTGTTGAAGTGCAGAGGAAGGGCGTCGACCATTAGAATTTTCTGTAAATCCATGTTTGGTTCTGCATTTCTTTTTTTCTTTTTTTTAATGTTTATTTTTGAGGTGGGGGGCAGAGAGGAGGGAGATGCAGAATTAGAAGCAGGCTCCAGGCTCTGAGCTGCCAGCACAGAGCCCAACATGGGGTTAGATCATGACCTGAACAGAAGATGGGTGCTTAACCAACTGAGCCACCCAGGCGCCCTGGTTCTGCATTTCTTAATTGGCAAAAAGCGTCTCGTGAATTGGAATTCTAAATGGTCTGAAATTGAGAACGTAAATGTGCTTGCCATTGCATGTAATAATGCTGAACATTTTCTTTGTCTGTATCCCCCCCCCCCAGTTACCTTTGTAAAATACGTAGTATTGATTAATTTTCTAATCTTATATATGTATTTAGTATAGAGCAGGGATTGCTAACTCAAATACCTACAGGAATCAGACCAGTAAGATAAATGAATAGAGTTGTCCAGGTTTACCTGTGGCATCTCCAATGGTTGGGTTTAGATCCCATTGTTGGATAATGTAGCTGAGGCAAGTGATTTTTTTTTTAATTTTTAAAATTAAAAAAAATTTTAATTTTATTTATTTATTTTTTATTATTTTTTTTTTTTTGAGAGAGAGACAGAAACTGAAGCAGGCTCCAGGCTCTGAGTTGTCAGCACAGAGCCTGACGCGGGACTTGAACCCACTAACCGTGAGATCACGACCTAAGCCGAAGTCAGCCACTTAACCGTCTGAGCCACCCAAGTGTACCTAGCCAAGTGATTTTATCAGCTCGAGAATACAGGATTATTGTTATCAGACAGATCTACCTACCTTTTCATCTTCCTTCTTTTGAGAAATTGAAGGTTAATTTGTGTGTGTGTGTGTGTGTGTGTGTGTGTGTGTGTGTGTGTGTTGGCAGCCAAGTCACACTTAAGTATTTATAATGAAAAATTTTAACACATAATTAAACTCGATAGCTAATTGCTTTTTTAAAACACTGTGTGAAAAACTTGTACATGAATGTTCATAGCAGCATTGTTCATAGTGGCCAAAAAGAGGAAACAACCCAAATGTCTATTAGCTGATAAATGGATAAACAAAATGTAGTGCTTCCATACGGTGGATTTAGCCATAAAAAGTAATAAATTACTATGACAGAAACTACAACATGGATGAGCTTGGAAACATACTAAATGAAAGAAGCCAGACACATAAGATCCCATTATAGGATTGATTCCATTTATATGAAATGTCCAGGATAGGCAAATCCATAGAGATAGAAAACAGATTAGTTGGGAGGTGGGCATCAGGAATGACTGCTATGGGGTATTGGGTTTCTTTTTGATGTGATAGAAATGTTCTGCAATCAGATAGTAGTGATAGTTGCACATCGTGAATTTACTAAAAACCACTGAATTGTGCACTTTAAAATGGTGACCTTTGTCATGTGGATTTTATATCAGTTTTTAAAATTGGGGGAAAAAATACTGTGTGAACCAAATGGGACATCGTTTGCTATAGAACAGAATGAGTAGGCTGTGAATCTAGACAATAAATCCCCATCTCTTTGTGACTTTATAGAGATTATTCTGACTTGCCTTCTGTAAAATGGGGAAGATATTACCTAGGTCTTGGACTTGTTAGGTTTAAAAGTGACAAATATAAATTCTAAGAAACAGCATTCACATATCTTGAGAGTTGGAAGCCAGCCAGTGTTCTTCCTTACATTCTGCACCTTCCTTCCTGAAATTAGGTAAGTTAAATGATAGATCCAAGGTCATATTTAGTCTTAGAGGTTCCAGTGTTCTTGCTCTTTCTGTAACCTCATGGTGCCTTGTAAATCCAAAGTTCGGGTCTTTCAGTAATAACTATTTCCATCTATCACAGATTGTCAGGCACTGTGCTCATCACATGGGTAACACACAGCCTCATAAAAGCTTGTGGTTCCAAAGAAACATCTCTCACACACGTTGACTGGTTTCATATCTCATTGGGAAATAATAGTATTACTATTTTACCTTTGGTGTTGGTGATGGATGTGATTTCTGTAAGACTAAAGAGCGTCTTTAAAATTAGCTGTAGCGGTGCCTGGGTTGCTCAGTCGGTTAAGTATGCGGCTCTTTTCTTCGGCTCAAGTCATGATGTTCATGGGATCAAGCCCCATGGCAGGCTGTGTGCCGACAGCTTTGGACCTGCTTGGGATATATATTCTCTCTCTCTCTCTCTCTCTCTCTCTTTCTCTCTTTGTCTGCCCCTCCCCCTCACATGCTCTCTCTTCCTCTCCTCAAAATAAATAAGCAAACATTTAAAAAATAAAATTAGCTGTAGATCAAATACTCATCATATTTGATGAGCCAAACTTCTTTCCTCGATTTGGAGCATGAACAGGTCCATACGCAAACAAAGTTGATTTTTGACAAAATATTGTTTGTTACTGTCCTAATATTCAGTCTGCCAAACATGTATGGAATACATTACCATGCTAGGCATTTTGATAAATATAAGGCATATACCAAGAGAAATAAATTATGGTCTAGGTTCTCGGTTTTATAATTTGTTGAGGAGAGGGAATTGCATAAACAAAACACGTGATAATGTAATGAGTATATGGGGGTGCTTTGGTCTAATAGAGGAACGTTTGGCTTGTTTGGGAGAGGCATGGAAAGGCTTCATCGTGGATATAAAACTTGGCTGATTGTTGAAGGGTGAGTAGAGTTTCTCCTAGCCAGCATTATTGGAGGTCATAAAATTACAGGCACAGAGAAGGAGGAAAAAGCATATTCAGTACGCATTTGCTTAACATTTTAAAAGTTTTTAACTTAAAAAAAAATTTTTTTAACGTTTATTTATTATTGAAAGACAGAGTCAGAGTGTGAGCAGGGGAGGGGCAGAGGGAGAGGGAGACACAGAATCTGAAGCAGGCTCCAGGCTCTGAGCGGTCAGCACAGAGCCTGACGCGGGGCTCGAACTCACAAACCGTGAGATCATGACCTGAGCTGAAGTCGGCGCTCAAGTTTTTTTAACGTTTTAAAAGTGTTAGAAATGTTAAACAATAGTAAAAAAGACGTTAGAACAGAGGTTGTAAACTGATACCAGTTACAGTTACAGTAACTGATTAAACTGGTTATGGAACTACTTGGGGTTTTCGTTTCTTCTTGTATTAGTTTTAGTAACTCTTTTTCCTCTAGAATTTCAAATTTACTGGCATAAAGTTGTTCATACTAATGCTTTGTTAAATTTGTTTAGTATACAGCATATGATATTTTACCCATTAAAAATTTTTATTTTTAATATCAGTATAAGTAAAATTGATTCCTTTTTGTGCATACAGTTTCAATGGATTTTAACACACACAGAGATTCAGGTAACCACCATCACAACCAAGACATAGAGCAGTTCTATTACTTCCGTCATGTACCCTCAGTAGTCACTCCCAGCCACCCCCCTGTATTCTCTGGCAGCCACTATTCTGTTCTCAGTCACTATAGTTTTACCTTCTCAGGAATGTTATATGAATGTATCTGTGTGGCTCAGTGGCTAAGCGTCCGACTTTGGCTCAGGTCATGATCTCATGGTTCATGAGTTCAAGCCCATGTTGGGCTCTGTATTAACTGCTCAGAGCCTGGAGCCTACTTCAGATTCTGTGTCTCCTTCTCCCTCTATCCCTCCCCACTCATGCTCTGTCTCTCTCTTAAAAATAAACAAACATTTGTAAAAATTATTTTAAAAATTTAGAAAAGGAATGTTACATAAATGGAATCAAACAGTGTATAATATTTTGAAACTGGATTTTTTTGTTTGTTTTTTACACAACATTGTTGCTTTTGAGTTTCATTGAAGTTGGATCAATGGTTCCTTTCCGTTGCTGAGTAGTAGTATTCCATGGTATGGATGGACCACAGTTTATCCATTTAGTTAACATTTTTTGCTGATTATAGAGCTGCTGTAAATGTACATGTATGGGCTATTATGACCATAAGTTTTTATTTATCTAGGGTAAATATCTATGATTGGGATTGGTGAGTCATCTGAAAAATGTAATTTTAACTTGATAAGAAACTGCCAAATAGTTTTCCAGAACAACTATACCATTTTGCATTCCCATCAGCATTTCTGAGAGGTGTTGTTTCACATCCTTTCTAACATCAAGTATTGTCAGTATTTAACTTAAAAAAAAAATTTTTTTTAATGTTTATTTTTGAGAGAGAGAGACACACACACACACAGAGTATGAGCAGGGGAGGGACAGAGAGAGAGGGAGACACAGAAGCCGAAGGGGGCTCCAGGCTCTGAGCTGTTAGCACAGAGCCCGATGCGAGGCTCGAACTCACAAAAGGTGAGATCGTGACCTGAGCTGAAGTCAGACGCCCAACCGACTGAGCCACCCAGACACCCCAGTATTTAACTTTTTTGATTTTGAAATAATTTTAGATTTACAGAAGAGTTGCCAGTTCCCCCTAGTGTTAACATTTCACACAACTGTGACACTTTATTAAAACTAAGACGTTAACAAGGGGCACCTGGGTGGTTCAGTTGAGCAAGTGTCCAACTCTTGATTTTTGGCTAAGGTCATGATCTCATGATTCGTGAGATCGAGCCCTGTGTCAGGCTTCCATGGTGCTTTGGGATTCTCTCTCTGCCTCTCCCTGTGCCCCTCCCTTGCTGGTGTATGCACGCTCAAAATAAATAAATAAACTTAAAAAAATTAACTACAGTACAATACTACTAACTAAACGACTTTATTTGGATTTTACCTGCTATGTGCTTTTTCGGTCCAGGATCCAATCCAGAATACCACATTACATTTAGTTGTCATGTCTCCTTAGTCTTCTCCAGTCTGTGACAGTTTTTCAGTCTTTCCTTGATTTTCAAGACTGACACTTTTGGAAAAGACTGGTAAAATTGTAGAATGTCCTTCAGTCTAGGTTTGACTAATGTTTTCTCATGATTAGATTATGGTTATGAATTTTAAGAATACCACAGAGACGGCGTGTCTTTCTTATCACATTGCATCAAGGTTATATGATGCCAACGTAACTTATCTTTAGTGATGTTTATGTCGCGTCTGCCATGTTTCTCTACTCTAGAGTTATTATTTCTCCTTCTACATACTTCTTCATTAGAAGGTCTTTTCTAAGTCCAACCCAACTTCCAGGGGAAAACATTAAGTTCCAGTTCTTTGAGGGAATATTTGTGGACTGTGTTAAAACCACCAGAGAGATTAATGAGGAGATACTTAGAGGCTATGCAGATAATCCTGTTTCTCCTAAAAGTTTTGCTCCCCAAGTTAAGCATCTGTCAGTGGATCTTGGCCGCAGTAATTTACTGTTGCTGGTCCTAATGGTGATTTTCTATTTCTTCCTGAATGTATATATAAATTGGAATTCTTATGTAGGGAAGATTTTCAAAATTTATTTAATTATTTATATAGGGCGGACTCATGGATATTTATTTTACTCTTTAGGGTTATGATCGAATTCCATCGTTCTATCTTTCAAGCTTTGGCAATGATGCTCTTTCACATTGGTTTTCATGTCCCTTCGACCACAAGATTTGCCAGGCTATCTTTTTGCCAGGCTATTTTTCCTGCCCCATTCTTGAATCAGCCATTTCTCCAAGGAGCTGTCATTTCTTTTATTGGAGAAAATTATTGAGAAACCCAAGATTGGGCATAGTCATTGTCATTGCTACTTGTTGACACTGCTTCTAGGTGCTGTCAGTGGACAGAGCTAGGAATTTGCATTCAGTAATATTCACTCTTCTGTGGTGCGCAGTTCAGTGGGTTTTGACAATGCTTAGAGCAATAAATCCACCTCTACAGTATTACAAAGAATAATTTTGTTGCTTGGGGCAATCACTCCTCTGTTCTCTGTCTTTATGGCTTGCCTTTTCTAGAATGCCCTACAAATGGAAATATATATTATGTAGCTTTTTGGATATGGCTTCTTCACTTAGAAACATATTTAAAATTCATCCATGTTGCTTAAATTGTAGTTTGTTTTCCACTGTGTGCTTGTACCACCATTCGTTTATCCATTCACCTGTTAGACATCTTGGTTGTTTCAATTTTTTCGCAATTATGAATAAAGCTGCTATCAGCTTTTCACCTGTAGGTTTTGTGTGAACATTGGTTTTCACTTGAATAAAATACCTAAGAGTGGGAATACCTAAGAGAATGTATGGTAAGTGTTTAATTTTGTAAGAAACAACCAAACTGTTTTCCCAAATGGCTGCATAGTGTGTTGTGTTCCCATCAGGAATGAATTAGTTTCTGTTACTCTGCATCCTCACCAGCTTTTGGTATTCTCAGTTTTTTATTTGAACCATTTTAGTAGGTCTGTAGTGTATTTAATTTTTACTTTAATTTGACTTTCCCTGGGGCGCCTGGGTGGCTCAGTCGGTTAAGCGTCCGACTTCAGCCAGGTCACGATCTCGCGGTCCGTGAGTTCGAGCCCCGCGTCGGGCTCTGGGCTGATGGCTCAGAGCCTGGAGCCTGGTTTCCGATTCTGTGTCTCCCTCTCTCTCTGCCCCTCCCCCGTTCATGCTCTGTCTCTCTCTGTCCCAAAAATAAATAAACGTTGAAAAAAAAAATTTTTTTAATTTGACTTTCCCTAATGACTAACAATATTGTGTATGTTTTCATATGCTTATCCGTAGATCTTCTTTTGCAAAATGTCTGTTCAGATCTTTTGCCTGTTTGTTAATTGGGTTGTTCTCTTATTGTTGAATTCTTTATATATGCATATAAGTCCTTTATCATATATGTGATTTGCAAATGTATTTTCCCCATCTGGCTTATTTTTCCATTAACAGTGCTTCTCACAGAGGAGAAGTACTTTAATGTTAATAAAGTCCAGTTTATCAATTTTTATTTTTATGGGTTGTGTTTTGCTGTTACGTTTTAAGACCTCTGCCTAATCCTAATTCCTGGCCACTGGATCACAATATTTTCTTCTAAAGTTTTGAAAATGTTTCATTTTGTATTTAGATCCACCATCTATTATGAATTATTTTTAATGTTTATTTTTGAGAGAGCGAGCAAGTGCCCACAAACAGGGGAGGGGCAGAGAGGGAGGGAGACAGAGGATCTGAAGCAGGCTCTGCGTTATCATCACGAAGCCCTACCTGGAGCTCACCTGAGCCCAAGTCGGATGCTCAACCGACTGAGCCACTCAGGTGCCTCTATTATGAATTGTTTTTTGTATAAGGTGTGTGAGGTTTAGAGTCAAGTTCATGATTTTGCATATGGATGTTAAAATGTTCTAAAACCTTTTAGAGAAAAGATTACCCTTTTCCCATTGACTTGCTTTTGTACCATTGTCAAAAATCAATTGGCCATATTTGTAGGGATTTATTTCTGCACTTTCATTCTGCTCCATTGTTTTATCCTTTTGTCATTACCACACTTTTAATAACTGTAGCTTTGTAGTAAATAACTTAAATAGTGTGATTCCTCCAGCTTTATTTTTCTTTCTCAGAACTGTTTTCGTTATTCTAGTTCATTTGGATGTATTTTTTTTTTATTAGTCTGACAGTCTTTATTTTTTCTGGAT
Organism: Lynx canadensis; assembly: GCF_007474595.2. NCBI lineage: Eukaryota > Metazoa > Chordata > Mammalia > Carnivora > Felidae > Lynx > Lynx canadensis. The sequence continues at coordinate 27,343,862 of NC_044305.1, read as the reverse complement.
AATTTATTTTGTTTATATTGAATATAATTAGTCATATTCCAGTTTAACTTTTCTCTGTTTATGTTCTGGGGTTTTTCTTCTTTTTCTTCCTTTTTTTTTTTTTTTTTTTTTTTTTGGTTCTTTTATCATTCTATTTCCCACCTTTCTAGTTTTGAAATACATGGTATTTTTGTTATATAAGTAGATACCATTGTAGGTATTAAACTTGGAGCCATAATTAACCAAAGTCTAATATTAATAGTCAAAGGTTGTTTGAACTTTTCCATAGTTTTTCTCTTTTTTTGCTCTTTCTCCTTCAACACAGACCTTCCAAATGGGATGGATGTATATGTGTGTGTGTGTGTGTGTGTGTGTGTGTGTGTGTACTTATATATACCCATTTTTTTTTTTTAATGTTTAATTTTGAGAGAGAGAGAGAGCATGAGTCGGGAGGGGCAGAGAGAGAGGGAGACACAGAATCCAAAGCAGGCTCCAGGCTCCAAGCTGTAAACACAGTGCCTGACGCAGGGCACAAACTCATGAACTGTGAGATCATGACCTGAGCCGAAGTTGGATGCTCAACCAACTGAGCCACGCGGACTTCCCGGGATTATTTTTTATCTTCTTTCTTTAGAGATCTTTGCTGGATGTAGAATTTTAACTTGGCAGATATTTTCCCTTAGCACGCTGAAGGTATTAAACTGTCTTAGGCTTCATTGTCGCTTTTGGAAAATCAGCTGTTCTGCTGTTGCTTCTTTGAATGTAATCTAACTTCTGTTTGCTTTTCAGATTTGTCTTTGTCTTTGCTGTTTTATTATTGTATGTTTAGTTGTGGAGTTCTTTTTATTTATGTCTGGAATTTGTTGGCTTCTGGAATGTTTGTGTCTGATTGCTTCTGGGAAATTTTCAGCTGTTACACCTCTTTCAAATATATATTGATTGCCCTTGCTGTCTACCATTTTCTCAATTTCTTCTGGTACTGATCAAAAGTATATTAAACCATTTCACAGTATTATTCCTTTCTTGCTTTTCCATAGTTTTGACTTTTCTGCTATATTTTGGATAATTACTGGCCTGTTTTCCAATTTCTTAGTTTTGTCTTCAACTTTGTTGAATTTACTCTTAAATCAATTCACTTGTTATTTTTTATTCTTCCTAAACATTCTATTTTGTTCTTTTCACTTTTTGAAATCTGTTACTTTCTAGAGTATCCTGTTCCCTGCTAGTATTCTGAAGCTTATCTCATATTTCTATAAGCATAATCAACATGTTTTTTTAATTTTTAAAAAACTTTTTTAATGTTTATTTTTGAGAGAGAGAACACGCAAGCAAGATGGAGGCAGAGAATCTGAAGCAAGCTTTGTGTGTTCAGTGCAAAGCCTGATGTGGGGCTCAAACTCATCATCAAACCGTGAGATCATCAACGTGGTTGGTTTGAGTTTGATAAGATCAGAAGTCTCTGTATGTCTTTTCTCGGTTTTTTTCTGCCAGGTCTTACCCTTGTAGTCTTTTCCGTCAATACCTAGTTATCTTTGAGTACAGGCTGTGTATTCTATTTGAAAAACTATTTGTAGGAATCATTCGAGGCCTATAATAGCAAGGTGCTTTTTTTCCCCCCACAGAGAGCTTGTTCATGTCTATCTGGACATTACAGGTCCAGGAACCACCTGAAAACAATTTTTTTAATCTGATATTCCCTCCATAGAATTGTATTTCTTTCCTAGATCTTCCACTTCTCATTCACTCTCACCCTAAAGTTTTAATCCTCTGAAGTCAGCTTATTATGAAGGCCTCCTATTAGACTTCCACCCTTTGAGGGCCCTGTGCTCTGGTTCCTGTCAGAACAAAATTCTAACTTTCAGGGATCAACAAAGACCCTTTGGGCTTGCTTGCTTCTCTGGGTTCTCATTTTCTCTTCACTGTAGGCTATAATTGTTTATCTGTTTTATTTAAGAGAGAGAAAACAAGAATGTGTATATGTGTGTGTGTGTGTGAGAGAGAGAGAGTGTTTTGTGTGTGTTTAATCCGTTCTCTTTAGCTGTTCTCAGTGGAGAAAGATTGACCCAAATAACCTAGCCCACCATTACTGAAGACGGGGAAATTACCTGCAAAAATCTGGGTTTTACTTTGAGAAGCTCCAATTACACTTTCGTGGATCTACACCCGCTAGCTCTTTATTTGTCCTTTCTAGGCATTTTGCTTTGTGACCTCTGTAGTAGAACTTATTTGTATGAGTGGAGAAAGGAAGAGAATGAGATCTGAACTGCAGTGGTTATGAGTTAATAATTTTTTGTTAAGGCACACATAGTAATAGTTGAGTAGAGTGTTCTCTAGTGTTCTTCAAACCAGATATAAAAGGATTGCTGAGGGGTGCCTGGGTGGCTCACTCAGTTGAGCATCCAACTCTTGATTTTGGCTCAGATCACTATCCCAGGGTCATGGAATCCAGCCCTGCGATGGGCTGTGTTGGGCTCTGTGCTGAGTGTGGAGCTTGTTTAAGATTCATTTCTCTCTCTCTCTCTCTCTCTCTCTCTCTCTCTCTCTCTGCCCTTCCCCCGCTCGCCCTCCCCCCCCCCCCCCCCACCCACCCCCAGAATAAATTAAAAAAAAAAAGGAATGCTGATCTGGTGTGCTTCTTATAGGGAATGACAAGGTATGCCAGCCTTTGGTAATTTTAGGGTATCACGTTACAGGTCGTTAAAATTCTTAACTTGTTTAAAGTCTTGTGCTTTTCAATTTCTTGTTTTACTGTTTTTCATCTGAGTAATTTCTGTGCATCCTTCAAAACTAAGCTTAGATGTTATTTTTTCCCTGGCAGCTTTCCCCAGACTTTGAGGTACTCCATAAATATTTGAATGAATGACACTGGGTTGGTGGGTGACTTAAATTCCCTTCAATTCCTGCAGAGCATCTTAGACTTCATTCTTTCAAGCACTAATCGCTTGAGAGTATGATGGTCTGTTTTCTTTGTCAAGGGTAGAGATAGTTTCTCTTTATTCTCCAAGGCCTAGAGAAATAATCCCTTCCCAGCAATAGGCACACATTTCCTGATACATAATAATTGTTTAATAAATGCTTGCTGAGTGGACATTCTGCTCTTGATTTGAAAGGAAGAGAGATGGGAAATTAAGGGGAACTATGGACATACGAAACAAGTAATTCCGATTGTATTAACTCCTGCTTGTTTGTGTTCATTTCATAGCCACTTTGAAAGGGGAAAAGGCAAGTTTCTATGACTGTTTGTCTTTGCTTCTCCAAGTCACAAGTATCTAGTTGTATTCTTCCTGAGTTTGTTCCACAAATCATCTCTTTGCAGTGTATGCTGCCTGATTGCTAGGAAGAAGAGTTGATTCTCTGCAGCAGTGCTGAAAAGGTGTTGTTTTCCTTATACAACTGCTTTTCTTCTGAACAAGCATTCTTAAATCATGCAGTCAGTGCAATATAAGCACATTCCTCATTTTTTACCATAGAAATCTTTGCCGTCTAGATGATTATGAGATATTACTCATTCACTATGGCTTATCTAGGGTTGGGAGGGTTTATTTTGTTTTGTTTTTAAGATGGAGACCCTCATAAACATTAGTGTAAAACTGTATTGAAGTTTGAAAATGGACTTAACTTTTTAAATTTAAGGTTCCAGAATAATCTTTTCCAGTTCTGCTGGGAAATTTATTTATAAAAATACATTGGTACGATGATTAATCACATGCAGTTTTCTGGTTTGGGATCATTTACTAAGCCTCCAGTTTTCTTTTCAGTTGCCAGATTGAAAAACAGAAATCACATGGAGTAGAAGAGATTAGAGGGAGAGATTGAGGAAGGCGAGAGGAGTTTTTAATAGAAGTTAATTAGTTCTATATTCCATTTATGTTGATAAACCTATGATTTTGGCAGTACATGTTTTAGCCTCATAGTTTGATGGAGTTTTCATTGACTTGAATTTTATTAAAGAATAGGTCAAACAGAGCCATATAACTGGCTTTGGTTGTAGGTGTGGTCTGACTTTAATAGAGAAAATTTTACCAGCAAGATAATTTTTCAGTTGATTAATTGGCTTCTGTTAGGCTAAGCATGAACAAACAAAACATAGCCATGTATTCAGAGTCATTCTGAAGGCTTTTTAGTCCTATGAAATTGTTATCAGCTAAAATTACACCTCCTTTTGCAATCATATGAGACAGTAAGGATGAAGTTAGGTCATTGAAAATGGAATTATTAAGAAAGTTAATACTTTTTCTTCAAGTCAGATTTTCTTAGGATATGCTTGTGTTATGAACACTAGGTAGGATGATTGATCATCAGGATATCTAGGACTCAGGTACTTTCACCAACTTCTAAACAAGCTGTTGTAAAAATTGCTAACATCAAGTTTCTCCAATATTCTCTTAATTTTAACTGTGGCCCTGTTATGAACAGAGGAAACTATAATACTGGAGAGAACTTGCATGCCAAAGGGAAGCAACTCAGGACCCTTGAGTTGGTCTCCCAATTCTCCTAGCTTTGTACCAGATAGCCAGAATAGGGCTACCCTACCTTTTGGAGGCAAATTTCATTTTCATTACATTTCATTTTTTGAAAAGAAACAGCCTTGATTTGGTCAACAAATAATATTTCATGAACACCCTACAAAATGCAGAGCCTTGAACTGGCTACTGTAAAGTCAAAAGATAAATCAGACATGCATCTTGACTTCAGAGAGCTAAGTGTCTAATAAGGAAGTTAAGGTTTTTTTGTTTGTTTGTAATGTTTGTTCATTTTTGAGAGAGAGAGAGCTCAAGTGAGGTAGGAGCAGAGAACGAGGGAGACACAGAATCTGAAGCAGGCTTCAGTCTCTGAGCTGTCAGCACAGAGCCCAACGTGGGGCTCAAACCCACAAACTCTGAGATCATGACCTGAGCCAAAATCAGATGCTTAAACGACTGAGCCACCCAGGTGCCCCAAGGAAGTTAAGGTTTGAAGACTATTGTATAGGAGATACAAAGTGACCAGTTCTATGGGAATGAAAACACTTGAACCTTGTAAGTCGGCCACCTTCGCTTTGAATCCCAACTCTCTCCTGGATATTTATGGCCAAGCTACTAAACTTAGGCTGTTTTCCTATCTGTAGATTAGGGAGAGAATGCCTGCCTCATAGAATTGCTGGGAGGTTAGATATTTAAAGCTGAGAAGCTCTTTTAGCTCCAGACTTGGAATATCTAATTGCTTGTTCAGTATCCTTTTTAATGTCTCCTCCATTTTAACCTTAAGTCCAAAACCTGATGAATGAGCTCTCTTCCAGAATGTTTTCTGTCTCCATAAATGGTATCAACAGAAATCTAAAAGTCACCTCCCACTTTTTACCCCATTATCTAGACGACCCTGAACTATTGATTTTACATCACGAATTTTGTTCCTCAAATTTGTGCACTTATCTCCATTGCTACCACAATTGGGCAAGCTTTCGTCATTGCTCCTGCATAAGTCACTGTTGACAGTCTTCTTTCTCCCTAAATCTGTTCCTCTGCTTGTCCCACATCCAGCCAGAGTGAACTCTTCAAAATGTACACATGGGTCACTTTTCTGCTTAAAACTCAACAGTGAGGGTGTGTCGGTGGCTTGGTCAGTTAAATGTCTGTCTCTTGATCTCAGCTTGGTCTTGATCTTGGGGTCCTGAGTTCAGGCCCTGCATTGGGCATGAATGTAACCTACTTAAAAAACACTCCTCAATGAGTTTCCATTATCCTTAGTTTGCAGATAAAATCTTAAAGGCATTTTTGTCTCACCCTTGTTCTTCCTTGCTTGGTATTCTATTTCCAAGGAATAGCAGGGATGTTTTTCATAGTTGAGCTCATATACTTAAGGGATGGACAAAGGAAGGAATGTATGCAAGAACCAATCAGTTAATTGAGAAAATTAGGCTGTCCCTTTATTTCTTTCTTGTTAGGCTGTATATGAACATACATACATATTACAGAGGTTGCAAGTGAAATACTATTTCTAATTAAAATGTTATCTTTAATGAGCTCTCCTTCCTATCTTTTCACTTCCCCTCTTTATCCCCCAGCCTGTCAATGATCTTCTGTCCCTCTTTGTGCCATTTTATTATCTGAGGTTGCTGAGGTACAGTTCAAGGACTCTCTCTTTTCTTCTCCCTATTAGTTCATGAAGCCAACCATTTGAAATTCTGTGAATGACTGTCTTACTATAAACAGATTATTTGGTATGCATGATAGTAAAGTGAAGCACCTCTTCCCGGTGTTGCAAAACTGCAAGCAGTCCTCCCACTGGAGATCAAGTCCGCAGTTTCATTAATTAGGTCCCAACGGATGAGGCACAAAGCTGCAAGGGTCTCAAACAAGTACTTGAGAATCTCAGAGTTTCATTAGTGAGTAGTCTTGCTCTCCTCTTCACAGAGAATTGCCAAGGCCTTAAGAAAGCAGAGGAAGACTGGGTGATAAGACTGATAGATACATGGACTGGTAAATGGGAACTGGGGAATGTTTTCCACGTGACTCAGGTGATTTCCCAGAGAAAAAAATGAGGTCTCGTTTTGTAATGTCATGTCCACCCATGATTGGCCCTCTGAGGCTGGGAGTTAACTATAGCTCCTGCAATTCTTGTATTTTATTTTTTAAAGAAAACATGGTTAAATTGGTAAATTTTATGTTATGTGTATTTTACCAGTTTTTATAAATCACGTTATTTCAACAAAAAACAAAAGTGATACAAAGAACATCTGTATCCCCTTTACTCAGATTTACCTACTGTAATATTTTTTTTACCCCATTTGCTTTATTATGTGACTGTACTCTTGTGCACACGTAATCTACCATCTAAATGTTTTTATCATTTGATTTCATAGTATTGTTTTTTTTACACCATTCTCCCCGCCTCCATACAGGATACAGTCTAGGGGTAGGACATTGTATATAGTCATGTCTCTTTAGCCTTCTTTTTTTTTCTTTTATAGTATGACATTTTTGAGGATATAGTGTATCCCCCCTTTTTTTTAAATTTTTTAAATATTTATTTTGAGAAAGAGACAGAGTGCAAGCAGGGGTGGGGCAGAGAGAGAGGGAGACACAGAATCCGAAGCAGGCTCCAGGTTCTGAGCTGTCAGTACAGAGCCTGACATGGGGCTCAAACTCAAGAACCCATCTCATGAACTGTGAGATCATGACCTGAGCTGAGCCGAAGTAAGGTGGCTTAACCCACTGAGCTACCCAAGTGTCCCTCCCCCCACCTTTGTAAAGTAGGCCTCACGTCCAGCATGGGGCTTGAACGCATGACCCTGAAATCAAGAGTCTGACCCTTTACCAACTGAGCCATCCAGGTGCCCCATTCCCTCACTGCCCCTTTTTAATAGAAGCTTCCTCATTTTCGGTTTGTCCAATGTTTCCTTGTAGTTAAGTTGAGGTATACAACCTTAGCCAGAAACTTACATAAGTGATACGTTCTCAGGTTATAAAATCTGGAGACTCAATACATTTTTAATTAAAGCAGAGTAAAGGGGATCAGCAAATGCTGTAGGATCTCTGAAAAGATAGATTGGAATGGTCAGGGGAAGACATCACAGTTTACCTATTATGTAGACTTAGTTTACTGATTTGGTAGAAGCGGTGTTTCTAAAAGTTACCACTTTTCCCTTTATGTCAAATTTTGCATTAGTTCAGGTACATATATTACTGTCTCTACCAGTTTCTATTAAGTTTCCTCCTGTATTAAATAAATCAGGAGGAAATTATTGTTTTTTTAATTTATGAAATCAAGTATGACTTTCAAATGGCACAATTTGAAGGATAAGGATCTATATTAAGGATCTACTGATTATTATGCAAGATTTCCTGAATGATTTGGATTGTTACAAAAAGACATTGAACTTTGATGTATGTCTTTATTCCCTTCCTGGTTTCATAACCATTAGAGTCAGGGCTAACAGTGGTACTCCGGCTTGCCACTGTTCGTCTAGTCTTTTAGCACTCCTACTTGAGCTATGGAAAGCTACTCTTGCCAATGATTTCTGTGGAATGTATAAATGGTAGTAATGTTGATAGGTCTGTCTCAATGCCATTTTTTCCCTTCCAGGCTGTCTTTTTTTTTTTTTTTTTTTTTTTTTTAAATTTTTTTTTTCAACGTTTTTTATTTATTTTTGGGACAGACAGAGACAGAGCATGAACGGGGGAGGGGCAGAGAGAGAGGGAGACACAGAGTCGGAAAACAGGCCTCCAGGCTCCGAGCCATCAGCCCAGAGCTGACGCGGGGCTCAAACTCACGGACCGTGAGATCATGACCTGGCTGAAGTCGGCCGCTTAACCGACTGCGCCACCCAGGCACCCCTCCAGGCTGTCTTATAAAGAGCATCCAAACTTTAGATGATGCAGAATAGAATTAGGGCCAGCATGGTTTTAAGTATGTTTCTTGTTTCTTGTTTTTGTTTTCTTTCTCTTTTTTTCTTTTTCTTTTACTTTCTGGGTAATAGAAACACTGTGGTTGACACAGTTGGGATCTAGTCATTGTTAATAGGTAGAAGAGTCAGAGGTATATATTTTTTTTATTTTAGCTTGTTGTATTTTTATTTTTCTTTTAATTTACATCCAAATTAGCATATAGTGCCACAATGATTTCAGGCGTAGTTTCCCTTAGTGCCCCTTAACCATTTAGCCCATCCCCCCTCCCACAACCCCTCCCGTAACCCTCAGTTTGTTCTCCAGATTTATGAGTCTCTTCTGTTTTGTCCCCCTCTCTTTTTCTATATTATTTGTGTGTGTGTGGTGTGTGTGTGTGTGTGTGTGTGTGTGTACACACACATACACATATATACCACATCTATCTTTATCCGTTCATCCATCGATGGACATTTGGGCTCTTTCCATACTTTGGCTATTGTTGATAGTGCTACTATAAACATGGGGTGCACGTGTCCCTTCAAAACAGCACACCTGGTATCCTGTGGATAAATGCCTAGTAGTGCGATTGCTGGGTCGTAGGGTAGTTCTATTTTTAGTGTTTTGGAGGAACCGCCCATACTGTTTGCCAGAGTGGCTGCACCAGCTTGCTTTCCCAGAGTCAGAGGTATATTTGAGGCCATTATTATAAGATGTTTTTTTTTTTTCTTCACACATGCTTTTTAAAAATAATTCCTTGGACTTTATGCATTTTGTGTTTGCAGTTTGAAGAAAACAGGTCTGAAACAAGGTCATACCCCCAGCTGCTTCTGAACACATTGACTGCCAGATCTCCAAACATCAAGTCCACCTTCATTCGCCAACCTGTCTGACATGTCGGGACCCGTGCCAAGCAGGGCCAGAGTTTACCACAGATTGTTAATACGCACAGACCCCGAGAGTACTGGGATTATGAGTCACATGTGGTGGAGTGGGGGTAATTATTTCCTCTTACTTCACTGTCCTCACTCATAGGGTTGATTCTTGTGTACTTGTTGAGTAATTTGTGTTAGGAATCCTTCCTGACTGCATTTATAAACCTCAAGATTAAAACCTGATTTGTGTTTTCTTCTGCAGTGAAGAAGCAACGTATTGCTTTGGCAAATTAACAGTTTTGTTGGGCTTACATTTAAAAAATTACTTCTGTCTCTTATTCTTTCCTTGGACTTACATATTCTGGATAAAAGGCTGGTAACAAAGAGTTACATGTCAGCTTGTCTCACCTAAGGGCTTGTAGTTAGGTGAGAATTAATACTTGAGAGATTTTAAAACCATACTCTTATGTAAAGTATTTTTGAGGTCAGAGAATGTTGTCCCATGATGATACTGAAGGATGAAACAGTTCTCCAGAAAGATGTCCTCTTTCTGATAGAAACAAAATTAAACCCTTATCGGCGTTTACTCTTACCGTGAAGCAAGCCATGAGTAACGTGGATTTAAGCCCCCATTCCATTTTGAACAGTTGCAGTCTACCTCTGTAGTTGTGTTTGCCCCTATTCTCTCTGCAGTCTCATTTGGATGTTTGTATCTCTTGTCCCAACATGTAGGTATTTAATTGATCAGGTCATACTAACTGTGATAAAAGCATTTTGACATCCAGTGCAAAGAAAGCAATTTGGAAATGCATAAAGCAGTAGCTCCCCACATGCTACATTTTATATCTATTCACATGTGATGTATATAACCTGTAAGTGGTTAAAGATAGTCTCCCAATATTGACATAAAGGGGGTATGTAATCCTGATTGGGCCATGATTCTAACAGTAAATGCATTGCCTGTGCACAAGGAGTTACAGTGTGCTTCATAGATACCATCAAGAACCAGTGGTACAATATCAATAAATGTTGTTATTGATAACCTAACAATTCCTCACTTGTCACAGGCTTCAAATTCTAGGAATACTTGTGTTTTGCTAACAAAATTTGAACCACTGTCTTTGAATTGAGTGCTTTGCACTTAGTTCTGCTTAAATAGCACTAAACAGCCCTTCCGAGGTTTGGCATGGCACTCTTGGCTCACATGCATTTGTTTTCTGTGTCTGCCACGGGAGAACTCTACCAGAATTAAGAGCCTCCTCCCCCAGACCTGCCTTAATACAGTGTCCGTTGTCCTTAGTACCATCTGCCTTGTCTGTTCATTTCACTTTCTTTTTGGCTGCTTGAGGACAATGGATGGCTAATTTGTTACATGTTGGATTTGCAGTGCCCCCAGCAGGAGTAATAGAATTTTGACTTACTCTTTAAAGCAAAGTCATCTAAATTGTAATCAGAGGCAGGGATAAAATGTTGGCATTTCCCTTATTTTTTTTACCTCTGATGTTGCTAATGGTCATGGAATATGGGTAAAAATAGAGGAAGGGGCCCCTAACTATGATTCATGATCTGTAGTGTGATTTGCAAACTTTTTACATGGACTGTCCTCAGAGTTTGCCTTGGAGGGCAAATGGGAAGTCAAGCCTATATGTTTGAAAGCCACTTACCTGCAAAAAGGTCCATGAAAAATCTGCTTCTAATGTGTGGCTGAATTGAAATATTCTTACAACATGAATTGACTTCCTGCTAGGTGCCAACACCGGGCCAGGCACGAGAGGACAGAGATATATAAAAATTATCCTCCAAGGGAAGCTGTCTGTTGTTGGATATAAACACATAACAAACCCTAATATAAGGTGGCTATGTGTGGCATGCCAGTAGAAATGTAAACAGTGTGTGATTTGAAAGAATAATTGAAAGGCTTAAACTTTTCTAATTCTAGGATTTAGAACACACATTTTTAATTAATGGCCCGATTTTTAAAATACAGAGAAACCAATTTGGGAATTATTTGAAATGCCTTTTATTTCTTTACTCCTACTGGTAGTAGAGTTTTTAAAGTTAATTAGTGCCTTATAGTTTGAACTTTTAAAATCATTGTGACTTTGACTTTTTTTGTTCACAGTAATCAAGATGACTACCAACTCGTTCGAAAATTAGGCCGGGGTAAATACAGTGAAGTATTTGAAGCCATCAACATCACAAATAATGAAAAAGTTGTTGTTAAAATTCTCAAGGTGAGTATAAGAAGAAAGAGATTATAATTTCAGAAGTACTTGGGATTTAGATTTTTAAGTAATAATGATACCTTTTTTTTAAAGTAGCATTTGAAAAGTTTTTTGTAATGCTTTAACACTTTTGTACTGTATTCTCTGAAGTTGATAGATGAGGTTATCTGTTGTTGTTGTGAAAGAGGGCTCAAGTGAGCAAGAGGCAGAGAGGGAGAGAAAGAAGTGGGGCTCTCCCGAAGCGGGATTCGAACTCACTAACTGTGAGATCATGACCTGACCTGAAGTCAGGTGCTTAACCAACTGAGCCACCCAGGTGCCCAGAAGAGGTTGTCTTTATTTGACAGGTCAGGAAATTGAAGCAAAAGAAGCAATTTGGCTCAAGTCATACAGCTCAGTGAGTTTGTGGCAGAGGAAGGGAGTAAAGGTTCAATCTTCTCTCTCCTACGTCTTGCCTAATACTGATTTCCTATATTTTCAGTTATATTCCATCCTTTTGTTTTCAATAAGTTGTTACCTTTTCTGTGTGAGGAAAAGGAGTCCAAACGCAGGCCTTTAAATGGCAGGCAGTTGCCGTCTGTGCAGCTAGTGTGATGTAAGTGCCTGCGACGGGTACTGCTGTGTGTGCTCCAGCTCCGGCTGGTAATTACTTCGCAGTAGTGCAGGTCCAGGTTGCTTGATACGCTTTCTCCAAAAAGAAAGTAAAAATTTGTATTTATATATGAATTCCCCTGATTTTTAAATGTTGGCTCAAGAGTTTTTAAAAACACTACAGGAGTGCCTGGGTGGCTCAGTCGGTTAAGCATCTGACTCTTGATATTGGCTCAGGTCATGATCTCTTGGTCCGTGAGGTCGAGCTGACAGCAACTGAGCCTGCTCGTTATTCTCTCTCTCCCTCTCTCTGCCCCTCCCCCACTTGCTCTTTTCCATTCTAAAATAAATATATAAACAAATACATATATACACACACTGTGTAGGCCAGGTTTGGCCAGTGGGCTACCAACATGCAACTTGGAAGTTACTTATGACTGTACTGTGCACTGTCATATGCCAGGAACTTAGCATATAGTTTCCTTGCTATAGGAACTTTCCCATATTTGATACTGAGAAGCAAAGGTTCCCAGACTTCATCAATTTATAGCCACCCATATTGTGTCAGTAACTTTAAGTAGTTAAGTCCAAAAAACAAAAAAATGTTTAACTTGGGGTGCCATTTCAAATGTTATACACTGGGGCACCTGGATGGTTCAGTCATTTAAGTGTCCACCTCTTGATTTCGGCTCAGGTTATGGTTTCACAGTTCATGAGATCAGCCCCAAGTTAGGCTCTGCACTGACAGCACAGAGCCTGCTTGGGATTCTCTCCCTCTCTCTCACTCGAGCACATATGCACACCCTGGCTCGCTCGCTCACTCTCTCTGTAAGTAAATAAATAACTTTATAAAAATTTTAAAAACTAAACTGTTATACACAGAAATTGAAAGAAAATATAGCTTATTTTATGCTTATATGACCATAATTGATGAGCTTTGGGATATATACATCTGTTGATCACTGCACAGCTTCTCGAATGTTGGAATCATTTGGACACTAATAGACTCATTTCCTTTTCAACAGTGGTTTTGTGTAGTACTTACTTTTTGTCACAGGAAGGGTTGAAAACCCAGCTTTGCAAAAATACACCATCAAAAGGAATGTAGTGCAATCTAATGTTGAAACTAAGAACAACCTCAGGTTGGTAGTATACTCCTTCCCTGGCGGATTTGGATATTAATTGATATTTCCCTCAAAACTTAAAAATCTCGGGGCGCCTGGGTGGCGCAGTCGGTTAAGCGTCCAACTTCAGCCAGGTCACGATCTCGCGGTCTGTGAGTTCGAGCCCCGCGTCGGGCTCTGGGCTGATGGCTCAGAGCCTGGAGCCTGTTTCCGATTCTGTGTCTCCCTCTCTCTCTGCCCCTCCCCCGTTCATGCTCTGTCTCTCTCTGTCCCAAAAATAAATAAATGTTGAAAAAAAAAATTAAAAAAAAAAAAAAAAAAACTTAAAAATCTCACAGAACCCCTATGAATTTGTGGGGGATGCCTTGGCATACCTTTTGGGAACTGGAAAGTTTATCTGTCTTATGTCACATGTAGGAACAGAACTAAGCCCGAAATTAGAACATGTGGATTCTAACCCAAACTCTAAAAGTAATTAACCTTGGTAATCCTTTTAACCTAAGATGTTTTGTTCATCTGTGCAAATGAGATAATCTTGCTTTCTCTGTCTTCTCAGTTGTTATGGGGATCAAATAAAAATTATATAGAGGGTACTTGGGTGGCTCAGTAGGTTAAGTGTCCAACTCTTGGTTTTGGCTCAGGTCATGATCTCATGGTTTGTGCGTTTGAGCCCCGCATTGAGCTCTGCTGACAGTGCGGAGTCTGCTTGGGATTCTCTCTTCCCCTGTCTCTCTGCCCCTCCCCCCGTCTCAAAAATAAATAAGTAAACTTAAAAAAAAATTTGTATATAGACATATACTTTAGAGGTTGAAATTCTGTGTAAATTGTAGGATGATACGTATGTGGAAAGGGATATGGTAAAATAAAGTGAGGTGTTATCTAGTGTCATAAAAGGCACAAATAGTTGGTCTCACAGTTCAGAAGAAGCTGGTGGTTCGGGAAAGCTCCCAGGAGCTGTTTTCAGGCTCTGAATGGGGGGAGGATTTGGATAGGTATGGGTGGGAGTAGAGAAGGGAAGAATCCACAAGATAAGAAAAGAGGAAGAAATAAGTGAGAGAAATGTTTCCTGTGGAAGATGTTGAGTGACCATGCATGGAAGGTGAACTTGGAAAGGAAAGTTAAATTGGTGGTCAGCTGGAAAAGATAATCTCTGCATTTCCTTCAAGTCTTAAAAGGTAGCTCAGTAGGTTGGGCTTCAGACTCTTAATTTCCGCTAAGGCCATGATCTCACGGTCTCGGGATTGAGCCCTGCCTCAGGCTCTGTGGAGCCTGCTTGGGATTCTCTCTCTCCCTTTGCCTCTCCTTCTGCCTCCTCCTCTGCTCCTGTGCATGCTCTCGTTCTTTCTTTAAAAAAAAAGAAAAAAGAAAAAGGTAACGTGATTTTTCTCTCTTCTAGTTGTTGGGAGTCATTGATGATTTTGAGTGAAGGGGGGTTTGGAAAGATTTTTTTTTTGTACTCCAGTCTTTCCTAACTGTACTGTATATTTCACTGTAATTATATAGAAAGATGGTTGTAAATATAGATGAAGTTCGTTCATAAACTCTATTTAAAATTTTGATCTACCTATTTATTAAGACAAAAATAGTTGCATTGATCACATTAAATTAGAGTTTAAGTCACCTGCCTGGTCTATCACAGACCAGCTTTGTAAGTTCACAGATTTTAAGGATTCTGTAGGAAAAAAATTTCATTAACCAGTAGCCTTAGCTATAAGTTTAGCTATAAGCCTTAGCTATAGCTGGCAGTTGGGAAATAGTGATTTAGTGGAAAACAGGTGATAGATTGATGGGTTAGTCCCTGGAAAGTAGATCTCCCAGATACTCTAGCAGATCACAAAGATCTGGTAGTTGAAGCAAAAAGAGGAAACTTCGGATCAGCTTGCTTCCCAGTCAGTGTACTGAGTTCTAACAGAAGCAAGGCTAAAAGCTGTGGATTGAATTAAATGTAGACCATGGGAGTCTCTATTAGTAACAGTTTCCATATATTGTCTACTTTGCATTGGGCCCTATTCTGTCTGTGATATTTACATTACAACAGTTCTACAAGGCAAGTTATAAATTCAGATACGTTTGGGGTGCCTGGGTGGCTCAGTTGGTTAAGCATCCTACTTTGGCTTAGGTCGTGATCTCTAGGTTCGTGGGTTCGAGCCCCATGTGGGGCTCTGTGCTGACAGCTCGGAGCCTAGAACCAGCTTCAGATCTGTGTGTGTGTGTGGTGTGTTGTGTGTGTGTGTGTGTGTGTGTGTGTCTGTCTGCCCCTCCCCTGCTTGCACTCTGTCTCTCTCTCTCAAGAAGTAAATAAACATTAAAAAAAAAAAAAAATTTCAGATACATTTAAGTGCTTGTCCCAAAGCTGCATAACTACAAAGCTGGATTTTGAGGATGGTCTGTTCCAAGACTTGCTTGTTTCTGTAGCTCCTGCTTGGAACTTAAGACAAGGTTAATTTACAGTATGGTTTGGTAGTTCCTAGACCTGGATTATCAACCTAGGAAGTATCTAAGAATAGCTCTCTAACTCCATTCTCAAGATTCTGATTCAGCAGATCTAAGTGGGACCTGGGAATCTGTATATTTAAGAACACAGGTAACTATTAGGGACACCTGGGTGGCTCAGTCAGTTAAACGTCTGACTCTTGGGGCGCCTAGGTGGCTTGGTCGGTTAAGCGTCCGACGTCGGCTCAGGTCATGATCTCATGGTCTGTGGGTTCGAGCCCCGCGTCAGGCTGTGTGCTGACAGCTCAGAGCCTGGAGCCTGTTTCAGATTCTGTGTCTCCCTCTCTCTCTGCCCCTCCCCTGTTCATGCTCTGTCTCTCTCTGTCTCAAAAATAAATAAACGTTAAAAAAAAAAGTCTGACTCTTGATTTCGTCTCAGTCACAATCTCCCCAATTTGTGAGTTCGAGGCCCGTAATGGGCTCTGTGCTGGCAGTGCGGGGTCTCCTTGGGATTCTTTCTCCCTCTCTTTCCATCCCTCCTCTTCTTGCTCTCTTTCTCTCAAACTTAAAAAAAATCCAGGTGACTGTTGATCATGAAGTTGGTAACCACTGATCTTGTTGATGAAGAACAAAACATACTTCAAACAATTTCTAAGAATTCTATGCAGAATATCAATAGTCCGGAGGTGACTGATGCCCTGCGAAAAACCTCGTGGTCCAGTGTAGCAGATACGGGCCACGTGTGGCTTTTGAGCATTTGAAATGTGGCTAGTACAAATGGAGATATGCTGTGAGGATAAAATATAATTGATTCCAGAGGCTTAGCACAAGAAAAATATAAATTATTTATTGGAATTTTTATGTTGATTACAGGTTGAAATGAGAAGATTTTGGATATATTTTGTTAATATATTAAAATTAACGTGGTCTGTTTCTTTTTACTTTTTTAATGTGGGTACTAGAACATTTAAAATACACATGTGGCTTGTATTGTATTCCTTTTGGACTATCACTGTTTTAGACTATTTAGAAGGAAGGCTTTGTGGAGGAAGTGCAGTTGGACCAAAGCCCTCCCCAGAAAAATGAAAAGGATTTCTGTACGGGAACCGATGTAGAAATGATGGGTGAGGACAAAGGCACATGGGAGATATACTCAAGGGACTCTGCAGAGTGGTCTTTTTTAAATGGACGCAGCAGCTCATTTATAGGAATATGGGTGATAAAGCTAGGCAGATATTATGGGTTGTGTCCCAGCCATATTCTGAGATATGTGCTCTTGTTGATCATTTTTACCCATAATGAAAGGCTTACAGAACTTAGGTAATTTGCCCCTAGTCACACAGCCAGCAATGAATGTAAGATTCACGTTACGTAGTTTGATTCCAAGTCCCACATTTAACCACAAAGTTATGCTGCACAAAGGTGATTTGGTCATCCTTGCTGTTGGTCCTGACTTCCCCTCTGTAGGGTGGGGGAAGTCGATAGACTTAAAGGAAGGAATGGAAAGAGCCCATGTTTCATCCTAATTGTCAGAGACTTTTACAAGCTATGTCTTAGTATTACTAACAACTTACAGTCCTAGTTTGTATAGTTTTAAAAAGTTAACATGCGGGGCGCCTGGGTGGTTCAGTTGGTTGAGCGACCGACTTCGGCTCAGGTCATGGTTTCACAGTTTGTGAGTTTGAGCCCCGCGTCAGGCTCTGTGCTGACAGAGCCTGAAACCTGCTTCAGATTCTGTGTCTCCCCCTCTCTCTGCCCCTTCCCCGCTCACACTGTCTCTCTCTCAAAATAAAATAAAAACATTAAAAAAGAAATTAAAAAAAAAATTAAAAAAAATAAAAAGTTAACATGCTATGATTGATGATGAATTAAATGCTAGTTCTGCAGAGGTTTGCTCTCTGGATGAACTCTTTTTTCTTTCAACTCAACATTTGCTGAGTCCCTGCAGAATCCCTGGCACAGGGCTAGGAGAAGGGGATTCAGAGAGGAGATGGACACATATCCTTTCCTTTAAAGAGCTCATAAATAGCCATTTATGTATTACATTTATTTACATGTTGAAATACTCTGAAATAATTTCACTGATGTACTTTTACCCTTTCAGCCAGTAAAGAAGAAGAAAATCAAGCGTGAAATAAAGATTTTGGAGAATTTACGAGGCGGTCCCAATATCATCACACTGGCAGACATTGTAAAAGACCCTGTGGTGAGTATGGTAGGCGCTGGCAAGGCCCACCAGGGCTGAGGTGGTGTTTGACCTGGAGCACAACTGGCCTCTTTATTTTCCCCCTCTACCGTTAAGTCCTGCTTTAAAAGTGCTTAATCAGTTATACCATTTAACTAGCTTGGGTCTTTCTTTCAAAGAGACCTCCACCCACAGACTATTTCTTATTCTTCTAGGCTAAGAGACTGATAGCACTGGAAACTGAAATGTGTTAATCCATTTTGCAAACTCAGGTCCGATGCCGATGGGCGATGGGCGCATTGTCGGGCTGCCTAGAGCCTGGTGAGACTTCAGCTCCATGTCTTCTGTTTGAAATCCATCCCAAAAATGACCTAAGTGTGGTGGTGATCAGAGTGGGGAGGGCTCGTAGCAATAGAGGGTTTCCTACTACTGAGGCAAGGACTACCAAATTCACCACGTAGTATCTGCGAACATTGTGCCTGCTAAAGCTGCCAGGGCTATTGCTAATGTGTGTTTTCTTTTTCTTTCCCCTAGTCACGAACCCCTGCCTTGGTTTTTGAACACGTAAACAACACAGACTTCAAGGTATAATATATAACCAACCATTTCAAGGTGTTGGGTTTTTAGACCACATAGAAAGCCTTTTAGCAATGTTACTATTAGAAGAGCTTCCTTCTAACATGCTTAAAAAGAGCTTTTCATCCTTACTTAAGATAGAGAATTTATCCTTATTTTAAGATAGAGAAACTCACATAGAAGCAATGTCTGCTTTCCACATCTTGGTATTTCACTCTTTTGTTTGTTTTGTGCTCTTTTTAATTACCAATACATTTACTTCTCACCACCTTTACCATTCATTTGACAGTTTCTACAGATGTCAGACCTAATAAAAGCCACAGCACGTGTTCAGTCAGGATCTGGCTGTAGGGCATTTCATGTTAAAACAACTGTATTCAAGAAGGAATACATTGTGTGTGTACAAGCAAGGACTGCTTATACCTTGGGATCCCTCAGAAATTCTGGGCTATAGATCTTAAAAAGGGGGTGGGTAGAGAAGCATGGTACAAACTCTGGTATAATACAGACCTCTACAACAGATCTCTGACTTCCAGCCCATCTGGTATCCTCCTTATTTCAAACAGTTCTCAATTCGAGTACAGCAGAGGAATGTGGGCACTCTCTTGGGTTACAAGCTGTAAAGGTACTTGACTTGCCTTTTCACAGTCCTGTAGTAAGAATGTTATGTATCAGTAAATGGGTGAAGCCTGTGAACCCTTTGCTGGGAGGATGAAAAAAAGGAAAGTAAGTATTTTAGAAGCAGAATGATAACTTCAAGGAAAACTGTCAGGATATCACTAACAGCTGAATGATACATAGATTTAAAAAAAAAAAATCAGCTTCTTGGAACCTGGAAAGGATACACAACAGTTCAGAGTTTACTTTCAACTTGGGATAGGAATAGTTCTGTCAAATTGACAGATTTGGCGGGAAGCCATCTTGCATACCAGCTGGTGACCCATAGTGCCTATATAACTCTATACATCAAAGGTGGGTTAGTTCCCTACTAAGGAAGGTGTGTATTTGCCAAAATGCCTTATATTGGAAGGTCTGGAGGTAAATGCAAAGCAGACTAAACTTCAAATGTATGATATCAGTGCATGTTGCATATGTAAATTGGTACGTTCCCAACAGTGGGTTATAGCTTAAGCAATACAAGTTTAACTAAGTCTTCGCTTTTGCATATAGAGTTAAATACCCAAAGTATCTCTTTTAAAAAGTAAGTTTCTGTTGGAGAAGTAGAGACTGATGAACAGACACATCCCGGAACTGTAGCAAACGAGCCAAGTCTTGGTTTGAATTACTACAAACAAAGATGAGAAATTGCCTTCCTATCAGCATTATTTCACGGCTTATATGTTGCATTTGTCTTTAACAGCAATTGTACCAGACGTTAACAGACTATGATATTCGATTTTACATGTATGAGATTCTGAAGGTAAGGGAACCTGGGATACTAAATATCTTTAGTTTGCTCTTCCTTTTGTTAAATGGTCCAGTTAACTGTGGAGAAGCCAGTGAATTAACTTTGGAAAGTATGTTGAAAGAAGGGGCCTCTTCATGTAAGTGTTTAGTTAGTTAATAGCATCAGAACCCTGTGCTAATGTAAGCATTACGGAATAGAGTCTAGTAGGAATTTAATTTAGAATGCTTTGGAAATGGTATTTGGAAGTGAGCTGGGGCCCCTTTAAAAAATACTTGTAATCTCCATCGTACTCCTATGAAAGTTACAATTAGATTGTCAAAACTCAACAAAAATAACTTCTGATACGCTGGCTTGTGGTATACTTTATTTTACTTAAAATTCTACAAGTAAAACAGTAAACTCCAACTCAGCCCTCAAAGGGTCATCGTCCTAAGGGTTATGTAAATCTCTGCTCAAAGATTGCTGATTTAGAGTGGACTTTGATTTCTAACATGAGATCACCAATTGTCTTGCTCCTAGTAAGCATTAAGATCATCTCTATAGATGAGAAAATTGTGAAGAGGTGGCTAAAGATTCTTACTAAATGAGGGTTGCTATAAAGCCTGCATTTGAATTTTAGTAGCACCCTAAAGAGGCTATCCCAACAGAGATATTTGATCTCTCCATTGGCTCCTGCAGTATTGTGACAAGCGTGACTTCACAAAGTTAAAGGATATACTTGTCTAGCCCTGGAAACCATAGGAACCGAAGTTGCCCTTCAGGAAGGACAAGAACTTAGCCAATGACATCAGCTGGCTTAAAGGCTGGGATTAGCAAACCCCAAAGGTTATGCTACTCAGTTCACCTTAGTTTGAGATTGGACATGGTTTTCAAATCGGATTTGATGTAATAAATCAGGTACAGGACAAACAATAAAATTTTTGGCTTTGTGGGCCATAGGTTCTTTCTCACACTATCCCTGTGGTAACACAAAAGCAGCTAGAGATGATACGTAAACAAATTGGTGTGGCTGTGTTCCAATAAAACATTCACGAAAAGAGGCAGCAGGCCGTATTTGGTCCATGGGCTGTGATTTGCCAACCTCTGTTGTGTGCTCTTAGCTGCTAGAAGATTATTGTTCTTTGAATGAGAAGTTTGTAGAACAGACCGGTTTTCTTGTTTTGAGGGGCCTGTGTTTCTGAAAATGATCCAGCCTTTGGGTAAGGGGGAGATACTGGAAGTGTTGCAATTGGTATATACTTTCGGTGTTTTTCAGCAGAAAGGATGTTGAACCAACAGTGTAGGGACAGAACTTGAAGTTCAGAGGCTATGAGTTTTCTTGACTATGGGATCTTGGGGAAGTCTCTGAAGAAGAGCTGTGGGAGTGATTGTCCTGTTCTTGACTCACAGGGGTTTTGTGAGGCTACAAGAAAACCTCTGGTGAAAAAAGTAGAAGACTTTAAGAAAGTCACTCTTAAGCAGGCTAACTCTTTCTTTCTTATCTGTTCCTCCTACAGGCCCTGGATTATTGTCACAGCATGGGAATTATGCACAGAGATGTGAAGCCCCATAATGTCATGATTGATCATGAGCACAGAAAGGTAAAGCGATAGACCAACAAGTCTTATTTATCAATATGATAGAGTTTAGGCACTTGATAAATGTTTGGTAGATGAATGAACTCATTAACAAATCATAATGTTGAAACCACTATCATATTCCTAAGAATACTATCAAGAAGAAAATAGATTTGGGGCGCCTTCGCTGAGTCAGTAGGTGGAGCATGCAGTTCTTGATCTCAGGGTCGTGAGTTCAAACCCCATGTTGGGTGTAGAGATTACTTTTAAGAAAGGAGGGGGACGCCTGGGTGGCTCAGTCGGTTAAGCGTCCGACTTTGGCTCAGGTCGTAATCTCATGGTTCATGGTTTTGGTCCTCTCCTGGGGCTGTGTGCCCAGGCTCAGAGCCTGGAGCCTGCTTTGGATTCTGTGTCTCTCCCTCTCTCTGACCCTCCCCAGCTTGCACTCTGTCTTTCTATGTCTCAAAAAGAAATAAACATTAGAAAAACAACAACAACAGATTAGTGGGCAAAACATTAACTTTGGGCAGGGAAGCTGGCTTCTAGTTTCATTTATTAAATAATTAATCTCTTGGGAAACTCATTTACCTCCTTTTTCTTTTATAATGGGTATAATAATAATTGCTCTGCATGCCACTAGGCTATTATGAGAGTTAAGTATACACGGCTGTGACATAGATAAAATATTCAGAAAATGCTGCTGCTTATTAGCAAGTGTCATGAGGCCCCCGAACTTTACAAATGCTTTTAATGAGAGCTGCACTGACCACATGACTTTATAATCAGTTTCTTTTTTTTTTTTTTTTTTTTTTAATTTTTTTCAACGTTTATTTATTTATTTTGGGACAGAGAGAGACAGAGCATGAACGGGGTATGGGCAGAGAGAGAGAGGGAGACACAGAATCAGAAACAGGCTCCAGGCTCCGAGCCATCAGCCCAGAGCCCGACGCGGGGCTCGAACTCACGGACCGCGAGATCGTGACCTGGCTGAAGTCGGACGCCCAACCGACTGCGCCACCCAGGCGCCCCTATAATCAGTTTCTTAAGGTGACCAAGCTCACCTTTTATAGGCAGTAATAGCTATCTGTTGTGTACTTTGGGGACATAGTTGATTTATTCATTCAACTAATATCCATTTAGACTCACACTGTTTAATAAGTATTGTTCTAGAGGCTGGGGATATATGTGTGAGACAAATAGACAAAAAAATTCTTGTCCGTAGGGAGCTTGCATTTGCAGGAGGCTGGGGGGATAGAAAGTTAATAGTGATGTTCCTGGAAGAGGGGCACCTGGGTGGCCCAGCTGGTGCTGACTTTGGCTCAGGTCATAATCTCACAGTTTAGTTCATGAGTTTGAGCCCTGCATCAGGCTCACTACTTGTCAGCGTAGAAACCGCTTCGGATCCTCTGTTTCCTCTGATCCTCTCTCTGCCCCTCCCCTGCTGATGGTCTCTGTGGTGATGTGGAAGAGAAATCATAAATAGGGAATCGTAAAGGGTGTTAGGGTTTTAAATAAGGTTGTAAAAGAGAAGGTTTCATTGGGAAGGTGACTTGAATGACATTTGGAGGGAACCAGCCATGTAATCTCAAAAACAAATGTGTCCCAGATAGAGGAAATGGCAGGTGCAAAGGCCCTGAGGCAAGAATGTGCCTGGCATGTTGGATAGATAGAGCTAGATAGAATGAACAGGGGGGAGCGAAACAAAATGAGATCAAAGAGATAGAGAACCACATCATGTAAAACCTTAAAGATCGTTGTCAGGCCTTTTCTCTGAAGATGCAGAGCTTTTTTTGCAGGGTTTGAGCAGAGGGTTGACATGCTGTCACTTAAATTTTTAAAAATTCATTACACATCTTTTAGAACAATTAAAAATAGTGACAATACCACATGCTGGCAAGGATGCAGAGAAACTCCATCTCTAATGCACTGCCAGCAGGAACATGGAGTGGCCCAGCCATTTTGGAAAATATCAGACTATTGTTTCTTAGTTTGTTTTTTTTTTTTTTCTTTTTAACGTTTATTTATTTTTGAAAGAGTGCAAGCGGGGGCGGGGGGCGGGGCAGAGAGAGGGGGACAGAGGATCTGAAGCAGGCTCTGCACTGACAGCAACAAGCCTGATGTGGGTCTTGAACTCACAAACTGCGAGATCATGACCTGAGCCGAAGTCGGCCACTCAACCAACTGAGCCAGCCAGATGCCCCTACTTTGTTGGTTTCTTAAAAAGCTAAATGTAGGGGCGCCTGGGTGGCGCAGTCGGTTGAGCGTCCGACTTCAGCCAGGTCACGATCTCACGGTCCGTGAGTTCGAGCCCCGCGTCAGGCTCTGGGCTGATGGCTCGGAGCCTGGAGCCTGTTTCCGATTCTGTGTCTCCCTCTCTCTCTGCCCCTCCCCCGTTCATGCTCTGTCTCTGTCTGTCCCAAAAATAAATAAAAAACGTTGAAAAAAAAAATTAAAAAAAAAAAAAAAAAAAAAAAAAAGCTAAATGTATGCTTACCAAACAGTCCGGGAGTATGGCATTTATCCCAAAGCAACAAAAAACTTAGGTCCACCCAAAAACCTATATATGAACATAGCTTTATTTGTAATAGCTCAAAATGGAGAAAAACCCAAATGTCCTTCAGTGGGTGAACGGGTAATTGAACTGTGACATTATGTGGTAGTATTACTAAATAGTATTCTTCAGCATTAAAAAGGAAAGAACTAGGCGCTCCTGGGGCTGGCTTAGTTGGTGGAGCATGTGACTCTTGGGCTCGGGGTTGTAAGTTCAAGCCCTGTGTTAGTTGTAGAGATTATTTAAAAATAAAATCTTTTTTAAAAAAAGGAAAGAACTACTGGTAATGCACCAACTTGGTGAATCTCATCCTGAGTGAAAAAAAGCAGTCACAAAAAGTTACATTAATGGGTCCATTTTCAAAATGACAAAATTGGAGCTTGAAAACAGGGGTTGCACCAGGGGTTAGGAAGTGAGGGGAAGGGATAGCACAAGGGATGTATGTGGTGATTAAACAGGTCAATGTCTTCTGAAAGTTACATGAACCTACGTGTGATAAAATTGCAAGAACTACACACAAATGCATGCATATCAAACTGAAAAATGAGATCTTCCTGAATCATAATCATTTTTAAATGAAAAGCTTTTGCTCTTTCAAAAGCAGAGAACAGAGGCGCAGGGCAAGAGTGAAAGCAAGGAGACCAGTTAGGAAAAGAGACTGTTCCAGGAAGTCAAACAAGAGATGGTCGTGGCAGTGGATGTGATGATCACGGTCAGAATATGGTAGAGCCATTTGTCAGATTTGCTGTGAGGTGTGAGGGAAACAAGAACCCAGGGTGAAAATTTTTGGCCTGAACGACAGGATGAGTAGAATTACTGTTAACTGAGAGGGGAGAGGCTGTGGGTGAAGCGGGTTTTGCAGGGAGTGTTCAAGAGGTTTTGTTTGATATGTCTACTGGTGGCTAAAAGAGTCAGTTGGCAGGAGGCACAGGCTGGGGAGTCTAGGGGGGAAAGGCTGAGGTGCTGTGTGTGAAGCCATAGACCAGAAATGGTCATTTGCAAGTACTTGTTGATTTAAAAAAAAAAAAAAAGGTCAAGGAGAGCTCTGAGGCACTAATGTTAAGGGGTTAAAAAGAAAAAGCGTAAAAAGGTTATGCTTTCTTTTGTACTTTTTATTACGTTTCCACTCATTGCTGATACAAGGTAAACGCTGTACCTAGTTAACAGTGAACTTACGTGGACAGGGCCAGAGTGATCGGGCATTACTCAGGCCCTACTGCTTATACTTGAGATCATGGTCATGCTTTGCACAGTGAGCAAATAAGGTTGCCTCTTGGGCTTGCCTACTGCTTTTTCCATTTTGAGGATACAGTTTGGTCAGAATTGTTTGTGTGGCTTTTCCCTTACTTCGTTCACTCAGCAAATATTTTTTATTTTTCTTTTGTGTACTGGGCATTATGTTGCATTCTAGAAATTGCAGAAATGAATTACACAGTCTCTTCCCTTAAGGAGATTACAGTGCATATTGAAAAAGAAAGATAGAAAATGAATATACAGTAAAGAGTTGTAGGTTCTATTAAAGAAATATATTTGGGGTTCAGGGGACTAAAGGCATGGGTTAGTTCTACTTGGATAATTAGAAAAGACTTCATTGAAGGGCTAACTTAAATATCTCAAAAAATAGGGATATGTTCAGTAGGAGTCTAGGTTGGATAGCAGAAGACATTCTAGTCAGAAGAGCAGTTTGAGAAATTGTGCAGAAATGCAGAATAGATGGTGTTTTTCAGAAACTAGAAGTCTCACTGGAGCACAGGAACTAGATCATGGAGAACCCTGTATGCCAAGCTAAGAAGTTTGATTTTCATTCTAAATGCTGTAAATAGGTAGTCACTGGAAAGGTTTCAGTAGTGACATGGCTGGTATTTTTAAGAGTATTCTTTTTTCCCCCAATTTATTTATTATTATTATTAACGTTTATTTATTATTGAGAGACAGAGAGAGACAGAGCATGAGCATGGGAGGGCCAGAGAGAGGAGGAGACATAGAATCTGAAGCTGGCTCCAGGCTCTGAGCTGTCAGCACAGAGCCCAACATGGGGCTCAAACCCACCAACTGCGAGATTATGACCTGAGCCAAGTCGGACGCTTAACCGACTGAGCCACGCAGGCGCCCCTTTTAAGAGTATTCTGATGGCAGTGTGTGGGGTAGCATGAAAGATAAAATTGCTCATAATTTATTCTTCCCCTTTTTTTTTAATTTCAGCTACGACTAATAGACTGGGGTTTGGCTGAGTTTTACCATCCTGGCCAAGAATACAATGTCAGAGTTGCTTCCCGATACTTCAAAGGTCCTGAGCTACTTGTAGACTATCAGGTGAGAAGAGAAGGGCAGATAAAATTTCGGTCCTGTGTTTTGCACATAATTTGTAAAAATGTCGTTTTGTGCATTTGAGTAGGCCATTTATGCACATACATGGCTGTCCCTTTTATATGAATGTAAAACATGAATCACTTCAGTTCATCCATCATAACTTGTTCTTATTTTCATAACATCAGGAGAATATGAATAGATCTGCATTTGATCCTAACTGAAGAGAAGGTACACCAGAGATACTTTTTGGAGTCAAATTGAGAATTGTAAGGTTTAACCAACCTTAAAATAAACTCAAAAATGTTCTCTTGTGATTTTCCTAAATTGTATTTTAAAGACCTTCCCCTTGACCAAAAAAGAACAAAAGCCCTCTTTCTCCTCACAGGAACAAAATCCTTGGGAGTACCTTTCATGCCCGCTCCTCGCAGGTGTTTTTATCAGACACATTGAGAAGTTCAAACTCTGTCCTAGAAATGGCTTTTCTGGGATCTTGAAGCTATAATGCAGAGCCCAAAACACATTTTATGCATAAAAATATTCTTCACAACATTGTTTATAATGGTGATGAAAAACAAAACACTATCTAATTATAGGAGAAATTAAAGATTAAATTCTGAAACATTTATGCACTAAAATAATGCTACACATTAAAAGGTTTCCATGGCCTGTAACAGTTTGGGACCTTCTTAGGTAAGTGAAAAGAGTAAATTCCAAATAGTATACAGATTGTTTTGAAATGGGGGTGGGGCGGGTATATAGAAAAAAGACTGAAAAGAAATACATAAAGGTGTTAACTGGTTTTTGGACTTTTGGGTCAGTGGAGTGACATATATTTTTAATAGTAAAGAGCAGTATTTTCTTTTGAATTACAAGATATTTCATGTATGATAACTAATTTTTTTTTTTACTTTAATGCAGATGTATGATTATAGTTTGGATATGTGGAGCTTGGGTTGTATGCTGGCAAGTATGATCTTCCGGAAGGAGCCATTTTTCCATGGACATGACAATTATGATCAGGTGATAATTTTGTTCCTATTAGGGAACTTACTGGTCTAACTTAATGATGGCTAGATCTGCCTACCCATTTAGAAACTACTATGGATCTTGCTAAAATACAGATGACCAGCCCCCACTTGAGACTTGTTAATTCAGAATCTCTGGGGGGGGCCCTACAATATTTTCAATTCATTGCTTATTCAGCCAAACTGACATTGATTTTCAGACTGGTGTTTTGGGAGCCTTTTGAAATCAGAGTTTTTCTCTTAGTCGTCTTAATTTGCAGTGCTTGCTTTATTGCAAGACATACGTGTAAATTTTTTATTTTTTTATTTTTATAAGTTTACTTATTTTGAGAGAGAGTGTGAGCAGGGGAGGGGCAGAGAGAGAGAGAGAGAGAGAAAATCCCAAGCGGCCTCCAGGCTATCAGCACAGAGCCCGACACAGGACTTGAACTCATAAACCATGAGATTGTGACCTAAGCCGAAACCAAGAGTCAGATGCTTAACCGAATGAGCCACCCAGGTGCCCCTGAAAATTATTTTATAAAACATATACAACTAAAAGAATACTGGTTTAAGAAATAGAACATTACCTGAGAATCTCCTAGTGTAACCTTTCATTAAAGAGTTGTTTCCTCCAACATGTTGGGAATGTTTCCTCCAACGTGTTGGGTTTATATGTAGTGTTTCTGCGATCCTTTTGTCTCTTTATACGGATTAAGTTGATGTTTGTAGATGATGTTTTTTATACTAGCTTCACTTCCCCATAAAGAACAAGGGGCCTTTTCTTTCAGAAGAACCTGGAATGATTCTAGGACATTGTGGAAGGTACTGTTGCCTTATTTGAACACAATGACCATTTTTAATGAGTCAAAGAATACCACCTGAATTCAGTTAAAAATCAGTAACCCTATTCTCAGGACCACGCAGTCCAAGCAATACAGAAAAAAAGAATAGTCATTTCTCTCAAATAGTTCATAGTCTATCCAGTAAGGGAACTGAACATATAAGGAAATAAGTTACAGTCATAAATGTCAGAGTAGAATCATAGACCAGGTACAAAAGGCAGTTGTGGTGGGAGAGTGGTCTGAATGTACAAGAGCAGCTTCCCAGAAGAAGGGACATCTTCAGTTGGGCTGTGAGGCAGGACAGTGCTTGATCAAGGAGACATTTCAAGGGGAAGGAAGCAGGTTATAAGACCATTTGTTCGGGTGCCTGGGTGGCTGAGTCGTTAAGTGTCCGACTTCAGCTCGGGCCGTGGTCTCATGGTTTATGAGTTCAAGCCCCACATCGGGCTCTGTGCTAACAGCTCAGAGTCTGGAGTCTGCTTTGGATTCTGTGTCTCCCTCTGTCTCTGCTCCTACCCCGTTCACGCTCTGTGTGTCTCTATCCCTCAAAAATGAATAAATGTTAAAAAAAAATTTTTTTTCTTGCTTTTTTCCTG
Organism: Lynx canadensis; assembly: GCF_007474595.2. Taxonomy (NCBI): domain Eukaryota; kingdom Metazoa; phylum Chordata; class Mammalia; order Carnivora; family Felidae; genus Lynx; species Lynx canadensis. The sequence continues at coordinate 27,315,241 of NC_044305.1, read as the reverse complement.
ACACCTTCACATTGAGTGATAATTTAGGGAATTTTGTATGGAAATCCATTCCTGCCATGCAAAGAAATTTGAAATATATTGTTAGAAGTTAGCATTCATACCTGTAGTCATGGTGACCCCTTTCTGTTAATTCAGTTAAAGCCGGTTGATTTAATTATGTAATGTGTTTGTGGTGTGGGTTTTTGTGTCTCTTCAATCCTAGTTGGTGAGGATAGCCAAGGTTCTGGGGACAGAAGATTTATATGACTATATTGACAAATACAACATTGAATTAGATCCACGTTTCAATGATATCTTGGGCAGGTAAGTCCTAAAACAAAATAGTTACATTTTCTTTGCCAACACACTTTTCTCTGCAAGTATGTCGGTGGTCTGGCCATGCAGGGTGCTGCATGAACGGGTCTGTTGTAAAAGGATTGCACCAAATGGCCTATTTCCCAGATTCACTTACCAGGAGTTTGAGTGTGGAGATTATGGTTACAGATTCCTGTCAAGTGAATGAAATGTTTAGAGTCAAAAACCAAAATCTCTTGATTTAGCTTGTTTCTCCAAATGACAAAAACCCTCTTTAAGGGAGAAATAGGAAAAGGAAATGCATACTTCAAGACTGATTTGCAAACCATGAACGCTGACAATAGGAATTAGACACAATACGAATCGATTAGCCACTTAACTGGAGGAGGTGGACTTGCCTGATGAAAAAAAGGCTTCTGCTGGCCAAGTGGCAGAGATGCCAGGAATTGCTGTGGGGGTGGGAAAGAGGCCTGGTGACCCAGCCACCTGACCTCTTTGCTACACAGGACAGGAGCCCTTAATCCTATCAAGTAACCTGAATTATGTTTTGTAGAATCGTGAGGACCCAGATTTCTCTTTTCTGCAACACTGCTATTTCCAGTCTCTCCAATTAGCTTTGTTGTCTCCCTAGTGGCAGAGGGTACATGACCTACTCTCTTGAGTTCTGATCTCTCTTTGCTATTGGCTGGGCTCCTAGCCACTAAAGAAAATGTAGGAGTGAAATGTTTGGCTTCTGTGCCCCTCGGTCTATTTCTCATTCCCACTTTGGCTCTACAGACACTCCCGTAAGCGATGGGAACGCTTTGTCCACAGTGAAAACCAGCACCTTGTCAGCCCCGAGGCCTTGGATTTCTTGGACAAGCTGCTGCGATATGACCACCAGTCACGGCTTACCGCAAGAGAGGCCATGGAGCACCCCTATTTCTGTGAGTCTAACTGTCCAGTCCACAGAGCCTGTGCAGGCCCACCCAGGAGACTGTACAAGGCAGGGGAGAATATATGTTGTGAAGAAAGCTCTGGGCCCAACAATTGAAATCCCAACTGCCTGTAGCTTGCCTTCAAGTTACTTGACTCACGGTGAACCTCGGTTTCTTCAGATGGGGGACAGTAATGGCAACAGTCTTGCAGAATTGTTGGGAAGACCGTGGTTGTTTCACAGGCTACTTGACCCGTGATCACTCCTAAACAAACTGCTTTACTTCCTGTGTGGGAGATATTTCTCAATGGCTAGTCTGGAGTAGTTGGATTAGAACAGCAACCTTTTATCTGGCCTTGTCTGGCACTCATTCACTGGAGAGAGTCAAGGAGGTTTGAGTATCTTATTGTATGAACATCTTGACCTGGGTTTGTGAGCATAGCTAACTGTGCTGTTCTGAATGTAAATGCCACTTAGTCCCACCCCATCCTCACTGTGACATTAGCCTTAACGTTGGATCACTCCTTGGGGATTGGTGGGATGGTTTTATAGTGAACTGATTATAATCTTGCCCACTCTTCTGTGCCTGACGCAAATGGACAGGCTGATTGAGGTGGAGAGTGAGGTCTGTGGTAATACCATCAACCTGCACAAACCTGTAGCTTTTGCCCATTTGGCACCATGCTTGACCAGCTGAGCTGCGGACTGAAATAAAAGCAATTTACTCTGATAAAATATTACTGTCTTGGCCAGGTTAGATTGTATTGTCTCATTAAAACCTAACAAGATCCAAAAAAAACAAAAAAAAACTAACAGGATCATTTTGTTTTAAATTAGCTTTTCTATGGATAATGACCACATCTTCCTTCCATTTGGTTTAAGAGTTGGCCTTTACCACAGTTTGATAGGAAAGATAATCCTATTTCATGTTAGTCGTTTAATTCATGGTGAAGGTTCTTGCCACTTTATGTTCTTCTGGGAATAACATGGACTATAAATAAAATACATACAGAGAATGAGGATGGCTGCTTTAAGGCCCCAGACCATTACCTTCAAGTGTAACAGAACTTAACCCTTTTTGTTTTCTCTAGATACTGTTGTGAAGGACCAGGCTCGAATGGGCTCATCTAGCATGCCGGGGGGCAGTACGCCTGTCAGCAGCGCCAATATGATGTCAGGTCAGTTCTCTGCTAACTTTCCGGGGGGGGGGGGGGGTGGGAGTAGAAATCAGTTATTTTTAGTTTTGCTCCCTCTTTGTGGCCTGATTTCTTATGGCCCTTCTCTTTTCTATAATGTTTATCTTCTTCTTGACAGTACTGACCTGTGTGGTCTCCTCACCAGGCTTCCAAATGCTTTTTTGACCCCTGGTTATGTTAGTGACACTGCCTTGAGTAGGGTATCAACAGTCGCTTCTAGGCCAGAGTCCCAAAAATTTCTCACGGAGAGGCTTGAAAGTCCCAGTAAACTATGAAAAGCAAAAGGAGATCTTTGTCTCACAGTTTAGAGTGACAGTAGTTGCATGGTTCCCAGAAACAAGATTAAGAAATTGAGGGTGGGGGTAAAGGTGTATAGATCTGCATGTGTACAAGGATGCTTCTCCAGTTTTCTCCCAGAGCATCTGTCATGTGCCTAGCAAATTGTAAAGGTTTGTATGAAATGATTTTTCATTATTGTTGAGTCTTCTTGATTGAAAGCAAGTTTGTGTGTAGAATACACACTTTTGTAAAAGAAACAATAGACTTATCCCCTGAGAATTCGACATGTAGGTAACATCCATATGGGTGTACTTGTAGTCAGGACATTTAGTCAGACACCCTCAAAGAACTGTTGTCACAATTCTTTTTTTATTTATTTTTTTTTTTTTAATTTTTTTTTTTCAACGTTTATTTATTTTTGGGACAGAGAGAGACAGAGCATGAACGGGGGAGGGACAGAGAGAGAGGGAGACACAGAATCGGAAACAGGCTCCAGGCTCCGAGCCATCAGCCCAGAGCCCGACGCGGGGCTCGAACTCACGGACCGCGAGATCGTGACCTGGCTGAAGTCGGACGCCCAACCGACTGCGCCACCCAGGCGCCCCACAATTCTTTTTTTAAAGAACTAGCTACCTTTTAGAACTCAAGGTATCTTGAGGTATCCTCAAGGTATCTTGCCTATGGGCAAAATGATATATATCCAAATCCAAGGCTGCTGATTGTAGCCTTATTTGTAAGAGCAAAACATTCCAGCTTTCAGTAGGGAACTAATAAAATGAATTATGGGGTATCCATTCAGTGGAAAGCTATATGGCCAGAGAAAAGAATAAATGTTTCATGTTCTTTTTTACCTCTAATTCCAAAATAGTCATGTGGAATAAAAACAAGATTCAGCACCATGTCCAAGGCCAGGAGTGGCAAGAATACATAATCACATTTTTATATGTGATTTTTATATGCACATTCTTACATAATTATATTCATATATATGCATAAAATATTTCTGGAAGGATACACCCCAAAAATGGTACCATAAGTTGGCCAAGCAAAAGGGTAAGAGAAATTTTTGACTGCATACTCTTCTGCACTTTTGGTATTTTGAACCATGAGAATTTATTACCCGTTCTAGAAGTGTATCTGTAACAATTTGAAAATTAACTGGATGGTTGAGGAAGGCAATCTAACTGGTAATTCTGGTCATTAGATGAGTAGAAGAAACCAAATAAATTCTAAAACACCATTTTAGCATTTCCCCACCGAAAATGACTTTTGGTAATTTGGAAAGCTGCCAGCTAACTAGGCGTCATGATGTAAGAACACGTGAGCTTTGGCTCTAGCCTCGCGCTGTTCAGTAGAGCCGAGACTAGCCACATGTGGCTATTTAGATTAGTTAAAATTGAATACAGTTTAAAACACAGCTCCTTAGGGGCGCCTGGGTGGCGCAGTCGGTTAAGCGTCCGACTTCAGCCAGGTCACGATCTCGCGGTCTGTGGGTTCGAGCCCCGCGTCAGGCTCTGGGCTGACGGCTCAGAGCCTGGAGCCTGTTTCCGATTCTGTGTCTCCCTCTCTCTCTGCCCCTCCCCCGTTCATGCTCTGTCTCTCTCTGTCCCAAAAATAAATAAACGTTGAAAAAAAAAATTAAAAAAAAAACACAGCTCCTTAGTTGCACTAGCCAGATTGCAAGTTCTCATTAGCCACTTGTGGCTAGTGACTACCATATTCACAGAGATTACAGAGCAGAAAGTTTGGTTGGAAAGTGCTGCCCTGGAGACAGGCCTCAGTTTTCAATTCAAGGATAGTTGCTACTTACCAGCTGTGTACTTTGTACAAACTGCTTAAACTCCCCCAGCTTAGATTTCTTTACCTGTCTCTTCAATTGACTTAGAAATTAATTGTAACTTGAAATTAGATTTAATTTGTAAAAATCTGGCTGTGTAGAGGCCTTCAGAAAAAAAAAGAATTACTGGGGCGCTTGGCTGGCTCGGTCGGAAGAACAGGTGACTCTTGATCTCCGGGTCATAAGTTCAAGCCTCATGTTGGGTGTAGAGATTACTTAAAAAAGGGAAAAAGAGAATAACTGTTGTCACTCTTGAAACAGGTACTGTGAAAAACCGGTGACTAAGATTTCCATGGTTGGTGTCTGGCTCATTGTTAGCTGTTTTCTTTTAGGGATTTCTTCAGTGCCAACCCCTTCACCCCTTGGACCTCTGGCAGGCTCACCAGTGATTGCTGCTGCCAACCCCCTTGGGATGCCTGTTCCAGCTGCCGCTGGCGCTCAGCAGTAACGGCCCCTTCTGTCTCCTGATGCCTAAGCAGAGGTGGGGGAGTCGACGCTCTCCTTGATGCAGCTTGCGCCTGGCGGGGAGGGGTGAAATACTTCAGAAGCACCGTGTCTGAACCGTTGCTTGTGGATTTATAGTAGTTCAGTCATAAAAAAAAAAAAATTATAATAGGCTGATTTTCTTTTTTTTTTCCTTTTTTTTTTTTTCCTTTTCTTTTTTTTTTTAACTCGAACTTTTCATAACTCAGGGGATTCCCTGAAAAATTACCTGCAGGTGGAATATTTCACGGACAAAATTTTTCCCCCCTTTTAAATTTAATTTCTCATCACTAAAGAACAAAGATGAACCAGCCTCAATCCCGGCTGCTGCATTTGGGTGGAGATCTCTTCCCATGTCCATCATTGCTCCCCCACCATCCCACACTTTGGGGGATTTATATCTCATGCTCTTCTCCAGAGATTATAAAAATGTAGCTTCTTCAAGGGAGGTGGGAAGGAAGAAGGAAGGGAGGACCCAACCTACAAGAGCGTTGTGCTGCTGGTCACTTTTATCACTTTACTCCAAGTGCTTCAGTGGGGTTGTCATGGTGAATCTAGTGGAAATATGTCTTAGTTTCATTGAGATGCTGAATATCACCTACCCAAAGTGCAGACAGGTCCTGAAAACTTCAATCTGAATCATGTCTTATTAACCGAGCCCTAAATCCAACTCACTTAGACTTCTAGTTCCAGTTTAGTTTAAAATGTTAATACCTTCCCTCCCAGTCTCCTTACCTTGGTCCTCTCCGCCTTCATCTCCCCACATGCTCTGTAGCTGGTGGGAGGGGGAGGCAAAATCTTTTCCAGTTTTCTTTGACTTGGCCATTTTGAATTCAGTTAGTTACTGGGCTTAACTTATTGCTTTTTGCAAAAGAAACAAACATTGTCTATATAGGTTTCATGCTAGCAACTCTTTCAGAGCTAATGGAAGATGTGGCCACACGGAGTTTCATTTTAAGCTTCCTGCCTTCTTTTCTTCCTTTCTTCCCCTTCCTTCACATGCCATCCAGTGAGAAGACCTGCCCCTCAGTCTTGTAAATGTATCTGAGAGGTAGGAGCAGAGCCACTGTCTCCAGTGAAACTGAAATGGTAGACCTGTAATTGTGGGAAAACTATAAACTCTCTTGTTACAGCCCTGCCACCCCTTGCTGTGTGTATATATATAATACTTTGTCCTTCACATGTGAAAGATCCAGTGTTGGAATTCTTTGGTGTAAATAAACGTTTGGTTTTATTTATCAAGGTTAGATTTAAGTTCCCTGTGTAAAGGTCTCGCTGGGTGGGTGTCTCACGTTCACATCTGAGGGGCCTGCAGCCCTGTACCGTGGAGGCTTCCCAAGGCCCCCATTTTTATACACCCCTCATTGGACCCATGGTACCGGGCAGGGCAGAGAGGCCTTAAAAAAGCACCACAAGCCAAAGCGTCTCTGGGGATTAAGGATCCTTTGCCATAAAACTCATTTTGTGTCTCAGCAGTGCAGGGATTGGGGATGGAAAAGTCGCCAGTTTTTGTGTGTTTGTGTGTGTGTAAAGTGGATTTTCCACTGTAATCCAACCACCTAAGTTTATCAGGTGCTTCACTGAGGAAGCCTAGTTTTTTAAGCACAATAGCAAAACCATCAGCTCTGTATTTTCTCCTATTCTTTCATTACAGTAGCTGCTTGTGGGAACTAGGAAAAATTCTTCCAACATATTTTAAGGCCTAAAGTCTTAGTTCCCCTTTCTCCTACCTTTATAGATCATAAGCCTTTCTCGCCTGGGCGCCATAGACAAACATAATTGTTTCAGGAGTTGAATTTAATGAACTTATCTAACTTTATAACCCATCTTGGCTCTAGTAACTTTATCAAGGTGGTGGCTTTCGTGAATATAATGGTAAACTTTAGAGGAAGCTAAAGCCTCCTTTTATAATGCTTCTCGACCATAGGGAAAACATTCTGACAGTGTGGCAGGGTGATTTTCTTTCTTGTGGCCACTTACAGTGGATATTTATTGTTCTTGACCCTTTTATGCCCTAGAATGCTGTGGGGGTTACCATGTGGAATTTGTGCAGAAGCTAAAAGCACCGGATGTGCCAGAGATGCAATTTGTGATTACGTTTGCACTGGATTGTGATTTGAACAGGACACTTACGACTAATGAATTCTTTCTTTTGAGGTGGGGAGGAGGGTTGTAAATCGAGACTTCACATCCCACCCTTGTAGCTCAGAGAATCTAGTTGTGGCTGAGGCTGATGTGGGGAGCTGCAGACAGCTGGACCTCCTAACACGCATCAGGCCTTGCAAGAGACGGAAGGTGAATGCAGAGGACTCTGAAATGCCACCCAAGAGCCTTTTAAAATAAATAGAAGTTTTTAAAATGCTACTTAAGGAGTCACTGCAGAAGCATGAAAAAAAAAAGAAGACCCAGTTGGGCGGGTGGGTGGGGGGGCAAGGGTTTACAGAGTAACAACTTCTGTGTTGTTGTAAATTACCTCATCTGTATACCTTGTACTGGGACACTTTATTTCTCAGCGCTGCCTGTGTCTGCAGTGACTAGATGGCAGGAAACGCAATGCCAGTATAAGACAGTTGTGTTGGCAATTACTCTGAAAGGTTTTTTAAGTAATTTTTAACTTTGTTTGAAGTGCCCCCCTCTTTTTTTTTTTTTTTTTTTTAAGTTTGAAGTCAGAAGCTCCCCCTCGTCCCCTTGATTTATTGGTTGTAATTGTATTGTAATTGGTATAACTAAAACATAACTGTGCTGGGAAGAAGTTGTGCCATGAAGGTCTTTAATTTTTTTTTTAAATAAAAACATTTAAACATGAAATGTCCCTGCAGCCTGAGCAATATGCTTCTCAAAAACCGACACCGTCTGTGTTAGATGGCTTAGGTCTCGTGTGTTTTGAATTTAATACTGGGTTGATGGAGATGTGAAATGGGATGGATTAAGATTGGTTGAGGAGCACTGAAGTCTGGAAGTTTTTGACATCAAGATTCAGTAAAGAGGGCGTGATGTTGTTGCTAAACAGGACTGGTTTCATTCTTGCCCTTGTCACATACTTGGCCACTTGGCAAGTTACTTAACTTCTGAATCTGTTTCATCATCTATGAAATGGGGCCACTGCTGCCTTGGGATTGAATGAGAGTAAATGTCAAGTATCTGGCACCTGTTACGCCCTTGATAAACCTAGTTTCCCTGGCCCCCTGGTATGGAGGATTGGGCCTTGGTCCTGACTTTGCAAGTGATTCACAGTACTGTCCATCCTTGGGACCTCCCTGGACCTCTGTGTGTTCAGTCAGGGTGAGGTTGGGTGAGGTGTCTTCAGAGTTCCTTTTCAGCTCTAACACTGATTTTAGAAGGTTTGAGTGATGTTTTAAATAAAAAGGTCCATGGAGACAGCTTGTTCATTAGCAGAAAAGATCGGTGTTGAGTGAATGGCAGTAAGCCCTGTGGAAGGTCAGCCTTGGAGATACCTTAGCCCTGGAGGCAACTTGCAGTCTTGGGGCCTGGAATGAAGATGTTCTGGTGAGCTTACAGGAACATATTTGGCAGCTTAAGCAGAAACTACTCAAAGGGCTGGTAAAAGAGGTGAAATTTAGTTGACTTGCTTACCACTGCCCAATGAGTAAATTCTGTAAGATTATATATTTGAATTGCCATTCGATCTTTCTCGTTTAACCACAACTTTAAAAAATTGAAATCAGAGGAAGTGCTGTTATCCCAAACTTCTAGTTTCCTTTAAATGTTCACTGCATACTGGGGCGCCTGGGTGGCGCAGTCGGTTAAGCGTACTGCATACTATTTTATGACATCCACATGTCATTAATATTGGGCGTTGAAACGTGTGGTTTAGGTGAAAGGAACTATTGTGTAATACCTTGTATCTGAAATGTCTAACTTTCATGAACTTTATTTTATTTCCCTGAACTTCATTTCATGAATTTATTTCCATTTTATACAGGAGACAGGAAGACTAAATTGCTGGAGTGGGCCCGTTAGAGACAGAGCAATCTAGTTTTTAAAATTGTCTTCAGAGTATGGCTAATTACCATAGTCCTAAAATAGTTGAGAAAACTGGAGATTGGTTGACAGACTGGGGGATTTTAATTTCCTCTCAGTCTTTAAATTTCATCTTGCCTCACCTGTTGTCAAGTGTGGTTATAATTAGAACTGACCGTTGGACATCTCTTGGAAAAATCTGGCTGTTCACCACTGCCTGCAGATTCCCACCAGCAGATTCTCTCCCAGGATTAGGGTTGGGTTGGGTGATTGTGCAGTCACCAGTCCTTGCCTACCCCCCCTGCTGGTAATCCCCTCCTACCTTGTGCCGAAACGATAGGGACTGTGGCTGATGGTCCCCGGTGACATGCTTGTTAGAGAGACTGTCTCCCCGGGGCCTTTTCCTGCTTAAGGAAAAAGTTAGTAACCAGAAGACTTTGAAGTAAAGAAGTCCCCGGTTCCCTCCTCAAAAAACACGTGTCTAAAAACCTTGATCTGAGCAGATGTTCCACCCTATCTCAAGTGCCCTCAGCCTGCTTCCCCCACTGCCATAACTATCCCCTTGCCCTTCTGCCTGGTTACACCTGAACGTTGATTGTATTGTTGTCTCTCTCGGCCTACACGTAAACTCCTGCTGACCTTGTAGGTCTTACTAATCTGTGCATCCTCATAAAAACTTTTCAGAAAGTATGCCAATATCCCTGAGGATGGAAGAGGATTGAATAGAGTAGCACACGGAAAATGCTTAGCACCATACCAGGCTCATAATAGATGCTCAGTAAATGGTAATTCCATCCTCGGCTCCCACTTCCACCTTCCCACACACACCCATACATTCCACCACACGTGTGTGCACGCGCACACACAGTAAGTAATGAAAGTACTACTGCGTAAAGGGCATCTCAGGTCAGAAGTATCTGGCTCTTAAGTTTGCAGCTGTAATTATAAGCCACAGGCCAGACTGAACTAACATGACAAGAAAATGTTTATTTAATGAGGCCTTGGTGAAATCCTAAGTGGCTGAAGACTAAGCAGTGATCCTTACCAATTTAGTAGACTTGGGTGCTAAGAGAGTCCCACTTTCCACCATTGTGTATAGTAATAGGAAATTCAGGCTGTTCTCTGGGTAAAATAGATGTATAGTGGGTGTCACAAGATAGTCTGGTTCTGGAATCAATCTTCACGTATTCAAGTACTTTCTAGATTTTATACCTTACTAGGATGCCGTGCTAAATGCCAGAGACATAACCTAGTAGAACTTAAGTGTCCTGGTTCTAAAGAGTTCTGTCTGGGTGTATGGTTTGGGGTCAGTTAGTTAATCTCTCTGAATCTTCACAAGTGATTTAAATTACCATATAACACTTTGGACCTGTGCCAGTTACAAAGAAGCTATAACACACCCGTGAGCCTACCGTTCAGGTTAGGTCTGCATTACCAATACAGATGAAGCCCCCGTTGCCCTTTATTTCCTGATCGTATCCTCCTCTCTTCCCCTCTGCCCCAGAAGTCCTAACGTTTTCTGCATCTGTAAAATTGAGGTCTAAATACCTGCTTCATAGGGTGGTGGTTCAGACTCAACAGTCAGTGCTTGGAAAGTGCCTGGCACACGCTGCAGGCGGACTCAATGCTCCTTTCCACTCTGAATTGTACAGTTGTGCAGATTCGTATGCAGAAAGACAATGTCACATGTATAGGGAGGCCATAGATTTGTGCGTTCATCCCTACAGTTTCACAGTAGATGATTGTAAAGTGTCTTCTTTAAGGAAAAAAAAAAAAATCCAGGGCGCCTGGGTGGCTCAGTCGGTTAAGTGTCAGACTTCAGCTCAGGTCGTGATCTCATGGCTTGTGGGTTCGGGCCCCACGTCGGGCTCTGTGCTGACAGCTCAGAGCCTGGAGCCTGCTTCGAATTCTGTGTCTCCCTCTCTCTCTACCCCTCCCCTGTTCATGCTCACTCGCTCGCTCTCTCAAAATAAAATAAACATTTAAAAAAAAATCCATGCATTAAATGTGACAGATTTTTAACAATGTAAGTCGTTTCTAATTAGCATGTAGGCCAGCATTACCTTGTCTGCGCCCACCCCATCTCACTCATTTCCCTCTAAGACTATCATTCTGTCGTCTTTGAATTTTTAATTAATCTTCTGAAAGCTAAATAATCTTGCAGTATAGCAAATTTCAGTGTGGATTTGCCTCCCTGTGGCCATGATAATCACCAGGGATTCTTCGTGGTCTCGCTATAATGTCTCCAGATGGGAGTTTATAAAATGGCCAATCCATTTCTTGGAGAAGTTCCTGAGGGGATTGGGTATTTCTGAGTCAACTTCATTCTTGCATCACCCACTTTGACGGAGTTTTCTTGCCTTCTCTAATGAGAAAAAGGAAAAGCAGCAGCAGCTGGTAAATGATTTCCTGGTCTCACCCTGTGAGTCAGTCTCAGCTACAGATTTGTAGTCGTCCCCAGAGAGGACCTTGCTTCTCTCTGTATGAACAGTTCTGGGAACCCCACGGTGAATTTCCTACGAAGAAGCTTACATACCCACAGCTCTCCACACTCTGATAAATACTTTCTTCCGTTCCCTGCTCACCCACTCAGCTCCGTCCCCCTCAGCCCAGTGTCCTTTATACATTCACCTGATTGACTGGTCTTTCCAGACGTCATGTGTTTATATGAGAGGCCCTTCAGCAAACATTAGTTGGTGTTCATGAACCTGGCCCTGTGCTAAACAGTGGAGATTGAAAGAGATGAGACATAAACCCAAGGGGAAATGTGTTCTTGTCAAACAGAAAAGTGGGAAACAAAACTGTGCAAATGGGGCACCTGTACTCAAAAGAAAATGTTTCCAGGAAAAATCACATTGCCAATCAACATAGTAGACCCAGCTAACTGCCTCTTGTTCTAAATACATGAAGATGCTGACTAAAATAACACTTTACTTTCAAGTACATAGCCAGTTTCAAAGAAAGAAATGGAAATTCCCAGGTGGCAGAAGGGAAGACCATTCATTCTGAAGGTAAGTGGATATTGGAAGTCACAGTGACCCCCAAGACCCCAGGCATGGAGACAGATGGGCCACAGAGGCTAGGGGGTAGGGTTTGAATGCCCCCAGGGAGACAGGAGACAGACTCAGGGCCTTTCAAGGTAGTAACTGAAACAGACTGCCCCTAAGAAAAAGATTGGAAGAAAATAAAATACTAGCTGTAGTCGCCTCTGGGAGGTGAGGTTAAGATAAATGTCACAAAAACTCAATCTGCAGAAAGGAATCCTGAGCACTTGGGGCAGAGAGAACAGTCAAGGAAGCCTTCCCAGAGGTAGGGCTGCTGGAGCTGGTTAGGAAAGCGGCTCAGCCTGAGCAAGTTTGAGCTACCACGGCCTGCACCTGGGATCAGACCCCATGTCTCCCGGCCCAGTTCTTCCTGGACTGCCTTTCCATAGCTGCACTGCCAAGAATCTCTGTCCAGGTTTCTAGCCAGTCATTATAAACTTTTTCTTTCTCTCTTTTGCTCTCTGTTCCTTTCACCAAAAACACTAACTCTTCACACAGATCTCTAGGTCAACTATAACTATAGTTCAGCTGATCTAACCTGGATTCAGCCAAACAGCTCTGCTTCAGGTTAAGGCTGGGCTGGGCTCCTGTGTTTTTGGACTCTGGTTTGCTCCATGTGGTTCCTTTTGGGACCCATGCCGAAGCTACCCAGGGTATGCTCTTCTCACGGTGGGTTGTTGCAGCACAAGAGGCCAAATGAATGCATACAAGCAAGGAAATACTTGAAGAAATAAAGGTTGGGAATTTTCCAGTATTAAGGACAGACGCTAAGCCACAGATCCAAGAAGTTCAGAGAACACCAAACAAATCTATACACACACTAAGCATTTCAAAAATGCTAAAACAAAGAATCTTAGAGGCCAGCCCAGAGGGAAAATAACTTACGATATACCGGGGAAGCCAAAAATTACCAAATGATGCAAGACAGAAGACAATGGAGTGACCAGTGCTGAAGGAAGAAAACCTATCAGCCCAGAGCCCCACACCCAGTGAAAATATCCTTGAAAATAAAGGACAAATAAAGCCTTTTCTAACTAAAAAAGAACTGGAGGAATACATTGCCAGAAGATCTGTTTCTACAAGAAATATTGAAGTTCTTCAGGCAGAAGGAATATGAAACCAGACAGAAATGTGAGCGAGCCTAGCATGAAATGCAGAGTGCCGGAAATGGAATAAATGAAAGCAAAATTTCAAAATTTTGAATTGCCTTAAGTCTAAAGAGGTCAGCAAGCCTGTAAAGGAGCAGGTAAATATTTTAGGTTTTGCGTGTCCTCTTGTAAGCACTCTAACGCTGTGGCATGAAATGAGTCTTAGACAATAGGTAGATGTGCATGGCTGTGTTTCAATAAAACTGTGGGCTCTGAGATTTGAGTTTCATGTAATATTTATGTGCTACAAGTTAATGCTTTTGACTTTTTCCCCCAAATCATTTAAAATTGTTTTAAAGGGGCGCCTGGGTGGCGCAGTCGGTTAAGCGTCCGACTTCAGCCAGGTCACGATCTCGCGGTCCGTGAGTTTGAGCCCCGAGTCAGGCTCTGGGCTGATGGCTCAGAGCCTGGAGCCTGTTTCCGATTCTGTGTCTCCCTCTCTCTCTGCCCCTCCCCCGTTCATGCTCTGTCTCTCTCTGTCCCAAAAATAAATAAACGTTGAAAAAAAAAATTTTTTAAAAAAATTGTTTTAAAGCCATTCTTGGCTCATGGGCCACCCTTTAGAATGTGTATTTATAGCATATGTAAAAATAAAAAATGTGTATACATGAATGGTGGTATATCTGTACAATGAAATACTGAGCAATAAAAGGAATGACCTTATCCAATAACATGGATTGGTTTTGAAATAACTCTGAGTGAAAGCCCGGCAAAAGTAGGTACTGTTTGAGTTCATCCATGTAAAATTCTAGAAAATGCAAACTAATCTCTAGCGACAGAATGTAGTTAAGTAGTTCTCTGCAAGTGCAGGGTGGGGGCCAGGGGTGGGAGAACGGGAAGAGAAGGAAGGGATTTAAAGTAGTAAAGAATAGGAGCACCTGGGTGGCTCAGTCGGTGGTGCGTCCGACTTCAGCTCTGGTCATGATCTCGAGGTCTGTGAGTTCGAGCCCCGCGTCGGGCTCTGTGCTAACTGCTGGGAACCTGGAGCCTGCTTCAGATTCTGTGTCCCCCTCTCTCTCTGCCCCTCCCCTCCTTGCACTCCGTCTCTGTCTTTCGAAAATAAATAAACATTTTTTTTTTTTTTTTTTTTTAAGGAATAGGGGCGCCTGGTGGCTCAGTCGGTTAAGCGGCCGACTTCAGCTCAGGTCATGATCTCATGGCCCCACGTGGGGTTTGGGCCCCACGTCTGGCTCTGTGCTGACAGGTCAGAGCCTGGAGCCCGCTTCGGATTCTGTGTCTCCCTCTCTCTCTCTGCCCCTCCCCCACTCGTGCTCAGTCGCACGCTCTCTCTCTCTCTCTCTCTCAAAAATAAACATTAAAAAAAATTTTTTTAGTAATAAAGAATAAAGTATATGACCACAGCATGAAGAACAGAAGGGAAGAAATGGGAATCCACTTTTTTAAGGCCTTATACTGTACACGAAGCAGGATATCCTTTGAAGGCAAACTGGTTAAAGAGGTGTGTTGTAAATCCGAGGTCAGTCACTAAAATTGGTCTCTCCATCTCTTTCCCACTCTCAGCCCCAGAGTTTGGTACAGGGTTCCACCCTGGCTTAGTGGTGGAGCAGGAGACTCAGGCCGAACCAATCAGCACGTAGAGGCCACAGTGACTGGTCCAGGCCCAGGCAGGTGGCAGCACCAATGACACATGTTCTGGCTGTTCTCGGGAATTCTGGGACAAAGACAAATCCACTGTTATTTCACAGAGTCAGACGTAGAAGTATGTGAGACCCTTCCAGAGGCACTGCCAGAGCCCTGTTGTGACCCAAGACCTGTAGGTGAGTGCAGTCAACAGGAAGGGGCGAGCAGCTGAGAGATGGAGAGAGGACACAGAAGGGCAAGAACCTTTCAGTTCTGTGAGCCAATAAGGCTTCTGGCCTGAGTTTGTTTGGGCTGCGATTTTCAGTCACTTGCTGTGTTAACAAAGTAGCACAAATGTATTCTCTTTCCCACGGCTCCGGCTCCGGCATCCGAGTGTGGGTTAGCTGGGTCCTTTGCCCTGGGTCTCACCAGTCTAAAATCAAGCTGTCCACCAAGTCTCTGATCTCCAATGAGGCTCAGGGTCCTCTTCAAGCTTACTGTTGGCCAAATTCAGTTCCTTGTGGTGTAGAACGGAGCCCCTCCCTACCTAGAGGCTGCTCGCCTCCCTGCCATGTGTCCCTCTCCGCAGCATGGAAGTTTATGTCTTCAAGGTGAACAAGAGAATGTCTCTGCTGCTTTGACTTTCTCCTGCAGGAAGGCCTGCACCTTCTTTTGAAGGACTTCTCTGATGAAGTCCACCCAGGCCAATTTCCCTTGTGACTACTTCAGAGTCAACTGATTTGGAACCTTCATTATGTCTGCATAACCCCTTTACCTTTGCCGTGTAACATTATGTATTCATGAGAGAAAAACCCATCATATCCACAAGTCCTGCCCACACTCAAAGGGAAGGGATTATTCAGCCACGTACACCATGGAGTGGGAATCTTGGGGACCACTTTAGAATTCTGCATACCACAGACACCTGATGCCCTTGTGCCTTACACTCAGTCATGAATCAGTTTCTGGAATTTTCCATGTTCTACTAGACTTCAAGGTTGTTTCCTGTCTGACTTCTTTTCACTTGGCTTTACAATTACCTGGTTATTTGTCTCTCTTCCCCATCAGAAGCTAAAAGACCGAATGAATATTCGTCATTCTACATCCCAGCTCACAACCTGGCTCCATAAACATTTGTTGTATGGATAAGTGGAGGTGATTCTTACACTGGGGATGAGGATTAATCTAGATGGCTTTAAGGACCACATTGATTGTGAAAATTCTTTAATCCCACCCTGCTGACTGCATCCAGTCCAAACTCAAGTATGGTTTAAGAGGTCCTACCGACTTGCCCCATGCACACTTCTCTGCCCTCACCACGGTCAAAGTCCACTTCCCTATCATACTATGCTGTAAGAAAGAACATTAAACCACTTCATTTCTAGGCTATGGTTTGCTTAGTTGTTTCCTTAGCCTAGAACGCTCTTCCCTACGTCAACTGACTTAATCCTGCTGTTCATCATCTAAATAAACAGAAATCACCACCCCAGGAAATTTTTCTTCATCACCCTCTCCTGCCTCTGTGTGTGGCTGATGCCCCTCCCTGGGCTTCTATAACCCTCTAAGCTTCTTTCCCCCCTTCCTAGAACTTGTTATCTCTTGTAAGTTGAGTCCACCTCCCCTACCAACTTGAGCTGTCCTGGAGAGCAGAGAACAAAGCTTCGTTATTTGGGGTCCCAACACTGGCCTGGTCTGGGTAAGGACCACGAATAGTTGTTGGACAAAGAAATGCGTTCCATCTCTATTTTGTGATTTAGGGTCTTTCAAGATACCCATACTTCTCGGTGTCCTGGGCCCCGTGGCAGGCCAGCCTAGCAGGCCCTGGCTTACCTACAGGTTCCAAGCCCAGGCCACAGGGCAATGGGCATTGGCCATCACAATGTTCAAACGACAGGCTGGTTTCTACTGGCCCGGAAAGGCTTTTTAAACATTCTCGTTCACCACCTAGTGCTCCTTTCAAAAAGAGTAGGCATGGGGAATTATGAGGCTGGCATTCCTGGTCCTGCTCTCACTTAGAGCTTCACGGTGATGAACTGTAGTTAGACAACGTGCTGCCCAGAGATGAGGAACCAGCCTGAGACAAGAACTGGTTACCTCCTCTGGGACACCTTGTTCCAGTTGCTGAGCATTTGAGAGTAGCTTTTCCCTTTCCCTTTTCCCCGAGAGCCAGCCACTCCCCTGTTTTACAGAGCATCAAAGTTGGCCCAAGCCTTGCTAGGACCACACACTTTAGCCCTAGAGCTGTGACGGGGAGGAGAGCCTGTCTCGGTCCCATCACTCCCGCAGGCAAGAATTGAGCTGTGTCCCTGTGCTCTACACTCAATCACGAGTCTCGGTTTCTGGGATTTTCTATATTCAAAGACCTGGTTAAGACAGTACTTTTATCATCATTATCATTTTACAGATAGGAAAAGCAAAAGAAATGACAAAACCTGGTCCCGTACACACCTACTCAAGCGTGCCGCGCGCTATAGCTCGGCTAGAACTCCGGGGCGCGCGCTTCCCCTCGCCGCTTAGGGCGCCCGCGCGCGTGTGCCCCGACCGCCGTCTGCCTAGCGTAGCGGCTGGTCACGTGCAGGCGCGGGGGCGGGGCCCGCTCGGACGCCTGCGCGCCTGCGCGCTTGCGCGCCGCGGGCTGACCGATCCCTACCCTGTCCGGCCGAGCCGGCGCTGGGTCCCGCGGCCATAGCCGCGTCTTCTCTCGGCTCTGCCACCAGCCGGGGCTCGGGCCCGGGCCCGGGCCCCCGGGACATGGCCCTCCGGAGTGCGCAAGGCGACGGCCCCACCTCCAGCCGCTGGGACGGCGGCGCCGAGAAGACAGGTACGGAAGCCGGCGGGGGTGCCGAGGAGCGGCCTTCGGGGACGGCGCGAGGGGCAGGGGCGGCCCTGCGGGTGGAGAAGGGGGGAGGCAAGGAACAGCTGTCGGAGGAGCGGCCCCGGGCGCAGGCGGCGTCCAGGAGGGGCCCGAGGGACCGCGCGGGGTGCGCCCAGCGCCGCGGGCCGGGGTCGGGACGGCGGGAGAAGAAAAGGGTGATGGGCCCGGTCACGTCTGAAAGGGAAGCGATCCTGGAACTGGGGAGTCAGCGGATGCTGAGACCACAGGAACCCTGCTGGCAGACTCGCGTCCCCTGTGCGAAGGAAGGGCGGGGGAATCTGGTCCGGCTTCGTCACGTCTGGAGAGAATTGGGTCTCCCGGAGAACTGAGGCCAAGCCTCCACCCCCGGCCCGAGGCTGTCCGGCCACGTCCGCACGCTCCTGGTGCCTCCTCCCTAGTTGTAAGGCAAGTTTCCCAAACTTCATTCATCGCTCACCCGCTTGATTTACGCGGTGTACGTGTACCACCTATTTGTTTTAATTGCCATAAAAATCCAGCCTTTTAAAATGTCCAGTTCACTGGTTCTTAGCACATTTACAGTGTTGTGCAATCATAGCCGCTGTCTGATTCCAGGACGTTTCTAATTCCCAAAAGAAATCCATCACTCCCCATTCCCCAGTCTCCACAGCTCCTGGCAACCACTAATCTACTTTCTGCCTCAATCCTGTGCCACCTATTTGAATGTTACTTAATTTTGTAGGAGAAAGCGATTCTCCCAAATTTTCATAGTTTCATACCAAGCAGTAATTTCTGTGAAACCATGGTTTCATTGTGCACTGGTTTTGAATATGTTTTACGGACAGTTAAAGTACGGCACTTAAAATTATTCACGTTTACTCTGTACCGAGTAAAATAATCTCTTTGTCCCCTAAGACTAAGGTAACTTTCCCACCTTTCCGTCCTCTGATGGGGCGCTGCCCAGAATAGAACCAACCACGTATTTAACCCACATTTTTGGTGAAGCACCTGGTGTCCACACTTTGTTTCTCTGGGCTCATTTTCTGTTATTTTCTTTTTCTCCTGTTCTAATCCTGGATGGAAGTGGAGCTCACTCGTATTATTTCTTTGGGCTCTTTGGCCTTTGTAAACCCTTTGCTGGTGTTTTAGTATGACTGGCATCTGTCCTCATGGCGTAGTAGTGCCCCAAGTCGTATGGGTTTTGTGACCTGTTATATCGTGTGGCTGTGCCTAGGTTGTGAGACCTAGTTTCCTTGATGTTTTGCTTCTCTGGATGAATGGGAGGAATTTAGAGATGAGAGTTTTTGTTTTTGGTAAATGTTTTTGTTCTGTTTTTAATCCTATTGGAGACTTGGTGGCAAAGTTACTAATACTGGAAGCCCCCCTTTGTAGACTTTACGATCAGAGTGGTTTACTCTCTAGAATATTTTTTCTTTATTGTTAGGGTAAAGCAGTCTTTCTTAATACATACTTGTCTTCATGTTTCAGGTAGTTAATGGATCTCTGCTAATTTGGATACTGTTTGTTGAAACTAATTAGGACTTCCAGAAACAGAGGCTACTTTGTTTTCTTTTGTTTTTAATAGGAACCTTACTCCAAGTAAGGTAAAGCGTTCCTCTCCCACTGTCTTTATCTGGTACAGATAATGAAGTTCAAACATAAAACTTTAAGTTATTTTCCAGTGTCAACATTAGGAGTTCAAGGGATGGGGCAGGGGCGTGTCTGTTTAGGGGGACTCTCTATCCCCTCTGGCCGGGCCTTCCATTGTTTTGATTAAGGCTAGCGTTGCTTGATTTGAGTTTGACTTCTGTTTAAAAACTGTCAAGCTTTCTCAGGGTGCCTGGCTAGCTCAGTCGGTAGAGCATGAGACTCTTGATCTCAAAGTCGTGAGTTTGAGGAGGTAGAGTTTACTTAGGAAAAAAAAAAAAAAGACTAAAGCAGTCTTGATATGCAAACTTAAACCGAATAATCGGTATGGAATTTTGTACTCTCACACAGATTTCGTTATTAAGTGTCTAGCATCATTTACCTCATCTAAGTCACTAATATGTATTGTGCTGATATGGAGAAACTTTTAGAGGAAGCATAGCTAGTGTTTGTTTATCTTTTCTCATTGTCCTTTCCCTGTATATTAAGATATATCTTAATATACCATCTGTATATATCAGATGGTTTTGGGAGATACTTATTGCTTAGAGGATCTTTACCTGGGTTCTGCAGCCAGAGTTGAGAGAGGCATGAGAAAGTAATGGGTTCAGCCATCCTTCTCTGAACGGTTAAGAACCACTGTTTCAATTCTTTATTAAAGTAATTTTCACGGAGAACGGGTCAAATAGTACTTATGTCATTGTTCCCCCTTTGTTGAGGGAATTACTTTTCAGATATCAGGCTTTTTTTTTTTTTTTTTTTTTTTTTTTTTTTTTTTATAGCAGTGTCTTACATTTTGCAGCCAGTTGTAGGATAGTTACTTCATTCTGTCATGGTTATGATAGCCAAGACCTCTACTGTAAAGGAATTTGGGAAGTATCAGCTTCGGAATATATATATAATACATGTCTCTCTTAAGTGGGGGCAAAAGGAAACTGGAGAAGAAAGGATTCAAGGGACTCTGACCTATATGCAGATGTCTCAAGTGTAGCAATGTGTGCCTCACCCCAAAATCCATACATAAAATTTCTCTTGAAGTAGATCGTAGATGTTAAACCTCGGTGTTTTCCTGCACATCCCCAGAATAGGACTATGATTTTTCTCTCTGAGGTGAAATTAGCTGTTTAGCTGACACCACTAACCTTTTCTTCCTTGTTGTGTAGCTTAGCAGTTGACCTTATCACTCTGTGCTTTCTCCATCTGCGATTCACTTGAGTTTTCTCTTTTCCCCTTTGTTACATCACAAGGAGAGCCTATATATTAGGTGCAGTAAATATTTGTTGAAGGAGGGGAGTGGCACACACAGGCGTGCCTTTGATATTGGACCCTGAACAGACAGCAGCTAAAGTCCACATTGGAGCAGTGTCCTACTCTGGGAAGTACCAGTAACTTTAGAAAAAGGCCAAAGAGCCTAGAAACCTATGTAGAGTTGTGCAGTGAGCCCGTTCTTAACAGGAGCATGGGGAAAAAGAATGTCATTCGCTGTAGGCCAGTTTTTCCAGAGGAGCAGTGGCTGAGCTAAATTATTTATTTTATTCTGCACATATCTGTTGGGTTCCCACAGAGTGCCAAAAACCAAGAAGACAGGAGTGCATTTTGAAATGCAGGATTAAAAACAAAATCAGAGTAGAGTGTTAGGAGAGATAAGTGTTGGAGCTGTGGTTCCGAATTAGTTAAAGTTCTGGCAGATTATTTGCCAAAGCATAATGGGAATCTGGCTGATTGCAGACAGTGTTATTTCCCCCAAGTTACTAGCAACAGTTTTCCTTTCCCTCAGATTGCCAAGCAGCTTACTTGGGAAGAGGGGTGATATGGATAGATATCTAAACAAATTGAGGAAATCTTTCCACACTCTTAACAAGTAGGTTAACAAGATTTCTAAATGTCAGCTTACCTCAAGCAGTATTCAGTGTTATCATTCTAAGTGTTCTTAGTTTGTGATGTGTAGAAAGTACAAGGGCACTCTAAATTGGGGGGGGGGAATATATATATATATATATATATATATATATATATATATATATATAAAATATCTGCTGCTTTTTCTTTCTTTGCCAGAACTTAATCCAATCCCTGCCATATTTCGTTCCAGCCTATGTTGTTATATAAAAAGTCTTCTTTTTGGGGCACCTGGGTGTCTCAGTCGGTTAAGCATCTGGTTTCGGCTCAGGTCGTGATCACAGTTCGTGAGTTCGAACCCCATGTCGGGCTCTGTGCTGATATCTGGGAACCTGAAGCCTGCTTCAGATTTCTGTGTGTGTGTCTCTCTCTCCCTCTACCCCTCTCCTGCTCACACTCTGTCTCTGTCTCTCTCTCAAAAACAAATATTTAGGGGTGCCTGGGTGGCTCAGTCGGTTAAGCGCTGACTTCAGCTCAGGTCATAATCTCACAGTCCGTGGATTCGAGCCCCGTGTCGGGCTCTGTGCTGGCAGCTCAGAGCCTGGAGCCTGTTTCAGATTCTGTGTCTCCCTCTTTCTCTGACCCTCCCCTGTTCATGCTCTCTGTCTCAAAAATAAATGTTAAAAAAATTAAAAATAAATAAATAAATATTTAAAAACAATGTTTTTAATAAATAAACATTAAAAAAAAAAGTCCTGGGGCTCCTGGGTGGCTCAGTTAAGCGTCTGGCTCTTGACTTCGGCTCAGGTCATGATCTCACAGTTCATGGGTCTGAGCCCCAATTGGACTCTGTGCTGGTGGTGCAGAGCCTGCTTGGGATTCTCTCTCTTCCCCCTCTCTCTGCCCCTCCCCTGCTTGTGTGCTCAGCCTCTCTCTCTCAAAATAAACACATAAACTTAAAAAAAAAAAAAAGTCTTCTTTTCTTCCACGTGTCTACATGTCTTCTCCTCCAAAGGATGGCCCTTTGACCCGTAGTTTAAAATTCCTTCCTTGTCTTCCTCTTGAGTGCAGGATAAAACCCAGACTAATTTACGACCCACATTTCCTGCAGTCCTCCCAGGTTCTGTTTTCTCTCTTTACCTAACACTTGAGCCTCACAGACTCTCTCTGTGTTTTCTGGACATGGTGTTTCTCTCATGTGATAAGGTCTTTGCACATACTCTTTCCTCTGCCTGGAATGCTCTCCAGCACAGTCTTCCATGTGCAAAATTTGCTTTAAGAAGGTGGCAGAATATATTTTCATTGAAGCCTTTCCTGATTGCCCCAGGAGTAGGCATTCCTTCCTCTGGATTTTCATAATTCGTCATGATTCTGTTCTATAATAATTGTGTTCCTCCCCAACGTGAGCCTCTCAAAGGCTAAGGGGTCATATTCATCTTTTTATCCCAGTGTGGTGCTTAACTACCAGTAGATGCTCATTAGGTGATGGACTGATAAATGGATGGATAGACTAATGAGTGGCTGGGGAGACGGAAGGGAGGAAGGAAGGAGGGAAGGACGGACGGACAGACACACACTCAAGCCAAGAACTTGAAGCACCTTATAAACAAACGTCTGACTAGCTAGGTGCTCTGCTAACAGAGGGCATTGGGACTTGTTTTTTCATGATTTCTAGGTAGAGTAACCATTTAACTGAGCATCCAAACTGGGACGTTTCTGAGAGTGCAGCTGGCAGGAAGGATTTATGTGGATGATTATACTGGGACTCTAGGCGCAAACCAGGAATGTCTCAGACAAACAGGAGCAGACGGTCATCCTACTAGGTGAAAATAACAGTCTAGCCAGGAGGACAGGTTTCCCCGGGTGAAGAGTCACCTGTGTTGCATTTGTAGCTGCACCTCCGGTTGCACGTGACCGCAGTGCAGTGATACCTGTTTATGTGGTTAGTGTGTCACAACTGTGGTAGGTAGGTAACCAGGACCACCGTTCATTGGTGTTAATAATGTGCGTCTTTGTCCTGGAAACAGTTTGTGGACTGTTGTCTCAGAATAAACTACTACTCAGGAAAGTTGCTTTGTGGCTCTCCTTTTTTTGTTTTTAATTTTTATTTTATTTAAATGTTTATATTAGAGAGAGCACGCAAGCCGCAAGCCAGGAGGGCTAGAGAGAGAGGGAGACAGAATCCAAAGCAGACTCCAGGCTCCTGCGGTCAGCACAGAGCCTGACACAGGGCTCGAACTCATGAGCTATGAGATCATGACCTGAGCCGAAGTTGGATGCCTAACCGACTAAGCCACCCAGGCATCCCCCCCCCTTTTTTTTTTATTTTAATGTTTATAGTTGAGAGAGAGCGGCTTTGTGGCCCTTCTAAAGCCTAACTGACTTCCAGCGTTCATCTTCTCTAAAGCCCAAACTTCCTTCCAGTGTTACCTTCCATTTACATTAAGTGTAGTGTCTTGCACCTTGTATTTGCTACGTAAACATTTTTTTAAGGAGTCGATTTACTGTTAGATGGAAGGGACTTGTGTTTCTTATCTCTCGGCCTTTCTTCTCTCTACCCTGCCCCCTGCCTCTTGAAATCCTCCCCTTCCTTTTGAAATTGCACTCTCCGGTAATGCCTTCTCAAGTTAGCCTGACCTACAACGGTCTCTTTGAGCTCTTGGTGTCCGCACATCCCTTTTTTGGGGCAATTATGGTACACTGCTTTGTAACATCTCTTTGGTATTGACTTGTTTAACTTGCGTTTGCAGTTCGCAGTTCCGAAAGTTAGGCATTCCACATTAAATTGTGAAAGCGTGTTTTCTGCGTTATTTTCTTTTCCTTTTTTTTTTTTTTTTCTTTTAAGGAGATGGCTTATTTATTTATTTATTTATTTATTTATTTTTAAGTTGATGTATTTATTTTTGAGATAGAACATACCAGCAGGGGAGGAGCAGAGAAAGACAGAGGATATGAAGTGGGTTCTGTGCTGACAGCAGAGAGCCCAGCATGGGGCTTGAACTCATGAACCATGAGATCATGACCTGAGCCCAAGTCAGATGCTTCCACTAAGCCACCCAGGTGTCCCTCCACATAATTTTCAATAGAAAAATTATAATATGATACACATCAACCACAAATCTCAGCCAATTTCCTAAAAAGGAATTTAAACACAGTAAAATGCCAGTGTATAAATAAACTATCACATAGGGATGTAAGATGCTTAGAACATCACCCTTACTTAATATGGTCATCAGGAAACAGTTGCTTTGTGTGCAACTATCATGCCTGTCTTATCACCAGCCACGCTGAAGACCCAAGTATACCCTTTGATCTGTTTTTGAAAATATGTAGGGTCTCCTGTCTGGCTCAGTTAATAAACTGTGCAACTCTTGATCTCGGGGTCATGAGTTCAAGCCCCATATTGAGTGTGGAGCTTAAAAAAAAAAGAAAGGGGCGCCTGCATGGCTCCATTGGTTGAGCATTGGACTCTTGGTTTCAGCTCAGGTCATGATCTCATGGTTCATGAGTTCGAGCCCTACATCGGGCTCTGCGCTGACAGTGTGGAACGTGCTTGGGGGCACTCTCTTTCCCCTGTCTCTGCCCATTCCCTACTCGCTCTCTCTGTCTCTTAAATAAACTTAGGGAAAAAAAAGAAAGAAAGAAAATGTCTCTGTGTAATTCTGAAATGTTACCAGTTGTATTAGCATGTAACTGGAAAATTTTTGTCTTGTGGTTTTATTTTAAAATGCAGTATTGAATTTTGGCGATATGCATATAAACAGGAAAAATTATTATATAAAGAGATATATATGTTCTGTGAAGTTTGGGATTAAGAAAGAACAAGCATTGTATTCTATTCTGTCCTATCCTATCCTATCTTATACTATACTATCCTATTCTATCTTATCCTAAAACATTAGCAGTAAATGTTAGATGTGCCTGAGTTTAATGAGCACTTACTGTAATTGTAATTCCTTGCTTGTTACTTACATGGTATATCTCCTTAGTGTTTTGTACATTATGTGCTAATTACATGTTTGTAGGTGGACTTTAAGAATATCTACCTGTACCCCAAATCAAATAAGGAGATTGAGCCCTGCGCAGAAAATGTACACATGCTGAATACGTGCCTAATGCCTTTTTCCCCTTTGTTTTGCAGACTTCACCGCCAAAAGGAAAAAGAAAGTGGCAGAGATTTACCAGGCTCTGAACAGTGATCCCACTGATGTGGCTGCCCTTAGACGCATGGCTATCAGTGAAGGAGGGCTCCTGACTGATGAGATCAGGCAGAAAGTGTGGCCCAAGCTCCTCAATGTCAATACCAATGACCCACCTCCTATATCAGGTAATGGTGGGGAATGTTTGTGAGGGGAACTTGTCTAAGATGCGAGGACAAAAGAATTTCAGGATCTTTCATTCTTAATGCTCATTTTAAACCAGTTGTAGATGAGTAAATCTGAACCATTTTAGGGCCCACTCTAAAAATTGGGCCCACTCTGAAAATAAGGCCAAACTGATAAGACTTTTCTTCAAAAATGGAGTGAGCTTTTACGAGGTTGATAGGTAGCTTTTATCAGCTAAGTGGGGGAGTTTATATTCTGGTCTGTGTTCACTTAGAGGTGGGTTGTAGGAATCTGTATTTTAACAAGCACCCCAGCTGGTTCTGGTGCAAATGAACTCCATTTTGAGAAACTTTAGGCCACGGGGAGAGAGAATATTTCTCCGGTCCTTAAGAAAAACAAGGCCAAACGAAACTTTTTTGTTGGGAAATACTAAGATTCTTTTGAAAGCTCAAATTCTGTAACTGTATGAAAAGCTGTTCCTTAACTAGTTTGCAAGGCCCATGCAGTCGAAGGAGTTTCTTGGAATATAGCACAACATACGAAGAAAGTACTGTGAAATAAAGAATCCACTTTGTCATTCATTCACTCAACACTGGTGGCTTTCCTGCCGTGTATAGCAGAAGTCCAGTGCTGGAGATTCTTCCACTCATTTGGCAGGTGGTCCTTGTGCTCCTGTTGTGCGCCAGGTACTAGAGATGATTAAAACAGCCTCTGCCGATCAAAAGCTCGCAGTGTCACGGTGCACACTGCAGCCGAGTGGGTGTTAAGTCGCCTCTTGTTAGTCTCTTTGAAACCGGCTGCCTCGGAGCAGTCAGCTATGGGTTGGAAGGAAGAGACATCACCATATTCACACTCTTAACTCCTGAGATGATGTCCTTCTCTCAGATCGCAAACTTCCCAGATCTTTATAAGATGAAGTCTGTATGTGGGGATGTGTTACACGTGCTCCTCGGTGCTTTCGGTTGTAGTTGTGATGGAAATGCGCACTTGTTACAGAACACTCGGTTCTGTTGAGGAAAGTGTGCGCTTGCTGCGTATATACAGCAGCTAAAGGCTGCTGCAGTATTTTCAGTGTTGGATTGGCAGCTGAACACAAGTACCCGCTCCTGTTTGCACTCAGTCCTAGAATTTCAGGGTCAAGAGACGTGAGGTACTTCTTTGTGTGCGTTTATCTTAATACTCCTTTCTGAGCAGCTCAGTGCTCCCTAGGCTGTACAGATGTTTGAGTGTCTCCAGCAGTCTGTGGTTTCCCCATCCACGATCTCAACTGATCCTTGCAGTGACCTGAGAGGTGCATATGGAAGGAAATATCCCCATTTTACAGACGTGGACCTTGAAGTTCAGGGCCGTCCCCCGGTGACACACGGTAGCAGCCTCCAATAGGCCCCTGGCCTCCTGACTCCTTGTGCACTGCTCCTTCTGTCTCAGGGTTGCCTCCTGGACAGTCCGTGTCCCTCCGCTTACAGGCACTTCAGCTTGAATGAAACGGCGGGTTTGGAGCTAACCTGGGGGTTCCTCTCCCCATGTTGTCTCTTGTGTCATATGTCCTCTTGAGGAAAAAGCTTGAGTGTGCCCTCCCGGCCTTTGGTGCCATAGCAGAATGTTCTTGTCCCTGCTCCGGCTTCTCAGACTTTGCTGCGGTAACGCGTTCCTTTTCCTCCCACAGGGAAGGACCTGCGGCAGGTGAGCAAGGACTACCAGCAAGTGCTGCTGGACGTCCGCCGGTCCTTACGGCGCTTCCCGCCCGGTGAGAAGCAAGTGCTCCCTCGGTCTTGCCGCCCCAGGAGCTCCCGCCCCAACTGCACCCAGTGGGACCCGGTCGGGGACCTTGTACTCACGACTGGGTCACCTTCAGACCCCGCACTGCCAAAGTCTGAGCCAGAAGTCCTTTCTCTTGGCCTAGAGGTGGTGGGTGAAAACCCTAGGGGTTTTTCCCCCTTCAGAGCCACGGGAGAGACTCCGTAGGGACCGCTGTAGCCATTGTCTGGCTTTAAAGAGCAGCTTGGCTGACCAGTGGGCGCTAACAAGAGCCAGGCATACCTTCATCCGATTGGATTTCTAAGTAGGGATTTCTCCCACATGCCTCTGTTGGGTCCCTGGACTGGAAGGGAGGCCATTCCCTGCGTGGTTAAAGAGGCTGTTTGAGAAACTGCTTCCCACACTGGGGAGAAGGAGAACAGTGGCCAGCTCTGGTCTCTGTCTTCGCAACAGAGGAAGCTGGGCGACAGACCTCGTGCTTCTGATCCCGTCCTCTCCCTCTGGCAGCCTCGCCTTTGCGTAGGTCCGGGGAGGAAGGAGAATTGCTGCAGGGGACGAGAGCCTCTAAACCCATTGCCCCCCTCTTCCAAAACCGTGCTCTGGCTCAGATTTTCCCCGCTAAAGTACCTTCTTCGCCGCTTGCAGCCTTGCTCCAAGGCGGTGACACTCGCCATCCCTGTGTGGCCGGTAGCTTTTAAGAATGTGTGCCCGTGGCCCAGTCCCCTTTCCCTGGGCTACAAGTCCACATCAGACCGCACGGGCCAAGGCCCCATTTCCCCCCAGCTAATCTTTTCCTTGGAACCCTTTCTGCTTCTTCCGTTTGTGGACCGATGGTGCGTGAGGCTCTTTGTATTGGCTGACCTTTCCACGTGCTTTCATATTCTTCTCGCATCCGTGTTGTTCTGAGTTTAGCCGACCTCTCTTACTCTGAAACTTCAGAGTTTAGGTTAGTCTCTCCGCCTTGATTACTTTCCCTAACCATCGTAGCCGGTCTGCTCCATTTTCTTTTTGGCTTATCTTTTACAGTATGCCTTTTTGAGAAGAGGTAGTGTAAACACGAGCAACAGATGAATTTGCTTTTACCTTAAACCCTTTGTCAGGGTCGTTTGGGCGCTTCCATGAACTGTTTTCTCTCAATGTCTGTCATAACTGGAAGGGCTAATGGTGTGGGAGAGCAGTGCTGGGGCCACTCCTCCAAAGCAGCTCACAAGGCCACGTTTTGGCAGTTTCCTTCTTTCTTCCTTTCTCTCTCTCTCTCTTTCTTTCCTTTTTTTTTATTTTTTTTTATTTTTTTAAATGTTTATTTTTGAGAGAGAGAGCAAGAGAGAGAGAGCAAGCAGGGGAGGGGCAGAGAGAGAGGGAGACCCAGAAGCAGGCTCCAGGCTCTGAGCTGTTAGCACAGAGCCCCACGCAGGGCTCGAAATCACGAACCGAGAGATCATGACCTGAGCTGAAATTGGAGGCTTAACCGACCCTGCTACCCAGACGCTTTTTTTGGCATTTTCATACTAAAAGCCACATGAGAGGCGCCTGGGTGGCTCAATTGGTTAAAGGTCTGACTCTTGGTTTCGGCTGTGGTCACAATCTCATGGTTCTTGAGCCCCGACTCAGACTCTGAGCTAACAGCAGGGAGCCTGCTTGGGGATTCTCTCTCCTCCCCCCTCCTTCTCTGCCCCTCCCCAACTCATGCAAGCTCTCTCTCTCTCTCAAAATAAATAAACTTCCAAAAAATAAAAAAATAAAAGTCACATGAGCAGAGGAGCCATACTGACCACTGCCAGAACCAGCTGCGTTATCTGCACTATCTCCTGAGGCAGGTGCCCCCGTTTCTGGAATATCTTAGATCAAGATATAGTCCTGGGGGAGTGCCTGAGTGGCTAAGTTGGTCAGGTGTTGTGATTCTTGATTTCAGCTCAGGTCATGATCTCACGGTTCAGGAGTTCGAGCCCTGTGTCGGGCTCTGGCTGACAGTGCAGAGCCTGCTTGGGATTTTCTCCCTCTCTCTCTCTAACTCTCCCTGCCTCACGTGCATGTGTTCGCGCGCTCTCTCTCTCTCTTTCTCTCTCTCTCTCAAAAATAAACTTAAAAAAAAAAGGGGGGGGGCGCCTGGGTGGTTCAGTCGGTTGAGCATCTGACTTTGGCTCAGGTCATGATTTCACGGTCTGTGAGTTCAAGCCCCGTGTCAGGCTCTGTGCTGACAGCTGGGAGCCTGGAGCCTGCTTCGGATTCTGTGTCTCCCTCTCTCTCTCTGCCCCTCCCCCATTCATGCTCTGTCTCTGTCTCAAAAATAAATAAACATTAAAAAAAAATTAAAAAAGAAAAAAGGTTAGATTCCTGTGATGCTTAGGTTGGCTTAAAGGGGAACACACAATTCTTAAATTTTTTATTTTTATGTAGTTTCATATCTATAGAAAAGTTGCAAAAATAAGACAAATGATTCCTCAGATAACTTTTACCCAGATTTCCTTATATGTTAGCATTTTACTATCTGTTTTCATATTGCTTTGTGTCTTTCTTACACACACACACACACACACACACACTTTTTTTTTCTGAATTATTTAGGAATAAATTACAGACCTGCTGCCCCTTTACCCCTAAATATTTCAAGGTGTGGTTCCTAAAACAAGGCCCTTACATAATCACAGTGCGCTTATTAAAATCAGTAACACACTGAAAAATACTGCTTCTCGTGTATATTTTATTCAGGTCTCACCGTTTACTGCAATAATGTCCTTCACAGGAAAAGGAGATACAGATGCATTCATTTCCCATTTAGTCATTGTTTCTCTTTAGCCTTCTTTAACCTGGAATAGTTCCTTTGTGTTTTATGACTCAGTTATTTTTGTAAAATTTCCCTTGGTTTGGGCTTGTCTAGTATTTCCTTATGATTAGATTCACGTTTTTGTGCTTTTTTTGTTGTTGTTTATTTATTTTTGAGAGAGAGCACAAGCGAGGGAGGGGTGGACAGAGAGGGAGACACAGAATCCGAAGCCGGCTCCAGGCTCCGAACTGTCGGCGCAGAGCCCGACGCGGGGCTCCAACTCCCGTGCCCTGAGATCCTGGCCCGAGCCGGTCAGACGCTCAGCCGACTGAGCCCCCGGGCACCCCAGGTTTATGCGCTCTCGATGGGAATTCCACGGAAGCGATCCTGTGTTCTCGGCGCGCACATCAGGAGGCTCGTGCCGTCACATAGCCACACCCCTGGCAGTGTCCGCTGCGGGGACCTGGTTAGGAAGGCGTCTGCGGGCTCGCCCGCCGTGAGGTGGCTGCTCTCTGGCTCTTTCCCGTGTGCCAGGTGGTATCGATGGTGTGTGGATTCCAGCGTGTTGCCCAGTTGTTCCTAATTCGGTTTTTTGTTTTTGTTTTTGTTTTTAATTAAACGCTTTGGAACTCCTTTGCTGCCCGTCCTAACCTCCTGGTTACCAGGCTGCTTGCTGTGTTCAAGTGCATCTCCCCTCCCCCCTCCGCAGGCATGCCAGAGGAACAGAGGGAGGGGCTGCAGGAGGAGCTGATCGACATCATCCTGCTCATCTTGGAGCGCAACCCCCAGCTGCACTACTATCAGGGCTACCATGACATCGTGGTCACGTTTCTGCTGGTGGTCGGCGAGGGGCTGGCGACATCTCTGGTAGAAAAATTGTCCACCCACCACCTCAGGTACCGGTGCAGAGGAACAGAGGAGGAAGGCGATCTCTGCTCGAGCCCCACCCCCACCCCTGCCCCGCCCCCGGGAGAACTCCTGGGCCCAGTGTCCGCTCATTGTTTTCAGCGTGGGAGCCCCGTTCTGCCCCCTCAGCCCGGATCCGGTGTCCGGTTGGACCGAGCTCAGTGCATTGTCTCCCTCTAGGGATTTCATGGACCCCACAATGGACAACACCAAGCACATATTAAACTGTCTGATGCCCATCATCGACCAGGTGAATCCAGAGCTCCACGACTTCATGCAGAGGTATATACGCCCCTCCGTGCACGCACAGACGCACCCCTTCGGCTTTCTCCTGGCCCGTGTGTCTTCCCCACGAGTCTGGCTCGGTGTCCCCATCATCGTATGTTGATGAGCGTTAAGTTCTTCCAGGTCGTCCTTTCTGTCTGCCAGCGACCTGGATAATCCAGTTCTGTACATTCTGGGAGCATTTGGGGGGTACCGTGCTCCTGTGGGGATACAAGAGATGTCACAGCACAGGCCCTTGAGGACTTTACATCTGGTGAGGAGAGGTCGGTGAGGTCCGCGTGCCGAGGTAGACTCTGAGGTTACTGCCACCAGAGAAGTACATAACTACTGTGGGATGCCCAGGCGTGAAAGACAAAGTCAGCTGTGGGTTGTTTTACTCACCAGATACCAAGGAGAAGAAATATTTCTTTGCAAATCTCACGGGACTTTTTTCTCTTCTGTGTAATTTGCAATGTGTCTTTGACCGGCACCTCACCTTTTTTTTTTTTTTTTTTAAATAGTATCTGTGTCTTAAGGTGTTTCAGTGATCTCTTAACGGAACAGTTAATACAATTATGTCTTTAAGCCTGAGAATATGTATATTGCCTGTGCCCCCAGACGGATATATGATTTTCTCAGAAGGAAAATGATGGTACATTGTGAAAACAGCTACTTCTTCCTGTATATGACATTTTTTGGCCATTAAGAAAACAGCCAGTGAGATAAGGCAACCAGGACCCTATCATAGTATTAGTGTCATGATGGTGGGTATGTTTTAAGGACTTTGTATTTTGTGAGAAGACGCTGAATTCCTCGGTGGCTGAATTTTCCAGAGAGTGTCTTTCTCAAATTCTTCTCATAAGCGCGGAGGACAAAGACACCCCCGACAGTGGGAGGGGACAGCCCAGCAGGGAACCTGACATCTGGATTTCCTTACCCCTAGTGCCGAGGTGGGAACCATCTTTGCCCTCAGCTGGCTCATCACCTGGTTTGGGCATGTCCTGTCTGACTTCAGGCACGTTGTGCGGTTATACGACTTCTTCCTCGCCTGCCACCCGCTGATGCCCATTTACTTTGCAGCCGTGGTAAGTACAGGCCGTGAGCCGGCAACTAGGTTCACCGTCCATGATCATTTTCCCTCAAGGGAGACCTGGTGACGAGGGAAAGATGGGAAAAACAGCATTTCCCAGACTGACGTCCCTGGACACCGTTCCGTGCATTGTTAATGGGACTGTCATGGGAAACGAAGGTTCTGTGTAAAATAGGCTTGATAAATGCTTGGTTGGACCAAGTGAAACCAGTCTGTTGACCGCATGTCTCCTCTGAACCTTTAAAACGCTCGCGTGCGTTAGGGATGGTCAGTGTTCCTGTTGACGTCTTCCGGAAGTGGTATAGACCGCAGCTCCAGACTCGGGAAGAGGCGAGGTGCGGTATGACGAGAGGACACTGACGTGGCTTGGTGGGGGCTCCAGTTAGGAGGGCCTGGATCGTGGAGGTCAGAGTGGAAGTGGGAGCACACGGGAACCCTTCGCTGTTTTGGGGAGGGGAGCAAGCCTGTTCTTTCTACTGCTTTGATCCATTTCTTCCGTGTTGCAGCTCCAGGGATCTCCCCGATACCCCTTTCCTCTTCTTCCCCCCGAAAGAACCTCGCTCATTTTATTGGTCAGCGTTCCACATCTTGGGGTGGGAGTTTGCCGGTTGTAGGAAGGACGAGCTCACCGGGAAAAGCACTCAGATACGTGCGTTATTGCTTCCTAGATGGACACGAGACTTTGTTGAAGGTGCAGGGCCAGCCCAGTCTGTCACCAATTTAAATTCATCGCTAAGGAGAATGACGTGCCAGTGGCGAAGGCCCCGTATGTTCTGGTCTCTGACGCAAGGCCTTGCTCCCCACAGATCGTGTTACATCGAGAGCAGGAGGTCCTGGATTGCGACTGCGACATGGCCTCGGTCCACCACCTGTTGTCCCAGATCCCTCAGGACCTGCCCTACGAGACACTGATCAGTAGAGCCGGAGACCTGTTCGTTCAGTTTCCCCCGTCCAAGCTGGCTCTGGATGCAGCTGCCCAGCAGCAGGCCGAGAAGTGAGTGAGGCCAAGGCTCCGGTTGAACCGGGGGTGTTCGTACATGAGCAGGAGCGGTGAAGACCGTGTCTGCTGGGGACAGGGCTGGGCCGTGTTTCTAGAGATCTAAGCTTACGCCAGCAGGACCCCCACTTTGGTCTTCATGAGTCTTTATCAAGAAGAGCCTTCGAAGCAGTGGGTGGCTCTGCCCTCAGCCTCTTTCATAATCCAGTTTTTCTTTCCTTGTCTTCTTTCGAGCCATCTCGTTCTTTCCGTCTCCTTCCCTCTGCAGGACGGCAGCCTCTACCTTCAAAGACTTCGAGCTGGCGTCGGCCCAGCAGAGGCCTGACACGGTGCTGCGGCAGCGGTTTCGGGGCCTTCTGCGGCCTGAGGAGCGAACGAAAGACGTCCTGACCAAACCAAGGACCAACCACTTTGTGAAACTGGCGGTGATGGGGCTGACGGTGGCGCTCGGAGCGGCCGCCCTGGCCGTGGTGAAGAGCGCCCTGGAGTGGGCCCCGAAGTTTCAACTGCAGCTCTTCCCCTAGACGCCAGAGAGGACGCTTCCTCTTCCGTGACATTAAGGTCTCACCCTTCCATGGAAGGATTGGGAGGGGGTGGAATTTCCTTTATTAAAAGGGTTTCTGTCAAGGGTTTTCTATTCCTGCCGGCCCTCCCTCCCTGCCTGTGGTTTGCCTTTGCTTCAGAGGCCGAGAGGGGAGCCCGCCTGGCATCTGGCGCCGGCACTTGGAGGCCTGGCTGCGGACTCCTCTCCTTCCGGGGGGGGTTACTCAGCGTCCGCCCCCACCCCCCCCCACCCCCCCGCTGCCACCTCTCGTGTTGGAGGAACTGGGTTTCTTGAGCTGCCCACGGCTGTGGGAACTCACTGGGCCTGGTGCCTGGGGACCCTCTCGGCTGCCCAGTGGTAAGTAAGCTGGGCCACCGAGCGCCCGCCTCGCGGCTCCTCCGGTTCTGTCTGCGGCGGCCGGTCAGACACGGAGGGAGCCGCTGCTGAGGAAGTCGGACCTTGGAGCAAAGGCGAGGACAGAGGCTGCCGGCCGGGACCAAGACCGGCCCCTCTCAAGAGCAGCTCTGCTAGCTGGCGGAGCTGGTCAGAGATCAGACAGGCGTGAACTAGGTTCCTAGGTAAATCCTGCCTGTTTTCAACCTAGAAGGCACTTGGGCATCTCCAGTCGAACAGGAAGGGACATCAAGTTGTAGGGCCCAGATACAAACTGGTTTTGCCTGCCTTGTTTCTTTTTTTCCTGTCTGTTCTCTTGCACACACCACATGATGTTGCTTTTAAAGGACATTTTTATTACTGTTTTTAGAATTACACATACCCAACGTGTAAAGTGCCCTCACTTTAAAAATGATAGTTCCTTCATGGGAAAAATAGTTCTCATCACAAGGATGAGCTTCTAGGACCCTGAACTTCCTTTCTCCCCAGTTATTTAACACCTCACTTGAGCTCGAGTTGCTGTGTGCTAACAGCCCCGCTCCTCCGGAGTGCCCACGTGCCCAGCTTTCCTTCCTTCCTGTTTCCCTCAGACCACTTTCCTGCTCCCATGTAGGCACCCGCTCACCACGCTGGCTTCATTTGGGGGGGTTCAGTTTATGCCCTCGACTGCTGGTCTCTCCTTCCTGGTTGGAGATGTCACTGGAAACTCGTCAGCAACCAGAAAGGGACACACTGCAGTCTGCAGAGGTTGGGGGAAGCCGAGAGCAGCCAGCTCCCGCCCTGAGCTTCTTGGGGACCCTCCAGGACTTAAGGGACAAGATGGATCGTTCGGTCCTTCCTGGACGGCTTTTCCCGTAAGCGAAGCCAAGTTTCTTTGAGATTAACTCTGGCTTGAAAACAAAAGTGCCTTCTGCTGCTCTGAAGAGTTGAGGCGTATGGTATGAAGCAGCAATGTCCTTTCATTTCCCTGGTCTCTGGGGCACTGTTCTCTTGGCAGGTGTTTTCTTAACGTGAACATGCCAGAAGTCCTCTCCCTTGGCGTACCCAGACCACAGAGTGGAGGGCATTTAGTGTGCCAGGCAGCCAGCGGGCCCAGAGCAGTGGGGAGTGGTGTCTACGCCAAGTCACGTGAAGTGACACTAAGCACTTTAAAACAGAAGGTCAAAGTGATGGGTCATTCTCTGTAGCAGGAGCCCCACTTGGGGTGAGTGTAATGTGGGTGGGTTAATCTAGACAGTGGGGGATTCGTGAAGACCAAGGAAATTCTTCCAGGACCCTGAGGTGGTGATGTGACAGATAGTCCCAGTCTTCTCCCCCCAGCAAGTTTGTCCCCTGTCATCTTTACGGACAGATGGCAGCACGGGCGCCTCCTGCCCCGGCACTGGGGCCTGGAAGGAATTGATGGGGAAGAGGGAAGGAGGGCATGTGATCAGGGTCCCAGGGCCACGGCCTTCAGATGCCAGGAAGCAAATGTCATATGCTCCCGCCGTGGCCTAAGGAGGGGGTTCGTTTGTTTTGTGGCTTTGCTGACATCAGGGTTCCCCCTGCCAATGAGAGGAAAGCATTATCCTTTACCTTCAGGTGGTTTACTGTTCTGTAAAGAATACATGTAAATATTTTGTACAGAGCCCTGTATAAAATAAATAGCCATACGTGGTTACTAATCAGTCTCCTGACATGGTGTCCTGCATACCACTTGTGGGGAGTAGACTCTGGCCTTACGCACCTGGCCTTGGGGCGCCCCCTTCTTCCACCTCGGGCCTGGGACTGCGCTGTAGTCTG
Organism: Lynx canadensis; assembly: GCF_007474595.2. Lineage (NCBI taxonomy): Eukaryota > Metazoa > Chordata > Mammalia > Carnivora > Felidae > Lynx > Lynx canadensis. The sequence goes on along the minus strand of NC_044305.1, from coordinate 27,279,340 downwards.
CAGACTCTTGGTTGGCCTTGACTTGCCTGGGGAGCTTGGGGATTACCTGCCGCCGGTTCTCTTTCAGCCGCACACCAGGTGCTGCCTGGGGGCACTGGTCACCACTGAGCAGCGCAGGCCACGTGGGGTATTAGTCTGGGGTCGTCTTGCCTATTCTCCACATATTTCTGGAGATGCCTTTGGCTCTAAAGGCAAGGCTGACATTTGGTTTGGGACCTTCATTGGAGTCTGATGTGAATGTAACTTTATTTCCACATGTGATTTCCAGCCACAGAGGAGCCATCGAGAGCTATTCTTGCCAAGCTCCTCCAACATCCTCAACACTCCCAGCCGTTGGGTAGTGGGGGCCCAGGGCAGTGCCAGGTGCCTGTGGCCTCCACCTTGAGGATGGGGCCATCCTGGAGGAAGCATCTGAGTTGTCTGGGATGCTCGTTAGCGTTTCCCTGGCCCAGAGGGGAGGGGCACCCGAGACGAGCAGGCACCGCTCAGCTCTTGGACCTTGACCGGACGCGATGTGGAGCACGGGGCTGGCTGGGAACCGCCCCGCCCACGGGAGCTCATGCACCAGACCGCTACATTGAACAAGCAGCTTGTTTTGAGAGGCAGATTTGGCGTCCGTTTCATCAGAGTTGATGGTTAAATATAAAGAGGAGAATTTTGGTCCTTCCAACATTGAAGGAAGCGTATGTGTGGCATAAGAAGAAATAACTGCGTTTTGTTCCCTAAAAGCCTTAGAATTTCCCGATAGGAGCGTCTTTTGTTCACAGTGATTCCATTTGATTCCCTGCGAGTTTCTGCTAATGAGGAGATGAGGTGGGATCACTGGAGTTTCCAGAATGGACAGGTGTGGAGGGTGGGACTTTTACCCTTCCCACTGACTTCCAAGGAGGCGAAGGGACTGGCGGGGGGGGGGGGGGGGAAGGAGGGGGCGGTAGCTGGGGAGCCATGGCTATACCAGCTCCGGATTCAGAGATTCGGAAAACTTCTGGATGAACACCTCACAGTGCCAGGAGGCGATGCACCTCCCTCCCCTAAGCCTTGCCCCCTGCGTCTCTTCCATTTTAGTTTGGGGAGTTGTATCCTTTATAGTCGGTAAATGTAAGTAAAGTGTTCTGTGAGCCCTTCTAGCAAAGTATTGAACCCGAGGGGGTGTTGTAGAAACCCTTGAATTTGTGGTTGACCGGAGAGAAGTGTGGGCAGCCTGGGCACCCCATTTGCGGCTGCATCTGAAGTGGGACCGAGTTAACCTGTGAGGTCTCCAGGTAGTGTCAGAATTGAGTTGTATCGTTGGGCCAGTTGGTGTTGGGGAACTGGAGAAGCGGTGTCAGAAAATGCCACGTGATAGGCGAGTAGAGGGGGAAATAGTGTAAAAACAACAGCCGACTAAAGTGTGGGTGGGGGGTGCCTGGCTGACTCCGCTGGAGGACGTGCGTCCTTGATCTCAGGGGTCGTGAGTTGGAGCCCCACATCGGGTGTAGAGCTTACTGGGAAAAAGTGTGGTGGTTTTATAGAGATGAAGTAGGTCATGCCAGTGGAAGGGGACTTGGGGTTCAGGCCAGGGACAGCTCTGAGCCCTAGAGAAGGGAGCTGGGACTGGGTGTGAGAGAGCTAATGGTGGCATGATGGCTGGTGTGTCACTTCCTGGCAGTGTGAGCTGCTCTGAGTTGCACCGTCCCTGAGACTCAATGTCAAGAACAGTAAAATAGGGATAGTCCCATCCCACATGGGCGGTTTAATGAGACGAGCTTTGTGGAAATGTACAAACTGTGAGGCGCTGGGAGTGTTTTAATTCGGTGGGGGTGAACGTTTATTGATCCATAAACGCCTTTAGCCAGCCCGGAGCTAGGACCCCCAAGTTCACCCAGGGAGCGGGCGGTGCCTGCAGGGAAGAACAGGCCGGAGGCTTTTGCCAAATCCGACCAAGAGACCATGGGGCCTGAGGCTCAGCCTGGCTTTATCTTCTTTCCCTGCCCCGCCTTCTCCTGCAGCCTTCATTCCTGTCCTTACAAAGGCCCTCCAGTTGCTCGGAGTCTTTTCTCCACACTTCCATGTGCTGGGATCTGCCCAGCAGCCTTTGTGAGCCAGCAGGCCTGTGGGCTTGCCTCCAGCTTCCTGCCTTTTAAGCGAGTGGCTTTGATGCCCGCCCCAGACCCTCAAGGAAGATGTGTCGCCTCCGGCAGGGGCTGTGAAGCCCATCCTCCGCTTCCTGCCCATACCAGCAGCAGCTGCTCTTAGCAGCGGGCTTCCTCTTGTCTTCCCCTGCTCTGGGAGAGACAGGCTGTCCCGCAAGTCCCACAAGTCCACGGGGCCTCCTGCTGCTTCCTCGGGCAGGTGGCTCGAGTCCAAAGCCCATGGGGTTTGGTTGCAAGTCCGCCCTGGTGAGCTGGCACGGGGCTGTCTGTGGTCAGGGCCCCCGGAAATGGGCTGTCCCCTTGGGAGTAGAGGCATCTGCACTTGACCCACAGTAGGGAGCACTTGCAGCCTGCCCATCTAGGATCCTTCACCCGCTGGCACGGAAGGTGCTGGAGGCCGGAACCTGGGCCAGCCCCGCACCCCTCCGTTTGTACTCCTGACCCTCTCTGCTTGGCTGCAGTCAGACTCTGCTCTGTGCACCCTTGCCACCCTGCAAACTGCCTGTCCAGTTGCGATTGGCCCAAGAGCATCCTGCCCCTCAAGGTGGGCACAGGGGCGCCTAGACGGAGCGAGGACCCCAATGCTCCGTCACGCCTTCGCTCCACCACCGACAGAGGCCAGCCTATCAATTTCCTGCTGCGATTCCCAGATGGCTGGGGATCCCGCCTGCGTGTAGGGTCCCAGCCCACCGCCCTTTCACTCCCTCTCACGACATCATACTCATCCCTTCCTGAAAAGCCATTTTAATTAGCTTACACAGCAGCAAAGAGGGAGCCGTGGACGATGAACCCGATGGGCTGTGCTTTAGAAACCGCCAGGTCTCTCTCGGGGCTCTGAACAGGACTAGCAGCAGTTCTAGAAGAGGCCCCAGGCCTCTGACCGCAAAGGCAGGGAAAAGCCGGCCCCACAACGCCGCTGGCGAAGCGGTGGGCTACACGTGTTCAGCAGACGAGGGTGGTGGAAGCGAGTGTGGACTCACACGAGGCTCTCAGAGATTCCATCCTGCAAGACCTCTGGCCAGGGCCGTGTTTAAGTCTGGGTCAGGCAGAGTTCCGAAGAGCCACAGAGAAGAGCTGAGAGGTCTGGCCAGCAAGCCCCAGAGGGAGGGCAAAGGCACTGGGGCAGATGCAGCCAGGGACAACACGCACTGGGAGCTCAGGCTGCAACATCCCTTGCAAACAAAGCCATCCACGTAGCTCAGGGGCCTTGGTCTCCACAAGGCCTCCGTCTCAGCCAAGCACAACGGGCATCTCCCAGGCCACAAATGAGAGCCAAAGCACCAGCCCTGTCCCACAGCAGCATGGGGATGGATGGGGGGCTGGGTCAGCGTGGGGACCGGACCATCCTCAGCTAGTGGCAGTTCTGACAGCTGGGGTGGCAAGGAATCCCATTCACCCGGCAACGGCAGCCCCCACTGGTGTCTCCTGGGCCCTAGAGGATGGGGAGGAGAGAAGGTCATGGCAGTGAAAACAGTGCCCCGCCCCCAGCCCGCCCCGCTGCTCCATCACACCCTCAAAGCCCTGCACACCCCCACTCTGGCCCTTCGCTCGGGCAGGGCCGCCTGCCACGAATGGCTTTCTTGGCCTCAGCTACCTGGCCGAGGCAGTCAGTTAAGATCTTTCTGGGCTCCCGCAGCAGCCCTAATTACAGGGTCCCAGTCTGTGCTCCCCTAGACCCAGAGCAGGCAAGGGACGTGATGGCTGTCTGCAAATCCTGGGTGGGTCAGCACATTGGCAGCTTGAGAGACGCTCCCTCTGCCTCCGTCCGTCCCAGGGTCCACCTGGATACAACTACGAGCCCCCGACCCCAGGAACTCAGCCCTGATAAACACAGCTGCCTTTGGCGGAGCCCTTCCCTTGCATGCTTTCATTTGGTTTTGAGGACAAGCCTGCAACACGCCTGCCATCATCTCCATTTCACAGATGAAGAAACCGAGGCTCAGAACAGCCTAACCACACAGCCGGTGTGCACCAGAGCCGGGGACCCGCTCTGCCTCTGAGCCCAGACTGAATCCTCACTCACTGCCCTCTAGGGTGCGGTCAGCAAACTTTTTCTGCAAAGTGCCGCTTCCATCAGGTGTCTGGGGCCATCGGGTCTCGGCCTTTGTAGTGCAAAAGCGGCCACGGACGGTACACAACGAATGCACGTGGCTGTGCTCCCAGAACACGCTGCTTGTGGACGTGAAACTCGCGTCTCGCATCATTTTCACGTGTCACACCAAACAACTTCTTTTCTCGATACTTTTCAACCATTTAAAAAATGTAAAAACCGTCCTCACTTTACAAACTGGATGGATCCAGGCAGGGAGTTGGATTTGGCCCAGGGGCTGTTCCCCACTCTGGGGGGAGGCCCACGGGCGCCTCCCCGTCATGCTCCCCAGCCTCTGCTTCCCCCCGCCCGCCCCCAAGACTCACCCCAGGCCCCCAGCGTGGGCCCTTGGTGACCCAGCAGATTTCGGTGTGGCAGACGGTGCAGCGGATCCAGTCACAGCCGTCCTTCTTCTGCACCACGATGCGGCACTGTGGGCAGTGCATGGCCTCGCCCTGCTGCAGCATGGACTGGGGCACGGCAGGTGCCAGCCTTCAGCCGGGCTGGGGCGGCTGCCGGCCAGAGCCCTCCCTGACCCCTGGCCCACCGCAGGGACAAACCGGCTGGCCCTCTGGGGGTGTGGGGTCACTCTCCTACGCTCTTCTGCCTTTTGTAGACGTGCTCCCCGCTGCTCACCCCGTGACCGCTTGTCCTAACCAGTCCCGCTTCTGGATGGCAGTGACCAGCCCTTTCTGAGAACTGAGAAGCCCCCAACCCGCGGACCGAACCCTCCCAGAACCCAAAGCCCCAGGCCTCAGCCTTGACCCTGCCTCACCCTGAGCATCTCTGTTGTCTGCCTGGCGGCCACATCGTTCTGGGCCCGCAGGGCCAGGTCGTCCTGGTACTCCTTGCAGTTCATCTGCTCGTGGATGGCCTGTGGCGGGCGAGGGGCTCGATGTGAGAAGGCTCCAGACCAGTCTGGAGAGACCAGAGACGGGCATCGTCTCGTCTGGTCTCGAGACCAGTCTCGTTAGAGGTCAACCACTGAGGCGATGAGGGCGGGGAGCGGCCTGAGGTCAGGGTCCGGCAAGACTGTCTGGGTTTGGGGTCCGGGCTCAATTCAGGACAGGGGTTGAGCATCAGTTTGGGGCCAGGGGCGGGTTGGTCTGGGACTGGGGTTCTATCAGGAGGCCAGGATCAGGGCTCAGTTTTGGGCCAAGGCTCAGGCTAGGCTGAGGTTCCACCGAGAGCCAGGGCTCGGTCCAAGGGTTAGGCTCAGTTTGGGGCCCGGACCAGGCCCCACCATCGACATGCGGCTGTCCGTGGTGAAACGACCAGGCTGGGGTCACAGCTCCTTCCCAGGAGAACAAGCACCGAGGTGCAGTGAGCTCCTGGCAGGACTAGGGTGACTGGATAGCGTGGGCCCCTGTCCCCACCTTACACAGCAGGCAATTGACGTGGAAGCACACTGGGCAGGTAAACTCGTTGACATCATCCTCAAAGAAGCACCATCCCTTACAGTCCGGAGTCTTGCAGTGGTAGCTGAAGGCACTGCGGTTTTCGGCGATGGAGACGCCCAGGTCCAAAAATCGCTGGTAATCCTCGGGGGGCAGCAGCTGCCGAGAGGCCACAACCTTGTTTGCTCGGGGTTCAGAACAGCTGACGAGGGCCCTCCCAGCCACCAAATATCCTCCAGGAAGCCCTCGACCCATGAAGTCCAACCCAGCCCTGCTCAGTGTTTAAAAACTCCATTCAAGGGGCGCCTGGGTGGCTCAGTTGGTTAAACATCCAACTTTGGCTCGGGTCATGATCTCACGGTTCGTGGGTTTGAGCCCTGCCTCGGGCTCTGTGCTAACAGCTCAGAGCCTGGAGCCTGCTTCGGATTCTGTGTCTTCCTCTCTCTCTCTCTGCCCTTCCCCTGCTGGCACTCTGTCTCTTTCTCTCTCAAAAATAAAAGCATTAAAAAAAAATTTTTTTTTAAATAAAAACTCTCGGGGCGCCTGGGTGGCGCAGTCGGTTAAGCGTCCGACTTCAGCCAGGTCACGATCTCGCGGTCCGGGAGTTCGAGTCCCGCGTCGGGCTCTGGGCTGATGGCTCGGAGCCTGGAGCCTGTTTCCCATTCTGTGTCTCCCTCTCTCTCTGCCCCTCCCCCGTTCATGCTCTGTCTCTCTCTGTCCCAAAAATAAATAAAAAAACGTTGAAAAAAAATTTTTTTTAAATAAAAATAAAAATAAAAACTCTCATTCAAAAAGTGGATTAGAAGTTCTGGAGATGGACAGTGGTGACAGGTGCACAATGTGAGTGTACTTAATGCCACAGACCTGTACACTTAACATGGTAAAAATGGGGGGAAAAAAGAAAAGAAAAATGGTAAAAATGGGAAATTCTGTTATGTATATTCTACAATTTAAAAAAAAAAAAGTAAAAATGAACAAAAATAATAACCAGCAATGCTGGCGAAGATGTGGTTAAACTAGTATCCTGGTACATCACACTGGGAGACAGCTGTGTGGCAACTGTTTCAACAAAACTTCTCTGACCCTTTAGGACTCACTCCCCATCTACAGGTTTATGCCAAGAAAATAATGTACAAGAAGAGACACCATTCAAAAAGTTCTTGAAGCATTCATTACAAACTGAGAAACTGGAATTATTAAGAGAAGAGATATAAGCAGGATACATGCCATAGAGATTTATAATAATCCTCAGAAAGGTTCTATAGCAACATAGCAAAAGGTGTATCTATGCGGGTCACAAGTAAAAATCATGCCTACGTTCCCCATGTTGATTGCGGGCTGGTTACGAGAGTTACGTCTGTCAAAATTCACCCAACTGCAGCTTAACAATGGGTGCTTTTTATTGCCTGCAAAGTTCACCTTAGTAAAGCTGATTTAAAAAGGAATAAAATCATGTCTGCCCACAGACACCCAGGGAAACGGAAAAAATGTATCCGGGGATTTTCTGGGATGCGGGGGCTGTGGGTGACTTTTCTCTTTGATTTCTGTTCCGGTTGGTTCTATGTGGTTTAGGCAGGTTTTTTGTAAAGATAAACTCCACTGCGTCACCCTGCTGATCTCTGCCCCTTTCTCCCTCTGCCACACCTGAGCATTCTGAGTCTTGGGTCAACTCCCAAGGCCTCTGGGGAAGCACAGGGCCCTGCGGCCCCCTGGAAGGAGCTCTGGCCCCATCACAATGCCCTTGGCAGGGGTGGACCTCAAGGGAAAAACCCCTGGATGATGACCATGGGTGCCGGGACATCTGGAAGGACTCTATGTCTGGGGGCCTTTCCAGGCCCGAGTGAGAAGGCCTCAGCAACCACCCAGAGCCACCCTTCCCCGGTGCCCCACAGACAACAGATAAAAATGAGGCTGTTCTTGGATGTGGGGAGAAGTTCCCCAAGTTCTACCCTTTCTGCCTCCCCTTTTGGAGCAGAGGTAGACCCCTTGGGCTCCAGGAAACACTTGGTGCAGTCAGGGACGTTCTCGGAAGCAGGATCCTAAGGGAGAGGCAGGAGGTACAGAGGTCTCGCGGATGTGCCTGTTGGTGGGGGGGGGGGGGGGGGGTCTCCCATTTGGACCTCAGCCACTTTGACCCTGCCTCCATGTTTTGGTCTGGGGACCCCAAGATGCCCAATTCTGAGAAGGCCAGTCCCGAGCAGTTTAAAAACCACGAATCAGGCCCAGCAGTCGATTTTCCAGGTGGGGAAATGGAGACTCCAAGAAGGGTGGGATCTTGATGATAATCATAATAGTAACAGCGAACACACTCGTGCAGATGTGTGCAACACCGGAATGGATTGCTGGAGAAAGGGCCCCGATTTATTCGTGTCTCCCTGACTCCACACCCTTGGATGGTGCCCTCGCGGGGACTACGGGCTCGAGCATGCTCACGGGGATGGCAGCAAGTAAAAAGAGCAGACGCGTGGCAAGCACTCTTGCACTGGAGCTCCCTGCTGGCTGCTCCGGGACCCTGGAGGCCACCAGCCCGGGAGCAGGCCTTGGCCAGCCTGCCGGTGGGTGACAGAGCAAAGCGGAAACAGGCCCAGCCGCCCCGCCATTGCAAATAAGGCCATCATAAATCAGCCCGTGACAGCTGATCCACCGGCTAAACCCACATGGGACCAGCCAGGCCCAGCTGGAGCTAGAAGAATCATCTGGCTAAGTCCAACCCCGATGACTCACTTGCAGATTCGTGAACTAAATAAACAGCGGTTGTTTGAAGACACTACGTCTGGGATAACTTGTCAGGCGGCAAAAGCAAACGGATGTGAGGGCTCACCCATTACTCTGAAGTCTTACACGCACGCTCTACTGTATTCTTTGCAACCTTCGAAGAAGCTAACTGCGACCCTAGCTGAGATGAGAACACCAAGGCACGGGGTGAGGATCTGACCGGAGGTCACCCAGGCCAATGGCCCCAGAATTTCCCCATTCTTAATGGCTCTGCTGTCCTTCCTTCCCAAGAGTGCTTTCTTTACCGCCTACTTTCCCCAAGTCCCGTCCTGTTCACTGCTTGGCCCTCAGCAGCCCACACAGAAGGCTCCGGATAAATGTGTACTGAGACCGGTGCCCCCAACCCCATCCCCACCTGCCAGCTCAGGGTGTGCCCTCCGCCCCTGGCCTTACCGCCCGGATCTCCCTCTCCAGCAGCTTGCCCGAGCACGAGTACGTGTTGTCAATGAAGGGGCAGGAGACCTCGGCCTCCTGGCTGTTGCGGATGGTGCCCTGCAGACACTCCCTGGAGGGGGTGAAGGGCGGGAGGGGGAGGTTAGGGTCATCTGAACCCCATCCACCTGGATTCCACCCCTCACGTAGTGAGGCCTGACCCCAGGTGGGCTTCTCTTCAATTCCCCTCTTCCTTCATATCCCTCCCATAAACCCATCTCCAAAGCGTTCACTTCTGTGCACCCCACAGCCACCCCCCATTGCTCTGGTCCAGGCCCCCATCACTCCTTGCCTGGAGCAGAGCAGAAGCATCCTTCCCGGGATCCCTGGGCCCACCTCGCCCTCCGACACCATTCCCAACACACTGGCCTCACAGTCCCCAGCAGCCCCCCATCCGGATCCGCCCAGAACAAACCTGCTCGCCTCACTACGGCTCACAAGAGCCCTGAGGATTTGCCCTCTCTAACTAATCTCTCGGTCCATCTCTGCTCCAGCCACACCGACGCCTGCTTGGCCACAGACAGGCCAGGCACACCGCTGCAGCAGACCCTCCGGTCTCTGCTCAAATGCTACCCCCTTAGGGGCTCTCCTGACCCGCTCCTGGAGCAGGGCCCCTGTTCTTTGATCAGAATCCACTAATCACAATCCGCTGGTGCTTAGCATTTGACACAATTTACAATTCCATCAGCGATTATTCGATTAATATCAGACTCTCTCCACCGGAACGTAAGCTCCAAGGAGGCAGGAACTGAGCTGCTTTGTTCCCTCCTGGATCCCCAGGCCTGGCACAGTCCCTGGCACCCAGGGGCCGTGCGAATGTCCGCTGTGGTCAAGGCGGACATGGTCTGCACAGCCCAGGACCGGTGGCCTGGCGGAGCCTCAGAGAAGGACGGTCTGCCCACCAGCCAGGCGGAGAGCGGGGCTGGCTCAGTCTGCCGGCGCTAGGGCCTCAGTGCCCTTGGCTGGGCCTGCCGCAGAGAGCGGCAAAGGGCGCAGGCTCTGGAACCAGAATGCCTGAGCAGTGTGGCCTTGAGCAAGCGGCTGGCCTCCGAACCTCACATTCCCCCTCTGCAAAATGGGGAGACAGCGCCTACCTCGCAGGTTTTTGTGAGCGTCCAATGAGATGTAAGCGCACAGGCCCCACCCACTCTCAGCCCTCCGGTAATCGGCGGCTGCGACAAACGCTGCGTTGCTGGGGGTGGGGTTGGGGGCCGCACCTGCAGAAGGCGTGCAGACACTCACGCAGCACCACGGCATCGCCGGGCGCCAGCACCAAGTAGCACACGGGGCACTCGGTGGGCTCGGTGTTCAGCACCAGGCTCCTCTGATCCAGCTGGACGTGTTGCAGGTAGTTTCCCTCCTGCTGCTGCTGCTTCCGCTGGGCACACGGGGCGGGGCCGCGGAGCGGGTCAGGGTCTCGGGGGAGGGTCAGACCAGGAAGGGGGCAGGACCAGGGGGCCAGGTCAGACCCCGGAGGCGGGGCAAAGCTGGGGGAGAGTCAGGATCCCTGGGTGGGGGTGGAGGTGGCCTGGCAGTGGGCGGGAGACGAGATGATGGGAAGGATGGGGCCAGGGCAGGAGGGGAGGCGGGGAAGCCAATGACAGGAGGCGGGCCAGGCAGAGGCAGGTTGGAGCTGCAACCAGGGGTCAAGCCACGAGAGGGAGTGATGGCAATAGTGAAGGGAAGGAATCTGAGGGGGTAGTCTGGGGGTCTTAAGAGGGTTCACATCCCCGCCCAGAAGCAGGGCGGGGGGTGGTGGAGTCGGAGCCCGTCAAGGTCAAAGAGTGGGTCAGGGGTATGGGGGTGGTGATAAAGCTAGAGAGCAAAGCAAGACCGGAGAGAGGACGGGGTCTGGGCCAAGGTTGTAGGTAAGACCACGAATGAGGTCATGGCTGGGGTGGGGCAAGGGCAGCACTGGGTCCGAGGAGAAAGCAGGTGGGGGGCATCCAATCAGAATGGGGGACACTCAGGGTCTGGCATCTGTGTAATCAGGGCTTGTGTCAGGATCGGGGGGCATAACTACGGAAGGGGCAGGACAGAGGGCAGGGCCAATCTTACAGGGAGCAGTGAAGGGCCCGGTCCAGGCTCCTAGGAAGTCAGGGGTGAACCCCAACGGGGAGGGAGGGGGTCGGGAGTAGCAGGGTCCAGGGTGAGGTCATGTCTAAGTGGAGCAGTAACTATCACAGGTGGATAAGGGTAAGGTGGATACGAGCGTGGTCGGAAACAGGGTGCGGGAGTCACAGCCTGGGGCAGTCGTGTGCACGGTGGGTGTGTGTCAAAGCTAGGGGCGGAGCCACAGCCGAAGTGGGGGCGGGGCATGTGATCACAGCCTGGGAGCAGGGTCTCAGCACTTAAGACCTCCAGGAGAGGGCGGGCCACAGTCAAGTGCGGGGTCAACAGCAGCGGGGGGGTCAGGAGGGGGCAAGGCAGCCACGGGGTTGGAGCGGCAATGCGGAGGTGCCTCCCGTCCCACCGTACGCCTCCCCGCCCGGTCCACAGGTGTTTGGTCCGAGGCCGCCGCGCCCACCTGTTGGTACTGGCGCAGCGCCTCCTCCTCGCCCGCCAGGCGCGCTCTCTCCTCCTCGTCCGGCTGGTACGAGGCGGGAACCTGGTAGGCCTCAGGCCGCGCCCGGCAGCACATCTCGCAGCCAGGCCTCGTGGGCTTGTTAATGAAGGTGCAGCCGGGGCACTGCCAGCCCACCTGGGGGCAGAGTCGGAGGGTGTGGGGCTGAGCACGGCGCGGGGAGGGGTCCGGGAGCGTGGAGGCGGAGTCGGGGGCGGGGCGCGCGGTCAAGGGCGCGCGCGGAGGTGGGGGCGGCTTACCGGCGGGGGTTCGGGCGCGGCTTCGGGCTGGCCCCGCCCCGGCTCCTGGGGGGCTCCGGGCTTGGTGGGGGCTGGCTCCAGGGGGCCCCGGGGCTGAAGCGTGAGGTCCTTGAAGCCCAGATCTAGGGAGGAGGATTTAGGGGGTGGCAGATCCACGCAGCCCACTTGGCGCACATTCTGTGTCAGCCGCGCGCCCCGCACAGCTCCGCTCCTTCGTCTTCTCCCTCCTCCCTGGGGGAGTCTCCAGCTCGGTTCCCCAGGTGAGCCCAGACCTGGCTGAGTGTCGGGCTCCCACAAAGTCAGAGTCCCTCCTCCACCCGTGAATGCTCCCGCGTGCTCCCGGCTTAAAACCCCTCCGCCTAAAGACAGGCCTCCTATGCTCAAGTTATGCACCTAGAGGGACAAACACTTCTGTCCTGCTCCTGCCAAATCCTGAATCTGCAACCATTCATGAAGGACCATCGGACAGAAAAGCGGAAAAACAAACAAACAAACAAACAAACAAACAAAAAACTGGCTGGAGTCTTCAAGTATCAGGACAGTCACAGGAAGACTAGGGCACCAAAGACTGAAAGACCCTGGGAGACACGACGCCATGGCCAGGTCTCCTGCTATAAAGGACATTAGTGAGACAACTGGTCAAATCTGGGTAACATGTGTGGATTAGATAACAGTACTTTATCATTGTTGGTTTCCTAAATTTGGTAGCTGTATATGGTAATGTAAGAAAATGACCCTATTTTAAAGAAAATGCACACTGAAATTTTTAGGGGAGAGGGATACATCATGTCTGCACTTCAGAACCGTTCAGAAAACAAGTATTTATGCATATAAAAACAGTTGTGTATAGAGAATGATAAAGCAAAGCAGTTGTGGTGAAATGTTAATATTTGGGGGAATACACGCGAAAGGTCCTTGGGAATTTGTTATGCAATTCTTTGTACAACTTTGCACCTTTTCTGTGTGTCTGAACTATTTCCAGATAAAAATTTTAAAAATTGAGAATAAATGCTATTATTATCATGGTATCCAATTTACAGATTTAGAAACTGAGGAGTGGAGACAGGAAGGGACTGGCCCAAGGTCACACAGCTGATAAATGCTGGGGCCGGGGGCTGGACTCAGCCCCTCTCCCCCAGACCACCGGCTCCAGAAATGGCTCCCTCCGGGGGGGTGTCCTTTGTGCACTATGGATAAGGTCCTCCTGGTGAGAGTTCCTGACCAAAAGTCCACGGACTCTGCTCCCTCTTGCCCTGCGACCTCAGATGAGTCCCGTGCCACTCAGAGGCAGAGTCTCACCTTCCAGCATCCGCAACTGCCTCTCCCGCTGCAGCTCCTGAGGGTTAAGTGAGGTGTTGCAGGCTGACAGCAGGTAGAGGTAGGCGCTGTCCCCATTCCGCCGCACCCCATGGGAGTGCAGGGTTTCCTGGTCCCGGGCCAGCCGCTGCCCAATGACCCACTGCTGTAGGACGGGTGGAAAGCCGTAGTCCAGGAATACCTGGCGGGGACATGGAGAGAGGGAGAGGGGAAAGGGAGGACCAGAGTAAAGAGAAGTGGACGTAAAATGGGAAGCGTCTGCCCTGATGTTTCCCTTTCGTGTACCCCCTCCACTTCTGCCTGCACCCCCCCCCCCAACTCACCATGTCCTTGAGGGAAGCCACTGTCATGTCCGGACGCACTGTGAGCCAGATGGTGACTGTGTGCATCTGAGCATCCTCCACACTCACCCACAGCCTGCGGAGAAGGTCACAGGTCCAACCTCAGCCACCAGCTGCTGGCACGTACCTGTCTGCACGCTTGTGCACGCAGCTACACGTGTACATATACACGCGCACGCGCCCACAGACGCCCAGTCTGGGTTAGGAGGCCTTTCCTGGATTCCCGCAGCCCTGTGCTTCCTCCTGAATCAGAACCCGCTGCTTAAACCCCTGCGGTGGCTCCACGCTCTTCTGAGAATCCAATCCGGACTCACTGCGGCACACGAGGGCCTCCGTGATCCGGGCCCCTCCCTACTCTCCAGCCTCCTGTCATTCCCTCCTTTGCTCTTTAGCCAAACCACCGATCGTTGTTATTTACTATATGCCACGATGCTTCAAAGCACTAAATATGTTTCTTTTTTAAAATTTTTTTAAACATTTATTTATTATTGAGAGACAGAGCATGAGCTGGGGAGGGGCAGAGAGAGGAGGAGACACAGAATCCGAAGCAGGCTCCGGGCTCCGAGCTGTCAGCACAGAACCCGATGCGGGGCTCGAACGCACAAACCGCGAGATCGTGACCTGAGTCGAAGACGGACGCTTAACCGACTGAGCCACCCAGGCGCCCCAGCACTTAGTATGTTTTAGCCCATTTAATCCTCTCCACAAACCCAGGAGGTAGATACTATTGTCACTGCTGTTTTACAGATAAAAGCATGAGGCACGGACAGGTTACGCTGAGGCTACCAAGTAACACTGAGACTGTGAGAGGCAGGACTTCAACCCAGTGTTATTCCAGAGAAACACCAGCTTTCTCAAGGAAGGACCCTTCAACATTTCTGGAAGATCAAAAGCATGAAAGGGAAGGGCTACGATGAAAAAAACCAGAACTGGATCCCAAAGGACACAGACACATCAGAGCACAGAACAAGAACAGCAAGAAATAATCAGTAAATGAGGACGAGTTCCTGGAAATGTACAAAGTGACTCCGGACTAACCTAACCTTTATTTATTTATTTTTTTTTTTTTAATTTTTTTTTTCAACGTTTATTTATTTTTTTTGGGACAGAGAGAGACAGAGCATGAACGGGGTAGGGGCAGAGAGAGAGGGAGACACAGAATCGGAAACAGGCTCCAGGCTCCGAGCCATCAGCCCAGAGCCCGACGCGGGGCTCGAACTCACGGACCGCGAGATCGTGACCTGGCTGAAGTCGGACGCTTAACCGACTGCGCCACCCAGGCGCCCCTAACCTAACCTTTAGATCCAACTACAAGTTCACAAGAAAAACTGGAGATACTTAAATGACACCCCGAGGTGGCAGTTAATAAATCCAGCATGTGGGGGAATTCTGGAGGTCCAAGACCAAGGTTCTTAAATTAATGGCATAAAAATAAAGAGGAGGAATTAAAAAGACAAGATTAAGAAAGGATACATGTCGGGGCGCCTGGGTGGCTCAGTCGGTTGAGCGTCCAACTCCGGCTCAGGTCATGGTCTCGCAGTTCATGAGTTCGAGCCCCGCATCGGGCTCTGTGCTAACAAACAGCTCAGAGCCTGGAGCCTGCTTCGGATTCTGTGTCTCCCTCTCTCTCTCCCCCTCCCCTGCTCATGCTCTGTCTCTCAAAAATAAATAAATGTTTAAAAAAAAAAAGAAAGAAAGAAAGGATCCGTGTAGATCTTCTCTGGCTCCTAACTGGAATAACCCAACTATAAAAACTGTCAATGAGATAATCAGGGAAATTATACTATAAACTGTATTAGGGGATTTTAAGGGATTATTCTTAATTTTTTAGATGTGATAATGGTATTGAGGTTAATAAGCAAGTCATAGGGAGGTAATGTACAGGCATGGTGACTATCGTTAACATTTCTGCCTCATGTTTCTGAATACTGCAGGCAATAAATCCTAAAAGCTCTCATTGCAAAAAATAATAATAATAAGGGCGGCTGGCTGGCTCAGTTGGTAGAGCATGTGACTCTCGATCCCAGGGTGGTGAATTCAAACCCCATGTGGGGTATAGAGAATACTTAAAAAAATAATACGTAAGTATGTGAGGCAATGGATGTTAACTTATTGTGTTCATCACTGCACAATTACATACATGTACCAAGTCATTATGTTGTGCATCTAAACTGGTTCTGAGACTCGATTTCCAACATGTGGATGGGAAGAGGCAGGCTCCTGCAATTCTCAGGCACCAGCAGGGCGTCCTCCATTTCAACTCAATTCTGACCCAATCTACCCAGAAACAGCAGCAGTGCCCGCAGCTTGAGGGCTCAGTCCTACGAGACCGCCCCCTCTCAAATGGCAGTCGTAAGCCGGTACTGCGTCATGGGATACAGAATCGGGAGTTCCAACAGCCCACTCCTGGGATTCCGTTAATTTGCTAGAGCAGTTCACAGAACTCAAACATTTTGCTTACGAGACCACTGGTTTGTTATGGAAGGACATAATTCGGGGACAGCCCGATGGAAGAATCTGGAAGAGATGCACAGTGCGAGGCATACCATCCGGGAAAGGGTGGTAGCTTCCCTGCCCTCTGGAGTGCTCTAGCGTCCCCAGATCTCCACGTGTTCACCAACCCAGAAGCTCTGTGAACCCCGCCCTTTTCAGTTTTTATGAAAATCTCATTACATAGGCGTGACTGATGAAACCATTGCCACTGGGGACTGATTCTACCTCCAGTCCCCGTCCCCTCCCAGGAGGTCAGGGGGATGGGACTGAACACTCCAACCCTCTAATCACACTGGCTGGTTTCTCTGGTGAGCAGCGGCCCCCATCCGGCCCCCATCCTTAGGTGACCTAGGGAGGTTCCAAAGGTCACCTCATTTGCACAACAAAAGGCACCTTTACCACTCGAAAAAACGTAAGAAGTTCCAAGGAGCTCTGTGCCAGGAAAGGACAAAGACCAAGAAAATATTCCTTATTATAATTCACAAGATCACAACACCTTAAACTAATACAATGTCCTGTGTCCATTATAGCTCGGTAAAACTCAAAAAGAAGATTGGGCACGAATGTTCACAGCATCATTATTCACGTTAGCCCCCAAGCGGGAAAACCCCAAATGTCCATCAAATGATTAATAGAGAAAATGTGGTATATTCGTACAATACATTATCATCGAGCAACAGAAAGGAATAAAGTTCTGATACGCGCCACCACACGGATGAATCGAGAAAACAGGATGCTAAGTGAAAGGAGCCGGACACAAGAGGCCACATGCGGTATGATTCCATTTCTGCGAAATGTCCAGACTAGGCAAGTCCCTGGAGATAAAAGTAGATTCGCGGCTGCCTAAGGCTGGGGTTGGGGAAAGGGAGGGAGATGAGCAGAGACTACAAATAAAAGCACGGACCGGGGTCCTTTACAAGGCGATGGAAAGTTACTAGGCAGCAGTGAAAAAGCAGGTGGGAGGGGGGAAGATAAGCACCATGATTCACTGAGTGAGTGACATGTGCCAGGCATTGTGCTAAGCATTCCGAGAGCAATTCAGTCTCCTGGGGAAAGATGACCAGCCTCCGTTCTCCCTTGCCTCTACTTGCTAACAGAAACCCTGAGTTCTACTTGGATGCCTAGTCGTGTTTCGTAGCCTCCCTTCAAGCCGAGCGTGGCTGTGAGAATACCTTCTGGTCCGCAGGAATTGAGTGGAAGAAGTGTGTGCAACTCTCTGAGCTGTGCCCTCAAGGGTGGGAGCGGGGGTCCCTCTTCCCTTCTGCAGAGGCCGCTTTTGGCCAACAGGCTTGAATGGCAACTTGAGTTAAGACAGACAGAAGGGGCCACAGCGACCATCACCGCGCTGAATGCAAACAGGCTCATTAAGCGACCCACCTCGAAATATCCCTAAGCCCCCGCTGACAAAGGGGTCACTCACACCAGGCACAGTGGCCAAAAAAGGGGAAACTCCAAACGTCCCCATATTCTCTCATTCTCCCCTGTAGCTCTAGCCCCCCACAGACAGTCCCTGCTTTGCTGTCCTGCCCACCGCTCCCTGGTGGTGTCTTCAACACAGTTCTATCTCTTTTGTTCTGCGCCTGCACAGCCAGCTTCTACCCAACTGGGTCGCCCCACATTTGGGGGCCCCCATCTGGCTGGGAGACACCACACCTTCCTCCCTACCGGCAAGAATGCTGATGGGATGGCCGGAGCTGGAACAGCCATTTTAGACCATGAAGCAAACCGCAGAATGGAGCCCATGAATGGCACAGCAACAAAACAGAAGCCTGAGTCTCCGGGGACCTACAGGAAGCACAGCCCCCACGTACAGACTGCCTGCCACCAAATTTATTTATGCCACCATTACAATGTTTTTTCTGTTATATGAGGACTAACATTCTATATGTGTTTTTTTTTTTTTAATGTTTACTTATTTTTGGAAAAAGAGAGAGAGACAGAGCACGAGCAGGGGAAGGGCAGAGAGAGAGGGAGACACAGAATACCCAGCAGGCTCCAGGCTCTGAGCTGTCAGCACAGAACCCAACACCGGGCTCGAACTCGCAAACCAGGAGATCGTGACCTGAGCCGAAGTCGGACACTTAACAGACTAAGCCACCCGGGAGCCCCGAGGACTAACATTCTTTTTTTTTTTTTTTTTTAACGTTTTATTTTATTTTTGAGACAGAGCATGAACGGGCGAGGGGCAGAGAGAGAGGGAGACACAGAATCGGAAACAGGCTCCAGGCTCCGAGCCATCAGCCCAGAGCCCGACGCGGGGCTCGAACTCACGGACCGCGAGATCGTGACCCGAGCTGAAGTCGGACGCTTAACCGACCGAGCCACCCAGGCGCCCCTCCGAGGACTAACATTCTTTTTTTTTTTTAATTTTTTTTTTTCAACGTTTATTTATTTTTGGGACAGAGAGAGACAGAGCATGAACGGGGGAGGGGCAGAGAGAGAGGGAGACACAGAATCGGAAACAGGCTCCAGGCTCCGAGCCATCAGCCCAGAGCCCGACGCGGGGCTCGAACTCACGGACCGCGAGATCGTGACCTGGCTGAAGTCGGATGCTTAACCGACTGCGCCACCCAGGCGCCCCAAGGAGGACTAACATTCTAATACACCTTCTAACAATCCTATGAGATGGCTTACTATTATTGCCTCATTTTTAAAATCAAAAAACCTCTGGAAATTCTGAGAGGTGAAGTGACTTGCTATAGATCTCACAGTGGATGACAGACAGAGCTTGGGTTTGAAGCTAGGTCTCCTGACACCAGAACCTGCCATTAAGAATAACTGGCGATAGGGGCGCCTGGGTGGCTCAGTCGGTTGAGCGTCCGACTTCGGCTCAGGTCATGATCTCGCGGTCCGTGAGTTCAAGCCCCGCGTCGGGCTCTGTGCTGACAGCTCAGAGCCTGGAGCCTGTTTCAGATTCTGTGTCTCCCTCTCTCTGCCCTTCCCCCACTCATGCTCTGTCATCTCAAAGATGAATAAACATTAAAAATTTTTTTAAAAGGAGAATAACCGGCAAGAATATACTGCGGCCCACTGGGTTCCAGGAAGCCCTAAGACTTAGGCCAGTCGTGCCCTCCTCACCTGATGTCCTGTGTTGGGGAGACCTCAGGCTTCAGTTGCACACTCAGGGGCACCCGTTGCTCTGCCAGCCAGATGGCACACTGCACTGCCACGTGTTCATCCCCGCCTGCCACTGCTCGGGTGAGTCTCAGGGCCATCTCCTCGGCTGAAATCCAGTACAATGGAAGCAGGTTAGCACACGGTTTATTTTCCAGGAGCTGGGGGAGAGGGAGGTGGTGGTCCCTTGCACCTACTGCTTCCTCTGTCTCCCTGGTGAACTCCTACATATCCTTCAGCACCCAGCTTAAAAATCCCTTTCTCTGATACTCCCCATTCCCCCTCCCTCCCTGTTCATGTAGTTCTATTTGTCCTTCAGACTCCCAGGCCCCCAAACTTCCATTCATTTATGTGACAAGGATTTACTGAGCTCCTACTGTGTACCAGCCGCTGTCCCAGAAACTGGGATTCGGCAGTGAATAAGATAAACGGGTCCCTGTGCTGACAGACCTCCCGGCCCAGCAAGGAGATAGACAGCAGAAAAAAATTCAGGTTGTGATCCACGCTGGCAAGGAAATAAACAGCATAAGGAGATCAGGGAAGGCCTCTAAGAGGAGGGGACACTGAAGCTGAGACCAGGAGAAGCTAGATGTGTCCAAACCCGGTTAGGGAAGAGTATTCCTGGTGGAGAGAAAGGTCAGGGCAAAGGCCTTGAGCCAGAAATGATTGGATGGGAACAGAAAGAAGCCAGTGGGGCTCCATCAGAATGAACAAGGGGGTGAATGGGGTAAGACTGTGAGGTCAGTGAAGCCAGAAGGGAACTGTGGGCTGACCGAGGGCTCTGGCCTAAGAACACAGAGGGACACGGGGTGGGTTTTGAGCAGGGTGATGACATGACCTGACATGTTCTACAATGCTGGGTGGAGGGGGCAAGAGGGGGCGCAAGGACCCCTGGTATTTAGGTCAACTGAGATCTGTCTCCTGCACCAGCCTGAGAGATCTCCTGTGTTCTCTGGGAGCTCTCCACCCCCATCACAACACAGTGCTGGCTCGTGGTGGCCTCAGGGACACGCCATAGTTGAAGGACCAGCCCCTGGAAGCAACCAGGCCCCAAAGAAGGAAACTGAGGGGCAGGTGGATAGAGGGAGGGTGCGGTTAAAGCCACCTCTCCCACCCTTCAGGGCAGGGGAGGCCAGGTCCTGCCGGGGCCCACCGCCTAAAGGAAGTTTCCCAGCCGCTTCCAGGCTGTGCCCACCTTTCTTGGTCTTCTCGTCCATCTGGCGTGGTTGCGCCCATGCCCCCAGGCGGGGGCAGCAGCTCCGGAGAAATGCTATCCCTGGGTCACCTGGGAGAGGGCGGATGACCACAAGTAATTCAGTCCCGGCCGCTGGCCTCCGGCCCGGCCCGAACCCTCTTTATGCCTTGGTGTCCCCGGATGGAATCGGGTAACATCACAAGCACCGGAGACCGGGTATGGGAACGGGCTGGGACCCTGCGTGGGAGGTGAAAGGGCAAAGGGCACCGAGCCAAGCCCACAATGGGCGACAGAGGAAGCGGGACAGACCTGGTGCAGGGATGAGGGTGATGCCGCACAGCCGGGCGCTGTTAGTCCCTGGGGAGGGAGGGCCCTCCCCCCAACTTCTCGCTTCTGGGAACACCCCTGGCGCCAGGGATTGCAGCCACACTCCCTCCCCTGGCGGGGCGGCCCCAGACAGTCGGGAGGGGAGGAGAGCAGCTACAGCGAAAGGGAAAGTGAAAGTGGAGGCCCCGGAAGTGGGGCAGCAGACTGTCGGGACATCCGGACACCCTCCCCCTCAACCGCCCGGCACACCCGGCGGCGACTGGCACCTACGCAGTCCCCGGCGGCGCCCGCCCTGCGCCGGGGTCGCGGTGGTCCGTGGTGCTCAAGGACCTTGACCGGGGTGACCCCTGTTGGGCTGATCCGGGACTCCCCGACCCTCACTCACCCGGCAGGCCGCGCCCGCACCGCCACGGGAAGGGGCGGGGGGCGGGTCTGGAGGGGAGGGGCGGGGCAGTGGCCGCCAGGGGCGGGGATTGGACGGTATGGGGGCGGGGCTCAGCCCTGTATACTCACCGGCACCCAGGAGGGTCAGCCCCATCCTCAGCTCCGTTTGCGAAACACAAACCGAGGCTCTATCCGCATTAGGCTCCTTGCTTCTCCTTTTGGCCCCAACAGGGCCCCAGCCCGCTGCCAGACAGTCCCTAGAGTGTAAATCAAACCGCGTCACTCCTCAAAACACTCCCGGTTCTTCCCAACACTCTCATAGCAAAGTAAAAACCGAGATCCTCTCCACAGCTGCAAACTGCCTCCCCTCCTCTTACTACTTTAAGCCTAAAAAATAAAACAGCCAGTTATTTTCAAAAAAAAAAAAAAAAGGGGGGGTGGTTATTCAGGAATAGCCAAGAGTTGCAGTTTGGGACATTCAAGCTGTGAAAAACCATGGGCAAATCTAACAACGCATAGAAACATTACTGAGATGGAGGGAATTGGGAGGCATGTTTTGAGCCAAAGTCCATTGGAGAAAAGCAAGAGTTCAGGGTGATGACACTTTCTCACTGGCTGAGTTACAGAGGTAGTGAATTTCTTGTAGGAGATCCAATGCACATCTTTTCCCTGTTGGGCTTGTAGTTGAGTCTTTCCTGTTGAGGACTCTGTTGGGGTATGTAATTGACAATTCTTCCCGTAATAGACCTCCGCAGTGGTACCTGTCAGAGCTCCCCTTCCTGGATTCCCCACTCCACTTCCGGGAGGAATGTTCAACCCATGGCTCACTCCACTCAAACCCACTGGCCTCCTAGGTCCTGGAATAAGGCAGACACACTCCACCTCGGGATCTTTGCATGTGCCATAACCCCAGTATCGTCATGGCTTGCTCTCTCCCTTTAGTTTAGTCGTTACCCAAAACTCTTCCCTGTTCACTCTATCTGAAATTTCATATACCCACATACATCCAGCATTTAATTTTTTTTAATGTTTATTTCCTGAGAGAGACAGACAGAAAGACAGAGTGTGAGCGGGGAGGAGCAGAGAGAGAGGGAGACACAGAATCCGAAGCAGGTTCCAGAATCCGAATCTGAGTTGTCAGCACAGAGCCCAATGTGGGGCTCGAACCCACCAGCCACAAGATTGTGACCTGAGTCGAAGTTGGACACTTAACCGACTGAGCCACCCAGATTCCCCCTTCCAGCATTTTATATCCTCCTTCCTGGCTTCATTTCTTTTTTTTCTAAAGCATATACTACTGGGGTGCCTGGGTGCCTCAGTTGGTTGAGTGGCTGACTCTTGATTTCGCTTAACCAACTGAGCCACCCAGGTGCCCCTGATCTGTGTCTGGTAATATTGCCATCTGAACTCTGAGTGTCTGTTTCTGCTGATTTTCACTTCTGTTGCCTTGTTTTCCTCTGGTGACCATTGCTGGTTTTTGATGATTGTGGTCCCTTCAGCCCTGAGGTTACCTGCACAAATGTGTATTGAGGGCAGATATTTTCTTTCAGGTGTTCTTGTCCTACCCTTGGGCCTTCAAGGGCAGAGCTGGCAGTCACTTTGGACATCCTTCAACCCCGTGGGGAAACTCCTTGATCATTCAAAACTGGGTTCAGGCCCGCTGTTCATGATGTACGTGACCCTGGACAAGATCCCCCCTCTCTGGGCCTTAGCTTCCTTCTCTGTACAACGGTGATCGTGATGGTCCCTCCTTCGTAAGGCTCTTTTGAGGATCTGTCTCAGTTCCTGGTTATTGATGTCTAACAAGTTACCCCAAAATTTAGGGGCTCAGAACAACAACAAACATGTAGATCTCACACAGTTTCCGGGGTTTAAGAATTCAGGAGCTTCTTAGGTGGTTTTGGCTCATCAAAGTCTCTCAGCGGTTTTAGTGAAGATGTTAGCTGAGGCTTCAGTCATCTGAAGGCTTGACCAGGGTGGAAGATCAGCCTTCGAGAAAGCTACTCCTATACCTGGTTGGCGCTGCTTTGCGGGATGTCTAAATTCCTTGCCACCTGTGCCTCCCGGAAGGGCTACTTGAGTGTCCTTGAAACATGGCTGCTGGCTTTCCCAAGAGCAGATGATCCTGGAGAGCAAGGCAGGAGCCATGGTATGTTTTATGGCCCAGCCTCCCTCCTTCAGACGGACAGTGGTCCCCACGACCTGGGAGGGCAGAGTGACCCCTGTGCGGGACTGAGGCATTGCCGCAACCCTGGGCCACGAGTTCCGGGATCTGACACGGGTGCAGCACGTGACCACCTACAGCCTTGTTGCCCTGCGAGCACCGCCTTCCCGCACCACTACGGCAAGGCCATCCCCAGCATGCGGTACCACACTCGGGCATGCATCCTGGATGTCGTGCCGCCATTTGTAGTGTTTTATCCTGTCTACACACGGGGGACCCAGGAGTTTGTGAAAGCCAAGCGGAAGAATCCGGCTGCTTATGAGAATGACAAACGAGCCACTCATCTGGGTGATGGCTCCCTGGGCCGGAAAGATCCTTCTCTGGGAGAAGAGCCTACATTGTAGTGTCTTGAAGACATAATACACTTCATGGGGCGCCTGGGTGGCTCAGTCGGTTAAGCGGCCAACTTCAGCTCAGGTCACGATCTCGCGGTCCGTGAGTTCGAGCCCCGCGTCGGGCTCTGGGCTGATGGCTCAGAGCCTGGAGCCTGCTTCCGATTCTGTGTCTCCCTCTCTCTCTGCCCCTCCCCCGTTCATGCTCTGTCTCTCTCTGTCTCAAAAATAAATAAAAAGTTTAAAAAAAATTAAAAAAAAAAGACATAATACACTTCTTGTGGGAAGCAAAAAAAAAGAAAAAGAAAAAAGCCATATTCCTTCATTTTCATAATATCCTATTTGTTACACCTATCGACCCGGCTCAGGATGGGAGGGAACTACACAAAGGCATGGATTCCATGTGTCAAGGATCATAGGAGGCCATCTTGGAGGCCAGCCATCACATGTCAAATGAGATAATGCGGGTAAAGCGCTTAGAACCATGCCTGACACGTGATGTGACCTCAGTAAACACTAACCATCCCTAACAAGTGCCCTGCTTTGTTCGGGGCATATAGCAACCGCTTTCATTTAGTCATTCAACAAACATTTATTGAGCAGCTCCGTGCGCCAGGCACTGTTCTAGGAGCAGGGGAGACTGCGGTGAACAGAACATAGCCCCTGGCCTCATGAAAGTCCCAGACATAGAGTGTCCTGCCACGTAGGGCTAAGTGCTATGATGACTGGCTTCACAGGCAGGTGGGACTTCGACCCATTTTATACCTGGGCCCGGGGTCAAACAAGCTCTGCGAGGAGCCGAAATGAGCTCTGAGTCCCCAAGGAGTTCAGGATTTCACCAAACACAGAGGTTCTCCAAATTGGCTGCTCAGTCGCATCGCCCCGGGGAGCTTGTTAAGGCGCACACCCGAGGCAGTCTGACTCACAGGTCAGGAGAGAGTTTGGGGATCTGCCTTGTAAGCAAGCACCCCAGGGGACCGATGCAGGCGACTGACCCACCACCTCTGAGACTCTGTTCTGTGTGAGTCAGTGATGCAGGGCAGGGCCAGTCCTGCTCCAAGGAGGGTCCAGCGTCCAAGGAGGGGTAGGGCTTAGCCACACAGAGAGGAGGGGAACAGGCTGGAGCCCAGAGACACGGAGCAATTTGTCCAGGGACACACAGCCTGCAGGGGCGGTTTGAAGCACACGGCGGTCGGCTTAGTCAGTTGATCAAGTATATCCCGTGTTGTGTATTTAAATCAATCCATCAATCAATAGCCATAAATTCTTTTCAGGGACTCCCAGCAAGAGGGAGAATCTATTTTCCCACCTCCCGAATCTGGCTTCGGGGCACGCTTTGGCCAATGGGACATTTGCTGATGCAACACAAACACAACAAGCACCTTGGCCCCTGCCCTCTCTTGTTTTTTTGAAACCCAAGAGCACGACAGGAGGGGGCCCAGGGCTAAGCCTGTTGGAGGCTGAGACTTCCTGGAGCAGAGGTGACCCACCCAGGTGGGCGTCCCTACAGCCTGCTGACTGACAGACAACGGGGCTGTGAGTGAGCCTGGGCACCCCTCTAAGCAGCAGCTGCCTGGGGCACCTGGGTGGCTCAGTTGGTTACGTGTCCAACTCTTGATTTCGGCTCAGGTCATGATCTCATTGTGAGATCGAACCCCATGTCAGGCTGCGCTGAGCATGAGACTGCTTGGGATTCTCTCTCTGCCCCTCCCCTGCTCTCTGTCTCTCTCAAAATAAATAAATGTTTGTTTGTTTTTTAAAAGCATTGGCAGCCTGCCACAGCGCGAGTGAGCCAGCTGAGCCCAGCCCAAACTGCTGAGCCAGAGAATCAGGGACCATTAAGTTTTGGGGTTTGCAATGCAGCAAAGACCTGCGACAGCCTAGTTATGGGGTGGGGGGGGGGGCGCGGGGGAAATGTCCTCCCTTCACTTGGGGCAAACTGTCCTTAGTCGCGGTCATTAACACTAACTGCCCAACAGACAAACTCGAGATCACCAAGATCTCACACAGGAAGCCTCGTGTGTTGCTCAGTAAAATCCAGTGTGGATCTGGTGGTCCTCCTCCAACTTGTAGCTAAGGGCACCGGGGCCTCGGGGTGGCCTGCGTTAAGGACAAGAGGAGTGGAGGATCACCAGCTCTCAGCGCCCTCACAGTGGGCGTTTCCAAGCACGCACAGCCCCCCATTGGTCAGAACTGGTCACATGATTGTAAGGTGGGGCAGGGCAGCTAGGGGAGCCCTTGAAGTACTGGGGACGCCCACCGCCCTACCTTAGCCACAAAGAACTCACTAACCGCAGATGTCATTAGTTTTTTATTTGTGTGGTTACTTGTTTCACAGCTGGCTTCTCCATTAGACTGAGTCCATCTGGCACGATGCCCGGCCTGTAGCCACCGTCCATAAGAGTGGTTGAATGGCGGGCTAAGCGAGCGAATACAATACTGTATTCGAATACAATACTGCGAGGCCGCAATACTGTCGTTTGTATTTAGCCCTCAGTTATAGAGAAAATCCCCAGTTAGATTTCCTAGAGCCCCTCACTCGCGATATACTCAGAATATACTTGCACTACGTTTGATTCTGTAAAAGTTTTATGATGATCATTATCTGGGTATAAATGGAGCGTGGAAGTGCTCTGTAATCGCGGCCATGTGCGTTACTCGGGGAGAGTGGATTTTACATTTTTACCTGTCCGTTGACTGAGCAGGCTTGTCGAAAAGTTCCTGCTTCGCGGCAAAACCAGGTGAGTCTTTTTGTCTGTTGTGTCGTCTTGGACGAGTCTTCTGCTCTCTAAACCGTATTTTTCTTACCTGTAAAGTGACCGGCACATTTACCTTACAGGGTCGTCCTGAGAATTAAAGGGGGTCTCTAGGTGTAAGCCGGGAGGGGAAAGAGGAAAGCTTGGGGGACTGCCTGCCCCATGAGACCCGAAACACAGCTGGGCCCTGCCCCGGGGAATGCTGGCTGCACAGAGATGAGGCTGACGTCTCCCAGTCTATCAGTTAGCTTTCGCCGCCTAACAAAACACCCCAAAACTCAGAGGCTTAAAACAACGATCACTTTATTTAACTCATGATCCTGTGGGTCAGCTGGGCAAGTCTTCCGGCCTCCATCGGCCTGACCGATCTCTGCATTTGCGGACTGGTGGCCGGGTGATCCCGGGATGGCTTTCCTGGTATGTCTGCAGCCAGCAGGCTTTTGACCTCAGTGCTCGTGCTTTCTCCCACTATCTCCCCTCCCACGTGTAGCGTGAGCCTCGGGGAGGCTGTATCCACCTACAGCTGGGGGATTGGCGTGGTTAATTAGCAGGACTGCATTTCCCTTGCTGGTGATTGGTCAGGAAAGGGCAGGTGACCCAGCTCTGGCCAATGAGCTATGTGGGAAAGTCTGTTAGGCGCGCTTCTGGGAAAACTTTGCCGGTCCCGAGAGACAGCTGTGGGGCTCATAGGAACAGCTAACTCTTATGGAAGGTTTAAGTGCTTTACGTGAAATAACTCACTGAACTCCCGTGAGTTAGGCACTGTTGCCCTCATCGCAGAGGTGAATCATCTCAGGCATAGAATAGGGTGGTTAAGAAACAGAGGGTCAAACCGCCAGTGAGCGCGGGAGTCAGGATTTAATTCCAGGCAACCTGACTCCAGAATACTGAGTTGTTCGGTACTACGGTGCCGCCCTCCTGCCTCCCCTGGTCGTGGATCGCTTATGTGACACCTGGGACTTGCTGTAGCCATTGTGCCAGTAGTCACCAGGGACAACAGAGCAGAGACGGAATGAGCCTGGAGAGCCAGAGTCCTTGCTGACAGTTCTGAGAGCTGAATCAACCAGCCCAGAAGCCCATCCCATCTCCTGACTTCTCGCTTTGTGTGAAATACATTTCCTTCTTTTATTTCTATTATTTTTTTGTGTTTATTTTTGAGAGAGAGATAGAAAGACAGAGCATAAGCAGGGGAGGGGCAGAGAGAGAGGGAGACACGAAATCCGAAGCAGGCTGCAGGCTCTGAGCTGTCAGCACAGAGCCCAACGCAGGGCTTGAACTCACGAACCATGAGATTGGGACCTGAGCTGAAGTGAGACACTTAACCCACTGAGCCCCCAGGCGCCCCCTTCCTTTATTTATTTATTTTTTGAAGTTTATTTATTTTTAAAAATTGTTTTTTAACGTTTTATTTATTTTTGAGACAGAGAGAGACAGAGCATGAACAGGGGAGGGTCAGAGAGAGAGGGAGACACAGCATCTGAAACAGGCTCCAGGCTCTGAGCCGTCAGCACAGAGCCCGACCCGGGGCTCGAACTCACGGACTGTGAGATCATGACCTGAGCCGAAGTCGGACGCTCTACCGATTGAGCCATCCAGGCGCCCCTGAAGTTTATTTATTTTGAGACAGGGAGAGAGAGAGAGTATGTGCACGAGTGAGTGGGGGAGGGGCAGAGAGGAGGAGAGGGAGAGAGAGAGAGAGAGAGAGAAAGAGAATCCCAAACAGGCTCCCCACCGTCAGTGCAGAGCCTGACTCGCGACTGGAACTCACGTACTCAGGGCTGGATCATGACCTGAGCTAAGACGTTAAGAGCCCAACGCTCCACCAACTGAACCACCCAGGTGCCGCCATTCCATGAGAGGCTAGAAGAAATGTCCCGGAGAAATTAAACTATCTCACCACTCCTTTATTAGGCACAAGGTAAAAATAGATTCTTCTGGCATCCAAAACCCATAGTATTGGTCCAAAACCCAGAACAGGGCTTGGGACTTTCCAGGAGGCCAGGGGGAGACGACCGTGCCCCCTCCATCCCCCAACTCTGGTGCTCAGGCCAGAGGTGGACAGGCGCGGGCCCTCGCTCCAAACCGCTCCTTGAGTTAGGCGAGGACCAGCCTCATAGTCTGAACTGGGGCTCCTCCAGCCCAGTCCTTGGCTCGGAGAAGAGAGCGGCTGGGAGCCCAATTCCCAGCACGGCTTGGGCTCTGGAGTCCTGAGTTGCAAGGGAGAGGCCAGCAGACTTTGGCACAGGGATTTGTGAGAGGCACTGTCCCAGGTCGGAAGTGCCTGGGCACCAGCACGAGTGGATGCGGACACTTGTGCTGAGAGGGCCCAGTGTGGACACTGACCGTGGGCTGGAGATGTGTCGTCCGCAGGAGCTTCGTCGTTTGTTCACTGCGGCGCTCCCAGCAGCGAGAACAGGGCTCGGCGCGCAGTGAGCTCCCAGGATTTGTTAAATGCGCAAGCCTGTGTGCACAGGTGTGCGGAACCACACAGGTGTGCATACAGCACACTCCACACATGCCTCCTTTCTCCCTTCTAGAAGGCACTAAGGTTTGGCTCAGTGCAAAAACAAAAAAAGGCAGGAGAGAGCTTGGAGATACCCCAAACTCAATTCCACTGCTGCAGCTGCGAGTCTAGGGCTACCTAGCCATATAGACCAGCTTCTCTTACCCCCTCCTCTTCCTCGGCCTCCTCCAGCCCTGGCCCTTCAGGGACCACCTGATCGGCCTCCCAGAGGTGGGATCGGGGTGGAGCTGAGGGGATCGGCTTCTCCCGCAGCCAGGGATGCAGCAGGATGCCCGTGGCCGTGAGGCGTTCGGCTGGCTCCCGTCGAAGGAGACAGCGGACCAGGCAGCGAGCGGGAGCCGAGAGGCCCTCGGGCAGGGCAAAGGCACCGCGGCGGATCTTGCCAAAGAGCAGGGCAGGCTCTGAGTCTTGGAAGGGGTAGTGGCCAGCCAGCATGGTGAAGAGCGCCACGCCCAGGCTCCACACATCGGCCGCCTTGCCTGAGTAGGATGCCCGGGAGCTGAGGATTTCAGGTCCCACGTAGGCCGGGCACGCGTGTTTGTCCCACAGGGAGTCGTCGGGCCCGTTCAGCACACAGGCATCCTCCAGGTTCTCCAGCACCAGCTTTGTCCTGTGGCAGGTGGAGAGACAGAAGGGTCACCTCCTATTGGGCCCCCCGTGCCCCCACATGCCCCCATGCTGTCACCCTTAATGGCACCCACTTCCTGAGTGCCTGCTGGCATTTGGCAGAATTGAGCCAGTCTTGGGTCGCCCGGGGGGCTCAGTTGGTTAAATGGCCGACTCTTGACCTCGGCTCAGGTCGTGAGCTCATGGTTCGTGAGTTCGAGCCCCGCGTCGGGCTCTGTGCTGACGGCATGGAGCCTGCTTGAGATTCTCCCTGCCTGCCCCTATCCCACTCATGCTGTCTCTCTCAAAATAAATACATTAAAAAAATAATAGTAATAAATAAAAATAAAAAAGAACTGAGCCAGTCCTGTGAGGCTGGTTGACTGACCTCATTTTACACATGAGGAAGCCCAGGCTCAGAGACATTAGTCATTTCTCAAGGCCACAGAGCAATTCAGTTCGAACTAGGACTCTGAGAGGAGCACATTTCCCAGTAGTCCCTTGGAGAGGGGGCTGAGATGGGTGGGGGCCTTCAGGCTCTTCTAAATATTTATTTATTTATTTTAATGTTTATTTATTTTTGAAGGAGAGTGAGAGAGAGACAGAGCATGAGCGCAGGAGGGGCAGAGAGGGAGGGAAACACAGAATCCGAAGCAGGCTCCAGGCTCTGAGCTGTCAGCACAGAGCCTGACGCGGGGCTCGAACTCACGAACCGCGAGATCATGACCTGAGCGGAAGTCGGACACTTAACTGATGGAGCCACCCAGGAGCCCCCTGACTGGTACTCTTCTAAAGTGTCAAGGTCAAGGAAGACAAGGAAAGACTGAGGAACAGTTTCAGACTGGGGGAGACTAAGGAGTATGACAACTGAATGCAAGCTGGGCTTCTGGACTGGATGCCAGACAGGAAATGAGTATTAGTGGGAAACTAGCGAAATTGAAATCAATCCGTGGTTCAGTGAATAGGTACTAGACCCAAGTTAATTTCTTAGTTTTGATGGCTGTTCTGTGGTTGAGAAGTTAATATTAGGGGAAACTGGGTGAAAACAATATGAAAACTCTTGGCACTATTTTTGCAACTTTTCTGCAAGTCTAAAACTATTTCAAAAAGTTTAAAGGGTACGATGGGGTCACCCTCCTTCCCCCCACTCCCCCCCCACAAAAAAAATCTTGAAATGAAATTCATGCTCTTGATGGATGTTCGCATGCACCTGATTGGCTTGGCATGCTCCCTGACACGTCCTGCACACCCCCCGGGGGAGTCTAGGGGAGGGGACAGAATGCCAGGTGCCTTTCTGTTCCCTCCCTCCAAAAATCACTGATCCTCAGCGTCACAGAAATAGTTCCCATGTGAGGAGCTTCAGGGCCTGTTTTGGCTTGTTGTCTGTGGCCCTGACATCCTGGAAGCATCTTGACAACCTGGCCCTTTCCCCTACCAATGGGGAAACTGAGGCCCAGAGACTCCGGGTCACCCAGAGTCAGCAGGTAAGGCCAGCCAGACTCCCGCCTCTCAAGTTTAAGGTGAATTAGGACCTCTCTGGAGTCACCTCTGGGGTCAGTTCCCAGCTCTGCTATATATTTAGCTGTGGGGTCTTGGGCCTTACTTGACTTCTCTGGGCCTGTTTGGTCCCCTGACCTAGAGGAAGCAATACTAGCCCGCCTCCTATTCGTAAGGATCCCAGCCAAGTCAGACAGGGCAGCCAAGCTGCTCATCGCCGTCGGCTACTGTGACTGTCACGGAGGCAATGCTCCACCTCAGGGGCTTTGCATTCAGTCTGAATCAACCTTTTCCTGGGACCCGGGCAGAGGTGCTCGTCCAGGCTTCTCCATTCCTTGCGTAAGTTCCTTTACCCTCCTGGGCCTCGGTTTCCCCAGCATGGCTCACCTCTCAGGCGTGTCTGCGCGCAGGGTCTCTGTGCCCACACTCACCTCTCCTCGTTGGTGAAGACAAAGCGCCGCAGCTTGAGATCGCGCAGGACCAGGCCGTGCTGGTGACAGTGCGCCAGGGCGGCGGCCATCTGGCGGAAGAGTGCGGCGGCTTCGGGCTCGGGGAGGCGGCGGCGGCGGCGCACCAGGCTGTGCATGTCCCCGTGGGGCCGTGGGAAAAAGGTGTAGAGGTGGCGGGGGCCCGCCACGACGTCGGCCGGCCGCGCCACGTGTCCCCGCGGGGGCAGCCGCGAGTAGGGCTCCAGCACCGCCTGGGCCTCGCGGGCCGGATACACCTGTGGGCGGGGCGGGGCGGGGCGTGAGCGCAGGTGGCGGCCGCCCCGCAGAGCCCGGCCTGGCCTTGGAAGCAGTCACGGCCAACCATTCAGGCACTGTGTGCTCGGCACTGTGCCACGCGCTCCAGCAAGCCGCTCCACCCGGACGAAGCTGAGAGGCCGCACAGCCAGCGGGTGGCAGGCCTGAGACCTGAATCCGTGCTCCACGGTCTGTGCCCTCAACTGCTACCTTAGACGCCCTTAAACTTCAGGCAACTGGGAAGTGACAGGGAACCCAAACGGAAATAGCCCAAGGCCGTGGAAATGCAGAAGAGTAGATAGCCCACGAGTCACTTTACGCATAGCATCCCGTACTCATAGCTATACCGTTCCCTAGGATGCACCGCCTGCCCGCCCTCTCATTCACTCCACAAGGAGACACTGGCGGCTGCCTGTGCCTGCCTTGGGGATCCAACCTGGCTGACGGCCGTGGCCCCTGCCCTCCTGATGCCCACAGTCCAATACAGGAGACAAGGAAACAAGCCAACAGACAACATATTTACAAATTCTCATGAGCATCCTCCAGAAAGATGTTGGAGGAGAGAATATTTTGGAAGGGGGCACCTACCCGGAAAGGTGTGGTCTAAAAGGGACTCTGGGGAAGTGACCTGAATGATTCAGAGATGCCCACGGGATAAGCTTTCCAGGTGGGGGACATGGGCAGTGCAAGGGCCCTGAGGCAAGAAAGTGTTTGAGCCACTTCAGAAAAACCAGCCCAAGATCAGTTCAGCTGGAGTGGGGCAGGGGAGGGAAGGGGGCAGTGGTGAGTGTGGTGAGGGTGTTGGAAAATGTGCTCGGGGCTCTACGGACATCAGATGGAAACCTCCCCACAGCCCTGAAAGGTGTGTTCCGTTTTACCGATGGTGAAACTGATGTTCAGAGAAGGAAGGTCACCTGTCGGAAGCCATACAGCTGACCAGAGGCAGAGCTGGTATACTGACTTTGTCTGCCTTTAAACCCTTCCCATGTTATTTTGGCCATGCCCACACAGAAAATAAAAATAAATAGAGCGCATACATATTTAATTCATGAAAAAAAAAAGTATGCATATGTTTAAAAAAAAAAAAAAGAAAAGAAAAGAAAACCAAACAGCTGGGTGTCACGGAAGAAAGAATTCAAAAAACAGAGACTACTTTTTTTTAAGTCAGGGTAAACATTCCTGCCTCTGTGCATTTGAACTTGCCTGTCCTGCCGCCGGAATGCTCTTTCCTAGAGACCCACAGGGCTGGCTCCCCCCATTCACTTAAGTCACTGCTTGAATGTCACCTCCTCGGAGAGGTCTTCCTGGACTAAAATCACCTGCTCCCCCATAATCCCTGTCCCCCTCTCTTTCAGCTCCCAGCTTTTTCTCCAAAGCACTTACGATCCCCTGGTACGTATTTTACTTATTCTCTTGTTTACTGTCCATATCCTCCACTTAAGCATCGGCTTGATGAGAGCAGGACTTGGTCTATGTTAGAGCCACAGCAGGGTGCATGGCACGCTCAGTGAAGGTTTGTTGAATGAATGAATAGGTGATCCTCTACAGACAGGCCGATGATCCTTCTACACACTGACCAGAAAAGCCTAGGCGATGGGGAAAGCTGGAGGTTCACTGGCTGCTTCCCCAACAAACACAGGAATAAAGTAATATAAGGACCCCTCAGCCCTGGCAATCCTCTAGAGCCAAGGCCCTTTCCAGGCCCCCTGTGATGCTGGGGGAGAATGACCCTGGGGGAACGTACCTTGCAGGTGTACTCGGTGCCTGAGGGGCAGTGCAGGGCCCAGTAGGCCCGGCCACCCTCCTCAGGCTCCAGGAGGACATAGGGCCCAAGACGGGAGGCAGTGGTCCCAGCACAGGCATGGGCTGGAGCAGGAAGTGGGCTCGGGGGCAGCGGGCAGGAGGGCAGCCTGGGCTGGGGCCCGATTCGCGCTTGTTTCCGGATGGGACACTCGGTGTCTAGGTCATTGTCCAACTCCCACCGCTTCCTCCTGGAGGGGGCACCCGCAGCAGCAGCCAGAGGGGTGGCTCGCATCTGCGAAGAAGGGAAAAAGCACTGAAGTGAGGCTGTTTGGTGGCCCCCCCTCTTCCCTAGCCTTTATGGAGGAGGACTTGGCAGTGTGCATCAAAGTGACAAACACCCTTAACCTTGACTGCATGTCCCGCTTCTGGGGATTTATCCTCCAATTAAAATGCCCACCAAAAAATTAAACATGTCAAGGGCTGTTCATCAGAGCCTTGCACCCAATAGCAAAAGGCAGGAAACACCCCCAAATGTCCAGCAGTATGGGGCTGGTTAAAGGTCATGATACAAGCCACATGGTGGAATATTATACAGCCCCGGAAAGGGACCAGCAAGCCCTGTACACACCGATATAATGATGTCGGTACACGGTTATCCTGCACCCACGTGATAGAAACCACTAAATGTCCATCATTGGGGAACTGGTTAAATCAATTCTATGTCATCCGTACACGAAAAAACTGTAGCCATTTACGATTAAGAAAACTCTTTAGGGGCACCTGGCTGGCTCAGTCGGTAGAGCATGAGAATTTTTTTTTTCAGTTTATTTCTTTATTTTGAGAGAGAGAGAGAGGCAGAAAGAAAGAGAGAGACTCTCAAGCAGGCTCCGTGCTGTCAGCATAGAGGCCAACATGGGGGTCCATCTCCTGAACCACGAGATCATGACCTGAACCAAATCCAAGAGTCGGACGCTTAACCGACCAAGCCACCCAAGTGCCCTGCGTGTGACTCTTGATCTCAGGGTCGTAAATTCAAGACCTAAAATTTTAAAAGCTTACTGAGAGAAACAAAGAGAGAAAGAAAGAAAGAAAGAGCAAGGAAGGAAGGAAGAGGGAAAGAAAAGAAGAAAAAGAAATAAACAGAAAGAAGAAACAGAAAGAAAAGCGAGTAAGAAGGATTACTAGGAAGATGATTAATAAATCAAGACCGAAATAACAAGAACAAATAAAAAAAAAGATATGGAGAGAGGGGCGCCTGGGTGGCTCAGTCGGTTAAGTGTCCGACTCTTGATTTCAGCTCAGGTCATGATCTCATAGTTCGTGAGTTCGAGCCCCGCATCAGGCTCCGTGCTGACCGTGCAGAGCCTGCTTGGGATTCTGTCTTTCTCTCTGCCCCTCCCCAACTTGTGCTCACACTCTTTCTCAAAAATAAAATAAATAAACCTAAAAAAAAGAAAGAAAGAGAAACTCCTTATGTGCTGATTAGAAAAACCTCCAGAGTGAACGGTTAAGTGGAATTTTAAAAAAGCAAAGTGGAGAATTGGCCTTGGCGGTGAGAGGAAGAGAGACTTTGCACTCTATCTGCTGAGTGGTGTAGTGCAGGGAGCTATTACCTGGGGCAGGGAGGGAGGGATGATGAATGAATGAGGAAGGTATGAATGTACATATGAATGCGGGCTCTGGAATGGATATGTTGTACAGTGCACAAAGCAAGCTGCTATAGGACAGATATACCCTGAGATGATTGAGACAATATCATTCATGTAAAAAATGCCACCAGCATATCAAAAAAATATCTTCATACTTGCTTATAGGTCGGTATGTAAATGCACAAGTTTTGGAAGGACCCAGACTAAACCGGCCACAGTAGCTCCTGGCCTCCTGGGAGGCCCAAGAGAGGAAGGGATTTGGTAGAAAGGCAAGGGCATTTTCAATTTCAGTATTTTTATTTATTTTTATTTATTCATGTATTATTATTTTTTATTTTATTCTTTAACATTTATTTATTTTTGAGAAGAGAGAGACAGAGCATGAGCCGGGGAGGTGAGAGAAAGAGGGAGACACAGAATCCGAAACAGGCTCCAGGCTCTGAGCCGTCAGCACAGAGTCCGACCCGGGGCTCGAACTCACGGACCGCGAGATCATGACCTGAGCCGAAGTCGGATGCTCCACCGACTGAGCCACCCAGGCGCCCCTCAATTTCAGTATTTTAAAATAAAGATCCTGCACTCCTTTATGGCTTGAGTATTTCAAAAATGAATGTATTTCTTTTTTTGTTTTTTCAAATGTGAACTTTACTATTGCCTGATGACTCAAAGCTATCAGAATCACAGGTCCAGAGTTAGTCAACAATAGACAGTGCAGTTTCACCATCAGGTAAGAAGTAAGGCAAGGAGGGGATGTCTCTCAAAGGCGGT
Source organism: Lynx canadensis (assembly GCF_007474595.2). Lineage (NCBI taxonomy): Eukaryota > Metazoa > Chordata > Mammalia > Carnivora > Felidae > Lynx > Lynx canadensis. The sequence continues at coordinate 27,243,679 of NC_044305.1, read as the reverse complement.
AAGATTCATTCATTCAGTTATGGAGGAAGCCACCCCTCCCCTCCGGGGCGGCGGGTGGGGGGGTGGGGGGACACAGCTGTATAACTGTGTGGTGGGTGGAGGAGAGGGCAATGGCATGCGAGAGCAGGGAGGTTCTCTCCTGGATCTATCTGCCTACCCATTCCGGCTCCAGATGAGGGACACGGAGCCAAGGTATAAGACATTAGAGGGAGATCGACTTCGGCCCCGGTAAAGACCTTCCCGAAGGTCTGAGCCAGGATCAATGGGGAAACATCACTCAGAGTCGGTTCTCAGACTGAGGACCACCTACACCCAAGTCCGAGCGAGCGGTGGGCTGCCTTGGGAGGGAGGCAGGGAGACTTCAAATGGCGTGCAAGGCCATAATCCCAACGTAGTAAGAATGCAACAGCGGGTGGCTGTAGTCAGACATTCCCAGGTTCGAATCCTGGCCCAGACCCGGCCTGGCAGGGGTAGCCCTGGGCAATGGAGGCGGCCCCTAACACCTAACTCTTGCTGTTCCCTGACGCCTCTGGCGGAATAAGGGCAGGTCACACCAAACACTCACAGAACCCAGAGCAGACAGCTGTACACACGCCCCTCAAAAACACAGTTTGTCCAAGCCGGCCAGCTGCGACACCACATCCAGGGCAGAGAGGGGCACACACATCATTAAGGGACACACACCTCGTCGTCCTTGGGCAAGTGGGCAGGCATACACACGCAGAGCCCTCCCAACTCTCCCACTCACCACTGACCGATACCTGTAAGGTCACAGGCAAGGTCTGACACGTGCCCCACCCCCTAGACGGCCCCGCCCCGCCTGCCGCCGCCGGGCTCCTCCCGTGGGAGCGGAAGCGGCGGGCCGCGGGTGTCCCGGGGCAGAAGATTCAGCGGAAACCGAGCAGCGGGAGGGGGAGAGGCGAGGAAAGGGGGCTGGGCCCCAGGGCTGTGAGAAGGGGCGGACCGGGGCCCTCCTCGCTCCTCACGCCCCAGAGTCTGCAGGGACAAAACGCAAGCGCGCACGGTGCAGCCCGCAACCCGCAGCCGCAGCGCCAGGTGCATACCTGCGGCCGACGCCCCGCACGCTCCGGGGGTCCCGCACCCCGCGCGCTGCGTCCTCGCTCCCTCTCCCCCTGCACCTGCCCCCAAGGTACCCGAGCCCGGCCCCAGCACAGCCCACACCTGCCACCGGCTCCTCGAGGCTCTGACCGTGCGCCGAGACACATCCCCTCCAACCCCGCAGGCCCACGCGGATCCCGCACACACACCCCAGAGGGACACAGACCCTACGCGGTCCCCAGCGTCCCCCGCGGGCCCCTCACACACACGCCTCCCCCGCCCCACGCTCACCTCCCGGGGCCACACGCTCGCACCTCTGTCCCCTGCTCCCTCCGCCCCCAGGATATGCTCTACCTTCGCGGGTCCGCACCCTCCAACCCGTCCGCCCCCGACCCCCGGCCCGACCCCTCTCCGGCCCCGCAGGGTACCTTGCCCGGGCGTGCGGCGGGATCCTGAGTCTCCAGGGCACTCCCACGTGGCCGGGGGCCCTCTGCGACGCGGCTGCGCTCGGGACCCCGGACCCCGCAGCCAGACACGTGTGGAGCCGCCGCCGCTTCCGCTGCGAGTGTCTCCCGGCTCCAGAGCCGGCTCCGGCCCGGGCCCGGGTGATGCAAACCTGCGCTAATCCGCCGTCGCCTGATGCGCTCCAGCCGGGGATTGCAACATCCCGCGCGCTCCGCCCCCTGGGGGGGGGGTCACCGCCCCGGCGCGCCCCGCCCCCCACGGGTGTCTCAGCTCCACCCCCTCCCCCACCTGCCCCGCGCAGACACCAGCCACTGGCTCTCCCTCCTTCCTTGGAAAGAGCATTTTGCTTTTCTGAGCCTCAGTCTCCCCATATGCGAAATGGGGAGAACGTCCTTCCTTCTCAGGATGCAGAGGAGAAAAAGAGCAAACCGTGACAGTTCCCCGGGTGCTTTCCTGTTTTATAAAGTACCTTCCTACCAATGCTTTATTAACCTTTAGGAGGACTCTGGGCAGGCAGGAAGCTCCGCTCGCCCCATCCCAGCCCGAGGCCCAGGCATGGGAAAGCAGCCCGGGAGTTTTGCAAAGACCTCAGACTTTAGGATCTGAGTCGCGGGGCTCAGAAGAACCGATGTGGTCCCCCGGGGAGGCCTGGGGTCGGGCAGGCGTCACAGCGTCACTGGATACAGGCAGCGCAGCCTAATGATTAAGAGCCAGCGCCCTAGACCCAACCTGCCTAAGAGCGCACCCCACCTTTGCGCCGACGCACTGTGCAACCTCAGGAAAGTTACTTAAAACCCTGCTAGAGCCGAAAATTCCTCCTCTGTAAAATGGGCTTATAGGAGTACTCACTTCATAAGGCTTTCGCTTGGACAAAATGCTTAGAACTAGATGGCACAGCCTAAGTGTTCAATAAATAGAATAGAGGCTCGGGGAGGGGAAGTCACCCATAACAGGACTGACACCCCAAGCCTAAGAGACCCTGGTGCCACTTCCTATTTGGTGAAGCATCCCCGTGCAGCCCCAGGGATCCAGTACCTTTCTTGGAAATCCCTTTTAGGTCTTGATGTCTCTGAACGCACCAGTGTCAAAAAATAGCTTCTCCAGGAAGAGGTTGGATGGGTTGGAAAGGTGGGTGAAGCTACCTTTGTTGCTCAGGTTCCAGAACCCCAGGGACCAGCTCACCTGTGTTTCGGGAACTTCAGGGCACACCAGGGGACTCTGGGATCTCATTTAACCCTGGAGACTCCCCTGCCACGGAGGAACCAGTGAACTCATTTTCTACCCCCGGGAAGTCTAGACTCAGGTCGAAAATCCCTCAGCAGTAAGGGACAAAGAAAAGTGGAATTGGTTGTTTTCTCTGTGCAGCCAGCACTGTGCTGGGTTTGCTCATACATTCCTTACTTTGTTCATGCTGTGTCAGACCCTGTTCTAAGTGCTGGGGACTCAGCAGTAAGAAGAGTGACCCATCCCTGCCCTCACAGTTCTTATAAATCAGTGGGAAGACAGACCATGATCAAGAAAATAAAATCAATAACCAAGGTCATTTAAAATTCAGGATAAATGTCATGTGTTTTCTTGAGTAAACAAAGAGGATAGATTAGATTTGTCTTGGAGCACAGACGACTGAGGGGTGGCTATTTTCATTAAGGCTCGTCAAGAAGGTGATGTTTAAACTAAGATCCCACGGAAGAGACGGGCTGAGGATGCAAAGATCTGAGGGGACATAGAAAAAGTAACCGCAAAGACCCCGAGGCACCTAATGAACCATGAGATGAACACTATGACCTCTATTCTACAGATGAGTGACGGTGAGAGGTTTACCCAAAAGCACCTACCTTGTGGTATGAAGCAGATTTGAGATTTGAACCTGGGGCAGCTAATGCCAATGCTTATACCGTCCAGAGACATTTTACAAGCTTTGCCACCCGGCAGCCTCCACCTGGACCAGTGGATATGGCTTCTGGAACTGCACCCTGGGAATGACTCCCCAGGTTTAGGAGGGCCTTGTCACATTTGGGGGGGGGGGTCAAATCCTGGTTTTCTAGACCAATGGAACATAAAATATAAGCCACATAATGTAGGATTAAATTTTCTAGTCATGCATTAAAGAATACAAAGAGGGGCACCTGGGTGGTTCTGTTGGTTACGCATCTGACTCTTGATTTTGGCTCAGGTCATGATCCCTGGGGTGGAGGGATTGGGGCCCCCCTCCCCCTGCCGCAGGAGCCCTGCTTTGAGCCCCACCTCCAGCTCCCTCAGCTGATAATGGAGCCTTCCTTAGATTCTCTCTTTCTCTGCCCCTCTCTCCCTGCTCTCTCTCTCTCTCTCTCAAATAATTTTTTTTTTAATTTAAAGAAGAATAAAAAGAAACAGGTGAGGGGCACCCGGATGCCTCAGTCAGTGGAATTTGTGACTCTTGATCTCAAGGTTGTAAGTTCGAGTCTCATGTTGGGCGTAGAGATTGCTTAAAAAAAAAAATCTTAAAAAAAAACAGGTGAAACTAACATTAATAATATATTCAATTATCCAATATATCGAGCATGTGATCATCTCAACAAATAATTACGAAATTATTAATGATATACTCTAAAAATTTTTTTCCCCGCTAATGTCTTCAATATCCGGTGTTTTATACTTTGGAAACAAATCGGAACAGAGGCTAAATTGTGAGGGCTTAAAGTAAAATGCTGTGGGGCGCCTGGGTGGCTCAGTCGGTTAAGCGGCCGCTTTGGCTCAGGTCATGATTTCGTGGTCCGTGAGTTCGAGCCCCGCGTCGGGCTCTGTGCTGACAGCTCAGAGCCTGGAGCCTGTTTCCGATTCTGTGTCTCCCTCTCTCTGACCCTCCCCTGTTCATGCTCTGTCTCTCCCTGTCTCAAAAATAAATAAATTAAAAAAAAAAAGTAAAATGCTGTTCTACCAAGACAATTAAATTGTGTTTAGGGGACAACATGTTTTACCTGCTTTAAAATTAAAGTTAAATCACGTACAAATTTTCAGCCTCTTAGCCATATTTTAAATGCTCAATAGCTTCGTGTAGTAAACGGCTACCACACTGAGTAGCACCCTAGAGCAAGAACTCCTGGTACATGATCCAGGGAGAATAGCAAAGAAGTTAAGACCTGTTGGGTTTACAGCATAGGTGCCAAATAGCCTTGAGCCTCAGTTTCCACGCCTATAAAGTGGGATTAATTACACCTTTCCTAGCATGGTAGTAGTCAGGATTAAATGCACTAAGGCACCCTCAAGTCAGATCCCATTTCCCGGTCAAATCTCACCGCTTCCAAGTGATGAGATTTTAGGTAAATGACTTAAGCTCTCTGTGCCTCAGGTTCCTCATCCACAAAATGGGGATAATAATAGCACCTACTTCATTGGTTCGTCATGAGAATCACATGACTTAATACCTGTGAAGTGTCTGGAATATAAATGCTGTCTAAGTATTCGTTAAAATGTAAAGAAAATAAATGGTGACCAGCTCCCTTCCCCAGTTAAATGCAAACCACGGGCACTTTCCTAGAGAGAGAATTTGGCTTTCGTGAATTTCCTTCTCTCCAGGCTTAGAACATCCCCCTACCCTGGTTTCTCAGCCCAGCTGGTTGTGTGTCTTTCTTTTCTAAGGTTTTTTTAATTGTTATTTATTTTGAGAGGGAGAGAGAGATCACCAGCTGAGGAGGGGCAGAGAGAGAGGGGGGGGGGAATCCCAAGCAAGCTCCACACTGTCAGCACAGAGCTGGACACGGGATTCAATCCCACCAACAGTGAGATCATGGCCTGAACTGAAACCAAGAGTCGGATGGCCAACCTACTGAGCCCCCAGGCGCCCCAAGGAGGCTGCGTTTCTATTTGCTGTAATTCTGCTGGCCCTCAGCTCTGGGCGCAGGGACACAGAGGCTGTGCTCCAAGGGAGAAGAGGCGTGGGGGTCCAAGGGCCAATGACAGCAGCTGCTGGCCTCCTTCCTTTCCACCCCCGCTGGCTGGTGCCCGCCACATGCCTGAAATCCCACCACAGGCGTCCTTAAAGCTTCCATCTTGATAAGTTCCTCCCACAGAAGCGGAAAAATGCCTTAGAGCGCTGGTTGGATCCCAGGTCTGGCTAAAGTCACCGACCCCGATCCCGTGAGATGGTGGGCAAGTCGCATCCCCTTTGGCGGTCTTACTGTTCTTCCCTGGGAAATAGGAAAAGAGAGTTGGATCAGGTCAGTGTTTTCCAAAACATAAAACGTACACCAATGGGGTTTTAGGGTCTCAAGACTCTGTGACATAACACCGACTATCGCAATATAGGCATTTCCTTTTGATTTTCTTCCTGTTCCTCCAATTACTAGGGAGAAAGTCTCATGTAACGGCTTCTATGTCTTTGACGCCTCACTTGTTAAGGAAAGGAGAGCAGGCTCCGTCCAGAGCCTTCAGCAAGAGACAGGACTTAGCTAGAATCTAAGAATCTTCTTCTTGCTTGTTCTTATATTCAGTTTTACGGTCACTTTCTCTTTATGGAAACTGATAGCGTCTTTCCATTTGAGGTTAGTGATTAAAATTTTCCATTTGAAAGAAATTTCCCTAAGTTTTTATTTTATTTTTTTTTTCATTTTTATTTTATTTATTTTTAGTTTAGTTTTTCACGTGAAATTTATTGCCAAATTGGTTTCCATACATCCCTAAGTTTTTAAAAATGAGCTGACTGCAAGAAAAACCTAATACAAATGGGTAAACGGATCTGGGCCAACGGGTTTGGGAACGACGGTGGCTGATTCAAGGGTTGCAGCTCTCAGCTCTGCTGGGGGAGCGCTTAGGAGACGACGGGGCACCTCCTTCTTCTCTGGGGCTTTGCAGAGATCCTTCATCATCTGAATCTGTCTCAGGCCGGGCCCCAGGAAAGGCTGGAAGGTCGGTGCCTGGGCACAACATCAGCCCAGCAGGGGTCCACTGACAGTCAGAGCCCTGCTGGGCCATCCGGCTCTGTCCCCTGAGCTTGGGAGTGTGATTCTTTGCCCTTGGATGGAGCGTGGCCCTGTGTAGATGCTCCCCTTCCATCATCCTACTTCCCCACCCAGTTCTTGTTTTCATGCCTGGAGGCAGATGAGGAAACTGGGGCTCGGAGAGGTGACATCACTAGTCTACGGAGGTATCAAGATTAGGAGCCAGTCAGTCTGGCTCAAAGCCCAGGTGTCCTTTGTCTACGGCTTTGTGCCTTCTCCTTGGCCTTCTCCCTACCTGTATGAACCTGGGCAAGTCATTTAGCCACTGAGACCCAGAGCCCTCGTCTATAAAATGGAATTGACATCTATCCTCCTGAGAGGGGTGTTGAACAGCATCTTGCAGCTGGGAACTGTTACTAGACCCAGTGGAGGGTTAAATGAGTTAATACAAGGTGCTTAGAAGAGTTCCTGGCACAGGGCAAGCACTTGATGGTAAGTGGCTAACTTACCGCAAAGTGGTAGTTTCCACAAAGCCTAAGATGCCATCTCTTAACCCCTTCCCTCCCCCCCCCCAACACACACCCTTGGAGAGCTGAGGGTGAAGGGAGAGGTAGGGACACATTTCCTGAGCATCCCCCATGTGGCCGGCCTGGGCTGTGCCGTTCGTCTGCTTTCTCATACAATCCGGACCACAACCCGGTGAGCTAAGGACGAATTTATGCTCTTTTGACAGGTGAGAAAACCAGGTGTCAGAGAGGAGAAGTAACCAGCCCCGGATCACACAGCAAGCCAGAGGGGTTTGAGCCCAGGTCTGTATGGTTCCAAAGCCCTCACAGTCGGCTGTTTCAGGAGCCTCCACCAGATCAGTCAGAAGTTCCTGGGGAAGTCCCATGCCTCCCTCAAAGGGTGAAGGGTCCTCTCCCCCAGTTGGTGGTAGGAGGAGCCAGAGACGGCAGGAGGAAAGCTGGGTTGCAGTTCTGACCTTGCAGCTGCCGGTTGGATGACCTTAGGCAGCCTCCAGTCCCTCTCCGGGCTCAGCCACATAATTATGGCTTTGTGTGTATTGGAGGTGGGGCTCTGGAACCTTCCAGAGATCCTCATTCTCTTCTTTGCCTTCCCGCTGGGAGGAGGAGGGAGCCCCAGATCCGAGTCCTCCCAATACTGGAGTCTTTGCTGAGTCATCCGATCCCTGCCCTGCCTTCCTTCCCCCCTGCCTGCTTCCTGCTGGCTCTGAAGCCGTCAGGGCCAGGAAGGAAAGGGATCGTGTGTTTGAATCAGGCCACTGTCCAGCCCTTCCGTTTCTGGGAAAAGCTTGAGGAGCGGGGTGGGGAGCAGGAGGGGGCACTGAGGTGTTCAGCCAGGCGCCAGTTGCATCAGAAAGCCTTGCGCAAGGTGCCCTCCCAGGTCGGGCACAGAGCCCTGCCCCATAGCCCCTACACCGACCCTGGTCTCCTGGGTGCCAGAATGAGGACTGCTAGGCCTTGTGGGGACACTGAGCCAGGCCTGGCCCGCATGGAGTGACGGGAGGGAAGACAGGGTTCGGGGCAGGTGCTACTCATCTACCTGGATGATGGCACTTTAGACTGGTCCGGAGCCAACCCATCCACTTTGTCCCTGGAGAAAGCCGAGACTAGGCCAGTGCCCTGGATACTGACTGAGCCCTGATCCTTGACTCTGGTCATGGACTGAGCCCTGTTCCAGACTTTACACTCTTACTGAACTCTGACCTAAAAACTTGGACGGAGACTGAGCCCCCATCACTGCTGACAGCCACAGCTAAATCCTGACCCTGGCCCCAAACCAAGCACTGACTTGGTCACTGAAGAGGCACCCACTTTTTCCCATCCTGACCCTTGACCTAAATTGCAATTCCTGCTCATGACTGAGTTACAATCCTCCAGGCAGACTTAGCTCTAATCCTTTACCCCTGACTCCCAGTGCCCCCAGATAAACCCCCAACTGGAGCCCTAGGCCTGGTCTGTCAAGACTCAAGAGTGGTGCTCAGGCCCAGAAGTCAAGAGCTTGGCACTTGGGTGCCTGGGGGGCTCAGTTGGTTGGCGTCCCGCTCTTGGTTTCGGCTCAGGTCATGATCTCACGGCTCATGCGTTTGAGCCCCGCGTTGGGCTGGAGCCTGCTCAGGATTCACTCTGTCTCCCCCTCTCTCCCTGCCCCTCCCCTACTCTCACTCTGTCTCTCAAAATAAATAAACTTAAAAGAAAAAAAGAGCTTGGCACTTGCTGGCCTCCCTTCTGGCAGTCTCACCACCACATCCCCTCCCCGCACCCCCCCCCGCCGGCCCCCCTGCAAGGTTGAGGACGGCCAAAGGGCTGGATTGAACCACAAACCACAGCTCCATGGAGGTGTCCTCTGAGTAGCCCAAGACTGTGACTCAGCGGGGTGGGGGCAAGACGTGGAGTCAAGCAGGGCCACGGGGGATGGGCTAGGGCAGGTGCTGTGTCAGTACAGGGAGAGAGAGGACAGTCTCTCCGAGATTAGAGCTGCAGGTGAAGTGTGGGGAGACCCCGGGGTCTGGAGATGGATGGTGCGTGTGGCCGGCCAGGACCACTGAGGCAAAGCAGCCCGGTCTAAGTCCTATCCACCCCCAGCTACCCATTTATCGCCCATTTTTCCATCCCTTGTCCATATCATTCTTTCTCAGAACATCCTTTATTCCCTTCATAACACACAATAGAATTTGGAATTTCACATGTATTTAATTATATATAATCATTATATATTAATATTAAATCTATTAATTAGATACCATTGCATATATATTTTACATAGATATGTTTGTCTCCCCCGTGAAACTGTAAGCTCCTTTAGGGCAGGCACCTGCTGGTTGGGCGCACCAGCATATTGGTAAGTGCTCAGTAAATTGTAGCGAAATGGATTAAATCCCTCCACCTATCTATACATCCCTCATCCGTCCATCTACCATTTATTTATGACCTATTCCTCACCATCTATCCATTCAACTTTCTCCTACCATTACTCCATCCTTCCATCTACCCTCCATTTGATCATCATCCATCCATCCATCCATTCATCCATCCACCAGCTATATATCTTTCCAGCATCAATCAAACCATTTACATATTCATTCATTCATTCATTCATTCATTCAACAAATATGTATTGAATACCCACCTCTATGTCAGGCCCTGTTCTAAAGGCTGGGGATATTTCAGTGAAAATAACAGACAAAAACGGTGCTTATCTCCCAGTAGAAAGAAAATGTGCAAGGAATAATTAACACAATAAATGCTTACACGATAGGGCATGTTGGAAGGTGCGAGGTGCTAGGGGAGAATCGTGGGTAAAGAGGATCCTGAAGATCTTAATCAGTAAGGTGGTCCCCTGGATGCCACGAGACTATCTGGAGGACGAGTTGTTCAGGCCAGGGAATCACTTCTGCAAAGCTCTCAAGGGAAGGCTCGACTGGTTTGCTGAGGCCAAAGGGGGTCAGTGTGGCTGGAGTGGAACAGGTGAGGGGAGGTGGTGGTAGATGACCTCATCGCTAATACAGATTTAGACCATCTGGAGCTTTGAAGGCCTTCGAAAAGACTCTGGGGAGAAAGGAGCGGATGTTGCAATAATTCTGTTGGGAAACGCTGGTGGCTCAGAGCAGAGCAGGGGTGAGATGAGATTGGACTCTGGATATATGTAAAAGGTGGGGACAGCAGGGTCGCTGATGTCTCAGATACGGAGAGGAAACGAGAGTTATCAAGGGCGCCTCCGAGGTTCCTGGGCCTGAACACCTGCAAGTGTGAATTTGCCATCCGAGGAACGGGGCAAGGTGGTGGATCGGAAGGTCAGCTTTGAGTTTGAGTCTGAGCTGTCGTCCCAACGTCTTCAAGGAGATGTTGGGCAGGCCATCGGATGTGTGCACTGGAGTTCAGGGGAGAGGACTAGGCTGACGATGTACATCTGGAGCCACGGGCAGGAAGGAGCGAACGGGGAAGTAGGGGGACAGCCATCAGACTGTGGAGTTCCGGACACCAAGCGAAGAGAGGTGTATCGGGGAGCAGGGAGGGGTCAACTATCAAAAGCTGTCGATCAGTCGAGAAGATGAAGGCCGAGAATTGAGTGTTGAATTTTGAATCACGGTACCCTTGACAACTGCCGTTTCAATGGGTGTGGGATGGGGTGGGCAGGTAGCCACATGATTGAGGTGGATTGAAGAGAGAAGAGGAATTAGAGACAGTGAGAGGACAGACACTTTTTCAAAGACCTTTGCTGCCAAAAGGGGGCTAAAAAAAATGAATGGTAGCTGTGGGGAGGGCTGTAGGATCAAGTGAAGGCCATTGTCTTGGAGATCCATCCACTTGCGACTCAGCCATGAATCTATTCAGCTGTCATCTACTATCCGCTATGCACCATGCATCTATCCCAATATCCATTCGTCACTTGGAAGCTAAGAAACCTGTCCTGAATTTCTACGGGGTACCAACTTCTATCCCCGGGCACTGGAGTTGGGGGCTTGTAGGGCAAGAAACAGGGACCCCGGAATCTGGCACATAGGAGGTATTCCATTTAGGTGGATTGGATGATTTAAGACGCAAGGAGACCTGGTGCTCGTCTTCTAGGTGCTGGGTCCAGCAGGAGGACACAGAATGCCTGAGCTGGAGGCATGGTCTGGGTGCCGTATAATACGAACCAGAGAGGGAAAGCATTTTGCTCCAGGACGCACTGTGCGTCCGTGATGGAACGGAGATTCACACTCAGGCCTCTTGTCTTTTTTTCTCTTCCAGGATGTTCCGTCCAAGGGGACAGAAGTTAGCTGGGAGCAAGGAGCGTGTAGGAATGTGACGCTTGCGAGAGGATAGATTTTGATTTTGATTTATTTAATTTATTGTTTAAAGTAATCCAACATGGGGCTGAAATTCACAACCCTAAGATCAAGGGTCACGCAGGCTCCACCGACTGAGCCAGCCAGGTGCCCCAGGAGGATAGATTTTTAAATATTTGTATTTATTTCTATTTTGGCTCAGAACTCAAAAGGTACCAGGGGTAATACTTGAAAAGTCTCCCTCCCATTCCTATCTCCAGCCGCCCACCGCCTCTTTCTGGGGGCAACCGATTTTCTCATGTTTCCTTAAAGACGTAAGGGATGACTATTTCCCCTTTATTTTTTTTAAAAACTTTTTTTTTTTAACGTTTATTTATTTTTGGGACAGAGAGAGACAGAGCATGAACGGGGGAGGGGCAGAGAGAGAGGGAGACACAGAATCGGAAACAGGCTCCAGGCTCTGAGCTGTCAGCACAGAGCCCGACGCGGGGCTCGAACTCACGGACCGTGAGATCATGACCTGAGCCGAAGTCGGACGCTTAACCGACCAAGCCACCCAGGCGCCCCTATTTTCCCCCTTTTTTTTCTTCCTATTTTTCTTCCTATTTGACAATTTGTCTTGGGGATTATTTCACATTGGTTCAGAAAAAACTTCCTGGGGGCACCTGGGTGGCTCAGTCGGTTAAGCGTCCGACTGACTTTGGCTCAGGTCATGATCTCACAGTTTGTGAGTTCGAGCCCCGCATCAGGCTCTGCGCTGACAGCTCAGAGCCTGGAGCCTGCTTTGTGGATTCTGTCTCCTGCTCTCTCTGCCTCTCCCCCGCTCGTACTCTGTCTCTCTCTCAAAAATAAATAAAACGTTAACGTTAAAAAAAAATTTTTTTTTAAGTTTGGGCATTTGCACTTTTAATGGAACTTTCTGGGTGATCATCCATCGAGAGTGTGCCAATCTACCCCCTGCTAACAGAGCGTGTGACTGCTTGTTTGCCCACAACTTCGACAGCACAGTGCCTTATCAACGTTTTTCGATCTTTACTAATCTGATTCCGAAAAACGAAAGTGTCTTCACGCAGCTTCCGTATGTTTCTCTTGTTCTGATGGACGAATCTTTTCACATTTACAGGCACAAAGACGGATGGGAAAGGAGAACTTCTCAGGGCCGGCACCTGCCTTGCTGGGTGCTGAGCACCCCATCTTGGGAGGTGACCCAGCAGAGGTAAGAGGAGGCCAGGTGTTGGCCTGGCACGGACTAGGCTTCTAAGAACAGTTTCAACTCCCTCTGCTTCCTCCATTCTCTCCTCCCCCTCCCTCCAGACGTGCTTCATGGGCTGTCCAGGGTGTCTGTATCTCCACAGGCCACCCCAAGGGTCCTGCCCCCTCCCTTAGGAAACCTCTTCCTTCTTCCTGTCATTTGACCTTTTGTTGGCCCAGAGCTTCTGGAATGCTGGGCTAAGGTGACATCTAGCCCTTCTACTTGGCCCCACAAGACGGAGAAAGCCGTAGAATCGTAGGCTATTTCTGCTACTCTGACACTTAGTGACGGTCAAGCCCACACCCCCTCGTCGTGGGGGGAGGCAGGCAGAGTCGTGTAGTGTGTAAGTGCCCATGTGCGTATATTGATGTGTATATTCCATAGATGGTATATCTCTGTGGCAGCCTGTGGTCAAGGAAAAAAATGCCTGGGTCTGGAGCCTAGCCGGGCCCGAGTTCGAATTCTCGCTTAGCCTCTAACCAGCCATGCTGTTGGGACAGTCAACTGCCCTCTCTGAGCATCAGGTCCCTTGCTTCTGCTTTTTTTTTTTTTAATTAAAAAAATTTTTTAATCTTTATTTTTGAGAGAGAGAGACAGACAGACAGAGTGCGAGGAGAGAAGGAACAGAGAGACAGGGAGGCACAGAGGGAGACACTGAGCTGTCAGCACAGAGCCCGACGCGGGGCTCGAACTCACGGACCGCGAGATCATGACCTGAACCAAAGTCGGCCGCTTAACCGACGGGACCACCCAGGGACCCCGCGCTCCCTTTTTTCTAGTTTGTACAAACCAAATTCTTCCTGCCTCAGGGTTTTCATCCTTACTGCTCCATCTGCCTGGAACTTTTCCACATCTTCCCCGCTTCCTCCTCCTCCTTTGGGTCTCAGGTCAAATGTCACCTCCTCAGAGAGGCCCTCCCTGACCACTCATGAAGCATCGGTCTGCCCCAGTCCCTGGGGTCTGTCTCTATTCCGTAACTCTGTCTTAATTTATTCACAGCCCTTGCCAAGGTTTGAGATGACCTCTCGTGTGTAGTGAATTGTGTATCATCTGTCCCTCCTGCCCCCACCAGAAAGGAAGAACCCAGAAAGCAACAATGTTGAATCCTTATATCTAGCACAGAGTGGGGTGCGGGGGGGGGGGCCTTACTGGGTGTTCAGTGAATAATTGTCTAGAATGAATGAATGTGAAAGTGCTCAGCATAATAAAAGCTCAGAATTGCTGGGCATTTTTTATTCTATAAATGCAAACCTTTACCCCTGGGCTCCGTGGTCTGAGTTGAGGGGAGCCTTTGTCCTGTGATTGGAAGGGGCAGGACGGGGTCAGGCGGAGGCCTGGGGAGGGGAAAAAACGAGGCCACGCTCATGCTCACAGGACACATGTAGACACCAGGCTGTGCAGGTGCTTGTGTGTGCACGCGCGCACACACACACACACACACACACACCCCTCTTGCACACTCTTCTCCCTGCAGGCACACTGATGACTGCCCAGACTGGCTGGGCCCTCCCAGCTGCCTGGCCTGACTGGTGTCATGTGAGCTCTGAGCTTTGCAACAGCAGGGCTCAGTCCACCCGGCATCCGTAGTCCCCAGCCCAGGGCGGGCACTCACGATCGGTGGAGAAGATACATTCGCTTCCTTCCTCTTTCCATCTTCTATTTATTACCCTTCCTGCTACCCCTCCCCGCCTCCCTCAGGGCCTCCAGTATCAGGCAAGGCACAGCCCCGATCCCTCCCTCTGCCCTCTTCCCTTCCCTCACACAAGTCTCCACTGAGTGGGTATTAGATGCTGAGGCCTGGCAACTCTTCCTCTGCCAAACTCAGCCCGTGGGCCCCGCCGGGACACACATCTGGTGAATATCCTGTTTTCCTCCCTCCCTCTCCCTGCCTTGACCGCATGTCCTGGGCCAGATGCTTATCAAATCCTATGGGTTCTTCCAGCACCAGACTCCTGATGGCCTGGTGCCCGGGGCTTGGCTTTGAGTCATGGGCTCTGAGGTTTGGTGAGGCTGGGGCAGGAAGCTCATGGGCCCCTGGTGATGCCAACCCAGGCTGAGACTTGGCCCCACCACCACACGGGCCCACGGAGCACACCTGTGATTAGACACGTGAAGACGTGGCCTGTAACAGGACATGATGTGTCCGAGGTCACAGGGAATGTCAATGTGGAAATTCAACCACGGCGCTGCCCACTTTTGAACACATCTGCTCGGCAGTGGAGACACAGACAGTGCTGCCCAGTATTACAGGAGCAGGGTTTGAATCCCAGCCGTTTACTAGCCGTGTGACCTTGGGCAAACCACAGAGCATGAACGGGGGAGGGGCAGAGAGAGAGGGAGACACAGAACCGGAAGCAGGCTCCAGGCTCTGAGCCATCAGCCCAGAGCCCGACGCGGGGCTCGAACTCACGGACCGCGAGATCGTGACCTGAGCCGAAGTCGGCCGCTTAACCGACTGAGCCACCCAGGCGCCCCTCTGAGCTTTATTTTTACTTACACATGGCAGATCCTCAATAAACGTAGCTGCTAAAGAAAGGCAATACGAGTCAGGGCAAATACGCTCTTGAGGGTCTCAATGCGTCCACAAACACACCATTATAATAATTTACACGCCGGCTGGTGTGCGCACGAATGGGTCGCGGTACACGCCCACACAGGCACCATGCTCACTCAAGGGCTTGGGCAGGGGTCGGCCAATTCGCGCATGGATGCGTGTGTCTGTGAATTCATTCGGGCAGATTGTTTTTCCCCAACAATGTACACCATACTTGGGGAGCGGGGGGTTCCAGAGGCTTCTCTGGGCACTTGTCACAGGCAGGACAGACTAATGTGTCTACCTGGGTAAATGTGATACCTGGATATCTACCCAACACCCATATGCTCACCCTGTGGGCCTGGGTGAGGGGTTATGCAGATGACTTCATCCTTTATCGGGTTGATTAGTTGGTACACTCTGGGGGGCATTGGGGTTATTTCTACATCCACAGATGCCAGAGTTATGGAACATTTTGAACCTGGACGTTTGGGTTCAATGTCACCTGTGTAGCCCTGGGCAAGAGGCCTAAGCACTGTGCTCAGGTTCCTTTTCTACGAGTTGGAGATAGTGGTTACCTCGTTATGGTGGCACAAGGGCGAAAAGAGTTTGTGTGAAATACTAATTGCACCGCATGGCACGGACTGGTGCGGTACGTGCTTCTCTCTAAATCTCCCCGCGTCTGTCCTCTGTGATGTGACCTCACCTGGTCCTTCAATTGCGGCCCTTCCTCTATGTTACTGCCATCGTCAGTCTGCAGGGCTGTCCTTTTCCGCCAGACTGTGATGGAGGGCAGGACCACGTCTGAGTCATCCATAATTATAACTTGTACATTGCCTGCTAATCTGGACCTCAGATTTCTCCTCCGGCATAACAATAGCTAGCATTTATCGGGCACTCCTACGTGCCAAGCTCTGTGTTAAGCTCATTCGGTCTTCCAAGTATCTCAAGAGGTTGGTGTTCTTGTTGTCCTCCTTAAAAAATTTTTTTTAGGGGCGCCTGGGTGGCTAGGTCAGTTAAGTCTCAGACTTCAGCTCAGGTCATGATCTCGTGGTTTGTGAGTTCGAGCCCCACGTCGGGCTCTGTGCTGACAGCTCGGAGCCTGGAGCCTGCTTCGGATTCTGTGTCTCCCCCTCTCTCTGTCCCTCCCATGCTCATGCTCTGTCTCTCTCTGTCTCTCAATAACAAATAAACCTTAAAAAGAATTTAAAAAAAAATTTTAATGTGTATTTATTTTTGAGCCTGAGCAGGGAGGGGCAGAGAGAGAGTGGGAGACACAGAATCCGAAGCAGGCTCCAGGCTCTGAGCTGTCAGCACAGAGCCCCACTGGGGCCCAAAGTCACGAACCTTGAGATCATGATCTGAGCCAAAATCAAGAGCTGGACGCTCAACCCACCGTCCCTTGTTGTCCCCTATTTTAGAGGAAAAGAAACGGAGACTCAGAAGGGTTAGGGAATTGCCTCGACTAACACAGGGACTTGAACCCTGGCCGACTGTCCCCCTTTCAGCCTGCCCTCAATATAAGATTTGGGACAAAGAGTTGGGGCAGGAATGTCGCTGATAGTCTGCCTCACAGCTGGCTCTCTCCCTCCACCTCCCACGAATACCTTCCCCATCTCTGTCAATATCGCTTTGTTTGTCTCACCCTGGGGCATCTCCCTGCCCTGGCACAGCGCCCCCAGAGGCCAGGCAGTGGCCTCAGATCACCTCTTCTTAGATCCAGTTGGGGGTGAGGTGGAGGAGCTCCCCTGGAACTGGGCTTGAGAAGTAACCTTGTCCCCGGGACCATAGGGGTGGGGAGGGTATACAGGACTCAACAGGAGGGAGGGTAGCCCCTGGGGTGATGTGGGTTGGGTGCTCAGGCTCTGGAATAAAAGGGGGTGAGGCAGAAGGTGAACCTCCGCCACCAGCCCGTCAGTCCCTCTCCAGCTCAGGTCTCCCCACCTCAGAGAGCAGGGAGCGCGGGCTAAAGGAAGAGGGGCTTCCCTCTGATGTAGGGGAGAAGCTGTCAACCGGCTGAGCCTCCACCACCTTGAAGGAACACCAGAGGGCGCCCGAGGCAGCTATGTGCTCTGTGTCTCTTCTGTACCCCCAAGCGCCCCTTGGGTCTCCAGGAGCCACCAAAGCCCAAGGCCCTGTTGTGTTCGGCTCTTGGGGTGGGGGGAGCACCCTCTACATTGTCAATTAGGTCAAGCTGGGGGACAGTGTCCAAATTACTGATTTGCTGTCTACTTGTCTCCTCATTTATTGAGAGGATTCAAATCTGTGCCACAGCCTGGAAGCTCCCAGGGAAGTGCCCTGGGGCAAGTGGGGGGGAGGCTCTTCTCACTCACTCGTTTCCTGGTCTTTTTCAGATGGGAGGGTGAACCTAATTCCTGTTACTCCTTTTTTTTTTTGATGTTTATTTGTTTTTGAAGGAGCCAGAGACCGAGCATGAGCAGGGGAGGGGCAGAGAGGGAGACACAGAATCCGAAGCAGACCCCAGGCCCCCAGCTGTCAGCACCAACCCCACTCGGGGCTCGAACTCACGGGCTTTGAAGCAAAGTCTGCCGCTTAACCCGGGCGCCCCCTCTGTTACTCCATCTTGACAAGAACAATCGTTACTATCATGATTATTTTTACTTGAAAATAATTTCCGATCTATAGGAGAGTGGCGAAGGCAATACAGAGAGTTCCTATATACCCTTCAGCCCCCTCTCCTCACTGTCCTCCAATCAGCGACAGTCTCTTGGTCTTTCTTGGTCTTTCGTGACCTCGACACTTCCGAAGAGTGCTGGCCAGATGTTTCATTTCAGTTTGGGTTTCCCAAGGTCAGGGTGAAGTTATGGAAGTTGGGGAGGAAGAACACCAAGGGTGAAGTGCCTGTCTCCATCACACCATTTCAGGGGGCCATGCTATCACGAGACGTGTTACCAGGGATGCTAACCTGATCCTTTGGTTCAGGTGGTGCCTGACAGATTTCTCCACTGTCACGTTTCTTATTTTTCCCCTTTCTACATTCGATCTGTGGGAAGCAAAGTGCAACTCACGCTCCAGGGGAGGGGAACCAAGCTTCACCGCCTGGAGAGGAGGACATCGGAGGACAGGTTAAAGCCACCACAGAAATCACACGTGTTCGTGGGGGGAGGAAGCTAGAGACCGTGCAAATATCCTCTCTCACTTTAAAGTTTCACCCACTAATTTGAGCTTTCATAGGTGGGTTTGGCCTGCAGAAATTCTTCCTGTGGTGCTCTGGGGGTGATTTTTCTAATTCTCTCAATAATCCGTTATGCATATTTTTTTTACATTTTATAATTAATCATGCTTTTATTTTTTAATTTTTTTTTAACGTTTATTTATTTTTGAGACAGAGAGAGACAGAGCATGAACAGGGGAGGGGCAGAGAGAGAGGGAGACACAGAATCCGAAGCAGGCTCCAGGCTCTGAGCTGTCAGCACAGAGCCCGACGCGGGGCTTGAACTCACAGACCGTGAGATCATGACCTGAGCCGAAGTCGGACGCTTAACCGACCGAGCCACCCAGGTGCCCCAATCATGCTTTTTTTAAAGTGTATTTATTTTGAGAGAGAAAGAGAGAAGGTGAACACCAGCGGGGGAGGGGCAGAGAGTGAGGGAGAGAAAGAATCCCAAGCAGGCTCCACACTGTCCATCTAACAATATAACTTGGACATCAGTCCAGATCAGTACTTAAGGATCTTCTCATTCTTTTACACGGTGTTCTGGTGTTCCTGCAACATAGATGTGCCCCGCTTTATTAACTAAGTCCCCTACCAATGAGCATGTCGGCTGTTTCCAAATGTCTTCTCTTACAAACGATACTGCCGTGTTCCTGCATGTGGAATTGAACCTATAGGTATATCTGCACGAGAGGGAGGGACCAAAAGGCATGTGTATTTTCCATTTGGATATTGCCATACTGCGTTTCTTGGAGTCGGGGCTGGTTTACACCCTGTGTTAGTTTCCTAGGGCTCCTCTGCAAAGTACCGCAAACTACGTGGCTTAAAACAACAAAAATGTATTGTCTTACAGTTTAGGAGTCCGGAAGTCTGAAATCGAGGAGTTGGCAAGGCCATTCTCCCTCGGAAGCCTTTAGGGAAGAAGGCTTTTTTGCTTCTTCTAGCTTCTGGAAGTTACAGGCAACCCCTAGTTTTCTTGGGCTTATAGATGTATCACTCCAGACTCTGCCTGTCTTCACATGGCCGCCTGCCCTCTGTGTGTGTCATCTCCAAATTGCCCTTTCTTACTGGAACACTGATTATTGGATTAGGGCCCATCCTAATCTAATAGGACCTCATATTAACTTTATTATATTTGCAAAGACTCTATTTCTTTAAAAAAAAAAAAGGATTTTATTTTTAAGTAATCCCTACACCCAACGTGGGGCTCGAACTCACAACCCTGAGATCAAGAATCACATGCTCTACTGACTGAGCCAGCCAGCTGTCCCACAAAGACCCTATTTCCAAATAAAGTCACAGTCACCGACTCCAGGTGGACATGAACTTTAGGGAAACAGTATTCAACCCAGTACATATTCCCACTGGCAAACTATGACAGTGAAACAGCCTGCTTTGACATTCTTCAAGGATTCACGTGACACTTGGGAATTCACTTTGGTTATTGGATTCTGCTTCTCGGAAATAAGATACTCTGTGGGGATGGGGTTCTGTGGGGTCGTGGGATTTATTGGGGTTACAAGAGCAGGGTCGGCTTCCTACGTGGCAGCTGGAAAGAAAAGCTCATGTGACATAGATCTTCTGGGGTGGATGTCTACCTCCCTTTTCTGGGCCATTTTGTCAATGTGAAATTCTATCCCTGGTCCCGATCAGCTGTGGGCACTAACCCAGAGTACCCAGGTCAGAGGTCACACACGGCCACTCGCGGGTTGTTCCCTGGGAATGTTTTGTCTTGGGCAGCGCCTAGTCAAATTCTGAAACAGATACAAATGTTTAAAAATAGGTACGTTTCAGATAAAAATTTGGATTCTAACTTCTCTGGAAAGAAATGTCGGTCGGTTAACACTGTGCTCGCATTTCCACAGGGCAAGAAACATTCCTGAATACACTTATTGGCATTTGATATCGTCTCCCCAGCTCTGGGCCTTCAAACCAAGGGGCAGTTCAGTGCGGTGGTGCAGGCTGTGGACTCAGAAGCCCGACTGCCTGCATTTGAGTCCCATCTCCTCCCCCTGCTACCTGTGTGTCCTTGGGCAAGCTGCTCGGTGTTCCCGAGCCTCACCGTCGTTCTCTATAAAACTATGATTGATTGATTCAACCCATTTTATTGAGTATCTACTATGTGCCAGACATTTTCTAGGCACTTGGGACATGCCAGTAAATAGAGCAAGGAAAGATCCTCCTTCTTGTGGAGATCATACTGAGGCAGGGGGTAGACAAGTGGCAAACACTAATAGGTAAGTGATATAGTATACTGAAAGGTGATAAATGCTATAGGAAAGCAAAAACCAAACCCCAAAGGGAATAAGGAATGGGGGCATGGTCGCATTTTACAACAGGCTGTTCAGGGAAGGCCTCACACTGAAAAGGGAGGCATTTGTGCAGACTTGAAGCGGGTGAGGGAGTTGGCCCGCTGGTGAGCTGGGGGAAATGTACCAGCAGAAGGAACAGCTATGCAAAGGCCTGGGGCAGAAGCTGGCCTTGATGTTGGAGGAACAACAAAGAGGCGGGAGAGGAGACAAGGAGGGAGAGAGCTGAGGTCACAGGGGAAGAAAGGGGGAAGCGAGTGTCAGTAAATCATGTAAGACCTTACAGGCCACCCAAGACTTTGGTTTACCGTGTGAGATGGAAGCCATGGGAGGTTCTGAGCAGAGAAAGGGCATGGTTATACCCGGATCTGTCTGCTCTGCTGAGGTTAGACTTTGGGGGGGGGGGGTGGCGGTGAGGGAGCACAGAGGGGGAAAGCCGGGAGACTGGGGAGACCCGGGAGAAGCTGGTCCAATAATCTCAGAGAAAGTCGATGGTAGCTCAGGCCAGGGAGAAGCTGAAAGGACGGTGAGGAGGGGTGGGTTCAGGCTGTACTCCCAAGATGGGCTAGCCTCCAGGTTGGATTAGAGCATGAGGAAAAGACAGGAGCCAAGTTCGCTCCAGGGGTTTGGCTAGAGCAAGCAGGGGGCTGGGGGTGGGTAGTTCCTGCAGGGGTGGATCTGGAGGGGAGGGTTGACAGAAACAGTTTGGGATAGGGGCGCCTGGGTGGCTCAGTCGGTTAAGCGTCCGACTTCAGCTCAGGTCACGATCTCGCGGTCCGTGAGTTCGAGCCCCGCGTCAGGCTCTGGGCTGACGGCTCAGAGCCTGGAGCCTGCTTCCGATTCTGTGTCTCCCTCTCTCTCTGCCCCTCCCCCGTTCATGCTCTGTCTCTCTCTGTCCCAAAAATAAATAAACGTTAAAAAAAAAAATTAAAAAAAAAAAAAAGATCCAGTTTGGGATAGTTGGGCGAGGCCTCAACACTCAGGCGAAGGCAGTTGGAAATACATACCTGCAGCCTGGGAGCAGGGTTTGGAGAAAATAATCTGTCTGTAAGGCACTGAGAGCGCCTGGCGCTCCTTAAGTGCTAGTAGGGGTTAGCTGTTCCTGTTGCCCAGCTTTGGCTCCGGCTCTCTCTCCCAGTACTCCTGGCCTCATATCCCTCTCGGGGGTGGGAGCAGTGAGGATGCTGGAGAAATTTCGTTCCCAACAAATTAGCATGTAAACCCACCCTTGGGTCACTTCTCTGACCATTAGTTAAGTCATCTGTAAAACGAAAACAATAGTCCCCTTTCTCGGAGAATTAGCGTGAGACGCGAATGCGAAATAGTGGATGTCAGTGCCCAGCGCCTGGTAGGTGCTTTAACAGTCTTTTCTCCTCCTTACCCTTGTCCCATGCTCAGGGAGAAAAGAAGCAAAGTCAGTATCCATCCCAGCTGTTTATTGAAAGGGAAGGCAAGACGGAAGGGGTGGGCAGGATGGGGAAGGGGCGTGGGGCACAAGGGCAGTAGTGCCGGCCGGGTGGGGGAGAACGGAGGACCCTCCCGGGAGACCCCCTCCAGGCTGGAGGTGCGACCGAGGGGGGGAGGGTATGGGGCGGAGGCCATCGGCGCCTCTCTCCGGCTGTCTTGGAGCTCCCTCTAGTGGTGAGAATGGAGATGATGCGTCTGGCCAGGGAGGCTGCAGGATGGAGGTGCTTGCTGGGGGCCCAGCAGGGCACATTTGTTACAGGGTGAGGTCAGGACCTGTGGGTAACCTGTGGGTGACGGTTTCTAGATGAGTGGATTTTCAGCGGCAAAGACATCCCAGTTCTCCTGACCCCTGGCTCTTATAAACCATTTAAGCGCATGTCCAAATCATCTTCTGAGCCACCAGGGACCATCAAGCCTGCAGCCAGGCTCTCTGGGCCCTAACTGTCCCCCAACCCTTGAGGCCCCCTGGAAGCCAGGAAGGTGTCCAGCAGGCCCCCTGTTCCATATGTGTAGAACAAGAGCTGGCCCAGGAGGAGGTTGAAGATGTGGGTCCTAATTCCTGCAGACTGCCAGCCTCCCCCAGTCACCTCATCTGTAAACTGGGGCTAATAATAGCCCACGATTTGGGGGGGGGGACTGAGGGGCTCTGACGCCAAAATGGACGTAGAAAACGTTCTGAAGGAGGTGACTGTGTTCGCACCATCCTGGAGAAGTCCAAGTGGGGGTTTTTGACCCATCCTCAGGCATCCTGGGGCAGCTGACAGATGAAGGGTTTAGGGAAAGAGGATGACCCTACCACCTTTCCCCCCAACATTGCCTATGGAGAGTAATGCTTTTATCTGGGTAGAATAGGAAAGTCATGGAACTCCAGAATCTGAGCCAATCCCCTCACAGTACATAGACAGGAACTGATGGTCTGCAAGGGTAAGGGGTTTGCCCAAGGTCGGAGTAGAGTAAGGATAGATTGAGGGGGATGTTTTCTACTCCTGAAGGGCCTTGAAAAGGAGGGAAGTTTGGGGAGGACTTGGGGAAAGTTGGCATCTTGGATGAGTTGGGGCCCAATCCCTGGGAAGGGGCACTGGGATCTGAGCTCCAGCCTCTCTGACCTGGAGCTGGATCTTATGGGGGCATAGGTGAAAGGGACCTGCTTCTCAGGGAGAGGTTAGGGACACAGTTGGAGGGCAGGGTGTGATGGGACAGAGGAATGGTCCAGACCCCAGGTCTGGCTCCCCCTCTAGCCTTGTGGGCAGCTCAAGAGTCCCTCTTGGGCTGGATGGTCTGCACAGAGGATTGCCCAAAGGGGCTGGCAGGTGGTGAAAACCAAGACTGGCCATTGGCATCGCGGAAGATGGGGGACAGCTGTTGCTCTGGCTCGTCCCCGAAGATCTCCACGTGGCCATCAGCTTCGGCGTCCAAGGGTTCTGCCTTGGTGTCCTGGCTCAGCCAGCCGGCCACAGCCCAAACCAGGCAAATGGCCAGCAGGATCCCAGCCGCCACGCAGAGTACCGTGCCTGCCAAACGGCAGGTGCCCAGGGCCTGGTTGTAATCGGCTGCCCGCTGATCCAGCACCAGGAATTCCCCCTCTCCGATGCCCTCCAGCTTGGGGGGCACTGCGTAGCCAGTGGTCAGGGCCGCCACACCCAGCAACAGAAGAAGGGTCCCCGTAGACAGGCTGATCTGGAGAGAGGCAGACAGATTGGGAGGTAGTGAGGGTCAGTGGGGGGCCCCAAGGTGATCCCAAGTGGACTTAAAGGTAACTCCTTGGTCTAACCTTAGAGATGGGAATCACAGAGGAGTCACAGAACATACCTTCTAGGACCTAACTGATGAGGGGCACAAGATATCATGTTCTGTTGGGAATCTTGAGGCCCCTTGATCAATGTCCTTCCCGACTCCCACTTAGGAACCACTTAGTAGGTTTCTCCTGCCCACCTTGAGTTTCCCGCCATCATTATTTAGGTCCCATCTCTTCTCTCTGTCCCATCTACCCCCATCTGTCTGTTGGGATAACTCCTACACATCCCCCAGATCTCATCTCAAACCTCACCTCCTCAGGGAAGCCTTCCAGGATGCTCCTGGAGTGGGTCACGTCCCCTGCTTTGGATTCATACAAACACTGCACGTTTGTTCTTCAGTGCACTCACCTTGGTGCACACTTGAACATCTACTTTCTTGCCCATTTATTTATTTTCTAAACTTGATTTCTTTATGTTGAGAGAGGGAGCACGCACGCTCAAGAATGAGTGGGGGAGGGGCAGACAAGAGAGATAAAGAGAGAGAGAGAGAGAGAGAGAAACAGAGAGGGAGAGAGAGAAAAGCCCAAGCAGGCTCCGTGCTCAGCACGGAATCTAGACTCAGGGCTTGATCTCACGAACCGTGAGATCACGACCTCAGCTGAAATCAAGAGCTGGACACTTAACCAACTGAGCCCCCCAGATGCCCCTTGCACATGTACTTTCGTTACCGTGTAAGCGATGTCTGCCTGCCCCGCTGGAAAGAGGGCCCGGGGAGCTATGACAACAGACACTGTCTGTTTTGGGTCACGCGGTGTCTTCCTAGCACGGTGCCGGTAAAGAGCAGGAGCTGAGGGAATGTTTGCAGAATGACTAAACGAAGCACAGCTAGAAGCTGCTAGAGAACAGGGACCGCATCTTAAATTCTCTGTGCACAAGAGCCTCGCTCCCTGCCCGGGAATTAGAAGATGCTCAAAATTTTAGGCTACGGACTCACTTTTCTTTTGCTCTTCCCTGATCACCCCAGGCACTGACAGTATCTCCTCTCCTGGCACCCTCTGATCCTTTGGCCTGGGGTTGTGCATTCACTGTAGATAGGTTGACACTTTGCCTCCCCCCCTGGAGAGAAGCCATTTGAAAGCAGAGGGAAAGGGACCCCTGCCTCGGTCTCCGTACAGTATTTAGCAAAGAGCTACACCCAGGGTAGGCACTCAGCTTACTGTCATCTCCACACCTTTCCCCACACTGTGTGCCCTGACTGACCTCTCTCCCTGGTTGTTAGAGACACCGATTGTTTCTCCCCTGTCTTCCCCGGCCCTGGCAACAGTACCCCAATATATCATTGTGAAACCACAGTAAGATTTAACTGAGATGAACCCCAGTTCATGCAAGTCAGTATCTACTTTCCCTGTGGCCATAGCGATCAGTTGAGAGACGGGCAAGTGACCCAGTCAGAGCCAATGCAATGCTTGACAGGACTTCTGGAAATGAAAAGCATTGTTTTTGTTTTTGTTTCTGAAGGAAAGGCTGGAGGAAATTCTGATTTCCCGTGGGTAGTGTGGAGGGAAACCCAGAGGGTCAGCAAGGTGGCAGCTATCTGGGGACCCTGAAACCTAGCAGGGGCCACCTGGATGGGGGCGCCACGGGGAGCCTAAAGACTAAGAGAAATCTTGAGTCCTCGGGGTGCCGGTTTGCACTGCTGGATTGAACCTCACCTGAAGTGGCTCAACCTCTGGTCTACTGTTTAAATCCATTTGAGTTGTGTGTGTGTGTGTGTGTGTGTGTGTGTGTGTTTTCAAGATTTTATTTTATTTTTTTAAATTTTTTTTTAACGTTTATTTATTTTTGAGACAGAGCATGAACGGGGGAGGGGCAGAGAGAGAGGGAGACACAGAACCGGAAGCAGGCTCCAGGCCCCGAGCCATCAGCCCAGAGCCCGACGCGGGGCTCGAACTCACGGTCGGTGAGATCGTGACCTGAGCCGAAGTCGGACGCTCAACCGACTGAGCCACCCAGGTGCCCCTCAAGATTTTATTTTTAAGTAATCTCTACACGCAGTGTGGGGCTCAAACCTACAACCCAAAGATCAAGAGCTGCACGCTCTACCGGCTGAGCCGGTCAGGCGCCCCAAATTTGTATGGTGTTGAATGACTTATCAACAGTAGCCATTTGGCAATTTTTTTTTAAGTAGGCTCCACACCCAAGGTGGGGCTTGAACTCATGACCCTGAGATCAAGAGTCGCATGCTCTACCGACTGAGCCAGGCAGACACCCCCCCCCCAGTTGGGTGTTTGTTGCTATTGTTGTTTGTTGCACAAGCAAGACGCCTATATCTGCTATATCATCCCTCTCCTTTCTATCCACTGATCCCATGTCCTCTCTGTAGTCACAGGAAATCACATGAGTTGCTCCTCCTCTGGCCTTACCTTCCAGCACAGTGAGGGCCAGGGTCGGCGGGGACACAGGGCAGGAGGCCCCTCAGGGTCATCGCTGAGGGCCATACCTGCACAGTCTTCATAGAAAAGGTGCAGATAGGAGCGGACCCCATACCATTTGCCGTCTTCCACGTTGGGGCCGCGGCTACAGCCGCAGGAACGGTCACAGTTTGGCATCATGGATCTCTGTGGAGGAAGCAAGGTGCAGTGGGCAGAGGGCCCAGTGAAACCCTCCCAGGCCCCCTGAATCTTTGTACCTCCTCCGCTCTTCCTCCCATTTTAGATAACCCACACTCGTAACACAGCCCGGCCTTCTAGATGCTGGTTTGTCTTTCCCTACGTACACTGTGAATGAGCCAATGCGCAGGAACACTGAGCCCAGTGCTTGACAATTGTAGGTGCCAACAAATTGTACTTGTTTAGTCTGGAAGCCACCCAGTGGCTGGCACTGTGGGTTCTGGAGCCTGACTGACTGGGTTGGAATCCCAGATCCACCACTTCCTGGCTGTGTGACTTTAGACAAATGCTTTCACCTCTCCAAACCTCGGTTTCCTCATCTGTAAAGCAAGGCTGATAATCACACCCACTTCACACTGTATCTGAGGCCAAGGAATGGCAGCTGTTGTAGTTACTATTCCTGTAATTTCTTCATTATTATTATTTTTTTTTTAATTTTTTTTTCAACGTTTTTTTATTTATTTTTGGGACAGAGAGAGACAGAGCATGAACAGGGGAGGGGCAGAGAGAGAGGGAGACACAGAATCGGAAATAGGCTCCAGGCTCCGAGCCATCAGCCCAGAGCCTGACGCGGGGCTCGAACTCACGGACCGCGAGATCGTGACCTGGCTGAAGTCGGACGCTTAACCGACTGCGCCACCCAGGCGCCCCTTCATTATTATTTTTAATCCTAAACTTTCTGAGCTCCGTATCTGAAGTAAGAGGTTCTCATCCCTATCTCCCCTCAAAATCTTCCCCGTTTTCAGGGTACTCTTGGGGGTGACTGTCATGGCTGACACTTTGCCTAATCAGGCTGAGCTCCCAAGGTGCAAAGCTCTAAAAAAAAAAAAAAAAAATCCCTCCCCAGGGCTGCCCCTCACAAAGCAACAGCCTCCAAGTCCCAGGAAATCTTGACTCCAGAGGTGGTGAAAGCCAGGGGCCCTCTGAGGCTCAAGGGTTGTTAGATTTCTAGGGAAACCTATCTAAGAGCCCCTCTTTTTTTTAAATTTTTTTTAATGCTTATTTATTTTTGAGACAGAGAGAGACAGAGCATGAATGGGGGAGGGTCAGAGAGAGAGGGAGACACAGAATCTGAAGCAGGCTCCAGGCTCTGAGCTGTCAGCACAGAACCCGACGCCGGGCTCGAACTCACGGACCGTGAGATCACGACCTGAGCCAAAGTCCGATGCTCAACCAACTGAGCCACCCAGGCTCCCTGAGCCCCTCTTTTTTAATAAGACGTTTTTATTGAGGTGTAATTGACATATAACGTCATATTAGTTTCAGGTGTACAACATAATGATTTGGTATTTGTAATGATCGCCATAAGTCTAGTTAACATCTGTTACCATGCATAGTTACCAATAAATTTCTTTCCTTGTAATGAGAACTTTTAAGAGCAACTCTCTTAGCAACTTTCAAATATGCAGCACAGCATTATTAACTACAGTCACCATGCTGTACATCATGTCCTCGTAACTTACTTGTTTTCTAACTGGAGTTTGTACCTTTGACCACCTTCACCCGTTTTGCCCACCCCCCACCCCCGCCTCTGGCAACCGCTAATCTTAAGAATCTCTCTTTTCACAGATGGAGACCCTGAGGACTGAGTCACGGAAAGTACTTGCGTATGCACACACGGAGAGGACTAAAACCAAAGTGGGGAATGGGGAGAGGGGTGGGTTGGGGGGAAGAGGGGTTTGTGAGGGGGACGGACTGGGCTCCTGCACCAACACCCCTGAACAGCTTCAAACAAAATAAAGCAAGGCACTTCTACTGAAAGATAAGATAAATTTCTAGCCCTCCCTCCCCCACATTTTCCAATCAATGTGGCCTTCAGTTTCCTGCATAGAGAGACTCACCAGCACACACATACACACACAGCACAGACAGGCGCGCGCGCGCGCGCACACACACACACACACACACACACATCAGAGACGCACAGATCGACGCACAGACACACAGCAACACGGATACACAAACATGGCAGAAACATACCCCCGCAGGCACACATACACCACATAGAGACACGGACAGGACACAGAAACAGACACACAGACACCCACATTCAAAGACACGCCACAGAGAAACAAGAACACACAAAGACACGCAGAGCGTAAGTGTGTGTTGGGGCGATTCTTGGAGTCCCCAGGGATCCACATAAGCGCCAGAAGGGCTCTTCTCAAGGCCTGTCTATAAATCGCGGTTCTTCACCATCCTCACTCAAAACTCGGGGAAAAGGAAGAAAAGGAAAGGGCACAATTTTTTTTCTTTGGACAGAGGATGGGAAAAGGCATAGACCAAAAACGAAAGACGGAGGAAGAGGGCGAGTGGTCCCTGGAGAGAACGGGAATCTCCCTGAGAGGTGGGGGGCGGGGTTCCCAGGGGGTGTGGCCAGCGAGGGACCCGCCCCCCGGCCGCGGCTCTCTGGAGGCCCCGGGTAGGGGGGGATGCATGGGGGCCAGAGGGGCAGTCAGAGTCAAAGCGGCGACTATTAAAAGACCCTAGGGGAAGGGGCAGGGAGGGGACGCCCCGGAATTGCTGGTCTGGATTAGCTCCTCCCCTGCAACTCTCACGGTCCCTCTCCCCCAAATACACCTAATCACTCAATCTTGCTGGCAATGGGGAAGGAAGGTGACCTTGGCGCTGCCTCCCCGTCGGCCTGGCCCCTCCTCCTCCCCTGCCGAGGTTGCGGGGAGGGGGTCGGGCGGTCAGGGGGAGGGAGAGGGAGGATGCTCGGGACACCGCGCGGATACCCGGGACGTGGGTTGCCATAGGAAACGCTGGGGAGGTGTCCCTAGGCGGGAGGAGGGAGGAGCTCGGCGAGGGGGGGGAGCGGGAAGAGGAGGGGGCTGCAGAGTCGGGGCGGGGGGAGACTGCGGCGGAGGCCGGCGGAGGGAGGCGTACGCGAGAGTGACAGGCGGGACGGCCTGAAGATGGATGGAAGCTCTCGCCAGCACGGCCTCGCTCAGTTCTCCTTCCCAGACCCCCAGACCCGCCCGCCTCAGTGTCCGGCGCAGCCCAGGCTGGGAGTAGGGGCTCCCTCCTGGGGGGCGAGGCCAGCGAAATCCGGCCAGTTCCTCCCCTCTCTCCACCGCACCACTGTTTCTGACCGGACCACCAGTTCCCTGGGCGAGATTAACTGCATCCTTTCTCCCAGGGGGAAACCGAGGCACGGAGGGGTGGGGATGGGTTTTAGGAGAGAGGTGGCTACGGATCTGGTCCTCTGAAGCCTCCTCCCATCCTCTCAGCCCTGAGGGGTCTCTGGGCGAGGCGGCTGGTGTGACCTCTGCCCCCTGCTGCTTCTCTGGAACCTCACCTCCTAAAGCCCGAGGCAACGCCGAGGCTTGGGCGCCGCCGTCCCGTCCGGGGCTGGACGTGGCCGTGCTGGGGATGCGGGCGGGGGTGGGGTTCCCCGGAACCCGGGAGAAGGCGGAGTGGGGGGTCGGGCCCCGCGCGGAGCAGGGCTGAGCTCACCTCTCTGCCTGCGGTCTCCGCGGAGCGGGAGCCGGAGCGAGAGAGCCGAGCCGAAGCTGGTTCTGTCGGCGCCTGCGCCGCAGTCGGGGGGCGGGGGTGACACGAGGGTGGGAGGGGGGCGCCCGCCCCACGGCCTGGCTCTGCAGATGGCGCACCCCTGCAGGATGGAGAGCCCCTGTCTCTTTCCAGAGCTCCCTTCTCTCTCTGAGACCCCAGACCCCTCGCGGAAACCCCCAGGCCTCCCTGGAACCCACCCCCTCCCGCGGCCCCTGAAACTCCACATCTGACTCTCCATCACTCCCTCAATCTCCCATCCCTCTGCCTGAAGACCCTCGCCTTCGCTGAGCCCTCACTTCCTCCTTGTAGCCTCACTCCCCTCTCTGGGTCTCCGTCCCCTGCATGGAGCCCCTAAGCCAGTAGACAAACGCTCTTCTTGCAGAGCACCCCCCCTTCTCCAGAGACTCCAGCTCTCTCTCTCTCAGCCCTCACCCATGGCTGAGCCCCATCTCGCTCTCAGGAGCCCCCTGCCTCTCCCTGGGGCCCTCACCTCTCACTGAGTCCCCCATCCTCTCTCCACTCTCTTTTCCTCTTTGAGCCTCTGTCCCTTGCTAAGGATCAGCCCCTCTCATCTTGAGAAGGAAGCTGGGGTTGGGGAGAAGGGGTTGGGAGAGAAGCTTCATGTCTCCTCTGGAAGGAGCCAATGAGATGGCCTCCCTTGTTCTTGCTTCTAACCTACGGCGAGTTCCACCCTGGGCAGCGTGTGCCTATGGCCCATCTCTCTGGACAGCCAGGCCTTGGCAATTGTGTCTACTTCATTCCTTGTCATGTGCCCACAGCCTTGGTTTTGTCCCACACTTGCTGCTGTGTGCTCTTAGGAAAGTCACCGCACTGCTCTGAGCTGCTTCAGGCACCATTGCACAAACATGCCTTCATGCCTTGAGCATGCATTCTATCTCTCCATGTGCTGGGGGCAGGGACACAGGGATGAATGAACTCTGCGAGATGAGGCCAGATCTTTTTCGTTCACTGCTGTATCCCAGAGCCTCACGTACTGCTTGGCATTGAGTAGGCAGCTCAACAAACATTCACTGAACACAGACCAGTAATAGTAACAAATATATGCTGCTTGTCATGTGTGAAGGGCTTGTCTAAGTGCTTTACATGTACTACTTACTCTAACTATGTGTGTGTGTGAGAGACAGAGGCAGGCAGACAGACAGATGGACAGAGACAGGAAGTCCTGGAGCCCCAAACTAAAGGCCTCAAAGAGTGACAGGAGGTGAAGCTGAAGAAGCATTGGAAACGACCTGTGCTGGTTTTAAAACATGGCAACAAATTCTTTAGCACTTCTCCCATGGAGGGCTGGGGTCCACGTACCCTCTGTTAGTATCTTGGGTGAGCTGATGACTGCCCGGGACAAGTGAGGCTCTGACTCCCAAGGCTAGGACATAAAAGAACATGCAGGGGGGCGCCTGGGTGGCTTAGTCGGTTTGGGCATCTGACTTCGGCTCAGGTCACGATCTCGCGGTTCTTGAGTTTGAGCCTCGCCTCAGGCTCTGCGCTGACAACTCAGAGCCTGGAACCTGCTTCGGATTCTGGGTCTCCCTCTTTCTCTGCCCCTCCCCTGCTCACGCTGTCTGTCTCTGTCTCTCAAAAATAAATAAACGTTAAAAAAAAAAAAAAAAAAAAGGCCGTGCACTTCCCCTGGAACTCTAGCTCTTGGAGACGAGAGGAGCCATGCAAGAAGTCTGTTTACCTTGAGGCTGCCATGCTGTGAGGAAGCCAAAACCACATGGAGAGCCCACGTGAAGCTACGATTCCCAGCAGACGTTGCTCTTTCAGTCATTCCAGTTCAGGCATCAGGTAAGTGAGTGAAGAAGCAACCAGATGATTCCAGTCCACAGCTGTTCAAATCAGTTTCAGCTCCGATGGTAGTGGAGAGGGTTCTGGAAGTTCTGGAGGCAACAGGAAGGGATGAGGTCAAGTGTACAGGAGGATAGGCTGGCCTTGAGCCAGCACAGGAAGGATCCAGTATTCTCTGAGACCCGGGGAAAGGAGAGAGGGTGGCCACTGAGAAGAGATACAGGGTAGTGGTTGTGAGTTGAACTCTGGAGTCTTTCAGGCCCAGGTGTGAATCTTGGTTCTGCCACTTGGTACTTCCATGATTTAACGGCTCTGAGCCTCAGTTTCCCTGACCGTAAAATAGAGGTAATATTAGTAGTTGCCTCTCAGAAGAGTTGTAAGAGTGAAATGAGGTGTTCATATAAGACCCTTAGTGTAGCACCTGGACCAGAGTAATAACTCAACAAATTGTCCCTAATACTCGTATGGTCACCTTAGTTTATAGGTGACGAGGGTAGGAAGTTGAGTGACAAGACATCTGATAAATCGAATGCTCTGGAGAAAAACAAGAAACATCATCCACTAAGAGGAAGGTTTATGGGTGGCTCAGTCAGTTAAGAGGTTAAGTGTCTGACTCTTGATTCTGGCTCAGGTCAGGATCTCACAGTTCATGGGTTCAAGCACCATATTGGGCTGTGCGCTGACAGTGTGGAGCCTGCTTGGGATTCTCTCTCTCCCCCTCTCTCTCTGCCCCACCCCTCCTTGCATTCTCTAAGCAAACAAACAAAGAAACAAACAAACTTAAAAAAAAAAAAAGAGGGGCGCCTGGGTGGCGCAGTCGGTTGAGCGTCCGACTTCAGCCAGGTCACGATCTCGCGGTCCGGGAGTTCGAGCCCCGCGTCGGGCTCTGGGCTGATGGCTCGGAGCCTGGAGCCTGTTTCCGATTCTGTGTCTCCCTCTCTCTCTGCCCCTCCCCCGTTCATGCTCTGTCTCTCTCTGTCCCAAAAATAAATAAACGTTGAAAAAAAAAAAAAAAAATTTAAAAAAAAAAAAAAAAAAAAAAAAAGAAAGAGCAAGGTTTTAGGAGTACTGGATGGCTCAGTCAGTGGAACATGAGACTCTTGGATCTTGGAGTTGATCTTAATTACTTTAAATTTTTTAAACAGTCACATGTGGCTAGTGGCCATCATATTAGACAGTCAGGTGTCGGTGGGACAAACTTGCTGCCAAACTTGATCGTGGGGTAGTGAGTTTGAGCCCCACGTTGGGTTTAGAGGTTACTTAAAAAATAAAATACGAAATAAAAAGGAAGAGAAAGTTTTAGTTCAACAGGAGGCTTAAAAAGGGTGGTGAACCAGCCACAAAAGGCCATATATTGTATGTTTCCATATATATGAAATACCCAGAGTCTGAAAATCCAGAGACAGAGAACAGATTAGTGGTTCCTAGAGGCTAGGGGAAGGGAGGAATGGAGAGTGACTGCTTAATGGGTTTCCTTTCAGAGTGATGGAAATATTCTAGAATGAGATAGCGGCGATGGATGCACAACATCGTGAATGTACTATCATTAGGGAGAAATTTTATGTTATGTATGTTTTACCACAATTTTTATTTTTATTTTATTTTATTTTTTTAAACGTTTATTTATTTTTGAGACAGAGAGAGAGCATGAACAGGGGAGGGGCAGAGAGAGAGGGAGACACAGAATCTGAAACAGGCTCCAGGCTCTGAGCTGTCAGCACAGAGCCCGACGCGGGGCTCGAACTCACGGCCAGTGAGATCATGACCTGAGCCGAAGTCAGACGCTTAACCGACCAAGCCACCCAGGCGCCCCATGTTTTACCACAATTTTTAAAGGGTGGTAAAGATTTGGAATGATCAGTAATAATGATGGTGGTGGTGGGGACGGATATCACTTACTGAGCATTTACTATGTGCCAGGGTAATTTATCTTCTCAGCAACCTTATGACGCCACTTGCCTGAGGTCATTCAGTCACAATGTGGCAGAATCTGAATTTGCTCTGATGGCTCTGAGGCCACGATCTGGAGAGGCCACAGCGTGCGCGGCTGTGACTTTCTTCGGCAGTGTCAGGAGACCTGGGAATGAAGAAAGAGGCTGCTGGTACCCCAGCTCCTGGGGTAGGTCCTCCTGGACAGGTGGGGCAGAAGATGCAGGGGTTCCAGATGGAGGAACTCAGTGAAGTCCAAAAATAGGTGGATGGGAAGAAAGGGAGTCTGAGGTCAGAGTGTGGGATATTGTAGTCAAAGACTTTAGATGTAGAACCCGGTAAGAGGTGAGAAGGTTCACTAAGCCAGTGCTATCCAATAGAAGTTTCTGCAAAGAAGGGAATGTCCTAGATCTGTGCTGCCTGAACAGGCCATATTTAGCTATTAAGCATTTGCAATGGGGCTAGTGTGACTGATGAATCGAATTGTATTTAACCTTATTTATTTAAATGTTTATTTTTGAGAGAGAGAGAGAGAAGTGGGGGAGGGGCAGAGAGCGAGGGGGACACATGATCTGGAGCAGGCTCTGTGCTGACAGCAGAGAGCCCGATGTGGGGCTCCACTTCATGAGCTGTGAGATCATGACCTGAGCTGAAGTCGGATGCTTAACCAACTGAGCCACCCCAGCACCCCTTTATTTATTTATTTATTTGGAAGTACTATTTACACCCAACGTGGGGCTTGAACTCACGACCTGACATCAAGAGTCACACGCTCTACCGACTGAGCCCCCCAGGTGCCCCCTAACCTTAAGTACTTTTTTTTTTAATTTTTTAAGTTTATTTATTTTGAGAGAGGCAGAGACAGCACGAGTGGGGGAAGGGCAGAGAGAGAGAGGGAGAGAGAGAATCTCAAACGGGCTCCCAGCAGCCAGCGCGGAGCCCGATGTGGGGCTTGAACTCACGAAACCACGAGATCGTGACCCAAGCTGAAACCAAGCGTCGGTCGCTTAACCGACTGAGCCACCCAAGCGCCCCAAACTTAATTACTTTAAATTTAAGTTTAAATAGTCACATGTGGCTAGTGGCCACCTTATTGGACAGTTGGGTGTCGGTGGGACAAACTTGCTGCCAGGGCCCTACTTTGGGCATGACTGCCATCTCAGACTCCCATCATCTATCCCTTTTCACCTAGTGCTTCTGCCCTGCCCCCCTATTGGGTCCCTTCTCTACACTGTAGCCACAGGGATCCTTAAAGCATGAGTCAGATTCTCATAGGGGAGTCTCATTCCCTGCCCCAAACCCTGTACTGACATCTCATCTTACTCAGGGTAAGAGGGAGAAAACTGGTGGAATAAATATGGCCACGAACTCTCTGTCCCTTTGCCCTTCAAGAGCTGGCGTTTATTTCTCTTCAGAGCTGGCCCTGGCGACTGCTTCAACCAACCCAATGTGGTGGGAGCAATGTCGTGCCTGTTCTGGACTTAGCTTTCAAGAAGACCAGCTTCCTCTTCTCCCTCTTGGGACACTCCCTTCTGGAAAGCTCCTTCTTGGACTCCAGTCCCCACGCTGAAGACGCCCAAGCCACATGGAGAGCCCACACCCTGGTGCTCCTGCTGACACCCCCAGACAAACTCCCAGCCCGCAGCTAACACCAAACACTACACTGAATGAACAGCATCGTGTAAGTGAGTCATCTTAGACGTGTAAGCCCACTCGAGCCCCCAGATGACATCATGTGAGCGGAATTATCCCATTGAATCCTGTAAACCCACAGTATCTTGAGAGAGAATAAAACAGTGTTGGGCCATTAAGTTGACAGATGGTCTGTTATGCAGCAATGACTATGCCAAACCAGTTCTTACTAGGACCTACGGTTGCCCCTCCCCCACAACCTTACCTACCTCCTTGATCTCATCTTCTTCCATTCCCTCACTCACTACTCCAGCCACACTGGCATCCTTGCTATTCCTAGAATGAGCCAAGCACATCAGGCAAACTCCTATCTCAAGGCTTCAGAGCCTTTGTACTTGTTTGTTTCTCTGCCTTGACTGATCTTTCTCCAGATATCTGCATGACTAGCTTCTGGCTTTATTCAGATCTCTGCTCATATGTCACCTTGTCAAAGAGGTTTTATTTAAACACTGTCGTAGGGACATGGACTGCTCACCAAATTTCCATGTGCTTCACATATATTTCCCAGTTCCCTTGAAGTTAGACAAAGCCATGTGATTAGTTCTGGCCAATGAGACCCAGGTCTCCAAAGAGATCCTTGGCCGCAGAATTTCTTGGAGGAGAAAGAGCAGAACTTAGCATTCATTTAGTTAACAGGAAACCTTGAAAACAACCGAGGGTGAGAAACTGGGTTGCTAAGAAACCTTCTAGAATGGGGGAGACGGTTGGCATCCATTGCTAGGCAACCTAAAAGAAGCTAGACAGGCAGGTTTGGGTTGCAAGCAGCTTTCCCCCTCCTTTTCATAGTCTCTCTGAACGCCAGACTGGATATGCTCTTAGACACTTCTGCTCCAACCCCCTAACTGAATAGATAGGGAAACTAAGGCCTCAAAGGCAAGATGATTAGCCCAAATTCCCTCCGGTTTCTCAACAAGAGCAAAGACAAATGGCATAGGGGGGCATCGTCATGGGGAGTGACCTGGCATGGCTGAGGCAGAGTTTTAGGGTAGAGCTGATAACTGAAGAAGAGTCTATAAAACAATAAGGAAGTCAATTGTGAAAGGCCTTGAATGCCAGGCCAAGAATCTTAGACTTGATCCTGAGGGTAATGGGGAGTCACTGAATGGTTTTCAGTGGTGGTCCCATTTGTTTTCCAAAGACCCCTCGGGCTGCAGTGTGGAGACCCAGGACAAAGTCTCAGTGCCCTCAAGGCCCTTCATGCTCTTGTCAGTCTGTCTCCTCTCTCCTCACCGCCCCCTCCAGCCAGCCACAGCCAACTCCCTTCCATGCCATTTTCTTTTGCGGAGCCTTTCCCCTTGTGGTTGCTGGCGTCTAGAAAGCTTTTTCCTTCACCTGAATCTGCTTAATCTTATTGTTCTAGTTATAATTGCTATATACCGAACTGCCCCCAAAACTTAGTGTGAATAACCACCCTTCCATTATGTCCATGGACTCTGAGGGTCAGGAATTTAGACAAGGTAAGAGGGGATGGCTTGTCTCTGCTCCATGGTGGCTGGGCCTCAGCTGGGAAGACGCTGCTTCAGCTGGGAGTGACTTAAATGACTATGGGCTAGAATCACCTGGAGGCTTCTTCACTCGTCTGGCACCTGGGCAGGTGCCCTTGTCACCTGGAGCACCTGCATGGAGTCTCTCCATAGGTTTTGGGCTTCTTCACTGCATGACGACCTTAGGGGTGTTGGACTTCTTAGGTGGTGGTTCAGTGTAGAAACCTACAGCATCTTTCTGCTACATCTTACTGGTTACAAAGTGGATCACGAAGGCCAGTCCAGACTCAAGAGGCAGGAAATTTATGGAAGGAATGTCAAAGAACTTGTAGCCATGTTCTAAAATGGCAACAACGTACTGAGGGGTCAGTTACAGCTTAAGCATCGCCTTCTCCGGGAAGTGACCTGACGCGCCCTGCTCCATGTCTGGATTAAGTGCCTCCTGTGTCCCCCCCCCCCCCACCGCTAGCCCCACTGTCCATCTCCAAAAATGCATTTCCAGCCCTCTGTTTATGCGTCTTTCTCCTCCTCAGGACTGTGAGTTCAGTAAGGACAGACCACGTCTGTTTTTTTTTTCACCTTTGTACACCCAGCACAGAGCCTGGTAAAAGCAGACCCATAATAAATGTTTGTTGAATGGGTGAGCGAATGAGTGATTGAGGCAAGACCGTGATTGAGGCAAAGGAGAAAGCAAGGATGGGGCGGGGGGCGGGGATCATGAGGGTGGCCATTGAAAAGGTGAGAAGTGATAGGACACAGGACACACTTTGGAAGTGTAGTCAACAGGGATGAGGGATATGAAGCTATGGGGGAAAAGAGGAGCCAAGGATCACCAGGAGATTGTTGGCCTTTTAGTCTTTTAGCCAACAAAGATGTGGGTGCAGAGCAGGCTTGGGAGGACCATGGAAACCAGAATTCATGTTTAGCTATGCCAAGTTTGAGGTGCCAATTAAATACCCCGGTGGAGATGATAAGAAGGCAGCTAGACATAAGTGTCTGGCAGCAGCAGGATGGAGATTCGGGCTTGAGAATTCACAGCTATGGTAAGTAGAATTCCAAGATAGCCTCAAGATTCCCACCTGCTGGTGTGGATGCCCAACAAAACCAGTTCCTCTCTGTATGGGTGAGACCAGGGAGCACGATGGATGTCATTCAGGCAATTAGGTTACATGATGTGACAAAGGGGAAGGGCTTTTGCAGAAGTGAGGTCCCCAGTCAGTTGATTTTTAATTCATCAAAAGAGAGATTTTCCTGGGTGGGCCCAATCTAATCAAGTGAGTCATTTGTTTATTTTTTTAATGTTTATTTGTTTTTGAGAGAAACAAAGTGTGAGCAGGGGCGGGGCAGAGAGAGACAGAGAGAGAGAGAGAGGATCTGAAGTGGGCTCTATGCTCATAGCAGAGAGCCCGATGCTGGGCTCAAACTCCTGAACCGTGAGATGACCTGAGCCAAAGTCGATGCCCAACCAACTGAATCACCCAGGTGCCCCTCAAGCGAGCCCTTTAAAAGAGAGCCTTCCCTTAAAATTAAAATAAGTAACTACATAAATAAAAATAAAAGAGAGCCTTTCCTGGAATGTCTGGCTGATTCAGTCGGTAGAGCATATGACTCTTGATTTTGGGGGCATGAGGTCATGAGTTCCAGCCCCGTGTTGGATGCAGAAATTACTTTAAACATGAATGAGTGAGTGAATGAATGAATGCATGAATGAACGAATAAGATCCTTCCCTGGACCAAACAACTAGAAGCTGCAAGAAGATTCTCTTCGCTGTCTTTGGCAAAATAAGGTGCCACTCTGTGAGAGCACCTGGGAAGACAGAAACTGTGAGTGGCCCTTACAATAATGGCACCAGCTGACAGCCCAGAAGAACACAGGGACTTTGACCCCAGGGAACTGAACTCTGCCCACCACCAGGTGAATCTGGAAGCAGACTCTGAGTTCCACAAAGGAATGCAGCCCCAGCCAACACCTTGACGCAGCCCTGAGATTCTGAGCAGAGAGCCCGGCTAAGCCCTGCCTGGCCCGTAGAGACTCAAACAATAAATGCATGTTGTTTTAGGCTGTTTGTGGCACTTTGTTACCCAGCAATAGATAACTAACCCATCAACATACAGGTGTTTTTAAAACCTTGGAACCAAGATGGTGCAAATAGCCCAGGCCTGGGACCCCACAGAGATGAGTCAATGACCGCGTGAACAGAGTGAGCCTGGAGGGGGACACACCCCGCCCCTCACCCTCAAATGCTTCTTACTCCTTCCAGCCTCTAGGTGTCTCCAGAGTCCGCATAAGCAGGTCTCTCCCCACCTCTTACAGGTCAGAATCCATTTCCTTCTGAAATGGAAAGACCCAGATAACATAACAATAAATGGTCTCCCGTAACAATAAGTGGGCTCCTCCCCAACTTTGCGTCTGGGAACTAAGGCCTGCAAAGGAGCCTTGCCCAAGGTCCCACAGAGATCTAGGACTATCCCTCCCGCCAGGCGCTGGACCCGCCCCCACATTCCCAAGGGCAAAAAGACAGACAACCTCCCTGTTTCCAGCTTTCACTAGGGGAGAGATCCGGGGTGACTGGTAGGCTGAGACTGCAGTTTCTAATTGATCCCAACTGGAAAGGGTGCAGCCTTGAGCTTGGGGCTGCCGGTGTGTGTGGAGAAGGGAAGGAACCCCTCCCGGGGACGGAGCCAGCAGAAATGCCCAGCTGTGGTTATAGGGCCAGTGGCCCAAGTCCCGCTGTCCAGCCCCTGGCACCCTTCGTTGCAGACTGAGTTTCCCCCAAAGCAGACACGGAGACGGGAGACTGGGGTGCAAGAGATTTATTAGGGATATAAACACCTGTGAAAAGAAGAGGGAGGGAGCAAGGTTGGGTACGGGAGGTCAAACTGCGCTTCAGGCCTGGCAAAACCTCGGCCACCCCGGAGGGGCCCTGGGTGAGTGTCCGGAGGGGTGGGTGGTGCAAGTACTGCCTGTCAGCGTGTCCCCACACTGGACAGGAATGGCCAGGCGTTTCTACCTGATCCCCCTGGGCCACCAGACACGGGCTGCCCTAGGGCGAGTGGATCTTGGCAGCTGGAGGCCATCCACCGACCAGATTCCTCACAGCTAGGGAAGTGCTCCTTAAAAGGGGTTCAAGGGTGACACCCATCTCTATCTTCCTCACCTTCTCAACTCTTCCTGGAGGGATTTTTTTTTTTCCCCATCTTGCTTTCAATCAGAGGCTGAGCCAAAGCACTGGAATTCTTGCACCTCCCCAAACAGACACCCCCCTTCTGTACACACCCAGCCCTCCCAAACCTGCAATCGTCCTCTTTTAACGCATCTATGTGTACCCCAGTCCCCAAATACCCTCTCTCGATGAGGTCTGCACACTTGGCCTTCGTTCTTACAGGGGACACAGGCTCTGTCCAACCTCAGGAATCCACTGGACCTGGCAGTGGAGGCACTGGGGCGGGGGGGGGGGGGGGGGGAGGGTGACAGAGTTTGAAAAGGCTTTCCTCGGTTTCCAAAACACGCTGGTAAGAATCTCAAGGACAGGAATCACTGTGGCTTCTGTTGCTCCTCTTTTAGTCATTCAATAAATCTACACTGCAGGCCAATGACGGGCCAGCTCTGGGACCAACCCCGCCAGCCCAGGCCCTGCGCTGACAGCCTAACGCCATCTGTGGATTCAAACAGGGAAGGAGAGGCAGCACCCTGACACGACACTCCGCCAGGGCAGAGAACCAAGATGCAGGGCCCCGACTTTGACCTTGGCCGCTTGCAGGCCCTCCTGCAGTTGCTGCACCACCCTGACCCCGTTTCCTCTTCTGGACAATGGAGTAATATACTTCAGGGGGCACCTTGTTAAATGCTGCTCACCTCGAACTTCATTTCACCCTGAAGAAGGTACTGTTATCATCTTCATGTTATTCATATTGAGAGAAGAGTCAGGGTGAAGTGAATTTGCTCAAGGTCACACAGATGCTCAGTGGTGGTGGTGCTGGGGCTTTTGCGCCCAGACGATGTGGCCCGACCCTTCTTAATTCTCATGAAGGGCAGGGTCAAACAGGCCCCCTTGGGCCAGGGATGCCTGCGACACTTGTTTCATTTGGTCCACAAGGATTTAAAGAGAGTTGCGTCAAAAAAATGAAACAAATAAAAATAAATAAATAAAAATAACGGAGTCAGCTTTCATTTTGTAGTTGAGATGTTCACAGAAACATCCAGATTTCTACCTTCTCTTGAAAAACCAGGCCACCGTGGGTTGCCTTCCCACAAGGTCACAACTGGCGGGAGGAGAGCAGCTGTCCCCACGGAGTGTCTACCCAGACTCTCTCACGGACATGACCTGCCTGGCCCTGTGGGGGATGAATGTGTCACCCTTAATCAAGACCAGGGAGTCCTGAGACAGAGGGAGACAGAGGCCTAAAGGGGCCAGGTGCCTTGCCCAGCGACCCCCAGCTCTTCCTGCACATGGACTTCAATCTGACAAACTGTCTGGGGGAGGGTTGAGGAAAGGCACAGACATGTAGAACCACAGGGCAAGGTCGGGGCAAATACACTTTATTCAGTCCTGGCATCAGACTGGCGAAGTCCTGCTGTGGGTGCCAGTGCCCCAGATCGGGGGACCCCTCCCCTCAGCTACTAGACTAGTTCTCCAAGACCACAGACAGTGACATCTCTTCACTCACATGACGTTTTCTGGGTTTTTTTCATTGTCTTTTTGTTGTTGTTGTTTTTCTTAAAAAAAAAAAAAAAGAGAGAGAGAGAGAGAGAAAGAGAGAAAGAGAAAGACAGACAGAGAGAGAGAGAGAGAGCGCGAGAAAGGCCCAGAGCCGGAGCACCAAGCTTAAAGGAGGCAGCTGGTGGCTTTGTCAGCGACGGGAACGCGTGGGGCAGAGACCTGCAGAGACCCTGGGCAGGGGTCCAGGAGGACTCTGGGACCGTTTGTTCCTGAGATTTGTGTGTGTGAATGAGAGTGTGTGCTCACCCGGGAGGGTGAACACACGCCGGTGAGATACAGGTAGTGAGGGCAAAAGGGGGTATGGGGAGGCCGGAGGGGCGGGACTTGAGCTGAGAGTTGGGGAGTAAGAGGGGGAATTTGGGGCAGGGGTCCCCGAGGGCACCTCGAACCGGACACAACCTCCTCCGACAGCAGCGCTATCCAGATTTTTCACACGGAAAAACAGGCGCAAACGGCACACCTCCACTACTCTGCCCCTCCCTTCGGTGTCACTGGCCCAGTCGATGGTCTCAAGCCAGCTGTTCAAAAGTGGGTCTCTTCTTGTCACTCCGTCTGCTCTCATGCCTCAGTCTCAACACCCCCGCCCCCGTACCAACGTGCCTCAGCTTCTCCCACTGAATACGGTCACTGTGGGCACAGGACTTGAGTGATAGAAAAGGGCGGTGGGCTTAAGGGAGGAGTCCAGGCTGGGAGTGTGCCTTAACGTAATGGGGCACTTGGGATGGGGGTGGAGAGCAGCAAGGCCCTTGTCCCCAAATAGACTGATAATTGCCTTGGTTCAGAGCTTTCTTGGGCGGTCCTCTCGT
Source organism: Lynx canadensis (assembly GCF_007474595.2). Taxonomy (NCBI): domain Eukaryota; kingdom Metazoa; phylum Chordata; class Mammalia; order Carnivora; family Felidae; genus Lynx; species Lynx canadensis. Next base: position 27,201,352 of record NC_044305.1, on the reverse strand, counting down.
GGTGCAGTTCCAGATGAAGACCCTATTCCCAATTCCCGGATGGGGGAAAGAAAAGGCAAGTTTCTGGGTGCCAAGGTAGACTGTGGAGGCAGTCTAGCGGTGTGTGTATAGCAGGCGGGAGGGTGCACGTCAGTCTGGGTAACCCCGCAAGGAAAAGGGGTTATGCCACTTAGGGAGAGTTCCAAGCGCCAAACCCAACCCTTCCGGGCCAGCTAGTCTCTTTCTCCCCCTTCCTAGTGCTCCTCCCATTAAGGCAGAGACGCCCCGTCGGGTTGAAAGGAAGCCGCGGCTCCCGGATCAAAAGATTTCTAAGGATCGCTCAACGCCCGCCCCACTTCTTCCCGGAGCGGGCCACAGAGGCTTGCGGTTCAACTGGGACCGGCCCCCTCCTCCTAAGAAGCATTAAGCATGCGCGAGAAGGGGGCGGGCCCCAGCGCTCGGGGGAGGGGAGCGAAGGGGTTTGGGAGGAGCGCGCGGTGCCGCCCAGCCGCAGCGCCCCCCTAAACCAGGGAGGAGGCGGGCTGGGCGAAGGCGGAGGGATCGGGAGCAAGGGCAGGGGCGTGTCCTCCGGCCACGAGGAGGGGCGTGTGCGAGGTGGGGGGAGGGGTGCAGGTCTGTAGGAGTGGACGGGAGGTGTAACGGAGGGGGGCTGGCTGCTGGTGGCTGTGCGGGAGGGGGCAAGACGGGGCGGGGCTTGGATGTCAGGGAAAGAGTGGGGGTTGGGCTGCCTTGGGGTGTGTCTGCGGGGGAGGGGCATGTCTGGGTTTGAGGGGGATGGGCACGTCTGGGAGGGGGGAGGCTGCGCGGGAGATGGGGTGCCAGCCTCGGCCTCCGAGGGGCCCCAATACCTGATTCCTGTATGTAAACAGCTGGTTTGGGGGCGTGCGCGCCCCGCTGACGGTGGGCTCAGTAGGTGAAAACCAGGTCGGCGATGCTAGACGGGCGCCAGTCCCCCGCGATCATCTCGGTAACTTCGGGGGTGCAGTAGTCCGGGAACTCGAAATGCGACGTGCCCGAGGGGGGCGGCAGGTCCGGGTCGCGGTCCAGGGCGCTGCAGTCCAGGCCGGCGGGGCCGGGGGGCAGTCTGGACAGAAAGCCCAGCGGCTCCTCCCCCGACGCCACCGTCTCCTCTTCGCCTTCCTCCACCGCCGCCGCCTCCTCCTCCTCTTCCTCTGGCTCCTCGTCCTCCGACGGAGTGGGGGAGGCGGCGGTGACAGCCGCCCCCTCGCCCGACGGCCCTTGGGCGCGCTCCGCGGGTCCCCGGGCAGCCCGCCCCGCTGGGACCATCCTCCACAGCTCCCTCCCTGGGGTCTCGACCAGGCGCACTTCCAGCAGCTCCTCGTCGTCGTCCTCGTCGTCGTCCTCGGGCGCCGCCGCGCTGCCCCCCAAAGGCCCGCCCGCTGCTCGGCGGCCCCCGCGGCCAGGCAGCTGCGGCCCGGGCTTGAGCCGGCTGCCGCCACCACCGCCGCCGGGGGGGCGGGGCCGCGCCTTGGCGGGCGCCCCCTTGCTCTTTTTGCGCGGCCGGTACTTGTAGTCCGGGTAATCCGCCATGTGCTTGAGGCGCAGCCGCTCCGCCTCCCGCACAAACGGGATCTTCTCCGAGTCCTGCAGCAGCTGCCAGCGGCGGCCCAGGCGCTTGGAGATCTCGGCGTTGTGCATGTCGGGCCACTGGTCCATGATCTTCCGCCGCTCGTGCTGCGACCACACCATGAACGCGTTCATCGGTCTCTTAATGTGGCCGCTCGGCGTCTTGCACCAGCCGGGCTCACGCGCCCCCTCCTCGGCCGGCCCGGGCCCCGGGGGCGGCGGCCCGCCGTCCCGCTTGGCCCTCGCGCCCCGCTGCTGCACCATCGCGCCTGGGCCCGGGGCCGCTAGACGCCGCCGGGGGCCGTCCGCATCCTCCGCGGCTGGGGGTGGGGGAGGAGGCAGCAGCGACGGAGGGGCGGCCCCGCCCCGCAGCTCGGCCCGGCCCCCGCGAGCTGGGGAGCGAGGAGCTGGGCGCTCGGGCCCAACGGACGGCGGGGGGAGAAGGTCAGCGGCGCGGTCTCAGGCGGGCTCGGCGCGCCCCCGCCGCCTCCGGCAAGTTGAGCCCAGCCGCACGCTGCACATTGTTTTGCGGGGGCGGAGGAATCGCACCCTCCGGCCCCCGCGGGCTCTCCTCTCAGTCTCCTGCTCCGCCGCGGCCCGCGCGCGCCGCTCCCCGCCCCGCCGCCTTCCAGTGTCTTTCTCCCCGCGCGGCCCCGCCGGCGCGCGCGCCACCCCTCCCCCTCGCCGTCTGCGGGCCGCTGCGGCGCGCGCGGGGCCGCCCCGTGTAAACACCGAGGTGCCCGCTTGGGCTGCGGCCGGGCCACGCCTCGCGCTCAGGCGGCGCGTCACCCGTTGCTGGGCAGAGAAGCTGGTATTTGCATCTCCCAATCGCTGGCTGCCGGGGCGGGGCGGAGCTCGGGCTGCGGGGCTGGGCGGTCTCGCTGGGTTGGAGGGTGTCGGATGAGGTTGGTTTCTTTTCTTAGGCTGGGGACTGGGAGGAGGGTGGGGGAACGCGGAGCGTGCTTCCCATCTGCCTCCGAAAGCTCCCGCCCCACGTTGCCTTTGAAATTTTAGCTTATTCTGTGACACCTGCCGCCAGGTGGGACATCCGCCCCCTCCTCTTTCAGGAGCGTCTTTCTGCACAGTCCCAGGACAGAATGTGGGGGCACTCAGGCTCGGGAAAGCTCAAGAGTACAGTCTCATCGTTTCAGAGATGCAGCCCCTGCCTACTACACGTAGGGTCCAGCCACACAGAGAGCCTCGACAAATGCTTTGAACTCAATGAACGAAGCGCTTTCATATTATTTTAAACCTCGTTTGAAGCCCCACAAGAGTCCTGAGAAAGAAAGGAATAGGACGCCTATTTTCCGGATTCAGAACAAGAAAGACACACAGACTAGTAAGGCTCGAATCCTAGGCTCGAAGTCCCTCCCTCTCTTCCCAGCTCAGCGCATCTCGCTGGGGCGAGTCGCTGGATCATCTCGCCTACCAGCCAAGGGTCCTGAGCAGGGCTGACTAACTGATTTTTCACAGTCCTCAGGCGAGGTTCGAGGATGTGTGAGTGTCCCATCCCCAGGTCCCAACCTACACAGCCACCCGCGGGGTGCGGACAAGGGCGCGACGCCCCTCCTGGGTCTGGAGAAGCGTGCGCGGGCACGGGGGCGGAGCCAGCGCGAGGGGCGTGTCCGCGACGCATGCTCTAGGCGCGTGGCGGGGAGGGGCTGCGCGCTCCCAGTTCACCACGTGTGAGCCGGCTCGGGAACCGCGGGCCCTGTGCTGCCCCCGGGGGAGGTCACCTTCACGGCGCCATGGGCCTGGGCGATGGGAGGGGGCGCGTAGGCCTCGCCCCTCAGGACTAGGAGCTGGGAGGGGTCGGGACGAGGTCCTCTAAAGTGTCTTTCTGCTGGGGCGTAGTGGGCACTGTCCGGGGCGGAGAGTGGAGAGCCGGGCGACAGACCTCACCCACCACTGGGCGGGTTGGGGCAGAGAGCCCAGTTGGAGGGTGTAGAGCAGGGAGGAAGGGCTGAGGTGCGGCTCCGCAGACGCGGGGGGCGGGGTGATGCTCTGGGTGCCCGGGAGGGAAATGGGAGCGTGTGGCCGGCGGGAGGGGGCGATTCTTAAAGGCGCAGGGCGCTCGGAAGGAGAAGGCCGCGCTCCCGACCAAATGGTCCTTCCTCGGATTTACTGGACGCTGAGATTCGGAGCTTCCCTGAGTTTGAACCTTCAGAACTGGAGCCTGGCCTGTTCCATCCTCCATGGAGTCAGAATTACAGTATTCGTATCCCGATTCCTCCTCCTTGTCCTTGAAATGGGGGAAAAAACCATTTCTCCCTCATATGGTTGTCTTACAAGTTAAATGGGGATACTGGCTGTGAACAAATCTGACACCTAGTAAATGCTCAATAAATATTAGTTATCTGGGACTCTAGGCACCAACAACGTAGAGACACCAACATAATTTTTAAAATTGGCGAGGTGGGGATGGGTTTATTTCAAAAAGGGCATCCGGGCACTTGGTGGGGGGGCACAGTTAGTTAAGCTACTGACTTGATTTTGGCTCAGGTCCTGACCTCCGGGTTCCTGAGGTCCAGCCCTGGGTAGGACGCTGCACTGACAGCACGGAGTCCGCTTCTCTCTCTCTCTCTCTCTGCCCACCCCGTGCTCATGCTGTCTCTCAAAGAAACGTTAAAAAAAAAAAAGTGTGTGAGTGCATTGCAATCAATTTTAGAATATTTTCATCAACTCCCAAGGAAATTCTGTGCTTGTTTTCCATATCTCCACCTCTGTCTCAATGGATTTGCTGCACCATTTTATATTCCTACCAGCATGTGTGAGGGATGCAATGTCTCCTTGCTCTTACTTTTGAAAATACGGCTCTTGGGGCGCCTGGGTGGCTCAGTCGGTTAAGCGTCCGACTTCGGCTCAGGTCACGATCTCTCGGTCTGTGGGTTCGAGCCCCGAGCCCCGCGTCAGGCTCTGGGCTGATGGCTCAGAGCCTGGAGCCTGCTTCCGATTCTGTGTCTCCCTCTCTCTCTGTCCCTCCCCCATTCATGCTCTGTCTCTCTCTGTCTCAAAAATAAATAAACGTTAAAAAAAAATTAAAAAAAGAAAAGAAAATACGGCTCTTAAAAATGTATTCTCTTGCCTCTAGCTTTGTCAAAAAGGTATCATGCTGTTATATATCCTGGTATTTACTTTCTCATTCAGTATTATAGTGCTAAGGTTCACCTAAAGTATTGCACCCATATGGGGTTGGTTCATTTTCCACTGTGGGGATATGCTACAATTTTCCTATCTGTTGTCCTGTCCATGGACAGTTGGATTATTGCCAGGTTTTTGCTCTTATAAAGGAGTGTTACTGTTAACAATCCTAGATGTGTCCCTGGAGTTCAAGTGCAGGGTCTCCAGAGTATATATCATGGAAAGTGTGATGGCTACATCTGAGGACGTGTGAATGCTAACTTTTACAAGGTAATGTCGTAAAACTGCCAACTTGCACCAATTTACTTTTTCACTAGGAGCAGAGAAGAGATTCTTTTCATCCACATCTTGTCCAAAGTTTGGTATTATCAAGCATCTTAATGTTTGCTTGCATTATTCTCTCTCATCATGATTTCCGTTTGCTCTATGGCACTTACCACCTTCTGGAATTATTTTATTTGTTCACTCGGTTTTTGCCCATCTTCCCTCCACTAAAATGTAAGATCCACGAGGGCAGAGATTTTTGTCTGTTTTGTTTTATGGCTCTATCCCTAGGAGGGTGCCTAGCACATCATAAGTACTGATTAAATATTTATTGAGTGAATCAAAGACAGTGTTCTATCAAGAGTACACTCAAATTCCTACGGGAGCCCAGAGAAGAAAGTAAAATTTTGAAAAAGAAAACCTAAAACTCAGATCCGCTGCTGAGATGCAGCGGTTATCAGTGCATACAGACTACCTTGAGTCCTTTCTAATGGGTGCCCCAGAGTCTAAATCTTGTAGGCCACGGGTGTTCAAGGCTGGGCTCACCACTGAGCTGTTTAGTGTAGACTGCAGTAGGAAGACAGTGAGTTTCTTGGAGAGATGCTGACCACCACTACCCAATGGTCCAGGCCACCATCACCTCTCATCGGGCACCTGTCCAGCCTCCTTTCTGGTCCCTGCACCCACCAGGTCTCCTTCCATTTCATTCTCTTTCCTGAAGCCAGAGCAATGGTATGTTTTACTCACAAATCTGATTGTGTATCTTCCCTTTTTAAAAACCTTCATTGCTTTCTTCATTACTCTCAAGATGAACACCAGGCTTTTATTGACCCAGCAGGCTTGGTCTGACCCCTCCTCACCAATGTGACCTCCTCTCTTACTTTCTTTGTCCTGAGCCAATTTCCAGCCACACTGGCCCTCCTCCCTTTGTGGAACAAGCTGGGCTGCCTCCCCACACAGGGTGTTGAGAAGTCCGTTCCCTCACCCTTCCAGCACTCCTACCTCTGTCTCCCTCCTTGTAGCCCTCCTAGCCCCATGTCCCTTGCCTTCAGTGCACCAGTGGCCTACCTGGCCCATGTGGCACTTGGGATAGAGAACTTTTTAACACCTATATCCTCTAAATGGCAGTATTTTCAACAACAGTTATAAAATATAATAAATAATATTAATGATAATGGCCAGAAAAGAAATGTAGATGGTGAAAATATTCTTTGAACTTTTTATATGTAAGCATGTCAGCAAAAATAAACATGACAATACAAAAAAGGGAAGAGTATTGAATCAATAGTTTTCAGTTACATTAATATATTTCTTTGAAAAATAAAAAAATAAAGAACACACCTACATAGTCGTCTATTGCAATAATGATTACGTTACGTTACAGTTTAAAAACACGAAAATGCTTTAAAAATAACAATCAGGGGCACCTGGGTGGCTCAGTCAGTTAGGCATCCGACTCTTGATCTCAGCTCAGGTCTTGATCTCAGGGTCATGAGTTCAAGCCCTGTGTTGGGCTCCATATTGGTCATGGAGCCTACTTAAAAAAAAAAAATTTTTTTTAAAGATTCAATTTTAAGATTAAATATATTATTCAAGTTTGGTAAAACATAATTTTACCAGGGGCACCTGGCTGGCTCAGTCAGCAGAGCGTGAGACTCTTGATCTCACGGTTGTGAGTTTAAGCCCCACGTTGGGCAAGGAGCCTACTCAAAAAACGCCACCAAAAAAAACCCACATAATTTTACCAAATGAAAATTATAATGTAATGTAATATAATATAGCATAATAATATAATTTTACTAAATAATAAAATCTGCAGTTACCACACAGCGATTCACTCTGTTTCCCTGTTTCAGCTTAAATACAAAAGCTTCAAGTGGTCACATAGGATGACAGAATTGAAGCAACTCAAGCTTCATAATCACTGTGCTATCATTGTTTATTTTGAATCTATTGTTTAAACAGAGACATATGTTGTACCAAAGGGGCTGCAGACACAAGTGCTCAGGAAGCTAGCTGGAATAATTCTGTACTGTTACGAGCTTATTTTCAAAACTAACATGTGTAGCTGCATCTGACTCGGCATGTGTTAGGGGCTGACTGAACGGGTAGTGCTCTGAATTAACTTCCTTGTAGAATATAATGTTTATTAGTGCACAAATAATTAAAGTAGGCTGATTTGAAGCTTACAAATATATTATTAAGACTCAAGTTAGACCAACAAATTGATCTTCGGGGAGGAGTATTTTACCACTGACAAGGTTTAGAAGGGTGGGCCCATGGAGGAGATAATAAAAGGCAGGCTGACTTTCAATCCGTTTTATTATTGTTTTTAAATTCTCTGCAGACGACACACCCTCTCGTTGCCTGCACAGCCCCACTTGGAACACTACGGCAGAGCAGAAGCTCCGTGAGATCAGAAGACCCGCCGAATTTCCACTCGCACCATGGTGTCCCCAGCACCTAGCAGATCTTGACAGAACAGAGACTCTGAATATCTGTTCAAATAAGGGAGGAAGGAGCCAACCCAGACACCATCATGCAACTCCACGCACCCCAACTCTATCTTGCTCCAAAACATCAGTGTGTGAACTGGCATGATCATCAAGGATGTTCCTAACGAAGAGAGAGGACAGTAAGAACAAGGTAATTCGCTTTTTGATTTACCTGACTGTCTTCTTTAAAAATTCAGAGATTAAAGGCATGCCTGGGTGGCTCCGTCGGTTAAGCGTCCGACTTCGACTCAGGTCATGATCTCACGGCTTGTGGGTTTGTAAGTTCAAGCCCCACATCGGGCTCTGTGCTGACAGCTCAGAGCCTGGAGCCTGCTTCGGATTCTGTGTCTCCTTCTCTCTCTGCCCCTCCCCCACTCGTGCTCTGTCTCTCAAAAATAAATAAATGTAAAACAAAATTTTTTTTTTAATTCAGAGATTATGATGGTGAGTGTGAGCGTGTGTGTGTGTTTGTGTGTGTGCCATGTCTCTTTCTTTTACCAAATAATAGTATAGAACTGCACATGGGGCTCTTGATCACTTAAAAATGGCTGGTACAGGGGCACCTGGGTGGCTCAGTCAGTTAAGTGTCCGGCTTCGGCTCAGGTCATGATCTCACGGTTTGTGAGTTTGAGCCCCGTGTCGGGCTCTTTGCTGACAGCTCAGAGCCTGGAGCCTGCTTCGCATTCTGTGTCTCCTTCTCTCTCTGCTCCTTCCCTGCTCATGCTCTGTCTCTCTCTGTCTCAAGAATAAGTAAAACATTAAAAAAAAATGGCTAGTGCAAATCAAAATGTGCTATAGTGCAAAATTTTCACTGGTTTTCAAAGACCGCATAAAAAATGTAAAATATTGCATTAACATTTTGCTCTTGATTTTGTGTTGAGATTATAATATTTTGTATGTATTAGTTAAATAAAATACGTTAAGATTAATTTCACCTTTTTTTACCATTTTATTTATTTATGTATTCATTTATTTTTAATTAATTAAGTTTTTAATTTTTTTTTTTTTTTGAGAGAATGCAAGTAGGGGAGAGGGGAAAAGGAATAGGAAGAGAGAGAATCTTAAGCAGGTTCCACACCCAGGTCAGGGGCTCAGTATCACGACTGTGAGATCATAACCAGAGTCAAAATCAAGAGTCTGATGCTCAACCCACTGAGCCACCCAGGCACCCGCTTTTTTTAACCTTTTTAAATGTGGCTTCTGGAAAATTAAAAAAATAATAATGTTTATTTATTTTTGAGAGAGATAGACAGAGCGCAAGCAGGGGAGGGGCAGAGAGAGACAGAGACACAGAATCTAAGGCAGGCTCCAGGCTGTGAGCTGTCAGCACAGAGTCTGATGTGGGGCTCGAACCCACAAACTGTGAGATCATGACCTGAGCTAAAGTTGGTTGCTTAGCCAACTGAGCCACCCAGGTGCCCTTGGAAAATTTTAAATTACACTTAAGGCTTGCATTATATTTCCAATAGATAAGACTAATATAGAAGGTGGAGGTTTTTCTCATTTTATTTTATTTATTTTATTATTTATTTTAAATGTTTATTTTTGAGCGAGAGCGTGAGCGGGGGAGGGGCTGAGAGAGAGGGAGACCGAGGGTCCAAAGCCAGCTCCGCGCTGACAGCGGAGAGCCCGATGCAGGGTTTGATCTCAGGAACGGTGACCTCATGACTTGAGCTGAAATCAAGAGTTGGACACTTAACCAACTGAGCCACCCAGGGGACCCAGTTTTTCCCATTTTAGCAAAATTAAAAGTGGGCCATCTTTTGCCTATCCCCCAATTTTAAAATGTGTGTTTTGAGTTTTGTTTTGTTTTGTTTAGGTTTTGTTTTGTTTTTGTTTTTTTTTAAACTTCTCTGTGAAATTCCCAAGTTTTAAAAATCCTGCTGGAATACTGGATGGTCAATCCATGAGATGTAGTGTGAGATTCAGAAAAACACAAGGCAGAAAGGAGAGACCAGAATTGGGGACAGGTTTACGGAGAGAAGAGGACAGCGGGAGAGTCATTTTAACAGCACCAGCATGACTCATGGAATGGGGAATAATCATATTGGAGAAGGAAGGGAAGGTGACTGAATGGGGAGGGGATTTTATCTGGGTAGTGGGTCCCACCTGGTGACTCTGAAATCACACACCACTGGTAAATCCCCACATCTCCTGGAGTATAATCTTTACCCCCACAACCTGACTCTGAAATTCATCAGACTTTTTCTTTTGGGGGTGACCATATTATTTATGATGAAAGGGACACTGTTAATAATTATGCTGGAACAAGAGAAATAAACTGGGTAAACTGGGAAGCAGGTTATCCTCATCTCATTGGCTAAATGTCGGGGACTCCCCTTCGATGAGTTAGAAGTCAAGCAGGCAGATACTGGGGTTTTAAACAATCAAAGTGTCCAGGGTTTGAAATGAAAATTTGTTCAATATTATTAATCTTTGGGATGTTATTTCAACTCCTTTGTTTCGATTTTCTCATCTGCAAAATGGGAGAGTATAATAGGTTAGGACATGGGACGTGATAAAAGGCTCAGTAAATGGTAGCTATAACAAAAGCAACAAAAAGATACAAAAGGCAAAACTATAAAGATAGTAAAAAGATCTATGGTTGTCGGGGTTTGAGGGAGAGAAGGTTGACTAGGTGAAGCACAGAAGACTTAAATCCTAATGCATGAGAATATTAAAAAATCATTTTAAACATCTGGAGAATCTCAAGATGGAATGAAGAATTCGACAAAATAGTTGAATTGTATTAGAAATGTATGAAGCGGGCGCCTGGGTGGCTCAGTCGGTTAAGCGTCCGACTTCAGCTCAGGTCACGATCTCGCGGTCCGTGAGTTCGAGCCCCGCGTCGGGCTCTGGGCTGATGGCTCAGAGCCTGGAGCCTGCTTCCGATTCTGTGTCTCCCTCTCCCTCTGCCCCTGCCCTGTTCGTGCTCTGTCTCTCTCTGTCTCAAAAATAAATAAACGTTAAAAAAAAATTAAAAAAAAAAAAAAGAAATGTATGAAGCAACCCCACTGAAGAGGGTGGGGAAAGGGTGCTGACTTAAGTAACTTTAGAAATGAGTGGCTCCTGTAAAACTAAACAGTAACGAAGTACTGTCCTCTAGTTGTTTCCCACAGGGCTATGGGTTAACAATGCTGATACTGCTGTATATGTATACTGGAAATGAACAATTAGGTAAATGGATGGTGGAGAGTGGGAGCCAGGTCTCTCATTGTTGGAGTGGGAATGTACAGGTAGACAAGGAGAGAAGGCTATAATGACTAGTGGTAACGGATTAGAATTGGAAATAGAAATAGGAACTCATGTTTAGCTTACTACAGATACAGATGGTTACATGCAGAAATATTTATACATGTGTGTACACACACAAGTTAGCATATACACATATACTTCTTTGTTCTGTTAGTTGAAAAGGCTTCAAAGAAATGACACTTCAGTAGCAATGAGCACCCTTAGCGTCCCAGTCTTGGTTTCTAATATCATTCTCCAATGGGAGGAATGGGGCCTTTTGAGAAACAGCTGATTCTAGGACTGGAGCAGGAAATATGCAAGATAAGCCTGGGGCGAAGATAAGTGCCCCAAAACAACAACAGTGTGAAGGAAAGACACACGAAGACGCGGGATATGTCAAAGGGACGCAGGAGTTAACTAAAAGAGCCCCCAAAGGCCAAAGCTGGAACAATTTGAGCAACAAAATTAAGTAGTATTGGATCATAACCTAATGTATGAAATAAATATCTATGAGTCCATACTGGTATAAATAAATAACTGAATAAATCAATAGAAAGGATAAATCTTGAGTGCAGAAAAACTCCAAATAACTATGTATATACCCTACTCTTTTTTTTTTTTTTTTAATGTTTGTTTATGTTTGACAGAGAGAGCCCCAGCAGGGGAGATGCAGAGGGAGGGACAGAAGAAGCAAGCTATGCACCCACAGCAGAGAGCTCAATGGGTGACTCAAACTCATGAATGGTGAGATCATGACCTGAGCCCAAGTCAGTCACTTAAACCACTGAGCCACCCAGGCGCCACTAAATACTCCACTCTTAAAGGGGTGGAACAAAAATCCCACCCTTACGTGTGGCCTGAGCATAGTCACTTCATTCCAAAGAGGACAGTATGAAAAAGGGTGAAAGTAACTTTCCAGTGGAGAAATCTGACAAATTCCTCTTCATCCAGGTGTTCGAGGTCAACACCAACAATGATAAGTCATGTTGATGTCTGAGAAACTGCCACAGCCCAGAGGAACCTAAGGGGTCGTGAGATAAATGCTAAGTGGCAGCCTGGATGGGATCCTGGCATAGAAAAAAGACATCAGGTAAAAACTAAGGAAATTTGAATAAACTATGAACTTTAGCTACTAACAGTGTATCATTATTTAACAAATCTATCATGTTAATATAATATGTTAATAGTAGAGGAGAGAGGGTGGGTGGGGGATAAAGAATTTTGTATTATCTTCACAATTTGTCTATAAATGTAAAAGTGTTCTAAAACATAAGGTTTATTTTTAAAAACACGGCACAAGGCTTTATTTAGTTTATTTACACTTTAGAGTGTCAAAGCCATTACACTGCCTACCTTGGAAATGGAATTTCCTCAATGGATTAAAATAAATATTCATTTATCCTACAGTTTTAATATGTTTTGAATCCAGGAGTTAAATTGATCAATAAAAGTTGGCTACCAATTACTTAGGTCAATGTCTTATGAACTCAGCATCAAAAACGCAGCGTCGTTAATTTGTATGTAGTTGTAATACAAACAAGGAAAGACGACTGGTTCCTTGATCATTTTAACTTCGATGAAAATACCTGTAATGAAAGAAATCCACATAGAGCAGATATCAACCCCAATGCTTGCATTTTGCTTGCCTAAAATTGTTTAGTACAGAACGACTTATATTGTTGTGTAATTGGAACAATTTTGTTCTCCTTAAATAAAATACCAGCCAAAGATCATTCAGGCTGCAACTGACAAAAGGCGTTACTACTAGTTTCTTCTAATTTAGAGAATTCCCTTTTTTTTTTTTTTTTAAATCGAGAGTCTTGTTGCTACATTGACGCTAAAAGGAGAGCGGGGTCGAAGCCCATTGGTGGTGTCCCTGGGCCGAGGGCAGGACTCTAAGCCAAGGGGCCTGCCCATTGGTGGGCTGCCCGGCAGCTGTGGGGCAGGGGCGCCTGGGATGGAGCTCGGAACCCATTGGCTGCGTCGCTGGAGGATGGTGTAATGGACCGCCAAGGCCTGTGCAGCCGGTTTCTACAGCAACGGAGGCTTGAAAGAGCCACTCAGATTTCGGCGTTCACCCCCAACTCCCCCTTCCGGAGGGGGCAGGGCGGCCTGGATTCGAGGGCCGGAGAGGAAGGCGTGGGGGATGGGAGTTAAGGGGACAGAGCCTTCCTCCGACCAAAGCTACCTTGCAAAGCAACATTTGAACTGGGTTCGAGGAACCTGGCCTGCGTGTTCACTGGGCGGGGGGGGGGAAGAAATCTGCCAAACAGCCATAAAGAAGAAAGCGAATGATATATAATACCGTCCCTCCCTGATTTTTCCATTGGTAATATCTTGCATGTGAACGAGCACAAAGCCCGGCACAGAGTAGGGCCTCAATACTTACTGGGAGGGAGAAAGAAAAGGAAGGGAGGAAGGAAGAGAAAGGGGAGACGGAGGGAGGAGGATCCATGATGTGGGCAACGTGGCGTGAGACAAAGTGCCCGCCCTCCTGGGCTGAAATTCCACAGTCAGACCCCGAGAACTGAGGGGGAGTGATGGCTTAGGAATGGGGGCTTGAAGGAGAGTGGGGTCGCCGGGGCGCTGGCGGAGGGAGGGGGCGGCTTACAGGCTCCTGGCTCTGGATATTTGGAAGACCTGACTGTGCAGTAAGACGCCCTGGGTTCCCATTCCCGCGAGCTCTGTCACTTGCCAGCTGCCAGTGCTTCAAACTCTCCGGATCCCGGTGTCTTTGTGTTTGGGGAGTAATAATACTTCATTGAGTTGGTGTCAGAACTGAGTTAAGATAATGCCTGTCAAGTTCTTAAAACAATGCCTGAAACATAATAAACGTGCAATCACCAGTAGCTGTTTTCCCAATTGAAGAGGGGTGGGATCTAAGTGGAGAGAATAGGGCGGTCGTCATTGTTGGGTAAGGAGGGAGGCGGGAGGAGCAGTGTGGAAATCCTACAAAAGAGACCAGTTTGGATGTCATATAGAAAAATCACCGGAGATGATAGCCAGCGGGCAAAAAAGGAAGAAAAATGAAAACAAACAAACAACAACAACAACAACAACAAAACAAGGTTGGTAGCTACTGTTTGCTGAGGGTCTGGCATTCTGCCAGATCCTTTGCATGAATTGTTTCATTTCATTTTCCCACCAGCCCTGATGAGACAGTTATCATTAAACCCATTTTTTCTGGTAGGGAAACAGGCCCAGAGAGGTTATGTGGCTTGTCTGAGCTAAGAAATGACAAAACCAAACAGGGGCAGTTGTGAGGCCCGGGACAAGAGTGCAATTGGAGGTCTATATGTCTCTAGTTAGAAGTTACACATCAGTATAATGTGCTGAATGAAATATGTTTAACTCTCCTTCTTGATGAATATACTTTCAGAAAAACCTGGAAGGCCAGGTTCGAATTAGAATTACAGGACTGAAGGCACCTGGGTGGCTCAGTCGGCTAAGCATCAGACTCTCGGTTTCTGCTAAGGTCATGATCTCAGGGTTTTGTGAGTTCGAGCCCCGAGTTGGGCTCTGACCTGATGGTGCGGAGCCTGCTTGAGATTCTCTCTCTGTCTCTCTCTCTCTCTCTCTGTCTCTCTCTCTTTCCCTCTATCCCTCCCTCTCTCTCCCTCTCTCTCTGCCCCTCCCCTGCTCATGCTGTCTCTGTCTCTCTCAAATATATAAACTTAAAAAAAAACAACAACAGGGGTGCCTAGGTGGCTCAGTCCGTTAAGCATCTGACTTTGGCTCAGGTCATGATCTCATGGCTCGTGGGTTCAAGCCCCACGTCGGGCTGTGCGCTGACAGCTCAGAGCCTAGAGCCCGCTTTGGATTCTGTGTCTCCCTCTCCCTCTCTGCCCCTCCCCCACTCACAGTCTGTCTCTCTCTCCTCCAAAACTAAACATTAAAAAATGTTTTTTAACCTTAAAAAAAAAAAAAAAAGAATTCCAGGACCTTTGGAATTCTGTGCCAGGATGTGTTGGCCCAAGGAGCAACTGAATCCTGCCCTTGTCCAGCTACCTCCCCTCCCACCCATCCCACCAGGGAGGGACCCAGCATGCATGAGTGGACAACCCAGCCCCCACGTCCGAGCTGCCTCTTACAAACAGCTACTTTAAGAACTAAGCCTCCGGTCTATAAGGTGTGCATTAGGCAGTGTAGTTTGCCCTCAGCTGAGCAGGACCCAGGGATGAGACCCCCACGGGTGAGACCCGTGAAGGCTCTGTAAATGAGCTCAGGGATATTTTGGAAGGGAATTCTGGGGTCTTGGGAAATGTTCTAGAAAGGGAGGGCACAGACTCTGGTGGGCAGGTCCTCTTGTGCCTAGGAATCCTCACCCCCACCTCCTGGGGAGGAGCAATCAGGCCTCAGGGCAATGGCTATTCTTGCCGGTGGTAAGGGAGTGTTGAAGCCGGGCACTTGGAATCCAGGAACTAACTGCGTGCTCTCCCGGGTCCTCACTGTGCCAGGGGACTGGCAGGCGGTGTCAGTGATATGCCCTCAGAGAAATAGGGGAGGAGGGGCCAGACCTCTCAGGCTGAAGGAAACCCTTATCCAAGGTGAAGACTGAAGGAGTGAATTAGCTTTTTAAAGATGAAAGAATAAGCCCTGGGGTCCCTGGGTAGCTCAGTCGTGTGGCGCAACCAGCTCTTGATTTCAACTCTGGTTGTGATCTCAGGATTTGATTTGTGAGTTCGAGTCCCGCCTCGGGCTCTATGCTGATCGTACAGAGCCTGCTTGGGATTCTCTCTCTCTATACCTCTCCCCCTCTCCCGTTTGCTCGCTCTCTCTCTCTCAAAAATAAATAAATAAACATTAAAAAATAGATAAGTGTACTCTTAATCCCCTTCACTTATTTCACCCATTCCCCCAACCACCTCCGTAATTCTAAAAAAAAAAAAAAAAAAAAAAAAAGAAAGAAAGAAAAGAAAAGAAAAAGATGAAAGAATAATCCCTTTTTCAGGAGACAGTCCGTGCAGGTGTGCTAAGGGATACTTCGAGTACCATTAAAGGACAAGTAGACACAATGTCTTGATCTGTAACCTTAGCCAAGTAATTTCTAGATCATTCATGCAATAAATATTTATTGAGCTTTTCCAGTATGCCAGACCCAGTGTTAAATGCTGGGCTACAACCAAGAGCAAAAAAGTCATGATTCCTGCCCTCTGGGAGCTCAAAATTGAGAGATAGAGGCAGATAGTAATCAAACCATGGCATAAATAAACATATCATTGTACTTGTGGGAGCTGCTGGGAGGAGGAAGTGTTAGAGGGTCTGGTCTAGAAGGTTAGGGAAGGCTGCGGTTAGAAAGTGGCATTAGAGCTGAACACTAGGAAAGGTAAGGGTTAACCATGGGTCGAGTCTGGGAGGGTGAATTCCTGGAATGACTAGCAGGAGCCTAGCCGGGGTGGGGGGTGGGGGGTGAGGCCCAGAAGAGGCAGGACTCTAGCAGGGCCTGGTGGGCCCCAGGGAGAGGACACAAAGTCTTTGAAGGTCTTTAAACTGGGGAGTAATGTGATCAGATTTCATTCTGGGGACTGTTGTCCAGGATCGAAGGAGAGCGTGCTAGGAAGCAGAGAGACTAGTAGTGAGTTGGCTGCTTGAGAGTCTTAAACTTTCCCATCAAAATTTCTTATTTTTAAAGATAAAGGAGGTGAACTTCAGGCTCTGTAGAATCTACAGGAATTTCTTTGAAGTCTTGTGTTGTATTTTGCATTTATTTTTGCTGTTGTTGTTGTTTTTGCCGCAGACAACACGTGAAATCATTAAAACAAACAAAACAGGGGCGCCTGGGTGGCGCAGTCGGTGAAGCGTCCGACTTCAGCCAGGTCACGATCTCGCGGTCCGTGAGTTCGAGCCCCGCGTCAGGCTCTGGGCTGATGGTTCAGAGCCTGGAGCCTGTTTCTGATTCTGTGTCTCCCTCTCTCTCTCTGCCCCTCCCCCGTTCATGCTCTGTCTGTCTCTGTCCCCAAAATAAATAAACGTTGAAAAAAAAAATTAAAAAACAAAAACAAAACAAAACAAAGCCTCCAGGGACATACTGCATAAAATTAGTTTTCCTTTCACCTCACACTCCAAATATCCCGTTCTTCTCAGAAAGCACAACAGTTACCAATTTCACTAATATCCTTCCAGAGTTGTTCTACACATAAATAAGCATTTGATAGGTCTATCAGATCATTACCATCGTGCACTTAAATCTTACAGTTTGATGGTCAGCTATAACTCAATAAAGCTGACAAAAATCAGAAATGTGAAATAGTAGCATACTGTATCTTGCTTTGTTCACTTTAAAATATGTCTCAGAGAGCATTCTGTATTAATGCACAAAGAACTATTCTGTTAAACAGCTGCATAGTGGTCCACTATTTAAATGTGCCATAGTCTATCTGACTAGTTCCCTATTGATAGGCAATCAGTTTCGTTCCAGTCTTTAGTACCCCAAGTAATTCTTCAGTGAACATCCTGGTACACGGGTATTGTTTACACACGTCCATGTTTAGCTATAGATTCATTTCCTATAAATGAATGCTGTGTTACAGATTATGTAAATTAAAATTTTTTCCCCCAATGTTTGTTTATTTTTGAGAGAGAGAGAGACAGAGCATGAGCAGGGGAGGGGCAGAGAGAGAGGGAGACGCAGAATCTGAAGCAGGCTCTGAGCTGTCAGCACAGAGTCCGACGCACAGACCGAGAATCATGACCTGAGCCAAGGTCGGACGCTTAACCGACTGAGCCACCCCCCCCCCATCCTCCTCCATATTGTATCTGTGTTTACTTTCATGAAACATGTCCTCCCCCAAATATTCCCGGTCATGTTGATAAGCCAGTAAGGGGCACTGTATGGATACACTGGCATTGCACATGTCTGGTACACTCTCATGAAACTCCACCTTAAACTCGGGATGATCTGAGCCGTGCTCACCCGTAGCTTCCTCTTGTATCCCCCCCCCCCCCCACCATACTGAACTCCTTCTGCTTACTCTTTCTTGGCCATACCTGGAGCTGACATGAACAGATATGATGGGCACCCTGGCTGTGAATGAGGTCCCAACAGAGCCCAGGAGCCTCTTGCAAAAGGAGGTAGATGGTAGGCTGAGTTCCTAGAGCAATAGGGAGCCGCAGAGGGCGTGCCAGAGCACTGGATTGGCATTTAGGAAGATGATTTGTTCCTTGGTCTGCCTCCTCCCATCACTCTGCCTCTATAAGGCCCTTATCAATGACCTTGACATTACTCAGGCCAGTGGGCACTCTTCAGACCTGACTTTGCTTGACATTTCTCAAAGCCAATTTTACTTGATCTCTTGCGGCACTCAGTTCGGGTGTTAACCCCTCTCACTGTAACTTTCCTCCTTTGGTTTTTATGTCTCTACACCCTGGTTTCTCT
Source organism: Lynx canadensis (assembly GCF_007474595.2). Classification (NCBI taxonomy): domain Eukaryota; kingdom Metazoa; phylum Chordata; class Mammalia; order Carnivora; family Felidae; genus Lynx; species Lynx canadensis. Next base: position 27,183,256 of record NC_044305.1, on the reverse strand, counting down.
TCTCCTTTTCTGGCTGTCCTTCATTAGCGTGTCACGATTTCCTTTCCCATCAGGTAAAACTCGCATGTCAGAGCTGCTTAAGGTATGCTCCAAGTTGCTGTAATCTTTCTTCCTTATGCTTTTTCTCATGACCCGTTAGGAGACTGTAAAATCAGTTTAACGGGTCATGTAAGCATTTATAAAAGAATGAAGAAAATGTCAGGGCACCCCATCCACAGGGTTAATATTATTTCCTTATATACATATAAACTGGTTTCTTTATAGGTAAGTACATATACACATATGTCTTGTGGCCACGATATAAAATGCATATCTTATTATGGGATGTGGTTAAAGAGTTTGAAGACCATTGCTATAGGACTCCCGTTTATTTCTCCAGCCCAGAACTCTCCTTAGAATTTAAGACCTTGTATATTGAGCCACCTGTTCCACACCTTCTCTCAGACATCCTCTATGTCCCACAGCTGGAAACCTGGGAGTCCTCTTTGGTACTGACACCTCCCCCAGCCCATGTCTAAGTCTTGCTGCTTTAAACTCCTAAATATGTTTACCCTGCCTACTTGTCTTAAAAAAATTTTTTTTTCATGTTTATTTATTTTTGAGAGAGAGAGAGGCAGAGAACGAGCTGGGGAGGGGCAGAGCCAGAGAGGGAGACACAGAATCCAAAACAGGCTCCAGGCTCTGACCTGTCAGCACAGAGGCCAATGCGGGGCTTGAACTCACGGACCGCGAGATCATGACCTGAGCGGAAATCAGACACTTAACCAACTGAGCCTCCCAGGCGCCCCTCCCTGCCTACTTTTCTTATTCTGTCTTCATCATCCAGGTCCAAGGTACCCTCATCGCTCACCTGGGGAAACTGGCCTTTTTTCTACTTGCGCTCCCCACTGACTCATTCTCTACAAAGTATCCACAATGATCTTTTATTTAAATTTTTTTTCCTTTTATTTATTTTAGAGAGAGAACTAGTGAAAGCATGAGTGGGGTTGGGGCACACACAGAGAAAGAGAGAGAGAGACAGACAGACAGACAGAGAGAGAGAGAGAATCTCAAGCAAGCTCCATGCTCAGCACGGAGGCTGACGAAGGGTTCTATCCCATGACCCTGGGACCATGACCTGAGCCGAAATCAAGAGTTGGACACTCAGCCGACTGAGCCACCCAGGCGACCCATGAATGATCTTTTAAAAATACAACCATGAGGCACCTGGGTGGCTCAGTCGGTTAAGCATCCAACTTAGGCTCAGGTCATGATCTCACAGTTTGTGGGTTCGAGCCCCGCGTCGGGCTCTGTGCTGACAGCTGGGAGCCTGGAGCCTGCTTTGGATTCTGTGTCTCCCTCTCTCTCTCTGCCTTTCTCCCTCTCCCACTCTGTCTCTAAGATAAATAATAAACATTAAAAAAAAATAAAAAAGATACAACCCTGATCATGTCACTTCCTTGCTCAAAGATCTTTCAGTGGCTCCTCATTATATTCTTACACTCAAATTCTAAACATGGCTGACCAGACCCCAGGGTCTGTAGCCTTATTTGGTACCATCATCTCCCTCCTACCTCTGCACTGGCCACACTGGCTGTTCTGGATAGGGTTAGATGTCAGACAGTATCTGTTCCCACTGTTTGTTTTTGTTTTTTATTAAGTAAACTCTATCCCCCATGTGGGGCTTGAACTCACGACCCTAAGATCAAGAAGAGTCCTATGCCCTACCGACTGAGCCAGTTAAGTGCCCTCATTCCCACTGTTTATGTGCCTTACTGTGCTATGCATGCTGTAAAGCTAAAACTTTCTGACTCCCTTGCAGCTAGAGCTGCAGCAATTAGATATACTTGCATGAGGTTTGAAGGTGGAAGGAAGTAAGGCAGAAGTCAAATAGTTTTGGCTGTTTCTGCTGATAAGTAAGGTTGTGGAGACACCGGTGTCATGTCTCTGACTTCAAAACCTCATTTCACTGTCCTGGCAGTAGAATTGGCAGTAGTTTTCCGATCCCAGCAGCCTGTCCTTGGACGGTAGCTTCAGTAGTATGTCCTCAAACTCAGCCCTTCCAGTGATGGCTCCTGGCTCTTTTCTGTGAGAGGTAGCAGCTCCCCTGGTAAGTCAGTTCAGTAGTGTTCTAGGAGTCATTCCTAATACCCACTCTAGGTCCCATTACCTTCTTCGATACCTAGAGTGGTTTCTGTTTCTTTCTCTCTTTCTTTTTTTAATATTTATTTTTGAGAGGCAGGGGAGGGGCAGAGAAGAGGGAGAGAGAGGATCCAAAGCAGGCTCTACCTTAACGATGGGAGCAGGTGCAGTTCATGCAGGGCTTCAACTCACAAACCGTGAGATCATGACCTGAGCCAAAGTTGGAGGCTTAACAGACTGAGCCACCCAGGTGCCCCAAAGTGGTTTTCTAAACCTGGACTGATACACTGGGCTTCATTTGGTTTTAGTCATGCCTCCTCTCACCATAGGGTTATTAAACTTGTTATCTCTGCTGCCTAGGCTGCCCTTGTCACTGGTTAACCCCCACGCCATCTCTCAACTCCTTATGTATTTTTTTGATCTCAATTAAACGTTTTTTGGGGGACGTTATCCCTGACCCTGACCCCTAAGATCAGATCCATCTCTGTATGTTTCTTGCAGTGTTTATCACACTTTGTAATTATGTCTTATGTTCTAGAATTTGAGCCCCAGGGAACTTGACTATGTTGCTGTATTCCATTTCCTAGAAAGAGTTGGTGCTTAATATATATGCTAAATAAGTGAATGGAATGGAGGCGGCCAGACTGGAGGGGGTCAGGACAAAATAAAGCCTCTTAAGTAACACTGACAAACCGTGGGTCACCTCCTCTTGGCCTTTTCCCAACCACATCTTTCTGTGACTCTGTAGCCAGCCTGAACGGCCTGTGTACTCTGGCCTCCGGGCCTTTGCACAGGCTGTTCCTGTTGCTTGGATCTCTCTTCCCTCTCCACCTGACTTATTCATCTTGTGGGTGTCTGTCATGACATCATCATCATCTCTTCCAGGAGACCTGTACTGCAGACAATTTTATATGCTTTGTATATACTTTTTTCAGAGTATTAAAAAAATTATTTAAAAAACTGCTCATCACTTATCTGTATCTCCTTCTGCAAGTAACCCTCTCATTCCCGGGTGTGTGCAAACTACCCTACAGAAGGGCTTGGCTCTAATGGCCCTCAGTATCTGTTGAAAGCGGAATGAAAGAAATGTCAGCTAATCAGCCAGCCTCAGCTTGGGGATCTCTGCACGCTCTCTACGAGCCCACGAACAGTGAGGGATTGTAATTCGGAGGTAGCTAGATCAGGAGGAAGCTGGGGGAGGTTTGTTCCGCTCCAGCCCATGGCTGAGTCCCCAGACCGCCAGGCAGGAGGCCCTGGAGTGGATCCTGTGGGGGATGGGCAGGGAAATAGTTTCTTCCTCTGCTCCCTCCAGGAGAGTTGGAGGGGGAGGGAAGGCAGAGAGAGGGAAGATTCCTTCCAAGGAGGCTCCTTGGCACGGTGCCTGCTTGGAGGGAGGGCGGATATGATGAATGCAGGCTTTCTCTCCGCCTTCAGCCCTGTGAAGGAGGGAAACCCAAGGCAGAGAAGGGAGAGCTGATGGGGGAGGGACAGGACTGGAGGGAGGGATGGAGGAGGGAAGAGTCTGTTTGCTTTGGGAGACAGGAAGGAGGGGCTGTGCTGGCTTGGCAAGGCGGGGCTCTCAAGAGCCACCCAGGCCTCAACCACACCTGATCCGCTCTGGAAATATCCTGAAATCACTGAGTTAGAGAATCAGTACACTGAGAATTTTAATTCTCAGGATTGGATCATTTCAACACCTCTGAGCTGAAAATCCTTCAGTCAGTTGTGTCTGGGGTCTTCAGGGCTGGCTTGGAGGAGTGAGTCAGCTCTCTGGGAAGTTTCCCAGACTCTTTCTTACTCCCTAATACCTGGAAGAGATGGCGTTTTTTTAAAAACCTATGAATACTTTGCATCCTATTTGTGGCACTTCCCCATTGTAATCTGAGGGCAGAATCCCTCTCTCTCACTGTAATACCATTCAGAACTATAGTCTCAAGCCTGGCTGCCAATCAGAGTTGTTGGGGGCGGGGGTGCTTGCTAAAAATGTTTTCATTCACACCAGTGATTTTGATTCCTTGGAGCAAAGTTAGGGCTTAGAACTTGAGTTTTTGCCATGTGCCAAGTGAGTGTAACGCATACATACGGTTTCAGAAACAACGCCAAAGGGTCTGGCACAACACAGTAGGTGCTACGTGTTGCCTACAGGGGTTGGAAATGTATTTGCAGGGTAAACAAATGATGGGTAAGAAGCATGGATTAAACTAGAGTCTGTGTACCCTAGCATCTTCCACTCTGAAAGGAAATAGGGCAACAGTGTTAGCAATACAAAAGATAAATATTTATTCAGAACAAAACTTTTAACAATCGATTTTACATTCTAAGCCACAAGGAAATAGCAAAACATAAAGCGAAGGAAAAACAAAAACTAAAAGAAAAGCAGTGTACTGTCTTTTCTACTTTAACTTGATAACACTTAGTTGACCCAATGCCCTCTTGCAAGTGGTCTGTTTTGCAAGTACATTTTAGCGTTAACAGCTCACTTACGATTACAGGTTAAAATCACCTTTCTCCTGTGAGTGAGGAAGCTATAGATGAGCTCCAGTCAGATGCTTCTCTGGGGTTTCTAGCTATTGAGGCTAAGGTGCAAATGTAAACCTCCGGTACGTTTCCTTACTGAGGAGCACCCCCATTTCTAAGCAGTGGCAATGAGTGGCGGAGGGTGAGGTCCCAAAGGACTTGGCACTTCAATCCAGATACAGTACCCCAGGGGGCAGTAAGCACACCCTGGATTATGTTCCTTTGTCCCTTCCTGATCTCCCAAGTATTCAGAAGCCCCTGCTAAAAATGTGTTTCTCCCCCATATGATTTCTTAGCATTCCTCTGGGCTCACCATTCTGGAGAGATCAGACTTTCTGGGCCCTCAAGTGTTGAGGAAAATGTTGTGAAGTGTGAGAGGTAGTGGAATGAGCACCGGGCTTGGGGTCAGGGAACTCTACTCTAGGCTAGCTCTGGAACCAGACAGCTACGTGATTTTGACCCATTGACCCTCTCTGGGCCTGTTGCACCTGTTGGAAATCCAGGGGATTGGTCTAAACCAATTTTTAGGTCCTTTCCAGTAAGAAAATTCTAAATTCCATGATTCTGTGAAAAATGGCTTCTGAGCCACTGAACAGCTGTCCCAAAGTCCATGCATTTTAATGCCATAAGAGAGGCCCTTGGCCACCATTCAGAGCTTATTGACTCAGATTACGTACACTTCTAACAACACTGGTTTCACAAATTCTCAGACCACATAGATTAGAAGCAGCAAATTAAAAGGGGGAGGGGAAGAGCTGCAAAAAGTAGACACCCTGACAGAAGCCACAGTCAACAATGTTCTGGATTCAACAAACACTGACGGAGTGCCTACCACGTGGTGGGCCCTGTACCTAGGGCCGGGGCATAAAGATGAGCAAGGCAGCCCAATGGGTGAAAATCCTGGGAGAGGACAAGGCGTGGGGAGTAAAAAGTACAAAAAAACCCACACAAAAACCACAAAAAACCCCCCAAAACAACCCAGGTACAAAAACGAAAAACAAAATCTTAAAAAGAGGCGACACATCTGCACACGACAGTTCTCGGTAGTCACTGATGACAGAGTCACCAATTCAGAAAAGGCTGAAATGGAGTAAACTCGGTTTAAGAAGGCAGAGAGAGATGTCTCTTGTACGTTTAAAAAGATCTCCTTCAAAAACGATAAAAAATGGTTTAAAAAAAAGTTTTGGCACTTAAGAGGGGGTAAGCTGGCTCTGGGTTCCCCTGGCAGGCAGGCGGGTATTCAGTGCCCAGCCACCCCGGTTAGCTGAGCTGCCACGGAATTGTGAACTGCTTTGGGACACTGGGCAAAGGCGTGTCCTCGCTTGCCGCAGAGGTTGCAAACGATGCCCTTCCGGCAGTAAGGGCTCAGATGCCCCTCCTCCCCGCACCTGAAGCACCTGTCCTGCGTGCAGCTGCCGCTCATGTGGGTCCGGGAACCACATTTAAAGCACGTCTTGGGCTGCCCCTTGTACCAGCTGTAGCCCCTCTCGGCCCCCAGGAAGAAGGCCCCAGGCAGGTGCCTGACCCCGCCCTCCCCCTGGCGCAGCTCGATCTCACACTTGTACTCCCCGGTCCAGATCCCAAACCTGTCGGTCACTTTCACGGGCACGGCCAGGACATCGCAGTGGCGCTTGAGCCAGGTCACGATGTCCTCCACGTCCACCGTCTCGTTCCGGAAGAGGATGAAGAGCGTCTTCAAGCTGGACTTGCTCCGCCCCAGCACCACAAAGTTCTCCCAGCAGTCCTCCTGCTCGCGCTTCTCCTCGTAGACGCGTAGGAACAGGGCCAGCTTCTCCGCCGAGCGGAAGCTCACGTCGAACTCGCGACTGCCCGGGATCTGGATGACCGCGTAGATGTCGCTCGGGTCCATGCCGATGGAGCGCAGGATGAGCGCGCCCACCACGAAGTCCCGAGTCGGGCAGGCACCCTCGTCTCCCTGGAAACAGATGCGCACCAGGAAGCGGCCTTTGCCCGGGCCCGCCGCGGGGCCCGTCGCCACTGCCTGCTCGTCCTGAGCGGGCCGCTCGGCTGCGTCCTCGGCCGCGCCAGGCCTGGCCGGGCCCGCCATGGCCGCCGCCTCGGCCTTCTTTCTCCGGGCCGCCTCGGCCGCGCCTTTCTTCTTGCGCGGGTCCGCCGCCTCGCCGGCCGGGTCTCTCCGCCGGCCCTTCGGGTCCCCGCGGCCGGCCGGGGGAAAGTCGCCGAGGCCCGGCGCCGCCAGGCCCGCGGGGGCGCCTAGCCCGCCGCCCACGCCGCCCACGCCGCTGCCGCCTTCCTCCTCCCGCCGCGGCGGCCGCGACTCGCGGAACTCGCCCTTCTTCTCGGCCAGGTTCTTCACCACCTGGGCCCAGCCCATCTTCTCGCGGCCGCCCTCGGCCTCCTCGCCGCGGGCCGCGGGCCGCGCGGGGGGCAGGAGCTGCGGCCGCCCCCGCTTCCTCTCCTCCTCCGCGCCGCCGCCGGTGGCCATTTTACCTCCTTCCCAGCATCCTCCACTCGCTCCCGCAGCCAAAGGGCGCCCATCCGCGCGCCCGCCCGCCCGGGGCTGTGGGGGTTTGGTGTGCGTGTGTGTGTGTGTGTGTGTGTGTGTGTGTGTGTGTGTGTGTGTGTGTGTGTGTGTGTGTGTGTGTGTGTGTGTGTGTGTGTGTGTGTGTGTGTGTGTGTGTGTATGTGTGTGTGTATGTGTGTGTGTGTGTGTGTGTGTGCGTGTGTGTGTGTGTGTGTGTGTGTGTGTGTGTTTTTGAAATTCGACGCTTCTCTCCCCCGCCCCGCCGAAGGTATTTACCCGCGGCGCGCAGCGGCCAGCGCCGGCCCCGAGCCCTCGGGTAACGGCCGAGCCGCGTCTCCGCCAGCGCGCGCTCCGGCCCCACCTCCTGGGCGCCCGGGCGGGATGCGCCGCTTGGAGCGCGTCCCTGTCCCTTGCGAAGGCTTGGCAGCCCCGGGCCACGCTCTCGAGGATTCGCTCTTTCGCAAGCGGTCCTCGATGATTTCATTCAGGCAGCATCGCGAACGGCCCACGGCCCCAAGACGAGCCTATTTTGTTTTCTTTTCTATACCTCTTCTGTTTAACCAGAAACAAACGAAACTTAGCTCTCCCTCCTTTCAGAGCCTACGACAGTGCATTGTTTTAACAACGTTGGGTTATGGACATTTTCAAACACAAAGTTGAAAGAATTTTACGGTGAACATCTTACCTTTACCTTTGGAGTATTTTAACATCATTAGAATTTTTACTGTGCCTTATCACAGTACACCTCTATTCATCAGTCCTTTTGATACATTCCTAAATGATGCTGCATTTTTTAAAAAGACCCATTATATTCATGATGACAATTATAATATATTGAGCTCTTCAGTGCCCGGTACTGTACTAAGCTCATTAGCACACTTTAAGCTCTATCACATGGAATCTTCCAAAACCACGCTGTAATGACACCCCTATCACAGGAGGCAGGGGCCTGGAGACCGGGTTAAAACACTTGGCCGAGTGTCAGAGTAATAGGCGACCGCATGTGTAGGTGGCTTATATTTCGAAACTGCTTTGCTTCTGACGTGGATCAAGGACTATTTGCATCAGACTCTCTGGAAAATCTGGTTGACACGAAGATTCTCAGCTGAAGTTAGCACTGGACAGAATTTGTATTCCTCCATCTGTCTCAAATGGTGCTTTGGAAGCATTAATAAAATCTGGGTGTTTGAGGGGATGGGTTAACAATACGCTTTGTCAGCTTTGTTTTCTTTATGCAAATCTGTGTGCATCTCAGGGTGTTTCAGTGACCATTGTGACTTTAGTGAAAGAAGAGGTGGATTGTGGAGTCAGGGAGACCCTAGTGTGAATCTGACTGATTTGAATCTCAGCCTTGTCACATGGGGCCAATGACCTCAGTTTTCATAGGCTCAGTTTGCTCATCCATAACAAAGGGATATTAATGTCTACTCTCAGAAGACTAATGTTGGGGTTCAAGGAGATTGTGTGTCAAAGAGCTTGGTCCACAGGGGGTTTCCAAGAAAGGCTATTCTTCATTCTGTTGGTGTTTATTCTTTCTGCTTGACGGCTCAAGTCTTTCCACTGGGAGGAGGTTTACAAAACCAAATAGAACCTATATAATTTTAATAATCTCTCCCATTCCTCTTACCCTAACTGCTCACCCCAGGCAACTATCATACAGATATTTACAAGGATCACGCAGGTAACTTAAATAAGGACAGTGTGCTGGGTGAACTGGAGAGCAGGTATTCTATCTGAAGGGGCAGCCGCTAGTCAACTTCCAGCTGATTGTTGCTAGGGCTCACTGTAGCCAGATATGCCAAATTCTAAAGAGAAAACTGAACTATTTTATTTGTAGGAAACATTCTTCCATTCTTCTTTCTCCTTCTACAAGGCTGTCTCTGCTATATTTGGATCCTGTCTACAAAATTTAGAACCAGCTCACTAAATTCCAAGAAACCACTTTTTGGGATTTCAATTGGAATTGCATTGCGTTTGTACAGAACTGCCATTTGATAATACTAAATCACCTCATCTATGACCTCACTGGATTTCTCGTTTATTTAAGTCTTATTTTGATAAACTTCAATAACATTTTATAGTTTTCTTCATACATGTCTTGCATAATTAAAAAATTCATTTTGGGACACCTGGGTGGCTCTGACAGTTAAGTTTCTGACTCTTGATCTCGGCTCAGGTCCTGATCTCACAGTTTTGTGAGTTTGAGCCCTGCACTGGGCTCTGTGCTGACAGCTCAGAGCCTGCCTGGAATTCTGTCTCCCTCTCTCTCTGACCCTACCCCACTCATTCTCGTTCTCTCTAGAAATAAATAAATAAACTTAAAAAAATCAATTAAAAAAGGGAATACAAATTGAATTTTGTGTATTAACAACAACGCTGACATCTTTTAAAATTTCCAATGGTTTTTAAAATCACTTAAAAAATTTTTTTTTAAGTTTATTTATTTTGAGAGAGACAGAAACAGCATGAGTGGGGTGGGCAGAGGGAGAGGGAGGGAGAGAATCCCAGGCAGGCTCCAGTGCAGAGCCCGATGGGGGGCTCAAACTCACAAACCGTTGGATCATGAGCTGAGTTGAAACCAAGAGTCACACAAGACGCTTAACCGACTGAGCCACCCAGGTGCCCCTCACCTTGCTTTTCTATGTTGATACGTTCAGCCATATTGTCTGAATAACAAAGGTTTTGGTCTTTCTGTTCAGATCTAACAGTTCTTCTTGGGGGCGCCTGGGTGGCTCAGTCGGTTGAGCTTTCGGCTCAGGTCATGATTTCGCGGTCCGTGAGTTCGAGCCCCGCGTCAGGCTCTGGGCTGATGTCTCAGAGCCTGGAGCCTGCTTCCGATTCTGTGTCTCCCTCTCTCTCTGCCCCTCCCCCATTCATGCTCTGTCTCTCTCTGTCTCAAAAATAAGTAAATGTTAAAAAAATTTTTTTTAAAACAGTTCTTGGCTTACTGCACTATCCAGGATCTCTCATCTAACCAAACATATATTAAGCATATTTGTTTTATTTCTGACTACAAAGAAATGTTTGTATCTTGAAAAGATTTGACCTGTGGATTGGGTTCTGGCTCCATCTGAAATTTTACTAACCACATCTTATATTGTAAGATTTTGTCGGTATGTGTATGGCCATTCCTTCCATCAATTCCCTTTTTCTCAGGTCAAATTTTGCAGATCCAAGATTTCTGTAGTCTCTTTTGGCCATTTTTAGCTTTCTTTCTTGTTGATTATCACTGTCAGCAATCTTCCCTAAGAGTTGGGTAAAAGACTGAAAATTTATATTTATTTCTCGGTGAATTTCTTTAGAAATTGTCAGCCATTCTCCTTAGCAGTCAGATTGGCCTATTGCAGAGATCATTGAACCAGGAGCTACAGGGGCCAGGCAGGTACTCTGAAAAACTCCGTCCAGATGGGCACTGAGGCCATCTACAGAGGGGAGACTTTACTCATTTCTGGCAAATTATTGCCATGGAAGGATATCAGAATTGGTCAGTTTGGCGCCTCAGTCTGCGTTCTTATTGACAGACTTCTGGCATTGCACTTTTTTTTTAAAGGTTAGTTAGGAGACTGTGACAGAGGCATGATTTGAGATGGACCTTGAAATAAGAAGCAGGTTTTGGAGAGGAAGACAGAGAAAAAAAAAAAAAGTCCGTGGGCCAGGCAGGTCTCTCTGTGCTGCAAGGTTGTAGATTGGGTGTGAGAGGAAAGCAAAGTATGTGTATGTGTGGGTGGTGGTAGTAAGCGGTATAATTCCAGATATACTTTGAAGGTATTGCTGACAGACTTGGATGTGGGGTGAGAGGTAAATCAAAAGATGAGTCAAGGGGGAGGGGTGTGCATGGGTGGCTCAGCCAGTTAAACATCCAACACTTGATTTCAGCTCGGGTCATGATCTCAAGGTTCGTAAGCTCAAGCCCTGCGTTGGGCTCTGTGTGGACCGTGCAGAGCCTGCTTAGCCCCTTCCCCTGCTCGCACTCTTTCTCTCAAAATAAATATATATATATATATTTTTTTTAAAAGGATGGGTCAAGGATGACTCCAGGAAGAGAGTTGCCATTTTGAGTTGGGGGAAAGAGTTGCATGTCAGAGTTGCCTATTAGGCACCCAAGTGGAGATGCTGAGTAGGCAGTTGGATGTATGCGGCTGGAACTCAGCGTAGAGGCTGGAGATACGAGTCTGGGAGGCATCTAGGTAGAGATGACATCTGAGGTCACAAGACTGGAAGGGAACGTGAATGGAGTGTGAATGGATAAAGAAGAGAGGGCTGGGTTCTAGCCCTGAGACACTCTAAAGGGAAAAGAGGAAGAACCAGCAAAGGAGAAGAGAAGGGGTCAGGAAGCCACTCAAGAGAGTGGTTTCCTGGGCACCAAGTTTAGAAAGTGTTTCAAGGGAGGAGTGATCTGCTGTGTCAAATGCTACAGATAGGTCAAGAAAGATGAGTAGAAGTGACTGTGGTGTTAGTACAGTGGAGGACACTGGTCCTTGACAGGGGCAGGTTCAGTGGAAAGGTGGAAATTCCTGGGGCAGTATCTCAGAGAACAATGAGGGAGGGTAGAATTCTGTGCACAGTTGTAGGAATCGGTCTTAACAGGCAGTTCATACAGTCATAGGAGGGAGGCAATTAGGTGGCTCCATGAGATGATACGAACCTGTGAATTTACTGATCCCCAGGATTTTTCTTAGTGAAATAGGAAGCAAAATCATTAGCCAAGAATAAGGATGAAGAAGAAAGTGATGGAGGTTTGATGAGAAGAGAAACATGACATAATTCTTTAGGATGATGGCTGGGGCCAGCTGAAGGATGGTATTTAAAACCCAGTTGAGCAGAATGTGGCGAGCTACGTTTCTCCTTGAGAGGTTAGTCCCTCAAGGCGCTCGGTAGTCCGCGTCCGTTTCCTTGGAGACGGACAGCCCGGTCTGGCTGGAAAGTTTGAGCCGCCTAGGTTACCACGTGGTCCACGCTCAGACAAAAGAGTTGCAGAAGCCGAAGAAATAGGCATCGCAAGAGATCGGAGCCCCGCGGACTCACGACTCTTCTTCCATTTTCCCCAATGGCCCATGTCTTTCCAAAGTAAGTAAAAGGAGCATCGATGGGTGGTGAAGTGCGCATGCGTCCCGCCCCCGGCTTCTTTTGGTCTGGGCCTGGTTGTCTTTTGACCCCGCCCCCTCCCCCGCCCTTATCTCCCTAGCCCCGCCTCTCCCTCGGGCTCTCCCAGCTCCCTCGCGTTCCAGTGGTAGTTAACTGGGAGACCCTGTTCGCGTTTGCTGTTACAGTCCATGGGTTGGGAGTGATGGACGTTCTTTCCCGCCCCAACTCTTCCCAGACCCAACCGCTCTGGGATTCGCTCCACAGTCCACAACTTCCAGATTCTGGTGAGTCCGGGAGCGCTAAGGAGCAGATGGGGGCTTGCTGACCCTGGGCCTGCAGTCCTCCTGCCCTGAACCCCCAGGCTGTGACTGTCCCGGGTGATAGAGTCTGGAGACCTGAATTCCAGGCCTGCCTGTGTCACACAGTTGCTGTAGGATCCGGGGGCAATTCTCGGAGCCTGTTTTTTTCTCATCACCTTATCGGAACGTGAAGGTATTTTATACTGCTCTCTTATTTATCTCTGATCGCTACTATGGTTTTCTATTGGGTCTTTTCCATGCCTTCTGTTTCTCACAGTTCTTAGCACCTCACAGCCTGGATGTGCTTAGTAAATTCTGGCTGGCTGATAAAAAAGTGATAGCTAGCATTTCTGAAGCTCTTACCACATGCTTCACAAATATCCCTTGGACTGCTCGCATCAACCTGCGGAGGTGGGTTTTATAATTAGACCTAGTTTACAGATGAGAAAAATTGAGGCTCAGAGAAGTAAAGTCACTTGCTCAGGGTCACAGTATCTGTAAGGGGTGAAGCTGGGATTTGAACCCATCAGGCTGTGTGACTGATTGTGTTGTATCTGGTAGGATTATGTTCCATGGCAGCGGTCCAAGCAGAAAACCAAGCCATCTACTCTGCCTCCAGTCCTACAATCCAGAGGCCACAAGAAGACCAGAGTGAAGGCTTTGACTAGTGTCCCGCCAGGTGGGCAGAAACCCTTGAGGGTTGGTATGTGGATGGGAGACGGGACAGTGTGTATGCCCTCGGCCTTTGGTGACATCAACTGTATTAGAGTAGGCTAATTGCGGTAACAAACAATCCCCAAGTTTCTTTTTTTTATTTTTTTTTATTTTTTTATTTTTTTTTTAAATTTTTTTTTTTCAACGTTTATTTATTTTTGGGACAGAGAGAGACAGAGCATGAACGGGGGAGGGGCAGAGAGAGAGAGGGAGACACAGAATCAGAAACAGGCTCCGAGCCATCAGCCCAGAGCCTGACGCGGGGCTCGAACTCACGGAGTGTGAGATCGTGACCTGGCTGAAGTCGGACGCTTAACCGACTGCGCCACCCAGGCGCCCCTGCAATCCCCAAGTTTCAAGGGTTAATATTCAAGCCTATTTCTCATTTCCGTCAAAGAACAATTGTGGATCTGCAGGGGAGGAGGTAATCTTGTCCACATGGTCATTCAGCGATCCAGGCTTCTTCAGCCTTGTGGCTCTGACAGTTTGTGAGGCCTTGGAGTCCTCTGCTAGATAATTCTGCACTCAGAGAGAGAGAGAGAGAGAGAGAGAGCAAGGATATGGGTAATTGTGTGGACATTTTTTTTTTTTTAGACCTGAAGTGATACATATCACTCCCACTCATGTTCCGGTGGCTGTAGCTCAGTCGTATGACTACCCATAACCACAAGAGAAGAAATGTCCTGCTGGGTGTCCAGGAGGCCAAGAAAACAGGGTTTGGTCAACTCAGGATAATCTCCACCACATTGTTGTTATGCCTTCTGAGGGAGTTCTCAGGCCCTTGGCTCAGGCAGACCTGGGTTCACTTCTTGGCTCTGCCCTTTACCATCTTGGAAAAGCCATTCATCTCTCTGAGCTTTAGTTTTCTCATTTTTTTAAAAATGTTTTTTATTTATTTTTGAAAGAGAGGGGGAGGCAGAGCATGAGCGGGGGGAGGAGCAGAGAGAGAGGGAGACACAGAATCTGAAGCAGGCTCCCGGCTCTGAGCCATCAGCACAGAGCCCGACGCGGGGCAGGAACTCATGACCCGCGAGATCATAACCTGAGCTGAAGTCGGACGCTCAACCGACTGAGCCACCCAGGCACCCCATAGTTTTCTCATTTGTAATATGAGGACCTGATAGGATGACCTCAAGAATTAAATGAGATCTGTGTCAAGCATTGTTGCTTAACCTTCTCAGACCCAACATTCCTTTTAATAACAAATATTTTGTAATATTCCTTTAGTATCTGAGATAAACTTCATAGATAATATAATTGACCTATGTATGTAATTTTAAAAATTAATATAATGCCCTCAGTGTAAAGTAAAGGAAAAGGAAAAGGAAAGCTGGTTATAGTTAAATAACTTCTATTTTAGTATGTAAATACTCAGGGTGAACTCTATTAGAAGATATGTATGACAAAGTAGTCAGAAGCTTATTCACAGATGTGGAGTCACAGTGAATGTAAGAGTTGCAAATGCAGACTGACACGTGGTGGGATGTTAGGGACTCAAATGTCCAGAGGGATTTTTCATTGCAGTCACGATTTCCAAAGTGATGCCCCTCTCTTGGTAAAGTGCTTAACAAAACAGAGCACAATCTTCCCTTGATTGTAGCTGCTTTCTTGGAAAATTCAGCATTACCATAAACCCCTACAAAGTACTCTTTGTGTTTAAATTTTTTTCTTTAACGTTTATTTATTTTTTGGGAGACAGAGAGAGAGACAGAACATGAGCAGGGGAGGGACGGAGAGAGGGAGTCACAGAATCCGAAGCAGGCTCCAGGCTCTGAGCTGTCAGCACAGAGCCCGATGCGGGGCTTGAACCCACGATCTGTGAGATCAGACCTGAGCTGAAGTCAGACGCTTAACCAACTGAGCCACCCAGGTGCCCCCTCTTTGTGTTTATATGTGAAAGAGAGTCAGGTTCTGGGATCAGATCATTATAAATATGGTTTTTACCTACATCAGTGTCTGATAGGGCTTTGGAAAGTCATGCAGGAAGTAGGAGAATTCTGTGTTCTGTGGGGCTGTCCTATTCTGGGGCTATCTATTGAGCATCCCTGGCCCCCACCCACAGATGCCCATCGGGTCCCCCAGTATTAGTGAGAACCACAAATCCTCCTTTCCAATGTATCTAAAACACCCCTGTCAAGAGATTTGGATGTTAAGTGCTGAGCACAAGGCCTGGTGGTAGTGACAGAATTTGTGTCTTTGGCGTTAGATCTATTCATACAGCATCCACAGGGAAACTCCTTTCCTTCTGTCACTGGGGAGACAGTGAGATGTGTAACATACAACCACAGTAAGAACCAGAGTAATTAACACAGGCCAAGCACTTACTATGTGCCAGATACTGTTCTCAGCACTTTGCCCACATCACTTCATTTAGTCTTCTCAATAACCCCATGAGGTGGGTGCTGTGACGATCACCTCTTCTTCTAGATAAGGCATGGACAGGTGTAACTTCCAAGGTCCCACAGGTAGGAGGGGGCAGGGCCAGGCTGTGACAGTCGGCAGTTTGTCTCCAGGGTGCACAGTCTTAACCACAGGTCGATGGAGAGTCTGTGGGCAGCGGAGAAACATGGACCTGAGTTGGTGTTCCTGTCTCCCTTCCTGCAATTCCATCTAGGTTACCTCTCGCAGCCCCTGCTACAGAGATTCCTGCTTTACGCCCGGTGAAATCCTCTGTGTAAATTACAATGATGAAAATAGTTACCACTTGCTGAGGACTTATTTTATGTTAGGCTCTGTTGCAGAGGCGTCATTCATTCATTCATTCATTCATGTATTCATTCAGCAACATCCATTTGCTGAGTACCCACGTGCCCAAAATTGGGCTGAGTGTTGTTGACTTATGGTGACGGAGACAGATTGGGTTTCCAGCTGCATAGAGTTCACAGTCCCAACCTCAAACATGTAACTACACAAAACTTAAAAAAAAAAAAAAATTTTTTTTTACGTTTATTTTTATTTATTTTGAGAGAGATACAGAGAAAGCAGGGGAGGGACAGAGAGGGAGACAGAATCCCAAGCAGGCTCTGCACTGGCAGCACAGAGTCTAATATGGGATTCGAACTCCCAAACCGTGAGATCATGACCTGAGCCGAAGTCACGACTCAGAAGGTATACCAACTGAGCCCCCCAGGAGCCCCTTTTTTTATTTTTTTTATGAAAAAATGTTTTTTATGCAAAACTTTCAATACACTTGAGATAGATGGGTACAAGGAAGTCACCACTTCATTCATTCCTTACGACCTGGGAGATAAAATCACTATTTTACAGATGAAAGAACTGAGGCTTCGGTTGGTAAAATGTCTTAAGCAAAGTCATGTCCTTGAGGGCAGCTTTTGTGTCTTCAACAAGATGCATCAGCTGATTCCCCCAAGACGGGATGACCCCATTCCTTCTTGTTCCTCCCTTTTGCAACTAAAAAAGCCCTAGATGTAACACAACAAACATAAGAAGACTTTGAAAACTGGAAAGAATAACGTGGGTTGGTTGCTAAAGGGGTGAGCAGTCATCTGGCCTGTATGCTACGTCTCAACAGGGGACGGACTGTCTGCTAAAATGAAGATTAAGTAGGATCCAGAGTATTATTTAAAACTTGGGGGTGCTTGGGTGGCTCGGTTGGTTAAGTATTGGACTCTTTTTTTTAAATGTTTTTATTTTATTTATTTTTTAACTTTTAATGCTTATTTATTTTTGAGAGAGAGAGAGAGCGAGCATGAGTGGGGAAGGGCAGAGAGACAAGAGGGAGACACAGAATCTGAAGTAGGCTCCAGGCTCTGAGCTGTCAGCACAGAGCCTGACCCAGGGCTCAGACTTGTGAACCGCAATATCATGACCTGAGCCAAAGTCAGACGCTCAACCATCTGAGCCACCCAGGCACCTCAAACATCAGGCTCTTAATTTCAGCTCAAGTCATGATCTCATGGTTCGTGAGTTCGAGCCCCATGTCGGGCTCTATGCTGACAGCGCAGAGCCTGTTTGGGATTTTCTGTCTCCCTCTCTCTGTGCTCCTTCCCTGCTCACTCTCTATCTCTCTCTCTCAAAAATAAATAAATAAGCATTAAAAATAAACATCAAGGATACGACAAAAGCACTTGTCATACCAAGAATAAGGAAAATCACAACATGAAGGAGAAAAGACAGACATCAACACCAAGATGAGTCAGATAGAATGATTTGACTGTTTTTATTTACAGATGGCATGCCTGTCTATGTAGAGAATCTTAAGGAATCTACTAAATCTAAAAGAAACTAGAATTAATAAGTTTGGCAAGGTTGCAGAATACAAGTACACAGAAAAATCAACCACATTTCTATGTTCTTACAATGAGTATGGGGAAACCAAAATTAAAAATACATTTATAATCCAAAGAAATTGAAATATTTAGGCATAAACTTAACAAAGAATGTATAGGACTTGTATGCTGAAAATTACATAATGCTAATGAAAGAGGTCAAAGAAGACCTAAATAAATGGACAGACATACTATGTTCACAATTATAATACTCAGCATAGTGGGGGCCCCTGGGTGGTTCAGTCGGTTGAGTGTCTGACTTCAGCTCAGGTCATGATCTCACAGTTTGTGGGTTCGAGCCCCACGTCGGGCTCTGTGCTGACAGCTCGGAGCCTGGAGCCCGTTTCAGATTCTGTGTCTCCCTCTTTCTCTCCTCCTCCCCCGCTCACGCTCTGTATCTCAAAAATAAAGAAACATTAAAAAAAATTAATAAAATTTAAAAAAAGATTCTCTCTCCCTCTCTCTCTTAAAAATAAATAAAAACATTAAAAAAAAAAGAACACTCAGCATAGTAAAGATGCCAATTCTCCCCAATTTGATTTCTATGTATAATGTAATTCCTATCAAAATCCCAGGAAGGTGTTTTATAGACATAGGTTTATTCTAAAATTT
The DNA here is from genome assembly GCF_007474595.2 of Lynx canadensis. Taxonomy (NCBI): domain Eukaryota; kingdom Metazoa; phylum Chordata; class Mammalia; order Carnivora; family Felidae; genus Lynx; species Lynx canadensis. The sequence continues at coordinate 27,165,116 of NC_044305.1, read as the reverse complement.
ATATTGAAAAGCAAGGCCCTAGAATAAACTATTTTGAGAAAGGAGGATAATGTGGGAAGAATCACTTTACCTGATACTAAGGCATACTATACAGCTACAGTAATCAAGACAGCATAGAATGGGCAGAGATAAACACCTACACCAGTGGAATAGGACAGAGAAACCAGAAATAGAGCCACATAAATATGCCTGGCTGATTTTTGACAAGGGTGCAAAAACAGCTCAGTGGAGGAAAAGAAAGCCTTTTCCACAAATAGTGCTGGGGCAAGTGGACATCCATAGGCAAAAAGAAAAAACAAACAAACAAAAACAAAAAAACAAAAAAAGAGAGAGAGAAAGAAAAACAAAAAGAACCTTGACTTGAGTTTCAGAAGTTAGATAAAACTTAACTCCAAATTAATTGTAAAATGAAATAAAAATTAAATGTTTTCATGTAAAAGTGTACACCTTTTAGGAAAGAAAATACAGGAGAGAAAAGTCTTTGGGACCCATGGCCACGTGAAAAGCTCTCAGACTTTATACCAACAGCTTGATCCATAAAAGAAAAATGAAATAAATGGGGAAGTTAGATATCATCAAAAGTAAAAACCTGTTCTGTGAAAGACTCTGTTAAGGGGATGAAAAGACGAGCTACAGACTTGGAGAAAATATTTGCAAACTGCATCTGACAAAGGACTGCTACGTAGAATATATTGAGAACTCTCAACAGAAGAACAATGCAGTTAGCAAATGGGCAAAAGACACGAAGAGACATTTCACTGATGAGGATATCCAGATGGTAAATAATCACATGAAAAGATGTTTGACATCATTATCCATTAGGGCCGTGCAAGTTACACCACAGTGACTTGTCACCACACGCCTATCAGAATGGCTAAAATGAAAAATAGTGATAACACCGAATGCCGGCAAAGAGGAGAAGCTGGACGATGCATGTGTTGCTGGTGGGCATGTAAAATGCTACAGCCGCTCTGGAAAAGACTTCGGCAGTTTCTAATGAAACCAACATGCAGTTCTCATCACGGTTCAACAATTGCACTCTTGGGCATTTATTCCCGTGACGTGACAACTTAGGGTCACACAAAAACCAGTGCATGAATGTTCCGTAGCAGCCTTATTCATAATACTCTCAAACTGGAAGCAATCCAGATGTCCTTTAATGGTTAATGGTTAAATAAGCTATGGTACATCCATACCACGGAATACTATCCATTGACAAAAAGGAAAGGATTGTTCAGATTCTGTGTCTCCCTGCATCTCTCTGCCCTTCCTCTGCTCGTGCTCTGTCTGTCTCTCGCAAAAATAAAAGGAAAGGATTGTTGATACAGTCAATAACTTGGATGAATCCACAGAATTTTGCTGAGTGAAAAAAAGCCAATTCCAGAAGTTATATATTCTACGATTCCATTTATGTAGCATTCTGGGAATGACAAAATTGTAGAAATGGAGAACGGATGAGTGATCACCAGGGGTTAGGGACACAGGCTGGGGGAGGGTGGTAAGGGGAGGGGAAGAGACTATGGCTATAAAAGGCAACATGAGGGGCGCCTGCTCAGTCGGTTAAGCGGCCGACTTCGGCTCAGGTCATGATCTCGCGGTCCGTGAGTTCGAGCCCCGCATCGGGCTCTGTGCTGACAGCTCAGAGCCTGGAGCCTGTTTCAGATTCTGTGTCTCCCTCTCTCTGACCCTCCCCTGTTCATGCTCTGTCTCTCCCTGTCTCAAAAATAAATAAAACATTAAAAAAAAAACATTTAAAAAAGGCAACATGAGCTATGCTTGCGGTGATGGAAACGTTCTATATCTTGCCTGTCGTAACATCAATTTCATGGTTCTGAAATTGTAGGTGATTTTGCAAAATGCTACCATTGGGAGAGACTGTGTTAAGGATACAGAAGATCTGTGTGTGTGTGTGTGTGTTTAATGTTTTATTTAATTTTGAGAGCAAGAGAGTGTGAGCAGGGGAGGGGCAGAGAGAGAGGGGAATGGGGGATCCGAAGTGGGCTCAGTACTGACAACAGCAAGTCCGATATGGGGCTCAAACTCATGAACCTTGGGATCATGACCTGAGCCGAAGTCAGATGCTTAACTGACTGAGCCACCCAGGTGCCCCAGTAATAAATTTAATTAAAAATAAAAAAGATATATCAGGGCTACTGCCATTAATGAAAATAAATTGTCATTATTAAAGCTACAAATCTCCCTAACTATTTGAGTTCAACTTACTAATCTTATAATTTTTACAAACACTTCTAAGGGGGATTTGGGAAGTTGGTTAATTAATTTCCCCTAATTCTTTTAAGCCACATCTTAAAATTTCATATATTGAATTTTCATTTTCAAAGGGTTCGCTTGTCTGATTCACAAAGACCATCAAGCATTTAAATAATGCTTGTACATCTAATAAATAAACTTCGAGATATGGGTAATCTTATGTCCTCTCATGTTTCGGTAATTTACACACATTTAATAAGAACGTCTTAAACTTTTAATTTGAAACAAATCTAAATCAAAATCTCATTTACACATTTTAAATTAGAACCACAATATTAATCTATTAATCATTCCATCTTTTAAACACTACAATTAAATACCCGGCGTATACAGATAACTCATAACTTTAACACAACATTATTGTAGTTTACTTCATCACTTCAGCAGTTAATGCTAACATCTTCCAGGGTTAGCTGTGTCGATGCATTGAAGAAATAATATTTTTCTGAATTGTACTGGGTTGCACCTGGAGTAGGGATTTGGGGGGGGGGGGCGGGGACGAGAATGTGGCCACAACATTCATGATGATTTGGGTGATTTTTTTTTTAAATTTTTTTTTTTCAACGTTTATTTATTTTTGGGACAGAGAGAGGCAGAGCATGAACGGGGGAGGGGCAGAGAGAGAGGGAGACACAGAATCGGAAACAGGCTCCAGGCTCTGAGCCATCAGCCCAGAGCCTGACGCGGGGCTCGAACTCACGGACCGCGAGATCGTGACCTGGCTGAAGTCGGACGCTTAACCGACTGCGCCACCCAGGCGCCCCAGTGATTTTTTTTTTAAATTTATTTTTGAGAGAGAGAGAGAGAGAGAGAGCACAAGCAGGGGAGGGGCAGAGAGAGTGGGGGACAGAGGATCTAAAGCAGGCTCTGTGCTGACTGTAGAGAGTCCGATGCAGGGCTCGAACCCATGAACCATGAGATCGTGACCTGAGCCGAAGTCAGTCCCTCAACCGGCTGAGCCACCCAGGTGCCTTGATTTGGGTGATTTGTCCCGGGCTGGCACATGACACGCTGTGAGGAAGCAGGGGTTCTGAGAACATGTCCTCCAAATGCCTTATTCTGATCGGAACTATTTTCGTATACTCCTTATCTGGCAGGGCCACAGCTTTTAGAGGTATTTCAGACAGCCAGTCGGGAGTTTTGCACAGCTCCTGTGCCTTCGTGTGGTGCTGTGGTTCTGATGCCAATCCTCAGGTCATCAGTAACAGCAGTGACAACGAGAAATGCATATTCAGCACTGAGTATGGATCAGGCACTTCTCGACACACTTTAAAGCAGAATAACATTTAATCTTCACGACAACCCGATGAAGTAGGCATGATGATCACTCCTATCTTATAGGTGGGAAAACTGAGGGACAGAGAGGTCATGTGACCCGCCCAAATTCACGGGCTAGTGGAAAGCAGTGTCTGGATTCGAACCCAGGCTGTCTGGCTGATTAGTTCCTGCCCTTAACCCCCGCCCTGTCTGACTCTGCTACCGGCCAGGTTGGTGGGAGAGATTGCGGGCACCTGGCCGTCTCCTGTGCTACTCTTCTCGCTCCTCCCCTCTGTCCGTGCCCAGGGTCACGGGGAAGCCTCCTGCACTTCTCTGTCCCTTATATCAAGGCCCAAAGTGAGGCCTGGGAGCTTACTGATAGATGTGAGTTTCATGCTCTGCCTCACTGTCACATATTATAAGGTCGAGAGTGGGTGGGGCTGGGGCCTGGGCCGCCTCAATGGATGGTACTGGGACCCGATCCTAGGCCTGCCTATATCCTTACTCCCTCTCTGCCTTTTCCCATGCCCTAGCGTTGCATTCCAAGTCCGCCACGTCGATGACAAGCCAGCTGAGGCAGCCACAGGAAATGCACAGAGAGAAGCTGGACTCTGGGAAGGCACAGGCCAAAATCCGGCTAATGAAGGTAGGAGCATCCTCCCACAGGCACCGGGGCCCAGGATGGGGGCAGAGGGGTGGGGGGACAGCGATAGCAAACACGCACTGAACATTTGGTGGATGCTGGGCTCATTTCCTCGTTAGCAATGCCATGGGCATGCTTATCGTCACCCCCATTTTACAGATGGGGAAACTGAGGTGCAAGGCGATGAAGGACTTGTACCAGGTCACATAGCCAGAAAATGGTAGTACCAGAGCCACTTAAGCAAAGTGTTTGCCTTTGTGTTTAAGACTAGGAAAATGATCAGAATCGCTTTTTATTTCACTGCATGAGGAACACAATCTGGTGGCTTGTCCATTAAGACATTTCTAGTAAATGAACCTCTCGTGGAATACGATGCACCTTGAAGCAGGGCTTAGACGCTTACTAGTACATTTTTCACACCTCTGATACAATTTTAGATAAGTAATTTTCTCACCGTCCATTGTTTTCTATGGCTTCAGAACAACGTTTCAAAGTATTTGAAATGACGAAAAGAAGAGTCTTTGTGTCCATAGAAGAAAGTAGAATACTGAATACTATAAATACTACAAAATACCGTAGAAGAATTATTAACTTCTTCGAGAAAGTTTTTTTTTTCCAAAAGTTTTTTTTTTCCCCATGAAATTTCATGGATTTGGCTATCAATAAATGTCTGGTAATACATTTCAGATGTTTGTTCATCTTCTGCTTTATTTTTTTATTTTATTTTATTTTTTATTTTTTTCAATATATGAAATTTATTATCAAATTGGTTTCCATACAACACCCAATGCTCATCCCAAAAGGTGCCCTCCTCACTACCCATCACCCACCCTCCCCTCCCTCCCACCCCCCATCAACCCTCAGTTTGTTTTGAGAAAGTTTTTAAGAGCTCAGTGAACAATTACTAAATAAAGAAATAAGGAAGAATGCTATGAAACCTTTTCTTCCCTTTAACCTTCAATTTTGCAAAAAGGTTCAGAGGTGGCCCAGCGTTCTTAAAGGAGGAACTCATATTTCTGGTGTTTATTGTTATTGTTTTATTATTTTCTTTCTTTCTTTTTTAACGTTTATTTATTTATTTATTTAAAAAAAATTTTTTTTTTCAACATTTTTTATTTATTTTTGGGACAGAGAGAGACAGAGCATGAACGGGGGAGGGGCAGAGAGAGAAGGAGACACAGAATCGGAAACAGGCTCCAGGCTCCAAGCCATCAGCCCAGAGCCCGACGCGGGGCTCGAACTCACGGACCGCGAGATCGTGACCTGGCTGATGTCGGACGCTTAACCGACTGCGCCACCCAGGCGCCCCTAACGTTTATTTATTTTTGAGACAGAGAGAGACAGAGCATGAACAGGGGAGGAGCAGAGAGAGGGAGACACAGAATCTGAAACAGGCTCCAGGCTCTGAGCTGTCAGCACAGAGCCCGACACGGGGCTCGAACTCACAGACCGTGAGATCATGACCTGAGCCAAAGTCGGACGCTTAACCAACCGAGCCACCCAGGCGCCCCTATTATTTTCTTTCTTAAAAATTTTTAAAAAATATTTTTATTTATTTATTTATTTATTTATTTATTTTTTAAGTTTATTTATTTTGAGAGAGAGAGGGAAAGCGTGTGCTTGGGGAAGGGGCAAGGAGAGAGAGAGAGAGCGAGAGAGAGAGAGAGAGAGAGAGAGGGAGAGAGAGAGAATCCCAAGCAGGCTCTACGCCGTCAGTGCGGAGCCTGATGTGGGGCTCGAACCCACCAACTGTGAGATCATTACCTGAGTGAAATCAAAAACCCAATTCTTGGGGCACCTGGGTGGCTCAGTCGGTTAAGCGTCCGACTTTGGCTCAGGTCATGATCTCGCAGTTTGTGGGTTTGAGCCCCGCATCGGGCTCTGTGCTGACAGCTCCGAGCCTGGAGCCTGTTTCAGATTCTGTGTCTCCCTCTGTTTTCTCTGACCCACCCCTGTTCATGCTCTGTCTCTCTCTGCTTAACTGACTGAGCCACCCAGGCACCCTGTTTTTGTTTATTTCTGAGGGGGGGAGGGGCTGAGAGCGAGAGGGACAGAAGATCTGAAGCCAGATCTGTGCTGCAGAGAGCCCAATTTGGGGCTCAACCTCATGAACCATGAGATCATGACCTGAGCAGGAGTCCAATGGTTAACCCACCGAACCATCCAGGCGCCCCTCTAGTGTTATTTTTATCCTGACTTTAGAACTTGGACAACTTGGCTCTGAAACCTGGGCTCCTAAACAGTTCCTAGGGTTGTCTCTTGTAACCATTCATTCATTTAGTCAATAAATATTTATTGAATGCCTCCTATGTGCCAGGCTCTGTTCTAAGGATTCACCAGTCATGTGGCTGGCCTCTGATCTTAGGGAGATTACATTCTACTTTGGGAGACAGACAACAAATAAGACAGATAAATATATAATATGTGCCGTGATGATAAGAGTAATGAAGAAGTGTAAAGATAAGGTTAGGGGCTAGAGAGGCACAGAGGAAGAGTGGCTGTGACTGTTTCAGACAGGGCAGTCAGAGAAGGCTGCTAAAGTGATATCTGAGGGAGAAATGTTCTAGATAGACGAACTGCAAGTGCAAAGGTCCTGAGGTTGGTATAGCTGGAGATGAGGAGAGATAGTGGGAGTAGGGGTATGGGTGGTGATTTGTTTGCAGCTCTGTTTTCCCTGCTCTGGCTTTTTTTTTTTTTTTCTTTTAATGTTTTTATTTTATTTTTGAGAGAGAGAGAGAGAGAGTGCGTGCATGAGTGGGGCAGGGGCAGAGAGAGAGAGGGAGACACAGAATCTGAAGCAGGCTCCCGGCTCCTAGCTGTCAGCACCGAGTCCGACGTGGGGCTCGAACCCACAAACCGTGAGATCGTGACCTGAAGTCGGACGCTCAACTGACTGAGCCACCCAGGCACCCCTGGGCTTTGTGTTTCTATGCTGAGTGAGACAGGAAGACCCTGGAGGGTTCTGATTAGAACCGGGAGATGATCTGACCTACGTTTTCACAGGAGTCCTTGAGCTGCTGCTGCTGTGTGGAGAATGGACATGGAGACAAGGTGGGGGGGAACAGGAAGGGAGGGGAAACTACCCAGTCGATTTGCTCTCGGAGACAGAAGAGGATCCTGACTCTGCCCCTCAGTCTCAGGACAATATGCCTCTACATTTGAGAGAGGGAAAACTATGTGCCAGGCGCCATCCCTGGTGTTGGGGACACAGCCGTGAACACAGCACTCAGAACCTGTTCTATTATGGAGCTGACGCTATGGTGGGGGGGGGACCTGTAATAAATGGACCAAAAAACCCCAAAGAATAGTTACTCCTCAGTTCATTCAACCCATACTTGTGGAGCCCCAGGCACTGTCCTATGTGCTGTGCCCTACAGCTGTGACGACACATGGCTGCCCCTGCCCTCCTGGCTGCGACATTCTAGTGGGGGAGGCAGGCAAGAAGTAAGAAAAATAAGATAATAAGAAAAAGATATAATTACAGGTTGGGGTGAGGATCAGGAAGGAAACAAAGCAGGAGTTCTGCACTAGATCTGGTGGCCAGGGAAGATCCATTTCTAGAGCAGAGGTCATGAATTCTAGTCGATTCGAATCCCCTGGGAGTTGGGTATGTGCGGGGAGCACAGCTTCCTGAGGCCAGCCCCGGCGACGTTGGCTCGGTGGGCTTCTGGGAGATGAGGCTGATCGTCGTACCAAGTGAAATTGAGCATGTGAAGTGCTTAGCACAATTTTGGGCACGTGATAAATACTCTGTACGTTTGCGCCGTGACTCATTCTATGAGGAGTATGGGAGCCGAGGGCCAGGAGAGGGTGATTTCTAGTAAAGGACAGAGAAACGAGGAACAACAGAGGAAGAGAGCACGTAGGTATGGCAGAGGTGGAGGGCTAGAGCCCGTGGCGATAGTTTCAGCTCCTGTTCCTGAGTCACACTGGGTGCCAGGCACTGCCGCCAAGGGCCTTGATTGTGAACGTTACCGCCTGTGTTTTCTACAGCAGCTCTCTGAAGCAAGTATGTTTCCTGACCTTGAGAAATATTAGCAGGGCTCTCGGAGGCTAACGCCTCTGGCCAGGTTCCCTGCGGCCGTAAGTGGCCGACTTGGTATTTGAACCAAGTGTGTCCAGACCTTACATCCAGCTTTTAATCACTGTGGGGCTTGGCCACATCTCGCAGCTTTAAGCCCACTCACTTCCTGGTCTTGGTGTCGTGAGAAGACAGACATCGGGAATCACAAGTCTGGCTTTCCAGTGCCGGTGCCATTATCTTCTGCTGCGTGACTTTAGGCAAGTCCCTTAACCTGGCTGAGTCTCCGTTTATCAATAAAATAAGAGTTAGTGGGGGCACCTGGGGGGGCTTAGCTGTTGAGCATCTGACTTCGGCTCAGGTCTTGACTGGGCTCGCAGCTGACAGCACAGGGCCGGCGGCTTCGGATCCTCTGTCCCCCCTCCCCCCACCCCCGCCCCACCCCCGTTTGTGTGTGTGTGTGTGTGTGTGCGCGCGCGCGCGCTCTCTCTCTCTCTCTCTCTCTCTCTCTCTCTCTCTCTCTCTCTCTCAAAAATAAACATTAACAAAATAGCATGTGTTTAAACAAGTGAAATAAGTGAGTCAACATAGGGGATGAACTGATACCGTGTGCCATGTTTGGAGTGAGGCACAGAGTAGGCCCCAACAATTCTTACTGTTCTTATTGTAGATTTTGTGTACCTGCTGGTGGCAACCCTAGGCAAGTCCCTTAACCTCTCAGACCCTCATTGTTTCCACGGGGGCCGGGGGGGGGGGGGGCGATGTACGAAATGAGACGCTACTCATTCAGCTCAGCTGCCTGCAGAGAAACGGCCGCGATTTTTCTTGCTTCCCCTGCTTCTCCACACATGGCCCGTCACCTCTGCCACCTTCTTACCTACCTGGGGTGTTTTCTATTTTTATGACAATTGGTATTACTGTATCTTCTTGACTCAAAGAAGCCAGCGATCATAAGGTGCAGCTTTATCTTATTTACCCACGAACAGAATTTTGTCAGATTGTGGCATGCCGCCGGTTGGAAGAGGCACCCCTCCTCCCCACCTCCGAGGTGTAGAATTAGGGGAAAATGGGCGTTTGAGGATGGACGAAGTAGTTCAGCGGCTCTGACCCTCAGACAATGGGGTCGCATTTACCAGTCGCGACCACGAGGGGGCGGGCGTGCGGCGGGAGGGAAGCGGTCCCTCGGCTCCGGGAGGCTCCAGCCTTCCCGCGCAGCCCCGCCTCCCATCGCTGCCCTCCCCTCCGCCCGCAGACGTTGCTCAGGAACGAGCGAAACTCACTCCAGGAGCTGTGCAGCCATGAGGTCTTCCTCACCACGCTCAACTGGGAGCTGGTCAAGGCCATCCAGGACATGGAGGACAGCTCGGCCCTGAACGCGCGCGCGATGCTGCAGCAGCAGGACATCCTTGCGGTGAGGCCTAACTGCACCCCCCTCGCCTCCGCCCTGTGCACCTCCGTCCAGCTCTCGGCGCCGCCCCGCTGAGCGCTCGGGTGCCCTCTCCCGGCCTCTCCCGGCCGGTTGCACCAGCGGCTTCCTCCTGGCAGATGCATCTCTCACACTTGGCCCCACCTCCCTGGGTTTTGGAATCAGACCCAGATGGGGGCTCATCCCAACGCCAGCACTAATTGGAGTTAACCTCTGAGCTCTGTAAAGTAGAGCACAAAGCACCCACCCCAAACGCGGGGTTGTACTCGGCACACAGTAGGCGTGCAAGAGAAAGCGGCTGCAGTCCCCACCCCAATCAGCAAATACACAGTGTAATACTGAGTGCTCTGTATATACTCATATAATCCTTACAACAACCCCCTGGGGTGGGCACTATTATCTTTATTTTACGTCGGAAAAAAATGGGAACAGAGAGGCTGGGTAACTTGCCCAAGGTCACCCTCAAGCACACCCACCTAAGCAACTGGGATTTGAACCCAGGCGGCCCGGCGCCAGGGTCTGGCTTCCTCCCAGCATGCTGTGATCCGCGCTCTCAGCCCGTGGTGGCACTTATGGTCTATTGGTGGCGCTTATGGTCTATGGGTGGAGCAGCTTTTCAGAGAACCCAGGGGGCATCCTCCGCCTCCTCTGGGAGAGGCTTGGAGAAGCTGCCGGAAGAGAGCTGAAAGTTCACAGGGACCCAGGAGTTTGGGCTGGAGAAGAGTCAGAGAAAATGCCTTCATGGAGCCGTTCTGGAGTTCCCTCTGGTCGCGCGGTCTGCCCCGGGAGAAGAGAGACTGAGTGAGACTGAGCTCACTGGAACCTGTGAGATGAAGAGAAAATGAAGTCTTGGGAACTGGATCTGCTCAGGCTGCCATAACAAAATGTGATAGACCAGGGGGCTTAGACATAGACATTTTTTCTCAGGGTTTTGGAGGCCGGAAGTCCAAGATCAGGAGGCCAGGAGGGTTGAGGTGCGGTGAGGCCTTTCTCCTCGGGGTGCAAATGGCCACTTTCTCTCTGTGTTCCCAGATGGCTTTTCCTCTTTGCTCCCATGGAGAGAGAGATCTCTCGCGTCTCTTCCTCTTTTTTTTTTTTTTTTAGTAAAATTTATTTTTAAACTTTTTAAAATATAATTTATTGTCAAATTGGTTTCCATACAACACCCAGTGCTCATCCCAACAGGTGCCCTCCTCGATACCCCTCACCCGCCCTCCCCTCCCTCCCACCCCCCCATCAACCCTCAGTTTGTTCTCAGTGTTTAAGAGTCTCTTATGGTTTGCCTCCTTCGTCTCTAACTTTTTTTTTTCTCTTCCCCTCCCCCATGGTCTTCTGTTAAGTTTCTCAAGAGCCACATAATGAGTGAAAACATATGGTGTCTGTCTTTCTCTGCCTGACTTATTTCACTTAGCATGATACTCTCCAGTTCCATCCACGTTGCTGCAAATGGCCAGATTTCATTCTTTCTCATTGCCAAGTAGTATTCCATTGTATATATAAACCACATCTTCTTTATCCATTTGTCAGTTGATGGACATTTAGGCTCTGTCTTCCTCTTCTTATAAGCTCACTAGTCTTATCGGATTAGAGCCCCACCCTTTTGACCTCATTTAACCTTCATTACCTGCTTAAAGCCCCTATCTCCAAATACAGTCATATTGGGGGGCAGGGCTTCAACATGTGAATTTGGTGGGGGAGAGGGAAAACAATTCAGTCTATAAGAGAAGCCAAGGACCTGCAGAGTTATTCATCCCAAACTTAGTAGAATATTCTCTAAACTTAGACAAAGTCATTGTTGATTTTCTGGCATTGATCCATTAATACATTTTTCCGTTCATCCTGAGTGCTTCCTGTGGGCCCTTGGGAAACAGTGATTAGTGGGGCACTTTGTCTACATTAAGCTCTCCTCGTGGGGTCACGGGCAATTAGAAAGCCATTTATGTGTACTGCCGTGGGGACAGGGGATGTGGGGAGCCCTCTCACCCAGAGGGGCCCTCTCACCCAGACATGGGAAGGTCAGGAAGGCTTCCTGGAGAAAGGGATGCTTGGGTTGAAACCTGCAGAAGTAGGTGTTCATTGGTAGAGGGCTGTTCCGGGCAGAACGAATGGGCATACAAGGCCTGTGGAGAGAGGGAACATAGCTCAAGGAGCCACATGTTGGCCCAAGGTCAGGCCAGGGCCTTGTCAGCTTAGCTAAGGAGTTTGGGCCTTATTTAAGGGCAGAGGGGAGCCACTGGAGGGTTTTAAATAGCAGAGGGATGAGGTCAGCTTTTATTAAAAAAAATTTTTTTTAAATGTTTATTTTTGAGAGAGAGAGAGACAGCACGAGCAGGGGGGGGGAGCAGAGAGAGAGGGAGACACAGAATCTGAAACAGGCTCCAGGCTCTGAGCTGTCAGCACAGAGCCCGACGCGGGGCTCGAACTCATAAGCCGTGAGATCATGACTTGAGCCGAAGCCGGACGCTCAACCGACTGAGCCACCCAGGCACCCCTAATTTTTTTTTTAAAGAAAGATCATCCTGACTGCTGTGTGGAGCATGGATCTAAGGACAGCCAGTTAGCAGTAGCTGTTGTAGCATTGCAGGCAGGAGATGAAGAGAGCTTAAATAAGACAGTGGCAGTGGGGATGGAGGGAAGGACGTGGCTTTGCAGGCTGTTGGGTGTTTTTTTTTTTAATATTTATTTATTTTTGAGAGAGAGAGGGAGAGAGACAGAGCATGAGCGGGGGAGGGGCAGGGAAGGAGACATGGAATCGGAAGCAGGCTCCAGGCTCTGAGCTGTCAGCACAGAGCCGGACGCGGGGCTTGAACCCGTGAACCTTGAGATCCTGACCCGAGCCGAAGTCAGACACTTAACTGACTGAGCCACCCAGGCACCCCAAGGCTGTTGGGGTTTAAATCTGTAGCACTTGGTGACATTTCAAAGGAAGGGGGCGTGGGGACCGCAGCCTGGGTTTGGCCCGGTGCCTGGGCGCGCGGCCGTGCCATCGGCGGAGGTGGGTGGTAGAGGGGACCGTGTGGAGCGGGTCGGCCAGCCTCTGGGCAGGTTGCTGGGGCTGGGGCTGGGTTTGGATCTGGGGACTCCTCCGAGGAAGTGCCGGGTCCCCCGAGAGCCCATGCTTCGGCAGCGCCAGGAGACGGTGGGGGGCGAGCTGACCCCACCCCTCCCACAGACCATCGTGGACATCTTGGAGTGCTCCAACAAGAAGAAGCTGCGGCAGCTGACGTGTGAACTGAAGGAGTGGGAGGAGAAGGAGGAATCGAAGATGAAGCGTGAGGATCCCTGGGGCGAGCTCCCCGGTCCCCTCTCTGGCTTCTGGGAGGTCAGCAGGGCGCCCGCCTTGCACCTGCCTTTTGGAAACCAGCAGCCCCGTCATCCCCCTGGTTCGGCAGGTGGAATTGCTAAGATGCAGAGCTTAGGGGCTTACTTCTGGAGCACTTGGCGCTTCGAGGCCCCGCGAGGCTTCCCCTTTACGGGCACTCTCGGTCACTGCGGCTCCCTGTGAGGCAGGGACCGTTCACCCATTTTACAGATGGGAAAGCCGAAGCGAAAGGAAGTGAAAGTAGCCCGCCGAAGGTCACATAGCTGGGCGCCAGAATCCAGCCCCAGCTTGCCTCTTTCCTGCCAAGGTCCCTCTGGGAGCCGGTGGCTGGGTCCCTCTGGTCCCGGGTCTTCGATCGTGTTGAGCCCGTGGTTTCTTTCCCCGGAGCAGACTGGAAGCCTTCTGAGGGAAGGGGCGGTGTGTCGGCGAGCCTCAGACCCTGGGACACCACCCCCACGGAGGGCGGCAGGACAGACTTTGTCTTAATGGTCGTTTCATGGGCCCGTTGCCCTGGGAGCAGGTGCATGAGGAGACAGGTCCGGGGAGGGACAGTCTTGGCGAGGGTCACACAGTAAGTGGGCCTCCCGCATCTCCTGGGAGGGGTCCTTGAGGGAGGATCCTGCCTCCTGTCCCTCCTGACCTCTCCAGACCTGGAGCAGCAGGTGGAACAGCTGAACGCCACGATCGAGAAGACCCAGAAGGAAGTGAACTTCCTGAGCACGTACATGGACCGCGAGTACCCTGTCAAGTCGGTCCAGATTGCCAACCTTGTGCGCCAGCTGCAGCAGATAAAGGACAGCCAGCAGGTAGGTGCGCCCTTGGCCCCGCTCCGCTGGACCATACTGGAGACAGGGCTGGTGGCCAGCACCCTCCTGCTGGCCCCTAGGATGAGCTGGATGACCTTAATGAGATGCGCAGAAAGGTCCTGGAGTCCTTGTCTGAGCAGATTCAGAGGAAGAAGAAAAAACTTCTGAGATCTCTGGTGGTGGTGAGTAGCCAGCTGCTGGGGTAGGTGTCCAGGTCCTGCCCCAGCCCTGCTTTCTTCCCCGTCCTCTGCCTCCAGGCCCCCTGCACCCCCTCTGGTCTCTACCATGCACTGCTGCCCAATAAGAGGCACTGGGGGGCCAGACCTCTCCTCCCTCCACAGAAAAACCAGCAGCGCCATCAGGAGGCTCTTCTGCAGAAGATCCGGGATGGCCAGGACATGCTGAGATGCACGGGCAAGTTCAAAGAAGTGAGTGGGCATGGAAGGTGACGGTCCCTCCGGGAGGGAGCAGAAGGGTGGGCGGTCCCCAGGACCTGTGGGAGACCAGGCTTGTCTTGATCTGGCGCTCGGGTCTCCAGCCCTGGTATTGGCCTCTCTCTTAGCCAGTGCCTTACTGTCACCTGCCATTCGTCGTAGGAGGAGGTTAGTGCCGCCTCAGCCTTGCCTCGTTGACCAGCATCCCCGGTGATGACCCATTAGCAACATCGCCAGACACTGTCTGCGCGGCCATCATTTTACTGTCGTTCCCACCCCCTCTGTTCATCCTCTCATTTTTGTCACTCACCATCACCTGTTAGCCGTGTTAATGAACCTCACCGTCACCCCCCCCCCCCCCCCCCCCGCGTTAACTTTCATTATCGTCTTCCTTCATCCACTGTCGGCGAGAGCGGCCTTCGCTGCCGGCCCCCGTTAAGTCTCATTACCAGGTACCACCCCCCTTTGCCACCTGTCGCCATTCTCCGTGATCTCCTGGCCGCTTTCAGCGCCATCAGAGGTTGGCACTGACTCGCGAGCCCAGGAAGCCCTGTGACGAAGCCGCCCCGATTCCCTGGATGTCCTCGCTGCACCTGCATTCTGCCCCGGTCTCCCTGTTGTTGGGGGATGTTGGCTTCTCACTCTCCCCTGCTGTACATCTGTCCTCAGTTTATCAGCCAGTTTGAGGAGGAGATACCCATCCTAAAGGCCGAGGTGGGGCGGCTCAAGGTCCAAGTCCAGGAGCCCCGAGAGACCGTGTTTGCGGATGTTCTGCTTCGGAGACCCAAGTATGTGATCTTTTTGGCAGCTGCCTCTTAAACGCGCCATGCCGTGTGCTTGAAGAGGCTCTCTGTTCCTGGGGAAGGCAGAGCCCTGCACAGGGGGCCGGGGAGACTTGGGTCTCGTCTCGCCTCGCCTCGCCTCGCCTCTGCAGCTGACCACGTGGCAGATGTGACGTTGCCCGTCTGGGCCTGCTTGTCCCACCAGCGCACGGGCAGCTGACTTACATCATCTCTCTGGAACCCCCTTCTGGTTCCCAGATTCCGTGTTCCCACCAAGTGGGTGCACCCCTAAGCTTCTTGGTTGTTCAGGAAGGTGCAGTTGAGTGGGGTGGTTGACGCCAGGGAATAGCCTGGAAGACACTCTGAGGAGAGAAGGATGTCCTCTCTGCTTGGTACACCGCTGGGCTCCAGAGGAAGAAGTTCCTTCCTTCCAAAGCCAGTTCTCTGCCACCTTTCTTGTGTCAGGCCCTTTGTGGCAGAGCTTGGGGGTCCTACTAGGTCTGGCCTCTCCGTGATGGCGTGCAAGACCTGGGGCACCTCCATGTGGAGGCCTCAGGTAGGCAGTTGACCTCAGAAGATGGATACTGGCTAGCGATGGAAATTTAGGTATTGCCAGTATAGAGATGCGTTTCCTTTTTCTTCTTTTTTAATATTTACTCATTTTTGAGAGAGAGAGAGACAGACAGACAGACAGACAGACAGAACACGAGGAGGGGAGGGGCAGAGACAGAGGGAGACACAGAATCCGAAGCGGGCTCCAGGCTCTGAGCTGTCAGCACAGAGCCCGACCTGGGGCTCGAACTCACGAACCGCGAGATCGTGACCTGAGCCGAAGTCAGAAGCTTAACCGACTTGAGCCGCCCGGGTGCCCCTAGAGATGTTTTTCCTTTTTACCATTATTATGAAACATTTCAAATATACAGACAGTAGAGAGAATATTAGGATGAATACCCCGTTGCCCGTGTAGTTTTAGGAGCGGTTATATTGTTGCCATATTGGCCTCATCGTCATTCCTTCTTCTTGTGAAGTGTTGTGAATTGCAGACAGCCTGACATGTCATGTCTAAAGACGTCCGTGGGCACCAGGAGATTAGGGAAAGCGTGAGCGTGGATGGGAGAATTGGGACGGGGTGGAGACAGAGTGTCATGTGTGGCCTCGTGGGTGTGCTGATCACTGGGGGGCGGGGGGGATGTATTGCGGATGCAAACCCATGGCGCTGGCTACTTGTGTGGAAAGAATGATGCCTGTCAGTTACCGAGCGCTCTTTACGAGCCGGCATGGTCTCACTCAGTCCGCCTGCCAACCACGGAGGCTGTGAGTCTGGCGCCCTGCTTGGCTTCTCACACCTTCTTTGCTCTTCTCTACCAGGTGCCCCCCAGACATGGACGTCATCCTCAACATCCCTGTGGAGGAACTGCTCCCCTTCTAGATGGCGGGCCATGGGCCACCCTTCCCTCCCTGCTCTTTCCCCCATACCTGGAGCCTTGACTTGTCTCCTTCCACGGCCACGTGTCCACTCAGACCCTGGTCTGCCCTCTCCCCCTTCCTCCCTCTCTTCCTTCCTTTCTTTCTTTCTCCCTCTCTCCCCCCACCCTTCCTCTCCTTTCCTCCCTCCCTCCCCCTCCCCCCTCCCTCTTTTCTTTCTGGCTGGTGCAGCTGCTTGGGCCAGGTGTGCATTCCCAGTGAAGCGTGCCATTTCTTTTTACCAATAAAGCTGGCTTTGCATTTGCTCCCTTGCTTGGAGATTTCCGGCTAGGCCTAGAGAAGATGTGGTAGGCACGGACTGTCTTAAGATAAGGGGTGGGTAACTGTGCTGACCGTATCTGGGGGCACAGAACATCTCAAGAAGGGCTCCTGACCCCCTGCCTGAGTCTCGATGGCTCTGTGGCTCCGGGCTGCCCCGCCCCTGGCATCCCTGGTGCAGTGGGAGCCCAGCTTCCCTCCGGATTTGTACCCAGACCTTTTGAGGCCAGGTCCAGGGCGGAGGGGAGACCCCCCGAGTCCGATGCACCTGGGATTTGCTGGGCTTTCATAGCCGATGGCCATCTCTATTCTCGTGCAGCTGTCTGTCTGTCCACTGCCTGTGCCCCAGCTGTGCGCGGACGTGACACCCACCCAGGTGCGTAGTTGGGCACAGCCCCCAGCGCGTGCTCCTGGACCCCCTGCATGCAAGGACTGTCCCTCCAGTTACTGGGAGTGCTGTTAGCACACATCCCTCGGCCGTCGGACCCTCAGGGGCTGCCTCGGCTGCAGAGGCCACTTCACCCAAGGTCAGCTGTCCTCCCACATCCGATGACTGCTCCGGGTGCAAATACCGAAGTCCCGGCCGTCTTGGCCTCACTTGGGACAACTCCGAAGGTCTGTTCTGGCTCCAGAACTCCCTGTAGGGTCAACTGAAACAGTCCTCGGGCCTGCCTCGCAGCTTGACCTCTCCCTCTGCCGAGTCCTGCCTGCCTCTCCCTTCCTCAGTTGACTCCCGGGTGCCCATTAATAAACATCCTGCACTTTGTACTCCGCCTCAGACTTGGCTTCCCTCGGGCCCAGACTCGATGCTGCTCACGGATCCACTCTATCGAGGGACTTTGGGCTACAGGTTACGGAACACCTGACCAAACTGGCCTAAACAACAAAGGGCTCAGGTAGATAAGTGTTCTAGGTGAGGCGAGGCTTTACCCGGAAATCAAGCGAGGACACCTTCCTCTACTTTGTTCTCCAAAGTGTTCTCCTCCCCCTGAGGCTGGCACTCCTGTGGTCACGGCGTGGCTCCCAGCATCTCCTGGCAGGGCGGGGGTTACGATCCGTTGTTCACGTCCTACTGGAAAGAGTGTCTCTCCCAGAATTTTCAGCCAAAGTCTTCCATCTTCACTGTGACCGGACCGGCTTATACCGTGTGCCCACCTTGAAGCAGTCAAGGAGGTGGAGAATGCCTTCGGGTTTAGTCTAGGGCATGCACACCACCCTTGGAGCAGGGGAGGGGTGGTTGGGGTGGAGCACGTGACCTAGGCTAAGGCGGTAGGCACCTCCAGAACCACACGGGTCCCCAAATTGAAATGGAAAATGTTTTTTTTTAATATTTTATTTTATTATTTTTTAAATTATTATTATTTTTTTTAACGTTTATTCGCTTTTGAGAGACAGCACAAGCGGAGGAGAGGCAGAGAGAGAGGAGACACAGAATCCGAAGCAGGCTCCAGGCTCTGAGCTGTCAGCACAGAGCCCGACCCGGGCCTCGGGCCCATGAACTGTGAGATTATGACCCGAACTGAAGTTGGACACTTAACTGACTGAGCCACCAGGTGCCCCTAAAGATTTTGTTTAAAAGTAATCTCTATACCTGGGGCGCCTGGGTGGCTCAGTCGGTTGAGCAGCCAACTCCGGCTCAGGTCATGATCTCACAGCTCGTGAGTTTGAGCCCCGCGTCGGGCTCCGTGCTGACAGCTCAGAGCCTGGAGCCTGCTTCGGATCCTGTGTCTCCCTCTCTCTCTGCCCCTCCCCTGCTTGCGCTCTTTCTCTCTCTCTCTCTCTCTCTCTCTCTCTCAAAAATAAATAAACATTAAAATTTTTTTTTTAAAGTAATCTCTATACCTAATGTGGGGCTTGAACTCACAACCCTGAGATCAAGAGTTGCATACTCCACCGACTGAGCCAGCCCGGCGCCCCGGAAGTGGACAGTGTTGAACATAATCCGAACAAACACTTAGCTAGCATTCTATCAACCCTATGAGGTACGTGTTGTTAGCATTTTCCATTGTACAGAGGAAGAACCCAATACGTGAAGGGGCAAAGGGATTTTTCCAAAGTCACCAGGCTAATCAGCGGTAGAGACCGGTCACTCTCACTTAACCACTGTACCATCAGGAGCTCAGCTGAGCCGCAGAGCTGAGGTGTCTGAACAGCCGGTTAAGTCACAACTAATGTGACAGTCAAGACTTTCGTTGCTTACCCAGTGCAAGGAAGAGGCTAAGCCAGAGAAAGTGCCCACATCCGCCCTGTTGCATTTTCCCCAAGGAATGGCCCACTTGGTCAGGTGGATCAGGGCCTGGGGGTGGTTTTGCTGCTGAGGGAGCCCTGAATGAAAGGCTCTTGGAGTTTTGTGAATCTCCCACACCCCCCGCCCCCCCCCCCCAAGGGGTTGATATGGGGAAGGGAGAATGGGAGGGGCTACGAGAAGGAAAGTAAGTGCTGGGTCCTGAGGCAGACTGGAGACAAGTATCTTCAGGGGTTCCCCTCCCCCCTGATACGGAGGCCTTGGCAGAGGTACCCGAGGAGGGCCTTGGTGGCTGAGTCCTTGGCTGCTCCCCATTCAGAGACTGCCGTGCACTGGCGGGGCAACGAGGCTGGTGGGGGATGAACTTTTCCCGGGGAGGCCTACCAGGGAAAGCCTTCGTAATGGCCTATGGCCTAAAAAATCACATGGGTTTTTTGGCTCGGATCACGATCCTAGGTTCATGGGATCAAGCCCTGCATGGGGTTCCGCACTGAGCGTGGAGGCTGCTTAAGATTCTCTCTCTCTCTCTCTCTCTCTCTCTCTCTCTCTCTCTCTCTCGGCACCTGGGTGGCTCAGTTGGTTGAGTGTCCCGACTTCGGTTCAGGTAATGATCTGGCAGTCTGTGAGTTCGAGCCCCGCGTGGGGCTCTGTGCCGGCAGCTGGGAGCCCAGAGCCTGTTTCCGATTCTGTGTCTCCCTCTCTCTCTGCCCCTCCCCTGCTCACACTCTGTCTCTCAAGAAATAAACATTAGAAAAAATAAAAATAAAAAACATTCTCTCTCTCTCTCTCTCACTCTGCCCCTCTACCCTGCCCACGCCCTTTCTCTCAAAAAAAAAAAAAAATATTCTAATGGGTGTAAAGTGATATCTCATTGTGATTTTGATTTGTGTTTGTCTGACCACTAATGATGTTGAGCATCTTTCATGGGCTTATTTCAAAGAGCCTTTTGTGTGACTGAGTACTTTGAACTTTTGATCTTCTGAGGTATTTATTAGCAAAAGTTTGTACAACCATTGTACAGCCCCAAACCGTCTTTTTTTTTTAAGTTTATTTATTTGAAAGAAAGAGAGATGGCATGAGTGGGGGAGAGGCAGAGAGAGGGGGAGACAAAGAATCCCAACCAGGCTCTGCATTGTCAGCACAGGGACCCGAGGCGGGGCTGGAAGTCACGAACCTCAAGATCATGACCTGAGCAGAAATCAAGAGTTGGACGCTTAACTGAGCCACCCAGGCGCCCCTACAGACAAAAACGCTTAGCGTTTTCCCTAGAACATGTTTTCCTTACGGTGAATCTCTTAATGTATCCTTCGTCATTGCCTGGTGTATTTCCCAAAACAAGCAAGTCCTGGTTGCTTTTGGGTTGACAGCTTTTTCCCTCGCTTTATCTCTCTTCTCTCCCTTTTACTATCAACAGCAAGAAGAAACCAGGCTTCACCTTCAACAGGTTCTAGTTTAGGTGACCGGCAGGAATTAGGAGGGATTTGGTAAGGCCCTGAAGGGTAGGGTCCCACCCCGAGGACCGCTGGTTCGCAGTAAGCCAGTGAGGATCGACCGTGGCGTGGGCATACCGGATATCGCCAGCAGATGGCGGTAAAAGGCCAATAAAAATTAACCTTCAGGGCCGGCTCCCTCGGAGTGGATGGCCGGTTTGTAACTCGCCAGTGGCGCGTGTTATCGTAGAGTTAGGAATTGCAGACGATCATTCGGACCGTGAAGAGTGGCGAGGGGGAGACCTCGGTTATGTGCCTGTTGCCATTGCCTGCTCCATGCATGCAGCCTCACCCCTTCCTGTTCTTCTCCGGTCCCGATTTCTAGTCCCACTTTCCTTGCCTCCGTCAAACAGGCTGATTTCCCCCTCAGCCTTTAGTTCAAATTTCCTTTCTCAGAGAGGTCTTGCCTGACCGCAATTTCTAAGGTGGTTCTCCTTGCCCATCACATCGTTCTATTTTATTCTAATTAATTTATCTATCATTTTATTTTATTTATAGCACCGACTACTGCCGGACATTAACACATTCATTTACTTCTTTTTATATCTGTGGTCTGAGTCGCCCAGCTATAAGGTAAGCAGCAAGAGGATAAGCAATTTGTCATTCTGGTTTATGGCTACCCCTGGTGTGGGGCGCAGCGCCTGGCACATAGTTGATGCTCAACAAATACTTATCAAATTACTGAACGAGTGAACTGGCCCTGCTATTCGTAAAGCTAGGTTTCAGCAGTGACACTTGCATCGTCATGGAAACAGAGCCCCGACCCAGGGAAAAGGCTCCAATGAAGAGGCAAAAAGGAGTATAAGGCAAACCGCATTATAAAACTATCGCTCCTCTGTGAGCTTCCGATGGCAGGACCTGGGTGCTTGGCCACACCCTCCCATTGCGCTGAGGCGACAAACAGGACATCTGTGACCTCCACGTCACCTTTTATCTTCACGCAGGCGTGTCCCTGGGTTAAACATTGCACAATCTTTTTGTGCAGCTCTTTTTTACTGGTTGGCTTGAACCTGCAAATCGTCTCTTAAGAATGCAGCCGCGTTGGGGCGCCTGGGTGGTTTAGACGGTTGAGCGGCCGACTTCAGCTCGGGTCATGATCTCACGGTTTTCGAGTTCCAGCCCCGCTTCGGGCTCTGTGCTGACAGCTGGGAGCCTGGAGCCTGCTTCGGATTCTGTGTCTCCCTCTCTCTCTGCCCTTAACCCACTCGCATTCTGTCTCTCTCTCAAAAATAAATAAACATTAAAAAAAAAAAAAAAAAAGAATGCAGCCGCATAGGGGCGCCTGGGTGGCTCAGTTGGGTAAGCTCACAACTCTTGGTTTCGGCTCAGGTCATGATCTTGTGGTTTCATAAGTTTGAGCCCTGAGATGGGCTCTGCGCTGACAGTGCTGTGGAGCCTGCCTGGGCTTCTGTCTCTGACCCTCCCCCACTCGCGCTGTCTCTGTTTCTCTCAAAATAAATAAGTAAACTTAAAAAAATTAACAAACAAAAGAATTCAGTAGCATTCACAAAAAAAAAAAAAAAAAAGAAAAGAAAGAAAAAATGCAGCAGCAACTAGGGACGCCTGGCTGGCTCAGTGGTTGGTGCATGCAACTCTTGATCTCGGGGTCGTGAGTTCAAACCCCGTGTTGGGTGTAGAGAGGACTTAAAAGTAAAATTTTTAAAAAAATGCAACGGCAACTCGTGCCCACCCCACCTGAGCAGGGTTCAATTACCTCCATTTCCCATGAAAGTGCATCATTGTGACTAGCTCTGAATGGGCCCTTGTACTCATGGAATTTCTGCAAAGTTCTGTCTTAGGCAAATTAGAATTTGCGTAGAGGGTTAAGTAGGGGAGATGATGCAAGATGCAAAGGCAACAAGTACAAGCTCTCACGGCTTAAGACAGTGGTTTGGTTATTACTAGGTGATATCTTAGGGCTGCGTAGATTCTTTTTAGTAGAAGCACATGAAAAATATAGATTCAGTGTCTAAGTAGCTATTT
Source organism: Lynx canadensis (assembly GCF_007474595.2). Classification (NCBI taxonomy): domain Eukaryota; kingdom Metazoa; phylum Chordata; class Mammalia; order Carnivora; family Felidae; genus Lynx; species Lynx canadensis. The sequence goes on along the minus strand of NC_044305.1, from coordinate 27,142,693 downwards.
ACACAAGTTTAATGTAGATGTGCATAGTTATGGGCAGGGTCCTTTCGAACAACTGAGAGAATACTGGTATAACATTGACTGAACAATCTTGTCTTTTTAAATGTTGACAATAGGGGCGCCTGGGTGACTCAGTCGGTTAAGCATCAGCTCAGAGCCTGGAGCCTGCTTCAGATTCTGTGTCTCCCTCGCTCTCTGCCCTTCCCCTGTTTGCACTCTGTCTCTCTCTCTCAAAAATAAATAAACATTAAAAAAAACCTTTAAAAAATGTTTACAGTAAAAACAATTCTAAATTAAAAAAAAAAATCTGAATACACTCACTGTCCTGAGCCAGTTTTGAGAACTGCAAGGGTGTATTTCATCATGGAGCATCTCAGTTTGACTCTAGATACATGTACCTAATGCTGGCTCTCAGCTTTAATTTCAGTTGTTTAATGGAGAAAAAAAAAGATGCTTTCAGAGACTCAAATGGACCTGTGGCCCAGAACACTGAAACACAGCCAGTGGGGCGCCTGGGTGGCTCGGTCAGTTAAAAGTCTGACTCTTCATTTTGGCTCAGATCATGATCTTGTGATTCATGAGATCGAGACCCGCACGTGGGGCTCCGTGCTGACAGTGCAGAGCATTCTTGGGATTCTCTCTCCTTCTCTCTCTGCCCCTCCCCTGCTTACACTCTTTTTCTTTCCCCCTCTTTCAAAATAAATAAATAAACTTAAAAAAAAAAAAACCCACAGGGGTGCCTGGGTGGCTCAGTCGGTTGAGCGTCCGACTTTGGCTCACGTCATGATCTCATGGTTTGTGGGTTCGAGCCCCATATTGGGCTCTGTGCTGACAGCTCGGAGCCTGGAGCCCGCTTCAGATTCTGTGTCCTCCTCTCTCTCTGCCCCTCCCCAGCTTGCGCTCTGTCTCTCTCTCTCAAAATAAATACATATTAAAAAAAAACCCCACAGCCAGAAATTTCAGGCTGTTTCATGACTCCATATCTCTTCTCTAAGTTTCCGGGGACACAGTATCTTCGTGGTCGGGATAGCTTGCTTTCTGCTTGTGATGGACAAGCAGGAAGCTACTCTACTTTCTGTAATAACAACTCCAAAACTTCCTTTTGGGGAATCCACCCCAATCCCTGCAGAGGCTGGCTCTATTTCTGGATTTGGGGGTGAGATTTGTGACCGAGACAATCAGAGGGTCCCATCCCCCAGCCACTGATTGATTTAGAGATGGGCACAAGATCTAAGTAGGGTCAATCAGGTCTACTGAGGCTCGGGTCTTGGACTTCTATTTGTGCTGCTGGGGTAGTGAAATCTCTTTCCTCCTGGATTTCTTATTGGAGTTGATGTGTAATTGCAGTTGCTTGAGAGCAGTATGCATATACAGTTATCAATGAATCCACGGCAGCAGGAGGTAGCATATTACCACTGGAGGTGAAAGAAGACAGGTTCTAATGACATCATGTGACCCCTCACAGACAGCTTTGATGATTGTCCCTGGTCTTTCGGTTGGGTGAGCCAATAAACTGCCTGAAGAGTGTTGACTGATATGTAACTAAATGGCTCCTTTTTGTATGGAAGCCTGGAATTGACTTTGAAATACATCAAGAAAGGAAGATGTCGGGGCGCCTGGGTGGCGCAGTCGGTTAAGCGTCCGACTTCAGCCAGGTCACGATCTCGCGGTCCGTGAGTTCGAGCCCCGCGTGGGGCTCTGGGCTGATGGCTCAGAGCCTGGAGCCTGTTTCCGATTCTGTGTCTCCCTCTCTCTCTGCCCCTCCCCTGTTCATGCTCTGTCTCTCTCTGTCCCAAAAATAAATAAAAAAAAACGTTGAAAAAAAAATTAAAAAAAAAAAAAAAAAAAAAAAAAAGAAGATGTCTCTTTAACAGCACTTTCTAATGTTCGCCCTCTTAGGAAAAGGAAGATGCAGAAGCTTAAAATAGAATTCTTACTTCTCAAAATACATGCATGAATTCTGGAAATGTGGCTTCAGGGCTGTTAAAATCTGTGATTAAGTCAATCAGTATTGCACACCTCGGGACCCCTGGCTGGCTCAGTCTCAATGGAGTGTGGGACTCTTGATCCGGGGTCTGGAGTTTGAGTGTGGAGCCTACTTAAAGAAATATTGTATGCCTACTCTGTCTGTGCCAGGTGCCCACTCCAGCAAGGTTGGGGCAGCTCGGTAGTGGGAAATAATGCAGACCCTAAATGTTTTTATTTGCTCAGTTGGCACGCCTCACTCAATGGGAATATCAGCACTGCCTTGAAGAAATGAACAATTCTCATCCTCCATCAGCTTCGAGTTCAAATTATTCTGATGTTCTGTCGCATCAGTAAAAATAATCACCTGATTTACGATGGGAGGCAGGGGTGGCTTGATGGGTGTGTGATTTGTGCAGTCACACAGGTCCCTATACCAGAAGAACTCTCTGCTTGGTTTAATATTCTATGGTAGCTGTCTTGAAATTCTTAATAATTTTGGAACAAGTGACCTCATATTTTTATTTTGCACTGGGCCCCGCGAAGTATGTATCTTGTACTGACTGCGGTCCATTAAGTTGAATCTCAGATTCCTTAAATCCCACCACCACCCCCACCCCCGCCATTTTTTGATTTGCAGAAGCAGCTGAATGCATTCTTCATCAGATTTATGCCACCAGCCTGCATTTCTGCCATCTGATTCCATGAAAATGAATGCATTTCTGTACTATGTTTCATAGCCTCAGGACACACAGCGTGATGATTAAAGGCACGAACATGGAGAAATGTCACATCTTCTACTTCTTTCATCCTGTTATCTGACTGAGAAATGATGCTGTGGGAGAGGAGCATGAATAACTACTGGAACATTCTCTTCTGGTCTGCATTGCTCTAGTGAACCCAGCTTTTTCACATTCATGACAAATTTAAAAAATTATTTACTAGCGAAAGAGCCCAAATACAGGTGCTAAAATTAGGCCCAACGTTTTCTGCTAAAAATATCAAGACGGATGCACTTTGTTCACAGTTCATGAGTTAGATCCTTCTTAGAGGGGACCTTTGTCTAAGTAAAAATGGCTCCAAGGATGGGACCAGGGAGAGGTTGAATGCCAGGAGGGGGAAATTTCTTACTATCTGTAAGATACATGGGAGGGACTCAGCAGACATCTTTTCCTCCTTCCCGGCAGCCATGACATCTTCAAATTAAAGAAGGTTTGGCGGGGCAGGGGGCGCCTGGGTGGCTCATTTGGTCCGACTGGCGTCCGACTTCACCTCAGGTCATGATCTCGCGGTTTGTGAGTTTGAGCCCTGAGTCGGGCTCTGTGCTGACAGCTCAGAGCCTGGAGCCTGCTTCGGATTCTGTGTCTCCCTCTCTCTCTGCCCCTCCCATGCTCCTGCTCTGTCTCTCTCTGTCTCTCAATAATAAATAAACATTAAAAAAATTTTTTTAAAGAAGGTTTAGGGGATAGTGATCAAAGGCAGCTACCCAGGAGGCAGAGGGAAAGCATGCTAAGTGCTTCAAACTCCCTCTGACTTGAAAGGAAGAGATACTCTTGGACAAGAAAAAACGTAAGTGGTTAGCCCATTCCCAGCTCCATTTCATAGCAGACTCATTTCCCCAAAGTTTTCTTATGAAACATTTCAAACATATAGCAAAGTGGAAAGAATACCCTTTCCCCACCACCCAGATTCTACTCTTAACAATGTGCCATACTTGCCTCATCACATGTCTGTCCATCTGTCCATCTTCCCATCCAGCCATCCACCCATCTTATTTTCATGATATATTTCTCTTTTTTTTATTAGGAATTTGGTGTTTTTAAATTGTGGTAAAAAAAAAACCCATAAAATTTACCATCTTAACCATTTCTTTCTTTTAAATGCTTATTTATTTATTTATTTATTAATTTTGAGAGAGAGAGAGAGAGAGAGAGGACTATTGGGGGAGGGGCAGAGAGAGAGGGAGACACAGAATCCAAAGCAGGCTCCAGGCTCTGAGCTGTCAGCACAGAACCTGATGCGGGGCTTGAACCCATGAATGGTGAGATCATGACCTGAGCCCAAGTCGGATGCTCAACCGACTGACCCACCTAGGCAGCAACCCCCCTCCGCTGCCCCCAGTCTTAACCATTTCCAAATGTAGAATTTAGTGGTTTTAAGTATGTATACATTGTGGTACAACTAATCTTCAGAACCTTTTCAATTTATACAACTAAAATTATACCCATTAAGTCTCAGCTCTCCATTTTCCTGTTCCCCCAGTCCCTGGCAAATGCCACTCGACTTATTGTTTTCCTGAATGGGGTATTCTTGGTAGTTCAGTTCAGTGGAATCACACAGTATTTGTCTTTTCTGCAACTGATTTTTTTTCACTTAGCACAGCATCCTCCAGGTTCATCCATGTTGTAGCATCATTCAGAATTTCCTTCCTTTTTAGGGCTGAGTAATATTCCATCGGACAATTATGCCACATTTTGTTTTCCCATTCGTCCATTAGTGGACGTATGGGTTGGTTCCACCTTTTGGCTATCGTGAATAGTGCTGCTGTGAAAATTGGTGTGCAAATGTCTCTTCAAGATCTTGCTTTCAATTTTTTCCAACTTTATTGAGGAATAATTGGCAAATATAATTGTATATATTTAAAGTGTATTAAGGTACTATTTCTATTTCACCTATCCATCATTCTTTCCAGAAGTTTCTTTTTTACTAACAGAACCCCAAATTTTAAAGACTCATTGCCTCTGGGAATAAAGAACATTTTCTAGCTTCCCTTAAAGATGGTGTGGCCATGAGACTAAGTTCTGGCCACTGGTGTGTAAGCAGAGGTGTTGTGTGGGACTTTTGGGAAAGTTGCCTAAGGACGAGGATCCTTTTGTCCTCACCCATTCCTTCTGTTCTCTGAAACAAAAGCATGATGGCTGGAGGCCCAGCACCCACTTTGTGCCATGAGGTGACCTTGAGTATGGAGGCTATTCACTAGGGATGGTGAAGCAGCAAATTAGCAATCTGGGTTGATGATGACATAGTGGGCCTGTCAAACCAACTCCTGAACTACTTCAAAAAAATTTTTTTTTTATTTTTTAATGTTTATTTATTTTTGAGAGAGAGATAGACAGGCAGACTGTGAGTGCGGGAGGGGCAGAGACAGAAGTAGACACAGAATCCGAAGCAGGCTCCGGGCCCCTAGCTGTCAGCACAGAGCCCGACGCGGGGCTCGAACTCACAAACCCTGAGATCATGACCTGAGCCGGAGTCGGCCGCTTAACCGACTGAGCCACCCAGGCGCCCCACCATGGGACTAATTCTGACCAATGAACTGTAAGAAGTGGCTGCTGTCACTTGAGAACTGGAGCATATAGCTGCCAGTGTGAGGGCCTGCAGGGTTCCTTTTCCTTCCGGAACGGTGGCTGGGAATATTAGCAGCCAGCCTGGGTCTTGGGGACAACGAGGAGCAGAGCACCCATTGACATGTGATGGTCAGGTAGCATGAGCAAGAAAGAAGCTTTTTTTCTTTAAGGCCATTGAGATTTCCTGCTTGCTCTTACCGCAGCAGTAAGCACCCTAGCCCAGCTGTCCTCAGATGTGGTCAGTGGACTCCCAGGGGCCTCCAGAACCGCTTAAGGTGGTCCTCAGGGGGTGGTCAAACTATTTTCCTATCGACACAAAGGCAATTGGTTTTTTTATTTTTTATTCTATTTTTTTTTGTATTTTTATTTTTTGTATTTTTATTTTTATTTTTATTTATTTTTATTTTTTTATTTTTATTTTTATTTATTTTTATTTTTATTTTATTTATTTGCCGTGTTGGCATTTGCACGCCTGGTTCACAAGCAGTCGTGGGTAAAACTGTTGGCCCCGTAGCATGAACCAAGGTGGTGGCCCCCAAGCTGTTCTTCCTCACCTTTGATTCACAGTAAAATAAAACGAGCAAACAATACACCCAAAGGAACAGCAACCACCACCACCACAAAAACCTAGCTGTACTTAAGAATGTCCTTAATGACAATCAGAATTTTGATCAAATTTCATCCCATGAGGCCTAGAGGCACCAAGGGCAGGCTGCTCCCACACGTGCCATTTTGGCACCCTGATTGTTTGAAATTAAAGTTACGTGATAATGGGGCCCCTGGGTGGCTCAGTCGGTTGAGCGTCCGACTTCGGCTCAGGTCATGATCTCGCCGCTTGTGAGTTCGAGCCCCGCGTAGGGCTCTGTGCTGACGGCTCAGAGCCTGGAGCCTCTTCAGATTCTGGGTCTTTCTCTCTCTCTCTGCCCCTCCCCCGCTCACACTCTGTCTCTTAAAAATAAATAAACATTTAAAAAAAAAAGTTACGTGATAATAAAAGTTACGTAGCGCAGGGACGCTCAGGCTGTTCTCTGTCCCCTTGAAAGCAGGAAACCAGTCTTTCCCTGTGAAAGATACCATCCCTGTACTAGAAAGTTAAAAGACATCTTCATCCTCAGAGGCAGGGACTTCAAAGGAGAGAAAGCTTAGAAGCACATTTTATTTTTTCAAATTTACTACCCCAGCCTACACTCTGCTTAGAATTCTCTACGAATTAAAGCTCCCAAACACCTGTTTTCTATATCCTGTCAATTCGTCACCGATTTATTGCCCAAAATGTATAAAAAGTGCCTGCCTTGGTCATTTCTAATTTAGGGCTCACTCTTGGGCTTCTGTGCACATTTAACAGAATCTTGGTTTTTTTTTTCCTCCTGTTCACTTGTCTTCTGTAAATTTAATTCTGGGTTGGCTGGAAGACCTTGGAGGATAGCGGAAGAATTTTTTTCTTCCGTACAGAACACATTCTTTTTCATCTTCTGTATGATGAAGCGGGAAGTACATCTAAAGCAGTTTGGAAGTATAATGGCGTCTCAAGGAAAAAAACACTTGTGTCGCTGAATTGTGAGCCACTCTTCGTGAAACACCATTTTAATTAGGATGAATGACTTATAGACAAATTATGGTTATCCAGACTTTGGTATGGTATTAACAAGAATGTGCGTCATTGTGATTTATAAGAACTACAGGGGCGCCTGGGTGGCTCAGTCGGTTAAACGTCCGACTTCAGCTCAGGTCGCGATCTCGCGGTCTGTGAGTTCGAGCCCCGCGTCGGGCTCTAGGCTGATGGCTCAGAGCCTGGTGCCTGCTTCCGATTCTGTGTCTCCCTCTCTCTCTGCCCCTCCCCCGTTCATGTTCTGTCTCTCTCTGTCTCAAAAATAAACATTAAAAAAAAAAAAGAAAAAAGAAATAAAATGTTAAAAAAAAAAAAAAAAAAGAACTACATATTTGGTCTTTGCCTGTAGATCCTGGCTCACAGCTTCCCAAACCCTTGGAATTTCCTAAGGGTGGAGAGTGATAAAGGTGTCTTTTCTTATGTTAATGAGGCGACTTTTGGATTCTACCTAAGGGTCGGGGCTGGTTGCCAAGGGAACCCACCCAGCAATTAAGGGGTTGGGATTTCCAAATCCCCCCACCTCCAATCCTGGGGTTAGGGGGAGGGGCTGGAGGTTAAATCAGCCATTGGTCAATGACTTAGTCAATCAGGACTATGTAATAAAGCCTCCATAAGATCCAAGGGGACAGCTTTTTGGTCTTTTTTGGGGAAAGCTTCCACACGCCATTGAGTTGGACCCCGTACGCCAGGAGGACAGAAGCTCCCTTGTTTGGAACCTCGGCCTATGTATCCCTTCATGTGGCAGTTTCCACATTAAGTGAGTGTTCCCCTGAGTTCTGTGAGAGACTCTTGCAAACTAATCAGACCTAAGGAGGAGGTTGTTGGAACCTCCAACTTGTACCTTGTCAGTCAGAAGCAAGGGCAATAGCCTGGGGTTGGCGCCAGGCATTGAGGCGGGGGTGGGGGACAGGCTTGTAGGACGGAACCCTTAGCCTGTGGAATCTGCTATCTCCGGAGAGACAGTGTCAGAATGAAGTTGAATTTTTCGATTCTAGGCTGGTGTCTGAGAGTTGTTTGACGTTGTGTGTATGGGAAACACCCCTACCCCCCGTATTGGAATTGGGTCCAGGAACCCTAAGAGAAAATGATGTTTTGCTATTGTATAATGAAATATGTAAAAATGTGAAAGATTTGGTAACTCAGTGAACCAGTATTTTCCGAATGACCGATGCATGAAGTGACCAAATCATGCATGGGTAACAGATCCATTTGAAGAAAACAATAGACCCGGGCGCCTGGGTGGCTCAGTTGGTTGAGCGTCCGACTTCAGCTCAGGTCACGATCTCACGGTTCGTGTGTTCCAGCCCCACGTCGGGCTCTGTGCTGACACCTCGGAGCCTGGAGCCTGTTTCAGATTCTGTGTCTCCCTCTCTCTCTGCCCCTCCCCTGTTCATGCTCTGTCTCTCTCTGTCTCAAAAATAAATAAACATTAAAAAAAAAAGTTAAAAATAGAACTACCCTATGATCCAGTAATTACACTACTGGGTATTTATCCAAAAAATACAAAAACGCGAATTCAATAGACAAATTATGGAAACAGCTTAAGTGTCTCTCAATAGATGAATAAACAAGATGTGATATATATGCACACACATATATGTATATCGGTATCCTCTTCAGAATGTGACCTATAATGTCTATCTCCTGCTGTCTAATTATTATTCATATTTATATACATACACACAATGGAATACTATTCAGCTGCAAAAAAGAATGAAATCTTGCCATTTTCAATGACATGGATGGAACTAGAGAGTATAATTCTAAGTGAAAGAAGTCAGAGAGAGACAAATACCATATGATCTCACTCATATATGGAATTTAAGAAATAAAGCAAAACAAACGAACAAAGAAAAAAAAAAAGAGAGGGAGAAAGACAAACCAAGAAACAGACTCTAACTATAGAGAACAATGTGATGGTTACCAGAGGGGAGAGGCGGGTGGGGAGGGATGGGTAAAATAGTTGATGGGGATTAGGGGGTCACTTGTGATGAGCGCTGGGTAATGATATATGGAATTGATGACTCATATTGTACACCTGAAACTATTATTACACTGTATGTTGGTGTATCTACTCAATTTTAGTAAATTTTAGTCCACATAATTTTATAGTATAACCTGGGTGTAGAGATATAGATATAGATATAGATATACAGATATAGATATATAGATCTAGATATATAGATCTAGATATATAGATATATAGATCTAGATATATAGATCTAGATATATAGATATATAGATCTAGATATATAGATCTAGATATATAGATATATAGATATAGATATAGATATAGATATAAATATAGATATAGACATATGTAGGCTCCACACTGGAGTGATCAAGACCTGAGCCGAGATCAAGAGTCCGAGGCTCTACCAACTGAGCCACCCAGGTGCCCCAGTATTTTTATATTTGAACCAAGTAGTAATTCATTATTCATGCCAGCCAGGAAAACTGCTTCTGAAGGCCTTACCTGATTTGGTCAGACCTATATGGATAACCTCTGTATATTAAGGCCCACTTTGACTTGAGACTTTTATTGTATCTGCACAATCCCTTCATAGCTGGACTTTGATCGGTGTTTGATTGAATTAGCAGGGGACAGGAATCTGGGGGTGGGAGTAATGTTAGAATTTTGCCTATCACGAAACCCCGGTTTATATGACATTATAGGTAATGGAAAGAGAGCTCATGCTTTATAGAAAGGCAAAGGAAATTAAAATGTTATCGGCAGTTTTGCTTTCGTGTAAAAAGCAAATTAAAAAAACAGAATAAAACGTGTCATCTCTATTTTCAAAAGTTTTGACATTCTCTAACCAATGCATCGTTATAAAAGAATCGAAGCACGTCTATATTCATTTTCTCAAAACAATGATAACTGTCAATTATGCTTTTTGCTAATTGGTAAAATTAAGTACTGAAATTCCAGGGGCACCTGGGTAGCTCAGTCGTTGAACCTGGACTTGGGCTCAGGATCTGGCTGCTGGTCAGTTCCAGCCCCACATTGGGCTCGATGCTGTCAGCCTGTCAGCGCAGAGGCTGCTTCAGATCCTCTGTTCTCCTCTCTCTGCCTCTCCCCCACTTGCGCTCACCCCCAAATAAATATTAAAAAAAAATTCCAAAACTGAGTACTGAAGACTGAATATTTGTGTCCCCCCAAGATTCACAGGTGTTAGTTTCCAAACTGGGGAATTTGAGGGGGGGGGCGCAGATCTGGAACCGCCCGGAACCCAGAGGGCAGGGAGAGACCCAAGAAGGGGGCAGATCCCCCCCCCCCCTCCCCCAGATGGGTGGCTGGTTCAATGAGCGAGGGAACTTACCTACGAGAGGCTTGTCTCGAGAGCCTTAATGGGTTCCGCAAAGGCTCCATTTCTGACGGTCTCATCAACAGCGCTCTCTCAAGGCTGTGTCCTTGAAAATGGCTCCGGCTGTGGAGGTGGTGGGCGGAACCAACATGCTAAGGACCGGGCAGGGGGTGAGGGACCTCCCAGCTCCCGGGTCAACCTGCTATCGCGTCCTCTGGATGACCTTCTCCAACCACAGGTCGCAGCCCCAGCCTCTCCTCCGTGACTGTACTTGAATGTGGGGCCTCTAAGGAAGTGCTTACGGATAAATGAGGCCATGAGGGCGGGGCTCGTATCCTTTAGGATTAGGTTCCTTGTAAGAAGAGACCCCAGAACCAAGTCTCCTGTCTGCCCTGTGAGGACGCAGCCGGAAGATGGCCAGGAGGGCTCTTTCCAGAAACCCACCCTGCCAGCCCTGGATCGGTGCCTTCCAGCCTCCAAAACTGTGAGCAAATAGACCTCTGTCGTTTAAGCCACTCAGTCTATGGGATTTTGTTAGGGGAGCCTGAGCAGACTAATGCACTGAGAAATATCAACATTTCATACATTTTATTATTTGCCTTTACGTTTGGAAATAAGATAATAATTATTAAAATTTAAAAATCGGGGTGCCTGGCTGGCTCATTCAGTAAAGCTTGTGACTCTTGATCCCTGGGTTGGAAGTTAAGAGCCCTACGTTGGGTGTAGAGATTACTTAAAAGTAAAGTCTTTTTTATTTTTAAAAATTTTAAATATTTATTTTTGAGAGAGAGAGAGAGAGAGAGAGAGAGAGAGAGAGAGAGAGAATGTGAGCGGGGAAGGGGCAGAGAGAGACAGAGGCACAGAATCTGCAGCAGGCTCCAGGCTCTGAGCTGTCAGCACAGAGCCTGACATGGGGCTGGAATCCACGGGGCTGGATTGTGAGATCATGACCTGAGCCAGAGTCGGTCGCTTAACCCACTGAGCCACCCAGACGCCCCTAAAGTCTTAAAATAAATTTAAAAATCAACCCATATTAGAAGACTGGTGGCTTATTTTTTTTTCTCTGCAGCTTATAAACCAGGGCCATGGGATGTAGTTTTTTTTTTTTTTTTTTTTTTTTAAGGAAAATAAACATTTTATTTTCTTAAATTTTTTTTTCAACATTTATTTATTTTTGGGACAGAGAGAGAGAGAGAGACAGAGCATGAACGGGGGAGAGGCAGAGAGAGGGAGACACAGAATCCGAAACAGGCTCCAGGCTCCGAGCCATCAGCCCAGAGCCTGACGCGGGGCTCGAACTCACGGACCGCGAGATCGTGACCTGGCTGAAGTCGGACGCTTAACTGACTGCGCCACCCAGGCGCCCCAAACATTTTATTTTCAAAAACCTCAGGACTTCAGCTTCAGAAAGGAATGTCTTGAAAATAGCTATTGTGCCATTTTTTTTCCTGGGTATAATGCCATGGTATGTACATTATTTTTATTGGTTTCCTGACTTTCTGCCAATTTGTAGTTTGATAACTCACAAGTTCAGTTTCTTCTATGAATACGACTATTCTGAAAGATAGAATATTAAGGACTATTCAATTTCATAGCAGCATTTTGGTTTTGTTGGTTAACATTCATCTTGACGTGGGTTACTAGGACAACCTCTTAACGAAGTTTCCCTCCTCCTACTCTCCTCCCTCCCTCTGTCCTTTCCTTCGTGGCCAAGCATACAATCACCATACAATTATCCTTGAAACCAGATTCAGAGTTATTTGTCTTCTTTTGCAAGGAAAAAAAACTGGCAGAAATAGAGGAGCAAGCTAAATACACACCTATTAAAATAGTGATTGGGATCGAGCATATTTAGAGCTCTGTTCGGCTTTCAGAGCATACCTGTTCCCCATAATTCCGGTTTCCTTTCCCTGTAGCAAAATGACACAGGGGAAAAGGGAGGGAAAGAATCCTCATCTTCTCACAGGAGAATTGTTTACTTAAGGGGTCTGTAGACGTTTGAGTTATAGCTCTTGAGTAGTTACACTTTAATATTTTGTATTGATACTTTATTTGATAAGAGGGACGTGTTGACCTAAATGAAAAGTTCGCTGTCGTCTCAGTATATTGAAGACGTTTCTCCCCCCCCCCCCATGACACTTTTGTGATTGTGTTTTTTACTCTTTGATTTCAAAAATTACCCTAGAGTAAAATGGACTCTTTTGGGTATACAGTTGTATGAGTGTTGACTACCACTAAAGTCAGGATGCAGAACAGTCCCCCGCCATCTCCCCAGATTCCCTTGGTATCCTTGACTACCGCAGAAGGCAATTCTTTCATCTTCTGCCCAGGAAGTCAAAGCCTGGCTGGCAGGCCAATTGAAGCAGAGAGGGGGAAGGAATCAGGTGTCTTACAGATCAATAGGTGATCTTTGAATTCTTTCCTTTTAGAGTGGTTTTCAGCTCCTCCGGTGCCCTTGAATCTAGCATCTCTTTGTTCATACTCTGCAGAGCAGACGCTTGCCTCTCTCTTTATTGCAACTTCTGATCATCTTTGGCTCTGAGTGAAGACTGTGAAGTGTGTATGTTCCTGCTCTTAATTTCATTTATTTATTATTTAATTTAATTTTACTTTCATTTATTTATTGCAATCTACAAAGACTTTGCTAATTTTTGTGAATCTTCCACAGGTTTTTGCAAGGAAATGTTGATTTTTTTCTAGTCATGCAGAACGTTCTTTTTTTTTTCAGTTATGCAGAATATTTTGTATTTTCATTATTCAAGTTTGTTAATTGTTTAGTACAAATTCTCCATGTCCTTATTTTTTTTTCTTTTTGTACTTGATTTATTGATTTCTTTAAAAAAATTAAAAAAAATTTTTTTTAACGTTTATTTATTTATTTATTTATTTAAAAATTTTTTTTTTCAACGTTTATTTATTTTTCGGACAGGGAGAGACAGAGCATGAACGGGTGAGGGGCAGAGAGAGAGGGAGACACAGAATCGGAAACAGGCTCCAGGCTCTGAGCCATCAGCCCAGAGCCCGACGCGGGGCTCGAACTCACGGACCACGAGATCGTGACCTGGCTGAAGTCGGACGCTTAACCGACTGCGCCACCCAGGCGCCCCTTTAACGTTTATTTTTGAGAGAAAGAGAGAGAGACAGAGCGCACGCAGGGGAGGGGCAGAGAGAGAGGGAGACACGGAATCCGAAGCAGGCTCCAGGCTCCGAGCTGGCAGCACAGAGCCCGATTAGGGCCTCGAACCCACAAATGGTGAGATCATGACCTGAGCTGAAGTCAGACGCTTAACTGACTGAGCCACCCAGGCATCCCATTGATTTATTGATTTCTAATAGAATTGGAGGTCATTTACCTGGAAGAAATTTTAGGAGAGACATTTTGGGTGGGAAAAACTTTATAAGTGGAAATGTGGTGCATCATTTTCTCTAGTATCCCCTCAATTCTGTCTCCTCCATGCACTGTGGGTGAAGGGGATAGAAATAAGGCATAGTATCCCATCTTTTTCAGGGTCGTGTCTCGTCCTTTGATGGTTCATCATTGGTGGCACCACAAATAATTTTGGAATCCTGCCTTGGAATTGTTCCTTTTTATAAGTCTGTGTACATTTTTAAAGATTGGGGTATAAATGACATATGTTAGTTTTAAGCATACTTTAAAGCAACTTTCAAATATATAATACAGTATTATTAATTATAGTCACCATGTTATACATATCATCCCAGGACTTTATTTATTTTATAATTGGAAGTTTGTACTTTTGATGCCCTTCTGGCCATTTCTAGCCATTGTGCCCCAGGGATCCCTGTGAATCTTTTTTTTTTTTTAATTTTTATTTTTTTTAACATTTATTTATTTTTGAGACAGAGAGAGACAGAGCATGAATGGGGGAGGGTCAGAGAGAGGGAGACACAGAATCTGAAACAGGCTCCAGGCTCTGAGCTGTCAGCACAGAGCCTGACGCAGGGCTCGAACTCACGGACCACGAGATCATGACCCGGGCCGAAGTCGGCCGCTTAACCGACTGAGCCACCCAGGCGCCCCATCCCTGTGAATCTTTCTTTGATGGGGAGTGAGAAAATGAGTAGGAAACTAGAAGATGTTTTGCCAGAATCAAAACCACACTGAGATACCACCTCACGCCAGTCAGAGTGGCCAAAATGAACAAACCAGGAGACTACAGATGCTGGAGAGGATGTGGAGAAACGGGAACCCTCTTGCACTGTTGGTGGGAATGCAAACTGGTGCAGCCACTCTGGAAAACAGTGTGGAGGTTCCTCAAAAAATTAAAAATAGACCTATTCTATGACCCAGCAGTAGCACTGCTAGGAATTTACCCAAGGGATACAGGAGTGCTGATGCATAGGGGCACTTGTACCCCAATGTTTATAGCAGCACTTTCAACAATAGCTAAATTGTGGAAAGAGCCTAAACGTCCATCAACTGATGAATGGATAAAGAAATTGTGGTTTTTATACACAATGGAGTACTATGTGGCAATGAGAAAGAATGAAATATGGCCCTTTGTAGCAATGTGGATGGAACTGGAGAGTGTGATGCTAAGTGAAATAAGCCATACAGAGAAAGACATACCATATGGTTTCACTCTTATGTGGTTCCTGAGAAACTTAACAGAAACCCATGGGGGAGGGGAAGGAAAAAAAAAAAAAAAGAGGTTAGCATGGAAGAGAGCCAAAGCATAAGAGACTCTAAAAAACTGAGAACAAACTGAGGGTTGATGGGGGGTGGGAGGGAGGGGAGGGTGGGTGATGGGTATTGAGGAGGGCACCTTTTGGGATGAGCACTGGGTGTTGTATGGAAACCAATTTGACAATAAACTTCATATAATAAAAAAAAAAAAGAAAATGTTTTGCCAGTTTGAGTTGTGATGTGCTTTATAATTATCGTGCTTTGGTTAGAGTATTACTTTTTCTTGGTAATGTGTTTACTATAGAAAAAATAGAAAGTAGATAAATAACAGAAAACATTATCCATAATCCAATATCTTTGTCCATTTAGGGCCTCTGGTTATCAGAAATGTTTTTATGATGATAAAGAAATAATTTACTTGCTATCCCATGCTATTTTCTAAAGAGATTAAGTGCTAAGGAAGGTTATTATCTGCTGACCTGGTTACGGAGGGAAGGGGGTGGATGGGAGAGAAGCAGCAAGAGGGCAAGGGGTATGTTGTAGAGAATGCGGGGGAATTATAGGGAGTGGGTTGGGAATTGGAGGCCTGGGAAAGAGCCTTGATGAATGGAGGAGTGCAGTGACTGCCAAGACCCGGGACCTGTGGGCTGAGGTGTCAGTGGCTGAAAAGAAACTTGGAGGAAACCAAGGATTTTGAAAGGGAAAGGTTGTGAAGTTTTGCCGGATAGGGTGATGGGAAATGTCTTCCCTATTTCCCCATGACATCTTCAGGAAAGCATTTATTTCTCATGACTGCATTGTGGAGTTGAAGCTACTGTGGGATGCATTGCATTGTTTTCTTTGAGAAGGTCACGGAGAAAAAATAAAAGCTGTTGTTAGAACACCCCCCCCCCAGCATTTTGGGTGCCTGTTTGTGCGTGTGCATGTATCTTTGCTATACAATGGGATCGATATGGATGTGATTTTTATAGGGCTCTTTGAGTTAATAAAACAGTTGGATTCTTTCTGTATGACTGAAGAAAGCTCTAAATTTATCCTTTTGAAAGGATGTATAGCATTATAGATTATGGATATATCTACTTAACACTTCTCTCATTCCTGGACATTTAGGTAGTTTGGAGTTCTTTGCTAGTTTAATCTATGCTGTTATCTGTGTTTGTACAATACATTAAAAAAACACTTGGATTCTTAAAAAAAACAACAACAACAACGAAAAACCACGGATTCTGGTTATCTCCTCAGAATGTGTTCATTCCTAACATCCGAGTCTCTGAGCCAAAAAGCATGAACATTTTTAGGGTTTTTGAGAAGGATAGCTAAATGTCTTCCAGATTTACCCGTTTAGTCCTAAATAGTCTGATGACAAGGCTTGTTTCTATCTATACCTTGACAAACGTGGGCTTGCAAATCTTTCGAATATCTGACAATCTGATAGATAAAAATGAGAGGTCACTGCAGCTTTAATTTGCATTTATTGGTTTTATAAATTTAAAAATTTTATTTTTATCTGAAGTACACTTCAGGTGTACCACACGGTGGCGCAATATTAGTTTCAGGTGTACCACACGGTGGCGCAATAATTACGTACGTTACTCAGTGCTCGCCATGAGCAGTGGAGTCACTATCTGTGACCCGTTACAATAGTATTGTGATACTATTACAGTATTATTGACTGTATTCCCTATGCTATACCTTTCACCCTGGGTGTTTATATTATAACTGGAAGTGTGTGACTTTTAATCCCCTCCACCTGTTTCCCCGCCCCCGCCCTCCCCACGGCTCCGACTCCGTGTTCATTCTCTGTATTGATGGGTGTGTTTCTCTTTGTGGTTGTTCTTTGTTTATGCATTTGTTTTATTTTGTAGATTTCACCTGTAAGTGAAATCACATGGTCCTTCTCTGTCTGACTTATTTCACTTAGCATCCTACTTTCTAGGTCCATCCATGTTGTTGCAAGTGGCAAAATTTCATTCTTTTTATGGCTGAGTGATGTTCCATTGCATATATACAATATTGGTTCAATTGGCATTTATTTGAGACCGAGTAAGACGTTTTCTCCCCCATGTTCTTCGGCCGTTTTCACAGTTACGTTGCTAGTTCATGTCACGCAGCCCTTTTTCTACTAGAGGTTTGAGGTTTTCCTCCTTTATGTTAACTTACTATATTTTTAGGGTATCAGCACTTTGTCATATATGTCTCAATTTGTCATTTGCCTTTTAACTATTTATGATACTTTAGTTTTTCTGTTTCACTTTGAGGTTTATTTTAATATATATATATTTTTTGAGGTATCATTGACATACAACAAACTACCCACATTTAAAGGGTCCGAGTTGGGAAGTTTTTGCCTTATGTATACCCCTGCCAGGCCATCACCACAATTAAGATAATGAACACATTCACTGCCTCAAAGTGTCCTCATGCCTCATTGTAACTCCTCCTTCCACCCGCCCCTCATATTCCTAGGCAACCACTGGTCTGCTTTCTGTCATTAGGGATTACTTGGAGTTTTCTAGAATTTCATATAAATGGAATCAGACAGAATAAACTTTTTTGGGTAACTAGTTATTAAAGAGTTGTACATTTAAAAGCACAATGAGATACCACTACATGCTTACTAGAGTGGCTAAAATTTAAAAGACCGACCATATACCCAGTGCTGGTGGCAAGTAGAATGTGTACTTTCCCTTGATGGTGGGAATGTATAATGACGCAACCATCTTGGGAAACAATTTGGTATTTCTTCTGTTTTTTTTTTTTAATTTTTTTATTGTTTATTTATTTTTGAGAGAGAGACAGGGCATGAACAGGGGAGGGACAGACAGAGAGGGAGACACAGAATCTGAAGCAGGCTCCAGGCTCTGAGCTGCCAGTGCAGAGCCCGATGCGGGGCTTGAACTCACGAACCGTGAGATCATGACCTGAGCCAAAGTCAGACACTCAACCTCCTTAGCCACTTAGGCACCCCTGTTTCTTCTATTTTTTAATGTTTATTTATTTATTTATTTATTTTTGGGGGGAGGGGCAGAGAGAGAGGGTGACAGAGAATCCCAAGCAGACTCCAGGCTGTCAGTGCAGAGCCCGACATGGTGCTCGATCCCATGAACCGTGAGATCATGACCTGAGCCAAAATCAAGAGTCAGGCACTTAACCAACTGAGCCACCCAGGTGCCCCCAGTTTGGTATTTCTTTTAAAAGTTAAACATTCACCTATCATGTGATCCAGCCATTCCACTCCTACGTATTTACAAAGGGAAATGAAAACATAGGTCCATACAGAGACTTGTACATGAATGTTCACAGAAGCTTTATTTGTAATAGCCCTAAACTGGGAATAACCCAAATGTCCATCAACAAATCTGGATAAATAAATTGTGGTATATTCATACTATGGAATAGTACTCATAAATCAAGATAAATGAACTATTGATATATGCAACAGTATGGATATATTTCAAAATGATATTTTTTGACGTGGAAGTTTAATATTTTATGCTATATAATTAGCTTAATTGTATATGAATTTTTCCTTTATTGCTGTACTTAGAACTTTCTTGCTCTCAAATTAAATATTTAACTATATAATCTTTTTTTTTAAGTTTTTAAAGATATTTTATTTATTTTTGAGAGAAAGTGAGAGAGACAGAACACAAGTGGGGGAGGGGCAGAGACAGAGAGGGAGACACAGAATCCGAAGCGGGCTCCAGGCTCGGAGCTGTCAGCCCAGAGCCCGACTCGGGGCTCGAATTCGTGCACCGTGAGATCGTGACCTGAGCCGAAGTCGGCCGCTTAACCAGGCGCCCCGCTATGTAATCTTTTAATACTTTGTTTTTCACACTGTCATTTTTAAACCATCTGGAATTCATTTTGGTTTGAGATGTGAGGTAGGGAATTGGCAGTTCCGTGTTTTTGTGTGGTTAGCTGGTTTCCAGGATTTCTTGGAATTATTTAGGCCTGAGTGTTCTGGTTTGTTTCTCTCAGGTGGAATTTGGCATCTGTCGTGTAAATGTTATAGAAAATTCATGGGCATCAGGATGTGAGAGGAAACTTATGCATGATCCTGCTTTCCAACCCCTCCCCCCCCCAAAAAAAGTCATAATTTTCATGAGTTTCATTGTATCCTTTGAAGAGATAGTTTGATATAATGGCAGCCATCGTATAAATGCTATTTTGGATCATGTTACTCATATGTCCCGTATTCTCTAAGTATTTCCATTGTTCGTAACTATATGTGTTATTAGTATATAGTGTTTCGCCCTTTAGAATTTTCCCGTTTTCTTGCCATTTTAAATAACGTTGCATCGAACAGCTCCGTGCCATTTTCCTTCCTTTGAATAACTTGACAAATGGATAGATTCCTAGAAGTAACGTTAACTGGATTAAACACGCAGAAGTTCTGTTTCTTTGTTCTTATTTCCACTTGACTTTCCAACAGGGCTGTGCCAGTTCCTATATTGTGAGGGGGCACATTTGCGTCCCAAGCACCATTGCGGCCTTGCTTTCTGAGACCGTTACCAATGTTGGATGTCTGCATTTTGTCTGTTTTATTACACAGACGAGTAAATGAATACCTCATCAGTCAGTCGACATGGCTGGCCAAACCGTGCACCTTCAGCCCTCTTCTCTCTCACCTCCTGCCTTTGTGGCAGCCATGCTCAGACCTCCCTTCAAGAGAAGCGGCTGTGAGGATGTAGCTGGTGGACAGCCTCCGGTTGCCATACTTCCAGATCTGCAGTAGCATTTACCCAAGGCCATGTTCTCCAGGGGCTGCTCCCAGCCCTGGACTATACCCCATGGGATACTCGAGCCTGGAGCTCCTTGCCCTGGGTGGGGCTCCTCTGAGGGGCTCCGCGCCTTTCCATCAGCCCTAGACCTGTAATCTCAGGCTCCTCCTCTCCAGTCCTCCCGTCCCTCTCCTTTTACAGGTATCAGACCCGCATTGCAGTCTGAAGGCTCCCCTGCCTCCTGCTCCTCCCCTCCTCCTGCCACAGGTGTTTCCCCCTCAGTGAAATCTTTTCGTGCCTAACTCTGTCTTGGTATTAGGTCTTAGAGCCCCCAGACTGACAACATACCCCGTGGAGGAGTCCAACTGGGAGGCCTTCGTGTGGGCTAGATACAGACTCCAGGGTTTATTAAGTGGATGGCGGAGCGTTGTAGAAGACAGGAGCTTTGAGATGGGCCATAAACCGGAGCCGCGGAAGGAGGGAGCCTCCACCATTCGTGGGGGTGGGGCTAACAGTACTGGGAGGGCTTGGAGATGGTGTCGCGTTGTGCACCGCGGCTGTGGTATCGTGGATCGTGGTCGTGGCGTCGCAGCCATCGGTTGCTTCTCGGTTTGGCCTTTTGTAGCTGTTCTGCAGAGCTGCTTCGATCTGTGGACAGGCGGTGGCGCGATGGGCCTCCCGTGGTCTTTGGTGCAGCGCTGTTTGCTCGGGTCGCACATTAAGGTGGATCTCTCCAGGGAGCTGCAGTGCAGCCTGCAGAGGGTCCTGGGAACTTGCGCCCACAGCCCGACCCACCCCCGCTGGCTGCAGAGGAGAAGTTCAGGGTGGAGGCAGCCCCGGGGCCTGCCCAGGGATCGGGTCTGTAGGGGAGCGTTTGGCTTTTTATTCTGAGATGGCCACTTAAGACAGCAGGCAAATGAGAGGGGGGAAGTCCGGCAAGAGGAGACAGGACTTGCCTGGTCTGACGGCCTCTGGGGAACCCCGAGGAGCTCTTTCTCCGCGGCTTTGCCGCTAGTCAAGGCCTGTGACATCACTGTAGTTGGTGCCACAGGATGTGTGGGTGAAATCGGGGTGTGGGGAGCCGGGTCTTCATGGCAGGGAGGAACCTGAACCCTTGAAAGGGGGAGTTGGGGCTATCCTTACCCCCCGGCCTCCACTTTTCTGCCTCATTTGTTCTCAGGGAATAGGAAACCAAGTATCAGTCGACCCAGGGCAAGGAAAAAAAAGGTCAAATCGTTCCCCAACGCCTTAAAGGGAAATTAATGATTGCTACTTATGGGGTTTTTATGCATTCATACACAGCCGGATACCAGGGGCCACCTTCTGGTTAAATCTGATGGCTGTGTCTTAGCTCCGTCTGCCATCACCTCAGCACTGGCATCTTCTGAGCACCGTTCCCTTCTGGGTTTCTACGCACCCATTGCCTGGCTGCCTGATTTCTTTCTCTCTGGCTCTGCTTGCTCTCCTCACCCCAGGGTTCAGGTGGAGCACCTTGTTTGCCATCCTGTGTGAACTTGCCCTCTGGGAGGTCGCTTCGCCCTGCCTGCCAGCACTCTGTTGGGCATGGGGATGGGACCCTTGCTCCTAGCCCAGTCTCTCCTCTGAGCACTAACTCTGGGGCTGATGAAAGTGGCAGAGAGAGTGGCCTTCTCGGCATCTTAGGAGCTTAGATATAGGGAGCTCACGTAAAGTGAGAGAAAGGTATTTTGGACCAGGTTGAGGCTGACTTTTGTTTTAAAACAGGAAAAAAGTTTGAGGACTGGTTTTTGTAGAAGATCGTACACAAGGTAGTGGCTGGGTACGGGGTATTGAGGCCGGTGGTGAATGTTGAGCGATCCCTACCTTAGGCTGGAACTCAGGGGGGTAAGTCCTGCCTCCATGCCTCCACCTGGCTTGCCTGTCACCCGAGCAATCAGATCTGTTAGCATTCCTGCCCCCCAGCCCTCCTCCTCCGTCCAGTTTACCTGGAGTCACCAGGAATCCAAGGGATGCAAAGACCAGGAACAGGAGCTTCATGGCCGAAGGGATGGCTTGGGAAGCAAGGTGGTGGTTTAATGGAGTCCGGACCCTCTGTGTGGTGTGCTTGGAGCTACTGCCTTTATAGGAGCCACGTGATGCCAGGATACTGGGCAGTGAACCAGAGGAAGAGTTCATTGCCACCCAGAACAGTCAGATTAGATCATAATGGCTACCAGTCTGTAGCTGTGATTGATTTATTGAGCGCTTGTATTCTAGGCTGTTGGGAGGGGAAGAGGCAGAACACAGCACCATCTTTCAAAATATGCTTCCTAGCCAGTGTCGGCGAGGGTGTGGGAGAAACGATTGCTCTTTTGCACCGCTGCTGGGCGTGTTGATTGGTACTGTTTTGCTTTCAGAGAGCAATTTGGCAATATGCACCAGGAGTCTTGAAAAATGCCTGCATTTTGCCTCGGTGACTCTATTCCTGGACTTTGGTCTAACGGAAATAATCGAACAAATACACAAAGAGGTCTATCTCAACATTGTTTGCAATAGCAGAAAACCAAAAGCATTCTAAATGTTGGTGAAACATGGATGCAACTGAAGACAGTATAATTGGACACCATGCAGTGATTAGACCTATTGCAGAGACTCATTTACAAGGTGGGCGGCTCACCAAAGACACGCCAACACTTCCTGTTTCAATTAGAAATATGTGGCGTCGCAAGAGACGGGCAATTCAACTAACAGTGGCTTAACTCATAGAAGTATCAATTATTTAATCAACAAGAAGAAGGGGGTGACTTGGTGGTGGGATGAAGTTAGTCTTGGATCCTTCTGTTCTGCTATCCTCCGCGTGTAGATGCGCTGATTACCAGTTTATTCTCTTAGCCCCAAATCCACCCTTCTTTGTCCTGTTTTGCGATACTGGATTTGAACCCTGGAAAGATGCCTCTTTTGCCAGCTGGCCCTGTGTTAGGCTTTGACAGTAGAGGGTGTTGGAAGTGAAAGAGCGGACCTAGGCCGGCTGATGGAAGAACACCACAAACCGCTCATTTCATTCTGGGTTCCAGTTCTCCATTTTTAAATTCAGCCAAGGAGCCCCATGGCTCTCAGCCCAGCTCCAGCTCTGCTCAGGCCATGCTCCTTCCCCCTGGTGGCCACTCCAGTAGCAGCACTGGCTTGTGTCCTCAGGCAACTGCCTCTCTGCCCGTGGCCACCTCTGCAGATCAGCTCTGGCCAGCTCCCTCTGGGGAATTTCTTCATCACTGCTCTGTGGCAGCCACATCCGCTTTGAAGAGAATGTGTGAGGTTAGTTCCTCCACTGGAACCCGGAAGTAGCGAAATGTGCTCTTTCCCTAACATTAATATTGCTGCTACTTCAGGTCCATAATCTTTTACCTTTTATTTTGTTGATTAGGTCACTTAACAGTTTTTATTTATTTATCTTTTTTTTTTTTTTTTTTTTGGGCGGGGGTTGGGGGGGAGTAATGCAGTAGGCCCATGTTTATGCCCACCAATAGAAATAACAGCCATTAACTGATTGACCCTTATGACTAAATGGGACATTTCCTAGACTGGTCACCATATCCCTTCTGGGATGTTCTTCCAATTTGCAAAAATGACTTTCCTTGTTTGACCTATGGATCCATGACCTGTACCCTAGAGGAGTGAGCAACCATTCCAAAATTTCTGGGACTCACCATGATGCTTCCACAGCTACCCTCTGGAGTGATGAGGGAGTGACTGTCTCGGGCAGAGTAACAGATCCAGCCCTCTAAACCCTTAGATGTTGCCTTATTCATGGAGGGTTTACAATTAAGCTGAAAACAACAGTATGAAACCTGTTAGTCACGCTAGACAGAGATCACCAAGGAGATTACCTTAGATGTACGATTGACCAGCCTGGGTTCCTTGGCCGACGTATCTTAGAGCCAATAGTATTCTCTTGACTCAGTTGGCCAGCTAGGGGTGGCATTTTTATATTGGCTAACACGTCATGTTTTGTATTAGTTAATGCCAGCTGACTGACTGGGTTAGAATAATAAGTTTCTTGCAGTCAGGAATCGGTAGAATAGTTGACCTCGGCATGCCGTTTAGTACTGTAGAACCACTTCTCTCAGCTTGGTCTGGGAACCCTCAGTACCCGGTTTAGGAAAGAATTCTAATGCTGCTTATTGTTCTGGTTATCTGTTGCTATATAACAAACTGGTTTAGTGGCGAGAACCGCAGTAGTCGTTCACTTAGCTCATGACTCTGCAGTTTGGGCAGGATTCAGTAGGAGATGCTCATCTCTGTTCCACATGGCGTCAACTGGGGCACGTTAGCTGGGGCTGGAGGATCTACTTCCAAGATGGCTCACTCATACGGCTGCCAGGGTGGTGCTATCAGTTATAAACTCAGTGGGCGTGAGGGACCTCTTCATTTAGGCCTCCCCATGTGGCCTTCCTTACAGAAGGATGGCTGGATTTCATAGGTGAGCATCCCAAGAGATAGGGACTAACTTGCTGATTGCCTCATCTTTAATAGGTGTAACTCAAAGAACATCAATCAAGGCTGAAGAATCAAGTGATAAAGGTGTAGACATATTTGGCAATGTAGAGATAACATTGAGAACATTGAGATAACATTGTATTGACTCATATTGGATGTGTTGGAAAGGGAGGAGAGATAAAAAATATGCTAATTCTATCATTGTTCTAGAAGGAAACTAGTAGATACTGTAAAAAGAGAAGGACATCTAAGGATACTGTATAACGTTATTGTTATAAAGATGACCACTCAAAAGTCTAAATTTAATTAAATATCTGAAACCTAAATATCAGAAGACCACACACACACACTACCTAGTGAATGACTTTTTAAAACATAAAAAATACACAAAGTATTTCAGAATTCAGACTGAATATTATCTGCCCTATCCATAAATATAGATGCTTAATTCATTCACCTTGAAAATTTCATATTTGATCATAAAGCATACCCAGCGCTGCACTGTATATAAGATACCTAAATTTCTGATTCAGAAAGAAGGGGGGTTCTGTCTCAAAGTGTTACAGACATACCAGTACACCTGTCTTGTCTGCCCCCTTGAGACCTGGAGCAAACTGGCTTCTCCTGGAGTGACACCACTGCCCTATAAGCTGGAGCATGTGTTGGGGTCATGGTAACCTCTGTCTTCTTGGCTTGCCCTTCTTGGAACCTCTGCCTATGAGGAGGGAGGGTGATCACAGTCCAAGTATTCTTGACTTGGTGCTCCTAGGGGAGAGCCTGCACCCTAGGAGTGGGAGTTAGGTGGGGGAAGGAGGTCCAGTCTTTTGGACTGTGCTTGCCTTGACTAGAGTTGGGGTGAAGGCAGGAATGAGAGATACTTCTCCTCTGGTGAAACCGTAACCCTATCTTTGGAGTCTGGAGGGAAATAGTCACTGTCTTCTGAGCTGCCCCTGCCAAGAGCTCATGGACATGCTCTGTGTGTGTGTGTGTGTGTGTGTGTGTGTGTGTATGTATTGGGAGCAAATGCTGGCCCCAGTGTTGCTAAATTAAATTACTAAATTTAATTTTTGTTTTATTATAAAATTATTCTGTTTAATTATTTTTAAGTAGGCTCCACACCCAAGGTGGGGCTTGAACTCATGACCCTGAGATCACAGTCACAGGCTCTATCAACTGAGCCAGCCAGGCATCCCTATAAGGGTTTTTTAAATTTGGTGTTTCAGAGACTCTTGAGTGACTAGTTCAGTGCAGAAATTCCCTGTCCACCCACCTCCACATATTCCCACGTGTAGGAACCCTCCAGATTTGACAGATGGTTCTCAGATCTATTTGCCTGGTCCTGTGGTTTTCAAACTATAGCACGTATCTGAGTCATGCAGAAAATTGGTGAAAATACGTGTTGTTGAGCCTCTACCCCAGAGTTGCTGATTCAGTGGGTCTCAGGTAGGTCTAAGATTGGCATTTCCCATGGTGTTGCTGCTGCTGGTTCAGAGACCACACTTTTTTTTTTTTAATTGAGGTATAATTGAATATGTTATATTAGTTTCAGGTATAGAATATAATGATTCTATATGTGTATAGAATTCCTATAGATTTAATTCTAATGCTAAATAGATTTAATGCTAATTCCATTAGCACACATAATTATAGAGTTTCTGTTCTCTTACAATGAGAACCTCAGATTTGCTCTTTTAGCAACTTTCTTTTTTTTTTTTTTTTTAAATTTTTTTTTTTTCAACGTTTATTTATTTTTGGGACAGAGAGAGACAGAGCATGAACGGGGGAGGGGCAGAGAGAGAGGGAGACACAGAATCCGAAACAGGCTCCAGGCTCTGAGCCATCAGCCCAGAGCCCGACGCGGGGCTCGAACTCACGGACCGCGAGATCGTGACCTGGCTGAAGTCGGACGCTTAACCGACTGCGCCACCCAGGCGCCCCTCTTTTAGCAACTTTCAAATATGGAATACAGTATTATTTTTATTTTTATGAAAAAAAATTTTTTAATGTTTATTTTTGACAGAGAGAGAGCCAGAGCATGAGCGGGGAGGGGCAGAGAGAGACACACACACACACAGAATCCGAAGCAGGCACCAGGCTCTGAGCTGTCAACACAGAGCCCGACGCGGGGCTTGAACTCACAGACCGCGAGATCATGACCTGAGCCGAAGTCGGACGCTCAACCGACTGAGCCACCCAGGTGCCCCTGCAGTACAGTATTATTAAATATAGTTTCCATGTTGTACAGTACATCTCCATGACTTATTTATTTTAGAGCTGGAAGTTTGTACCATTTGGTCCCCTTCATCCGTTTTACCCACCTCTGGCAAACTGCCCACCTTTGCCCACTCCCACCTCTGGCAACCATCAGTCTGTTCTCTGTCTGTGAGCTTGGTTTTTGTTTGGTTTATTCCACATATAAGTAAGATCATACAACATTTGTCTTTCTCTTTCTGATTTAGCATAATACCCTCAACTCATGCTGTTGCAAGTGGCAAGATTTCATTCTTTTTATGGCTGAATAAGATTCCATTGTATATGTAAACCACATCTATCCATCCATCGATGGACACTTAGGTTGGTTCCCCTATCTTGGCTATTGTAAATAACCCTGCAGTGAACTGGGAGGTGCAGATACCTTTTCCAGTTGGTGTTTTTGTTTCCTTCAAATAAATACCCAGAAGTGGGATTGCTGAATCAATGGTAGTTCTATCTGTAATTTTTTGAAACACCTCCATGTGGTTTTCCATAGTGGCTGCACCAGTTTACGTTCCCACCAACAATGCACAAGGGCTCCCTTTTCAGAGACCACATTTGAGAACAACTGGGTTAATCTTACATCCAAGGCGGGATTTTCTCCATGTCGGGGCACATGTTAGTGCTTTTATTGTTGTGCGTGTAGCCCACTTTCATTTTTTTGTTTGTTTCTTCACTTCCATTTCTTTCTACTCTTTTTTTTTTTCACTTAGTTTTGCTGACGATGTCATCTCTGTGTGTGCGTGTGTGTGTGTGTGCATGCACATGTGTGTATGTATTTGCTATTGTTGGGGGGAATGTAATTAAAAATAAAATCTCTTCTCAACCCATAAAACCTCCCCACAGACGTACAAGAGAAAGAAAACCGTTTTGTCACTAAATAAGCATTAAACCGGTATGTGATGCATACCGTAGACAATCTGCTAAGAGATTGCAAAGACCAAAATCTTACCCATTTCTATAGCCAAGAAGATACAACTCATTACAGACATGTTCTCAAGACAAACACTCCCTAGCCCTGAAGAGGACCAGAAAGTACCATTTGTCACACATTGCTGATCCTAGATTCACTTGATACGTAGAGTGGCTTCTCTGTGTTTGCTGATTGGTTTCACCCAAAGGAAAAACAAAATTCTCATATCCTTGTGGCAGGTGGTAGTTTTGAAACTTAGAGCGAGGAGCCTGAGGAAGCTGCTGAAGTTAGGCTCCTACCTACCCACAAAAACTGTGACTACATTTCAGAGAGGTGGCTCCCAGGTCTTTGAGAAAGACATTCCTGGGTTGTAAAGTGGTCAAGAAGAATATTTACGTTAAAAAATAATAGAAAATGTTTTAAAGAAAGAGAAGGAACTTACAAGTTTTCTAAAGTAAATGCTCTAAGAAAAGGGAGGGGAGGGGTAATAAGTCTCTAACAGGGAGAATTAAGCCTCTTTCTTTTTTTATTTTAACTTTAAACAAATTTTCATTACACAAAAGTTGCCACATAGTTGGCTGTTTCTCTACTTTGTACACAATTATTCTTGCTCTCCACAGAAAGACTGCTCCTTAACTTTTCATCTGGTGATGGCAAGTATGAAAATCCCGATTTTAACATCATAGTAGTAAAAATGCCTCTTTTTATTCAAAAGCACAAAATACATTCTTTGTGAGCATGGACAATGACGGCAGTAAATCAGAATTTGTTGTCAACCGAAACCAGTAACTGATGGTTATCATGATTTTCTTAAACACCAGCCAGACTTTTCTTCAGTCATTTCCTCCAGTGGAATTCTCTGAAGTTATTGTTGAAGGGCCCTGCCTTGAGTTTCCTCTCACAGTTCATTAATAATGGTAAGGCACTGTTCTAGGAATTAGAACATTCCACCTTCCATACCCCCTCCCAGTCTACCCATTCCACCCATTCCTGGGTCCTTTTCTTCTTTAGGAATTCCGGTGACTACGACTTCTGCTATAGTTAACAGAAAGGCAATTCTAGCAGTATCCAGTAAAGTAGGTCTTACACCCTTAGTTGGATCAGTGACTCCTTTTCCCACCATCATTCAAAAAATCTCCAAAGCATAGCGTCATAACCAACTTCTAAGGGACTTTGCATACGTTTCTCAACTATCAAGGATCCTTCAACACCTGCATTCTTAGCAATGGTCATCGCAGGAATTTTGAAGATCTTCATTAGCTGGAGTTATTGGATCCAAGGCTGGAATGCACCAAAGCAGGGCACAGCCCCTTCCCAGAGAATCGCCTTCTTCAGTAGTAGCTC
Source organism: Lynx canadensis (assembly GCF_007474595.2). Taxonomy (NCBI): domain Eukaryota; kingdom Metazoa; phylum Chordata; class Mammalia; order Carnivora; family Felidae; genus Lynx; species Lynx canadensis. The sequence goes on along the minus strand of NC_044305.1, from coordinate 27,114,133 downwards.
GTGGAGCATTGAGGGCATCTGTAACTCTGTCTTTCTTTTCACTCACTTCAACATCATTTGTCCCAGCCTTCGGCACAGCTACTCTGAGAGTTTTGCCAGATGTTCATTCAGCTTTTCCTTTTCATATTCACTAGTTGTGATATCTAACTGTTGATTTCAAGTGATTTTTTTGGATACGTTTTTCAGTTTGAGCCTTGTCACCTTTTCCTTTTAAGAGCATGGAATCATCTTTGGTCATATTGACCTCTCCAACTTTTCCTAAGTCATGAAGCTGAACATCTTCAAGATTTAGAGTCAATCTTTCTTCCCTAAACACTGCACCACCAGTAGCAATAGCCATGTCTTTAAGCAATTTTTTTTCTGTTGTCACCAAAACCTAGAGCTTTGGCTGCTTACCACCTGAAGACCAACTTTTAACCTATTCAAAACAAGTGTACTCAAAGCTTCTCCGTGAACATCTTCAGCAGTTATGAACAGGGACTTGCAGTGAGCATTGGCATTTCAAGAGCAGGTACAACGGATTGGACACTAGAAATTTTCTTTTTTTTCTGTTTTAGACATTTTCTTTTCACTCAGTAGAACATAGTCATCTTGGAATTCACATTTCTTTTTTTATTTTTATTTTTTTTAATGTTTATTTTTATTTTTTAATTAAAAAAATTTTTTTTAACGTTTATTTATTTTTGAGACAGAGAGAGACAGAGCATGAACGGGGGAGGGGCAGAGAGACAGGGAGACACAGAATCCGAAGCAGGCTCTAGGCTCCGAGCTGTCAGCACAGAGCCCGACGCAGGGCTCGAACTCACGGACTGTGAGATCGTGACCTGAGTCGAAGTCGGACGCTCAACCGACTGAGCCACCCAGGCACCCCTGTTTATTTTTATTTTTGAGACAGAGAGAGACAGAGCATGAGTGGGGGTGGAGCAGAGAGAGAGGGAGACACAGAATCCGAAGCAGGCTCTAGGCTCCGAGCTGTCAGCACAGAGCCTGACGCGGGGCTCGAACCCACAGACCGTGAGATCATGACCTGAGCCGAAGCCAGACGCCCAACCGACTGAGCCACCCAGGCGCCCCTCACATTTCTGATCTTTTGCTGTGTTAATGAAGTACAGAGAAATATAACCTCGATCAACCTTTATGCCTTCAATAATTTCTAATTCATCGTTTCATGTTTTTCCAACCTTTACTGTGATGACGCCCTCTCTTCCAGCCTTTTTCATTGCATCGGAAATGATGTTGCCAACTTCTTGGTCTCCACTTGCAGAAATCTAGCCATGTGAGCAATTTCTTCTGGGGCTGTCACAGGTTTAGACTGCTTCTTAAGTTCAGCGCTTACAGCATCAACAGCTAGCATCACACCGCTCCTGACGTCCACTGGCTTAGCACCTTTGCTAACCTTCTCGAAGCCTTCCTTGGCAATAGAGCGTGCCAGGACACAGCAGTAGTGGTGCCATCGCCAGCCTCTTCATCTGTGTTATTGGCAACATCTTGAACAAGTTTAGGGCAAATATTTTGATACTTATCTTTTAAGTGCATGGACTTTGCAACGGTCCTGCCATCTTTTGTTACTTTGGGACTTCCCCAACTCTGTTCAATAATCACTGTTCTTTCCTTTGGCCCCGTAGTAACGGCTACAACATCCGCTAAAAGGTGTATACCTTGGAGCATTAAGACTCACGCATCTGCACCAAATTTTGTATCTTTGGAGGCCCGAGTGAGACGAGGAGCCAGTGCCCTGGACCCTGGCCTACTTTGGCAAAAGACTGCAGGTAACTGAAACATTTTTGCAGGGCAGTGGCAGGGCGTGCGGGCAGCAAGGCAGGCCATCGGAGACGAGTGAGGCAAGGCTCATCTTTTTCATTTGTGTTTGCCCTTACACTATCCTGCTTGCTGTTGGCTTTAAGGGAGGATTTGGGTGTGTAGCAAACTATTTTCAGTATGTATATGCCTTTCTTTCAGTTCCAAAAAGTTAATTTTGATGTTTTTCCTATAGGTTCTTGTATTGGATGCTTATTTTTATCTTCCCTTTATGTATTTGTGTTTTGTGTCAATTACATAAATAATATATAATATCTTTTAATCCTATAATTTTTTTATTTTGAGAGAGAGAGAGAGAGAGAGAGATCATGAGAGGGGGAGGGGCAGAGAATAATGAAGAGAGAGAGAAGCTGACAGTGTGGAGTCCGATGTGGGGCTTGAACTCATGAATGTGAGATCATGACTTGAGCTGAAGTTGGATGCTTAACTGACTGAGACATCCAGGCATCCCAATCCTATGAATTAAAAAAAATTTTTTTCCGATGTTTATTTTTGAGAGAGAGAGCGAGACAGAGTGTGAGCAGTGATGGGGCAGGGAGAGAGAGAGACAGAAACACAGAATTTGAAGCAGGCTTCAGGCTTTGAGCTGTCAGCACAGAGCCCGACGTGGGGCTTGAACTCACAGATGGCGAGATCCTGACCTGAGCTGAAGTTGGACAGTTAACCGACTGAGCCATCCAGGCGCCCCAGCTGTGAATTTTTAAAACATTCAAAACATTTAAAACATTCAAAACATTTAAAATATTTTAAAACAATGTTAATAAGAATTGCTAAAATAAAAATCCCAACAACACCAATTGCTGGCGAGGATGTGGAAAAAATTGTATCTCTTGAATTGCTGGTGGGAATGCAAAATGGCCCAGTTACTCTGGAAAATGGTTTGTCAGTTTCTTTTAAAGTTAGACATCAGCTTCCCATTGGACCTAGCAGTCCTACACGTGGGTATTTGCCCTAGTGAAATGAAAACCTAGGACCACCCAAAAACCTATAAACAAATGTTTATAGCAACTTTATTTGTGACAGCCCTAAACTGGAAAAACCCAAATGATCTCAATGAGTGAAAGGAGAAAAAAAAATCTGTACTAGATCTCTAGAATATAATACTATTCGGCAGGAAAGAAGAATGAGTCATTGATGCACATGGAAAATTGGATAGACCTGAAAGACAAGCTGAGTGAGAGAAGCCAGTCACAGAACATTTCATTCAGCGGGTATCCTAGGAAACAGCAAAACCACAGTGATGGAAAATAGATCGATGGTTGCTGGGGGTTGTGGTGGGATAAGAGTTTGAATAGAAAGAGGTATTTTTTAGGTGATGAAGCTATTATTGTATGTTCTGTTTGTGGCGGTGGTTACACGAATCTAAACGTGTCAAAATTCAACACCGGGGGGCGCCTGGGTGGCGCAGTCGGTTAAGCGTCTGACTTCAGCCAGGTCACGATCTCGCGGTCCGTGAGTTCGAGCCCCGCGTCGGGCTCTGGGCTGATGGCTCGGAGCCTGGAGCCTGTTTCGGATTCTGTGTCTCCCTCTCTCTCTGCCCCTCCCCCGTTCATGCTCTGTCTCTCTCTGTCCCAAAAATAAATAAACGTTGAAAAAAAAAAATTAAAAAAAAAAAATTCAACACCGGGGAATGAGGCGGGGACTTGGTGTGGTGCTACGGTATCTTTCGTCTTGGGTGTCTGTCGTGCCTTTTGCACAGCTTCCAACCGCACTATGTTGGGACAGAGCATCTGGAGGTTCACAGCCTCTGTGGTCTGTAGGAGCCACTCTGAGGAGGGTCCAGGGGAGAATTTGCCATTTTCAGTGGAAAACCAGTGGTGGTCACTAAATATGATGACTGTGTACTTTGGATCTGGATTCACTGCACCTTTGTTTATAGTAAGACACCGACTGCTCGAGAAATAAGAACGTTTTAAGTAATCCATTAAGCAGACGTGAAAAGGAACATTTTAAGAGGTGCGATCTCTTTCCAAACGCTTGAATTCAACATACCCGGTATGTTTGTTAATGAACTTGAGGCATGAGAAACAGCCATGTCAAAATTCAAAGAACTGTATGCCAAAAGAACAAAAAGCCAAATTTACTCAATGAAATTGAGCAAATTATACAAAATAATTGTGTCATTCTATACTTATGGGTCCTTAGCTTCCTTGTGACAATTTAATATGTCCAAGAGCTCTTTTCACATCTAAAAATGTGGATCTTCAGGATTCTTTCTAATTTTACATCACTCTACGCATATGGACGTACAGTGGTTTAGCTCAAAACAGTACCCTTTTGATGAACTTGTATCTTATTTTTCCCATTTCTCCTTTTGCAAACAAAATGGGAATGATTATTTCCCATCACATTTTTAAAAAATATTTTATTTTAAAGTAACCTTTACCCCCCCAACATGGGACTCGAACTCACAACCCCGAGACCAAGAGTCGCATGCTCTACTGACTGAGCAGCCAGGCGCCCCTCCCAGCACTTTATTTTTTTATTTTATTTAAAAAAAAATTTTTTTTAACGTTTATTTATTTTTGAGACAGGGAGAGACAGAACATGAACAGGGGAGGGTCAGAGAGAGGGAGACACAGAATCTGAAGCAGGCTCCAGGCTCTGAGCTGTCAGCCCAGAGCCCGACGCAGGGCTCGAACTCACGGACCGGGAGATCGTGACCTGAGCCGAAGTTGGCCGCTTAACCGACTGAGCCACCCAGGCGCCCCTCCCAGCACTTTAAATAGTTCTTCTATTTGTGGTCATGCTACCAGTTCTACACACGGTTTAATTTTATTTCTTTTGCTTTTAATTTTTAGGGATTGCTTTAAAAATTTTGATATTCTTATATTAGGTTAAATATTTAAATGATTCCAAAGTCAGATCTTCCAAATAGGGTATATTCAGAGAAGTCTAGCTTTTTTTTTTTTAAATCTGTCTTCTCTGATTCATTTCTTCCTGCTCCTCTAAATAGATGTGCACTTAAATTTTTTCTTTCCTTTTAAAAATAAATGTATCTAATGCTTTTGTTTTCATCTCCCTTCCCTTCCATCACTCTCTCCTCAATATGGAGAATTCCAGGTTACTTACGGTCATTGAAGCCAGGAACAAGGGAGCAGCAAAAGCCAGAGGCAAGAACTTCATGCCTGAAGGATAGGGACATGTTTGGGGACAGTGCAGTGGGGTGGATGGACAGAACTACCTATGTCACTTGCCTGGAGCTCTAATCTTTATACGACTTCAAATGAGATCAAAAGTTGAGCAGTGAGCAAGTAATAAAGTAAAATAAAGCAGAAATCTCCGCTGTTAGGGCCAAAGGATTTGGTCAGACTGTCTCATTGGCTACTGCATACATTTGCGGAGTTCTCACAGAATATCTGGAAGACTAGCATCCAGTCTTTGAAAATACACTTTCTAGCTACTGTTGGTAAGGGTGAGGCAACACAGGGACAACTGAGTACTGTTCCTGTGAGTTTAAATCAATGCAGTATATTTTGGAGAGCAATTTGCAATATATATTCAATGTCTAAAACAAAGCTAAACAGAACGAAACTATGCTACTCTTTGACCCAGAATTAACACGCATAGAATAAATGGATAAGTTCACAAAGATGTCTAAGTACTATATTTCCTTCTTAGCATTGCTCGTAATGAGGATGTGAAAATGTAAATGTCCATCAATAGAGAATTTGCCGATTTATGGTACATAACACATTAGAATTCCATGCAGCTTTAAACAGTGTTAATCGAGGGCCTACAAGATTAAAAGCTGGTGTGATCTCTTTGAAAAATGAGTGAAAATTAAGTGAGAAAGGAAAGTTATGGGATAGTATGAGCTAGTCTTTGTTATATGTATTTATACATATGCATATATATGCATAAAATATAATCTGGAAGGATATGTACCCCCAATTTTAAGGGTCTTTATCTTTGGGAAGGATTATTTGTGATTTTATTTTTCATAATTTTATGTTTCTCTATATTTATGACTGTTTCTACTATTGTTGTTTGTTTCTCTTGCTTTTTACACTCCACATGTAAGTGAAATCATATGGTATTTGTCTTTCTCTGTCTGACTTATTTCACTTAGTATTATACCCTCTAAGTCCATCCACGTTGTTGCAAATGGCAAGATTTCATTCTTTTTTATGGCTGAGTAATATTCCATTGTGTGTGTGTGTGTGTGTGTGTGTGTGTGTGTGTGTGTGTATCTCTATCTCTATCTATCTCTATCTCTAATCTATCACATCTCCTTTATCCATTCATCTGTTGATGAACACAGGTTGCTTCCATATTTTGGCTATTGTAAATATTGCTATAGTAAACATAGGGGTACATATGTCTTTTTGAACTAGTGCTTGTGTTTTCTTTGGGTAAATACCCAGAGGTGGAATTGCTGGAATGTATGTATTTCTATTTTTAGTTTTTTTGAGGAACCTCCATACTGTTTTCCAGAGTGGGTTTTTTGAAAAATTTTGAGATGAATATACTTATACAGCAATATTTGCTTTCTTTCCTGATTAACACAAAAGATTGATTGGATTCAAATCAGGTTCACTGGAATCCAAGATCTTTCCTGTGTTAAGCTTTAGTAACAATTTCAAGGATACAGGTAATTATGAAGCACAGGGAAAACATGCAAAAGTCTCAGGTGTTCATGTCACTTCCCAGCTCCCATGTGCCTCATTAGAATGAGCTGTGGATTGGGTTTAATGCAGGAGATTTCTGAGTGATGTCTAAGTGATGCATGTGAGCGTATCACACAAAGGGGGATGTTTCCTTAAGAAACATTTCCATTTTAGTCTCTGAAAATTACATAACGTTATACATGCATGACATTTTTTAAGGAGCCATGTCTTTATAAATTATAGATTCCAGGTTTGTTCACTAGAAACAATTCTAGATGTATTCAGAGCAGATTATTCTGTTAGCTAAAGACTGCTGCTAGTGAATGCTATTGGTGAGTTCTCCGGGTCTGCTTGCATGTTTAGAAGGGGATCTGATAGAGTCAACATTATTATTTTTCTTTCTTTCTTTCCAGGAGCATCCCTGATAAAGGGAGAAGATTGATTGTAGGACTGTTGTTAACCCCTTTCTTCCCATCTCTCTCTTTTTTTTAAAGTTTATTTATTTATTTTGAGAGAAAGGGAGACAGAGAGAGAGCACAAGGGAGGGGCAGAGAGAGGGAAAGAGAGAATCCCATTGCTAGTGTGGAGCCTAATGTGGGGCTCAAACTCACAAACTGTGAGATCATGACCAGAGCTGAAACTAAGAGTCAGATGCCTAACCGACCGAGCCACCTGGATACCCTATTGTGTCTCTTCTTCTTCTTCTTCTTCTTCTTCTTCTTCTTCTTCTTCTTCTTCTTCTTCTCCTTTTAAAAATTTTTAATGTGTTTTTAATTTTTGAGAGAGACAGAGACAGAGACGGAGTGTGAGTGGGGGAGGGGCAGAGAGAGAGACACACACAGAATCCGAAGGAGGCTCCCGGCTCTGAGCTGTCAGCACAGAGCCTGACTTGGGGCTCGAACCTACGAACCGCGAGATCATGATGTGAGCCGAAGTCGGATGCTCAACCGACTGAGCCACCCAGACGCCCCTTGTGTTTCTTTTTTTTCTTTTTTTTTTTTTTAAGTTTATTTATTTTTGAGACAGAGAGAGACAGAGCATGAACGGGGGAGGAGCAGAGAGAGAGGGAGACACAGAATCGGAAGCAGGCTCCAGGCTCTGAGCCATCAGCCCAGAGCCCGACGCGGGGCTCGAACTCACGAACCGTGAGATCGTGACCTGAGCTGAAGTCGGACACTCAACCGACTGAGCCACCCAGGCGCCCCATGTTTCTTAATAACAATTTTAAGTACTTTCATTGTCATGGTTCCTATTCTGTGCTCTAATGCCATTTCTCCTAAATTCCTTTTACAGTGTGTTAGCCAGAAAGAAAGGCAATAATCCAAGTGTGAACTCACCAGGTCTTAAATTTGGCAAATGTAGGAGTTGTCCAAGTTCTTTGGGTTTATTAAATCCTTTAGGATAGGCATATTTGCTCCTCTTCCTCTTTATAATGGGTGACTAGCAGATGTCACGATCAAGTCCTTTATAGCTTTTTCTAAGCTGTTGCTAAAAGTCCAAGATGAGGTGGTCCATGTAGGTACCTTAGTATATAACTGGCACTGGGCTCATGCTCCAAAACTGTTGTCGCTGGGAGTTGGGGTTGTGTGGCAACTAAGTGCAGGGGCTCTGTTGTTAGACAGGCATGGATTCAAGTCCTGGTTCTACTACTTATCTGTGACCTTCAGCAGTTTTACTGAAACCTCAGTTGCATTATTTACAAAAATGTGTGTAAGATTCTCAAAGTTCTCAGTACTGTACTTGGCACTTTAAAAATGTCCAATAACTCTTAAATACTCTCATTATTAGTATTGCTTCTCTATAGATCTTCTTCCTGGTTGCTATCCTTCCCTTAGTTCCCTGCGGTATTATAATAGAGCACTTATTAGTTCACTGGGTTGGCTTTGAATTGAGCTTCCATTTATTGATCTTGTTCACCAGATCCCTTTTTAATTCTCAGATTCTGCAAGAGTTAGAATGCATCAGCGATAAACCCTGGATATGTGGAATCCGGAGTTATAAGGGCTTCTTTGTCATATATGTGTAGAATCTGTAGACATTAGCTCAGTGGTACTTTCACCATGGTCATGCCTTTGTTTCCGGGATTGTGCTCAAAGCTGAAATTCAGGATGGAGGTCAGACGGTAGGAAACACGGTGAGTTCTGTTTCCTTTCTTGGCCCAGACTCACTCAAGAGGGGAAGCAACTGACAGTATTAATGGTGATTTGTCATGTGATTCTTAAGCCAGCTTGTTTTCACCCAGCAGAGACCGTATAGTACGCTCTCTGCATCTTGTCTTACCTTTTTTTCCTTAGATCCTCAGGAAGCCTGATAATTTTATCAGAATATCAGCGCAGGTCTGCAGTGTCCTCATCAGACCTGGCGAAGACAAAGTAGTTGGTAGCTTAGTTGCCTGCTACATACGGCCAGGAAGTGTAGGAAAACCTCCCTGAAAATAACGGGCCTCTGAATTTTCGCAGCATATTGAGAACGTTCTCTGGCTTGTGCCTTCCGGATTTTCCCGGGGCCAGGAGTGGGCAAAATCTTCCCAGCTGGTCTAGGTTTCAGTGTGAGCTGCTCTATCACTTGTTGTCTACTCCTTTCATCCCCACCATTGTTTTCGATCTCAGCTATTGAATTCAGCACCCCTCCGTGACACAGACTCATTGGTCTGGGCAAGGCTCATCTCTTACTTTACCCATTCATTTCTTGTTAACTCTATACCCTATTATCTTTCCCCTCCCTCCCCTTGGCTCTAATGAATTTAATGAATATGTTTTACATGTTCTTTTTCTTTCAGTTTTATTGAGGTACAATTGGCAAGTAAAAATTGTACATATCTAAGGTGGACAACACGAGGGTTTGATACACACGTATGTTGTGAAGTTACCACGATCAAGCCAATTAAAACATCCGTCACTTCCTATAGATACTGTTTTTTTGTTTGTGGTGAGAACACTTAAGATCTCCTCTCTGCACATTTCAAGTACACGGTACAGTATTACTAACTAAAATCACCATGCTGTACATTAGCTTTCCCAAATTTATTTTTTATTTTTATTAAAAAAACTTTTTTTTAACGTTTATTCATCTTTTGATAGAGACGGAGCGTGAGTGGGGGAGGGGCAGAGAGAGAGGGAGACACAGAATCTGAAACAGGCTCCAGGCTCTGAGCTGTCAGCACAGAGTCTGACGCGGGGCTCAAACTCACGGACCGCGAGATCATGACCTGAGCCGAAGTCGGATGCCCCACCGATGGAGCCACCCAGGCGCCCCAGCTTTCCCAAATTTATTAATTGTACAAGGGAAAGTTTGACCATCCTCTCCCTATTTCCCCCATGCAGCAACTGGCAACCTCCATTGTACTTAGTGCTTCTCTGAGTTCGACTTTTTTAGATTTCATATATAAGTGAGATCATGCAGTATTAATCTTTTTTTTTATTTTTTAAATTTAAATTTAAATTAGTTAACATATATCATAATATTGATTTCAGGAGTAGAATTTAGTGATTCGTCACTTGCATATAACACCCAGTGCTCATCACAAGTGCCCTCCTTAATGCCCGTCACCCATTTAGCCCTTCCCCCCACCTCCTCTCCAGCAACCGTCAGTCTGTTCTCTATATTTAAGAGTCTCTTTTGGTTTGCCTCCTCTGTTTTTATTTTCTTTTATTTTTCCTTCCCTTCCCCTATGTTCATCTGTTTTGTTTCTTAAATTTTACATATGAGTGAAATCATATGGTGTTTGTCTTTCTCTGATTGACTTATTTCACTTAGCATAATACACTCTAGCTCCATCCACATTGTTGCAAATGGCAAGATTTCATTCTTTTTGACGGCTGAGTAATATTCCGTGCGTGTGTGTGTGTGTGTGTGTGTGTGTGTGTGTGTGCATGTATATGTGTTTGTACCATATCCATGCATGTGTTCTTTTTTAAAAAATTTTTTTTTCAACGTTTTTTATTTATTTTGGGACAGAGAGAGACAGAGCATGAACGGGGGAGGGGCAGAGAGAGAGGGAGACACAGAATCGGAAACAGGCTCCAGGCTCCGAGCCATCAGCCCAGAGCCTGACGCGGGGCTCGAACTCACGGACGGCGAGATCGTGACCTGGCTGAAGTCGGACGCTTAACCGACTGCGCCACCCAGGCGCCCCGATGCATGTGTTCTTTATCCATTCATCAGTTGATGGACATTTGGGCTCTTTCCATAATTTGGCTATTGTTGATAGTGCTGCTATAAACATCAGGGTGCATGTGCCCCTTCGAATCTGCCTTTTTGTATCCTTTGGATAAATACCTAGTAGTGCAATTGCTGGGTCGTAAAGTAGTTCTATTTTTAATTTTTTCAGAAATCTCCAGCCTGTTTTCTAGAGTGGCTGCACCAGTTTGTATTTCCCACCACAGTGCAAAAATGTACCCTTTCTCTGCATTCTTACCAACATTTGTTGTTTCCTGAGTTGTTCCTTTCAGCCGTTCTGACAGGTGTACATGTTCTTTTAATTGTGTTGTTTTCTGCATATATTTTAAGTTTACGTAAACGGTATTATATGTCTGTTCCTTTTTTTTTCCCCCCACTCAAGGCTATAATAGTTAATGTCTACGTACATAGCTATGTGTATACCGAATCTGTTGCTCCCATCTTACGTGTTATATTCTAAAGTATGTATTCATATAATTTTATTGATCCATGACTCCAGAATTGCCTTAGATTGGTATTGGTATTGCTAATACCAATAATGCTGCAACTAACTAATTACATAGTACATGTCCTCTTAGGACTTGGGCAAGAATATTTTTGGGATATAATGAGGAGTAGAATTCTTGAGTCATAAGATAAGTGTATAACGAACTTAATGAAGTACTAGATTGTTCTCAGAAAGATGAACTGTCCATACTTCTTCAAGTAGTATTTGAGGGTTCCTATGTTTCTACATCTTCTCTAACATGTGCCATTATCCAGTTTTCTAATTTTACCAATGCCATTATTGGTTTGATTTGCTTTTCTCCAATTACCAGTGAATCTGAGCATTTCCTTATATGCTTTGGTGACTATAGAGTCAACATAATCCCTATCAAAATTGAGCAGGATTTCTCTTCAGAAACAGACAAGCTGATCTTATCACTTACGTAACAAGACCAAAAAAAAAAAAAAAAAATTAACAATTTTGAAAAAAGAACAAAGTGGCAAGGCTTTCATTTGGTGAATTCAAAACATATAAAATGCAGTCATCAAGACACTCTTAGCACCATAGGAATAGAATGCGACCCCCTTAATCTAATAAAGATCCCTTGGTCAACAAGCTAAAACCACACAGTGTACATGTCCCCCTTCCCTTCCCCTACAAAATCATTCCTAATGTAATTCTTCCCCTAAGATGTGTCTTGCCCTGTCCTTTCTTCTTCAGCCTTTCTCTGATCATTAAGAATCACCCATGTGGGCATATATAAAGTTATCTAGAGAGGGAAAGGCTGATGGGTTATCACTCCAGGTTGAGAAATCCCAAAGTTGATGATGACACAGACCACTGGTCTGTACCACAAACCTGTCTCTGCCACAGGCAGCCCTTTCAGAACTCAGAGGAGGTCCTTGAAGAACCACTCAACAGATTACTCTCCCTCTTCCCAAATTAAAACAAAATGAAGCTGAACAAAGTCAAAGCTGCTCCCCTTCCCAGAACAGGAGTTTACTGGGGCACCTGGGTGGCTTAGTCAGGTTAAGTGTCCGACTCTGTTTCTGTTCAGGTCATGATCTCACGTTTCTTGGGATAGGGCCCCGTGTTGGGCTCTGTGCTGTCAGCGCAGAACCTGCTTGGGATGCTTTCTCTCTGCCCCTCCCCTGCTCTCTCTGTCTCAAAATAAATAAATAACACATTTAAAAAAACACCAGGCGTTTACTTAGAGGGCTCATCTGAAAAGAAGAAAACTACCACTTACTGCAAAAAGCTGTTATGTGTGAAATCAAGTGGAGCCTGGCTAGACTCGTGGGGACAGTGCAGGGTGCTACAGGTGGCTGCTAATTTTGGAGGACCATTGACACCTTTGGTGCCTTTCATCAGAGAAACAGTTTTGGCTTTAGGCCCATGGAGCTGCCCTAAAAAGAAGCAATTCTGATTATAACAAATTACTCTTGGGCCCTGTTCTTCTTTTCATGGATGGTTAGATCCTAAGGGACTCCATGGTTTGGGTCATCCTCTCTCTGCCATGCTTTGCCTTTTCTTACTCAGATGTTTTTCTTACCTTAACTGAGCTTCCTGGGGTCATGTCCAGAAGGGGCAACCTAGATTAGGAGAGGAAGTTTTGTGATGGAGCAGCGCTCGGAGAGGCTGGACTTATTTTTTAGATTCTCACTTCAGCATGCATTTTTCTTCACAGCTCAGGAGATTCATGGTTGATGGAGGTACTGATTTCTTTTGGAATCTGGAGGATGGCCAGTGGATGACCATTGCTGGAAGGTCAGACACTCCACTGGAGGACCAATTAACAAACCAGGAATTGAGAGTGGATAGAAGAGAACAGCTCTCCCAATGCAAAAGAAATTCATGCCCAAGTGAGCAAGGGTTCAGAGACCCAGGGATGGAAGGAAATGTTAAGCACTACCCTACATGGTGTCATACATTATCTTGTAACAGCCATGTGAACTTGGGTCTTCACTAACCAAAGACATGGGACCAATGCAAAGACTTGCTTCTTTTACATCATAATATATTAATTTTTTTGAAGATTTTATTTCTCAGTAAATCTCTACACCTAATGTGGGGCTTGAAGTCACCACCCCAAGATCAAGGGTCACATGCTTACCAACTGAGCCAGCCAGGAACTCCCTGTTTGTTTTTTATGTCTATTCTATTCCGTTAGACTGTAATTCCCATCAGAACAAGACCCTATTTATCTTGTTCACTTTGGAGCCTCGAGGATTTAGTACTTAACCTGATACATACTAGGTCCTCGTTAGGTAGTTCTCAGATGAGTGAAGAAAGGACTGGAAATGAAGATGAACACAGGGCTGCCTCGATTTATGACATGGAAGGAAAATAACCCATTTCTATTGAGTATAACTGAGCTACAGAGTGTTCCAGGGGTGGTATATAAGTGATATCCTTTAGTACTTAAATTTTTTTTTAAGTTTATTTATTTTTGAGAGAGAGACAGAGTATAGGCAAGGGAGAGGTAGAGAGAGAAAGAGATACAGGATCTGAAATAGGCTTCAGGCTCTAAGCTGTTGGCACAGAGCCCAATGTGGGGCTTGAACTCACGAACCGTGAGATCATGTCCCAAGCCAAAGTTGGACGCTTAACTGACTGAGCCACCCAGGTGCCCCTGGGTTCAACCTTTTTGACAGTAATATTTCACAGTATTGCTGTGTGTTTCGTATCGCACCCCATCAGGTGGCACACATTTTCAGAATGTGCCAGTATTAGTCATGGTGAGTCTGGACACTGGATTAAGGTGATGCTGCCAGACTTCTGCCTTCTAACATCACATCTCCCCCTCTGTCACTGGCTAATGATCTGTGGCTCTCTGTAAAACTTTGACACCAAGCAAGTACCTAGTTCTCTATCAACATTTCACCTAATTTTTTAAGTATTCAGTTACGACTCTTAATCTGAATCAGTTGTTTCATTTGGAACTGCATATTGGTGCATATTGGTGACTTTCTCATTCTGTCATGTGAGGAATACATCTTTTTGAGGTCCACTACCATATGTGTGATGAAAGGGTGCAGGCATGCTATGTCTTGGGTGATAACGGCTCAGGCCTGGCTGAATTGAAGTAGCCATCCTTGTGCCTAGGTCACTTTCTCTAGGCACCCTACCAGCCGTCTGTCCACTCAGTTCTTTGCTCTCTACTTGCCAATCCTGGGATCACTGAGCAGGTGTCTTACTGTGTTTGGGGCACTATCATAGAGTAACGTAGAACAGGAAGTTTATAAACAACAGACATTTATTTCTCATTTCTGGAGGCTGGGAAAGCCAAAATCAAGGCTCTGGCAAATTCAGGGTCTCATGAGGGCCTGCTTTCTGGTTCATGGACAGCTGTCTTCTCACTGCATCTTCACATGGTAAAGGGGTGACCGAGCTCTCTGGGGTCTCTTTTGTAAGGTTACTAATCCCATTCCCAAAGGCCCACCTCCAAATACAATCACATTGGGGGGTATGATTTGAACATACGAATTTTTTTTTTTTTTTAAGATTTCATTATTAAGCAATCTCTACACCCAACGTGGGGCTCAAACCCACAACCCTGAGATCAAGAGTTGCACGCTCCACTGACTGAGCCAGCCAGGCACCCCTCAACATGTGAATTTTTAAAAAATGTTTATTTATTGTTGGGAGAGAGAGAGAGAGAGAAAGGCAGGGGGAAGGGAAGAGAGAGAGGAAAACAGGGGATCTGAAGCAGGCTCCGCACTGACAGCAGAGAGCCTGATGCGGGGCTCGAACCCACAAACCGCAAGATTGTGACTTGAGCCAAAGTTGGCCGCTTAACCAACTGAGTCACCCAGGCTCTCCTGACATGTGAATTTTGAGGGGACATAGACATCCAGACTCTCAGTCTTCTAGATTTGACCCTAGGTTGTTGGTTAGCCCAATTTGAACTCTGCATGCCATCACCAAGGCATTTCAGCCAATCACTGGCGGAAATGTCTGTCTCATGGAGTTTCTTAGTGATTGAATTGAAGGTTCCAACTTTATATTCCAAATCCTTGGGTTCATCATATGAAACAGGCATAGCCTTGTGGAATGTATTAGTTTGTGTGTTAAGCAGTGAACACCACAGATTAACCTCTCTGACTAAATATGGAGACAGGGATAATTTGTAATAGAAAACCAACTCAAACCAATTTAGGCACAAAAAGACATTTATCCACCCAAATTTCTGAGGTGTCTAGAAATGTGGCTGCTTCAAGCAAGCTTGGTCCAGTGATTCCAATGTCATCAAGCTTCTCTATCCATATGCTTCTCTCTGGGTGTTCATCTTGTCCTGTTCTGCAGACAGAATTCTCTGTGTGATAGAGAATGTGGTCGAAAGCAGCCCCAGATTCATTCCTTTGCAGGATGAGGTCCTGAGGCAAGATCCTGGTTCCAAATGGAAATATCCCGGGAGAGAATTCTGACTGGTCCAGCTGGAGTCACGTGCTACACCATTCACTTTGGCCAGGCCAATTTCAATAAAAAAAAAAAATAAGTGAGGGGCGCCTGGGTGGCGCAGTCGGTTAAGCGTCCGACTTCAGCCAGGTCACGATCTCGCGGTCCGGGAGTTCGAGCCCCGCGTCAGGCTCTGGGCTGATGGCTCAGAGCCTGGAGCCTGTTTCCTATTCTGTGTCTCCCTCTCTCTCTGCTCCTCCCCCGTTCATGCTCTGTCTCTCTCTGTCCCAAAAATAAATAAACGTTGAAAAAAAAAAAAAATTAAAAAAAAAAAAAATAAGTGAGGTGTGAGTTTGTGTATCCAGCTGGTGGTCAGGGGGAGGAGGTTGTTTGATTGAAGGAGTCAGAAGATGATTTGGTCTGGGAGACAGAGGGAGAGCTAGACTCAGAAAACAGTGACTATTCAGTTCTTAATGGAACCAGCAGCCGATTTTCTTTACATATTCCTTTGCTGATTAGTCTACATTTAACAAGGATTGGTTAATAGTTAACTGGTTGTACGCTTGCAGACTCCTAGATCGCCTGGATGAGAGAGCAGGGCAACGAGCAAGAGGAGATAATCTGCCCCGATAGGGGTGGGGGATGGGAGCTGAGATAGGGGATGTGGGTAGGGGTGAGGGGGATGGGGGCTGAGATAGCGGATGTGTGGGGGGGTGATGGGGATGAGGAGGGGTGCTCTGGTAGCAAAGATTTCCTCTGACACTCATCGTCTATACACTCTATCTCTGTCTCTCTCTCAAAAATAAATAAACATAAAAAATAAATAAAAAGGAAATTAATGTAGCTTAATCATCCCCAATTTACATTCTAGGTTAACTAGTTAATATGAAAGGGTGATTATTTTTCTTTAAAACTCACAGATGTAATCTACATATACACGATTTTGAGAATAATTTATTTTTTATTTATTAAAACTTTTTTTAAAGTTTATTTTGAGAGAGAGAGAGAGCAAGAGAAGGGCAGAGAGAGGGAAGAGAGAATCCCAAGCAGGCTTTGCGCTGTCAGCGTGGAGCCCGATGTGGGGCTTGAACCCACAGACCGTGAGATCATGACCTGAGCTGAAACCAAGAGTCGGACACAACCAGGTGCCCCGATTTTTAGAACAATTTAATACGTGAACTTCAACATACAACTCTATTCTAATGTCATTATTTGAAATATAAAGAAACAGATCCTTACAAGACCAAAATAACCCATAAGCCATGAGGTTGGGTTTTATGTTTTTCCTTATCTTTAAAAAAATTTTTTTAATGTTTTTTATTTGTTTTTGAGACAGAGAGACAGAGTACCAGCGGGAGAGGGGCAGATAGAGAGAGAGAGAGGGATATACAGAATCGGAAGCAGGATCCAGGCTCTGAGCTTTCAGCTTTCAATGTTTATTTATCTTCGAGAAAGAGAGAGCACAAGCTGGGGAGGGGCAGAGAGAAGGGGACAGAGGATCTGAAGCAGGCTCTGTGCTGACAGCCCCAATGCAGAGCCTGATGCGGGGCTCGAACCCATGAACTGTGAGATCATGACCTGAGCCGAAGTTGGATGCTTATCCAACTGAGCCACCCAGGTGCCCCTTTCCTTATCTTTTTTTTAACAAATATGCACCACAATGTTTGAAGTAAGGCAAATGCTGTGAATGTGAAAGTTGTAGTTTGCAAAGAACACAGAGGAATTAGAAGTGGTGGCCATGCTAATTAAACAATTAGGTAATAACGTCATGTTAAGTCAATTTGCAGCATGAAAACTGTTTAAGTTTCTTTCTTTAAAATTTATTTATTTATTTTGAGAGAGAAAGAGCACAAGCCAGGGAGGGGCAGAGAAAGAGCCAGAGAAGATCCCAAGCAGGCTCCACACTGTCAGCACAGAGCCCGACATGGGGCTCAGTTCCATGAACTGTGAGATCATGACCTGAGCTGAAATCAGGAGTCGGACACTCAACCAACTGAGCCACCCTTGCTCCCCACACCGCCATAGCAATTTTTGATTTACTGGTAAACTCAAAGCCAGTTTGTGTGCAAAAATCCAAATATTTGACAACAATTAAGTAATCATTCCAGGCTTGTTGCCTTCTACTATGCTTTTGTGGGCCTTATTCTCATAATTAACAATAAACAGTCACATCTGACCACAGTTGATATCACCTGAGATCTTGGGTTTGAGTATAAAAATCCTAGTAAGGTTGCTCGGCCTTGCCCAGAGCCAGTGACTGACAAACCCAGAACAAAGGCTCAGGGTATTCTAAGAGGTACTTGTGGTTCCTACGTCTTTTTACCTAGAGCACAGCAAGGAGGAAGAAAAGGATATCGTCTCTCTCTCTCTTTTTTTTTTTAAGTTTATTTATTTACTTAGAGAGAGAGAGAGAGAGAGAGAGAGAGAAGAGTGAGCTGGGAGGGGCAGAGCAAGAGCCCCATGCGGGGCTCGAACTCATGAACCGTGATATCATGACCTGTGCCAAGATCTAGAGTCAGATGCTTAACCGACGGAGCCACCCAGGTCCCCCCAAGGGTGTCATCTCTTTTATGGGCTGTATCAGTGTGCTGGGGCTGCTGTAACAAAATACCACAGACTGGATGGCTTCAACAACAGAAATGTATTTTCTCACAGTTCTGGAGGCTGGAGTTTAAGATCAAGGTGTTGACAGGTTTGGTTTTTGCTTCAGCTTCCTCCTTGGCTTGTCGATGGAGAAGGATATTCCCCAGTATTATTCATCTTGAGAAGACGGGTGACTTCTATGATAGGACTCAAAAGGAGGCCTTAAACTTAGATGAGAAAGAAATTTCTCTTTTTCCTGAGGGATAATGAAGAGGGCACTCCAACTGTGGGAAGGTAAGCTGGATGTTCAAGAGTTTGGCAAATAGCTATAGCAGGGAGGAAATCTAATGCCCATGAGGTATACTTAGGGTTCTTCAGAATCGTAGCAAGAGGTGAACTTATTCTTTGTGTGTCATCTCTTTCATGTTGCACAAAAACTTCCAGGAACATAGTTTTAAAAGACTGTGGGAAAATCTTTGCCTCCATCAGGGTGACACTGTAGTAAAGAATCCACCGGTTAAGGAAAAGTGGCCTTGAACATTTTTTTAAATGTTTATTTATTTTCGAGAAAGAGAGAGCACAAGCTGGGGAGGGGCAGAGAGAAGGGGACAGAGGCTCTGAAGCAGGCTCTGTGCTGACAGCCCCGATGCAGAGCTTGAACTCATAAACTGACATCATGACCGGAACTAAAGCCAGATGCTTAACTGACGGAGCCACGCAGGCGCCCCAGGAAAAGTGGCCTTTAAACTGAAGGAGGTGCTAGGTAGCAGAGAGGAACATGCTGCAGACCTGGAGCAGGGGTCTGTGCCATTGTAATTTGGGCACTAAGAGGAAGGGAGTGTGACCTGGGATCGAAGGAAGTAGATTCTGGGATGTAATGTGACGTTTACATCTGTATTTTGTGAATGGTTGAACAGATGCTCGTATAGGGATAAGTGATCTGTTCAAAGCCAAACAGCTAAAAAGTGCTGGAACTAGAATGCTAGCTCAAGAGCATCAGATCTGAATTTCTTACATTCTCTACCACAGCCCTCAGAAACATCACTGTCTTCTGAGTAGGACCATCCCCTTTCGCTTAACAGTTCTGTAGCTACTAGTCTGTGCCCTCGAAACTCTCTAACCTGATGCTGTCCAATACGGTTGCCATGGGACTCTTGAGCACTTGGAATGTGGCCAGTATGGATTGAAATGTGCTGTAATGGTAATGTACATATGAGATGTCAAGGACTTAGTTTTTTTTTTTTTTTTCAACGTTTTTTATTTATTTTTGGGACAGAGAGAGAGACAGAGCATGAACGGGGGAGGGGCAGAGAGAGAGGGAGACACAGAATTGGAAACAGGCTCCAGGCTCCGAGCCATCAGCCCAGAGCCTGACGCGGGGCTCGAACTCACGGACCGCGAGATCGTGACCTGGCTGAAGTCGGACACTCAACCGACTGCGCCACCCAGGCACCCCGAGATGTCAAGGACTTAGTAAAAAAAAGAAAAAAAAATACAAAATGTCTCAGATCATTTTTATATTGATTTTTATGTTGAAATGATAATGTTTTAGATTTACTGTGGTCGATAAAATGTATTATTAATATTCATTTCATCTGTTTCTTTTAACTTTTTCAAATGGAGCTATTAGAAAATTCTCGATTACCTATATGGTTTGCATCTGTGGTCTGCCATCTGTTGGAGGCACCACTCTGCCTATCGCCTGTTGTCCGTCCCATTGGGAATCTTGTTGAAATGTCTTGGCCCAGAGATAGAAGTCCTACACCTTCTCCCTTAGCCGTCCTCCCTTCCCCTGTTCCCCCAGATTTTTATCTTAAATGGCTCCATGAGCTCTGTGCTGACAGCTCAGAGCCTGGAGCCTGCTTCAGATTCTGTGTGCCCCTCTCTCTGACCCTCCCCCGTTCATGCTCTTTCTCTGTCTCAAAAAAAAAAAAAAAAAAAAAAAAAACATTAAAAAAAAATTTTAATGGCTCCGTGAATTAGGTTATGTTCTTCTGCGGGGAAGGTAGACTTAGTCTGCCCACATTCTGTCTTGCATATGGGCCTTTTCTTTTTTTTTTTTTTAAAATTTTTTTTTTCAACGTTTATTTATTTTTGGGACAGAGAGAGACAGAGCATGAACAGGGGAGGGGCAGAGAGAGAGGGAGACACAGAATCGGAAACAGGCTCCAGGCTCTGAGCCATCAGCCCAGAGCCTGACGCGGGGCTTGAACTCACAGACTGCGAGATCGTGACCTGGCTGAAGTCGGACGCTTAACCGACTGCGCCACCCTGGCGCCCCGCATATGGGCCTTTTCTAAAAAACCTATGAAAAAAGAAAATAATGACGATTTTTTTTTTTGTCCTGTTACCTCAAGAAAGGCGCATCAGATGAGAACCATAAATCCTTGTTACAGAGGCCTAATCTGGGCTATCCGTGAGCCAAGTTCAGTGCTCACTTTCTCCCGGGCGTGCAAACTAAAATTCCGTTCCTCTCTAGCTCTGTTTTCTCTGTGAGGTTTCCGTGAGAACGATAACATTATGTAAACAGTATGTGATTGAACGGTATTTATTGAATGACTAATGACTGAGGAAACAGTCCTATGTTTCATTTTACAGCCAGCAAAGATGGAGAGGAACCTGGTGTTTTAAGGGAAAGACTCCTCTGCTCATCTGCTTCCTCCGGCTCCAGTCATGGTGTTGAGAGTGTCTATGGTGGTGGTGCTGGTGGTGAGGAGTCAGTGGCCGAATCTCTGCTTTCTGTGGTGTCGTTCTTGGCAGAAATTGCAGTGTATGTGATCTTGCATGAGGTCGTAGGGTTGGTGATGGCTGAGTTTACAGTGGTGGCATTTGGGATGAGGAGGGGGTGGACGTTGGCAAAAGGGCTGATGCTTTTGGTTCTGGGGAGAAGAGATAAAATTTGGTATTTTGTTTGTATCAAAGCATCAGAATTCTTGGTAACTTGTAGGTGTTCCTGGGAGTTCCCTTCAAGTGTGTGGGACATTTCATTTTGCATGTAGTTTTTTATCATTTGAACCACTTTCTGTCCAATGCAACATTTTCTCTTCTTGCATTTCTGTATCTCCGTTTCACCCACGGCACAGTAGTCTTTGCATCTCCCAAAACCCATTAAACATCTTCTCAAGCCAAAGTACTCTGTACAAAGAAAAGAAGAAACCATTGAGCTAAGGTTAATAGCTAGATATGATATTAAGACTGTTGGAGGGAGAGGAATAGAGTAAGAGGTTGTTTATTAAGTTTAAGTTTTTAAAAAAATGTTTTATTTTATTATTTTTGGGAGAGAGAGATAGACTGTGAGCAAGGGAGGGACAGAGAGAGAGGGAGACACAGAATCCAAAGCAGGCTCCAGACTCCGACCTGTCAGCACAGAACCCCAACGCAGGGCTTGGACTCATGCACCATAAGATCATGACCTGAGCCGAAGTCGGCCACTTAACCAACTGAGCTACCCAGGTACCCCTATTAATGCTAAGTTTTAAATGCAGTGTTAGGGATGTTGATGAAAGTACCTGGCAAGCTAAGAAAGTCTCTGTACACCCCCGAAATCCAAAAATCTAGGGCACATAGAGGAAGGGAAAAAAGGGAAACACAACTTTTGCTTTAGCATACTATTTTATTTATTTATTTATTTATTTATTTATTTATTTATTTATTTATAATTTATTTTTTAAAGTTTATGTATTTCAGAGAGAGAGCATGAGCAGGGGAGGGACAGAGAGGGAGGGAGAGAGAATCCCAATCAGGCTCCTCGCTGTCAGCACAGAGTCCCCTGTGGGGCTTGAACCCACCAACCATGAGATCATGACCTGAGCTGAAACCAAGCGTCAGACGTTTAACCGACTGAACCACCCAGGCACTGCCAGGATATGATGTTAGACCCCCCACTCAGTATCTTAGACACTTACAGGGCATCACTGTCTCTCCTCCTGATCCTAGGAAATACCTACAAGAGCAAAATCTGTCATAAAGCTAATCCAAGAAAGAATTTCAAAAGACAGCAATAGGACTTTCAGGAGAGCTGACCTCTTGCCAAACCCAGTGGTCCATGACTTCACTCTCCTTGACTCTTGCTTGACCTGTGGTTCCTCGGGCGTAGTGTTCATCATTTTCAGCCTCTCTGGACATTCTGTCCCTCAGATAATGTCCCTTATTCCTAATCATAGCCATAGTCTCATCTCTACCAAGGTAACTCCCACATGGTTATCTATAGCCCTACATTCTCTGCTTTGTTTAGAATCTCATCTTCACCTGATTTTTTTTTTTTTCGTCCCAATGTCTTCACCTTTTTTTCTGACTCAGGAAAGTTCTCCCTTGCTCTATAATCTTACCAATTCAACTGATTTTCCATAAATAGTAAGAGGCTTATGTAGCACCTAATGTTCACATACATTTCAACACCCTTTCTCTCCAGAGACAAAACAGTAAACTTCGTATATTTCAAGCAGCTGCATGGGTTAACCTGCTATACTCATGTGGAATCTGAGGCTCAAAGTGGCTAAATGACTTTACCCAAGACAACACGGCCATACCTGCTTATGTTACTTCTCTTAAGGTCCCAAGGTAAAAACATTAGAAATATCTTGACTCTTTCACTTTCCCTTCCCTGACCCATTGCCAGTTGTTCTAAATATCTGGGTGATTCTTGTATTCTGAAACAAGTCTTAACGCTTCTCTTTTCTTTCGAAAAAACAACACTCAGTCCTCTGGTTTAGCATTTTGCCACAATGCTTTCCTAGATGCCCTGATGAGTGATTTGGCAGTTTCCGAGAAGACAAAGCCTGAGAAAAGGGATGAAACTTTACGAAGCTGAAAAAGTTGAGATGGAGAACAGAGACCTTTTTACTGGATCCTTAGAGGAGACGTTTTGAGCACAAGGGAAGGGACTTCGTATTACACCAGAGTATAAACTGATATGAACATTTGCTTCAAAAGATGGTTTAAATTAGAAATAGAGCAAAAATGAGGTAGACTTGGCTGAGTCCCAGATGACAGCCATGTAGAGGGCAGGAAGGCAGCCTTTATATGTTGGATAGTTTCTGAGCACACACAGAAAACAGCCTGCTTTCCTGTAGCTCTGCGTATATCCCTATCAGCAGAGTCTAGGACTGGGGCCTACGGGGACGTATGGGGGACCGTGCACGACTGAGGCAGCAGGCAAACTCTTCAGCCATCTGGTTTGGGCATCTCATCTGTCAGCATTACTTGGGTTCCCATTGTCATGGACAGCCAAATCCCTGCTTCCTCACACCGACCCCTTTTAATCCCGTGACTCCACATTACCTGTGTTCACCTGGTACTGTAGCATGAGGCTGGCAAAGATAGGAAAAAGGAGCTTCATGGCTGGGTGCCAGAGAGGAAGCCTTCGATCTGGGCTGGAGTTCTTGGGCTCCAGCCTTTATTGGCCTCTTCATGGCCTGAGGCCGTGAGCAGTGAAGTGCAGCCACGGCTCACAGCAGTTGTATTTTCACTGATTCTGTCTGAGAACAGCTTTCCTGAACGCTTCTGTGCAACATACTTCTGCTCTTGATCCTGCGGGAAACATAAGACATATAAGATATGAGTACTTGGCATCTCCACCGGTTAGCATGAGCACTGGATTACCGTGATAATTCAGTGTATGTATGTTGAATGAGTTTGTTGGAGGCAGCTCTTGGCATAACTTAAAAAGAAATTGTTTATTTATTTATCTATTTTGAGAGAGAATGAGAACGAGCTAGCAGGGGAGGGGCAGAGACAGAGAGGGAGAGAATCCCAAGCAGGCTTTGTGCTGTCAGCACAGATCCTGATGTGGGGCTCAATCTCACCAACCATGAGGCCATGACCTGAGCCGAGATCAAGAGTCAGTTGCTTAACCAACTGAGCCACCCAGGCGCCCCTTGGCATAACTTGAACTTTTTTATTGAGATATAATTGACATATAACATATTTGTTTCAAGTGTTCAACGTAATGATTTGATATTTGTGTATATTGTGAAATGATTATGACAGTAAGCCTAGTTAACATCCATCACCGCACTTTTAAGATTTCCTGTCTTGCAACTTTCAAATATACAATATAATATTATTAACTGTAGTCACCATGTGGTACATTATATCCCTGGGACTTACTAATTTTCTAACTGGACATTTGTATCATTTGATGATCTTTACCCATTTTGCCCCCCTTCACTCCCCCCACCCTAGGCAACCACCAGTCTGTTCTTTGTATCTATGAGTTCATTTATTTTTAGACGCTGCATATAAGTGAGATCATATGGTATTTGTCTTTCTCTGTCTTGACCTAATTCACTTAGCATAATGCCCTCAAGGTCCATCCGTGTTGTTGCAAATGGCAGTATTTCCTTTCTTATGGCCCATTTTATATATACTACATTTTCTTTATCCATTCATTCATCAGTGGACACTAAAGGTTGCTTTGATGTTTTGCTTTTGTAAATAATGGTATAATGAACATGGGGGCGGTGTAGATGTATGTCTTTGAGTTAATGTTGTTGTTTCTTTCAGAAAAATACCCAGAAATGGAATTGCTGGATCATAATGATAGATCTGTTTGTAATTTTTTGAGGACTCTCCATACTGTTTTACATAGTGGTTGCATCCATTAGCATTCCTACCAAAAGTACATTAGGGGTCTTGTTTTTCCCACATTTTTGCCAACACTTGTTATTTCTTGTCTTTTTGATAATAGCCGTTCTAACAAGCATGAAGTGATGTTTCATTGTGATTTTGATTTGCATCTCCCTGGTGATTAGTGATACTGAGCACCTTTTAATGAACCGCTTGGCCCTCTGTATGTCTTCTTTGGAAAAATGGATCGATTCTCTATCCATACGTAATTAGATATGTTGTTGTTGAGTTGTATGAGTTCTTTATATATTTTGGATATTAACCCCTTATCAGATACATGGTTTGCAAATATTTTCTCCCATTTGGTAGGCTGCCTTTTTCTTCTGTTGATGGTTTCCTTTGCTGTGCAGAAGCTTTTTGGTTTAGTGTAGTCCCATTTGTTAGTTTTTGCTTTTGTTTCCTTTGCTTTTGGTGTCAAATCCAAAAAATCACTGCCCAGACTGATGTCAGGGAGCTTACTGCCTATGTTTTCTTCTAGGAGTTTATGTTGTCAGATCTTATGTTCAAGTCTTTAACTTTGAGTGAATTTTTGTGTGCAGTGTGAGGTAGTGGTATAGTTTCATTCTTTTGCGAATTCTTTTGTGACTGTTCAATTTTCCCAACACCATTTATTGAAGAGACTGTCCTTCCCCTATTGTATATTCTTGGCTTCTTTGTCATTAATGAATTGACTATATATCTGTGAGTGTTATTTCTGGGCTCTCTCTTCTATTGTTCTGTGGGTCTGGATTTAGGCTCAGACCATACTGTTTTGATTACTATAGCTTTGTAATGTAATTTGAGGAAAGGAAGCACCAGGCCTATAGCTTTGTTCTTTCTCAAAGTTCCTTTGGCTATTTGGGATCTTTTGTGGTTCTATTCAACTTTTAGGGCTGGTTGTTCTATTTCTATGAAAAATTCCATTGGAATTTTGATAGGGACTGCACTGAATCTATAGACTGCTTTGGGTAGTATGTCCGTTTTAACAATACTAATTCTTCTGATGCGTGAGCATGAAATATCTTCCCGTTATTTGTGTCACCTTCAATTTCTAGCATCAATATCTTATACTTTCAGTATGGGTCATGAAAATATAGGTCACCTCCTTGGTTAAATTTATTCCTAGCTATTTTATTCTTTTAGGTGAAGTTGTAAATGGGATTGTTTTCTTCATTTCTCTATAGTTCATTATTCACGTTTAGAAACACAACCGAGTTTTGTGTATTGACTTTGTGCCCTGCAACTTCATTGAATCACTTACTAGTTTTACCAGTTTTTTGGTAGAGTCTTTAGGGTCTTTTGTGTAACAACATATCCAGTGCCAATAGTGACAGTTTTTCTCCTTTTCTCACATGGATGCCTTTAATTTCTTTTTCTTGCCTAATTGCTCTGGCAAGGATTTCTCATACTTTGTTGAAATAAAGGTGGTGGGAGTGGGCATCTTTGTCCTTTTCCTGATCTTAGAGGAAAAGAGTTCAGCTCTTCTCCATTGAGCATGATGCTAGCTGTGGACTTGTCATATGTGGTCTTCATTGTGTTGAGGTATGTTCCCTCTATAGCCATTTTGTTGAGAGTTTATATTATAAATGGATGTTGAATTTTGTCAAATGCTTTTTCTGCATCTACTGAGATGACCGTATGATTTTTATCTTTTATTGAGTCACATGACGTCTGATTTGCAGACGTTCAACCATCCTGCATCCCTGGAATAAATCCCTCATGATCATGGTGTATGAAAGTTTTAATGTGTTGCTGAAATTTGGCTTGCTAATAATTTATTGAGGGGTTTTGCATCTATGTTCATTAAGGATATTGGCCTGTAATTTTCTTTTCTTATGATATGCTTGTCTGATTTTGGTATCAGGGTAATGCTGGCCTCATAATATAGTCATAAGTTATTTTGCTACTTTTGTTTTTTAACCTTCATACTAGCTTTACAAGTAATTAACCTATCACCTTTGCAACATTAAATTATTCTGAATTTTACTGTATACTTTTACCAGTGAAATTTATACCTTCATGTTTTCCTGTTACTAATTAGTTTCCTTTCATTTCATCTTAAAGAAGTCCCTTTAACATTTCTTGTAAGGCTGGTCTACTTGTGTTGAATTCCTTTCGCTTTTGCTTATCTAGAAAACTCTTTATGTTTCCATCAAGTCTGAAGAACAGTTTTGCCAGGTAGAATAGTCTTGATTGGCAGTTTTTCTTTCAGTGCTTTACATATATTGTGCCACTTTGTTCTGGCTTGTAAAGTTTCTGTTGAAAAAATCTGCTCATTTTGTCATATGGTGAGTCCTTGTATGTAACAAGTTGTTTTTCTTTTGCTTCTTTTAAGATTCTCATCTTGTCTTTAGAATTTGAAACTTTAATTATAATGTGCCTGGGTGGGTCTTTTTGGGTTCATGTGTTTTGGAACTCCCTGGGCTTCCTGGATCTGATTGTCTGTTTCCTTCCCAAGGTTAGGGGAATATTCAGTCATGATTTCTTCATATAAGTTTTCTGCCCCTTTTTCTGTCTCTTCTCCTTCTGAGACCCCTATAATGTGAATGTTGGTTCACTTGATATTATCCTATAAGTCCCTTAAGTTTCTGCTCTTTTTATCATTCTTTTTTTTGTTTGTTTTTTGTTTTTTGCTGCTCTGATTGGGTGAGTTCCACTGCCCTTTGTGGTCACCGATGCTTTCTTCTGCTGCATCTGGTCTGCTGTCAACCCCCCACCCATTGTACTTTTCAATTCAGTTATTAGGTATTATTTTTTTTAACAAATATTTATTTATTTTTTGGGAGAGCACAAGTGGGGGAGGGGCAGAGAGAGGGAACAGAGGATCTGAAGTGGGTTCTGCGCTGGCAGGCCTACAGTAGCAAGCCCAATGTGGGGCTTGAACTCACGAACCTCGAGATCATGACTTGAGCCAAAGTCGGATGCTCAACCGACTGAGTCACACAGATGCCCCCAGTTATTGTATTCTTAAGCTCTGTGACTTTTACTCTGTAATTGTTTATATTTTCTATTTCTCTGTTGAAATTTCCACTCTGTTCATCCATTCATCTTCTGAGCTTGGTGATCATCTTTATGACCGTTATTATTATTATTATTATTTTAATGTTTATTTATTTTTTAAGAGAGAGAGAGGCAGAGAGAGAGGGAGACACAGAATCCGAATCAGGTTCCAGACTCTGAGCCATCAGCACAGAGCCCGACGTGGATCTCGAACCCCACAAACCGCGAGATCATGTCCTGAGTTGAAGTCAGTTGCTTAACCTACTGAGCCACCCAGGCTCCCTGACCATTATTTTGAACTCATTATCTGACACATCACTTATCTCTCTCTCACTCAGGTCTTTTTCTGAAGTTTTATTCTATTCCTTTGTTTGGAACATATTCCTTGGTTTCTTCATTTTCCTTGACTCCGTGTGTTGGTTTCTGTGCATTAGATGAAACAGCCACCTCTCCCAATCTTGAATGATTTGTATCCCAATCTTGAATGATTTACCTCATGAGGGAGATGAATCTTACTGTTCAACCTCACTCTGGCTTTGGTTGTCTCTCAATCATTGTGACTGTCCAAGCTCCTACTTTATTTTTAGGGGCTACCAGTAGTTGAGGTGCGACAAGGCCTGTCAGTGTTCCAAAGGGCAGGGTCTTAGTCAACACTTAGGTTCCAGCTGATTGGAAGCCTTACTTTCAGGCAGCAGCTTTTAAAGTATGTGAATATACTTTTTCTGGGAGAAGATTGGGAGTTGGCATTTCTGTCTGCTCCCTCTGCCCTCAGCTCTGGGATAATAGCCATTTGAGAACTGTTTCTTTTTTCTTTTTTTGCTACCATCCCACTGAACCTGTGAGCACAAGCCTCACTGGTCACCAGAGCCATGCCACCAGGGGATGTGTCCTCTGGGTGGCAGACATAAAAGCTGGGGCACAGATGCATACACCAGGTCCTTTCTTGGAGACACTGATGGCCTGGGGCAGGACAGAGGGAGGGCATGAGGATGGCACCTGCTGGTCTCCCAAGTCTCTGGAGAGGGCTGTAGTTGTCCCCTAGATGTGTGTTTAATTAGAAGCTCGTCCCTCAGGTTACAGCTGTGAAGAGAAGCTAATAGGCCTCTTTCACAGAAAGACTGGGGATGCATTTCAGTCTGCTGTCACTGCACTGCTCCCTGCAGGAGAGGGGGTGTCACTGGCTACAAATTCTTTCTTCCTTTGTAACAGTCTTGCAGGCCCTGTCAGCACAAGCCCCACTGACTACCAGAGCCAGATGATTGAGAGATGTCCCCTGTGTGGCAGATGCAAAACTTTAGGGGCCCTGTGAGCACACAGGCTCCTCCCTTGGAGATACTTGTGACCCGGAGGGAGGGAGGGGAAGTGCAAAGATTGAGTCCACCAGCCTCTGTCCCCAGAGAGCACCTCAACAGGCCTCTAGGTGTTTGCCCAACCAGAAGCTCCAAGGTAAGAAATCAGCTTCTTTCACAGAAAGACTGGGTATGTGTTTCAGTCTGTTGTCTCTGCATCGTGCCCTACGGCATTGGTAGCCAGCCAAGAACTGTCTCTCCACGTATTACAGTCCCATGGGGCCCATGAATGCAAGCCCTGCTGGTCATCAGAGTCAGGCAATCAAGAATTGTCCCCTGGGTGGCAGGCATAAAAACTGGGGCACCAGATGCAAAAACCAGGGCACAATACGTGTGCGTAAATTCCACTCTGGGCATCGTATTCTATAGTAGCAGAGGGAGAGAGCAGAGATAAGTGCCTTTCTCTTGAGGTCTCTGGAGAGGGTTACAGTTGGCCCTTAGATGTGTGTTTCATTAGCAGCCTGTTCCTCTCAGAGCTGCAGCTCTGAAGATAAGCTAATAGACCCCTTTCACAGAGTGGCCGGTCACCTCAGTCCGCTCTGCCCTGGTGTTGGTAGTGGGTTAAGAAATCTTTCTCTGTTTTTGTCCTGTGAGACCTGTAAGTGTAAGCCCTGCTGGCAAATAGAGGCAGGCAGTTTAGAGGTGTCCCCTTGGTGGCAGCAGTAAAAACCTGGGGAGTCAGAAGCTGTATAAGCTCCTTTCTGGGAGATATTGGTGAGCTGAGTGAGGCAGAGGAACAACACAAATATGGCGCCCACGGGCCCCGGTCTTTGGAGAGTATTTGCATAATCCCCTAGATGTGTGTTAAATTAGACGCCTGCCATGCTGGAGGTGGGATTTCTGGTGAGATTGTGTCTCAGCCTCTCCTACCTACTTCAGTGTGTTTTTCCCCCAATCATCCAATGTATAGGAGTTGTTCAGCTAGACACTGTCCTCGCCCCGCCTCACCTGCCCAAGGAAATTGTTCTGTAAGTAGCCGTAGATTCAGTGTGGCCGTGGAAGGAGGTGAGTTCAGAACCCTCCTACATTGCCACCTTGAATTGGAATCTCCTTGCTTTTCTTTTGATTGACTAAATATTTTTCACTTTAAATTTATTCCCATCCCTTGTTTGGAAGGCACACACTATATTTACTTAATCAGTAACTTAGCTTTTTTTTTTTTTTTTTAACGTTCACTTATTTTTGAGAGAAAGAGAGCGCATTGGGGCAGGGACAGAGAGAAGGGGACAGAGGATCCAAGGCGGGCTCTATGCTGACAGCAGCGAGCCCAGTGTGAGGCTCGAACTCGCAAACTGTGAGGTCATGACCTGAGCTGCAGTTGGATGCTCAACTGCATGTGCCACCCAGGTGCCCCATAGAAATTTTATCATACGTACTCACCTATCAAAATCTAATTAGTGTCTTTCTCCTCCTTATAAAGATTTAGAGCATTATAATTCCACCTCTCCTGACTTATGCACAATAGATTCTGTGTATTTTAGTTATATAATTTTTAACCCAAGACAATATGATTATTGTTTTATAAATCAAGCCTTTTCTCCTTGGTATTATCCCATGATCTGAAGTTAACTTTGTTGGATTTTGATATAGTGACTCCGGCTTTCTTTTTACAGGTGTTTGCATGGTATATCTTTTCCCATCCTTTCATTTTGAGACTACATATATTTCCATATAAGATGTATATATTTGTAAATAGCATATAGTGTAAAAAACTCATTTATCAGGGTGCCTGGGTGGCTCAGTTGGTTGAGCATCCAACTCTTGATTTCGGCTCAAGTCATGATTCCAGGTTCGTGGGTTGAGGCCCTTAAGCCTGCTTAAGATTCTCTCTCTCCCTCTGCCCCTCACCTCTACTCTCTCTCTCTCTCTCTCTCAAAACAAACAAACAAACCCAGAAACACCCCCCTCCCTCCAAATCCAAACCCATTTATGCTCAACACATGATTCACCATTAAGGAAATGCAAATCAAAACCACATTGAGATACCACTCCACATCTGTTGGGCATCTACTATCAAAAACCCCCCAAAATAGCAAGAGTTGGTGAGGATGTGGAGAAATTGGAATCTTTGTGCACTATTGATGAGAATGTAGAAAGGTGCAGTTGCTAAGGGTAATTGTATGGCAGTTCCTCAAAAAACTAAAATAGAACTACCCTGTGATCCAGCAACTTCACTTCTAGGTATATACCCCAGATAACTGAAAGAAGTGTTTAGAAGATATATTTATACACTCATATTTATAGCACCATTATTCCTGGTGGAAGGAACACAAGTGTCACAGACAGATGAATGGATAAACAAAATGTGGTATATGTACATACTATGGATAATAATGCAGATTTTAAAAGGAGGGATATTCTGAAATGTGCTGTAACATGAATGAACCTTGAATATAACATTATGTTATATGAAATAAGCCAGTCACAAGGAAGATACATACTGTATGATTCCACTTATGTGAGGTACCTAGAGAAGTCAAATTCATAGATACAGAAAGTAGAAGTGTGGTTTCCAGGAAGTGAGCAGAGGGGAAAATGAGGAATTACTGTTTAATGGGCAAAGAGTTTCAGATTGGCAAGATTAAAAGAATTCTGGAAATTGGTTGCACAACAATGTGAATGTACGTAACACTACTGAATTGTATATTTAGAAATGGTTAAGATGGTAAATGTTATGTCTATGTTACTACAATTAAAAAATATTAAAATAAGCCATGGCTCTTTCATGGGTCTCTAACTTTCTAGTGAAAAAAATCCATTCATATTTTAATTTCTGTATTTAAACTATTTACATGTACTATGATCATCAATATATTTGGGTTTTGGTTTATTTTTGTTTTCTGCTTGTTCTTTCTTTTTTATCTCCCTGTTTCACCTCTTCTGCCTTCTTTTAGATTATTTGAATATGTTTCTAGTATCTCTTTAAAATTTTTTCATTGATTTTTTTTTGACTATATAGTTTTTTTGTGATTTCTCTAGGGATTACAATATATAATCTTATCTTTTCATAATCTACATAGAATTGATATTTGAATGGAAGGTAGTATTCTCACCACTACATAAGTCCCTTTATACTGTCCTCTGTATGTTGTCATATGTATTACATTTACATATAGTAAAAACCCCATGAGACCTGTTATAGTCATTGCTTTTAGTTGGTTTACACATATTTTTTTTTAAAGTTTATTTACTTTTTGAGAGAGAGAGAGAGGCAAAGTGAGAGAGAGAGAGAGAGAATGCTCTGTGCTGTCAGAGTCCCAGTGCGGGGCTCAATCCCATGAACTGTGAGACTGTGACCCGAGCCAAAATTCAAGAATGGGACACTTAACCGACCGAGCCACCCAGGTGCCCCGTTATATGTATTTTAAAGCACTTAAGAGGAAAGACTAGTCTATTATATTTACCAAAATATTTACCATTTCTGTTGCTCTCCCTTCATTGTTGAACTTCTATTTTCCTCTGTTGTATCTCCTCTCTTCCCCCCACCACCAACCTTTTTTGGAAGAAATTTCTTCAGCCTTTTTTTTAGAGCAGGGTTGCTAGTTTTCTTTTATCTGAAAATGGCTTTCTTTTCTTTTCTTTTTTTTATAAAAAATTTTTTTAATGTTTATTTTTGAGACAGAGAGAGACAGAGCATGAACTGGGGAGGGTCAGAGAGAGAGGGAGACACAGAATCTGAAACAGGCTCTGGGCTCCAAGCTGTCAGCACAGAGCCCGATGCGGGGCTCGAACTCACGGACCGTGTGATCATGACCTGAGCCGAAGTCGGGCGCTTAACCGACTGAGCCACCCAGGTGCCCCTCTTTTCTTTTTTTTAAACAAACACTTTATTGAGGTATCATTGACATACAAAAAGGTGTACCTATTTAGTGCACGCAATTTGATGAGTTTGGAGATAGGTACACAACTATAAAACCATCACCACAATCAACACCACATGCTTGTAAACATATATGACCTCCAAAAGTTTCTTCCTACGTGACCTCCAAAAGTTTCTTCCTACGTTTAAAGTCTGTTTTTCATTATTAAAAAAATTATTTTTATTATTTATTTACTTATTTAAGTTTTATTTATTTAAATAATCTCTACACCGCACATGGGGCTTGAACTCGTGACCCGATATCAATAGTTGCATGCTTTCCCAACTGAGCCAGCCAGGTGCCCCTAAAAATATATTTTTAAATTTAGTTAGTGATAAGAACACTAAACATAAGATACATTGTTTTAGCAAACTTTTTTTAAACTTTTTTTTTTAATGTTTATTTTTGAGAGAGAGTGCATGTGGGAGAGGGGCAGAGAGAGAGGAAGACACAGAATCTGAAGCAGGCTCCGGGCTCTGAGCTGTCAGCACAGAGCCCGACGTGGGGCTTGAACAACGAACTGCGAGACCCATGAGATCATGACCTGAGCTGAAATCGGACACCTAACTGATTGAGCCACTCAGGTTCCCCGTGTTGTAGCAAATTTTTAAGTATACAATACAGTATTGTTAACTGTAGGCACTGTGTCGTACAGTTCTTACATTTGCATAACTGAAACTTTGTATTCTTTGACCAACATCTCTCCATTTCATCTCCCTCCCTGCCCCCACTGCCAGTCCCTGGGAACCACTACTCTACTCTCTGCTTCTATGAGTTTTATTAATTTAGATTCTTTATTTAAATAGGATTATGTAGCATCTGTTCATAAGTGTCTGGCTTATTTCACTTAGCGTAATATCCTCCAGATTCACCCGTGTTGTCACAAACGGCAGGATTTCCTTTTTTATTAAGGGGGAATAATATTCTATTATATGTAAATACCACATTTTCTTTATCCATTCATTCATCAGTGGACATTTAGAATACTCCATGCTTTGGCTGTGGTGAATAATACTGCAGTGAATATGAATGCGGATATCTCTTTGAGATCGTGATCTCACTTCCCTTGGATATACACCCAGGAATAGGTCGGTGGATCGTTAGGGGAGTTCTATTTTTAATTTTTTGAGGAACCTCCATACGGTTTTCCATAGTGGCTGAACCAGTTTACATTCCCACCAACAGTGTACAAGGGTTCAAAAATTTCCCATATTGCTGCCAACACTTGTTAGCTTTGTTTGTTTGTTTTTTGATCATAGACATCCTAATAGGTGTGAAGTGATATCTCATTGTGGTTTTGATTTGTGCATTTCCCTGATGGTAAGTGTTGTTGAGCACCTCACATACTTGTTGGCCATTTGTATTTTTGCAGAAATTTTTATTGAGGTCCTTTACCCATTTTTAAAAATCAAGTTAATTGTTCTTTTGCTACTGAGTTGTAGGAGTTCCGTATATATTTTGGATCTTAACTTCTTATCAGCTACACGATTTACCAATATTCTCTCCTAGTCCATCGATTGCCTTTTCACACTATTGGTTGTTTCCTTTGTTGAGTAAGCTTTTTGGTTTGATATTTTGGTAATTGTTGGCTTTTCCTCTTCTTCTTTCTCCTCTTTCCTTTAGTAACTTTTAACATTTCTTCCTCTTTTGCCGTCTTCCTTTGTGATCTGGTGACTTTTTGTAGTGCTATTATTCTTTGATTCTTTTCCCTTCATGTTTCGTGCATACACTGCAGCTCTTTGTGATTTCCACAAAACATCTTATAGTTACAACATCCTGTTTTAAGATGTTGACAACTTAAGTGTGCTACAAAAACTTCATACTTTTACTTCTTCCCTCTTCAGAACATAGGTTATTGATGTTATAATTCACATGTTTTTGTATTGTGTCTCCATTAACGAGTTATCATAGTTACAGTGATTTGCACTTGTTAAAAGGGATTTTAACATCATTGCAATATATAGGGATTCTGAATTTGACTATATGTTTACCTTTACCAGTAATTTTTTTAAAGTGTTTATTTTTGAGAAAGAGAAAGAGAGAGACTGCAAGTGGGGAAGGGGCAAAGAGAGAGAAGGAGACGCAGAATCCAAAGCAGGCTCCAGGCTTTGAGCGGTCAGCACAGAGCCCGACAAGGGGCTTGAACTCACCAACTGCAACATCCTGACCTGAGCCGAAGTGGGACGCTCAACCAACGGAGCCACCCAGGCGCCCCCAGTTTGTGTCTTTCTGAGATGAGCTTCTTTCCCTTAGTAATATGCATTTAAATTTCCTCCATGTCTTCTCATGGCTTGCTAGCTAGCTCACTTCTTTTTGGCATGGAATAATTTTCCATTGTCTGGACGCACCGCAGTCGTTATCCATTTCCCTTCTGAAGTACATCTTGGTCGTCTCCACGTTTTGGCAAAATTATGAAAAAAGCTGCTTTAAACTTCTGTCTGCAGGTTTTTGTGTGGGCTTAAGTTTTCAACTCCTTTAGGTAAGTACAGGTTTCCCGCAGTATCCAAAAGTGGAGCGTTCCTGTGAAATCTTTTGTGAGATGGCATGGTGTAAAATGAAGAGACAGTTACTATTAATTTATATGGGAAAATTTGAGGGTGTTCCCAGACCCCAAAAGTAACCTCTCTTAGCCTTTTCCGATACCTTAGGACACACCTTGCCAATGAATGCACAGAATAAATTGAGACAAAGCACAGATGCTCACAAACCCACTTTCTGGCTCTGGTGGCCTGATGCTGTGTACCACGGCCAAGCAGGGCCATGGACTGTGCTCTGCATCTGGGTTGGACTGTGGGCTGAGGACCCTCCCGGGCAGAAATGCTGACTGTGTTCCCTGGCCAGAGGGATTGTTGACTTGGCTTCACAGGTGGGAGGAGCCACTGCCCGGCCTCTCTGTTTGGGCAAGGTCATGGCTGCAATGTGGTTGCAATGCAGTGCTGGTCACTGTGAGCCCCCCACCCCTTCTTTGTTCCAGCTGCCTTGCTGTGGTCTAGGTCTGTCAGTTGTCCCAGTGTTCTCCGAGATAGAAGTGGGCTCCCAAGGAGGGACCCAGAAATGCTGGGGAGGCTAAACGTCTGGGGAGAAATTGTGGGCCCAGGAGATCGCGCTTGGTGTGGCACTGTGTTTGCCTGGGGGAGGGCTGATCTGGTCAAAGTGAACCTGCTCCTCTTACCTTTCTAAAGTAGGTTTCCTTGGTTTCGGTGCTTCAGCCTCACTCTGGGATTTTCAGAAAGGCATCTTGTCTGTGGATATTTGCTAATTTGTATTTCTGTGGGGAGGACTTGATCCAGGGGCCTCCTCTTCCACCGTCTTGCTACCTTCAACAGCAGAAGTACATTTGGTTGCAACACAGAGACTGAATCTGCGTGTATTCATGGGAGTGACCGTGGGACGGGAGAGAATGGAGAGCTCTGAGTAGAGAGCATATTCAGAACAGCGTATAAAGTATGAAGGAGGGATCTTAGGAATGCCATTCAGTTTTTCTCTGATAGTGTCCTTTCCCGCTCCTCTCATAAGCAACCTCCTACTGATTTCTCAAGTCTCTGCTTCATTGGAACTTCCAAAGCAAGTCTCTTTAAACCCTGGACTACTGTTGACCATTTTAAGCTCTTCTTTGTTTAATGTCCTCATTAGTTATTTATTGAGCATGTATCACATTCTAGAAACCGTCTCAGGGGCCAGTAGTATGTACCACAAGCAGTTCCTACCGTCATGGGGTTTACATTAAAGTGGTTTAAAATAGTGAGCAAAACCAGGTACGGCTCTCACTTTCATTGAGCCTTCTGTTGAGTGAGGCAAACAGGCAGTTCAATGGCTGCTGCTGAGGGCTCTGTAAAGATTGAAAATGACAGATTCAGATGCCACTAATCTGTACAGTTTTGTGATTTTTATCCAGCGTTCTTATCAGTTGTTCTTTTTTTTTCTTTTTTTCTTTTTGAGAAGGCAAGCACTTAAAAGAATCTGGGGGTCCAGTCAAGTGTCCAAGTTCAGCTGGGGTCATGGCCTCATGGTTCGTGAGTTCGAACTCCGCATTGGGCTCTCTGCTGTCAGCGCTGAGCCCGCTTTTGATCCTCTCTCCCACGCTCTCTGCCCCTCCACTGCTCTCTCTGTCTGTCTCTCTTAAAGATAAATATTAAAAAAAAAAAAAGAGGGGCGCCTGGGTGGCGCAGTCGGTTAAGCGTCCGACTTCAGCCAGGTCGCGATCTCGTGGTCCGTGAGTTCGAGCCCCGCGTCAGGCTCTGGGCTCATGGCTCAGAGCCTGGAGCCTGTTTCCGATTCTGTGTCTCCCTCTCTCTCTGCCCCTCCCCCGTTCATGCTCTGTCTCTCTCTGTCCCAAAAATAAATAAACGTTGAAAAAAAAAATTTAAAAAAAAAAAAAAAAAGAAAGGAGCTAAGGTTGAACTTTTTCCATACAGATAGGTGCAGAAAATGATAGCGTTTGGATTCTTAAGATGTTGGCAAGAAAGCAGTTGAAGCGATCAGTCATGGAGTGGCCGCTGATAAAGAAAAGCGAGGAAGGAAGAGTCTGATTGACACATGGAATGTACTTGAGTCAAGGGAGTATATATCTTGATGAGTTCAAGGAGAAGGCTTCCATAATAACAAAATCAGGGAGCTGAAGATGTGACTGGGTGTAATCCCAGGAGGCGGAGTTAGGCAGAACAGATTCCATTCAGCTTACACTGCTCACACATTAATGAGACCCTGGAGAAGTCCTGTCAAGCCTCTGAGCCTCAGTTTCCAAATTTAAAAAACGCTGGCAATGACACCAAACTCGAAAGTGTTATGAGTTTTTTTTTTTTTTTTTTAACGTTTATTTATTTTTGAGACAGAGAGATAGAGCATGAACAGGGGAGGGGCAGAGAGAGAGGGAGACACAGAATCGGAAGCAGGCTCCAGGCTCTGAGCCGTCAGCCCAGAGCCTGACGTGGGGCTCGAACTCACGGACTGCGAGATCGTGACCTGAGCTGAAGTCGTATGCCCAACCGACTGAGCCACCCAGGCGCCCCGAAAGTGTTACGAGTTTTAAGTGTGGTAACTTAAGTGGCATTCAGTGCATGGTTGGTGCCCATAGAATATTTGCTTCCTACTGTGTGATGCCCCCCAGCCTTCTTTTATTCCTTCCCTTTCTCCTGTTCCTATTGTTAGAGTCCTAGCGAAGTTATTGTCCCATGAAATGAGATGAGGAATAAAGAAATTGTGCAGGAAATCCAGGTCAAGGGACTAGAAGATAAAAGACCTTAAGAAGGAGAGCTTGAACAAGGTCAATTCCTTCATCTAGGTCACATGACTAGGGCGATTTCAGGGATCAAGGTAGTCCAGTGTGGGAAGTACAATGAACTTTTCGGGGAGCCGCTGGTAACCCCTCTGTCTGGGCAGACAGATCCCAATCTCTTTGTACCTGTGACTTATCTCTCCTAGTCCTACGAATGGGCCCTCACCCCAGGGCACCCCAGGGCACAGCATGATCTGCAGCCACTTACGCACATACCCTTCTGCCATCGTCCAGAGAGCAAAGACCTACAAGAGATTTCCCATCTCCCAGTGAAGACAGCCTGGCATGCAGGGGACTGAAAATTTGCACGGGTGATCATGGGGTGGGTGCAGAGTTTGTGCGCCTGTAGTTCTCCGGAGGCGAAATTTGTGTAAGTGTCAGAAACAAGATAGGTTCATTTATAAAGCTGTATAATAGCAGATAAGCAAGTTGAATACAGTTCTATTTGTTTTGGGACAATGAACCACGATTCTTTGCGTTACAATAGCAAATACAAAGAAAACGTACCATTTTAGTACAATACAATATACATTGGCACTTTATGTAATCCCAAACTGGTTGGAGTCCTCATTACCTAGCCACATGATTACTTGGGTATTTAGACTCTGGAAGCACGTTGACGCAAAAATGTCTTTTCTTGTTGAATGCTTGAATATGTAACAAATTGTGCTTTCTTTTTTGGTGATTGTTATTTGTAAAATAAGAAAAGAGTGTTCACTCGTTTCTTTTGGTGTCTGTGCCCTCCTGTCATAGACATGTGGCACTATCTTTTAGCTACCCAGCATCTTTCAACTCCTCTGTACCTCTCTGCGTCTTTCAACCCTCCTCTATACCTGTGGCCACTCTGTCCAGCTTTCCCCTGAAATGCGTCCTCCCCTTCCATAGTATATAACTGTCACTTGGAAAAGGTTGCCAATGTCGCATTCCCCCTGCATCTAAGTGTAGTCATATAATTTGTTCTTACCAATAACGTGTGAGGTGAAATGATTGGTGTCACTTCTGGGAAGAGGCTTTTAAGAATCAGTTATGATTTCCTTGTGTTTCCATCCATTGGCACCAATAGTCTGGACCTCAATGGTCTGTTAATGAGAAACATAAAGAAAGCGTATGAACTTGTGGGGCACCCGGGCGGCCTAGTTGGTTAAGTGTCCCACTCTTGATCCCAGCTCAGGTCTTGATCTCAGGATCCTAGGTTCCAGCCTTGTGTTGGGGCTCTGTGTTGGGTGTGAAGCCTATTTAAAAAAAAAAAAAAAAAAAAAAAAAAAAAGGAAAAAAAGTGTATGAAGTTGTTAAATGATCAGGGTTAAGGTCTCCTTACAGCAGGAGATGTAGATCCCGGTAGGAAAGCTTACTGATGCATATGATGGTGGCCTCTACAAGTGACATCGTGGCAGTGCCTTTCTGCAATGGAGCTAATGTGAACCCAGTCCCTGTGCTACTGCACATCATAATGCCCCTTGTTAGGATAGATCAGCATTATACTTGCTAATAGAATGGCATAATGCATTTTATGGCATAAGGCTTTACAACAATCTACTACCATATCAAGGAGCACACGAATGTCCTAGAGCTCCCTCTAGAGGAGTAAGCAGGATGTTTTACAGGTGTTTCTTGTGGGCTGAGTCCCAGTCTTCACTGTAGATCTTCTTTTCTTAAGTGCTATGGGCAGTGTGTCGCCTTCACTTTCTCCATTATATACTTCTAGATTAGTTTAATTTTTGTATAAAGTCATATAGAACCTTGCCATTTTAGAAACAAAATAGATTAGAAAAGAATCACTCTGATTGTTGGAGTACACGGTGGGGGGCAAAGAAACTAGGGAAGAGAGTTCTGTAAGAACAGGTGGGAGGTGATAGGGAATGAAGCCGGGAGGAGAAGGTAGAGCTAGGGAGTGGGGCATAGGTGTGGAGGGGTGGGGGGTGGCCAGTAGAGGAAGTAGAGGATGAAGCATCTAGGTGTCTGCTTCAGTTACCAGTGCATGTGGTGAGGACACAACCTCCACTCCCAGTGATCTCATGTACTCCCCAAATTACAGAGCGGGTCTTTCCTAAAAGGACAAAGGGGCATTTTTATCCCAGGGGATAAGCTGAACGAATAGCTTAGAATACAAGAACTGGGGTGGACATCTAGTCCAACGTTTATGTCACAGGCAGGAAAGTGAAGCTGAAGAAAGAAAAGGGAGTTATCAAAGGATCACTTAGCAAGGCTGTGAATTTGAGTCCTCATCGATTCACAGACCAGGGATCTGTTTCCTTTATTCTCATCTCCCTCTCCAGAAGAAACTAAGATTAAAAGTTGGTTGTATAGACTTGTATATATCTTAAAAATGTTTTTCTAATGTTTATTTATTTTTGAGAGAGAGAGAGAGAGAGAGAGCAAGCGTGAGCACAAGCAGGGAAAGGGCAGAGAGAGAGGGAGACACAGAATCTGAAGCAGGCTCCAGGCTCTGAGCTGTCAGTCAGCTGACGTGGGGCTCAAACCCACGAAGCATGAAATCATGACCTGAGCTAAAACCAAGAGTCAGGTGCTTAACCAACTGAGCCACCCAGGTTCCCCAGTAATGCCACAGATTTTTAAAAAGTTTGTTTGTTTGTTTACTTACTTATTGAGAGAGAGAGAGAGAGAGAGAGGGAGAGAGAGAGAGGGAGAGAGAGAGAGAGAGAGAGAGAGAGAGAGAGAGAGAGAAGACATGTGTATAAGTGCTGACAGCACAGAACCCAATGCGGAACTCGATCCCACAAACTGTAAGATCATGACCTGAGCCAAAATCAAGAGTTAGACACTTAACTGACTGAGCCACAAAGGTGCCCCTCTGAATTTGTTTATTTGTTATAACAAGGTTTTTTTTTTTTTGTGGAATCTTTAAGGTTTTCTGTATATAATATCTTGTCATCCCCGAACAATGGCAGTTTTACTTCTTCCTTCCCCATTTGGATGTCCTTTTTTTCTTTTTCTTGCCTTATTACTCTAGTTAGGACTTCTGATGCTGTATTGGATAAGTGGTGAGAGTGGGCACGCCTGTCTTTTTCCTGATCTTAGAGGAAAAGCTTTTAGTTTTTCATGGTTGAGTATGAGGTCTCTGTTCCGTGGATACAAGATAGTTTCTTCCGTTGTCATAGACTGTGGTTTTAACTTCCAACAGAATATGTCATCTGTTAGAAACATAGCCAAGAAACCTGACCCCATATCTGAGAAAGCATTATTAAAGGTCATGACATGTTTGTGAATCAGAGTATCTAGCTTTAAGTAAAGATATATATCTTGTATAATAAAACTGATTTAAAAAAAAATTCACTCCAGGACCATTCAATTTAGAGTTTTACCTTCCCTTCCCCCTCCCCTTCGTCTTCCCTTTCTCTTTCTCCTTCTCCTTCTTTTTTTTCTTTTTAAAGAGAGACAGAATACCCGAGCAGTAGAGGGAGAAAGAATCTTAGGCAGGCTTCATGCCCAGTGTGGGGAGCCCAATCCCATGACCACGAGCTCATGACCTGAGCTGAAATCAAGAGTCAGATGCTTAACCGACTTGAGCCACCCAGGCGCCTCTAGAGCTCTTTTCTAACATAGCATTTGCTTGATGTAAAATGGCTAGTGGTGTGGTTGGGACAACTTGCTTCTCCTTATACCTGATTTTTAATTTCAGAAGATATTGTGCACACAAATTTGTTTAGAGTTGCCTACACAGGGTAAAAACTATAATGGTTGCTTTTGAATTTTTAAAGGTTTTCCCTGATATTAGAAAATTCTTTTGTTAATGTTTTGAAGTCTCTAGATGTCCACGGACCATGAAGAACAATCATAGAAACATGTTCATCATGGCTGGGGCTCTGCCTTGAAGTTCTGGAGTTTGGAATGCTTGGACGGCTAATGAGAGGATTTGCTTTGGCCACTAGGTGGTGCTCGAAGTCCAAACTACCTGAATGTTTTCATTTTCATTTTATTTGTTTGTTTGTTTGTTTATGTTTTTGATTTTGGTTCCATTATAATTAGCGTACATTGTTACATTAGTTTCAAGTGTGCAGTTTAGCGATTCAACAATTCTATATATTCCTCAGTGCTCGTCGTGATAAATGCAAACTCTCTGAATTCGACAGTGAAAAGGATGGAAGAAAGGGGGAGCAAGCATGACTGCAGTGGGTTTTACGGGGGCTGCAGGAATACTGGATGGAGTATTTCAACTGGGAAAAATATGCCTAACATCTTCTGTTGCCTCTTGGGCTGATATGAAGGGAATGGATTAAGAACCCAGTTTTGCCTAACCTTGAAAGTTTATACATGCTCTCTGAGGTATATCAATTTTGTTGCTTCAAAAAGTTTACGATTATCTGTAACTATTGTTTTCAACCTAAAACAATATGGAAAAACTCCAGATGAAGTAGGTGTTTTGTTGAGCCATTACCTACATACCTAGTTTGCTCTCTCAGTAAATGAGTTTTCAAAATAACATTTTTACCCTAAAATTATTTTGAGTGAAAAAAAATCTTTTTTTTTTTTTCATTTTTCTGAACATCTGAAGGTGTATGTGAACTCCTTCTGGGAACATAGGCTTTCCTCCATAACCTGGCCTAGAGGTACCTCAGATCTCTCTGGATTGTTCTCTCAAAGGATGAATGTATCTCTAGTTTGTTTCTTTATTTTTAAAATATTTTATTATTTTTTAAAGGGTAATCTCTATATCCAGTGTGAGGCTTGAACCCACAACCCCAAGATCAAGGGTTGTGTGCTCCACCAACTGAACCAGGCAGGTGCCCCTGTGTCTCTAATTTAGGTTTTAAAACTCTCAGAGAAAAACCCCTGCAAATGAGTTATTTCAGGCTTTACTTTCTGGGCTAGGAGATACCAATTGTCCTGTGTGAATAAAGTGTCGGTTCAGGTTTGGAAGCTTGCTGGCAAAGTATGCCCTTTCTGACAGTACGTGCTTTGTTATAATCACTCGGCTGAGTAATGGAATTGTTCTAGATCACTGGAAGGAGCCTGACCTCTGGACACGAGATTGAATATTGTCTTCGTTTCCTATTGGTGCAATTACAAATTACAACAAATTTAGTGGCTTAAGCCCACACAACTTTACCATCTTACAGTTCTGCAGTTAGTCCGGAATGGGTCTCACTTGGCTAAAAGCAAGGTGTCAGCAGGGCTGTGTTCCTTTTGGTGTCTTTAAGGGAAAATCTTTCCTCGTCTTTTCCAGCTTCTAGAGGATTGGATTCTTTCCTTCTTCAAAGCTAGCTACGTAGCATTGTCAGATCTTTCTTTGACACTGACTCGTCTACCTCCCTCTTCCACGTTTAAGTGATCCTTGTAATCACATGAGACCCATCCAGTTAATCCAAAATAGTCTCCTTATTTTAAGGTCAGCTGATTAGCAAGCTTAATTCTGTCTACAACCGTGACTCTCCCTTGCCATGTAACATACATGCACAGCTTCTGAGAATTAGAATGTGGATGGACATCTTTAGGGGACCATTGCTCTTCCTACGATAAATATTATTAATGCAATTTGTTTTTCCCACCTTTAGAACTCAAAATTTCACATATAGATGGTCCCTGACTTACGATGTTTTGTCTTAGGCTTTTTGATTTTACAATGGTTGCGAAAGTGATACATGTTCAGTAAAAACCATACTTTGAGTTTGAATTGTGATCTTTATTTATTTATTTTAATTTTTTTTGCATTTATTTATTTTTGATAGAGCACGCACACAAGTGGGGGAGGGGCAGAGAGAAGGAGACACAGAATCCCAAGCAGGCTCCAGGCTCCGAGCTGTCAGCACAGAGCCCGATGCGGGGCTCAAACTCACAAACCGCGAGATAGTGACCTGAGCCAAAGTCAGACGCTCAACCGACTGAGCCACCCAGGCGCCCCTGAATTGTGATCTTTACCCAGGCTAGTGATGTGTGGTAAGATATTCTCTCTTGATGCT
The DNA here is from genome assembly GCF_007474595.2 of Lynx canadensis. Classification (NCBI taxonomy): domain Eukaryota; kingdom Metazoa; phylum Chordata; class Mammalia; order Carnivora; family Felidae; genus Lynx; species Lynx canadensis. Next base: position 27,070,050 of record NC_044305.1, on the reverse strand, counting down.
GGGTATCGGCAGTATCCAGTCAGCCTTGCGACCGACCGTCAGGGTAAACAACCAATACACTTAACAGCCATGCTGTAACCATCAACCATTCTCTTGTTCACTTTCAGTACAGTAGTCAAGAAACTACACGCGATATCCAGTGCTCTATTATAAAATAGGCTTTGCGTTAGATGATTTGCCCAACTGCAGGTTGATGTAAGTGCTCTGAGCGCATTTAAGGTCAGCTAGGCTAAGTTATGGTGTTCAGTGGGCTAAGTATATTAAATGTATTTTTGATTTATGATATTTTCAGCTTAGAATGGGCTTATCAGGATGCAACTTCATCATAAATTGAGAAAAATCTCTATAACATGTTGGTTTTTACTATCAATTTTTTTTTATTATTGAGGGAGAAGAGAAATATTTAGCTGAGATCAACTTGGGTTTAGATACACAGAAGATGAAACATGAAGGCATCTGGCATGTCGTTGGTTGATTGACAGATCTGGTTTCTTCTGCTTATGTTTTTTTTTTTCTTTTTTAATGTTTATTTATTTTTGAGAGAGAGAGAGACAGAGTGTAAGTGGGGGAAGGGCAGAGAGAGAGGGAGACACAGACTTAGAAGCAGACTCCAGGCTCCAGACTGTCAGCACAGAGCCCGATGTGGGGCTTCAACCCACGAACTGTGAGATCATGACCTGAGCCAAAGTTGGAGGCTTAACCGACTGAGCCACCCAGGTGCCTACCCCTCTTCTGTTTATCTTTAACTAGAGTTCACAATAACAGGATATTTGAACCATCCAGTCCTGGACACAGCTGAACCATCATGGACATGCATGTGATTTTCTCTTCAAGTCATATCAGAAGCAGAGTCAATCTGGGCCATCTAACACTCTTTGTTTTTATTTTTATCTCTTATTTTTATTAAAAAAATTTTTTTAATCTGTAATTTTTGAGAGAGACAGACAGACAGACCCTGAGTGAGGGGGAGAGAGAGAGAGAGAGAGAGAGAGAGACACAGAATCCAAAGCAGGCTCCAGGCTCCGTGCTGTCAGCACAGAGCCTGATGCAGGGCTTGAAC